>NC_140297.1:5407161-6607161 GCF_964211825.1 Aythya ferina
GGCAGCATCTCCGTTTGCATCTCCTTCACCCCGCATGTCCTCCCGGAGACCGTCACTGAAGTGCACTGTGAAGGGTTTGCGCTGGGATTCATGAGCCTAGATGACAAGGTAAACTGATATCCCAGCAGGGCTAAAGACGACTAGGAAATAATCGTTTCCATTCCTGTAATTTCACGTGCAGGCTGCTGTGTACTTGGCCAGTCTGTGCAAACAGTCCTCTTCCTGCAACCCCGAACATCCTTCCTTAATTTCATTAGCTGCGTTTACCTTTTAGCTTGGAAGCTTTCTGGGGTGGGAATGTCAACGTCTTGTTACGTCGTCTGGAGCAGTAGACCCCAGGCAATAGCCCAGGATTTGACTTGCTATCACAACATCAGGTTTTATTGATAACAAGAGCTAACAATGCAGCTGAGACTCAGGACTCTGAGTTCTGTTCCTGGCTCTGCACCAACCTTCCTGTGAGCTCTCGGACAGCACCTCTCTCCTCTGGGAAGCTTCCTCTTCAAAAACTGCAAGTGCAGCTCGTGGACTGATGTGAGGCTTGAGCAGTGCTTTATGAATTGCTCTGAGATTCTCTGACATGAATCATTGCAAAGGTGCAAGGTAGAATGAATGAATAACAGAATATTTAGTAAAAACATCCCTAATGTTCCTTACTCCTGTAGGAAGCACTGTCTGTGTGTGTATTAAACACAGTCATGAGAGTCCAAATACTGCTCAACTTCTGCCATTCCTTGCACGTTGCCATCACATCTTACAAACAGGCAATACGTTGCCAAGCAGAATCCCCTTTTAGCTACCAGCCTCTCAAGCTAAAAGCAGGGCTTTAGGTTTTAGTGCTGTCATTTATCCAGAAATTCTGTTTGGGTTTTGTTGTCAGCTCGCAAAGACAGTGCCTGACAAGGTGCTCCGCAAACACGGCTACGATGCCCCACCGTTACGAATAGACCTGAGAGCCTCCGTAAGGCATGCTCTGTAAGTACCTTCACACTGACACCTCACACACTGACACCTCACACACTCACAGAATAAATCAGCCTGGAGGGAAGGGCTCTGACCAGCTCTGATTCTTTACACGCAGGTTAAAAGTAGACATGGATCACGATGGAGAAATGATGTTTTACTCTGTGGCAAGTGATCTCATACCGGATCAGCCTCTGTTAGGAGTAAGTACTTCACACACAGATGTATTCTGTTGGACTGAGCTACTGTGAAAATTCACAGCTGCATACAATGGTTTTTAAAGCACATCTTTACCAGTGTCCTCATGTTGCCATTTTCAATGTTGCACGTAGTTATATGTAAACTAAAAGGACTACAAGTACTTATTAGCCAGGAATAAGTATAGCTGGGCTCAGACAAAGCCTAGTTTATACATCTTCCTCTATTATTATTTTATTTGTAGAGGATTTCTTAAGTAGAAAAATAAGTACTTCTTTTCAATACATAAAGGTCTGATAGCAGAATGAGTCACTTAGAACAACATAGTCTGTTTCTGTGACCTTTGACATTCAAAGACTCTAACCTTATTACATTATTTGGGGTTTTTACTCAAGAAATTTTGAAAAACACAAGTGAAAAATAATGGGCTTCTTTGGGATAGAGTCCTTCAGATCCCTGGTGCTGTTGAAAGACCAGACTAGCACGAAGCTCTCAAGGGAGTTTAAACTAACCAGTTTTGAATAATTTTTCTACCAGGTTTTGACAGATTCAGTAATGACTCAGAGTTTGAAACTCATCAATTGCACTAAGGTTCCTCTGTACTTCAGGCTCCTTCTGTCTACGCCCTTCAGCCTGGCCAGCACAGATCTCCAGAAGAGCACCAAAACATCCCACAGCAAGAAGGAAGAAACAGAACAGCAACCGCAACTTGTACTTTATCCCCAGCAAAACATGCTGGTAGGCTCAAAAAAAATAATCCTCTGCCAAAATAGATAGTTTAGTAATTGGTATGTTAGCATGGCCCAGATGAACCACAAGAAAAACACAACCAACATAGAAATCTCCCGATGTCAGGGGAAATAGTGGTATATTAGCAAATGCTAATAACTGCAATTTTGCCTGCTATATTGCAGGTACAAAGTATTTTTCCACAGCGGCTCTGCTGTGCTTTTCTCATCAACTCTGACCTATTACAAACTCTTGCAGAAAGCCCTGTGTCATTTCTGGACCTGACCTAAATCAATAGCCAAATACATGCTGGACTAATTAAAAGACTTCCAAAGCCTACATTCCCTCATTTCCTTAAATTAGGTGCAGGCAGTTCAGAGAGAATAAATTGGTTAGTTTGGGGTGTACACAGTGACATTAAAGGAAGCAAAGTCTTGGATTCAAGAATTACCTAGGGTGCAAAAATGAATAACCCTCGGCTGCATTTTGAAGTGTGCTTCTCATTTTTCAGTGTTCATTTTGACTTAGAGGCACACAGGTCTTAATTGCACATGTGCCAGAAGAAAGACTTACATTTTTAAGACATCTTTGGGAATATGGTATTTGTAACCTCAGGAACTGAGTGCTTTTGTCTTGCTAGAGAATGTTTCTCTCCTGTGGTTCAGCAATTAGCTGTTCACCTTTACACTCCAGCTCTGTGTACTGGATTTATAGGAAATAGCTGTGCTTTTTCCTTAATGTCCATTAAAGCACTTTATTCCAGTGGGAATTTAGTTGTTGGCACAACACTTTTGGGTTCCAGTGGGAAAATGTGCACTCGGGCCTTTGAGCAGTGTTTACTTTGGATTTCCTGCACACAGTGCCATCTTATGTGACAGTCATCTGAATTCCTCTTCCACAGGTGAAAGTGTCATTCCACACAACTCTGGAGTTGCTTACCTATCAACATTTGCCAGATACCCAGATGCTTCCTGGATTCCAAGTGCTCCAGTTTGAGAACGGGGAGAGAAAGCTGAAGTTCAGTCAAAATCTGGTCATCGAATACAGTAACCACAGCACCCAGGTAAGAGGAGGATGGCAGCACTGGGCTGTTTTATCAGCATCTTTGATTCAGAATGAACGTGCCTTGGGGTTCACTGAGCTGTGAAATACAGCCACCTCTGGAGTAAACCTGTAGCATACAGTCAAAGCGAGTGGCCAGAGATTAGCAAAAGGAGATTGCAGTCTGTTGAGCCTGCAGGTGACTCTCCAGTTGGCAAAGAGGTTCTGGGTCAGCAGCCTAGTGTTCGTACCCCGTTTTCCTGCAAGAGCACTGTTTGCACAGCAGGAAGGCCTGGGTGATATGTCTCAATCAAAGGGCAGCATGCCCAGTCACAGTATGACTCTGTGTCCTGAGACACTGCAGGAAGCAGGACAGGCTCAATCAACATGCCAGCAACTGAGTCACCAAGCGCTGCCTCCTGCAGTACCCAAGCGCTTCTTGAAAATCTCCTAAGCCTGCCCAGCTCATGTAGTGTGGTCGTGGCCCACACACATTTAAAAGACTGATCTCTTCCGGATGGAAAGCTATAACCCCCACCCAAATCTTCAGCAGTTCCAGTACGCTGCATTGTCTTCACACCAGGTATTTCTGAGGGCTGATCTGTAAGATCCGAGCACCGTATCTAAGATGCAGTCAACTTAATAATAATAATCTTGGGCAATCTGCACCAATTGAATGACTCACAGTGGGCCATATAAAGTCCTCGGGGACAACAAGATGTTGTAATGTCTGCATCTCCACAGAAAATCCTAATAACAAATCAGAATGTTCACTCTGTGTTACTGCATTAAGACCACAAAGATGAAAACCTGTCTCAAAGCAATGAAACAAGCAACAACTTCATTCATTCAAAGCTGTAGAATGGGGAACTGACTCTGTTACAGAAAGAACACAAAACAAGTACTCTTGATTCAGTGCCTGAGGTAAGAATGATCCAGCTGCAGCAGATACAAAACAATACAAAAAAAAAAAAAGTGTTTTCTTGTTTTTCCTTTCCTCTCTTTTGTAGCTGGTCCCAGTGACTGCACACCTTACTGTCCCAGTTCTGGAGCTGTCTTGCGACATGGTGGATTTCAAGACCTGCTTTGTTGCACAGACCAAGACTGAACATGTCTTCCTGTCTAACAGGGGCGGCTGCAGAAGCTACTGGACTGCTTTGCTGGGTATTTGGGTTTTGCAACTGGGTTTCCTTGCTCTGTAGTTTCACTGTTCATTTTTTTTGGTTGTTTTGGTTTTGTTAAGACTGCGTGCATTCACTCATATGATGATGTTTAGTCCAAACATACCAGGTCTGCTTCTGTTCCCACATATGTGGGGTTGTGGTGGCTGTTGGTTTTTGTTTTCATTTACATCAGTGTATCTCTGCTGGTTTCAGCCTTTTCTCCAGATTTAACCAAAGGATGAAACCACAACCCTCACTGCTGGTGGACATGCTTTGCTCGTTTATAATACAATCCCAGGAGGCAACAAGCAGCAGCACCTCCTCACGAGGGCTGTTTGAGCTTGTGCCTAATGAGATCAACAACAGATGGACTTCAAAGGAAAGAAGATAAGGGTCTCATTATTCTGACACAAGGACATTGATCACTCCCCTTGATTAAAGGATGAAAATAGAAACTGGCCACATGCACAGAAAGCTTGTGACAGTGCAAAATATGATTTATTAGTTGGCACGAAAGGAGGTGCGTTGTTTTGAGAGCTATATGCTGTACAAACCGATACAGGAGGTCTCATATTGCTTTGTTTGATATTTGCCCTCTTTGCTGCAGATGAACAAGAAAAGCATACTAATGATCTGGAAGTATTTTCTGTCTCCCCTCCTAATGGCATTTTGGAGGCACGTGAAGGGGACCAACCTACCAAAGATGTTTTGCAGATCACCTTTACTGCCAGGTATGGTTAACACAACTGAAATCTTGCTGTTAGTTCCTGTCGAGCCCAGACTCATTGTGAGTAGTCACTGAAAGCAGAGTTCTGCTCTGTTCTTGTGTTATCAGGCCTTTGACACCTGTCAGTCTTGTGCTTCCAATCTCTTTCCCTCCACTGCTGCCACATATGGGATTTCTTTTAGAATTCTCACCCTGAGTTTCAGCCTTCAGTTTACCTACTTCAAATCACACCGTTAAAACAGTTGGCATGGCACACTGCCTGCGTATGACTGGATAAAATCCCTTTCTTTAGGGTCCTCAACAGAGTAAATCTCAGGCTCTGTCAAGTCAGTGCAGAAGCTGATTCAACAGTTAGCTCCTTTATGCATCTAGCACTTTATTAGGACAAAGAGAGAAATGTGTATGGAGTATTTCAAAATTCCAGTAAGAATCTGTCATGCCTGAAAGAGCAGTGTCTTTTGCAGTCAGTCTCAGGGATACTTCATTATAGTTTGTGCTCTTAAAAGTTAACCTTTTGAATTCCTTTACCTCAGAATATCTCCTGAGGAAGCAAATAGTGCAGAATGTTACTCGAATGCACTGAGACAATTTGTTTTACTCCTGCTTAGCTTGGTGCAATGTTTAGACTGAGTCGTGTTGATGTTTGGTGGAAAAAAAATCGATGCATTTTTGTTGTCTGTAGTCCAAAGGTTTTCTGTACGACAAAGATAGCGTGAGCTGCAGGCAGACAACAGCAAAGAGCACAAGAGATCAGATGCAAATAATTCTTTGTCCTATAAACAGCTGATATTGTTCTAATTACGTTTATGGCCAGCTTACCATAACCTTTTGTCAAGGCTGAGGATTACTTCTGAGTAGCAGAGGCACTGACCCAAAACCTTTCATTTCTTTGCTGTAATTAATGAGATGCAAATCCTGAAGGAAAACAGCTTTT
The DNA here is from genome assembly GCF_964211825.1 of Aythya ferina. Lineage (NCBI taxonomy): Eukaryota > Metazoa > Chordata > Aves > Anseriformes > Anatidae > Aythya > Aythya ferina. The sequence goes on from NC_140297.1 coordinate 5,412,917, forward strand.
GTTACAAATGATGTTTTTTTGCTGAGATGGCCAGAGGAAAGGCCCCATGATATTCCTTCACACCTCCCAGAGAAGACAAGTAGGTTTGTTTTTTTTTTTAAGCTTCACTCATTACTTGGAAATTTTAACATCTTGGCAGAAAGTTTAGGATGAGCCTATCCCGGGGATTTCAGTGAACTCTGAACACTGCCGAGAGGGAAGTTTCAAGAAGCAACCTACAGGTGACAGCTATTGCTGGAACTTTGGGTCCCCTGGGCCAGGCCGTGAGCTCTCCACGCCTGGAGCTCCTGCAGTCTCAGCAGGATGGGGCCTGTTAGGCCTCGCTCTGAGCAGTGCCTTGCACCAGAGACCAAGTTGGGCCACTCTCAACTCCTTAAATCTTTCAGCAGAGCCCTTTGAATCTGCCTGAAGCGCTTCCTTTTGTCTGAGAACAGGTACCACAATAATCAGCCTGCCAGAGAATTCCCAGCACTGCCGAGCTCAGCACCAGCATGGCAGTAGGAAGTGATGATATGTGAGGTGATTTTAGTGACTCACCTCCCTAAATCAGTGGTCTTCCTGCAGAATTTTGTACTAGGAGAAATAAGAGCTGCCTGTCAGACAAGACTCTTGCAGGCCTTTCCAAGGGCAATCTCTGAGAGAGGTGCTTCAGCTGGAGGAGCCCAAGGGCGTTGGGTAGCACCAGCCTTAGGCAAATTATGCTGTAAGGCTTCCACTTAGCACAAGTGCTAAAACTCCACTTGCTGGAAGCCCTTTGATGTAGACTCAGTCAATTATCCCTTGACTTATTGGCATTGACAAACTTGTTTCAAACCTGTCAGAGGGGAGGAGCTGTCACAGCAAAGCAGTGCAGGCAGGCGTTTGTTCCCAAGCGATGCTAATCCCTTAGGAGAGGTTGATTTTATTTATTTAAACTCAAATTGACTTTCACAGATAGGAAGGCACTAGAGGTCTTCTTTCAACAATGAAATTAATAATGCAGCGTCTTAAGCTGAGGCAGAGACTGTAGCATTGTTTTAAACCCCCATACGTATGAAACCAAAGCCACGTCTCTCCTTTTTCTTCCACAAAGTAACTAATATCATCCTAAACCATGGAGATAGGTCCAGCTATAGCTGAAATGTCATCTTTTCCCTCTGCACTTTAGGAAGGCCATTGAGTACGAAGCAGTCGTGACCATTACTGGGATGCTGGGAGAGAAGGCTTGCACGCTGCACATCAGGGGACGTGGATCATACGATGGGAAGTACGAAGACCCGCATTTGATTTAAGCAGGACGGATGGCAAGGTAATGTCAGCTACAAAAGTATTGTCATCTGTATTGTCATCTACTTCAGCTTTTAAATGTGTACTGGAGTTTTAGCAGAATAAAGTTTATAGGTTACGGGTGATAAAAGTCACAGTAATTTGAAAACAGTCGTAATCTCATCCTGTGGTATTTTATTGCTCTGATAAGCTTAGCGTTACCCACAGAGCCAGGCTCTGCAACAGCATGTTTTAAATTGCAAGCCAGCAATGGTAACTGTTAGGTCAAAAAACTTTTGCATAGTACACTGTGCTTCAAATTACAATCAAGGCTGTTGGTATAGTAAAAAGAAGCTTTTGCTTTGCAATTTTTCTGCTTGTTTGATATTAAAATGGCCACTGATACGTAATGAAACCAAGAATTAGTGAATAGACCAGCATTTCCCTGGCTGTCTTCTCAACGTCTCACGTGAATATGGGAAAGCCAACATTTCCTGGACTCTGCGTGTTTCATCATGCTTGGGTATTGAGAACAGCCCCTTCAGCTACGGAGGGAAGAAACCCTTCTTCCTCTTGATTCCTTCCTCCCACATGGTTCCCATTTACTCACACATCCCTTCAACTGTTTTTAAAATTGCTTTAGCAAAAGGTCACTGAAATTCCCACTTCTGAGACTGTTCAATTTTCCACTCCCATCGCATAAAGTTTTTGTTAGAGGCACTGTGTGTGGGGAGGAAGGGCTGGGAAGAGAACAAAAGATGATGCTATCTGCCTTCTGCCTGCATGAAAGCAGAGCCGTACTGGCACTGAGAACTCATTCTATGCACAGGAACCTTAGTGTGCAAAGAGGACCCTTGAGTTACAGTTAAAGAATGCTATCTTTTTGCTCTGAAATATGTGGGTGTAAGCGAGACCGGCTACAGAACAGGAACATGAGAAAATAAAATAGCTCTCGCTAATCGTGACCTTCAGATATCACAATAAAAAGAATACAAAGATATTGCAGGAGCCCAATTGTATTAAGTGCAAAATAAGAGCTGGGACAAAAAACTTCAGTCTGTGTTACAAATTTAAACTTCCTAACAGTCAAAGATCATTAATGCATTTCTTTTTCAAGCCATTAGCTCTTAACTTCAGTGATCTTTCTGCTAACAAGAACAGGTAAGGGAGAATTTCCTAAGATGTAGTGCTGAAATCTCCTTTATATCTAATTATTAAGCAGAAGCTTGTCTCCTGTGTTAGTCATACAAGCTAGTAATTAGAAACGTGTTGTAAAAAAATGGAATGGCTACTTTCAAACACCTTGTTTCTACCAATTCCTCAGAACCTTTTGGTGCAGGCACGCCAACCATTTGTTTATATTTTGCCGCTGCGTAAACTACTTCCTAGCAGCCCTTCCACCTTGCCCCTGTGGTTGTTATAGCAGCTTGGTTAAAAAAGAAAAATCTCTCTCTATAGATAGATAGAAAGTTAAAGCACATCCTCTAGCATATGGATGATTTAAGACAGAGCCAATTTCTGACTTGGGTAGGACAAACATAAAGGAAATATTAAGTCTTTGCACTGCTTCCAAAAGAAACCATTCTAGACTTCCCATAAGATGATGAGTTTTTTAAGAAAACCCTGAAAAAGCCATTTCATGTGCACTGACATTTTCATTTAGAGCCATGGTTTTAGGTGATTTGTCATACAATGTACAACGTAAATATAATTAGAGAGGAGGAGTTCAAAGTAAAGGGATCAGTTACAAGTGTTCATTCACAATCACCACACGAGGGCCTGTCTTTGAACTTCAGCTGAACTCGTTTCTTTTCTCATCCTAGGATGCTTTGCAGCACTGAAGTGAACGTCAATCTTGCTTTTTTCCACCTCAGTACACCTGTAGGATCGGTTCTGCTTCTCAATTTGAGCCTGTAATTTGTAGAGCTAGTAACGGATCCCTGAATCCACTTGATTCCACAGTGCAAATCACTTGCTATTACTAGAGAAGGCAGAGAATTAGCAGCTGTGTTGATTTGTCAGTACGCTGGAGGTTAGTTCCCTGGGTATTCAAATACTGCTGCAGCTCCCATGCCAGTTCCAATGCACATTGACACAACACCATACGCTCTGGAACGAAAGAAGATGTGAAATTAAGAAAAACATCACGTTTATATCACACCTGACCAGGGGAAAAAAGTCCAATAAAAGTGATGGTTATTTCTGAGCCTGATTTACCCAAACACACCTAAGGTTAATACCGTTGTTCAGTGCTCACCTTTTCCCTCTACGCTTCAATTCATTGAGCAAAGTGACCACTTGCCGGGCACCCGTACAGCCCAGGGGGTGCCCCAGGGCTATTGCTCCTCCCAGGGGGTTGACCTTCTCCATGGGAATGCCCAGCTTTTCAACGCAGTACACAGCCTGGAAAGACACGGGAAATGTTTCACAGGATGCTCTCACCTCTGTACCTCTGTTAGTTCTCAGCTCTCCTGCAATACAGAACCAGGAGGGCTGCAGAGAAGGCTGGTGATCTCCACATACAAAGGAAGACAGCAAACAGCCAGGCCGATAATCCTAAACAGGTCTAGGGGCTTCAGAAGATTTGTGCTCAAAATGAATTGAGCTCAAGTTATGTTTTCTATTACGTAAAAGCCACACTGTTATGTCAGCTGCTCTGAAAGTATTAAAGTATTAAAATAATTAGTATTTATGGGCCTGACTAGCTAGACCGTTTTCCAGTGGAAAGCAGCAGAACTACATTACAAATCCAAAGCACACGAAGCAAGCAAAATCTATCAACTTCATCTCAAGCTGAGCCCACATACTTTCTGACTGGCAAGTCACAGATTTGTGGCCAACAAGTGACATTTCTGCATTTCATTAAGGATATGCAAATTGTTAAGTGCAACACATTCACACGGACACCACCCTGTAACGAGTTACAGCCTTGTGAAACAGCAATTTTGCAAGTGAGTATGAGGATACAACAAAGTAATCATTATTATTTAGTGAAGATCTTTTTTTTTTTTTTTTTTTAATCTTATGCTACATAAGCAATGCCCTGCTTGTTTTTATTTCAAGAAAATAGTCTGTATGTTTTTAACATTTGGCCAGAAATGAAGTCAAATCTTCATTTTGAGACCAAGTTGAAACATATTTAGTTTTCAAGCAATGTAACAACTCAACCAGAATGATCACTCACCTGGCTTGCAAAGGCTTCGTTGATTTCAAATATATCAATGTCATTTAGTGTCAGACCTATGGTTCAGAAAAATCAGGATTTAAAAGGAGATATTATTGCCTTATAAGTACATTAAAGAGAATAACTCGCTTAAAGTCTTCCTTTATGAATTCTACTTCTATTCTGCTGACAACAACAAAGGGAGGACCTTGGCTCCCCGTTGGGTATCTACGTTTTTATGTCTTTATGTGTACAAGTATCTGAAGACTGCAAAACCTCACAGTCCGGGGCATCACGTCACTGAGTGTGCACAGTTTCCTTGGATTAAATGTGGTTTCTTTGCGGAGGGGTTAAAGACCGAAGGGTATTTCGAGACAAAGATAAAACTATAGGCAAATGTGTAACCACAGTGCCGACAGCTGACCGCAATAATAATCGTGAGCCATAAAAGCTGCTCGACCCTGTGAGTGTGATAACACCGAGGAAAGCCCGTTCCACTGGTCAGATGCCAAAATTGTAAAGAAAACCAAAACACAAACAAGAAAACCACACACCCACAGCCTCCTCACATTATGCGACAAGAGAACTAAACGAACTCTAAATCATTTGCCACACGCTGGCAGCCTGTTGAGGCTGTGCAGGGCGTTAGTCCTGAGCTTCTCACAGGCGAGTGAGGGGTAATTTGTACCTCAGAAGCGAGCAGCATTACACCACCACCAGGCAGCATCTCTTTCAGGGCTCTAGCTGCACGTGCTGGAATAATCACCTCAAATTTCAGTCCACAGGGAGCGATTGTGCCCCGTGCTGAGCAGCGTGGTCCTTACCTGCCTTCTCCACAGCAGCAGGGATGGCGTAGGCTGGCCCAATGCCCATAACATCGGGCGGGACTCCGACCACAGCAAAGGACCTGAGCACCCCCAGCACCGGCAGCCCCAGCTGTGCTGCTTTGGAGCGTTTTGCCAGCAGAACTGCAGCTGCTCCGTCACTGACCTGGCTGGCGTTGCCTGTTGGAAGAGATCTATCACCACCCCTTCTGCCTGAGCGCATGGTGCGACGGGGCAGGCGAGCCACGGGAAGGGCAGAAAATCGTGTCATTGAAGGCAGAGCTGACCTGCTGTGGTGCTGCCGTTCTCCTTGAAGGCAGGCTTCAGCTTTGCCAGGCCTTCCAGGGTGGTGGAGGGCCTAATCCCTTCGTCTTGGTGCACGGTGATAGTTTGTTGGTTGCCCTCCTTATCTTGGACAGTGGTCTTGACCGGGACAATCTCAGCTTTAAACAGTCCCAGCTGCTGAGCTTTCGCTGCTCTGTTAAAGGAAAGTACAAAAGTTAAAATAACCTGGAAGGGAACTGCAAGAAGTGATGCCAACAAGAACAGTCAGAGGATGAATTCAGGTGTGACTTGGTACCAGGTGCATCAGCACTGAGCAGCGGATGGGAAGAAGACAAATACTGCTTTCTGTTAACAGGAAGACAGACTTCTGACCTCTGTCACAGGAAATACATCGCTTATACGTTGGGCATTCCTCCCCAAACCTGGGTCACAGGAGCACTAGGTGCTGAGCAAAATCCTGTTCTGTCCCCACTAACACCTTAGTGACTGACTGACCACCAGCAGCCCACAGCCATCAGGCTGTACTTGTCCAGTGGTACAGCCACACCACAACTGGGAGAAAATAATCCCGATGCCCAAACATCAATGCCTATTTCTGAAAGTTTAAAACAGGGCGAGGCAGCTAAGCTTCTATGCAATACTAATGATCTGTGAGAAGTTACAGAACAGCTAGAGTTTCACCCATTCCAGATTTTGTCCTACAAAAAACAAGCTGACTTTTAGACTGCAGACTTGAAGTATCATCTTCTGGCATTTAAATGTCATCTTTCAAATGATTCCAGTTTGTGTTGCATAATTTATTGACTACACAGAAGGGAACCAGAAGTAAAGGTGCACAGAGGATCGGGTCTGGTCCAACCAGCAGGGAACAACTGACACAAGCAGACTGATGGAAGTGTGGAGAAGGCAAGAGGATAAATTATAATTAACTCCGAGCACATAATTTTAATCTTTCATACTAACAAGGTATTTAAAAGCCTCTGCAGCAGAGACAATTTAGAAGATTTACCTTCCAGCAGCAAAGTGCCCTTTTCAGGTAATGCAAATTGGAGACAAAGCTTGTTCTACTCCTTTATGCTTTTATTCATAAAATATAAATATTTAATATTGCCAAGAGAGATTAAGAGCCGAAGGAGAGATCAGTAATTCCACAGACATCCTGAGCCTGCAGCCAGAAAATCAACCCTTTCCTCATGTGAGAGGTGAGGATCGTGTTCACATACCCTTCTGCGCTATCAGGCAGTGAGAAAGCCTGGCATGCCAAGTTCCCTCCGAGCAGGGCCAGAATTTAAAGGTTAACTGCCTTGTCCAGCAGCTTCCTGCATTAGATAAATAATTGGACCGGGGCGATGCTTAAACACAGTTCTGAAAGTTTAACTCCTTGATGCCAGCAACTTCAACGTCTCGCCCACTGCCCCTGGACTGCTGGTACAGCCCCGGGGATTCCAGGGGTCAGCTCACCCTGGCAATTATTTCACCTAAAGGAAGGGTTTTAGAGGTAGGATTGGGCTCACTTGGAGCCAAGCACCTGCAGCAAAGACACGCCGCTCCTCTTATAAGCGCGGCAGCTCTCTGGAAGTGCCTCCTTTGAAATGCTCCCCCTCGGGGAAGCTCACTCCTGCTGTGACGCCCACGGTGGGTTTCAAATGACACCGAGACAAAGCCACTGGGAAAACACTGAGCTGTCCGCCAGCTTCGGGAACCTCGTGGCAATGGTGTCCTTCACTCGATGGCAAACACAGCTCACTCGGTGCTCAAAGCCTGCACGGCGTGTAAAACCACACAGCTCCGGGCTCAGGCTGCCTCACCACACCACTGGGCTTTGCTCTGACCACCTCAGGCTTCTTTACTCACCGCTCAGTTGTGAAAGGCAAGATGAAGGCTGCACTCACGCAAAGTGCAATGTTGTGTTTTTTTCCCCCCTTTCTCTATGTATTCTCTAACCAAAAAGGTGAAAATAAGCATTTACTTTTGTTGGGAAGCCAAGGCAAAGGCGTCTTGCTTCTTGCGGGAAACTCCAAACTTCTCTGCCACATTCTCTGAGGTTATTCTGGGAAAAACAACATCAGAAAATTAACCCAATAATGTACCTCATCAAGCTGGAATTGTCTCTTATTGAGAACATGAGCTACAAGCAGTGGCTTCGGTCTCAAAGCTCACTGCTGACTGCTCAACCTGGACCTACTCACCCCATGGGAATAAGGCAATCTCGGGCTTTGCTGTTCTCCATCATACTGGAGCTGATATCGCCAGGGTTATTGGCGCTTCTGAGGGACATCGTTTCCACGCTAAACATGGGGAAAAAAGTGAAGTTACTGCCACTGCTTCCGTGCTACACTCATGGTGATTGCTCAGATAGGAGTGATCAATGTCTTGACAACATTATTCCCTACCAACCTACAGAAGTGCAGCTGGTAATTAAAAACTGGCTGAGTAAGAAGCTCTTCAGGCGTCAGTACAAAAATTAGCACAAAATTACACCGGGTTGCTAGCCTAAGTGGGTCCTTGTTCCATTAGGACAGGACACCAATGTCAGCAGTTAATTTCTTGTGTTTCCACAGCAAGGAAGGAGCTGCTAACTATTCTGGCACTTCTGCCTTCAGCCGTAACGAGAAACCCAAGGTTCTTGGACTAGAGCTGTCAACAGCCAGAAAAAGGCCAGTTCCAGCTTAAAAACTGGTTGGCAGTGGAACAACATCGAGTGTGAAGCAACCCACGACAAAGAGACTTCAGTGAGCTACGCCACTGGCATTTTGCAACATGAAGAGTTTCAGATGTAGGTCCCAGAGGCTGCAGCCTTTGACCTACAGATGGGTTAACAGATCGAAGGAACCCAAATTTTACTGCACGAATACAAAGCCACCGCTTAAGACTTGCGAGCTTTTGTACAGTCAGTCTTAGGCCACGAAGCTGAAGATGCTTCACGGTCTGCTGCCTTCTGGGAACACAGAGCTGCTTGGAAGGGATCTCTGACGCCCCATCCAAGACCTGCTGCAGGAGGCCATAAAAGTGCCATAAAAAGATGTTCTTACCCACAGGCCAGGCCAATGTCATACGACCCATTTCGGATGCCACCTGTAACAGCAGGGCACAAACATTCTGATTATCGTTAGGAGCCCAAGCGCTTGGATCCCAGCTGCAGTTTTGTGACCACCTGATGTGTTCACTGCCCCTGGAAGGGGCTTTCCCTCCACGCTCCAACGTAAGCCAAGGAGCTGACGTGGCTGAAACTAAGCACGACCTGACCTGCCAGCAGGGAGGACGGGATTGACCCTCAGAGAAAGGGCCTGACGTGGAAGTGGTGGTAGAAAGAACTCATCCTCAGATGACCAAGGTATTTCTCTAAGGGTATCTTACATATCTCAAGGGTACGAGGTGTATCTGTAAGGGTGTCTTCGTATCTCAAGGATATGGAAGCATTCAAGTCAACACCACGCTGAGAATTCCCAGCAGCAGAAGGCTTTATCGCTGTTTTTACTGCTCAAAGGGACTGGAGAACAAATGACCAGGATAAAGGAGCACTCGTAGCAGGGCAGGCATCAACGCCAGCCCGAGTGCCCGTGCACGCTTACCAGCTATATTGATAATGGCCTGCAGCCCGGAGGAGCACTGCCGGTTGACACTCGAGCACGGCACTGTCTCTGGGATCCCACTAGGACATGAGAGAGCGTTAAAGACCATGCAACAAACCAAACTGCTACAGAGAACACAAAGCCTCTCGATTAAACTGTAACCCTCACGCTCAACTGATCCCAATAAACGTCTGTTGACCTATTTGGACCTGCACCAAGACAAAGCAAAATTCACGGATCATTTCCAAATGGAATTGCAGGTGGCTCCGTGTGCTGTTTCCCCACAGGTCTACCTTGGGAAGCCCTCTGTAAGCAGGGCCCTCTGACAAGCCTAGCTCCTGAGCTCTGACCAGGGCCAGAAACAGTCAAAAGCTCTGCAATGTTGCTAACTGCTGCCTGTGCCCCTCCAAAGTGGCGTCTGTAAACTGCTTTAGCAGAAGGAAACATCAGGGGCAGCCCGCAGAGCGATGTCTGCGTGGAAGGGGAGGCCGCTCCCCGCAGCTCTGCCCGGCCCCTGCCAACAGGGCCGGCTGCTCCCAGCAGGGCTCTCCAAACGCTCGATCAAAGTCTGATTTCTGGGCAAAAGGCGATCTGCTGGAAACTCCTACGAGCTCACGAGCCTCATCGCGACCTCTCACCCAGTGCTGCTCCGTAGCCGAGGCTCAAAATGAGAAGAAACTTTGATATGGTTGAGAGCTTACCTTAGAAATTGTGCAACTCTCGCGACCAAAGCGCCAGCTCCCGGCTGCAGCACGTTCCCTGTGTGCAAATATAGGATTGGCATCAGTCAGCTGCACTGCCCCCACTACCTGCTGCGGACACCAAAGACACAGAGCCCAGCCACTTGATGGGATGGTCATCAAGGATATGTTAATTTCACGAGCATAACACCACCAGGCATCAACCCCTTCCGACCCCCACAACACCCACGAGCCCCCCGTGGGCCTGTCCTGGAGTCTGAGGGCAACCACTCACCCACACAGATGTCTCCCAGCACCTCCGGCCGAAGCCCGACGTCCTGCAGGACAGCGGTCATAACGGCAGACAGCAGCTCATCGGGTGTGGTATCCTGCAAGCACACAAATATGCGTTGTAGGGCCTTAAAAGTGACTAGGATGAGTTATATGGCACGAGCATGGAGAGTTCCCTCTGTTCCTTCATCCCAAAATGACCCCAAAGGGCAGCAGCCGGACCCCACCACCCACATCCAGCTGAGTTACTGCAGGGATTTCTGCCCCAGCAGCGTGAGGCACACGCCTGGAGCGGGTTTTGCACAACTCGGTGACTCCAGTCACATAACAATAGAGTTCTGTGGGCTGTTATCAATCCCAAATTCAACACAGCCCCTTGAAAACCTACAAAAACACAGGCAGCTTGGCAACACCTCGTGTCCCACCACCACCACCTCCGCTTGCAGGTGCCGTGCCTGTCCCGGGGCTGGGTTTGGGGGAACGTGGGGCGAGGAGAACAGGCTGAGGAGGACAAAAAGCGATTAGATTATGCTTGGGGTTCCCTCAAACCCCAAAATGCTGCTCCTGAGGCTCGGCAAGGCGCAGGCAGGTCCAGGAGCTCCACAGCAGGGCAGGAAGGTGAGGGAGATGTTTCCTCACCACAGTTCCCTCAGGGAACCGGGGCTGTTGGGCTCAGTGTGGGGCAGGACACAGCGGGGTCAGGCACCCCACAGCAGCCTGTGGGGTTGGGGTGGGCTCTGGGTGGCCGCTCCGCACCCCAAAAATTGATTTTGTTTCCCTGACGGTTGGCGAGTGGTGTGGGGGCAACCCCTGAGGGCTCGGTATTTAGGGGAAAGGCAGCTCCCCGAGGGACGAGTAAGGATTCGGGGGGGATCCGAAGGCGCCCTGCGGATTTAGGGCGTGAGGGGCACCCCAAAAAAAAAAATTAAAAAAAAAATAAAGCAAATCCCTACCTTGAAACCCCCGCGCTTGGCTCGGCCGATGGCCGTCCTCCTGCCGTGCACCACCACCACATCCTCGGGACACGAAGCTCCTCCGGGCCGGCTCCCGCACGGCGCTGCCCTCACGGCAGCCGGGGGCTGCCCCGCCAGGTGCCCCAGCACCGCCCGCACCCGCCTCAGCGCCCCGCTGCCGCTCCCCGCCGCCATCTTGGCTTCCCCGCCCGCCGCCGCCGCCATTTTCGCACCTCCCCCGCCGCGGGGAGGGAGGGGGCGTGGTTTGGGTACGGACCCGCCCATTTAATTTACATAGTCACGCCCACTCGGCTCGTTGGTCCCGCCCACCACGGGTTGGGCTCTGGGGGGGGGGAGGAGGAAAAGGGGGGAAGGGATTGGGGTAAGGGAGCGAAAATGAAAGGGAATTAAAAGGTTAAAGGAAAAGATAAAACTAAAATTAAAAATTAAATTAAAATAAAAATTAAATTAAAATTAAAAATTAATAGTAAATTCTGTGAGATAGTCCGCTGAAAGGAGAAAATGCAAGTGGATGAAGATAGGAATAAATGAATGAAATGAATAAAATAAATGAATGAAATGAATGAAATGAATAAAATACATGAATTAAATGAATGGAACTGAAGAAGGCAGAAATAAAAGAGCCCGCCCCAAGCCCTCTGCCATGGTGTAACACCAGGCCAATGTCACCACAGAATCACAGAATCACAGAATTTCTAGGTTGGAAGAGACCTCAAGGTCATCGAGTCCAACCTCCAACCTAACGCTAACAGCCCTCCACTAAACCATATCCCTAAGCTCTACATCTAAGCGTCTTTTGAAGACTTCCAGGGATGGGGACTCCACCACTTCCCTGGGCAGCCTGTTCCAGTGCCTCACAACCCTTTCAGTGAAGAAGTTCTTCCTAACATCTAACCTAAAACTCCCCTGGCTCAACTTAAACCCATTCCCCCTCGTCCTGTCACCAGGCACGTGGGAGAACAGGCCAACCCCCACCTCGCTACAGCCTCCCTTGAGGTACCCATAGAGAACGATAAGGTCGCCCCTGAGCCTCCTCTTCTCCAGGCTGAACAAGCCCAGCTCCCTCAGCCGCTCCTCGTAGGACTTGTTCTCCAGGCCCCTCACCAGCTTCGTTGCCCTTCTCTGCACCCGCTCAAGCACCTCGATGTCCTTCTTGTAGCGAGGGGCCCAAAACTGAACCCAGTACTCGAGGTGCGGCCTCAGCAGAGCCGAGTACAGCAGCTGGGGAGTGCCACGCGTGGCGGGGGTCCCAGTCTCAGGGCAGAGCCCCCGAGGAGGGAAGGACACAGAGGGGTGGCCGCGCGCCTGGCAGACACAGAACACGACACTGGAGCCTTTTTCCAATGGGAGGAAAACGTTTCTCTGGGATACACGCGGCAACACCACACGGAGAGCGGGGACACGGCCCCAGGAGGGCTCCCCCCCCCCCCCCGCTGCCCCGGGTGGCGCCGGACAAAATAAAATATACATATATAAAAAACAAACAAAAAAAAAAAAAACAAAAAGGAAATTTACATGGCATAATATTACATTCTCTTCTAGTTTTCATTTTGTACATCAGAACACTGCGAGGGTTTTTTTTAAAAAAAAAAACACAAAGGCAAAGGCACCTGAGGAGCGAGTCGCACTCACACGCGGGCACTCACACTCAGCCTTGCACGCACAGCCCTACACACAGCCCTACACACACCCCCACGGACACACACACACACACACACAAACCCCATCACACACGAGCCAGGGGACCCGGCTGTCCCAGGGAGGCTTTTTGGGGTGCTTGGTGGGGCTGACGAGGCCCCAGGGAGCATTTTTGGGAGGGTCCCCCAAGGCCTCCCCCAGCGCTCGGGGCAGCGCGGCCAGGCCCCCGCTTTTGTTCTCGAGGCTTTGGAGAAAATATTCAGCTCCCATCCACCCCTAAGGGGCGAAAAATCAAAGCTGAACAGGTTGGGTGAAAGGGGAGAAAAGAGCATAAAAACATTTTTAGCTTTCCTGAAACACCCTTTGTTCGTCTGACAACCCCTTATTTGCCAACACGTTTTTTCTTGTTTTTTTTTTTTTTTTTTTTTTTTTTTTTTTTTTTTAAATCCATCCTATGGAGCTAACCAGAGTGATGGATTTGGTCCTATTCACAGAATAAAATTCTTTCTTTCCCCTACAGGAAGGAGGGGACAGCCTGGAGGAGAGCCGGCATCCAGTGCCCTGGTGGCCAGGCACAAAGCTTGGGTAGGCACCACCAACCTCTGCAGCTCCTGGACACACTTACAGGGAACCCTTCCAGCTATTTAATTTGCCCAAACAGCCCCAGCCTTTTCTTTAACTGAAATAATTGTGGTTTTTGCCTCTCTCTCTGGAGCTGCAGACGAGGAAATGCTCCCAGTGCCACTGCAGGACGACTTCTATCTCTCCCGCCCAGGACCGTTCTCCATTTCCCTTTGCTCTGAGCAACACTTCTCATTTTCAATGAAAAAAACAACATTAAAATAAAATAAACCTGTGTTTGACGCCCTGGGAACTGCTCGTTTAACCTCCACTGAGCCGGGTGGAAACAGCTAACGCAGCGAGGAAGCGGGAGATGGGGCGATGCAATTAATTTGGCCAAAATGCCCAAGATCTGGTAAATTCATCGCCTCCCAGGGCCTCTCTGCTTGCTCCCCGCGGGGTAGTAGTGTTGGTCGGGGGCCGTAGCCCAGCTCTGCTTTAAGCTTTCCCAATTTAACCTCCACCTCCCAAAATACTGCAGAAGGGAGCCCGGCTGCACGCCATCCGCGCAGCTCTGCGGCCCCAGGCTGCGGCTTCATGCTGGCGCAGCCCCGTGGGCGCTCCCTGCCCGATTTGAGGCAAAATCAGAGGATGCGGAGGCCCGGCCGTGCCCCCGCAGCCCCACACGCACACGTACACGCACGCACACGAAGGCAAGACGTCTGCAGAAACGCGCCCGGCTCCCTGCCAGGCGCCGCGATTGTAACCGCTTAAGGCACAGGACAGGAGCCAACGCCACCTCCCTGGCGAGGCCACCCGGTGTCACCACCTCCGAAAGGTTCCTGTCCCCTGGTGGACACCGGGTCCCTCCTGCTCCACGCCCTGAGGATCATCTCCAGCTGGGCTGAAGCCCTGTTCCTCTGCGGGGAGCGGCGCCGGGCGCTCAGCATCCCATTCCTCTGCTGGTCCCGAGGATGAGGAGGGCGCTCCGGGGAAGCCCTCGGCCCCAATTCCCCGGCGGTGGCCTCCAGGTCCCGAGCGTGCCTTCCAAAAATCCCACAAGGCGGCAGCCACCGAGCGAGAAGGGACCCAAGGGGGGAGCCACCAAGCAAGGACGAGCCCGGGGCTGGAGGTGTGAAGGGCAGGGTGCCAAAAAAATAAAAGGGGCCGCGGGTCTGGCGGCCGCCCCCTGTCCCATCAGCGTTTCCCCAAGCCCGGGGCTCAGAGGCCGCAGTTGACGAAGGGATGCCTCAGCAGGTCCTCGGCCGTCGGCCTCCGCTTCTCCTCCACGAAGATCTGCTTGAGGAAGTTGCGGCAGGAGCTGGAGACGCCGTCGGGGAGCTGGGGGTTGGTGGGCTGCGTGGCGATCTTAAAAATCGCCGCCATGGCTTCGAACTCGGCCCAGGGCGGCTTCTCCGTCAGCATCTCCACCACGGTGCAGGCCACGCTCCTGCAATGAGATGGCAAGCCCATCAGGGAGAGGAGACTTGTGAGATTTGTCCTAAAATGCGTGTTTTTTTCTGCCCTGCTTTAACTCAAGATTAAGCTTCGTGAAAAAAGATGGCTGAGAATGCAAAGCACCTGATGGGAACAACCCCAGAAGGAAAACCCTAATGAGTTTAGACACCCCAGTGTCAATAATAGGATGTTGTTCCCCAAAGAGTTGAGCCAGAATGAAAGCTGCTTGCCTACAGATTTACGTCTGACTTTATCCCCATTTATTGGCAGGCCAAGTGGAGTTATCCCTGCTCTTTCTGGCTCCAGCTGCCATCCTCCAGAGAGGCCTCGAAACATTCAGGAGCACCCAAAGATTTTGGGTGTCTTCATGTCTGAGCCGCACGCAAACACCCAGCAGCCGATTTCAGAGGTTGCAAAAAGATCACGCCGAGCCTCCAAGTTGGGCTGAGTTAACCTAAAAACGGCGTGACCAGAGCTCAGCAACTCCCCTGGCAAACCCTGTCCTCACACACCGGGCATTTTGAAAGCAAGCTGTGGTTGTGTGTGCTCCTCTCCGGGGGCTTTTCAGCTCTGCACCCTTTCCATCTTCCAAAAACGTGGCAGTGGGAGGGTTTCTACCCTGCTCCTTACCACACGTCAGCTTTCCTTCCGTAGCCTTCCCCGCTGATAACCTCCGGGCTCATCCAGTACGGCGTTCCCGTGACGGATTTAATCCCGGTCCCAGACATGCAGATGGTCTGGATACGTTTGCTGGCCCCAAAATCTCCAAGCTTCACATTTCCAGCAGAATCTCGCAAAATATTGGCACCTGGGGACGAGAAGCAACAGCAAAAACACCGAGTGATGAAGCAGCAAGCTGAACTGAGCAGCCACAGCGAGGCAGGAAGACAGAACAAGAGTTTGGTTCCAGCTTGTTCAAAATTTTCGTGGTTCAAGAGGCAAAGCCAGAAAAAAATAACTTAAAAACCAAATATCTGCTCTGTGTTTTGCACAAGAATTATGTTGGGGCACGGTGAGGCTGGGCTGAAGAAAGCTAAGCAAGCAAGAAGCTCCCCTGCGTTCCCTACTCACCTTTAATGTCCCTGTGGACAATCATATTGCTGTGCAAGTAGAAGACTCCCTGCAAGATCTGCCTGGTGTACTTCCGAGTGACGTTCTCCGTCAGAGCACCGTACGCCTTGAGCTGGTCCTTTATCGAACCCTGGCGAGAGGAAACATCGGGCAGCAACCGTAAGGACCAGAAGAATCGGGTGCAACACGTCACGGTGACCTTATAAACTTCCCTGACCACCACATTTCGCAGCTCAAATAAAAAACCCAAGCCACTCTGTTGGAGAAACGGCAAGATAAACATCCAGGAGGCACTGAACAGAGCAAGGGTTTGACCCCAGTGCCTCAGAGGCCAAGTGGAAAAAGAGGAACGGCCTCCGGCAGCGATCAGTGCCAGCCTCTGCCAACAGCACGGAGCTTGTTCCCCCTCTAGTGGCTCGCCTTCACCAACAGCTCATGGACAAGGGCTGCCCTGATGAGGAGTTTCTAATCAGGTGAGGATACTCTCCATGAGCTCTTCATGGTTGTCACCTTCTGTGAAGCCTTTCTCCCAGTTTCTTTTGGGGCTGGTGGCAATCCTGTGGCTGGGGATCTCCCTTCCCTTTCGCGGTGTTGCTGAAGTAATTTGGGATGCTCGGAAATTATCCCCTCCTGCACCTCGTGGGCAGGGTGTCCTCCCTCACCCTCAACTCTGCAAGCTTCCTTATCCTGGGGGACATCAAAAAATGATGCCAAAGAAGGGAAAATGGGGTCTGCAGGACTTGTGGTCAAAGGGACCGTTCTGTTTTCCAAGCATAAACTGAAAATAAGAGGTGAATGGTGCAGGGTACAGCAGGAAATATCTTTGTAACAGGGCTGATCACCAGAATGCCAGCCTGGTGGTGCACCCAAGCTTTGCCCCCTGAAGATTTTACCACGCTAGCTGTGTATGATCAGAAACCCGGCCACATCCAGCAGTTTGGAGCTGCTCTTCTGCGAGGTTTGGGAGCTCAGCCACTTCCACTGCCACTGGAAACCAAAGCCCTGTGCTGCTTCTGTGCAGTAAGCCATCCCCGTGGCACCGAAGCCAATCTGTATTTGGTCAGAGCTCTGGTTTATCGCAAAGAAAACAAACACTCAGCTTCCAGCCTTGCTGGACGCTGCCCCAGCACCAAACGGTGGTTTCCTGGCTGCTAACAAACACCAGCACGCTGCAGAACGAGCAGCAAGGGTGCTGCTGAAGCTTCTGGGCTTTTCTCTTTTGTCATAAGGCCTGGAAGCGATGTGCCAGCCCCCGGGGACAGAGGCAGGACGGTGCTTGGAAGGGGCTCGAAGGCATGAAGCCCACCTGATTCGTGACATGTTCGCAGAGCCTGCAGCACGTTTACTAACGACCGAAATTATTTGTGACCAGGTGACTTCCAGCCCCCTCTGACCTTACAAACAAACTGAACAAGGATTTATTCTTCCACGGGCTGGGGGATGAACCCAGCTGGGCAGGCAGGACGCAGGAGAGCAGCTCGCCCAGCAACGCCAGCAGTTGTGCTGGTTTATACCACGCAGTGACTTTGTCCAGCTGACTCTGATGCAACCTGCATCCTTACAGAGATGTTCATCTGATGTGTGTGTGCTCTCCAGGCTCCCTCAGAGCTTCCCTTTTCCCTGGAGCTATTTCACCCCGTGTGTCAGCAAAACCGCAAAGTTAATCCCTCCTGGTAGGTTGGATCGTGCTACCAACACAAGGTTCAGTCCTGAGCAGGAGAAGGCTTAGCAGTGAGTAACGCTGGGTTGAACGCACACGTGCTGAAAGCCAGGAATAATTGGTGACAGCTGTGGGCGGACAGTTGTGCTATTAACGTGTCCTGGAGGGATTTGTAATAAATACTTAAGGATGGGCTCAGGCCGCGGCGTTTGGAGCCAGATCTGGAGCACGTCCCGCATTCACCACGTTCAGATTGCAGGCTGTGCACACACCCTTCCCCGGGATCCAAACCCGAGACCCTTCCAGGCTTCTGATTTGAGCCGCTGCACCTTGAGGGGCCTGACCATGACACCTGGCTCGATCTAAACTCCATCTAGGGATGCTGGGATGCAGTGCTTTGCTTTGGCTCATCAGATAAACTTGACAGCTAAGCTCCCCTGTAACTCCAGATCCAAATTTCTCCAAACTCTAAGGCAGGGTAGCTCATGACAATCCTCAGCAGGAACTGCACTTACCCCTGGCATGTATTCAACAAAGATCGACAGCTTCCTCTCCTCGGGATCCCGCAAACACCCATAGTACTGCACTATCCTGTCGTGGCGGAGAGTCTTCAGCAGCTGGATCTCACACTCCAAAGCGTTCACCTCCTGCAACGGGACAGACACACTGCGTGAGAGAAGGTGTGCTCAAGGAATTTTTTTACCCTCAGCCTCCAGCCCACAGCCCCACGGCGTGCTGCAGAGCGTGGTGCCGCCCTCACACTCACCTTACTCGTCTCTTGACTGTCAGGGTCAAATGGCACCTGCTTCACCGACAGCTCTCGGCCCGTGTCAGCATCATAGCAGAGGTAAACTTCCCCAAAAGCTCCTCTTCCAAGCAGCTTCCCCAGCCTCCAGTTCACTGGTGCCTGCAGGGCTGCAGAAAAGAAGGAGAGGGTTGAGAGAAAAGCACAGCAGGGAGGCTTCAGCATCGGCCCTACAAAATGCACATCAGGCCTGCAATGATCCCAGCAGGGCAGGCAGCGAGCTGACAAAACTCTTTTAATTGCACGAGAGCTACTGGTGCGTGCATGAAGATCTCTTCCTTTGTGCTCTACTTTACTGTAAAGCAGAAACAAGTCACAGCAAAGTCACGTTTCTTTAGAGTCCTTCCTCCAGCAACTGCTTTCTTGGGTCACGTTGAACTTTCTCTCCTCTGCTCTAGGACCCATCTGCTCCCACATCCCAAGGCTCCTGGAAGCTTGGGGCTGTGCGAGCACATCAAAAGTCCAACACACAAGCAGTTTTCTGCAACTCGGCAAGCTCTGAGCACCAGCTGACTCTGAGCACCCTTTCCTCGAGGCCAATGTAAGGTACAGTGAGTTATATTTAACATTCCTCGTTGAAATGTGAGTGCAGCGTGCCTCTTTTGGGGCTGGAAGCAGAGTGCATTCACAGAGGGTTAGCTTAGTTGATGCCCAATAACTCAGAAATCAAGATTAACTTGATTTCGTGTTGAAACCCAAATGCACTGAGACCCTGAAGCTTTGATTCACTTACAGTTCCTAGCTTTTGTAGGGGAGGTGCTGAAGACCTGCAGCCCTTTTTCACAATTGTTCCACCATTTGGGCCTGTACTCGTCGTACTGCAGGGTGCTGAGCTTGCTGTCCCCGTTAAAGCTCTTGGTTCGGCTGGAAGGGACCAGCTGGAAGAGGTTTTCCTGGGGGAAATAACTCCTGGGGAAAGTCCTCCGGCCTGCAAGAGAGAAGGGGAAGAGTTATGGCAAGAACACAGACGCCTGCTGGGATCCACCTGTCACCACCTTCTCACGTCACTGCTCAGATTCAGCGAGGCAGCTCCTCAAACGAAAAACAAGTTCAATGAAACTGAAGCAAAGCCCTGTGCCCGGTCTGAATTCAATTGAAGAGCCGTTTACAGCAGGTAGGGTCACACTGAACGGAGGATGTTCCCAGCGAGGTTTGCAACAGTTTAATTACATCAGGTTTTTGTTGGGTTTTAATCACAAATAAACTCAGGGCAGGACTTACACTTCCAATTATCCCTGGCGTCCCCTAAGACCCCAACACAAACGACCACACCAGCAGCGCCACGATGCCAGTGAGAGATGAAGGTCATTCTGAAGGCTCAATATGCTGTTTGCGTGTCTTTAATGGCTTTTAGTTGGTTGGTTTTGTGTTTTTTTTTTCCAAGGGAATTTGATCTTCATTCAGTTTTGCCTCCCACCACTCACACAGTGCAAGGAGGAGCAGCGGTGAGGCGAGGGAGCCGTCCCCAACGCTCAGAGCTCGTTAGCTCGAAACGGCCGTGGAGAGACACCGCTACCTGAATTTGGTAGGTGGTTCCCTCCAGCTCTGTGAGAAACCCGCTGTAACCCCTCATTCCTCCTCCTTTTATTACAACCCTCTCCTTCCTGAGTCTCTGCAGCCCTGGGCGCTGTTACAAGCCTCCTGCCCTTCCCATCCCCACCGAGATCCCGCACTGAGCTCTTCCCTCCCCAGCCCCCCGTGGTTTTCTTACCGTCGCTGTAGTCCTTGCGACTCTGGGAGAGGTGGTACTGCCTGGGGAAGGTGCCCCCTTTCCCAAACCTTTCGCAGAAGGGGATGTCAAATTCTGGAGGAGGGAAGAACAGACACGTTTCTTGCGTCAGCTCAGTACCAAAAGCCCAGAGAGGTTCTTACAGGAAAGCATTCAGGCCCCCGGGCTGAGTTACGGGGACGAACAAGGTAACAAATTGTTCCTTTGCTCAGCCAGGCATTCCCCAAGGCTCGCTGAAATCTGCCCGCAGTCACATCCTAGAGGGAAAGGAAGGGCCAGACGCCCTGCTCTTGGTCTCCTGAAAGCAAACAGAGGTTAACCACTGACTGCGGACTCTGGCCCACGCTGCTCACAACGAGGCAGGGGATTGACACAGAACGTGTCTGCTTTCCAACACAGACTGCTACGTGTCTGGTTTACACGTGAAAAACACAAAAATTAGAGTGGAAACAGAACTGCTGGGCAGGGGCAGGCCCGGATCTATCTCGTGCAAGATCTCCGCTGTGCTAACAGCTATTTGCAGGGATCTGCAGGTATTGAGGGACAAGCCCCACTTCTCAGATGTGACTCCTGACCTGTGAAAGCTGCAGAACTCCTCATACCCTCCAAACCCTTCTATTTACCTTGATTAAATGCTAGAAAGATCGATTTAGAATACAGAGAAGGGATTGAACAGCAGAGTTTTGATTAGACATGGGCTTATATTTCGCCATGGGAGTTTTAGGTTAGATGTTAGGAAGAACTTCTTTACTGAAAGGGTTGTGAGGCACTGGAACAGGCTGCCCAGGGGAGTGGTGGAGTCACCATCCCTGGAAGTCTTCAAAAGACGCTTAGATGTAGAGCTTAGGGATATGGTTTAGCGGGGACTGTTAGTGTTAGGTCAGAGGTTGGACTCGAGGATCTTGAGGTCTCTTCCAACCTAGAAATTCTGTGATTCTGTGATTATGGATGGACGTGAAAGCTAAGGACGTATTTTTTAATTAAAAAAAAAGGAGCACGGGAAGCCACGGCTGGTAGCACTGCCTAACGTGAGATTACAATATCTGTCATTTCCCCCCCCCCCAACTTTCTCCTCCTGTTTTTCCTCCAGCCAGCCCCACCGACACAGCCCGTTCTGACTGTTTGTTTGTCTTAGCCTGGGGCCAGCAGCCTCTCCTTGGAGACCCATCCTGGCCGAAGCCTCGCCGCAGCGTTATGTAGCATCATTTCCCCGTCACAGCGAGGTGTGAGAGGAGCCCGTAACGGCTGAAACACGGCCCGCAAGGAAAAGCAGCAAGGACGGGTCAACGGGTTCTCGGCAAGCCACGTGTGGGCAACAACGCCGAGCGGCACGGCGAGGCAAAACGCCTCCTGCACCACCAGGGAGGTGTTAAACCACGGGCTGCCTGCAGCTCCATCGCCGCACTTCGGTCTGGAAACGCTGCCCCTGGCCAGAAGCGTGGTATCCTGCTGGGGCTGACTGCCATTTATTCATTTTTAATAGTGAAAGTCATGACATTACAGAGTTTCCATGACTTAACCAGCTGTTTGTAGGCGGTTAAGCAGTAACCTCTGGTCCCTGCGAGTTACCAGTATGTTTTCTCCAACACAGCTTGCAGTGGTACAGATTCTGCCTCCCGTTTCTCCAGGTGTAACTCCCTAGAGAGCCTAGGACTCAGTTTGGTTTTAGAGAACATTCCTGTTTAATCATTAGGGTCCTTTTTGAAGTGTAGCCTAAGCAATGGAGATGGTTTGCTTAATTTTTTAGTTAATTTCCATGCAGTAACATCTCTTCAATATCTGCTCTCCTCCATCTACATGCTCCCCATGCTTTTAAGCAAGCGTGAACCTCCAGCGATGCTTACCCATGCAGTCAAGACCGTCTTTGGGATGGCTCTTCCTTCCAGGAACAGGGGTTTGGGTAAAGGGAGGGCTGCAAAGAGAAAAACAAAAATGTGTTTTATTACATTGGAAAGGCTGGGGAATGAGTTAGGAGTGGTAACACACAGAAAGCACGCACTAATCAGCAGGATGCACTCATCACCCCAATCGACCAAACTGAGCTCTCATCCTAAATATGCACAAAACTGAAGATTGAAGGCTTTTTTTTTTTTTTTTTTGGGTGGTCCACAGCTTTTTCCTGTGAAAACAGAAGGGATCCTGGAGAAAACAGGGTCACCAGGCTGAAAGAAAGCAGCCAAGTCTGCACCGTAACACCTAGGCACAAAATGGGGCAGGAGGAGGGCTGGAGATTTGTCTTCCCTCAATGCCAAGTGCTCATTTGTGCAACTCTGCTTTTTGTGAGCACTGCTCAGATGTGTGGATGTACACACTGGAGTCATTCCTTCATGCTCAGCTCATGAAGGTCTCCTCTTCTTGGAGCATCACCTCCCACCTTCCTCGTGCAAGAAAAGCTGCACCACCACCGTGCACATACACCAGGAGGGAGGGAGCAGGCTCAAGGTCTTAAAATTGCAAAGAGAGGATGGTAAAGCATGGAGCGGGGATCTCAGCCATCGGAACTTCATCCCAGCACTCTGTAAGGGCCAGTGAGGTGATCTGGACAGGATGTTTTTTCCACTCTCTCTGCTCTCCTCTTAATAAAATGGACGTGGTAGCAAAAACTTGCTCTGCAAAGTGCTCCGAAGTCTATTTGTGTCCACACCGATCACAGCAGGTTTGCTAGGGGGAAGAGGGATTAATTGTGGTGTTGTGTCGCATCAGCCTGGTCACCGTGCTCTGCCCTCTGGAGGCTAACAACACCTCAGGCAATTGGCAGCGAGGACTCGGCTGCATCTTGTGCAGGATCACAGAACCGCAGCACTTCCTGAGCCAGAAGGGACCCGTGAGGATCATCAGGGCCAAATCCTGCCTCCTAACAGAGCAACCGGTGTGAAACAGTCACGCTTGTTCCTTTTTCTGCCCTCCTCGTGCCTTTTCCAGCTCTCTAGACCCAATGGCTGTACAGAGTCGTGAACCAAAGCCATGCTGCTCTCCTGCAGACGTGCCTGACGCTCTTCTCCATTCACAGCCAGGCGTCACAGCTCGGCTGTGCTCCTTCTGCTGTCACCCCCAGCAAAATCTACACGAAAAGCAAACTTGGGGCACAGAGCCTGGGAGCAAAAGAACCCGGTTTTGATGCATCCACGACAATGAGCGAATACATCACAGGAAAACACCAAAAGCCACAAAAAGGAAAGGGACCTCGCTGCTGAGACAGACCCAAGACAGACCCAAGGCACGCCACGCGATCAGCGCAGCCTCGGGGCTGGGTGGCGAAAAAAAATTAAAAACAGCAGTGGAAAAAAAATTGAAAAAATAAAATCCCTTTGATGAGGATGAATAAAAAAACGCGTATCTCGCTTCCCAAAAGGACACCGTGTCTTACACACAGCCTGGCAGCGGGCGCACGGTCGCTCTGCACGTGGGAGCTCGGAGCTGCAGCGCTATTGAAGTGCCGCCCGCGGCAGTACAGCGTGTCCCAGTCGCTTCCTGCCGTGGAGCTAAAGTTAGTTTTTGCTCGTCTGGTGGCCTCAGCACCTTGACTGACACAGCCCGGGCTGCCAAATTTACAGGGGGGCAGCGGAGAGCAGGCAGCACGCCCGGGGAGGAGGCGCGTTGGCCCCACGAGGGCAGGAAGGCAGAGGGGTGAGGGGGGGATCTGCAGCAGGAGCAAGAGCCCAGGATCTGGTTAGGATCTGGTTTTTAGCAGTCTAAATGTTTTTTTTTGCTCGGGTGCATCCTCATCTGTCCTGCTGTAGGGGCAGGCTGTGTTTCTGGTGGTGACAGCGGGGCCACGTGCAGCTCACCTGTCCACGGGCCTGTCCAGGGACTGGCAGCTCCCAGACAGCGACCCGTCGGGGCTGATGAAAGCTTCGAGCATCTGACAAGGAAGGAAAAGGGAAAAACAATCAAACAACAGATTATAACTCCTCAAATCTCATCACTAACAGAAAGCTGCAGGATACAAATCTACCTGACTCCACTGAAACCAGCCGATTTACCCCAGCTGATACCGGCCCCAGCAGAGAAAATATCCAGTCCAAGCAAAGTTTTCTTCCTAGAGGAAGTTCCTTTATGATGCCCTCTGGATTAGGATCCTTCCCAATTGTTATTTCACTTTTATTTGCTAGCAGGGAACCCGAGGCAGAGATAATTGGCACCCTGACATCCGAAGCACCCCGAGGAGGCAACAAGATTCAAAGCGCTCGAAGCATTTGGGGGGGCAAAAATAAGTGAGAAAAAGAAAACAGGACAGGAAAAAGAAAATAGGACAGAAAAAAAAAACAGAAAACAGGACAGAAATGGGGTGCCCAAGGCCGAGTGGATCTCCTGCAGCACAGCCAGGTGGCCGTGGACTCCTGACTTGCAGGGCACAGCAGCTCTGCCTCTGTCCCCGGTGCTCTGTGAAGCATCACCAGGGTTTTTGGCTGCGGGGCCAGCTTGGCTCTGGCGAGCTCAGTGAGTCAAAAGCTACACTGGTGTTGCTTCCTGGATGAGCCGTTGTGCTGCCCGGGGTTATTTATAGCCCCTGAGGAACAATAGAGGGTTTGTGGTGAAGCTGGGGCTATGTGCAGAGCCACACAGGGCCGGGAAAGCCGAGGGATGGGGGTTAAGCACCGCACGGAGCCCCCTTTGCTGGCTCCTGGACCATTTGCTCCTCCTTCCCCTGCACAAAACCTCTCCTCCCACGGGCTGTGCCTGTGCTCTGCCTACTTCACGGGTTGCCACAACAGCTCACGTTGTTTTGCCGGGCCTGTCCCGAGGGGAAAGCCTGATTTTTTTTCCTCTCCTTCCCAGTTTTGACCCCAACGCCTCGTGCTTCGGAGCGAGACTCCACACCTCTCCCCGCTGAGGTGCTGAAACGGACTCAATATTTCTCCAAAACCTGGCAACGGGGGCAGGATTGGAGGTTGGAGCAGGGTGAAGAACCAGCCTCTGCCCATCTGCTAAGCCGGAGGCAAGGAGAAGACCTCTGAGACCTCGCTTACATCACAGGCCTGCGCGGGGGCATCCCCCAAAAGGCAGCAAGCACCCACAGCAAAACACCTGTAAGTGCTTTTACAACAGGCACGTGCAAAAGTTGCAGCCCGAGGGCTTTCTGAGGGCAAAGTCCACGTGGGGAAGAACACAAAACCCCTTTTTTCCTGCGCTGAATTCGCCGGCGCACACATCCACCTCGGGGAGAAGGGCGGCAGCCCACCCACAGCGTGCTGCCGGGGAGGAGCGAGGAGCATCTGGGAGCCTTCAGCAGCGGGAGCAGAGCTCAGGCGGTGCTGGCGGAGCTCCCCTGACCCCCCCGGGGCCGTGCAGACCCTTCCTCCTGCACTCACACGCGCGTTGTCTCCCGAACGTGGTGTGGAAACCACAGCAGGCTGGCTTTTGGCAGCGAGCAGCACGAGATACATCTGCGGGTGGATGCTGCCAGGACTCACCCGCAGCTCGTTTCTGGTTTTCTTCACGGCTGGACGGGGAAGCACCAAAAACACAGCTTCGCCACGGCAACGCTGGCACAGCCCGTGCCCCAGAACAGAGCTAGTGGGAGCTGCTCGAGCAGGGGAAATGTGTTTCTCTGCAGGCAAGACCCTTCGGGGGTGTTGCAGCAGCCTGCTGGAGCGAGGAACTGCTTAGCTCCCTCCCAAAGTCCCTCCACATCCCTCCTGCACGCTGCCAGTCCTTGGCAAAGTTGTCTTGCAGCCAAGCTGCCCGTCTGACTTCAGCCAAGCGCAGGGTACCACCGGTACCAAGCCCTTTGGAGCCACAGCTTGAGGTGAGATGCAACTGGAGAGGGAGGTGGAAGTTCCTCCCCCTCTGGTCCCTGGGCACTCCAGAGTTCCCCTCACCGTGGCCAAAGTGAGTGGATGAAGAGGTTCTGCTCATCACCATGCCTAAAAACTGCTTTTCTTTTTATTACCGAGGGACTGGAATACACAAACTGTTTAATAAGGAAGAAAAAAAACGGGAGAGGAAGAGAGAGAGGAAAAAAAATAAAAATAAATTAAAAAAAAGACAGAGAGGCTGCAGGCAGGGCCAAGGACTGCAAGCAGAGCTGAAGCAGAAACAGCACAGGGGAAGCAGCGAGAGCTGCTGACACCCCCAGGCTGTTGCAATCGCAGCCCCGCTTACGTTCTGATCCATGGTCTCGGGGATGAACTCGCCCTCGCTGTTGATGCTGGTGTAGGATCCCTGGCGAGCGATCTGCTGCTGCTCTTCGGGAACGCTGCCCGGGGGCGGAGAGCTCCGGCCAGTGTGCAGAGAGCCTAGGAGAGGGGAAAAGCACGGGTGAAGGAGAGGATTTGCCACGGCCGAGTCCTTCCAGCGAGCACAGACCTCCTGGAGATGCTGCTGGGGTTTGAAGTTGCGTGGAAGAGAAGGGAGGTAGGAGAGAAGCCACGCTGGCCACAAAGACCCTACAAAGGTTTTGCAACCGGGACAGTTTGTTTTGTGGGACCACACAACATCCAGCGGCCTTGGCTCTCAACCTCCCCTGGATCCTAAGATCCCGCGTCCGGGTACTCTGCTCATGCCAGAAAGAAAAAGGCTCCAAGAGTTTTGTTGCAATCCGATGGGGAGAACTCAAAGCACAAATCCCCCCTCCCAGGCTTCGAGCTCCAGGCATTTCCTCCCCTGGATCCCGTCGCTGTCTTGTTCTGTTTGAGAAGAAACCCGGCCCTCAAACCCAAGAGCCACAGAGGGGGGAAATAACCGATGGGATCAACCCTCCTGCCTGGAGGCTCCAGGGTAAGAGCCACCTGGGAGTCCCTGGGGCTTTGCTGTGCTCCCTGCAGGATGCAGCACGGGAGCAAGGGGAGAAAACTCCACAACTTCCTTATGTTCGTGCCCTGTCCCTCCCTTTTATTCCCCCAAACCCACCCTAGCCAATGCCTGGTGCCTGTTCGAGGTTTAGGGAGCGTTGTCCTGGCTTGGCTTCTCTTTCTGCAGTCCCTCCCCTCCATCCCTGGGCTGGCATCGCTCCACAGCGAGGAACTGCTGACCGAGGTCTGCACCGCTCCGTGCTGGAGCTTTAACTCAGCAGCGTTGTGCAATGCGAGCCTTCACGCGGCACAACAAGCTCTTAAGCAGGCTCAAAAAGCCTTTTAGAAAGCCTTTTAAAAGGCCCGTGTCCTTCCCTGCACTTCTCACCCACCTCCGCAGTATTTTTGAGAAGTCTTTTAGTTCATCACCCCCCAACAAGCTGCCACAGTGCAAGAGAAAGGAACGGGGAACAGATGAGAAGTCATCTCCAGTCCCTCAGCACAACGCCTCAGCCTCTGCTGCTGCTGTTCTGCATCACGGCCACTGTGCCAGCCCCATCTCTGGCACGAATCCATCAGCACAACCAACGCTACAAATCCCACCTCTCCCTCCAGCTGCTACGCCCCAGGAGCTGCTGGCACGGAGAGCAGCACCCCGGTGTTTAAGATCCCTGAATCAGCCTTGCTGGATTTCTACCAGACACATCGATAGCCCCGTCCCGTGGCTCGGCTCCCTCCAGCCTCCTCGCTCGAATTTTAAAAATAATACTCCTAGGGCTTCGCGTTATGTTTGTTCTTCTTCCTATTTTCTCCTTCACAGATTTCCTGCAGAACACAGCAAGGAAAAAAAATAAAAATACAGCCCAACTGAAGTAAGGCCAAGATCAAGGAGAGAGAATCTCTCGAGCGCTGCGGCGCGCATAATGAACTGGCTTCCCCCCAGCCCGAAAAACAAAACCAGTTGGGAAGTTCAGCATCCTCTCTGGGAAGATAAACAAACGTTTAACCATTTGGGGCTCGCGTTGCCGTCCCCTCGTTTGCTCGGCAGATGTCAGCCCTGAAGGCTGCGGGAAGGAACGAGGGCGGCTCTTGCTCCAAAAAGCCGCCCGGTGATTTGTCCCGGAGCCTCCAGGATCACGTTCCCTCGGCGGGGAAGGGGCAGGGGGACTCGTTGAGGAGCCAGAGGCTGGCCAGATCTCAACCCTTCTTTTCAGGCTTCCTGAACTCGGAGAAACTCTGCAGGTTGGCACCAGGCGAGCAGCTGACCTCGATTCCCCTCTGCAGCAAGGTGCTTTGGGACGGGATTCCATGTTGCAGGCGCTGATGTAAAAGTCCTGCACTCGAGAGCAGAGCACAGCATGTCCCAGGCAGGGACGAACCAGGCCAGCACGGAGACTTACAGTCACTGCTGGCATCTGCTGGGGTTTTTCATGTTCCCTTCTGTTATTTTTTTATTTAAGCAGCCTCTTTCATGCTGTGTGTGCGGAGCTCGCGGTGCTGCACGTACGGCCGGCTCCCCCGTGCCAGGTTTGGCTTCCCTCTGCCTCCTCGTTCCCTGGCTTCACCCCTTCCCTGCCCAAAACTTCACCCATCGCAGAGCTGCATCAAGGAGAAGTCCTCAAGCACAATAAGCAGAGAGAAACCTTCAATTAATGTCTTACTGATGAGCTGTGGCTGCCACGGGGAGGTGTGAGCAGCTCGACCACATCCCCTTGGGCTTCTTGTGCAGTGGGACCCCTGCAAGTCGCCCTCCTCTCTGTGCTGATCCCCTGAGGATGGGTTCCTACATCTAAATTTAAGGCTATGTGTAGGCTAAGCAAGTGGGACACTCCGTCAGGTTTGAAGCCAAACTTTTTCTGACACTCGGCTGAATGTTTTCAGATGCCGCTTACAGAGACTGGAACATTTTCCACTTCCAAAAAAAAAAAATAAATAAATAAGGTGGAGTGGGGGGAGGGATTTTCACCGAAAATGCTTATGAAAAAAAAATAAGAAAAATATTGACTTTGCATGAGGTTTTTTGGGGACATGGAGTTGAAGACATTTTCTGTCCAGCAGAAGCAAAAATAGCCAAATCTGCCCCAGAACATCTGCCCCCCCCCTTCCATCGTGCTCGTGCCAACGACATGCAGTTTTATTAGTTTTTGCTGCTGCTATCACGGCGGAGTCAGCAGAAAAACACGAGACAGCTGAGAAGCACCGAGAACATGACCCTGAGCCACCTCTTGCTGTAACATCACATTAAATCTCCTTTTAAACGTGGTTTTAAGGGAAAAGCTGAACTGAGCTGAGACCCTCACGTGCTAGCAGCTGCTTTGATGACAGCAGAAGCAAACACTGTGAAATATCTTGCACCTGCAAGCGGAGAACAGATTCTCCTACAGAAACCCCAACCTCTTAG
The DNA here is from genome assembly GCF_964211825.1 of Aythya ferina. Taxonomy (NCBI): domain Eukaryota; kingdom Metazoa; phylum Chordata; class Aves; order Anseriformes; family Anatidae; genus Aythya; species Aythya ferina. The sequence continues at coordinate 5,442,008 of NC_140297.1, forward strand.
GATGATTTTTGATTATCCACCAAATTGAATCCAGGGAAACACAACACAGGATTATGTTTCTGTGTGTCTAAGGCCTGCTCTTCAGCTCTCTGTTCCATCTGCCATGCTGCTCGCCCTTTCAGCTCGCTGAAGTTTCTGTCCAGCTGCTGGAGAGCCCAGTTCTGACTCCAGAAGTCATCAAAACGAAGCTGCTGGATTGCAACTACCCCAGTAAGTGGCTGTGGTAGCTTCATACGGAGCCCAAAGAGCTCCAAAGAGGCCTGGAGGGCTGCTGCCATGCAGGTTTGTTGCAAGCTCTGTCCAAACTAAGAGCAAGAGTTGTGGTTTGCACGGGAATAAAAGAGGGCTGGCTGTGGCAAGGGCAGCTAACGATGCAAAAGCACCAAAGATCCTGTTTGGGATGCAGTTTGCATGCAAGGATCAATTTTCTCACTGCGCACAGGATCAATTCTGCCTATTACACTGGGTTCACACATCAGTGACAGCTCACGGTGCCGCAGCTCTTCACTGGGTGACGTTAACAGCTTAGCTAGTGCCAAAAAAAGCCCTTCAGAGATGTCTTGCTCAAGCAGTTTCTGCTGAGGCTCTGTGCTTTGCCATGTCCTCGTGTCTGCATTTCATTCAGAACCATCTATAAACTCTGCCAGATTCTGGGCACACTCTCAAGAGCTATGAAAGCTAGAAAACAAACAAACAAACAAAAAAAATACAACAGAAAAAGATATCGTTGGCACATCCCAGCAACAGGACCACAGAGAGCTTTCATACATGCAGCACCCACAGCTGGCTTCTTTCAGAATTGGGCATTGCTGCACAAGAGGCTAAACTGGACCCAAACTAGAAGGAAATTTCTTTCTATGTCATTGTCTGAGCTGCAGCAAACCAAAGGATGTGTTATCAAGGCAGCGCAGACTGTGAGAGACAGAAAGGGAGAATCCTCGGAGAGCATTCTTTGCTGCACAGAGTTTGGAAGCTTTCAGGCTGTATTGATAGAGATGCTCTTTGGAAGGTGAAGGATATCTTCGTGTATCTGAGAGCCCCACTTTACAGATGGGAAATAACTGGATGAGCACACTGGGGCTCTGTAGAAATCCCCGTGTAAGCATCACCCACGGATGTAGCAGGGAACATTCACTGCTAGACAAAATCACCGAGCCTGCCTGCTGTAACGTGCAGACTGACAGCCCTGCTATACGGACCGACGGGCTGCTTTGCCAGGGCTGCACGAGACTTCTCTCTCTACAAAATCCCCCAAGGATTCTCGCCCAAAAGGTCCTACAGACAGACTGCCAGCAGCACTTCGCATTTCAAAACGCTCTGAGTTATTTCAGAAAGCAAGAAAAGCACCAACTCAGGCACAGAAAACAGAAGAAAAGACCACATAAGATCCTCACTCTTCACTTCGATGAAGCTCGAATTCACTGGAGGTTTTTATCACTACATTTTCCCCCTCATGTTACACCTCAGATCCTCTGCTCTTCCTTCGTTTCCACACCTGACTGGACTTGCTGCTCACCACAACCTTGTCCACATCCTTGCAGTTTCTTCCTCAGGCTGAGGATAAGCTGTAACTGCACTGAAATACCGGTGGGAGACCTCGGGGTAGACTGCAGACCATAATACTTACAGGGATTGTGCTGGGAAAGGGGACGGTGGCCCTACCTGCACCCCACAGAGCACCACATCTCACCGACCTGTTGAGTATTTCCGCGTCCTCTCGGAGTCCTTGTACAGGGATCCCATGATATCCCCCATGGATCTGGAGATCCTCATCTCGTGCTGCTTGCTGTTGTTCGGCTGGAGGAGCTGGGGATCAGACAAAGGGAACGATCAGACTCTGCCCCTTTGCAGAGGCACCCCGTGAAATCCTGTATGTGACTCCTTCCGGCCATCCTACCCAAGAAGCATTAAAAAAAAAGACCCCAAAATCTCTCACAAGTTACATCAGTTACTAAAATACTGTCAAACAATAAAATTGAGGCCCAGTCAGTAAAAAATAAATACAGACACATGACATACAGACTGTTCCTGCACTGCCTGATTTCAGGATTGGTACGGAGATTGATCCTTGCCCTGAACCCACGTTTGTGACCCCAAAAACTTCTCCTCCGTGCTCCCTCAGTGGCAGACCAAGCACTGCAGAGTTTTCTCTGTACCAGAGCAGACAGCAATCAGTCCTTGCTAGGGAATACAGAGAAGGACTGCAAAGAATTTCCAATCCAGCTGGTAAATTAAGTGCCGTCTGAGTTATACTGGCAGGACTTGCTGGTGGCCAATCTTACCAACGTACCGTGCTACAGGGCGTTGTGATTTTGTGAGGATTTTGTGCACGACCTCAGAATGATCCCCTCACCTGCAGTACGTGTTGCCATGCTTCAGGAAAAGCTCCACCAGCTCCAAAGGGATGCGTGCCTCTGCCTGGCTGCCCCGCTCTGAAGTAGCTGGCATAACGCTGCAATATTGCTGCAGCTAGGAGCAAGCGGATTTAGGAAACCCCAAATGATGGCTCGGTTTCCCCCTGGGACTCTGCTCCCTGCACCTTTTGGGCGGCTCTCAAAAGGAGCAGAGGAAACCCAAGTGCTGCAAGGACAAGCACTAGGAGTTTCAAGGCTCTCAGCCTCTCCGGTACTTCTAGGAAATATAAGGGAGAAACAAGAGTTGCAACATCTGCAAATCTCTTGTTTTACAGCCTGTGCTTGGGGCAGAACGACATGTGCTTTGGCAAGGCGCTCCGTGCAGGCGAGGTCAAGCTAACAGGCTTAGCTGCAAAACCACTGAGCTCAGGGAAAATAAATAAATAAAAACAAATAATAATAATAATAATAAAAAAAAAGACAGTCCCGCGTGACACTGAAGGATTCTCTGGGTTGTTCCCCCCTGGCTGTTAAGATTTCAGCACCACAAGGAGGGAAGGGTCCCCGTGCTGGGTCACGGGGACAGCCAGCACCTCCTGCTGCACGTGGAGGGGATGCAGAGGAAGGGTGACAGCCTCCCCAGGCCAAAAAAAAAACAAGAGGGTTCCCTGGGGGCTTCTTAGTTTGAGGATGAGTACAGCTTTAACCCTTCAGAGGTTGCAGGAGGAGTGGGAGGGAGCTGAGCTCGGTCTCCAGGAAGATTTCAGACCCCCCGAGGCCCAGCTCACCCTCCGTCAGGAGACTTTTCCCCCTCCCCAAGGCAATAACGAGGCGCCTCGCTTCGGACACGAAAGAGGAGAGAAGGTGAGGAGCTCACATTGGCTTTCTTTGGAGCGCTGACGAGGATCCGCAGGCTCTTCAGGGAAGGGCTCAGCTCCAACTGCTCCAGCGCTTTGTCCAAGTCTTCCTGGGATTTCAGCGGGATCAGGAGCTGGAAGGGATTGAACAAACACCGGAGCACGGCAGTGTCACACCGCTGGGTAAACAAAGGAAGCCAGATCCTCGCCGTGAGCAGCTTGGGAATGGGGGGACGAGGGAGGAACCCGAGGAGGCGGATGGAAAACAGAGACCCCATGCCCTCCAGCTCATCGAGCTGCAGTGTTTTCTTCCAAGTTCTCATCTACCGTGGAAGAGGCACAAGAATCACAACACAAACCATCTGCGAGGAGACAGCTGAAAGGTCAGCTCACCGATTCAGCGAGCGGTCAGAGGAGAGGGCTGAGACGAAGCCTTGCTGCCTGCCATTCTGGGGCTGCTCTGATCTGGGAGTTTGTAGACAGGACCTGCTGCTATCCCGCGCCAAATCAGCCCCGTGCTTAAGAGGAGTTTGGGTTTCCCCCCTGGAAGAGTTTGAATTTCTGTGCACTGAGAGCTTCCCCAGCGTCTGGGCATCAGATGAGACAGGAACACCTCAAAAACTGGCCTCAAACCCTTTGCTGTGAGAGGTGTGCGCCGCTTTCCCTGCCAGAACAGCTTCTTTGACACCCAGCAGGACAGACTCAGCGCTGCTTTTTAGACAGCAAACAGAGTTTCCCCTCCTACCTCCTGAGGGAATGTGACCCCCTGGCATCACTGTGTGCTGTACCACGCCCCGCAGAGGGACTGCAAAGCTCCCAGTGCCCAAAACGCAACTATTTGCCCCCAGTGCCCTAAAAAGCAGGCTGCAGACTCTGTAGGTTGCCCAGGGTGCTGGCACCGAGAGCAGCCAGCAGAGCATGTCAGGCTCCTGCCTGTGCCAAAGCACACACGGGATCTGCTTACCAAAGGGACCGGGCGGCCACAGCTCCCAGTAAAGCCCCACTGGCCTTACTGGGAGCCCTGCCCTTGTGAAAGGCGGCTCTCTGGGTGCTCAGAGTTCGTGCCCCAGCCACAGCAAACACGCCTCAGATCCACTGCCCAAGGAGACGATGCTCAAAAGTTGCCTGTGTCTCCCTTTTTGATCCATCCCAAGGTGTTGCCACCGGTTTGGCTGCTGGCCTGAAGGTAAACACGCCTCCGACCGCGTGCACTAAGGCCAGGGCTTTGGGGATGAGCAGGTCAAGGGAAGGCCCCAGCCAACACAGACAAGGTTTCGTCTCAGGAAACTCCTCCAGTCACCTCTTCCACCCCGAGACCACAGCCTGAGCCTGCCAAGCTTCATTTCAGGTGTTTGCGTGGCTGCTGTGCGGGCACCTCAAGGTTTAGGTGGTGTTTCTCCTCTCCTGGGTGAAAGGGAGGTCAGCTTTCAGCCCCGTTTTGCAGACAGGGAGCTGGGTCACACACAGGCTACCTCTTTTAGAGGCTAAACACCGGGCTTAACATCGTCATCCCTCAAGAGATCAAAGCTGTGGGTAGGAGGGAGGCCTGAGCTTACACCTACCCCAGGCTGAGCCAGGGGTGTCCTGCTTTAAGGTACACCAACACGGTTGATAAATTTCTACAAAAAGCCATGAGAGACCCTAGATCAAAGCTTTCAGTACACTCATCCGTGTGAATTAGGTTGTGCAGCCTCTGTCCAAAAACTATTTCAATGTTTTTGTGTCAGAAAAGGCCTCTAGGAGGAAGCTGAGAAAGCCCTGCCACAGAGCACTCCATAGTCTGTCAAGTACGGGTTGTGTGTGAGGGGAAAGTGCTCCCCAGGCAGGTACCAACCACTCAGGGCTTTCAAGAGGTTAAAGCACAGCTCACGGGTCCCACACGCTGCTCACCCATCTCCCCACCGAGCTCCTCACAAGCGTTCGGAGCTGCGACCCCTCAGCTGCTGCTGTGAACAAAATGTTCTGCAGCTCACTCCAGGCTGACAACATTAACACATTCGCATGCCTGCTCCTGAGGAGCCAAAAATATCAGGCAGAAATTGCCCTCCCAGGGCCTGGAGCCAGTGTTTGGTTTGGCTTTACCGATCACCCGCATCTGGCAAGTAGGTTTTGCTCCTTTTGGCTTCTACACTGGGGCACACATGGGTATCAGGAACAGATATAGGCATGGAACTAAATAGAGGTCCAAGAAATAAGCCTAAGAAAGTGATTTCACAGGGTGAGTTTTCACCAGCCACAGCTTTATTGCTCGGACTCACTGCGTAAGACACTGCAGAAAGCCAAAGAATAGTAGGAAATGGGGTTAGGGAAAAAGCTGAGAGGTCAATTAGTTCATCTTCCTGCCCCATACAGGGCTGACTGGCATCAACAATTCTCGACAAAGGTTTGTTAAATATGCTTTTACACAGCCCTCCCCCCCCCAGCAGAGCTTCTAGCATTTCCCTAGGCTTTAACTCCCCTCAGCCTCCTGAAATGATGCTGAGAAGTGGTGGTTGCCTCTAAAACAACGCTCAAAGGGAGGTCGCAGAGGGGAACTGGTGGCACGCAGAGGTTCAGTGATCTGCCCAAGGTCACCTCACAAGCTGGTGACAGGGGTGGGACAGGGGAACGCTTCGCCACATCTGGAGCAGCTGCTGGGCAGCGACCACGGAGCAAATTCAGAGAGCATTTGTTGGAGAAGACACTCTTCCAAGCCATAACACAGCCAGCTTTCTAAAAGTCTCGTGGTTTGATTCCATGGCCTGATTTGGCTGTGCTGCTACCGTGCAGACATGCCCTGTGTGGGACATCCACAGCCAGGCCCCGCTCTTATCTGCACCAGCCCAAACCCGTTGATTCCATGGGCCCACCAGGATGTGAATCATGTGTGCCCCTGCTCCACCCAGCTGGCATGCTCATCTCATCCACCTTGGCTTCAAGGCTCTCATTTCTCTAGGATAGGGACTGCCATTTAGTCAGATTTTGTACGGGACTGCTGCCCTCCGTGTAATTTTGGCCTACAAGGCGCTACGGCAAGAGAAACATCCAGGAGCTACGAAGAGTTGCTGCAGAGCTCCCCTTGAGTATGAAGAAAGGGTGAAAGATGTCCTTGGAATGAGTCTGCGGACAAACTACCTCTGAGACTTGAAGACGTGAGACTAAACAAGGCTGAGAGCACACTACAGGCCCTGGAGGGTCACCGTGGGGACGTATGGTTTATTTCCCCAAAGGTCAGTGTTTGTCTGTTTATAGGGTTTCTGCCACAAGCACCCCGAATTGCTACTGCTTCCCAAATGTGTAGTTCCTCATAAAGAGGAATTTTGATGTATATAAAAACAGCAACAAACCACTGAAGGTCCTCCTCAGCCCTATGAAGTTAGGGTTACCCAAAGGCCTGCTTAGGGTCCCGCTGTGTTCTCTGCACATGCCCAGGATTACAGTCTCTAAAATAGGATAAAATGCACTATTTAGGCTTCTGTTTGCCGTCGTTGGAAAAAAGTCCTCTCTTCCAGTGGAAAGAAACCTGGAATGAAATGAGTCATTCCTGGAGAATTCAATGGCGAGCTGTTCCCGGGAGGGCTGTCAGAGAATGCCCGAGATTAGAAACCAGACCGCATTCAAAGCTAAAGCCCAGAGGACACGTTGGTATCGTGAGGTATCTATTAATAAAGAACAGCAACTTCTGTTGGGTTCAATCTTAACTGAAAGGGAAGGGGAGGTGCCTCACAAGAAAACATTGAGCGTACCAGAGCTGACACCCAAGGATGGCCCCCTTCTAGGTGAAGGCCCTCAGCAGCAGCCTGCATATGCTCCTTTCAGACCCAGTGCTCAGCTCAAGGAACAGGTTAAAAATAATAACGTGGTCTGTGTTCATTGGAAGGTCAGAGTAGAAAGGTTTTCAAGCCTTAAAATGCAAGGATAGCAGAGGGAGGGTTTCTTGGCCATCTGAATGTGGCCACAGGACCCGCTAGAGGAACCCACAGTGAGGCCCATTTCACTGCAGACCTGCTCACAAGAAAATGCACAGGGTTCTGCCTCTTCAGAGGGAAAAAAAGTCAGTGCTGGATGAAGTATGCTGGTTTACTCACACTGTCCCTCGTGCTCTGGACTTCAGCATGCTCCTGAAACTGCTCCCAAGATGAGGAGGCTTCACATCCAACCCAAGCAGGCAGTAGTCTTTCACTTCATGTGGCTCTCATGAAAGCCATTTGGTCTCAGCTGGGCTGTTCTCTGCCCCATGTGTGCCCTCACCAGCAAGAAATGCTCTGAAATTTGGCCCTATCTGGTCCAAGTAGTGTTCATGGAGAAACACTGGCAGCTGCTGGCTGTGCAGACAATGTCTCCATCACCTCCCTGAGTTTGGGGACGTTTTTTCTGGGGGAAGGTCAATTTACTTATGTCATCAATTAATAAGCCTGAACTGAAATTATTTTAAGAAGGAGAAAGCCTGGCTCGGAGTCACAGAATACAACCAAAAGGCATCTGGACAACAGCTCTTGTATGCCTGCTAGTAAGAATTCTAGTAAGAATACCAATTCTTACTAAGAATTTGTAAGAATTCTTACAAAGAAAGAATATTTTTCTTCACATGAATGTACAAAATTAAATCATGGCCTTCAGAACAAACTGTTACTCAATTCCAAAGTGAGCAGCAGGTACCCTAAAACTATCCTTTAGCCATAAAGAGAGGAGTACCTCATTGTTCACACAGACCAAGTCCATCGTCTGTCCGAAAGCATCCGTGACTTTCTGCACCACTTCTTTGAATTTGACTGGTCTTGGAAACTGGATGATCCTGGATTTGCAAACAAACACAGCAGTAGTATTGAGTTAGTAAAAGCATATTGGGATTCAGAATTAGACTGACAATTCAGAAATAAGGACTGGTCTTCTTCTATCACAAAACACAGAGCTTGCTCCTTGCTTTTACACTCATAAAAATGCTGCTCAGCTGCTACGCCCAAGAGAAGACTTGACCTACCCTTAAAGAGTATCTACAAAAAATCCTAATACAGCTCCTCTGTTCCTCCCCCTCCTGTTTACAGGTTGAAAAGAAGAAAATCCAGCAGCATTTCATGAGAGAAGCCCTAGGGTCACACATCAGGGAGTGATTTATCACCTCCATTTTCAGTGAGTGGCTCTGAGCAGGGAGGGAATGGCTCAGTTTGACATCCTGTGACTTTCCTGTACCATCACATGCAGGCACTCAAGAGGTACATGTCAACAGGTACAGGCTAGCCCCACACTGACATTATTTGAATTTTCTTTGTTTCTCCCATGCAATTTTGTGAGTCTGTGAGTTTCCAGCCCTGTGGCCTGCCCTGCCACATTCACTGAGCATCGAGCAGAGGTGATTCCATGAAAATGTCAAGTAGGGAAGGGCGTGCAGGCTTTAACTCCCAGCTCTATTTTTATGGGACCCGTGCCTAAAATCTGGTTATCTTAAGTAAGTGTCACAGGCTGCTAATCAAAGGACACGTTTCTGTAGACTTGCAGCTCAGCTGCAGTTCAGCAAGGCTCAAGAATTAAAAAGAGAAAAGGATCCAACTGGGCACCCTACGTCCCTGGTAAGAGGCATTTAATGACTTCCAGTTTGGAAGCACTTTGAGCGCATGCAAATCCCAGGAGATACTATGGAGAACAGGATGATGAGGCAAGGCTCTTGCATATAAAATCGTAGTTGATTTCAGGGGAATAAATCCTGCTGTGAGCTCATCTGCAGCTGGCTGAAGTCAGTGGGACATTGTTGGGTAAAAAGGGTAATTTGTCCCTGTACACGGAAGGGGACTGGGGTGGGTACATACCTTTTCTCTCCTTCATATTCAAACTTGATCCTGACATTTCGCTGCTGAAATTAAAAACAGAAAAGAGTTAGGTCCCAAAGCATGTCCTGGACTAACAGGCAGATCCAAACCACAGAGCAGTTCTCAGGGAGACTCCCCTAACTCTGCTGGGTGTCTGATCTATTTAGGGCCAAGTTTCCTGCTGGACTTTGGGGAAACTCCACTGCTTTGCTAATAAGCGTACTTGCCAAAGAAAAAAAAAGTCTTCTGTAAACAAGAGGACACTTACTCATGTCAAGAGGATGGGGCTAGACTCTTTTCGGTTGTGCCCAGTGACAGGATAATAGACAACGGGCACAAAATGAAGCACAGAAAGCTCCACCTGAACACGAAGAGAAACTTCTTTACAGCAAGGGTGACAGAGTGCTGGGACAGGTTGGCCAGAGAGGTTGTGGAGTCTCCTTCTCTGGGGATATTCAAAACCTCCCTGGTCACAATCCTGCGCTACGTGCTCCAGGTGACCCCGTTCGAGCTGGGGGCTTGGACTAAATGATCTCCAGAGGTCCCTTCCAACCTCCATCACTCCGTGACTCATCTGTGTAATATTAATAAATTGCACTCAGACAAGGGCGAAAGGGCAAGAAGCAAAGTATATCAGGTATCACTACTCCACACACAGTAAATACGCACCCTGAACTCTTGCTCACCCCAGGAGAAACCTTTGGCTTTGCCCAAATAAGTTCCAGTGGATTCATGGGCAGACTGGGAACACAACCACACAGACACCAGTAAAAGGCACTTCTTCCCTCCTCTACTTGTGTATATTTAGCAGCTATCGTAAGACCAAAAGAAGCCTTTTCATTCATTCAGCTTCTCAGACTGAGCCTGAGCCAAGCATCCCTCTAGCATCCCTCGGCTCGTGCCAGGACTTTCCAATGGCATCCAAGGCAGATGAAAAACCCTTTTACTTCCCAGACCACGCTGTCACCCCAGTGAACCAGGGCTCTGCTCCCACTAATCCCCACCAGTCTCCTCAAACAGTAGCTTTCATCCTATGGAGAAAAAAAACTCGCCACCTCCTTCAAAAGTACAACCCCAGGGAGGACTCAGCCCCTCGCCACCGGGAATAATCCCTGCCTGGGTGGATGACAGCCCTTCCTGAGCGAGGGCCTTATCTCTAACCCTGAATTTCCAGCACATGAAGGCACACTTTCCATCCTCTCAGAGGGAAAGCAGAGCTGCAGCAAAACAGCTTTGACTCCGATGAGGAAAATGAGCCGACCGGGTGTCCTTAGGTTTATTTTTAAACAGACAGCTCCCTGAGCTCTGCGAACACCCAACGGAGTTCAGGCAGTTGAGTCTAGAGGAGACTCAGTCAAAAAGCTTAAAAACCCTGACAGATAGAGGGTAGCACACTGCATCACCTGAAACACATCCTTTTTAGCTCTGCTTGTGGCATTTCCAGACAGGACTGGAAGAACCATCACAAAATGGGGCTTTTCAGCAGTGTTACAGGCACTGACATCACCTCGGTGTCTGCAGCCGGTTCTCCAGCCCCACGATGTTTGCTCAAACTCGCGGTTCGTTTCTACGACCAGGCCCAAAGCATTAAAATACCAACCCAGGCTATTTTTGGACAAAACAGGCCAAAATTGAAAAGAAAAGATGACCATAACAGACCAATGTTGAGGGTCTGAATCACTCTAGAGAGACAGCCAAATATGTGTGGAATTGCCAAGTTTGATTATCAGCTTGGAAAAGGAAAAATAAAATAAAATAAAACACGAAATGAGCTCTCGTGCCATTTTTTATTTCATTTATCTGAATAAAATATTCAGATATTTTATCTGAACAGGGCCTGGCTAATTAATTCACCTCTCCTGGATGCTGGAAGCAAATCAGCCAGAGTGGATTCACAGCATGCAGCCCTGGAGAGTCCTCTTCCAAAACAAGAGAAAAATCAGGACGAGGAACTTTCAAGGTTTCTCCTTACAAAAGAGCAGGACGTGTAAGGGGAAAAGCTCACGCAGCTCCAGCCTCACTGCAGGAAACCTTTCAAAACACAGGTTTCACTTTCAGCGCAGACCTGCAAGCTGCACTGAGCTGGGATGGAGCAGCCGCGGCGTGTTTGTGCTGAGCAAAACCAACCTCGCAGACAAACAAGTTTTAAAAAACAGCTTGTGGCCGGGAAACGTCAAAACACTTGTGTAAAGCTCCGGAGAGAGAAGAAAAGGGAAAAAAAAGAGCCACGACCCTGCTGCATCCTTTTCTTCCACATCAACAACAGGGCTGATGTGCGGTGGCCCAAAGCCAACAGAAGCAGGCCAGCTGCCCCACATTGCTCCGCTCTTTTTCTGAGCAAAGCAGAGAACACCCCAGCTGTATCAGAGGATCGAAAAGCCACTTCGTTTGTTCATGAGATTATCAGGGTTTGGGGTGATGTAAAAACCACTATGCTCTTGCCTCCCTCAAAGAAAGCAAGATCTTAAACATGTAAGTATTCAGAAGAGGGGAAAAACATGTATGTATATATGTATATGTGTTCTGAGGAGCTGGTTACAGTTATTTTCCCTTGGCTTGCTCACGTTTTTGACTCACTGCTCAAGCTGAATTCATCACCGCCACCAGCGACAAATACTTTTTTCCTTCAAAAAAAAAAAAAAGTGGGCAGTGCCCAAAGCGCTAGGAAGTCCCGGGAGGATGCAAAGCACTTCCTAAAGGCTGGAGCAGGCTGTGATTTTTTACACCCATGGAAATCTGGTTTGGAGCAGCTCGTTTGAGATCACACAGGGAGCCTGGGGCAATGCCAAGCGCCGGAGCTAAACCTCACACGAGCCTGCACCCAGAGCTTCAAACACGTGATGAAGAGGAGGCAAAATCAGCCTCTTTTCTGTCAGGAGCTCAACATGACATGAGGGCATTGAGGTAGAAGAGGCACTGGTTGTGCAGGCTGCTGCTCACCCCTCAGTTTTGTAATTTTGTGAGGAATTATGACAGCAGCGACTCCTCCTTGCACAACCCAGGCCGCGCTGCTCGCCCTGCCTAGGCCTCGCTGCCGTCAGATGGCAAATGAGGTTAATGACGGACTCTTTCTGCCCCACAATCAGGAGGCCATTAATTGATAAAGGAGAAGAGGGCGAGATGTCTAAGGAGGGCGTGTGTTAAACACGGAGGTGAGGGGTGAGGCCCTGCTGTGAGGAATCGGCCCTCACGCCAAGCTGCAGTAGATGCCTGCTATGGTTTCATGAACAATTTCAAAAACAAGCAGGGGACACCGTGGTGCTAGGACACGAGGAGATGAAGCAGAGCAGCCAGGTCCAAAATATAGACCTTGGGTCTCCCGGGCTGCATGTACTTCAGCAAGCTCCACATTCGCATCCGACGTGGCACCGGGGAGCCCGCGTCTCAAATGGCGCCTTGAGGCCCTGCTGCGACACAAACAAAACCAGCGACAACACTGACAGGAAATACCACAGTCATTCCCTTCGTTTCTAGAATAATTTCTTCCCCGAGATACTCGTGCTGGCATTTCCTCCAGCCTCGCTAACAAATGGCTCCTGGTGTTTTACTCTTTCTTGCCATCTGCCTTCGGAAAGGAAAAGCAAAGCCACTGCGGCGGCCACAAATACATCACCATCTTTCCAGGCTTTCCAGAGGGTATATTTTTAGCTCCTTCCTTAAAACTTCTCGTTTCACTCAAAGAGGAAAAGCCCACAGCCTCCGAGCGCTGACAGGGCGGCAGCTACGTGCTTGGGGTCAGGGTGAAGGGGAACGCGATGGTGGTGAGGGGGAAAGGGCTCCTCCAGCACAGGCGGGGGACACGGGGTGGCCCCTGGAACCCTCTGAGGTACCGGGGAACCAGAGCGAGCTGGTTGGGATTAGGCGAGATGTCGGAGAAATGGAAAAAGTGCTTCCAAGCGAGGTGAATCATGATCTGCTAGAGAGATCCCCGAAGAGCCGACTGCTGTTTGTAATAAAAGCACACACAGAGAGAAGCAGCACACGTAGCAAGGCTGAAAATGGAAACGGCTTGGGAGGAACGGGAGGTGCTGAGCACCCTCAGCCTCTGTCTGCCCAGAGGGGCAATCAGACTGGGGGCACGGGCCCAAACTGGTAGGAGACACCCGACCAGACAGGGCCATCCTGGCTACATCACCACGGATAGGGAAGGGATGATCAGTCCTGCCTGAAGACACCCAGCAAGACACCCCTGGCAGTGTGTTAGCACAGCACCCAGAGCTGAAGCACCAAAAATTGCCATTCTTTTAAGTCCTCAGCCAGGGTTAACTTCAAATTCAAGACTCCTCTCATCATTGTCTCTCAAATTCAGCTAATGGTATTCTGGTCTGAAGCCGGAATGAACCAAGAGGGACATTCCAGTTTTGCTCTTCCCCACCCATGACACCTACTTTGCCTCAGTTTCCCCTCTGGGTAAAATTGGGTAAAATAAGGGCAATGAAAGAGATCTATTTCTGCATGCTGGAGGGTAAAACGGTTTCAACTCTTTCATTTTCTACTTGTTGGCTTAGGAAACAATGAGAAAACCCCACAGAGCACTGTGGCATTCAAGGACTGGAGATTTAGTTACTCTTTCATACAAAGCTACAAAAAGGTGGGTTTTCTCCTCAACTTCTGCCTGCAGCCAAGAGAAATAAGCATCGCAGAGCCAGGCCAAGGGGACTTCTCTACCTCCCCAAGCCGCATGTTGTTTGGATTAGTCCTGTGCTCACCCCTGCTTTTAGCAATGGGATGTATGTTACAAGCCAGACAGCTGGACTGTGTCCCTAAACCACAATAGGAGATGACTAATCGGCGTCATTAGGAATTATCCACACAGAACCCCCACGCGCTTCGTGCTCTTCAGCAAAGCCGACAGAAAGGGTTTTGTCTGGGATTGCCCCCTTCTCCTCCTGGTGGGTGGGAGCTACGAGATAGCCAGGTCCCCCCGAATCCTTACAGCTTTCTTCCTCCGAATAAGAAAGACCAGCATGTGAGCCCCTGAGGCCAGTGGAAAGATCACGTCTAGAGGGTTTGCTGCTCCTTGTTACAGATATTTTGGTTTTATGCAGCAGCACAAATCACAGCCTTCAAGATGCCCATCTGAAACCACCTACCTGGCAGGGAATAGCTTTTTCCCAAGAGGATTTCTGCTGGGTGTTACCCTGTAGCACCCAAGTCAGCTCGACAGCAGGCAAGGGGAAGCCTCCTCCCCAAATCCTTGGGACTCCCACTGCCTTTGCTAGATCCAGCCAAGCCTTTCCCAGCTGATGCTACTCCCTTCTTGGTCTCTTGCTTCCGCCCCCATGGTGTGGGAAGACCCCACAGCTCTCCTCATAGCAACTCTCATCTTCAGGGTGGTATTTGTGGACCCCCATTACGTTCCCCAACAGTAAAACTGAGGTGATAAAGCCAAACTCCTTTTTAGGCTGCTTGAAGACCTACAGAGAGCCCTGCAACATGAGCTATATTTTATCCCGGTTATGAGCAAGCCTTATGCTGCGTTCAACTTGCCAAAAGAGAGTCCAGAGGTAATTTACTAAAAGAACAACTTTTAGGTCAGTCTGACACTTGCCCTGAACGGGGAAATGTTCCCGACAAATATCGGCCTTTATTGCCGTGGGAGAGCTGGCAATCAAAAGGAACGGGGCAGAGGAGCTGCTGGCTGTCATCGGCCGGGGCAGAGGCCCACGCCAATGCCTCAGTGTCAGACTGAAGCCCAGCACTGATAACCAGCCTCGCACTGCTCGCTGCCAAGTGCTATTTATATAATTAAATGGATGTGCATATAAACAGATGCAAAAAGACGTTAATATAATTGCTGCTTTCTCCTCCACGGTTCTGTTTGGGGTCGCTAGTTCTTTGTGGCTTCCCTTCTTATCCCACTCATCTTTTTCGTTCGGGATCACAATGCACATCTTTGTGCTGCCGTTTCCTCCTGCCCTTCTCTCGCATCACGGAAGAACCGAGCCAACTGCTAGAAACTGTTTGTTCAGTCCAGAAGATTGCCTGAAGGGACTCCTTCCAGCCGTACTAGAGGAATAAAGGACTGATAAAAGGAATAATGGAGGAATAACAGAGCAGAGGGTGCACTAGGAATAACGTCAGGATGATCTCTGGGGTCCCAAAAACTCATTTGTAAGGAAAGCAAACTAAAAAAAAGAAAGATTTTTAAGCAATTTGCCTCGGGAGAAGTTCCCTCCGTAAAACAATCTAAAGGAAAATCTGTCATTATCTCTGGGAAGAAATATTGTGCAGCACACACCACCGCAGACTATTTTCTTGTGTGGCCCAGTCCTATCAGCAACACGATCTGGCAGGCTCCAGATTTCATCTTCTGTCAAGAGAGCACTGAGGAACCCCTTCAAGAGACAGGGATGAGGTAGCATTTTGGTTGCATTTCTTTGTGGACCAAAAAAAAAAAAACGCTGCAAGTCACAGAGGGACAAGACAGTTAGTCGACACATTTTCCTCTAAAATGTTTTTCAGCAGAAATTTGGAACGACGACAGAAGGATTCCCATGCCTCAGAGAGCATTCTTCCACAGAAAAAAAATAACTTTTGTTTTTTAATCTGAGAACTGAACGTCCAGACCAATGTGTGAGCATGTGGCTACAGGGCCTCGTAACAGACACCCACAATGAGAATCCCAAGAGGAGCATCGAGCATCTAAATGCCCCGTGCCTTAACCCGGGTCCAAGAAAGGAGATTGTGTGTTGCATCGCTCAGCCCGAATCAGCCAACCTCAGCGTAAAAAAAAGTGGGAACACCAAGTACCAAAGGAACAACAAATCACATTTCTATAACAATTTCCTCCCAGCTCCTGCCATCAGATCCTAAAAGAAAAAAAAAAAGACCCAAACAAGGCAATTAAGGGTTTGAGAGCTGCAAACACGAACCCGGTCCCCGCTAATTCCACCTCCTGTGGCCACTCCCCACCTCACAGCCCAGACTCCCATCGTTTTGCGAGCCAGACTTGTTCCAGCTAGGCCAACTGAGTGAAGCAACAGCTCGACATAACTCCAACGCCCTTCATCTCGGGGGGCCTGTTGGTCTGAATCCTCAGCCCCGGATGCGCGAGGGGTGCGGGACGCTGACTACTTGCGCCTCCTCCGGCGGAGAGCTCTGAGTAATTCTGAGCAGGCAGCTACGGGCGATCCACTTATGGATAAGAAGGAAAATGATACAGGAGGGAATGCTTTTCCAAGCATCCGTGTTGTCTTTGGGAAGAACAGTTGGATTCCTAACAGGATAGGACGAAATGCACGGGGCAGCCAGCAATTCTCAAGCTGATAGCAGAGCACAACGTGACCCTGTCGGCGAGGTATAAGGAGATGGAGTGGATGGGCTGTGGATACAAACTTGATTGCAAGAATTCAACTTCATGAAACCTCTGTAGTTAACAATTCAGACAGTGCAAACTGTTATTTTCCTCATTTTTTGACTAAATATCTGGTTAACCATGCATCTGCAGCATTTCTAGCTATCGTTTTCAAAAACGACAGCAGGAATTTTCTCCCATTGTGAGAAAACAAACACGGCATGTAAGAGAAGCCTGAAAAGTTTTGCTGTCCTGCAAGCATCCTGAGATGGTTTGGTATGGTCCCCACCCATCGCCTCGCAGAAAATGCTGCCCTCAGAGCCATCCAAAGCTGCGCTGGATCGTCTGCTCTGCCTGCAGCTGCAGAGCCAGCTCCGAACGTCTCCGGTCAGTCCTGTAAACATCTTGGATTTATTTCAGCCTGAGCTGAACACAGCTCCAGTGATTCAACTTGGACAGCTGCTACCGCCAGGACACGCTTGAAAACAGACATGCGACGTGTGCGTGTGCTTTCGTCTGCGTGTGTCTAGGAAGTCTGGGGGGATTTGGGAAAAGGATTTTCTTCCTCCACACTCGGGAGCTTTTTGTTTGCAGCACAGATGCCATTAAAATAGGCACGACAACTGTAAATGACAGTTTGGTTTCTTCCTTGCAAGGCATTCAGCAGTTGTGACGCTGATTACAAGCTTCCTCTAAGCCATAGCATTAGAAGAGGGATTCCAAGAGGATTTGCTTGCATATTTCTCCAGCAGCTTCCCAGCACCCCTAATTATCCCCCCCCAACTTTTTTTTTGCCTTGGTATTCTGACGACTGAATTTTCTTCACAACTTCGGTTTTGTATGCTATTTGTTCCATATACAAATCGCCTATTAAATCCCCTTCAGCTATTACATATGATATCAATGTCAGCAAATAACTTCTAACGTTGCTCCAGGGACGAGCTTTTTGCCCACTCCATCAACGCCGAGCACGTGACAGGGCCAAAATGTTTTGTTTGAGGCGCGCAAAGATAAACACCAGTAATTAATATTTAAACACTTTATATAAGAATGACATTATTCCTCCCCAAAGAGCCTGGGTGTCTACAGCTCAAAGTTGGCAGTCCATCTATAAAATATCTGAAGTAAAATGTGCGTGTGATGAATATTGAATTTCATCAACACCGTCAACAGAAAACATTTGACTGATCTAACTCTTAAAGCTGCAGTGCTTGTAACAAATTCTGCTAAATTCAGTGCTAAAAGAAGAGCCTTGGGGGTGGGAATTGAGATTTGAAACCAGTTTCAGGCTCTGTCTCAATATTTAGGAGTGATTTGGAGCATCATTTTCATCCTCTGGTCCTCCACTGTCCCTCTGTGACATGGGGCTGCCTGTAGCTTTTTTGCAACTCTTCAAGAAGAGATCCTAAAGCTTACGCTGGGGTAAAATTATTTTATTTTTGATGTGCTGAGCTCTTCCAGCACTTGTTAACTTCATCTCTAACATTTAAACTCCGTGCTCCTGGCCTGGTGAGCACCATGCCCACCTCTACTTGGGGTGGACTCAAGCAAGGCCTTACCTGTTTGCTGGAGTGGACGCTGTTTTTATTCCTGTTGTTGTCCAGCAGCCCCCCACATTTGCCCAACGCTGCCAAATCCTTCATAATAGAATTCAGAGCTTCTTCTTCATCTGCAAAAGAAGAAAAGACAACTGAAGCACGGAAGGTAGCCTCACCCCTGAAAACAGGGAGTGAAAATACAGCATCGCATATGCTGTCTTTCAACCCAAACGGGTCCCAAGCCATGATGTGCAGCCTTCCTGTGGAGGGAGGCACTCTAAGACTACACAGCACAGCCCACCCAACCCGTCGTGTGTAGGAAATGAAAGTTTTTTCATCACAGGAGATCCCCCAGAAGAGCCACATCTGCTGCCCATGGGGCCCTTCGGAGTTTCAAACCTAGAGCCAGTGAGAAACCAGGGGAGAGGACGAGAAACCTGTTACAAGAGGCACGCTGTGCGTGCTGCCACGCTCGTGATCCAGTCAGGAAGGGCAAATATTACGTTCACACAGCTGTTACTGGATAAACAAGAATACAGCTCCTGATTTTTGTGGAAAACCAAGCGTCCCCAGGACCTGAGCCACCCCCACGCCAAGCCGAGTGTACACCTAACTCCAAGTCTGCAAGGAAGATGAAGATGACAAAAATTGCCATGAAAACGCATGGGACTGGACCCAAACACGGAGGTTTTTTCCCCGGGGATGTGTACGCCGTGGATCTTCATGCTCAGACACCACCTCCTCTTTTTCTGTTCCTCCTGTGTCATGCGTGGCCGGATCACATCGGGACTGAAGCTGTGACAAAGAGGGATTAAGAAAAAGGCTTCTCATGCGTGCTGGGTACCCAGAGCCACCTCATTAAAGTAAGGGGGAAAAGTTGAAAATCTGGTGTTTCTTTTAAAGCTCAAAAAATTTTTTATTGTAGTCGATGTGTCTCTATATAAATATATTTAATATTACATTTATTATTTTATTTATTACATATTTAACATGTCTATATGAAGTACTTAATGGTACAGTTCCTCGCCCCTTCCACATTTCCCTGCTCAGTGAGCACGTGGATGTGTTTTTCGGGAGGAGTGGCAGGGAATATAACCTGGGATGCCACAATAAAGCACTCAAGAAAATGAGGAGGTTTATGAGGAGGTTTGTTCCTGTTCAGGAAAGAGAAAAAAAAAAAGAGAGAAAAAAAAAAACAAAAGAACCAGAATTTTCCTACTTTCTGTTGTTGTTGAAAAAAGGGACCCCTGGGGACAAGCCTGGTTTTCCAGACAGATTTTGTAGTAGGAAAAAAAAAAAAAAAAAAAAAAACACAAAAACAGAAGAAAAAAAATTATTTTGTGGAGGGGGAAGGGAATGGGGGAGGGACAAATGAAAAAAAAGCCACACACAAAAACAAAAAACCCACACACCACCCTCCAGGAATTTTCCACCAAAGCTAGCTGTAATCTCTAAAATGCCCCTCACCCCTTTTTTTTTTTCCAACCTGAATGACAACAAAAGTTTCCTGAGCGTGATGACACAAAGCGCAGTCCCCGATGTCACGGGGAAATGGGGTTTCAGCAGGCAGTGGCAGAGAGCTGGGCTTCCGTGAGCACGGCCACGCCGCTCAGCGCTGTCCTCCCCACATCTACATCATCGCTAGGACGTGGAGGACGAGTTCATGGCATCAATAAAGCCATTGAAAAAGAGATCCTTGAGCTGAAGTGGATCCTATCACTGCCAAATTCCTGGTGCTGCAGCCTCACCTGCACGACCGAA
The DNA here is from genome assembly GCF_964211825.1 of Aythya ferina. Classification (NCBI taxonomy): domain Eukaryota; kingdom Metazoa; phylum Chordata; class Aves; order Anseriformes; family Anatidae; genus Aythya; species Aythya ferina. The sequence goes on from NC_140297.1 coordinate 5,461,598, forward strand.
AACCTCCTTTCCTTAGGAAGTTTCCCTTCCTTGAAGCACCCCCTCATTTCCAAAACCAACTGCTTAAAGCTAGCCCCTTTCCAGAAACGCCCAGCCACCAACTTTCTCAGCCTAGAAGCAAAAAGGACAAAAGAGGAGAGATTTCTAATACTGAGGCTGCCAACTCAGCCCCTTTCCATTACCATTGACTAAAAACCTGATGCTGGAGGGGATTCTGAAGAGCACATGAGCATTTTTTTCTCTTTTACAATAAAAACCTACACGTGATGTGTCATAAACCAGAAAACACATCCGTGCCATCATGGAAGAGTGGTACAAAACAAAGACGAGATGGTTTCTTGCTGTCCTAGCAAGCAAGCCTGTTTTCTGCCGCCGAAGCATGAAACATCTATGTACCAGAGCACCCTACTCAAGCAGCAGCAGAAATATGGTATTCCTTGAAAAAACACGTGCCTTTAGTCCAAACGCTGCAATTTCAGAGCAGCTTTGAACACTTGAAGAAAAAAAAACCCCACGCCACGCTCCAAGGTAACCTCGGAGCAGGAGCACAATTTGTTTTGCATCATCGGTTGCAAAACTGAGGCTTCGCAGCCCTCTGGGTGACAGCTCTGCACCGGGCCTGATGCTTTCCAGACCCAAGCCTCTTGCCCATCCTCATTACAGCTTTTGGGGTCTCCGAGCTGACTCCCTGGAAGGGTGGAGAACTTTGTTCCATGGAAATGAGGAGCCGGCTCCGCCAGCTCAGTGCAAATTGAAGCAAGCGGCTGGCTGCCTAATTAAATCCAAATGCCACTCCCGAGGCTCCGAAGTGAAAGGGGCGGCGCAGGCTGCTCGCTTCCCCCGGTTTGCTTCGTGTGAGGAGCGGGAGGGACGGCTCTCCTTGGGGGAAAATTTTGGGGGAATGCTGTTTGCCACCAGCCCTTCATCCCCCGTGTCTCGTCTTCCACCCCCGGCTCTCTCCTTCCTTCCAGCCGTTTCCCTTCTTAGCGGTTTCATTTCTTTATTCTCTCCTTCCCACCAACCCCTCAGTTTTGCCCTTTTTAATCAGCTTCCTGTGACGAAGCTCGTTCGATCACGCTGCCAGCCCCCCCAAGGACCACTTCCAACCAAATATAACAGAGGTCGGGAGGTCTCAAAGATAATTCCCTGAATTTTGGTGTTATGTAGAGAAGTCAGCTGAGCAATGACCAGCAGAGCTGCAGTGACACGAGAGGGTCTGAAACTTGACTAAAATCACCCCAACCCACTTTGGTGAGATCTTGTATCAAACCTGGAGCACCTCCTCCTCTCGTCACGCTCTCCATTCAGTCAGACCTTCGGACTCGCAAGTCCCAGGCGCTACCGATGAGAATCTGGGGCAGCGAGAGCTTGGAAAAATCAAGTACGAAGCAAAAGCAGAAAGCCACAGCGTGACACATCTCTCTGCCCTTCAGAGACACGTTTCCGGCGCTGCTGCACGGCAGAGAGGAACCTGGAGTTTCAGTCTTAGTACAGCAGCTCAGTGCTGAACGAAAAAAAAAGGGAAAAAAATTAAAAAAAAAAAATAAAATAAGGCATGGGAGAAATAGTGAGGCTGAAGGTCAGCACAGACCACCCGAAACAATCCAAGAATCAGGAGAGAAAGCAAATCAAGGAGGGACAAAGGAATAATTTAGCTGTGTTCGGATGGTCTAGACAGCGCTGTTATTGTTGGCTTGGCTCATAGGTCATTACTAAGACGCAGCTTACGGTACTGCCATGAGGCTGCTTCCATCCACAGGGCAAGAAAAAAAAAAAAAGAAAAGCCTGCAGAAGTAAAGCGGGGTGTTGTAAAACAGGATGAGCTCTGATTTCAGCCCACCGGGCAGAGCTCGGGCTGGGAAAAATTCGGGAAAAGTCCTGGGTGCTGCAGAAGGGCCGAGAGGTGGCATTGAGTCACTGGGAAGGCAGGCAGGAGCGGGCAGCCGAGGGGCCGCACGCTGCCACACACACTTCTGCTCGGATCCGGCGTAAAACCACAGCCGGGAGGCACCTGTGGCCACTGAAGATCCCGCTGTGCTTTTCGCAGCCGTGCCCGTGGAAATTCCAGCGGCGCCTGCCCCTCGCCAGCATCCCCCTCTCAGCAAGGCGACGCAACCAAGAAACGTGGAACCGCGTGGCTGTAACATCAACGATCTTAAATTTGGCTTGCAAAGGACATCATCCCTTCGTTTTCTCTGGTTTCAGATTAATTGGGGTAAGACATTACTCGTTTACCAAAGAGAGCCCCAGAAAGCCGAGACTCCTCACCCGGCATCGCCCAGTACCCTGCAAAGGGCAGTTCCTGCTGGAAATTGGGAATTTGGCTAAATTGGCACACGGGAGGAGAGATGAGCTGCTGTTTATGCCTCATTTTATGGACAGGAATCTGAGAGAGACAAAAGTCTTGACCAAGACTGCACAAGTCTGCGGCCAGAGCTAAACAGCTTGATAGAGTTTAAATTCGGAAAGGGTTTAACTCGATCTGGCCTTCCTGGATGGATACAAAGGCCACAGAAATTCGTTTAGCAGTGTCTATATCACGTCCTGACCTCAAATCAAACAGACACAACAGTGTTTTTCTGAAAGCTGTCCAGAAAGTCTCAGTTTGAAGAGCTCACGCAATAATTTCAGTAGTCTCGCTGTAACTGATGTCTCTCCGAGTTCCAGTCTGAGTGGAGCTTGCTTCATACTTTGTTCGTTGAACTTCGTATCTGAAGTGTTTTGGAGACAGCAGGATGCAACATTCAGCGGCCACAAAACCTTTTCATTTCTATTTGGAGTGTGAGCACGGGATAGCAGCAAACGTTGCCAGTGCAACAGCTCACATCTACTGGACCAGCAGCAAGCTGGGCTGCTCACTGCCTTCATCACGTCAAGGTCATATCGGTCCCCAGTTTGCTTCCCTGGTCCAAGAAAATAGCACTAACCTCTACTAAGGAGGTATCAGAGAACCTTCTTGTGAAAGCAAACGCTGTCTTTCCTCCAAAACCCAACAGGGAAAAAGAGCTTGAAGACAAAACTCTGACTGAGGAAGAAAGAGCATCCTTGCCTGTAAAGGACTCAGACCTTCAGGTTTCTTCACAACCTACAGACTCCATCAGTGGCTATGTCCTGCCACCTGCATTCAGGCCACGCACAAAATACCAGCTGCACAGACATCAAGTGCAGAGATAAAGACAGCAAACAGCAGACGGGATCAATTAGTAAGTAAACACTGTCCCAGACAAAACTAGGAGGGAGATCAGTCATCTCCTGGGCAGGAAACACAAGCTCAAGACCCTGGCTTAGACCATATCAAGCAAGTAGGGAAGGGACCAGATGCTCTGACAGGCAGCTCCAAATACCATTTTGCAACTCTCCCCCTTAGAAGGGCTGTCTGCAAATGACCTGCAGGAAAACAGGCTGCTGCACGCAGCCATCCCGTGACAGAGACGCAGATAATCCCCCATTTAAATGAAACCCACACTCACAAGTCGCTTTGCTACTGTCCAGAGCAGCGTTTGGTGTCTGATGAGGAGAAAAATCACCCCATTACCCTCCCCCAGCCCAGATTGCTAGCCGCTGTGGCAGCCACCAGCGGAGCACATTCCCTTTGCAAGTCAGCAAAGTCTCGGGGCAGCTGGATCCTGCTGTCGTTCACCTTCTTGCAACCCCACCCAAGGGACAGCAAGGTCACCCGTGTACGCCTCGAGGGCAGGGCACAGCTCAGCAGGTCACACAGAGCAATTATACAGGAGGAAGTGAGGAAAGACCCTTCTGATATGCAGGATTTCTTGGCAGGAGTTCGCTCGCTGACGTCTCCAGCTCGAGACGCAGACGCTCCCCCAGATAAATAACGCTGCGAGGTGCTGGGGTTTCTTGAAAACACGTATCCTAGCTGAGGAATTGCGATGCTGAAAGCTACATGATCTGATAGGTATCGAAGGTCATCGATACTTTACCTGCCAAATCAATGTTAAACACTCATTCTCCATAGATGACAAAATTTGGGATTTCAAATTTGCTTTTTACAGTGCAACCAGGAACAAAAGCAAACCCATCTGAGGCATTTACAGATGTCCATCACGCCGAATACCCAATAAAATACCTGTTTTTCACGCACTGACATAACCATCCCACAAATCTTTTTATCAGGGGATAAAGCTTGTTTTAAGAGTCCTGCCTCCTACTCCCCATCATAAGCTATCCCTTGGGTAACCCACACAGCTATCAATAAAATTTCACAGGTCAGAGAATGTATTTGAATCAAAAACAACTCTTCCATTTACAGCCTCCTGTAAAAGAGGACAGATTTTAGCAGCCAGCAATTGGCTTGGGGGAAAGGCAAGAATTTGTTTCAAAAAGCTAAACCAGTTACCATCTTACACAGTTTTACTAATAATCATTTATCACATACGTAAGTAATTCCGATCTCCACAATGACACGAAAAAAACAGTCCCCAAAATATTCATCGACGCAAATAACATTATATTAGATGCGTTTGGGCTCTTACAACTCTAAGAGCCTTCAGAAAACAGCAGAAGAGAAGCTAGCAAATAAATATGTTATGTTGCAACATATTTGAGATATGTTACGTGAGATAATGAACTTGGACTGACTTCTGAATTTCCCCAGGGAAAACAGAGAGCTACAGGGAATTCACCTCAGTTTAGGTAAGGTGAGAATGATGCCCTTAAACACTAAGTGATCAATGCAAACACCAAAACCAAAACCTTTCAAGGGCACCGCACAGCAAGTCTTACCACTCGTGTAAAAGCTGTGGGGGCTAAGCCACAAATAGCACAGTAAATTTTTCTTGAGAAACGTGAAAGGCTGCGGCACAATCCCGATGTACAGTCATCCTGGAGATTTACCGTGGACTCTTGCAGTAGAAACACTCAGGATCTGAAAGGTGTTTGGTTGAGCTCGGCAGAGAGGGAAAGCAGAGCAACATCTGCATTTCATTACGACCCTCCCCTCCCAAAACAGCCATCCCTCAGAGCAATGTGTGTAGTCAAATTTACACGTGTCGCACTCCTCCGCAGCCCTGTCCCCCCACGATGTTGTCAGAAGACATCCTCAGATGTCACCACAGATGCAGACAGCAGTGAAATCTGTCTTAAAAGCCATTTTCCCCAGATAGGAGCCATGCAACACCCCAACCACCACAAGTTGGTTTTGATTAGCGAGAGGGCACACAAGCTCCCCAGCATTATAGGCTAAGGAAAGCTGGACTGTGATGGGTGTCCAAGCTGGACAGGATGGGGATGGACAAAAATCTTCGCCCTTGTGAGGTTTATCCAAAGGTTTTTGGAAGCCTTCAGGCACAAGAACTGGCCTCCCCCCTCCTTCCATCTCCCTGCAGCCACCTCCATCAGCCCCACTGGGGCCCTGCAGTAACTTGTGGGGCCCAAGTGTGTGTGCTCCACACCTTTTAATGCCCCTTGGTTAACAGGACAGATGTCTGTGTTAAAATTGGGTGGTATCTGGGGAGGGAAGAGAGATTTACTGACGAGGGAACGGCTGGAGAAAATGGGCGCTGCCCCTCAAAACCAGCCAGCAACTGCAGCAATTCAGATCCTGGAATTGGAGGTAGGATGGTTCAAAAATAAAAAACACATTTTCAGGGATATGAAGGGTTTTCAGTGCTTCACTGATGCTTGTTGATTTACACTGTAATGTCACCACAGGGCAGTGGTGCTCAGCCAGCCCTGGCAGAGCCAAGGCCTGGCTGCCATGGCTCCCCAAGGCTGCAGCGAGGTGCACAGGCCCAGGCACACCTCCATGCTGTGGGGGACCCCAAGGTGCCAATCCCACACACATCTCCTCAAGTACTGATCCCTTAAACTCTTCCCCAACCCTCAGCAGATGCCATTTTGCTGTCAGAACAGTTGAAGTGGAGGCCAGAGCCATGCTGGTCCCAAACGGGTCCCCAGCATGAAGCAATGTTAGGGCTGGGCCTCACAAGAAGAGCTCTTACCAGCTCTACTCGCCTTAGACTATTTTTATTTTTAGTTGACTCAACAAGATCATTGCCCAAGTCCTACGTTATCATCTTCCATACCTCATTGAGAGCTTGCTACTTGTTTCATCTGTTCACCTCACTCCCCTAGCTCCTGGGCTGTTCCCCATCAGCAAGGGGGATGAGGCCACCCCATTGTGAGGCAGGAATTTGGCCACATTCACACACGTGTTGCTGTGCCATTAGCTCGCACGGAGAAAGAATAGGCCGTGACGTGTTTTGCTTACTGACGGAGGTGTAACAGGGGAAATCACTTTGCTTCCAAGTGCCTCTAAGCTTATCTGTGGAGCAGGGACCGTAACACGGGCGAACAACAGCCCTCGCACAACAAGCTGATCGCCAGCCGACTGCCTTGCTCCCTGCTACTGAAGCTCGTAAAGCAATCTAAAACCCAGCGAAGATTAAATAAACACATCTCTGTCACAGAAAGAGCGAGCGTTTACCCTGCAGAGCACCAAAGACCAACCCAACCCAACCTTGACCGCTCCAGCTGCTCAACGCTCCCTAGCCATGAACCCACTCCCGCACTGGACGGCTCCCAGTTGCAGCCCTCAGGAAGACGGGAGGCAGGGACAGGAATCCAGCTGCAGGATTCAGGGCTTTCCTGTAAAAGCACGGAGCTGCTTTGAGATAAACCGGGCTAAATAGCTGCCTCTTGGGCAAAGCAGTTATCATCTCGCATTTGTTTTCACGTATTAGTCTCACGAGGCTTCTAGGGACCTGCAGGCAAGGACTCGACCCTTAAAGAGCAAAAAATAACGACATTTAGGAAAAGTTTGCATGCTTATAGCTCCACTGAGAATTGAAGAGAAAATTCAGGGACTGTCTGCTTTTATGGCACGATGCATTTTATCCCATAGCATCTGCCCACAAAGCTCCTCGCCACTTCAAAGGTGCCAGGTGTTGTTTTCTCTCCCTTGACCCACCACCACCTTTCACAGATTTTCTTTTGCCAACCCTCCCTTCTGCTCCACAGACACTGGTTACCTTTTCCTTCAACGGATTAACATAAATTAAATTAAACTCGGGGCAATTTTTCCAGCTTTGCTTGAAATCTGCTGCTTCTGAAGAAGGGCTTATGTACCTAAAAGGCAGCCTGTTTTTTTCCACCTCTATCAGTTTGGTCTAATAAAAGATATTACCTCTCCCCACAACCTGCGCCTCTCTTGAGCACACTTGAAAGGAGAAAAATGTTTACACAGTGAGAAATGCAGCTGGCAAGTTATTTCCCCTGACTGCCTCCGATACCTTTGAAGGTTATTTGCAGGCTCATAAAGACCTCTTTCTCCCTCCCAACTCAGCTACTTCCAGTGCTCAAAGTCGCAGCCCAGAAACCGTGAACTCTTCATCTGTTGCTGCAGCAAGAGCTGCAGAGCCCCAAATACAGCAGTGCAGGTCTGATCCTGCCCTCCTAGCTGCCCAAAATGCCTGGTGTGACCCGAAACAGGAGCCCTGGGCGCAATGTTGCCAGGAAAGGGAGAAGGAGCTTAAGTCAGACACCTCTTGAAAATAAAAAAACTCAGCTAGAAAGCCTGATGTGCCTAACAATAAAGCAAACTGCTGCAATTTAACTTGATTTTTATTTTTTTTGCAGTTCTCAGCATACAAAGAGCAGGTAAAGTGCACAGGCATTGCCTTCAATTGAGGGATGAGGAACACAGAGCATGGGAGAGGTGAAAGAAATTAATGTCTGTGTGTGGAGAGTTGGTGTTTTTCCTCTGAGTGTCTCGACAGCCCCAGAAGAGCACAGAACTGGAATTAAATGGACAGACCAGGACTGTGCAAAGTGGCCACCTCCTCCTGCTGCAAGCTGCCTTGCCTTTTGCCAGCCCAGCCTGCAGTCTTGTTCTCCAAAAAAAACCCCACTCTGTCAAGTCAAGGCTGTAAAAAGGCATTTTTCTTCCATCCCTTACACTTCCGATTACCTTGCTGCTGAAACAAGACTTACATTTTCTCCAGAGAAGTACTGAAGACCTAAACTTTGACTCACGCATCAGAGTGCCCAGTGTTTTTGCAGTCAGAAACACACACACCATTTCACAACCAGAGTCAAGAATGCTCAAATCACTCCTAAACAAAAAGAAAAAACGTTGGGCAATGAAAACGCTGGTGCCTTTTATACCCACTTCCACAATTTTTAATGTTATTTTTACTGTGATGTTATGTTTAAACACAGCGGTTAACTGCCATTGAGCACGGTCCTCTCCCTGGGTTGCGTTACACAGCTTTGGAAGTGTCCTCGGCCCTTGTTGGTGCTCAGCTACATTTTGATCCATCAACAAAAAGGGTTTGGATCCTCTTGGAGGGGCAGCAGATGGAAATGGACCGTGAGCTGCAGAAATTGTTCTGTGGCTGAGAAAGCCACTGCAAGAGGTGCGTGGCAACCCAGCCACAATGTAAAAAATTACTTCAGTATTAGTCCAGTCCTTCCAGCAGGAATTAGGCTGGATATTAGGAAAAGCTTCTTTACTGAACAGGTTGTGAGGCATTGGAACGGGCTGCCCAGGGAAGTGGTGGAGTCACCATCCCTGGAGGTCTTCAAAAGACGTTTAGATGTAGAGCTGAGCAATATGGTTTAGTGGAGGACTTGTTAGTGTTAGGTCAGAGGTTGGACTGGGTGATCTTGGAGGTCTCTTCCAACCTAGACCATTCTGTGATTCTGTTCCACAACCAAAACATGAAGCAAAACCAGCATAATTCTGTCCTAAGCCCCTGTGCTGAACCCAGTTCCAATTCCCTCAGAAATGGAGCCATATCCTGCAGCAAGACCTCCAAGTCCTTCACAGCCAGCATTAAGAGAGCAGATACAAATCTCAGGCGATGTGGTCATAGTTATATCTGCACCATGTAAGAAAACCCAGGGCCAAGGAGCTCTGCTGAGGTTGGCCCTGAGCTGCCGGGCTGTCTTGGTCTGATTTGCAGCACTGGGCACCAAGCACTGTGTGATGCAGCCTGGCTGAGTGTGAAAAGGATCCTAGGAAGAAAGGCAGACCTGGAGGAGACCTTCTGAGATCATTTCAGCATAACTCCTCTGTGGCTTACCAGAAGGGAATCAAGGAAATGACTGAAAATTCCCTGCTCTTCCATTGAAAATGCTCCCCTTCTCCTACACACAGAGGAAACCAGAACGCATGTAAAATGGTGTGTGTGTGAAACTAAGAAACCCTCCAAATTCAGCCGAATTTTCAAAGCCATTGCAGTCATCGTTTGACTATCAAATAACAGAAGATCTGTAACACTGATCAAGAGACACATCGGTTCATCTCTCTTGCCCCAACAGCCAAGGCAGGGCCCAGGCTCAGGACCACCCCACGATCCCTTCTGAAGGCAGCCTGGCGGGTCTAAGCAGTCCCTGCAATGGCAGTGACATTTGGGAAGAGGGGGACACACACAGCACCCTTCGCTGAAAACTGGGCTGGAGTCAGCTCCTCACTCCCTGCCAGCCCTCAGAGCAAGGCTGAACTTTCCTCCTTTAAAAAAAAAAAAAAAAAAAAAAAAAAAAAAAAAAAAAAAAGCATTGAATAGGAGTAGCTCTCATCTTCAAAGCGACAATTTCCCTAAAAAAAATTCTGGGTTTTTCAAGTGAAATTTGTCATTCTGTATACTGAAGAACCAGGTCTGAACTTTCTCTGCCCTTCTTTTTTTTTTTTTTTTTTGGTTGTTGTTTTTTTTGTTGTTGTTTGTTTGTTTTTTTGTTTTTGTTTTTGTTTTTTTTTTAAAAACTTAGCTTTAAATTATTTTTTTTTTTTTACCTCAAAATCTCTCTCCCAGTTAATAGAGAGACAAAAAAAAAAAATAGATAAAGCCAGGATGGGCTAAACACTGCTCTTCTCCTATTCTCCCTTCTCCATAAGGGAAGACAAACAGTTAAGGTGTGGCACTGGCACATTTTCTATTTTTTAAGTTCAAACCACTACCAAATTCTTCATCACTCTTCTATTAGGCCTAGAGAGACAGTCACAATTTACCAGCATTTTCAATTAGCTCCAGATGTTAATCACACACTACCACTTCTGTAAGGCAGAACCCGCCCTTCTTCAACCTGCTGAGCTTTCTCTTTTGAGCAAAACTAAAGAAAATGAGCAGAAACCCTTACAGTTGCTAGAACTGCTACTGGCTGGCAAAATGTCTTACAGACCACTTTGGAAGTGGTTTTGAGGGCAGCATTCATTCTGCAAAGAATGAATTCTTGCTCCTAAATGCACAAGATTCTAGTTGAACCCCAAACCTGGCAGCACACAGCTCTCAGGAAGGCAGGTGCCTCCTGCAAAGCGCATTCAGCATCCTTCATCCCTAGAGGACTGCGATGGGAAGACACCAGGCGATCCCTGCGGCAGCGTCCTAGATGTGTGCCAGGCTGCAAGCACGTTGGCAAAGCACGGACATTTCCCTGCAAGCAAGGTGTGATTCTGCAAGAGATAAATTTGACGGCCCACAGCACAAAAAGCTGAAGGAGCTGGGGCACTCGCACTGATTATCTGATGTGAGACAATGCCACTGAGCTGATTACCCACAGAAACAGCCCAGCACTTCCAAACGGTCCCAGTATCTGCAGTAACAAATTTCCTTTAGCGCAGTGATTAGATCAAACAATCACCGTGCACCTCCAGAGCTATAAATACGCTCCGAGGTAAAAAATAAAATAAAATTTCCCTCAGCACCACAGGGCATCTGGTACGTGACTTCCTCCTTTATTCCTGCAGAAGAAGGTGCTGGTACAAGTCAGCCCAGGTCACCAGCTATAAAAGCAAAATCCCAAAGCTCTGTTTGAAACTGAAGCTTCCTTAGGAAAGGAAATACAGGGAGTGAAGATGCCCTGTCCAGAAATAAAGGCAGATTTGGGAAGGGGCTCCACCTAGAACACGATCCACCAGAATAGTGGTAAGAAGAGAATTTGTCCAATTTTGGCACCACTGTAAGGCAAAAAAGTTAGAAAACGCTAATATTCAGCCAGGCAGCCTTGGCAAGGTCTGCTGCTCCATTGTCATGCTCGGGAACCCCAATCAAAATCAGCAGGCTGCAGAGAATTAATTGCTTCAGGCAAACGCAGTCCTTACCCATCTTTCCATCTACATCAGGCCTCCATTCCACCGGTCCCAGACACTTGCACCTTATCCTCCACTCTCAAGCATCCACCCTGCAATGACAAGAGGACACCATCCTTAGTGCATTACACCTTTAATGTATTTTTTACATTATTTAATGCAACCCAAACGCAATTACACATCACATTTTGCAGCGTCCCCGCGAGATAACACTCCCCTGGGACACAAACCGACTGCAGGACATAAAGCGTCACTCCTAGAGGCAGCCTGTACCAAAGCAGAGACCTAAATTTAGGTCTTCCTAATTCCAGCCAAGGTTCCCGAAGACTGCATCAGCCTCTCTCTGACCTCATGGGAAAAAAAATGAGTCTGGGCAGCTCTCAGCAGCAAGGTATGAGCCACACATCCCTCGCGGCAGGTAGTTTCCTTGCAGCGCTCACACAGGCTGCCTGTTGCCCCAAGCTGCTCCTGCTTCTCTCTTAATTTACCCAAAGCCCATGAGTTTACCCGGCGTGCTGCATTTAGCTGATAGAAAGGTTTCTTTTTTACACGTTAGCTGGCTGATAAGCCCGCAGATTTCTTGGCCATAAACTTAATAGCATGACTCAACGCAGAGGCATCTCACATACCTCATCAGGCTTGCACGGAGAGAGGAAGACACCCCTGTCCTGCAGTCCCTATGGGAAATATTGCCCCAAAACCACCAAGATATGTGTGTGCCAGGATGTGGCCATGAACTCTGCAGCACTACGTACCCCGTATCGTGCTGGAGCGGTGGAGGAAGATGCTCTGAGCACCCCCCAGCTCCACCAAATCGACTTAAAAGCAGTAACAAATCTGAAGTGAACCAGGAACGGATTGAAATGATTTTCTGCAACTCCGCTGCCTCGCTGCTGGCGAGCAGGAGGAAATTTATCCAGCCTATTTCGAGAGAGACAGGCAGGAAGGGAAGGCGATAAGCAAGCAGTGAAGGCGGAGAAGCGCGAGTGCCACGGAGCGCCTTGTTCCTTCTGCTGCTGCAGCTTCCTCTCGGGACAGCAGCACTTACCCTGAGAGCTCACGGCCGTGGGGGGCTCCTCTCTGTCCTTTTTCAAGACAAAGGAGAAGGCAAGGAAGTAACTAACAGGCTCAGGAAGGTTTAAAATCCCATCTCGAAAAATACTGGTCAGTCTATGCAAGAACTGGATCAAGAGAGCAAAAATCCACCAAAAACAGTGCAAAAGCTCCAGCTGATTGTAACAAGAACAGGAAACAGCTCAGATCTTCTCTGCTTTTGCTTTCAGAATTGATGCAGGACTTCCAGTAAACAAGCTGCGTGCAGAGTTTGCTCCAAGGGTCACCTGCAGATAGCCTGGATTTCACCCGAAATTCCTGAGCTAGCCTGGGTTAACTTTTGTCAGATTTTTCTAACGCCTTTTTGGAGACCTTTCAAGCCTCTGCAGTCTGCACCCAGTCCCAAAAGCGTGCGCCTACAGGAGACACACAAGCAATCCTTGGGAAAACTGGGGACAGACACACAGGAGAAAGAGGTTTTCTCTTGTAGCACCTCTCTTCAATCCTCGGGACAGGCAGCCTTCAAACTGGACCGCAAACACCGGCGATTTCCGTGGCTTCCCAAAAATACATACCAGCAGCTTCCTGTTACAGCAGGCCAAATTCCTGTTTCGAGTACAAATTCTGCCTTTTTATTATCTCCTGTAAAAAAACAGGGGGGTGGGAGGGAGAGGAAAAATCCTTTTCCTCCTCCAACGCACTCTGGAGCAGCATCCCACTTCTCCTCCCACCACGGTCCCCCAGCAGAGCCTTCAAATCTTGGAGATCGCCACGCAAACCACCTGAAACAGGGCTCCTGCTCCACACTGCACCTCTCCAACCATGGCAGAACCAGCCTCAGCTGTGAACCTGCTGTAAATCTCCACCATGAACCTCCAAACTACAGCCCTGGTAGCCTCACCGTGCACAAAGGCTTCCTCCCAAGCAAGGAGGGCGAGAGATGAGCGAAGCATCAGCTCCCAGGGCTGCAGGGGCAACGCAGGGCTCATATTCCAGGTTTGTGTCGTGCACGCAAGAGACTTGAGCTGCTCTGCTCCGATCTGCTCAGGAAACTGCCGGAGATTACTCAAGCTGCAGGAAACCCCGGGACAGATACGCTCATCTGGAATAAAAGCAGCTTGGATTTGACCAGGCTGAATTCATTTCTGCAGCCCGAGTGGCTCGAAAACATTAAGGCTACACGAGTGAAGTATCCACACGAGAGCTCTATGCAATTAAACCCCTTTAAAAATGAATCCCAGGTGTTTTTTTTTTCCCCTTTCTCCTCTGCTTCTAGGTGGGAAGGGATTAACTAAGACTGGGTTCAGGAGGCAGCAGCAACACGCCTCCCAGCTCTGGTCTCTGGGCAAAGCAGCAGAGGAGGTGATGGAGAAGAGCAGTTTTGACCTGGCTTTGAGAGAAGACTACGAAGTGATGGGAAGGCAGTTAGTGGGAGGAAAGATTTGGGATAGGGGTAAGGAAAGAGGGGTGAATTCAGTCCAGCACTGAGAGCTGCAGTCACCAGCAGCGTGCCTGATTTGAAATGGGATTTATGGTATCACCTACCCCCAGAAGTGCTGGTCTTACCCCACAGAGGCTCAGCATCCTGCATAAAACACAGCCTCAAAAACCAGGATGTCTTATCACTACCACACCACGAACAAGTGGCATCTCTTCTGCAAGTTTCCAGGGAAAGCAGCACCTACTTAGCCCAGCCTGAGCACCACTTACCACGTTGGTTTGAAGGTGGAGGGACACAGCACCGTAAAAAAAAAAAAATAATAAGAAGCCACAGTTGCCCCTGAAATGTGGCTCAGCTGGAAAGCTACTCAAACCGGCGTTGCTAAAATTGGGACTTTCCTTGTTTTTTCAAGCAGCAGGGAACAACATGTTGGGCTCAGAGAGTTTAACAAGCAAGAGTCAAGCGGAAAAAATCTCTCCTTTTTTTAAGAGTTGACCACATTAACTTTCAGCAAGTTTCCGGGAGTCCTGCCAGGGCGCTGGAGTTTTGTATACTACGGAACTGTTAAAAATATTATTGTAAATGTTATTTTCAAAAAGCTTCAGAGGCCAGGGCTTGGGGTAGTGTTAAAAACAACAGCAAAGCAAATGAGATTGTTTTAACTGAGAGAATACAAACGCCTGCATGCTGATAGCTTAGTCAGACTGCCTGCAGGTTATCACGGTGGATTCAAATGCAAAGAAAGGTTGAAATATTAGAGATTTCCTCAGATCACCTCAAATTCATCCTTAAAGCTTTGTTCTAGACACTACAGGACATTTGATCTGAAGCACATACAGCTGCCCTGGAAATAGGATCTGTATTTAGGGGATCTACAAAAAAGAACTGTTAAATTTTGGTGATGCTTGAGAAATGTAAGACCCCACCCTCACAGCATGTCCTGCTCAGGGTATCCAAAGGATGCACAACGCAGGGGTACTCAAAAAGAAGCCATTTAAGCCCACGCACCAATGTTTATGAGCACGCAACAGGGATGGACCTTCTGCAAACGTGTGCAAGCCTGGCTTATCTCTGAAGTGGGCAAACTGCATGAGCCAAGAGCTGTCGTGAAAGATGGAAGATTGTTGTAGTCCTAAGAGACCCAACCAACGCAGCTAAGCTCAGCAGCTGTCTCTCAAGAAAAACCTCCCAAACCATCCTGTCGATTCCAGCACAAGATGTGTGTAGAATACGAGCTTTAAAACATGCACGGCTGCTCGCTATTCGCTTCCCTGACAGCCCTTTAAAATAGCCACTGAGATATTAAAATCTCTCCTGTCAACCCCTCCTCTTCCTGCAAACGATTTAGTAAATGAAATAACGCAGATAACATGCTCCAGTAAGGTTTTTTTCCATCAGTTTCCCTTTCTGCTTTACAGTAATAATCCTTTTTACCAAATTCAGTGGAATAATCAGTAATGCATACTAGCATATAAAATAGTTTTGATTTTGCACTGAGACTGCAAACTTCTGGAAAACCACAAAACAAGGAAGCAATCGAAAGTATTCAAAAGGACTCTTCCATCAGCAAAAACAGCTAACGCAGCCCTAACAGGTCAGAGCTAGCATATTTTGCATATATATATTTGTATATATCAAACAGACAATTCAAGCAGAGTAAATTTCCAGGGAGCACACGTGGAAGCAGCTGTTCGGATGCTTTCTGGCACAGCACAGAGCTGCATCCCTGCTGAATTCCTGCCTGTTACAGAGGAGCTGCCTCCTCCAGCAGCTGGTAGAGCCCAACCAACCCTACAGACAACCCTACAGACACCATGATCACACCCCAAGCCCTAGATGCAAATGTTAAAAGTCTGGCACTGCAGCGACCAAGTCCGAAGGTTCCTCATCTCCTGCAGGCTGAGGCGTTTTTCTCTCAGGAAGCCAACCCAGCCAGGCTCATTTCAATGCACAGCTCTGTTAAGATGGTCTGCAATTAGAGGAGAGCACTGTTATGCATCATTTCTCCTTACACAGGGTAAAAACACATCCTTGGATGGTTACCTATGCGCTTATAAAACGGAGAGAGACCCTGATGCAAGCAACACCAAGAGAAATCCTCTTAGATTTCAACAAGCAGTGCCCCTAAGTGAAGGGGCAAGGGGGAAGACATCTGTGTACAAGATAAAAACCAAAGCAGAGAAGCATCAGAATTTCTTATAGAAGGTTTTTTGTCCTTTTTTGTTGTTCTTTCTACTTAAACGACTGCAGACCTTAAGGATAAATTCAATCAAGAAAGCGTATCTGGAAAAGTGAGGTGACCGTCCTTCCCCTGGGGGGAGAAAGAGGAAGAAGGAGCAGAAGCTAAAAGAAGGAAGAGATAGTAAAACTTGCAGACGAAATCCGTCCTGAAATACAATTTCTGACAGGCCCAATGTGCTCTAACAGGATGTCAAACACCGAGTGACCACGTTTGGGCCAGGAGGGAGGGAGGCTCACACATCCCTGAGGCGGGCAGCAAGGCCTTGTGGCAGCATCAGGCTGCTGGAGCTGCTGTGCCCTCTCCCCTTGCTACCTGACCCACTTTCTCTCACTTCCAACACCCCGCTGACATCCCACGCCTCCCACAGTTCATCCTCCCGGCCTTTCTACGCCACCACTTGCCCTCCGCTGGCTGCGATCGATAGTCCCTCTCGCAGCCATCCCGCCTCCTTAACGAGCGGCGGCCTCCTCCCCGCGGCCCTTCTGGCTTCGATCGATCAAACCATGACTTTCTGATCGACCGCGAAGCCGCGGGCTGCAGGTTTATCGACTGCCTCCTGCCCTTTCAGCAGCTACTTGGTTATTTTACCCCTTCCCGTGGGCAAGGAGCACAAGCTCCACGGCGCATGGGGAGACCGGGACCTGAGGCCCGGCCCCCAAGAATCGCCTCAGAATTTGCGAGATCCTTTTCTTGCTCACACAACTTCTGCTGTGTAATTCTGGATCCAGATTAAACCAGGGGGAAGCCAAGCTCAGCGAGTGAAGACTAAAATGCCTGCTGTGTTTTTGGGTGAAAGGACCGCCTTCCTGCGTAGCTGCCGTCCCCAAAGGCTACGGGTTTGCGTGCGCTGCCGGTGGGGTGGTGATGGGATTATGAAACAGAGCCACGTGGGGCAGCTTCCACAGAGGTTTCGTTCTCCTTGTCCTCTTGACCTACGGTATCACATGAGCTCGAGGGTGCTCGCCTTCATGTGGGACTAAACATGACAAAACATGAGCGTGTAGCGGCAAGTCTTTGGTATCACAGCCTGTGGGGCTCTGCAGGTACCTTGGAGGAAGTCTAACACGAAGACCTTCAGAAGAGAGAAGCCTGTCACCCTCAAGAGGCCACAGAGCAACCCCTGGACACTCAGGGCAGCCACACAACACCTCCAGACTCAAAGACAGTCAGGGCAGAGGTTGCTTGGCTGCTCCAAAGCCAGGCCACTCATTAAGGGCAGTGGGGAAGCAGTCAGCTCCTCTCAGAAGAAACCTCAGAGAAACCCAGCACAACTTCGTATTGATTCCCACGGCCCTGCTCCAGACAGAATTCATTTCCAGGATGGAAAGAAACATATGCCTGCGTATCAAAACAAAACACAGAAGCCTTTCCAGCTCTTCAGCTGCATTTCGATGGAAACCAGAAGGCGGTCACGATGGAAAGATTTCAGTTTTCTAATTAATCCTCCCTGCTGAGTGTTTAATGCTGCTAATTGATGAGGGGAGGTGGTGTCCAGACAGCGTTTGCGATTGCTTTTTGCATCTTCAGACCAAGATTTCTCTAAACCAAGTAACAACAAGGCAGATTTGCTCGCTGCATGCACTGTGCCCTGCTCCAACTCCCCCTTCCCTAGAAGATGTCTGGTGGAAGAAGGCAGGCAAAACGCATCTTGGGGCTCATTTACAAGTGTTGGAAATTTTCCTGGAAAACATCATCCGCGATACTGTCACTTCCACACAAGATGCCAAGAGAAAGACCACGGGTGCCAGGGACATGTTCTGTACCGTGAAACACCCACAGCTCCTACCAGCCTCAGGTTTAGGGGGTAGCTCCTCCTGATTTAGCAGAGCAGTTGCTGAGCCACGAGATGTCCCGTAACACCTGCAGAAAACTGCACAAAACGCACAGCAGCGTCAGGATACCCATCATCGGGCCAAAGCACAGCCCTGGGGGCCCAACACCAGCAAAACCACGTCACTGGTGGTGAAGCAAGCTCAGTTGCTCACCTGCACCACATAAGAGACCTGGTTTCTAGCCCCAAATATTGATCTCACAACACTGTTGACCAGGAGACACCCTTGGAAGCGTTGGAGTGATCCTAAATGCACAAGCCAAGAGTCTCAACGCAGGAAGGCAGTTCAGCACATGCCTCGATATGAAATTTCTCCTGCAGTCCCCAATGTTTGGCACACGCTCCAAGTCTTCCCTGATTTAGGAAAGAACAGAATCCATCCCTTTACATTCAACACTCGGTGATTTCAACCTGGGTTTCAAGCTAAGTGCTCTCAGCCATAAACGAAATCAGGGAGCGTGAACAAAAAAAAAAAAAAAAACACCAAGTACATGTGTATGAGGCCGTGCTATGGTTACACGTTCCGAGGAATAATAAATGAAGCAGTGTTGATGGTCCCCAAGCTCCGGCGTGAAACTCCAGCGCTGCTCTGTTTGTCATAGCAATAGCATTTCCACCTGCACCTTTCTGATGGCTCCTCCGGGAGCCTTCACGCGCCGCCGTCATAGATCATGGCAAACGGAGCCCAAGCCAGCTGTGCAGATGTCTAGCTGGCTGACCTCTCCTTACCAAAAGGATTCTATTTTTTTTTCCCCCCCTATTATTATTATTAGTGTTCAAACCACCTACTCCATCACAAATATCAAGTAAAATTAGCTTATTCCTCGAACGTTAAAAAAAGATGAGCTGACGCCCGCACAAACCGAGTCCCAGCAAGTCACCGGGAAGGCTCCAAGCACGCCAAGAATGTTGAGCCCAGGGTTTTGGGCTGATTTACTACAAAATCCTCTCGCTGCATGCAAGTTGGGCACACGCAAGCCGAGTCACACGTGCACAAATCCCTCACCTGCATGGGCTGCAAGCTGCTCGTCCACAGCACCCTGGGCGAACTCCTACTGTCTGCCCGACAGCCCGCTAACAAATAGACCCCGGGGAGAAAAATTGTGCACCAGCAGGGAGGTGGACGAGATGATCTAATAGGACCTTTTCCATCCCTTAGCTTTTATGCTTAGTCACAGAATAAATATCTCCCACGTTGTAAAGAAACGTGCTGGTCTGATTATGTTGGGAGAGCATCGCCCTCTGAAGACATCTCGGTTCCTGCTGCGATGTTACTCGTGCTAGCAGGACTTACCCAAGGAGTAAGTAAAGTTAAGCAAAGGAGGGCTTTTGCCTGGCTTTCTGCTTCAGTGAGCTCTCCGGCACCCAAGCGAGTCTCCTAATTCCTCCCCTTGCAGCCACAAGCAGTGCAAGAACCTCATTTCTCTATTATTGGAGAACTCCGTGCTTCCCTGAGCACTCACTCCTGATCCTGTCCGACATGGAGAAGCACTCTGGTTTTGCAAAGCACAAGCTGGCAGGAGAACAGACAAAAGCATCCCATCCATCAGCCAGCCAGGTGCAACAGGCTGTCAGAAACCCAGCTCCAAAAAGAAAAGAATAAAAAGTGAAGAGGCAAAGAAGCAATGGGTTTGGGGAGAGGAGAATCCAATGCAGCTTAAAGCGTACAGCTTCGACTGCAATTTGCATTGGCAGCGGTTCATGTCCCCAGCAGCAGCAAGGCCCTCTCTTATCTTCAAAATGCAAAAGGAGCTCAGTCACACGAAGAAGGGTCCAGCAGCTGCACTACTCCAACACCTCCAAAGAGTGGTCAAATAAAGCATGCACCGATTTGTAAGGCTGCCACAAGAAAATGCCCTCACGTAATCCAAAGAGCAACTGAGAGCCCCACGATCTCTCATCTGCAAATTTCACAATGTAGGAAAAAAATAAAAACCAAAACACTTTAACCGTGTAAAAGAGAAAAAAGGGAAAGCCACACAAATCTACATCTCCTCTTGCAACTGGGTGGACATCAATGGATGGGGAAGCAACGCCCACTGCTCCTACCCCTGCACATGGAGCTGGGAGTAGCAGGTTCTGCTTCAGCTTCCAGTTCAGATGCTGGACCATGGGCCAACCCTGAGCACTGCCAATTCTCACAGGATTTGGTGTTTTTCATAAGTAGCCGGTTCCTGGAGTCATATGATTACCTCAGAATCCACACTTCCTGATTCTGGGTTAAAAAGAAGTACTTGTAGATGTCTAAGTTGAAGAAAGAAGAATAAGTCAAAGTCTGAAGTGCTCAAACAAAAAAGTTAATTCACAATTTTAATTTTTTTTGGAGGAAGGAATGGGATCAAGGACTCTTTCCCCCAGTGATATACATTGGAAATTTTAGACAGGGGAGAATGGTTTAATATGGGGTTGAGCTTCTACATCCCCATCTGTAGGTTACTGATCAGAAAATCCAGCTTTCAGAGCAAAACCTGTCCAGAAACCACACAGACCTTTGATGTATGCAGCTGTCGGCCTCTTTCCTCAAAAGAGACCTGTTCAGCAGAGGGCAATATGAAGGCACGGTGGTTTAAAAAATAATAAAATGCAGTGGAACAACTTGCCAAATTTTGCTTTCACATCTTTTACCCAGCCTGAAGTAAGGCAAAGCCCTGCGAGTCCAGCTGTGCCGGCTCATCTGCTGGCATCCTCCGCTCCCCAGCGTTACCAGATTTACAGCTGCTGGTGGGTCTTGTCTGGCAGAAATACTGCGTGGTAAGAACCAGTCTGTAAATAAGGACTCATCCCGCTGAAAAAGCCTTTCTGGACTCTGACGGAGCCCGAACCGTGATGGTGCTGAGCACCCTGAGCAGCTCTGGGTGCTGTGTGCCAACACAAGCAGCAGCCTGGAGCCAGCACCCGTGGCCCCAATGCCAGCAGGACCGTGCCAGGCACTGTTCCTGCCTCGCAGGCCACGCAGAGAAAGGAAGCCTCACTGCTCTGGCTTGGCAAACGCTTCTGGGTTTCTCTATTATCTCATCTTTGCGATTAGGAGGAAGTGAGCACAAACCTGTTGAGGCGCATTGTTCCCGCTCCCCCTTGGCTTTCGGCCGGGTGCTTACGCTCCCGGGTTCCTGCTGTTCCCAGGGCTGATTTGCTGCCCCCGTGCAGCCCACGAGGGGCTCCAGGACATTGCTGCAGTGTGTGGGGACGTGGCTGTGCCTTCCCCAGCTGGGAGCTTCACCAGCAGGAACCCACAGCATGCAACAAGTTGGTCCACATCTATTAAACTGCCAGCCACATCTGATACTGCTGCATCCGTGGCATTTAACGAGCCTGACCCTCACCCTTCCTGCAGAGCACAGGTGCATTAAACCCACCTCTGTGCAGCTTGGTTCCCAAGGACAGGAGTGCTCCTCTGAAAATGAGCTGCCAAAACCAGAAGGTGACTGAAGAGGTGACAAATAAGTAAAGAAATATATTAAAAATAAAATTAAAACCAGATTCGGTGTAATTATGGCTTTGTTTGCCCAAATTTCTCTGCACCTCCTCCTTCTTCTTCTTCCCCCAGAAGATTTACTTCAGGAGAAAAATGCCACCCATCGTGTTTGTGTTTACAGGAGAGGAAAAATACACCTTTCCCCTCGGTAAGGCAAAACAAGTCATGCCACGAAAACTCAACAGATGTGGAAGTGACAGGCCTTTTTTTTTTTCCTCCCCTTTTCAAATGAAGTATTTTATTAAGCGAGCTCAAAACTCCAGATCGCCGCATACAAAGAAACAAGGTTGGAAATCCCCCTCCCTCCACCCCCACTGCTGTTTGCTAAGGAAACCAGCTGCTTGGCCCCAGCCAAAAAAATGATCTCAGCCATTCTTAAGAGAGCCTCCAGTGCATTTTCATGAGTCATGGAAAGCAACAACTCGTTGCTTTGGTAATGCTAGGTAAGCAACTGCTCATCCATCCACAGCCACGCTGCCAGCAGTAAGTCAAAGAGCAGACCGTTTCTTGACGGATTACATCAGAAACGGCCCCAAAATAGAGCTTCGCGGCACGACTGCCTCGCAGGCTTTATAGGACATGCCACAAATAGGATTTAGCAGCCAGGGTCCTCTGTGGGCCTCATCCCAAACCCCAAATGGAGGGGAGAGTGGCAGATGCAGGCAAGGAGCAGTGAGAAGAAGGTGAGAGCTTTCTCCATGCTCTTCTCCCAAGCCACCAGCCCAAAAGCCAACACCGGGGCAAGGAGGTTTGTTGGGAGAATTGCAGGGTGCTTCATCCACAGACCCCTTCCAACCAGGTGGGTCTGCACACCACAGTTACACCTACACGACTCGATGAACGTGTTCACACAGACACACACAAGACATGCCTTCACCAGCCCCTCAAACTGTTGGCTCTTCTCATGCCTCAAGGACTGCAAGCCAAAAAGGATGCCCACGTGCAGTTAAAACAGGAGACTGTGTCTACTGACACCTCAAGACTCAAGCAACAGAGGTCCAGGCAACGTATCCAAGCACCGCAAAGGGAAAAGCCGTAAGACAAAAGCTCAGCGTGCCACCTCCTCCCTGGGACAGTGCAGCTGGCTTTCCAAAAGGGAATTTCTCCTGTGCAGGATTTCCTAGACACATCCAAGGCTGAAACGAGCTTGTCCCCAGCTCTCCCTCGAGCGATGGTTTCAATCTTCAGCACCTTCCATAACGGGGCCAAAAGGCATTTGTTTGGGCTCATCTCCTGTGACGCAGCTCGTGAGCACAAACCACAGGTCCTCGCCCCAGCCCGACGCCGAGCAGGCACACGGCAGGCATTAGTCACACCGGTAGTGCCGTACGTGAAGCTGCTGAAATATTGTGCTGATTGAGTGTTTTCTCTTTCTCTTGACTCATCAGCCAGGTATCACAGGGAACGACACAAGCACCATTTGTAACTTCAACAGGTCAGCGCTTTAGGGACAGCCCCAGCAAGCAAAGTGTTTCGTCACCAAACAAAAACAGGCAAAAGTGGGTACATTTTCTCAAACCCTTCACACTCAAGAGCTAATTTCAGCCAAACAAGGTGAAGCCAAGCCAGCCTGCAGGGACCATCATTAGGGGATGCAGAGAACACCACAGCCGCTCTCCCATCAGGGCCACCCGTGACTCAAGTCAGCATCCAGGAGTGCTTTGGGAGAAGGAACATGGGGGCAGCAGCCCAAGCCCACTGGGGAAGCAGATCCTTCTCCAGCAAGAGCTGGCCTAGCAGAAAACTGTGTGTGGTCCCACATCCAGGCAGCCCAAGGGTCCTGCCCAGCCCCAAACTGCAGCAGGTGCCTCAGGAGACATGAGCAGGGCTTCCCTGGGTTGCCACCACCTGAGGAGAAGTGGCCGGGGCTCAGCAGGAGCCACATGCAGAGTTTTCCATGGAAAAGCTAGAAAAGCATACCAAGTCCTGTGAGGAAAGGCTGAGGGAACTGGGGGTGTTTACTATGGGAAAGAGGAGGCTCAGGTGTGGCCTCATTGCTCTCTACAGCTACCTGAAAGGAAGGTGTGGGGAGCTGGGGGTCAGCCTCTTCTCACAGGTAACTGGTGACAGGACCAGAGGGAATGGCCTCAAGTTGTGCCAGGGGAGGTTCAGGTTGGAAATGAGGAGACATTTCTGCTCAGAAAGAGCAGTCAGGCACTGGGATGGGTTGCCCAGGGAGGTGGTGGTGTCACCGTCCCTGGGGGTGTTCAAGAAGAGGTTGGACGTGGTGCTTGGGGACATGGCTTAGTGGTGACATTGGTGGTAGGGGGGTGGTTGGATCAGATGATCCTGAAGGTCTCTTCCAGCCTTAATGACTGTGATTCTAGCACCAAAGCGGCTCCTTTCCCTGCCCTCAGCACTCTGGCAATGCACAGCATGGCTCGAAGACACCCATCAGAGCTGGACCTCGAACCTTCGACTGAAACCAACGCTGCAATAAGCCAAGCACAGCTCAGGACAGTCTCTGTCTATTTCTCCTTTGCTACCAGCTCCCTCCAAATCGAAATAACTGACATATTTTGCATATTTCTCTAATGACTCTGTTACACCAGCACTGAAGGATTAAGACCAAGGAGCAGCAAACACATTCCACCAGTTTATTAACCGGGTGCTCAGGTTTCCCAAAGGCCGCCCTCCAAGCTGGAAGCCAGCAAACGGGTTGCAATAAAGGGATCAGCACTGTGCTGCAGGGTGAACAACAGGCATCGAGGCTGCAGCAGGAACACCCTGGCAAACTTTCCAGGGCCTTGGCCCAGCCTGGTGTTTTTACTGAAGAATGTTTCATACGTTCAGCAAGACAAACCCAGCTCCACAGCACATTCAGACCCCACCTGGAGCCTGTGCTTAGCTCTGGGGCACCAGAAGGACAGGGAGCTGTTGGGGTGAGTCCAGAGGAGGCCACGAGGATGCTCAGAGGCTGGAGCACCTCTGCTGTGGAGCCAGGCTGAGGGAGTTGGGGTTGTTCAGCCTGGAGAGGAGAAGGCTCCGGGGAGACCTCACACCGGCCTGCCAGGGCCTAAAGGGGGCTGCAGGGGAGCTGGGGAGGGACACTTGGGCAGGGATAGGACAAGGGGAAATGGCTTTAAACTAAATAAGGGGAGATTTAGATTAGAGATAAGGAAGAAATCCTTCACTGTGAGGGTGGTGAGGCCCTGGCCCAGACTGCCCAGAGGAGCTGTGGCTGCCCCATCCCTGGCAGTGCCCAAGGCCAGGCTGGATGGGGCTGGGGGCAGCCTGGGCTGGGGGCAGGGGTCCCTGCCCATGGCAGGGGGTTGGGATTAGCTGGGCTTTGAGGTCCCTGCCCACCCAAAGCACTCTGTGACTGATCTGCCTCAGCAGAAGCAAACTCAATCTCTCACCTCCCATGTCCAAGCACAGCTTCCCCACTGACTGCAGCCTCCTGGACTGAGTCACTCCCCCGTCCCAGCCCACACACCTCCTTCCAGCCACCCCCTTCCACCTCAACCACCCCGTTTCTCCAGACAGCAAGCTGAGTACCCGAGCCGTCAGCATCACCCACGTACAGATAACATCACCAGCCAGCCTCCACGATGGCACTGCGCTGACCCGGCATGCAGAAAAGGGACAGTCCCTCTGCAGGGCACTCCCTGGTTAGTGGCAGAGAGGAAGAGGCACGACGCCAGCAGAAACAGAGCATCTAGGACAGGATTTCTGTGCACGCACACAGCTACAAGACCTCACCCTACACCGTTCTCCCCAGCCAAGCCTTCCTTATCGCAGCCCCACGTGGTGGATGCCCCAGCCCTTCAACCTGGCCCGGAGGTGACATCCACCTGTCAGCGAGAGCTTGTGTGTGGGCATCGCTGCTGCAGCCTTGTGGTGCTAAAGGTGCAAAGAACTCGCTGCAAACAGTAAATATCTGCTTTTTTTTTTTTTAGGCTCTTATCACGGAGGGAGCTGCACTATTTCCAGTTAGCAAATGGACTGGGATGGCCTGACTTCTTCTAAATTGAAAAGACAAAACCAAAAACGTAAAGGTTGTAGTGTAAAAGGTGTAAAAGCAAGAAGTAACCAACCATTGTCACCACAACAGGTTTCCACATCCAAGGAGTGTGCCAGACCTCAACAGACTCCCCCAAAAAGCCTCCACACCTCCGCACCCAGCCTGGCAGCAGCAGAACTCAGAGCACAGCACTGGGCTCATCTTTGCACAGCACCTGATGGCTGGCAAATGCTCATCACATTAAACTTCCAGCAGTCCTACAGGGATCTGCAGGCACTTGGATGGCTCCAGAAGCTAGGAATACCTTCACAAGGACTGGACAAACACCACTGCTCCACGACAATCTTAGTAGTGCAAGAGTGCTCCAAGCACTGCAGACCCCACAAACACCACAGCAGCACTTACAGCCTTCCGACCTCCTTCACAAGGGCTTTTAACCCCACCAATTAATCCTTAAAGCAACTGCACAGAGCCTTTCCCCCCGTGAATCACCTGGTTATCGATCAGATGACTTGCTGCTATTTAGCTCACAAGCTCCACGCCACAGCAAACTCCTACAGCTGGATATCCACACTCCCCCCCAGCCAGGGATATTTTTTCAAGTTTTTGGGCATTAAATCACTACCTGAACGCTCAATCCATCCACCCCCCTTCCACCCAGGCTGTTTACACAGCATCCCACGCAGCGAACTGGCCGGCTCCTTCCAGGATCTGGCCCGCGCTGCCGGGCACGGCCCCAGGCTGCCCGGACTTTGTCCCGTGCCATTTCTTCGGCACCCAGCCAAATTCCACCCTGGGTTTCGATTTGGCAGCGGCTCGTCCTCCCCGATCATCTTGCAGAGTGGGGAGGGCGAAAGGAGAGGAGCTTTGGCCAAAATAGTCATGATTTTGGGGTAAAATGGTAGCCAACGGGGGTTTTATCGCAGTGGAGGGCAGGCCCTGCTAGGGATTCTCATTAAATCCTGAGTCACTTGGTCTCCCCTGACATTTGTTTGAGGATTTTCCAGGGAAGGGAAAAGTGGCTGAAGAATGCATTTTGGAGCCAAAACACCCTCTTCTGTGAGGTACAAGTACCTGTCACCCTAAAAGCCTCAGCACCTGCGGGTCCACCCCTGCGGGTTGCCTTCTGAGGCACCCCCAATGCTCTAGGGACCGGTGCAGGATGACACCCAGCACCACGTCCCCGTCCCCACAAGAAGGGACCACAAGGAGACGCAGGGCTCGAGTGTGCACCTCCTACACCCCACCTCACCAAATGAATCTCCCCAAACCACTGCAGCACCGGGGGAGCCAGCTTTGGGCCAAATTCCTCACCGATTCCTCCCCACTATGGCTCATGCTGGGACTGCAACCCGCCTGTTTACACCACGAGGGCATCTCAGCACTCTTGTTCTGCCATCCTGTGCAACCCATCTTCTGCAGGGAGCAGGCTTTGAAGTGCGAGGCATCTATTTTTCGGTCTTGTGTTACTGACGGGACAGGGATTTGGTTGGAGCCCAGTGGCATTTCGCAGGTTGGGACAGACACGCTGCCCCCACGGATGCTTTCCTGGAAGGATTCCCAGAAAAACACCCGGTCACCTTCACCTTGCTCTAGCTTAGATAGGAAAATAAAGTCTGGGGATTCGGGTTCAGCATCATCGGGCCATTTAGAGCTCTTTTCGAAAGGCTGAAAAGCGCCTGAGGACTTCAAGGAAAAAAAAAAGTTGAATTCCATATCCCCCTTCCTATGGCTCTATAATGCGTTTTCCATCCCGCTGGTGCACAGCTGACATTCTGCACATTGCTGTGCACATTGTGCTTGGCCGCGGCTCCGTGCAGAGAGGGGAGTGGAAAGGCCAGAGTCCAACCAAGTTCCTGCTGCCGTCGGGCACCAGCGGCCCCAGCTCCCGGGACAGCAGGGACACGGGGCACGCATCCCTCTCCTGTGTTGGACCCCAGGAAATGTAAAAAATCCGGAGATTTGGAGAGATTTGTCCATTTCTACACAACACAGGCTCTCCATCCCATTAGGAAATCCAGGTTACATCTCTCTGAGCGAGCTGTAAGGGTCTCCAAAAAAAAGAAACGCACTGCCCCTCGGCACATGTAGCCACGGCAGAGTTTCTGACGGAGATTTAAGACCCATGGAAAAAAACCCGTGGTACCAAACCCCGTTCAGAGAAGGGATGTATAAAAGAGCCTTTAAAGCCGCAGCCCACCAGGCTGGCAGCCCGTCCAGCCACGCATCCTGCCTCCAACAGAGGAGCTTTTACAAGCCAGGAAAACTTCCTAAAGCAAAGACCATGCCCGGCTGCGGAGGAAAGCCCCAAAACCTCGACCCCCTTTTATTACATGGTCTGGAAAGCGGACCCTCAGATGCAGCTATGCCAACATGCATGTATTTGAGCCTTGAAACTCCCAGTGTCACCTAAACTCTGTATAAACCCCAAATCTCCAAAAAAAAGACCCTGTTATGTCGCATTCCCCATCCTCAGCGTTTTGAGAAAGCCTTTTGAGGGCTTTCACCCCTTGCACCGACAACACGGGGCCAGCCCCAAACCAGAAGTGAGGTCTAATTGCAAAAAAATTAATAAAAAATGAAAACGCCACCGGGTTGCGAGCCGGGAATTGGGGAGGAAGAGGAAAAAAGCAGCAGATGAGGGGAAAAAAGGCTTTTTCTGGGTAAAATGGGGCCGGCGAGAGACACACTCACTGCGGGGTGGCGGGTGGAAGGCTTCATGCTGAGCCGTGCCTTGCAGCCAGGGCTTTGGGAGCAGCTTTTTTACCCCGAGATGAAACCCATCCTGCTTTTCTGTCCCCTATAGGGCTGCTGTAGGACAACTGTGTCGGGCACCAACTTGGGGAGACGGCTGGCGGAGCCAAACCCGAGCAGGCTGGAGGAAGGGGACACCAGGACCAGGTTGGGAACCCAACCTGCTGCCTCTAAGGGGACATCCCAGAGGTGGGGAGGTTGTTATAGGGTGCCCAGCACCCACAACCCCCCAAATCCTAAAAGTGCTGTAGACGAGCAACACCCCTCCCTTGCATTGCTAGAGGATGGGGCAGGGAAAAACTCGAAATAAAACGCTCGCAGAACCAGACCCGGACACAAAACCCCAAAACCGACCCCGCGGAGCCAAACCCGGACACAAAACCCCAAACCCAAACGGGGCAGCGCGGCTGCATTCCCCCCCTGTATCCCCTCCAGCACAGCCTTACCCGTCCGGAGAGCGGCTACCCGCGGGGAGCCATGCGCGGAGGCTGCGAGCGCTGCTTTGGCACGGCTCGGCACGGCTTGGATTTGGCACGGCACGGCTCGGCTGGCTTGGATTGGGCTGGGTTTAGCACGGCTGGGTTGGATTAGGTTGGGTTTGGCTCGGTTCGGTTGGTTTGGGTTGGGTTTGGCACGGCTGGGTTGGGTTTAGCACGGCTCGGCTCGGCTCGGGCTCGGCTGGGTTCGGCTCCGGCTTCGGCTCGGGCTCGGCTCGGGTTCGGCTCGGGCTCGGCTTCGGCTCGGCTCGGGCTCGGCTCGGTTCGGGGGGGGGGCGGCGCGGGGCGGCGCACAAAAGCGGGAGGAAGCGGTGACGCGCTCGGGCGCCTCCGCCAATAGGGAAGCGGCCAAGCCCCGAGGCCACGCCCCCACCCGCGGCCGCCCCGCGTCTCGCCGCCAGGGGGCGCCATTTTGTGCCTCACCCCTCCCCCCCCCCCCCCTCCGCTGGGGGGCGCCATTTTGTGGCCCCTTCGCCGCTGAGGGGCGCAGGTGGTTGTGTGGGGGTGGCAGCCCCGCTAGGTCCTCGGTCCTTCAGTTTCTTCAGTTTTGGGTTAATTTGGGCTAGCAAGGTGTTGTTTAGCCCTTGGGGAGTCCAGGGGGTGGGTTGTTGAGGGAGCTGGTTGGGGTTCTGTGGGGTTTGGTGAGGCGGGGGGCGGTTGGGGGGGTGAGGAGGGAGGGAGGTGAAGCCCCCTCATGGGGCTGCGGCAGGGGGGACAATGAAGAAACTGCTTAAACTGTGTAGCTGTCTGCACACAGCCAGGACATGAAAGGATTCCTCTTGTCACTTAATTTGTTTTTGCCACTTTAGGGGGGCTGAGGGTGAGCAATAAGCAGCCAGGACCGAAGGACCCCCAGCCCTTCCTGGGCTGTCAGTGATGCCCTGCACAGTGACTCCAGGCTCCTCAGACAGCCTCGGGGCTGCTCTGACTCACACCCACCTGCCCCAAGGCTCCTTGGTGCGTCCCGGTCCCTTTGGGCTCAGCCCTCGAAGGCTTGAAGGCAAAACAAGTGAAAACAAGGCCTGAGCCTCAGAGATGATGTGAGTGGGGCCTGAGGTTTGCACTAGAAATCACTCACGCTTGTGAGAAAGGCAGAGAACTCTTGCAGACGATGGAGAAAGTGAGTAAGAGTGTTTTGCTGACTGGTTCCCCATTTCCCCATTTAGTAAATGCGTTGTGGAGAAGAACAGGAACAAAGTCAGTCTGCAGTTGTGTGGGAGAGAAAAAAAAAAAAAAAAAAAAAAAAAAACACAAAACAGGCAGAATCCTAAACCCAGACCCATTCCCCTCAAGCTTTTCAGGGCTGGCTGCTGCAAGAAAGTTTAAGCAAAAAAGCCTATTGCCTGTAAAGGCAATAGAAACCCCAACCAGGGACCCCTCCAGAGAGCTTCAGATCTCACAGCCCCGCATACAATCGCGTGACCTATTAATAAAATCCATAGAAACCAATTCTGTGTACCAAATAACAGCAGATGGCTCCAGCCCAAACCGCTCCGGGTTCCCTCACTCCATAAATGATTTTACTGGGGCTAGTCGTGATCTTGATGTAATTGAATAGGTTTCACTCTTCTCCCTCTCCCTCCCCCTCCCCAGAATATTTGTGCAGCTTACGGAGAGGCATCCAGGGGGACCGAGCTGTTGCTGGAAGGAACCTCTGACTCCAGCTTGCCTCATCGGTTTGGGAAGCGGCGTAAGTCTATCCTGAGCCACCTGGCTTGGAGAAGGAGGTTGCCTCTCTCTGCACCTTCCCTCTAACCCTTACAGCTTTTAATAAAGCTCTGGTAACTTGGCACATTCGAAATGTTTGGCTCCTGCCCACCGGGGATTTATGTAATGAATTCTCGTGCAGATGCATTTCTGAAATGAATCAGATGTGTTTACCTTGGGAACCAGGCACAGGGCTCCAGGACTTGGGCTTCGAGTATATAAGGCACTAAGTGACAAGGATCTCCTGTAAAACCTCCTGTTTTTAATGGGAATCCATTAGGCAAGCAGCAATTCCTTGTGAAAACTCCTTCCAAGCAGCTTCTCTTTCCTCGACTCGTTTGATGCTCCAGGACTCCAGCTTCAGGGATTTTGGTTCTAGGGTGTTCCTGAACAATGCAACGCCCGCCCTGTGTGCAAAGCCTCGTTCTGTTGATGCCAGCAGCTCTCTGCTGATGGGCGTGCTGAGGCCCTGCCCCGAAATTCTGCCTCCTCGAGCTGCTCCTGAAAGCATTGCTGAAGCCTGGCAGGATGCGTGGAGGTGTGTGGCTCTGCATGCTGTGGTACAAACGCAATCCAGCAACCCTCCCTCACCACCTTTCTGGAGAGGAGCAGGGAACACACAGTGGAGAGCTTTATGGAAAGTCAGTGCAGACGGTGGTTGTAGTGGTTGTAGTGTCTCTCTTATTTCTGGCTCTCTTATTTCTTATTTCTTAATTTCTTAATTTCTTATTTCTTTCTTGCTATGCAGAAATAAGAGAGACACGGAGCTGTTCTCTGTCCCTGAGGACAGCAGGCACGGCACACCTTGTATCCATACAGCCTGCTTCTTCCTTCTTTTCTTTAGGTTGGATGTTAGGAAGAACTTCTTTACTGAGAGGGTTGTGAGGCATTGCAATGGGCTGCCCAGGGAAGTGGTGGAGTCACCATCCCTGGAGGTCTTCAAAAGACGTTTAGATGTAGAGCTTAGGGATATGGTTTAGTGGAGGACTGGTTCGTGCAGGCCTACACCACCCTGACAAAATCTGCAGAGAAAAGTTGGGTAACACCAGTGGGTGCTAGTGACATGCAAGAAAAGTGGATCTGCAGCCCCAGAACTTGCAAATCACAGCCCTGGGCAGTTCAGTTTATGCTCCTCCTTTCATGATGTCAGCACCAGCGTTTGCTGCGAGGAGCGAAAGGGGAAGACACTTGGCTTTTACCTAACTGCTGCTATTTTGGGCTGTGGCAGGGTTGCTGAGCCGCCATCGCTTCCCAGCTGCCCTCCTCTTCCT
Source organism: Aythya ferina (assembly GCF_964211825.1). NCBI lineage: Eukaryota > Metazoa > Chordata > Aves > Anseriformes > Anatidae > Aythya > Aythya ferina. The sequence goes on from NC_140297.1 coordinate 5,492,880, forward strand.
CTCATATTGCACGAAATGCTCCCTGGTCGTTGGGATTGTCCTCCCTGCGTGGGATCTGCTATGGGAAAGCCCTCTCAGCAAGCAGGCTCTTTGCCTCAGTGGGTTTTGACTTCTTTCCCCAAACAAATGCAGAAGGCTGAGCGTGACAGCAGCGTGCAGCAGCGCTGATACACCAAACCACGAAGGTTTTAACTCAGAATTCACCCCCACCGGGTGGGATTACACCGAGGTTAAGTTGTGTGGATGATTTTTTTTGTTTTCCTGGTAGCTGTCACGTGTGCTCGCATGGCTGGATGTAACTTTCCGTGCCGCCGTTGTTCCATGACTCACCTTCTCTGCCTAAACAAAGGCAGAAACAGCTCCAAGGAGGACAAAGTGAAAGTGGAGGGGACCCGATTGCAGGGTGGGTTGCTGAGCAAACGCAATTACTGACCGTTTTTCTGCAGTGCTCCTGCACACACCGTGTGTACCTGGAAACTTGCATCCTCCAAGCAGAATTTGCACGGTGATGCTGGACATCAGGCTGCTCAGAGGGGCAGAGCTGAAAGCCCTGGCTGCAGACAGACACACTTGAGACTTTTTCAGACAAGGTCAGAACCATCCCAAAATATCCACGGGCTCATCTGATGCCAGAAGCTTGTGGAAAGGAGCACAAGAAACACCGTCCTTGCAGCGTTTGCAGCTGAAAGTGCAAGAAAGCCAAAAATCACAGGGGATATCCTGCATTTCTGTCCCAACTTCCCTGAAAGCTCAGAGAAAATCACAAGTTTCCTGGGTAGAACTGAGATTCCCCACGCTGTGACTGGCCCCTCTTGAGTAAAGGCTGAGGGATGAGACTGAGACTTGGTACTGGCTTGGCTTCAGGCGTGTGCCTCCAGCCTGCCCCGTTCTTTGACTCCCCAGACTTTGGCTCCCTGAGAACCCGACCCTATTTCCATTATCCCTCTCCTGATTTGGGACGTAACCCATCTACCCTTTAATCACAGGATTACAGCTGCCGTTTTACAGCATTTTGCACTTCTTGGTGCGTTCTTGCTGAAGAAGCTCCCACCAGAACTCTTCAGGCATGTCTGCACTCCCGCAGCTGACGGGGAATCAAGCACAAGCAACCATTGAGCCCATGATCCTTCGTATTTCTTCATGGAGCTGGATTTGAGCTGCCAGAAACCAGGGGAAGCAGAAACTGCTTTACCACAAGTGGGACCCGTCCCGTTAGCCATAAACTTATCCGCACGCATCGACTGCAAACCCGCGGTTTTTCCCTTAAATCTGTCACGAGGGGGGGGGAAGAAATGGCAGAAACAATCACAAGCTGGCTGTTTACGCCTGTTTTGTTTTAGAAGTGGGCTTGCACAGAAAGTTTGCAGCCCTGCTGCACAGACAGCTCGCGGCCGTCTCTTATCACAGCAGCCATATGTCCTCGTTTCCTCAGCTGCAGCAAAATACGAGCCGTAATTAGGAAGCTGGGGGTAAAGCGCGCGGCATCCAGCGCTGGGAGAGTGGATTTGGGTGAAGGTTACGAAACACAGAAGGGAGCAGTCCCTCCGACTTTCCCTTGCGTGGCTGTTGGTGTGTTAACCACCCAAATCCTCCACGCACGGGGGAAACCAGGAAGGTTTGCGAGGGGCCTGATGTGTTGGGTTTGTGCTCAGCCGGTCCTGGGCATTTGTTTTCCTGTGGAAATGACTCAAAATCAAGCCTCAAAATGCGATGAGCTGACCTGCTGCCGTTTAAATCCCTTTGATAAGATCTCAGGGCACGTGGAGGGGATTGAGAGCGTTCAGGGATGTCCTGTGGAAAGCCTTCCTATGGGATGGACAGCCTGGCGGGGAGATCCCACTTTCCAGCGTGGAGCTAATGTGGTTTCAGAAGGGAAACAAGGAGCAGAAGGGTCCCGCAGGAGCACTCAGACATTTTTTTTGGCTTCTCCCTGACCAAAATCACAGCCGGCTGTCATCTGTGGCCATTGGTCAGAGCTGGTGAGCAAAACTCAGTGTCACCTTGTCACTTCACCCACGTGTTTCCATGAGGGTGCTCCGGGATGGATAAAAATTAACCATCTGTACAATTAGCACACCGAAACAGCTGCCCTTGCGGCATGTCCGCGTCCTTCCAACCTCTTATTTTGTCCAAAAGGGAGACATTTCCCAAATCTCGCAGCAGCCAGCGGTCGTGAGATGCCCTTTCGCCCAACTCGGCGTGCTTTGTGCGAGGGGGATTTCTTGAATCCAGCTGAAACTACACGAGAAAGGAGAGAAATAGCCCGGCGGCGAGATAAGATGATTATCTCCCCGGCAAACAATAGGACCACGGGCAAAATTAAAAATAATTGGATTGCAAATAGGAAGCCTCGTAAAGCAGCAGGAATAGAGGAAACATGACTAATTTTTTTTTTAGCTTGTCTGAACTCACACAACGGAGTTCTGCAAGCGCCGAAACTTTGAAATCGAGATCTGTGGAAAACCCACGGGGGGAGGATGGCAAGAGTCCAACTGCAATAGTACAATAGCAGCAAGTTAATGCAGCTCGTAGATCTGATCTAAATGGGTAAATGGCGACAGACAAAAGCTATTTTAGGTAGAACTTGGTGGGCACCACGCTAAATATTATTTGGGGAGGAGTGGAGAAAGCACAGAACCTTTCCTTGCTGCACGGGAAGGAGAAGGGGCCTGCAGGACTGCTAGGATTATGGGATTCGTCCCCAAGAGAAAACTCCGAGAGATGTGGAGCCCATACTGGGCATCACAGGCCTGGTGTCTGTCGACGTACCTCAGCGGGCAGGAACATTGGGATCTGTGTTTTACGATGCCTGAGGTGATCTGAGCGTATCCTTCTATAAATGCTGTTGTCTGGAATATTCCGTGCTTCCATTCTCATCAGAGATGGCTCTCTGAGACGCAGGCAGCCCACGCTGAGATGCGCCGTGGCAGTGATGTTACATCCACTGTGCAGCACGAGAGCTGGAGGCAGAGGCTGAACCGGGCCGTTCCAATAATACAGGAGGAAGTCTGAATCAGACCACGACAAAGACGTGATGTTCCCAGGCCTAATTGTGACCACAAAACCGCAAATTCTTTTTTTTTTTTTTTTGTTTTTGCTTTAGAAGCCTTTTGAACTGAGATTCCTGCTCAACCGAGGGCTGAAGCAAGTCTTCGGTCAGCTCCGGTGAAGCCACATTGGATTACATTAAGCAAGGATTTAATTCACTGACATTAAGCTACTTTAATTGCAGTTTGCACATCTGATCCTTCAGCCAGGTAGCTTCTTCTCGTATTTTGAGGGCATACTCCAGGCGAGGGTGTGTTACAGCAGCCACAAGCAGTAGCTGACCCTCGCCACTAACCCATTTATTTAAACCGTTTGGCAAACCTCAGCCAAGTGCAGTAATTGCAGGTGGATGAGAGCTCGCAGAAGGTCATCAGGCTCCCGATGGAGGAAACAGCGCTGAAAGGCAGCGGGGGAAATGACAGATTTAATGATCACGGGCTGACCTAGGGAGAGCGACCGGTCTGTGTGCTGTCCTACAAAGGTGGCAGAACCAAAATCAGACGGTCCCCACACACTGCCTGCTGGCAAGAGCCAAGACAAGCCAAGAGCTCTTCAAATAAGCGTGACAAATGGCACCGGGGAAAGGCTCTGATGGAATATCAGAAAAGGAAGAGGTGTCTAATGCTGGTGGGGAGGATTTAGCAGGCTGCTCAACTCCCAGAAAATGAGATTGTCCTTGTCATACCCAAAGGAGACGTTAGGGCATATGCTTGGCCACGGCAGGACTGCAAACAGAATCACTCCAAGCTGTCTTTGAGCGCTACATCACAGATAAGCTCTTACAGAAACAGCTGATGGTGGCGTGGTTCGAGATTCTGTACGGGGCCCAGGGGGAGACTCAGTAAACCATCAAATAGTGGTGCCAGCCGTTTCATGCACGACAAACTAGCTGCAAAAGCATCATTCTCACAGAGACTTAGAGAAAGCAAAGGCTGGGACCTGCTTCCAAACTGAGAGAGGAAATATTCAGGCCCGTTTTGTTACTTTAGCCGCCTGAAACACCACCTGAGTGGAGCTGGTTGGTCACAGGTGCTTATGGACATGGACAGGACAGGACAGAGGAGAGAGGAGGAGGACAAAAGGAAGCTTTGACCCCCCTCTGGCACAAAACCAGCTGGCTTTCTGACAGATTTGTTCTGCACAAGGCACAAAAGGAGCGTGTGCTGCAGGAACGATGAGCTGTAATGCTGTGGCTGTGTTACCCATAGGTGCAACAAACATTTCTGACCGTGACACCTCCGGGAATAAACGCAAGCTGATAAATGGCTTTAGTGAATGAACAGGGACACCCGAAGGGGAAGAGGACGGCTACGGGAGTTCACAGACCTCCCCCCATGTCCCACGAACGTGGAAAGCTTGTTCCGTGCTGGCGTAAGGCCTGCTGCTACTGCAGAGCCTCCTGGCAAAGGTTCTGCGCTGCTCAGGGGGTGCTGGAAAGCTGGAACGCCACCTCGGAGTGAAGAGACAGGTGTCAGCGGAAAAAAATAAAGCTTTTTGTTCTCGGTGACTGCGTTCATCGGAATGGAAAAGCCAGGTGAGGATCTCCAGAGCCCACGGATAACACAGACAGCTCTCCTGGTTTCTAATTTTGGAACAAAGTGCTCCTCACCACCGCTTTTCCTGAACACCATTGCATCTTTTACACAAACAGCAAGCTGGCCGAGCCATGCTTGCTTCTAAACCCACTTTTGCTTCCTCCTCGGCGTAGCAGGAGTTTCAAATCTCCCCTCTTCTCTTTATTTCTGCTAAAGCAGCATTCCTTTCCAGTGGGAAAGGAGCACTTTCAGCCTTTGGGCACCGCTCTGTTACACGCACCTTAAATAAGACCTCTTGGAGTCGCAGTGCCAGCTCTGAGCAAGCCACCAGCGGATGTCATTACTCGTCTGCAGACAGAAGTGAAGCCAACTGCGCTGCTCGTCCTTGGCCCGATGAAGGCAGAGGCAAACAGGGAAGATTTACTAAACCGGACTGATAAAACCCTTTAATTTCTGGTGCGATGAGGGGAGAGGCTTCCCTCCGCAGCGTGCGCGCTGTGAGCCGACGGCGGTGTTTTCCTTGGGCGCGGGCCAAAGTTTGCGGCTCTCCTTTTTCTTTCACCAACCAGGAGGCCTCCGAGATGAGTCACCGGCTCTTGCAGAGGGCCTGGCAGGCTGCTGAGCCAGGAAAAGGAGCCCACAGAAAGGGACTCAGGAGGTTTTGTGTCACGGGGAGCACGTGGGGAAGCGGCGCCGCTTCCCGCAGGCGGCCAACGCGCAGCGCTGAAAATAAAACCGGGACTCTCCAGGACTCTGTAGGATCAGGGTGCTACAATCTGGTGGGTGTTTAAGAGCCGGTGTGGCTCGCCCTGATGTCCCTTTCAGCATTTTGGGTATGTCTGGAAGAATTCCTTCATGTAAACCTGACCCCTGACATCACCAGTAACCCCTCTCCATCCTCGCCCAGCCCAGCAGCACCAGCGGAGCAGACACGAGAAGGATGTGGCTGGAGACCTCAGCCAGGGAGCCACGCAGATGATTTGTTTTGTTTTGTTTTGTTTTGTTTTTTAACGTTTCCTTGTATTATGAGAGCAGCTGAATGAAAAATAAAAAGACCCCGAGGAACAATTCAGTGAGTAATGCAGACTGAGCGAGGGATGCGTGATCCCCGCTGTCCGACGCCGAATTATGGAAACGATCGGATGAGGCCAGCCTCACTTTGCTGCCGTCAGTGCTGGGAATCACAACTTTTATTGCTGAAGTGACAGCTCGCAAGCAGCAGGTGAGCAAGCAGTAGGCTGACACCACGGTCTCCGTGCCTCCTCGGGGCTTCCAGGTGAACCACCAAGACGGGGAGTTGGAAGGGACCTCGAGGAGGGCCTGGTGGCGATGTGGTGGCTCTGCAGAGCCTCGGGCAGCCTGAGGAGAACCGGGGCGGGCTGAAGGAATGGGGAGGGATGAGGAGAATCGGGGCGGGATGAAGGAACGGGGAGGGCTGAGGGGCCGGGCTGAGGGAGGGCCATGGCGAGGGCGGCCGTCTGCCTGCTGCGCTGCGACCTGCGGGCTCACGATAACCAGGTAGGGCCCGGCCGGTGAAATCCCCTCAGCAGGGGGGGTTCTGTGCAAGTACCCCCGATGCCACCCCACTCATGGGTAATCTGGGGAGAGGTGGCCCCCCCCAAACCCCAAACCCAACCCTCACCCCAGCCCTAACCATAATGCTAGCCCCAACCCCAATGCTACCCCTTATGTTAACCCCAGCCACGATTCTAACCCCGACCACAGCCCCAACCCCAAACACAGTCCCAACCCCAACCTTAACCCTAACGCTAACCCTAACCCAACCCTAACCCCAACCCCAATCCCAACCCAACCCCTAACGGCAACCCTAACCCCAATCCCAACCCTAAACCTAACCCCAACCCTAGCCCCAATCCCAATCCCAATCCCAACCCCAACCCTAACCCTAACCGTAACCCTAACCCTAGCCCTAGCCCTAACCCCAACCCCAACCCCAATCCCAGCCCAAACGCCAACCCCAACCCTAACCCTAACGCAGCCCTAACCCTAACCCCAACCCTAACCCCAACCCCAACCCTAACCCTAGCCCTAACCTCAATCCCAACCCAACCCCTAACCCTAACCCCAACCCTAACCCCAACCCTAACCCCAACCCCGACCCTAACCCTAACCCTGACCCTAACCCCAACCCAACCCTAACCCCAACTCCAACCCCAACCTCAATGCCAACCCCAACCCTAACCCTAATCCCAATCCCAACCCCAACCCCAACCCTAAATCCCCCACACCTGTGCTGTCAAGGCCCTCTGTATTTCCAGGTGCTGCACTGGGCAGCCAGCAATGCCAATTACCTCCTTCCCCTCTACTGCTTCGACCCGCGGCACTACGTGGGCACGCACTGCTACGGCTTCCCAAAGACGGGGCCGCACCGGCTCAGGTTTCTGCTGGAAAGTGTGAAAGATCTGAGGGAAACGCTCAAGAAGAAAGGAAGGTGAGAAAGCACCATAGAGATACCACATCTATTTTATTTTTCCTTCTCTTTTTCAACACTTATCTATGCTGTGAGTCAAATCCTGACAGTTTGGGGCTGCGATGATGGTTTGTTCCAGAGAGCAGCAGCCCTTCTGTTAGCGTTGGTCACTGCCCAAGCCCTGTTTGGATGACTTGCTGTGACATCTGCAAGGGACTGAGGCTAACTTTTCACTTTTAGGTAACATCCAGGCTGTGTGCCAGTCAGGTTTTGCGTTCCTGACCTCAGATATCACAGATGGGTGTCAGCCTCAGCTCTTTGCCCAGAATCCTGCAGAGACACGAACTGCAGTTGTCCGAGACACAGGCGGTGGCACCAAGCACCTCGGCATGCTTCCTTCCTTGTCCCTAGCAAGTTTTCCTCAGGAATTGGCTTGCCAGACCTCCGTGGGTCCTGTCCTGTGAGACTGGAGTTAAATTTGCTCATGCCCTGTCCCAGCAAACCTGTTCCCTTTGGCAGGCTACGCCGTGGCAAGGGGATCTTCAGGGATTCCTCTTTCGTGTACCTTTAGGAACTATACTTAGGGTAGACCAGGGCATGAAAGAGATCCCATTACTTGGGAACACTTGGCTTTGCCTAGCAGAAAATTCATCAGCGAGCCTGTCTTCTCCCAGGGCAGCACAGCGTTGGCAGGAGATGCATGAGGAATGGCTCTGCGTTTGCAGTGTGGTGTGGACCATGCAGGTTTGGGGTGTTTTGGGGGGCTGAAACAAGTGATCAGTGGGTAGCTGCACCCTCACCCTGCAGCGAACAGATCCAGAGCTGCTTGAATGCTGCTGGGCCACCCTTAGTGGCTGCTGAGAGATGGTTCTGCCCGGAATTCTCTGCACCCACCTCTGGCCAGCTTTCTCACCACAGCTTCTCTTTTGGCCCGGTGCCCTGGGTACACAGCCGGGCAGTTTGTGGGGTTGCAGTGTGGGAGGGGAGTTTTGTTGATTCTTACTAAGATGAGGAAAGAATTCCTCTGAACGATCCCACATGAAAGCAGAGGGGGGTCTGCCCACAAGCTGCCACTACCTGTGAAGGAGATCGGAAGAGGATTCAGTTCTCGAATCTCAGCCTGTGCGTGTGTGAGGCTGAGCAGATCTGACAGATTCACGTTTAGGTAACAGCCTGGCTTTCTGCCCGGTCATCCTTTCTAAGGCTTCCGGGCTGGTAGGAATGTGTTCAGTGCAAACTCTGCCTCAGTGGCTTGCAAACTGCGTTCAGTGGTTCCTAAAAAAAATGTGGGCTAGTCAAATCCTGTCTGTCTGCCTCCACAGGCTGGCTGTGCTCCTCACAGAACGGGCACCCGGGTGCCTGGGCTCCTCTATACACAACCAGCGATGACATCAAAAGTAATTGGGGCCAACCTTTTGTGTTTGCAGTACCCTGGTTGTGAGAAAAGGGAAGCCAGAAGATGTGGTCCGTGATCTGATTACTCAGCTGGGCTGCGTTGGAGTCGTAGCTTTCCATGAAGAGGTAAGAGAAGTATTGTCATGGTTAAAAGGTAAAATTAGCGAGGTTTCTTCTACATGATGCAGGTCCTGTACGCTCAGAGCCTTCCTTCCCTGGGGTGTTGCAACTCCAGACAAGCTGGCGAGCTCCTGGAAGGGGGGCGGTGTCGGTGTCTGGTGGGATTCCTGGCTGGATTGCAGCTGTTGGTGAGGAAGGAAGCAGGAATCTGGGCCCTGGCTGCCGGCAGGGTTGGCACCTCGCTGACCTGTCCTGGAACTCATCTCCTGGCAGTGCCCAGTAGCAGATGGGGAGAGAAAACCAAAGGAGCAGGGCGAGATGCTCCCCCTAAATACCTCCCCAGCCCCCAAAATCCCGTGGCTGAAGAACTTCTCGAGGCAGGAGTGCTGTCCTGATGTTCCCTACTGATCAACAAACTTCTTGTCCATGTATTTGCCCAGTTACCTTTGCAGTCCATGCAAACGTAAAATATCTGCAAAAATATCTATCAAGCTTCACTGCTCACGAGATGATAACCCAGCCTCTTGCCCTGAGTGGCAGTTTGTTGAATCTTTTTCTGCTTGGCTGTTGGAAAAAGCCTGGCCTCGTTTATCCGCTTTACATTCATCTCTGAGGTTGTAACAAGTATTCCAGGGCGTCTGGTGGTGGATTTGGCTCCTCAGAGCAGCTTTGCTCTCACCTCCTCCCCATTCTGGTGTCAGTGCTGCTAACGGAGAGTGCAAATGCCAGCTGGGTTTGGCCCCGCAGTGCTCTCACCGCGTTGTGTTCTCCCCAGGCTACGCAGGAGGAGCTGGACGTGGAGAAGGAGCTGTGCCAAGTGTGCGAGCAGCACGGGGTGGAGGTGCAGCCCTTCTGGGCAGCCACGCTGTACCACCGCGACGACCTTCCCTTCGGGCCCATCGCCAGGTGATGCCACGCACTCCTCCCCTGTCCCACTGATTGCTCGCTCCACTGAATGCCCAGGAGGGGTTTTAGGGGTTTTAGGAGGGGTCGTGATGGAACTGCCTGTGACAGGAGCCTTCTGGGTGTGGACCCTTCATGCCTCCATCAATAATCCCTTGATATCTCGTTCATAGTTGAATGATTTGTGGTATCCTAAAGAAAATATATAAAATAGGGCAGAAAAGCCAGTCCAAAATGATGCCTGTTGGTCTCCATCGATCGTAAAGGCAGCCTGAGGTTGCAAATTTGTACGTTGAGGTCAGTCCTGGGGGTGATTAAAACTTAGGTGCCATAAATCCGCCCCTCAGGTGAGATAAATCGCCCCATCAGGACACGCCACAAGTGGAAAAGGCACCGTTTACATCAGAAGCAAAAAGCGAATTAGTGAAGGGCTGTGAGGAGGGCACACGGCAGAAATTCCACGGCTCTCCTACGGAGATGTGACCGCGCTCCGATCCCTGCAGGTTGCCCGATGTCTACACCCAGTTCCGAAAAGCGGTGGAATCCGAGGGGAAGGTCCGACCAACCCTGCAGCTGCCAGATCAGCTGAAGCCTCTGGCTCCGGGCGTGGAAGAAGGCTGTATCCCCACGATGGAGGATTTGGGACAGAAAGGTAAGAAAACAGAATTTGGCCGCTGCTCCCGTGAATTCCTTAGTGAGAACCAAAAGAAGGAGGCCTCGCAAGGCAGCGGTTGCCCTTCACACACTAGCTGAGCCCCTGGTAAATTCCCTGCCTGCAGGAGCTGGGTTGGCAGGCCCTGGGTGGAAAACATTCTCCTAATCAGCAGTTTTGAGTGTCTGATGTGGCCCTTTTTCAAAGCAAGGCTCTGGCAGAACCTTGCATTTCCCCGGAGCAGCATCCCTCGTGCTGAGCGTCCTGTTTTTAAGCTCCTTGCCGTTGAGGTGCTTTCCAGAGGCTGATTTTTGTTGGTAATGTTTTCTGTGGCAGATCCTGGGACTGATCCACGAACAGCCTTCCCCTGCCGTGGAGGAGAGACCCAGGCTTTAGCGAGGCTCCAGTATTATTTCTGGGACACGGTAACCCACACATTTCCTTCTCTGCATCCTCCCCCTCCTCCTTCCAGCTGTACCAGTGGGTGAGGCTGCAGTTCACTTCCTAGTAATTCCTTAGCTCCTGTATTAGCACTGTACAAAGGAGAGAATTAGCATTATTTCAGTGTTACAGCGAGACAAACTAAATCAAAAAGAAGCCATCCAGGAACTGGAAATGTAAGACAAATATTTAGGAACATAGTTTAGTGGCCATCCCTTTTTAGTATTATTTTTTTTTCAGCTTTAGGGAATTGGAACCATCTTTTGGTTTCTTTACCTTGACTTGCCTCGTGTTGCTTTCCCTTCCCACGTCAGCAGCAATTCAGTTCCTCCGTTTTGGAGGAGTGAAAAGGAGCCCGAAGGGCTGCAGTTGTGTTTGGGGTGAGGAACAACTGAGCCAGCCTGCTGCCCACAGCCAGCCGTTCCCAGCAGTCTGGCCCAAAAACTCGTGGCCAAATAATTCAGAAACGATTTGTCCGGTGCGCTCACTGACACAGCTTCCAGGGGATTCTTTCAGCTGTGCTATGAAAATCCTGCGTTTGCTTGGTGCTGGGGAGCACGGACAGCTTTTAATCTTTAGAGAGCACTAATATGATCACTGCTGGATGCTCCTTTTTTTTTTTTTTTTTTACAGTTATGCAAATATTATCAGCCCTTGGTGAGCCGGAACAGCTCGCTAGTGCTCGTAACCTGTGCTGTGTTTCACAGTGCTTGCAGAAAGAAACGCGCTGCAGGTTGGAGCAGGGAGCACGGCTCGTGACACGTTTCCCAGAGCTGGCCTGATTAATTCCTGCGCTCTCCAGGCTGTCATTTGGCAGCTCTGTAACCCTTGCAGGCAGCCGTGAGAGGGAACCCAGCCCTGCCGGATCGTCCTGGCTCTGACATAAAAGACATTTTAGCAGGTGGCACGTCAGGTATTAAAGTCGTTTGTTCTTTTCTCGCCCAGAACCTGGTTGCATCGTACAAGGAGACTCGGAACGGGCTGATAGGAACGGATTACTCAACCAAATTCGCACCATGGTAAAAAACAAAAACAAAAACAAAAACAACTTCTGTTGTGAGGTTTAAGCTCCCTTTCTGCCCCCACCCTAAAGCGATGTTACCTGTTTGCTCAACACTCGTTTAGCATGGACGGGGGCCTGAGTGTGATTCCCTTGTCCTTTTTGTCGGGGTACAGCAGTCTCAGAACTGCTCTTTGTTATCAGGCTCTTTATTCCCCGGGAACAGTCCTGCAGTTAGGAATTGCTGAAGGGTAGCAGTGAGGAGCTGAGCGTGCTGAGAGCAGCAGTGCGGGCTCTGTGCTGCTTTGTGGATCTGTGGCACAGAACTGCAACGCGAAACAATTTTCCGGGGCTGCTCCAGGACAGGAATTTTTATTTTCAGCCCTCTGCTTCAGTGCTCGCAGTGGATGGCTCCACCTGCTGGCACTTGGGGATCCCAGGGCCACTGGGAAGTTCTTTTCTCCGTTGTGGCCACTCGAGTTTTTTTTTCCAAGCTGGCCGTTTGCCCAGCACAGCCAGTCCCGATCTGCCTGGCCCGAAATCTTCTTCTGCCAGACAATCAGCACCGGGCCGGCTCCGGCTGCAGCCGTTCACGCCTCACGCTGGGCATTGCTGAGGCGTGCAGCTGGTCAGCAATTAAGGAAAAACTCAAATCCTTTCTTCCTGTTTTCCAAAACTCACCAGAAGGTCAAATGTTTCCATCAGCCCCGGTGAAGAATAGCATTCAAATACATTTCTGGGAAAATCTTAGGGTCTTATCACCCTTCTCCATCGGGCTGGAGTCTGCGTTTTGTTTTCTGCCCTGCACGGCACCGATGGGGGAACAAACAGAAGGAGCCTGCAGGGTTGAAATGCCAGAGCTGGCTTTGCTTCCCTATTTTCCTACCCTGCCTGAGATTTTCGGCAAGCCACTCGCCTTCTGTGGCTCCTCAAACGAGACACGTGGGTGCTGCAGCTGTAGGAGCCCTGGATGTTGGGATAAATTGGTCTGGAGGGGAAGGAGCTGGACAGCAGAGGCAGGTGCTGAAGAGGTTTCACAGAATCCCAGAATCATCTCGGTTGAAAGAGACCTCCGAGATTTTTCAGGCTCTAAGCACAAAGCTGCCCCTCCGTGCCCTCTGTGGAGACACCAGGCTGCGAGGCATTGCCCTGTTCTGAATTCCAAACATCTCCCTTCTGCTTCCAGGCTGGCGCTGGGCTGCATTTCACCCCGCTACATCTACGAGCAGCTACGGAAGTATGAAAAAGAGAGAGGAGCAAACGATAGCACCTACTGGTACGACCCTGCGTGATGGCTGTGGCGCGTGTTTTCTGGAAAGGAAACTGGCGTCTCACGCACAGGAGAGAGCGATTTGTTAACTTTCTTCTTAATTAATGCTCGTTTTGCCTGTGCCTGCTGTCTGGTTCCTCTGGGGCTCACCACACTTCTGTTTCAGGACGGGTTTATTGCTCTGCCGTTGACATCCAGAGGCTTCAGGCGTTTTATAAGTGAGGATTATTAATGCCACTTGTCGTGGCTATCGGTGGCGGGTTTCTGCTCAGAATTTTTAAGACGGATCTCTGTAAATCAGCAAAAGGGCCCTGCGCTCGCTCAGCTGGCTGCCCACGAGCACGACGCCTTAGAAAAGGGGAAGAAGGGATCGGAAGCGGGCTTCACGCAGCCAGCCCGGTGATCCCTGCTCTTCCTCACCCACCACCTGCGCGCCTGCAGGTGGCACTGGGGGAATCTGCGCTGCTGCGGGGTGCTTGGGGTCAGTGAATCCATCTCTGGGCTGGCCTTGAGCTCGCTCGTGCCCAATTCCAATTCAAGCGACAGATATTGACCTCTTGCTCGCTTATGTGTGTGTTTCTCTTTGTTTGTTTTCTTCTTCAAACGCCTGGCTTTGTGTTGTAGGGTCCTGTTTGAACTGCTGTGGCGGGATTACTTCCGATTCGTGGCCCTGAAGCACGGCAGAAGGATTTTCTCTGTAAGAGGTGCGTGCGGGTCTCGGTATCCGGAGGGGAAAGGGATGGTCTTAAAACGGGGAAAGGAAGAGAAGAGGCTGCAGGCGCTGTGATGTACAAACACCCTTGGTACAGTGCTTGTGTCACTGCCCTGGGACGCTCCTGGTGAGTTGCTTTTTGCACAGAAGTGCCTTAACACCACGGTCCTGGCTGCTGTGAAGTTTTGCCTCCAATCTGATTAACTACAGGGAACAGTATCACAAATATTAGTGGGAAACAGCAGCACAACAAGAGTAAAAGTGCTGTTTCCAGAGACCCTCTTCCTTCGGGCAGCACTTTTAGATGCCCTTGGGCATTCTGCCTGGCACCTAGCTGTGGCTGCGGAGGGGCACGCGTCTCCCTTAGGGCCTGAGTCACATTTGCCAAGCCCAAGTGGCTGTTTCAAACACCCCGTGGCGTTTCGAATCGTACCTGGTGCCAGTGGTGGGCCTGAACTGAGATGTCTGGAGCCAGAGCTGAGTCCCTGCTGTCTCCGTCCCACCGTGCAGAGCTGTAATTGCCATCGGACCCCTGCAGACCTAAAATTCATCCTCCTTATCTGTTCCTACCCAGCTGCAGGAGCAAAATCTTACCAGGGGCTTCTGCAGAGTAATTCTGGGGTCAGTATCTGCTGCGAAAATGGATTTCACACACGCACTGTGCTGGGATAAAACCGAACAAGAAAATATTACCTTGGAGCAGAGCGTATCTCTAGCTGCTTAGGAGGTCTGAGCCATTTTTAAGTTAAACAGCAAACACCAGCAAGCCAAATAATCAAAATTCAGAAGGCCTTGAGCATCGCCTGCGTGCACCAGGCACCCCTTTACAACACTTTGTAGGATGAACAGATTATCTCTAAATCTGTGCAGAAGGAATGTGGTTTGTGATGACAGAGGGGCTAGCTCCATCCTGATGTCTTGTGTCAGCCAAGGCACCTCTGGCTGTCAGCATTTCATTTTTAAATGCTTGTGTCAGCGTTTGTCTTCACAAACACTTCCTTTTTATCCTCAACAGGGCTTCAGAGTAAGGAGGTCCCCTGGAAAAAGGATCTTCAGCTCTTTGACTGCTGGAAAGGTCAGTAGAACAAGAGGCTTGGCTAGCTGTGCTCTTGATTTCCACCTGCCGCATGCTTACGTGTGCCCCAGCGCCAGCTCAGGTTTGTACTTTGTGCTCTCATCACCAAACAAGCACAGAACCCTGGGTGAGTGCAGGATGTTTGCCTGCCTTTCCAGACCGAGCACCACCAGGAGCAGGCCCCCAGGATGTCATAAATACCCGGGTTCTGTCTGCCACAGGCTGTGAGATGAACCGCAGGTAGATTTCCCTGCCCAGGTTTGTTCTTCCAGGAGGTTTTGGTGAGGTTAAAGCAGCCTTAGAATAAATCTCACCTTTTGCTGTGCCACACAGCCTTTTCATACACTTGTTGTTTGTTTTCTTTTTTTAACTTTTATAACTTTGTTGTCACATGAATAGCCAAGATAGTATCCCAAATTAAAACTCAGAGGGCCTAACAGGTTAAAGTATCAAACGAGTGACATGCACATCTGTGGATCTTTCTCCACATTACTGCCATGTGTGTCCATTCACGCAGAGCTACAGCAATTTTTTTCCTTATCAACAGACAAAGCTCTCTGCTTTTCAGGTGCTAATCCTCAGGGGCTTGTCCCATACACCCCACTCCGCTCTTCATCCTTTCTCAACATTTTTTTGTTGTTGTCCTTGGCCCATCTCCCTGCTGTCTGTACATTTATTTTGCTCCAATTCCACCTGATGCATTGGTTTTCCAAGCTGAAGTTTTTCTGTACCTTTTTATTTTTAAATTCTCATTTTACTTTTCCATTCAGTTTACTTCCCAGTGTGTTTTAGAGCTGAACATCAGCAAATCTCCCCAGCATAAACTTCTCTCCCTGCTGCTGCGCACTGGCACTGTTTTACCTGCTCGGATAGCCATGAATGCATGCACACGGGTCGGTTCTGAGTGCCAAAAAATGCTGTCACATCCCAGCAGCGCCTTTTGTCTCCGCAGAGGGCAAAACCGGGGTTCCTTTTGTCGATGCCAACATGCGGGAGCTGGCTGCCACGGGCTTTATGTCTAACAGAGGGCGGCAGAACGTCGCCAGCTTCCTCACCAAGGACCTGGGGCTGGACTGGAGGATGGGGGCGGAGTGGTTCGAACACCTGCTGGTAAGGCTGAAGCCAAGAGGTAGCCAGGAAGTTTGCAGTGATAATTTTGGTTCTTCTCTTGTTGAGTTTTGGCCAGAAATCTGTCATACTCAATAAAACTGTCAAGCATAGATAACGTTAACATAGATAACGTTAACAATGCTCTAATTTGCTCGCCCCAGAGGCTGGGGAGGAGGGCAGCCCAGAAATAGAACAGAAAAAGAAATGCGTTCAGGCCACTGAAGCCAGGGTTGGCCCAGATCCTTGCGGTGATGTGGACGGAGAAATCACCCAGAGAGGAGCAGGCAAGCAGGGACAATACTGGCTCAGCTTCCACGGGGCTCCACCCTGGCTGGAGGCATCTTTCTTCCTTCTGGGGAGTCAGCGGCCGCCCTGCCAAGGGGAGCAGCGTTCCCTTGTGCCAGTCAGCACTCACACAGTCCCGGTTAAATGGCTGGGTTGCTTTTCTGCCCTTGGCCCCACAGCTTCTTTCCAGGAAGACCTCGTCTGTGGGATGCCAGAGGCTGTGGATATTCAGGAAACTTTCCGCTCACGAGAGCAGCTGGAGGTGCAACGAAACCATCACTTCCCTCCTACAGGCAATTAAAAGAGCCTTTTTTGTTAATTAATTAAAAGAGCCTTTTTTTATTAATGTAACTTTTCCGAGCTCCCTTGGAGCTGGGCTCTGGCAGCCAAGATCTGCATTTCAGTACTGATTTAAGTCCTGTACCTTGAGTGCCGTGTGTGTACGGGCTGCCCTGAAGCCTGGTTTGGCACAGCTGAGGGGCACCCACACGCACAAAGGCGCTGACACATTTCTGGATGGCTTCATGCCTGGCTTTTGGTGGCATCTGCCAGCTGTGGCTGACAAAGGTGGGTGTGATATGCAGAGGCCAGCTTAATTCATGTCAGGACAAGCCTGGTGCTCAAAGCTAGCGGTGATTAAGAGCTAGGAGTGGCCAGGATCCTGGCAATCCCAAGGGCACTCAGGCAGGACCGTGCTCTGCTCTCGTTTGTGCCTCTTTCAGAATCCTGGCTCCATTTTGCACAAGCATCCCTGAGAGCTTTTTGTTGAGGTGCAGAATAGATTTTTTGAGATGTCGAATAGATCCAAGTGTAGCAGGAACTCAACTGCTGCTTTGTGCTGGTGGCAGCTTCCTGCACTCTGTGTGCTCACTCCCTTCCCTCAGACTTTTCTCCAGCCTGCCTAATGGGATCTGCAGGGATGATTTTGCTTGTCTGTGGTCTCCAGGAAGAATTTCTGGAGTATTTGAAATGTTCCGGGCTGCTCCATCTCGGAACGTGAGCCCTTGAAGGCTGGGGGAGTTGTGATCAAGCTTTCCCTTTCCTCCTCCTCTCCTCGAGGTTGATTACGACGTTTGCAGCAATTACGGCAACTGGCTGTACAGCGCCGGCGTTGGCAACGACCCCAGGGACAAGAGGAAATTCAACGTGATTAAACAAGGCCTGGACTACGATGGCAACGTAAGTTATAAATCATCCCGGGCTGCCTCGCAGCGAGCAGCAGAGCAAAACTCGTCTTGCTATTGCAGGGACCGGGGATCGATGCGCCGTGTGGGCACCGCAGCCCTGTGCTCGCTCTGCCGGCAGGCGGGCAGCTTCCTCCTCCTCCCTGTGCAGGAAAAGCTGACGTTTGCAGCCTGCTGCACTCCCCAACTCCCCGCGGCTTGGTTTCGTCAGCGTTTCTTCCGGGTGGCGGCCACCTCCCATCGGTGTCACGCACCTCCTGCCTCCAGCAGCTTCGGGAGGGACTCAGAAGTGGCCGGAGAGCCTCAGCTGCTCGCCTGGCACCTCAGGAGGTGCTGGATGAAACCTGCGGCTTCTCTGCCTCTCTCCAAGCACACAGATTGCCCTTTCCAATCGCTTTGGTGTCGTTCGCATCCTGGGCTACCTGCTTCCACCCCGTTCCTTAGGTAGCAGCATTCCCTTTTACCACTGTAGCAGGAAGAATTTAGCAGGAATCAGAATTTTTCCTAGCAGGGGACGCAGCTGGAGAGATCCCGGGGTTCGTTTAGCCAAGCACCGTGGTGTGCAGTTAAGCTAGTGCTGGTTTCCATCTGTCATTGGAAAGAAAAATGCAACTTTTGGGGAGTTTTGGACCCTTCAGTTTTGGACCCTGCCCCTTCTGTTTGCAGGGAGATTTCGTGCGGCTGTGGCTGCCAGAGCTACGGGGCATTGCGGGAGCTGATGCCCACGCCCCGTGGGCACTGAGCAGCGCCACGCTCTGCCAGGCGGGCGTAATTCTGGGCCAGACCTACCCACAGCCGCTCGTGAGGGCCCCGGAGTGGAGCAGGCACATCAACCAGAGGCTTGTGAGTACTGGGAAAGCTGGGACGGGCTGGGAAACCTTACAAGAAACTCTCATTTCCCAAATCCAGGACTAGAACCATGCCTCTCAGGCCAACCCCAAATTTTTGCCCCGTATCTGGGGGCTGGAAGAGCCACGTGCACGTTTTTCTTCCTGACACTGCGTGCCAAGTCTGCGTTGTGCCCAGCGCAGCAGCAGAAGTGTCTCAGTGCTCGTCTCTCCTTTGCAGCAGGGAAGAAGCCCCCATCCCCGGGGCAGGAGAGGACCTGCTCACGCCCAAGTGCAGCACAAGGACAGAGGGATAGATTTTTACTTCTCTCGCAAGAAAGATGAGTGACGGAGGCGATCCACATCAGAAGAAGAGCTGGAGAAGAGTTCACTGGGACTATGAGCAGGTGTTGCTGCTTTTCCAGTGCCTCCTGCTTGGCACTGTTCCTTATAGCTGTTACAAGCTCCATTTCTACCTCTTCTTACAAACTGGAGCAGCTGGTTTGTGCAGCAGGTACTCAGAAAGAACCATTTAGCGCAAATTTTGTTATGCTGATTTTTCATTCTTAAAGCTTTTAAACCACTGCTCATTATGCAATTAAAAAATTTGCTGCTGGAGTGTTTTATCTTCCTCATTTCCACTGACGCAACAGAGATCCACAGATAGTGAGACTTCAGGGGATGTCTAGTGCCTAGAAGCAGGCCCCTCTCAGCAGAAGGGACGCGGCTCTGGGATTTATTACCACTAGGGATCCACTCGGACCTCTTTGGTAAAGAATAATCCCATAACTCTGCTAAATCTCTTAGTTATTTAGGTAGAGGGGTTCAGGACTGCCTTGAGAAGACAGCCAACATGGAGCACAAAAGCGAGATCTGTCAAAAGGAAACAAATTGAATAATGCAGAGTTGGCAGCTCCAAAGCTGGATGTGCAGAAGTGCCTCAGCTTTTGAGTGGAAAAGGAGCAGAAGCACAACCATGGACACGGAGATTGGGTGTACATCAGCTGTCAGCCTTCCCTTGTGAATCTGGTGGTCTGGGTGTTGGGTGGGACAATCACAGAGTCATTAAGTCAGGAAAAGCCCTCCAAGATCACCTGCTCCAACCACCCCCCTACCACCAATGTCACCACCAAGCCATGTCCCCAAGCACCACGTCCAACCTTTCCTTGAACACCCCCAGGGAAGGTGACGCCACCACCTCCCTGGGCAACCCGTCCCAACGCCTGACTGCTCTTTCTGAGCAGAAATGTCTCCTCATTTCCAACCTGAACCTCCCCTGGCACAACTTGAGGCCATTCCCTCTGGTCCTATCACCTTCCCCAGCTCCGTAGCCCTGCTCTAGACACACTCCAGTGCCTCAATGTCCCTGTATTGAGGGACCCAAAGCTGAGCACAGCCCTGGAGGTGCAGCCCCGGCAGAGCAGAGCCCGGGGGAACAATCACTGCCCTGCTCCTGCTGGCTGCTACCAGCCAGGATCACAGAATTTCTAGGTTGGAAGAGACCTCAAGATCCTCGAGTCCAACCTATGACCTAACACTAAACCATATCCCTGAGCTCTACAGCCACCTGGGCACACCGCTGGGTCACGCTCAGGCGAGCATCCACCAGCACCCCCAGATCCTTTGGAGAAGCCTGGAGCTGGGCAATAAGACAAAATGTGGATTCCTGAAGTGTTATTTGGGCAAAAAAAATACATTAATAATAATAATAATAATAGTAATAATAAAGGCTCCTGAAGCGCCGATCCGGGGGCGGCAGAGGCAGAGGCGGGTCCTGCCCCGTGAGGCGAGGCGGGGCGGGAAGGCTCTGGGGGAGGGAAGTAGAAGCCGAAAGCGGCCCCAGCCATGGCCACGGCCCCGGCGAGCTCGGGCTCGACCCCGGATTCAGCTCCGGGCTCGGCTCCGGGCTCGGCTCCGGGTTTTTTCCCCCCGGAGCTGGCGGCGGTGCCCATGGTGGCTCTTAACTACGGCGTGAGGCGCCGCCTCGGTCTCTACCTCAACCCCCGCACCACCGCCGCCGCCGACTGGACGGCGCTGGCCGAGGAGCTGGGCTGCGAATATTTGGAGATCCGGCGGCTGGAGGCTCTGCCAGACCCCACCGGGGCTCTGCTGGACGAGTGGCAGAGCCGCTGCCCCGGCGGGGCCACCGTGGGCCGCCTGCTCGAGCTGCTGAGGCGGCTGGAGCGCCACGACGTCTTGGTTGACCTGGCGGCCAGCGTGGGTGAGGCGCGGGAGTACCTCAGGGGGAGGTGGAAATGGGCACAAAGGGGCCGGGTTTTATCCTGGGGATGTCCCCAGAGGGGGGTGTGAGGGGAAACTGAGCCCCACGGCTCCTTGGTGGAGGTTTTTGGGGTCACGCAGCGACGCAGCAGCCCCTTGACGGTTCCTCCTCACAGGGCTTTCAGGAGGGAAGGGCGCCCCGGTTCTGCTAACCGTGAGCCCTGCGAAGTAATCGCGAGCTTCATCTTATCCAGAGGTCCCCCTCGGTTCCTATCAGCACGTCCAAGGATGATTTCGGCACCCTGGGCCAGAAGGAGGCTCAGATATTGAACAATGTGGGAGCGGTGCGGTGCTAGGGGGAGATTTGGGGTGCGGGGTGTGCAGCACCGCCTGTAGGGTCAGGGTGCCAGGAGGGGAAGTTCATTTCCATGTAAACGGAAAAATTACAAGGCAGAATCAGCACACAGCAGTGAACGTGGAGGCCCCACGGCTGCTTTTATAACCTGTGCTTTGTAGGCTCTGCTCGCGATCACAGGAGTTCACAGGGAAGCCGGCTGCGAGAACTGGAGGGGAACTTCACTGCCAAAGCGCTTCCAAAGCCAGGGGCTGCTCTGAGGCCGTGTGTTGTGGCGTGTCGTTTACGGGGTTACCGATGAAGAAATAACAAATCTCATTTCCTGTTACTGCAAGAGCTGAAGCTGTAGGAATGTGGCTGCGCGGAGAGCCTGACTACGAACCGACGGAGGGCTTCCCTGTGCTCCCGCTGCTCTGCCCAGCGAAGGACGCTCTGAAGACTTTGGGGAAAGGAAAAAGAAATCAGTGTTTTGTGAGCCACAGCTGCGTGAGGGACCTGAGGTATCAGAAATGGCACACATCGCTCACTGAGGCTGCTCGTGGCCCCAAATTCAGCCGAGCCCCCAGGAGGGAGTGCAGTGGGCTGACTTCTTCAGACCCCGGACAGACAATAGCGGGGTGAGCGGGAGGAGCCAGAGCTCCAGGAAAGCCACAAGTTGAGCCCAGCTGTGGGTCACGCTGATAAGAGGAGACGGATAAATTCTTGGAAGAAAAACCCACTGAGGGCTGTTGGGTACAAAAATATTGCCACTGGCTCAGGAAATGTCTGAGCTGCGAGTTGTCCACAACATAGATCTTACAAATAGATTACAGCTAAAAGATTAATTTTGGAAAATATCACTCTGTGTTTACTTTATTCTTCTGTTCTCCCTTAGACAGCTGTTTTTGAGCGTTGTTTGGACAGTTAGATGGACCCACAGCCTGACCCAGTGTGGCCGTTCCTGTCTTTTATGATTTTTGGCTGAGGATTGCGGCTGGGCCCTGCAATCTGTTGCTAGTTCTCCAAACTCTTGCAGAAGTTGGAGCTATTTATTTTATAAGAAAATGGACGGTTGCATAAACTGTCACGTGCGGTATATCCTGATGCCGAAAGGCATCTTCGTGAACTAGGACTTCACGTATTAGGACTTCAGCTGTGGGATTCAGCTCAGAGATTAAAACATCAGCATCGAGGTTCCTGTGGTCTCTGCTTCCGTTACGGGAGGAGCAGATCTGGGGCACGATGCAGCTGACCCCACAAAGGCGTCTTCAGTCACTTGACAGGCCTCAGGATGTCCTGCACGGCCTCTACCTCCTGATTGTCACAGGTCATTTCAGGTCCAGCGTCCTACCTGCGGGTACAGGGGGCAGCTTTTCCATCTCAGCAGCAGTGCCCTATGTTTAATTTTTCTCAGCAGCTTATTTCATTTTACGATCGTCTTTAGGGATGTAAAATTCGTTGCTTTGGTACGTGTGTACTGGTTCCTGCTGAAACTCAGTGATTTTTAAGTCTTTCTGACCAGTTACAAGTGCTGCTTTCCCGCTTGACAGGGCGTGGGTCTGTTCTCTCTCTTACAAGGACCACATGCTTAGCTTTTCCACTTTAGGTTTCATGTTTTATCCTCCCCAACGCCTTTTATTCCTTCTCTCCAATACTTCAGGCTTTGTTTGACTGTCTTTGACTCCTGTTCGTTCTCATTAACCTGTGAGTGCCCAGGCAGTGACTCCTGCTGGGGACTGATCCAAGCCAAATTACTGCAGGTCTTCCATCCTTTCAGGCTCATTGGTGGCTCAGGTTTATGCTGCAGGAATCGATGAGATTACAGCATGAAGCCATCAAAAATCTGTGAATGTGGCTGGTCCGGGTGAACCAGCAAGCACCTGGGAGTGGAGAGGTGACCAAGCCGGGGACCAAGCTGCAGAAACTCAGCTAGGGCCGGCACAGATGCCACTTCTGCAACGAGGAGAAAGAAGAAGAGAAGACAGCAAATGCATTGAAAACAAACACCTGCTCACAACTGCAGGCAGGGTGCTTCCAGGCACTCCTTCCCGCTGCCAGGGCTGCAGTGCCAGCCATCCCTGTCGCTTTTTCAGCCTAGCCCTCGGAGTTACTGGGGCTTTCTGACTGCTGCTTGTTTGTTTTCTTTTTATTTCTATACATTAAGCACAGCAGAAGGCAGACGGGAGGTTCATCTTTTTGGTAATCGCCAGTTTCAAATCTCCTTTTACTTTCAAGTTCTTCTGTAACTGCCCGTTTCAGGGTAGCGGAGGCTGCAGGATTTCTTGTCGCTTCTCCAAAGTCTTGATCATCAGATTTACCACTTCATTTTTTGAACAAAACCTGTTTGTAATGGATCAGGGCTGTTCTGGCTGGGAAATTCGTAGCAGCAGAGCTCCTTGCCCTATCCGTTATCCCAGTGCCTGAGCCACAAGAAGGTTTCTGATAGCTCTTGGAGAACATAAAGCCTTTTTCAGGGGCTTGCTGGAATTTTGCACGTCCCTCCTGTTTGTGATGAGCACACGCACTCATCGTGACCTGCAGCTCCGGCTTACGAAGGCTGGAGGTGTGAAATCAGCTGAAGTGTGACGTTTATTAGGAAAAGGAAAAAGAGGAGGAGTTCTAATTGAGATTCCCCCTTCCCAAAGTTATTTGGCAATGATAAATATTTCAGAATCACAGCGGTGGCAGCCTGCAGTAGGTTAAGTGATGCTTAAAGTGTGCGGGGATATACCAGAGCTGAAGTTTAAAACAATTAGAAGAGAGTTCTTTACACAGCAAGAGTGAGCAGGAGCTAAATGCTGGAGGAGATGCTGGGGGCAGCAACGAGAGGCTTGAGGAGGGGTTAGATAAACTCCAGGCCAACACGTCCGCAAACAGGCACCAAAAACCAGGCAGGGTTTTACTCTCTAAACATCCTTACTCCATGAAATAGGTTTTGAGTTCTGTTTTGACGAGCTCCGGCAGCGTGAAAGCGCCGTCACGGGAGCCTCACGTGCCGCTGCTGCTGTGTTTTTGCAGAGGAGGACTGCAAGAAGTACTTGAAGAGGAAGCAGCAGCAAGCCGAGCAGCCGCTGCAGGTGCCGGCCGTCGACAGCAGCGTGCCAAAAACGTCGGAGCTGATGGGCATCACCACCAGGGACGATCCGTACGGTGAGTGCCTGCCCGCGCTCGCAGCGCTGCACGATGCCTCGCGTAGAAATCGCCTCCAGCTGCCCCCCACAGCCCTGCGGGACGCACAGAAAAGCAAAAAGGCTGGTCTGAGTTTGGGTGGCTGCTTCTGCTGTTATCTCTGTCCCCACCAAACGTCCACAGAGCAGTAAACACAGGGCTTGTGCACAGCGGCTTTGCCTGCCTTGACCCACGGCAGCTCTGTTCCCCTCCCCTCCTGGCAGCCAAACTGCCCTTCTGCTTGGCTGGGCGCTGCTTGGGCTGCATCTGCCTGCCGGCTTGCTGCTTCCCTCCTCAGCTTTCGGGGCCTGACCTACTTCTCACTGTCGCAGGCTTCGACTGGCATAAAAACTTTACGATACGTGCAGTGAAACTGGCACGGGAATAAAATAACGCAGTGGAAAACCATCCGGCCATATTGAGGTGCTTAATTCCGAGAGACGTGGCCCTTAAAATAAAGAGCTTTAACGTTGGTAGGAGTGCTAAATAAATGAGAGCTGCCAGACGTGAATGTTCGCTGCAGGAGTTTATTTAGAGGAGATGACAGCTAAAATTTTCGTGGTTTCAGGGAACGGAACGGAGCTGTTTGACGCCTTCATCTGCTACTGTCAGAAAGACCTCCAGTTTGTCCAGGAGATGATCAGGGAGCTGGAACAAACTGAGTTCAAGCTGAAGCTCTGTGTCTTTGACCGGGACGTCTTGCCAGGAACGTGCGTGTGGTCCATCAGCGGAGAGCTTATAGAAAGGAGGTGAGCAGAGGGGTCAGCTCGGTGTGGTTTCACCGCGATGCCTGCAGCGTGGGGAAATGCTGACCTCCGGAGCTCTTTTGCTCCCTCAGTCCTGCCAGATTTAGCTCTGTGCAGAACCCCCAGGAAGGAGTTTGCACGCAGCAAAGCCTTCCCTAAAGAGCCTAACACGCAGTTTGCAGCCAGGCTCCTCCAACGAATGGAAGCAGGAAATTGGTGAATAAAGCTCAAATTCATTACGCGAGGTGAATTCAGTCATATAAGAGAGCTCTGTCCTGTTAATTCTCACACTAACGATGCTCAGTCATTAAAGGGAGCATGCGAGCAGATAATTAAGATGGCGTTTTTATAATGGATAAAGAGAGGACCAAATAACGATTGCACAGACAACCTGGACTTTGCTATTTCATCTTGTGGTGGTTCAGTGTGTCTGTAATCAAGTTTTTGTGCGTAGTGTAGCTGTCTGTCTGTCTGTCTGTAGTCTGTACCTGTAGTTAATTCCTGCTGGAACACAGCTCCTGGGCTCATTTCTCCATCAGAGCAATTTGGAGGGATTTGTAGTTTTACCAGTGAGGGTGAGAATTGTCTCAATCGACGTTTTATTTTTTCTTCTCCCTTGACTGCTTCGGTTCCAGGTGTCGGAGGATGGTGGTCGTCATTTCAGACGATTACCTGGAAAGCGACGAGTGCGACTTTCAGACCAAATTTGCTCTTAGCCTTTCCCCAGGTAAGATCTCCCAACCACCCCACTTCAAATTGCCTCTCCACATCGTAACTTGTACTACGGTCACATCTGAAGCTCCGGCTGAGATCAGCGCCTTACTCGTGACCACAGAATGAGGTGTGGTCCTAGATGTGATCAAACAGGTGAGATAAATACAGGTGAGAGAGGAGAAAATGATTAATCAACAGCTACAGAAGCAGTGACTGCCTCAGGCCCGGGCTCTTTCCACCGACCGATGTCTCAGACGTGTAAAAGTCCCAGGGGCTGCCTTGGGGCTGCCCTTCCCTGAGCAAACAGATTTATCAGCGCCAGAAGCAGCCGCTGAAGCTAACAGGGGTTTTATACGTGTTTTATACGTCCCTGCTCCTGGGGAGGAGGAGCTTGAGCAATATCTGTGGGAGTGCCCACGTACCGAGCCTCGTTTCTAGGTGAGGGATTTGGCGTGGCATTAGGACATGCCAGAAGTTAAGTCAGAAGCGGGTGGCGGAGCTGGGAGTCGGCTGCACCTTCCTTGATGCAATAATTCCTGTCGTGGCCATTAATCCATCGAGCATCTCAAGCGCACTGCATCGGCCCCTAACCAGGAGGATTTGCAGCAAAGAGTTTTCAGTTCAGGTGTTGCACCAGCAGGAAAAGGGAAAAAAATGCCTGTGTGAACGTAAAACCTGAGCTCTGCCTGTAAAAACAGGCGTGTGAGTACGGGCTTGCAGAAGGAACACGACTCGCTCGCAGTTTCACCCCAGTGACGAACTGGGTGGCTTCACACAGCACCGAAGCACCTCCTGCAGTTCCCAGATCTTGTCCTTGCCTCGTGCTGGTGGCAGGTGTCCCTGTGGGAAGCTGTGAGGGGAGAGCTTCTTCTCCAGAGCTTCTTCGAGCAGCATTTGTCACAGGGACGGTTGTCTGATCGTGTGCGCGCCCCCAGAAAGCAGCTCCTGTTATCAGGGATCCCTCGCAGCCCCTCTCTGCAGCCTCTGTGAGGGATTCAGGGCAGGAAGAAAAAAACCTGGAGATAACCCAGCAGAGCTGACCGTCTAGGAGAAGCTGAGTGTCCCGATTTTATCTCCAAGCACATCTGGAAGTACTCAGCACTGCACTCCTGGGTGCTTTTGACAAGAAACTGCGCTTTTTTTTTCTACATCTTTAGTTTGTTAGAGCCTCACCACTCCCAGATGGGCTCAGTGCGAGCTGTTATATCATGCAGGCTAGATGAAACGTGGGACCTGAGCTGTATTTTGGCTGAGACCTTCTGAGCAGAGGGTTTGTGACTGAGAACCTTGCTCTGTAGGGTGAGAGCTCGGTGCGTTGTGCTGAGATGACACAAAATCGGGACCAAACCTGGGTCCTGTGATGTGTGTGCTGCTGTGAGGAGGAAATGCGTACAGCATCCCTCCTGAGACCCCACCTGGAGCCTGCGCTCAGCTCTGGGGCACCAGAAGGACAGGGAGCTGTTGGGGAGAGTCCAGAGGAGGCCACGAGGATGCTCAGAGGCTGGAGCAGCTCTGCTGTGGAGCCAGGCTGAGGGAGTTGGGGTTGTTCAGCCTGGAGAGGAGAAGGCTCTGGGGAAACCTCCCAGCGGCCTGCCAGGGCCTAAAGAGGGCTGCAGGAGAGCTGGGAAGGGACTCTTGGTCAGGGGTAGGATGAGGGAAAATGGCTTTAAACTAAAAAAGGGGAGATTTAGATTAGATACTAGAAGGAAATTCTTCCCAGTGAGGGTGGTGAGGCCCTGTCCCAGGCTGCCCAGAGGAGCTGTGGCTGCCCCATCCCTGGCAGTGCCCAAGGCCAGGCTGGATGGGGCTGGGGGCAGCCTGGGCTGCTGGGAGAGGGCCCTGCCCATGGCAGGGGGTGGCACTGGGTGGGCTTTGAGGTCCCTTCCATCCCAAATTTTCTGTGACTCTGTGATCTGAGCGGGGCTCTGTGTAACGCTCTCCCCGTGCTCACCTTTCAGGCGCTCGTCTCAAGCGGCTGATTCCCGTGAAGTGCAAAGCCATGAAGAACGAGTTCCCGAGTATCCTGCGGTTCATCACAATCTGTGATTACACCAACCCTTGCACCAAAAAATGGTTCTGGACAAGACTGGCCAAATCCCTCATGCTGCCGTGACGCGAAGCTACGAGTTCCAGCTGCTCTTTTTTAATTTTTCCTGACTTTGCCTTTGGGACCACGGTGTCGCTCACGCGGTGCCTTTTACCACTGCAGAACTTGGATCTTCACCATCAGTGCTTGGAGCCGGCGACTGGGAGCAAAGAATTTTCTCTTCTGCTTTTTCTTAACCTGTACGGGGAGATAAAGGAACTGCCCGGGTGTTCCTCTTCGGGTCGGTGAGCAACAGCGCCCGGCGTTTTGTGTAGGAAGAACTTCTACTGGAGATGGAGGAAATACACATTTAAAAACTGAGTCACTAGCACGAGAAGGCCGACTGTAAGCATTTAGTGAAACCTGGGAACATGAAATGCTGGTGTAAGATAGGAAATGCCTCTAACTGCAGGCTTTTGTAAACAAAATTGCCGTGCTATTTTAAAAGCTCTCTACGGGCTACAGTGACGTTTAGGGTTGGTTTCTTGTTAACACATCAGTGAAATCCCACGGCTGCTCGGTGATCTGCAGGAGGGGAGGCTTCGGACTCCAGTTCCCAGTTTGGGAATGGCCAGCACCAGCAGAACGACCGACTGTGGCACCAAAATCGGCCACGTCTTCTGGTCTGGTTTTTTACCTCTGTTCTTAGCAATATCAGGAAAATCGGAGCTGTTATCCTTGCAATTTGAACTGATGCAGAATCACTGAACTCGGCTTTATTTTCCGCGGATGTTTCCATCCTTAGGCTCTCTGACAGGATTCCCATTCAGCGTTCATTTACAGCGTGAATCCCTTGGCACCAGCGCTTCCTGAGGTAGTTCCTCAGGTTTGACAGAAGTGATTTTTTTTGCTTATTGAAGCGAGAACTGCGAGGAAGGACGCGCTCCTGCAGCGTGCCTGCCTGTGTTCAGGTGACATCTGATTAAGCAGCGTGTCTTACACCAGGATTTTACACTCCCAGGCCTTGTTAAACGTTTACAACAGACACTTGTTATTAGAGAATCAGTCTTTAAACCTGTATTTTCAGGGGGAGGCCTCGCCACACAAAGTGCAGGGTGCTTTTGCTCACTGACTTGAAGAGGAACAGAGCTGGGCACCTCCGTGGGTCCGGCTCTTAAACTGTCACCTTGAAGAGCCTGCCAGAAGTACATCAGCTTTTGGGATGCCTCAAAGGCACGGGGATAAATATCAAATAAAAAGCGTACTGAATTATAGATGGGGCTGTTTAAATTATAAAAGATAATGTGCCCTTAATAGGAAAGAGCATATTTGAGTTAACCAGCAGAGTCACCGATGTGTGGGCAAGAATTCTGCCCCAAGCAGTGCTTTCAAGTGACCTGTTGGTCTATTAAACAGCTTTTCAGTAAATATTTACCCACTAATTGGGAAGAGGGGAAGCTTGCTCGTGTCTCTGCAGTTGTCTGAACTCTGCCTCTCTGTTCCTCACTTCAGCCCCTGCCTCCTGTTGATTTTACAGCTTAATGGTTTACTAGTTTACATTTTTAAGGTGGATGTGAGTTTTTTTTAAAGATGTTTTAAAGCATTACCAGGGCTGAGTTCCTCAGGCAGGAACGTGCACGTTTCTTTTCCTCACCCACAGCAGAAATTAATACTGGCTCACCGGGGGCTGCTGCTCCCTCCTGGCTGGGAGCACTCAGGCCTTGATTTGAGCACAGCAACGCTTGGTGACACGTTTTATGCCAGCATCAGGGCAGTTTGGGACTGCAAACTGGGTGTTTTTCAGTCCCTTCTACAAAAACAACCACTGCCATGGTGCCAAGGTGACATTTGCATCTTCCTGTCTTGTTGGCTCCAATAAGAAGCCCCCCGGGCACGGGAGGAGAAAAGTTGAGCTGATGATGGGTTTCTAAATAGTTCCTCTTCGTGTCCTGTCACCCTCGGGCCTCTCCTGCAGAAACAGCCAGCTGCTGGCCTCGGGGCTTCTGCATAATCGTTAAATGTTAATTACGGACGAGTTTCTGGAGGCCGCTTGATCCCCGGCCGCTCCTGGGGCTTGGTGAATTCCCATACTGCAGAGTGCCTCTCAACATTAATTACGGGTCATTACTCACAGGACTGAACCAGATTCCTCTCGAATTGAGGGCTGAAAGAACTCGTCCGGTGTCTTATTAGGGGCAGGAACAAAAGCAGGAGGCTCTGGTCCAGACGCTAGAGGGAGGCAATGCTCCGTGCTGCCAGCTCTGGAGCTGCAGGGCTTGTGCTGTGAGCAGGAGGGAGAAGCTTGCTTGCTCCACGAAGGAGAAACAGGCACTGACTGCTCATTTTCATGGCCTGAGTGAGTCCTGGGTGAAGATGGGGAGTGCCCGGGGCTTTTTTCCTTTGCCTCTCACAGCCTATTTTAAGGGAAATGCACCTAAAATAGTTTGGGAGGTTTGGAGGCAGATTCAGCCCTTCTGCGTGGGTCCTGGTGCTGCGCTTCGGGGCTGGGGGTGTTGCAAAGCGAAGCAGTAGCCCTAGGATGTAAAATAGGTGGTTTAAATGTCAGTCCTTTCCGAGTAAAACCCAACGTATGCACTTGTGACATTTCTACATCTGTCTCGGCACGCTGACTTTATGCAGGGTGACACCTGTGGGTGACAAAATGCTCTTACTGTCAACGCGGCTCCGTGGCAGCACGGTTCCCTTCTCCCCTCTTCGGTGCTTATTGGAAGGTCGCCGTTCTGAACACCTGGAAAAAAGAGATTTAAAAATGATGATTTTTAAAAAAAAAATTGTGTTTCTTTCTCTCCCCGAAATTGTCCTCGTTGAAGCTGTTAATACCAAATCGTTTATTTTTATACGTACACAGATGTGTTTATATTTCTATCCTGATACGCATTTTAGAAACGCGTTTGTGTTGCACAGGCATTCTGAAAATAGCCAACACCTCTGTGGTTCTTCCTCCTTGCCAGCAAACTTTTGCTACCTGTGAGAAAACATTGTAAAATAAAGCAGAAAACCCCCATGGGCCGAGCGTCCTCCTTCCTGGGCGTCGGAAAAATATATCCTGGGTCTCAGAAGGAAGCGTTAGTGGGGAATAATACGGGCTGGTTCTTTTTTCTTTTCTTGTTTTGCCTAAAAAAGCTTCCTCAGGGAAGGCTTGGAACGGGGAGAGGTGTTGTTGTGTCGCACCAGCAAGAAAATTACCAAGAAATTGTACTTCAGAGACGTGTGGTTCCTCTCCTTCGCAGCACCCGCCCGTGCCTCGTGGTCCCTAACAGCATCCCTTTCGATGTGATGTTGTGGCACTCAGTGATCTGGGTGATTTTTGCCTGTTTTTAAGCGTAAAACTAGCTCAGAGCCCGGTGGGGTCAGGGCTGTGGTGGCTCCTTTCCCTCTGCCATTTTTCCTGTGCCAGAAGGAACTTCAATTTCATTCCCTTTTGCAGGTGGGAGGCAGGAATGTCGGCGCCATCCCCTCGTTTTGTGGAGGACAGCATTCACCTGGTGGCGTTGGGTAAGGTGCAAAATGCTCCAAGCTTTGAGCCGGAGGGTGATGGATAAAGCACTGCCCTGACAGAGCAACAAACTCCCCTCTAGAACTGCTCCTGGTTCAGCCGACGCAAGGCGCCGTTCCCAAATCCTCCTGCCCACAGAGCTGGGGCTGTCCCTGCCCTCCGGACACGGTTTGGTGCAGTTTCTCCTTCCAAACTTCTTCCCGGCACACCTGGGGGGTTAAGGACGCAGGTGGCAGAAGGCTGGGAGCACAGAAACACCGGGAGAAACGTGCCAGGCTTTCCTCGACTGCCAAGCACCCAAATTGGCCCGGGCCGGACAGGTTTTGCTCTGCTCGCAGCCCGAGCGTGCAGTCACATGAAGGAGGAAAAAAAGAATGAGCCAGGCCAGGTGCCAGCCTGCAGGGGGGAAAGGTCAGTGAGTTTTGCTGCTGGTTTCACCTGCGCTGAGAGCAGAGGGGCCCACAGGCCAGGAGGTGCAGGAGCCGGGGGAGAAGAACCCCCAGTAGGAACGTGAGGGCTCCACGGTACGAACCCGATGGGGTTTGCTGAGGAAATCAACCCCACAGGGTGATAAAACGGGTCTTTATCCACCCTTTAGGGTGAAAAGTATGGACTTGGAGGGAATATGTTTGGACCCACGTGGTCATTCTGACGAAGTGAACTTTCACAAACTTTTTTTTTTTTTTATTTTTTTGCAGCGTTTTTCTGGCTCCGATCCCCGGCCACGCTCGCCTTCTGTCGGTGTCAGCAGAACAGATTTCGGAGCCGCACGTCCTGAGGTGCTTAACTGCTCGCCTGCCAGCCTGTGAGCCGCCACCTCGGGAAGAAAAAAATCCATTAAGATGGGAAAATTGGGTAAATGAACCTGAAAAGCCACGTGTGTTGGTCCCTGTGCTGCCCGAGCCATGGTGAGCCATGAGGGCTGCTTCGGAGCAACATTTGCAGAAATATTTGGAAATCTGCTGGAAATCTGGGGACTGAAATAGACGTTGGCCTTAAAACGTCATCAGCATCTCCAAACCTCACAAGGGTATTAAAAAAAAACAAATAATGATACTGAAAAACACAAATTTTTCAGTAGCTTTTGAGATCTTTCGAAAGAAAGGCAAGGAAGAGAAATATCACGGTTTTTCCTCCAGAGCCATTTCCCCTAAAAACGAATATCCCCTGTTTTTTCTAACAGTTATTCTTTAGCCTCCTTGGTGACTTCACCTCTCCTAGCACAGCGTCTGGCATCTGGCTCACTGCATTGTTTTATCGAGCGCTGGGAATGGAAGCTTTTAAGATCTCCCCTCCGAGCTCTCAGAAATCTGCCCTCATCAGCATGCGGCTCTTGGCAGGCGGCTTTTCCTTCAGCTCCAAGACATGCATGTTGATCAGTCATCTCCCTTTGTTACCTAGCATCTTGTCATCGATTTTAATTGTCGGGTATTGAAGAGGAGGCATTCAGCACACGTCGAACCGCCGGCTACGAAATCTTGCTTTCTGCACCTCGCGCCAGACGGTGCGCGCGGTTAAACCCTCCGGAGCCGGGGATCTCTCGCCCTCCCTCTCCCAGCAATCTGCACAATTTATGCAGAAGTCGATTTTTTTTTTCCTATTAACTCCATTTCTGATCCTCTGTGACAGCTTTCCCTGCCGCCTGATTTCACACTTCAGCAGTTTGTTTCCGAGGTGCCATGCGGGGTTTTTTTTTTCCCAAAAGGGTGGGGACGGAGTGCACGTAACTCACAGACACCTTGCTCCTGCCCCCCCAGTTCCCTTCTCCTACTTAAACGATTTGTACGGCTTCAGGTGACTGCAAATGAAAGGACTCCTCCTTTCATTTCAAGCCTCCTTCTCCATTTCTCTGTTCTCTGGGGAGCTCTGAGTGCTTCCCTCATTACCGAGACATCCAGAGGCTCCAGGCGTCAACTCCCAGATTCTCGCGGATCCAAAGAGACCTCAGCAAGAGCAGGCAACCGCAAAACAGCCTCGGATTTTAGAGCTCACCTGATGCTTCTTCTGTGGCTCTTCTCTGGCTCCTTGTCAGTCCTGAGTTGCTCCCTGAAACTTTCTCTCCTGCTGGTAAAATGGAGACAGAAGCACAGCTTGAGCCTACGTCTGATGGCGAGGTGAATTTTCACCTCCCCGTGATGCTAAACATCAAAGCAGGGAGCTGGTGGGATCCATCAACTCTTCTCCTTCCTGCAAAACACCTCCTTATACTTCGAGAGTTCCCATCTTTTTAAAACACCCCTGTGCTCGCAGGGAGCTTTCGCTGTAAATATTTCCTCCTAGTCAAGGTTTTCCTTGACTTGGGCTACACAAAAAGCCAGCCTATTTTTGGCAGCCCGCAGTCAGTGACACAGGAATCCATGAGTAGGGAGGAAAGGATGCGAACCATCCAAACAGATTTATTTTCTTTTTTTTTTTTTTTTTCAAACGAGATCTCTTTACATTCCTATCGACACAGTAATGAGCTGTGAGTCACCGTTACACTGAACTCTTAAACTGTGATTGCAAACTCATGGCATTAGGATCTGTTCCTGTGAACCACTAACCTCGCCTGGCCTCGGCGTAGCTGGATTCAGGGAGATATTTGTAAGATATCTTCCCTTACATTCCTCATTCCCAGATGGCAAAAAAATAAATGAAATCGTATTCAGCCTGATCTTTTCTATTTCTAAGGTTTCCCTTCTCACTGCCTTTTAAAGTGAATTCATCTTGCTTCCCTGCAGTGCCACAAAAGATGTTTTATTTTATTTCTTCAAAGTTTGCCAGCTGTAAATGGGGCAGATTTGGCCTGGGCGACTCCCAGCTGCCAGAATATCCATGGAGCATCACCTGAAAGCAGCAGTTTCTCTCCCCGAAGACTGCTTTCTTTGTTCAGTCCTGCCACAACCAGCTCTTGAGATACGATGCAAGTCCCCACGGACACTCAGGACTTCTTTGCTGCAACATCGAACAGCAAGGAGGCGATCTGGCATTATTAAGCTGATTTCTGTTAGGAATTATATCTGGATTTTGATAGAAGAGTATTGCTGAATAATAAAATGCCTGAAATGGCCTTAAATAGAGGCACACCCACGATGCTTGATGTAACAGAGCCAACAATCTTTGGCCTCTCCTCATAACCTACAAAAGAGGAGCCCGTCCAGGTGCACCCGCTGGTGCAGCAAGGTTTGGATGCTTGCATCAGGCTTGTGTTGCGCTTTTAATGAAGAAGAGAAAAGCTCTGAAACACATCCTTATTCCCCCTGTCCTGCTCAGCCATTTAGCAAATCCTTTCTGATTTAGCCTCCACAGAAAAGGCCGGTGGGAAAACCATTCTGCCCTGATGAGCTGTTCCAAGGAGACAGCTGGATTCCTGGGGGTTAAAGAAGCACGAGCAAGAGAAACGTCTTTCAGCAGCTTCTTTAAACACACAGCATTGTTGTTAGCCAGAAGAAGGCGAGAATGATTATTAAGCTGTGGTTCAGGTACGTGGCAATCAAGATCTTGTCATAATTATTCCTTAAACCTAGCATCAATTTTGTATTAGATTTAGAGGAGACGGCAAAGCTGTAATTTGTTAGAGACAAGGTTAATTGGCTTTCAATTTGTATACTTAAAAAAAAAAAAGCATAAATGTTGAAAAAAAAGAGTAAGAACAAAAATGTCTTGTTCACACGCTCCTTGCTTGTTTCCTAATGCTTAAAATCTGGGGATTTTGGGGGGAGGAAGGGAGAGAACAGTGCAGCGTTTCTGCAGAGAGGCAGTGGGATGGGACCAGCAGTGTGTTTGCTGAGCGAAATCTGGTTTCAGTGCTGAGCGAAATCTGGTTTCAGTGCACATGCTGTAAGAGCCAGAATCCACCTGCTAGAACCGGGCCTTCAGCTACTTGACTTCAAAGTGACCCCGAAGGTGAGTTTTAATGCCCTACACACCGGCACTGAGCGCTGGGGCGGAGGTGCTACACAGAAGCATTTAGGAAAACCTGTCTGTGAGGTTTAGACTGGCACTGGTGTTTTGAAAACAACCACTATGAAAGACTTTCTCCAGTCAGAGGGTTTTAAACCACTCCTCCTTACTCCACTGCACGGTCCTGGGCAAAAAATGCCGTGAAAAATGCCTGGAGACAATGTACACTCTTGCCTTTGCTAACTAGAGAGCAAACCACCTCGTTCCTCATTAAATAACCAGCTGCTATTTAATGAGTACGATTCCCTCAATAAACCTGGAAGTATTTCCACGAAGAAAGACCAGCAGGCAAGTTTTGCAGGGAAACAAGGTCAGGCATTCTGCTTGCCGCTGCACACGTGCTGCTGTGAATGCAATCACACAGGCTTTGTGGGGCTGCCTCTTGCTTTAGCAGCCCAGGCCCGTACCAAGCAGTGCAATAAGCACATTCACTGCCATTGTTTGCAGGACTGGTGGCAGCTAATGCGCAGTCACTTACAAACAGCGGTTTATGATGCCTTAAAAAGCTTTGAACTAGAAATGTGGCAGTAAATGCCGTGGCCCGAAACACTGCTGAACTGTGCCGCTAAATGCCTCTGCACGGCTGCTCTGAAAGAGCGGCTGCGAGTTCAGCCGTACCAAGGAGCAAAGAAGCTCTTTGAGAGGCTGCGTGAGTGGTAAGATGAAATCTGCAATGGCTTGATAAGGGAACAAGTTCAGACTCGTTTTCTGTAATCCAAGTGTAAATGAGGTTTATTTACGGTTGCCCTTATGACGAGGATAAAATGTGTTACCAGCCAGCGCAGGTTTTACAGGTACAAGAGGCAGTAACTTCTGCGCACCGAGTATCAGAACCGCCACTCTATCCATTCAACATCGCTTTTATGATAGCCAACATTACCTGAATGGAAAAAAAATAAAAGGCAGAGGGCTGGGTAGTGCCAGTAAGTTTAATTGGAACAGTAATTGGCTCACAAAGGCAGGAAACCATGTGCCTTACGAGAATGAGAGCATTTGGTGCATGCGTGTGTGTGCCTGCCTCTTCTCGCTCCCTGCAGAGGCTCGGGGCACGTCGATGGGGAACATGTGCCCCAGGTGTCAGAAGGAAGCCCTTTTGAGCTGCAAAATCAATGGGAGGTGGGGCCTGCCTGCACTAATCGCTGCGATGTTTTATTTTAGTTTAACTCAAAAAGTACGGGAAGCCCAGGTGTGAGAGCTTCCCTTGGCCTGCAGCCTTCCCACCTGAAAGAAATCCGGAGTTTTTCCACTTCTCGGCCTCTCCTAAAGCCTGGAGGTGGATACACAGGAAACAGTTTTTCCACTTCAGATTTCTACTAAAATGTCTTGTTATTGCAACAAACCACTTGATTCAGCAGCACCACTTCACAGGCTGGTTTATAAATAGAGCCGCTTCCTCTGCCCTGAAGAGCTTACAACCTACACGAGACAGACAAAATAGAGCAAATCGGGAAAAGTAGGATGAGCAGGATATTAATGGTGAAACAGGAGAAGGTGCTGCTTGAAGGTGTAAAGTGGGCTAAGGATTAAGATCTTCGTGGAAGACAGCTCCCTTTTTTCATCCTTCACCAGACTGCCATTGACACAACCCGCTGAGTGAATGAATGTGTGAATGAATGAATGTGACAGCAACGTCTGACTTTTGAGGGATCCAAAGTGTTCATTTAAAATTTCATTAAATGGTCATTTAAAAAAATATATTACAAAATCCGTGGGATCCAGATTTTACGCGAGCGAGAGATTTGGGTTTAAAAATACACAAATGTGTATTTCACTGCAGACCTGAGGAGTGAAAATCTCCCATTCACTCGCATATGTTCATGTGGCCACTGGTGGTCTCGTCAGTTCACATTTCAGGTTTTAATTTTGATCAAAGCCCGTGCTAATTCACCAAGAACGGGGTTCATTGTGGGCCTAATCCTGTCCCATTGACCTAATTCAATAGGAGCTCTCGCGCTGCCTTCAGGCGGCGATTCTTCTACCTCAACCAAGAGAACTCAAAATACGATTCCGGCTCTAAATAAACACTGTGGTAAAATTAGGCATATGCATCACTGTGGTTAGAAAGGCTTAAAGTACGTGCTTAAATACTTTCAGGATCAGGGCCTCCGTCTTTTTTTTGCTGCTGATGCCTGGCTCAGATCCCTTTTTACCATGCTGTTACTATCAGAAACATGACACTGGCCACCTGAGCGCATGCTCTGGGGTAAAAAACTACTTTTAATTGCTACAAAATACTGCTTTTATAGCATAGTTAAAAGATCAGAGAGACGGTTCCAAGCAGTAATTAAAGCATATTTAGCAAATAGGCAATATTGCTTGGCAGAGGCATGTTTAACGCAGACAACTAGGAAAAACGAACAGCTTTTGGGCCTTATGGACAGAGACCATCTTTGTTCAGCGTCTGTAAACTGCACCGAGGTGGGCCCGTTGGCCTCTTGCATCTGTAGGACAGAAAAAGACTGGGAAGAAGGAGATGCTGTCCTGTGTTAGGTAGCAGGAGTGAAAATCCTGGAGTCACACTATGCGTTTGGCAGGGTGCTGTGGCCCTCTACAAAGCCTGGTTCATCAGAGGCATCTCAGGAATTTGTCCTAATAAGCTAAAAATATGTATAGCTGATGTTCTTTGCCTCACAGTAGCATCTCCTGTCAAGCTATAGGAACTGGCAAAAGAACAATGAAACCTGACACAGAAATCCCAAATCTTGCCAGATTCTCCTGATGAACACTACTATGCCTGGCAATAGCAAGAGATGCAGTTTTTTTATCTGTTTTATGTCAGTAAAGAATAAATCACCAAACTGTAAACACTTTAAACCTAAATGTGTAGACAGCGGCCTACGTGGGTTCATGGTACGGGCTAGTCCCATATTCCTCATTCTTTTAATTTTTTTTTTTTTTTAACACTTCATGTATCCAGATCTTCAGTGCTTCAGCTACAGACTTTTGAGCCATCATCTATAAGGCACGGGTGTTGGATTGGTCACTGAATATTGAAATTCAGTGGAGCGTGCAGAAACACCTGCCAGCTGGGAAACCTTAGAATTGCTCGTCTTTGGAGACGGGGAGGGGAAAACCCGACCTCCCGACCCCTTCATATCCCCAGCCCTATTTTTAATCGAGGAATGAGGATCCTGAAACCAGGGTGGGGATGAAACGGAGGCGTGGGGCCCGCTGCACGCAGCCTCGGGGCTGACATGGCGCTCTGCTCCCACAGCAAACCCTCAATGTTGGGGTTGAATGGCCTCAGGTTGTGCCAGGGGAGGTTCAGGAGGGAAATGAGGAGACATTTCTGCTCAGAAAGAGCAGTCAGGCACTGGGACGGGTTGCCCAGGGAGGTGGTGGCATCCCCGTCCCTGGGGGTGTTCAAGGAGAGGTTGGACGTGGTGCTTGGGGACATGGCTCAGTGGTGACATTGGTGGTAGGGGATGGTTGGAGCAGATGATCCTGGAGGGCTTTTCCAACCTTAATGATTCTGTGATTGTGTGAAGGGGGATTAACAACGTGTTAAAAACCCTCCCTGGAGGGTTTCTGACCCCACACACGGGGTACCCGGGGCACCCCCACAGCGCTTCCTCCCCTCAGGGCTTCCCCAACCACCCCAAGGCCCCACGGGCGTAGGGACCCTGCAGAAGGACGGGTCATGATTGACAACCCCCTCCACCAATAGGAACCGCGGGTTGCGCGGCCGTCAGCCAATCGCTGCTCAGATCCCAGTTCCAGCGCCGTGATCCTCCCGCTTTTTCTCTGAGGGAGGAGGGGGAAGGTGCGGGCGGCCGCCATCTTGTGTGTGGCATCCCCACCCTCCCTTTCTATATATTTCCCACACCTTGATACAACTTTTTACGCAGGTTTTTGCATGAGGGGCTCATTTCGGAAGTAATCGTGGCGGAGCGAGCCGCGGAGGCTCCCTTTTTACCCCGAATTAACCCAAGGAGGTGAAAAAGCGCCGCGCTCAAGATGGCGCCGCCGCCTCACCA
The DNA here is from genome assembly GCF_964211825.1 of Aythya ferina. Taxonomy (NCBI): domain Eukaryota; kingdom Metazoa; phylum Chordata; class Aves; order Anseriformes; family Anatidae; genus Aythya; species Aythya ferina. The sequence continues at coordinate 5,531,512 of NC_140297.1, forward strand.
CCATCACCACCCCCCGACGACGACGAGGCGAACGTGGCGGCGGTTGACGTCAGGGCGCTCTGGGCATGGGCAGGTGGAGGGAGCAGCCAAAGTTTGGCCGGCGCTGACGGGAGGCGGCGGCGGGGCCGGGCTCGGGGCCGCGGCCGCTCCTCAGGGGTCCCCCGGTACCTCAGGGCCCCCCCTCGGTACCTCAGGGGTCCCCCCCCTCAGTTTTGGGGACCGCAGCCATGGCGGAGGAGCCCAGCGCGCTGCCCTGGTCCATCAACAAGGATGATTACGAGCTGCAGGAGGTCATCGGTGAGGATTTTTGGCCAAATTTTGGGGGGGATGAGGTGAAATTTTGGGGCTGAAGGTCCCCGGGGGGTGAAGGGGGGCGATGAGGGAAGGGGGGGGCTCGCGGTTCCCTCTCAGAGTGGGGAGGCGCCCCCCGGGTTTTTTTGGGGGGGATTCGCCACGATTTTGGGGTGAGAGGAAGGTAACCCCCAATTTTTTGGGGTGTGTGTGTGAAGGGGAGGTGCCCCCCAGTGTTTCTGAGGGGTTGTAGGGGGGGAGCTGCCCCCATCCCCTAATTTTTGGGGTCGTGTGTGTGAGGGGGGCTGCCCCCAGCCCCTAATTTTGATGGGAGAGCTGCCTCCTTCCCCTAATTTTTTGGGGGGAGGATGGGGGGGGGGCTGCAACCCCCATTTCTGAGGGCTCCGTGTTGTTGTTGGGGTGCCTGGGCACCCTATTTCCTTCCTGAGGATGCCCCCTCCTGTCAGGGAGATGTGGTCTATGGGGTTTGCCCCTCATTGCAATATGGGGAGGGTTTTTTGGGGGATCTGCACCCCCTCCTGGTTCACCACAATGTGGATTTGGGGTCAGGGGGTGCCCTGCGGGCTCACCACCCCCCTTTTAGGGGCATCCCGTGCCCCCCTTCCCCGCATGTGGCTGTGAAGGGGGTGTTCCCTCCCCCCCATCTCCTGCCCACATCCTTCCTGAGGGCTTCCTTGGAAGGAAACTCCACATTTCCCCTTCCCGAGCAGCCCCGTTCATTTTGGGGGACGCCTCCTGCCCCCCCCCAACCCCGTGGTCCCATCGGGGGATGTGGGGTGGGATTTTTGTGCTGCCACCATCCAGCCTCGTTGTGCTGCCGCTCTGCCTTTCCATTCATTGTCCTCTCGTCTCGAGGCCTCAGCCCTTGCTCTCCATTAAATCTTTTTTATTTTTTTCTTTTTTCCTGCTCTCTTTTCCCTTCTGGTTACCGGAGGGCCCCCCCACCTGCCCCAACTGCTTAATTAGGGGGTTGTTTGAGGGATAAATGGCTTTAGGGCCGGGATGTGAGCCGGCCGAGGTGGTGCCACAGGTGAGCGTGAGGTCGGTGCCTCTCCTGCTGCTCTCCTGGCTCCTAGGCAAGAGGTTAATTTTTAGCGTGGCTTTTCCCCCACAGGAGGGGGTTGATACACCGCCAGGCTCCCAGATCCCCAGGAAAGGGACCGGTCCCTGCATGTAGGATGCATCAAAATGGCATAAAGGGTGCTCTGGTAGCACAAAGAGGGGATTTGGGGTTCGGTGTGCAAGGCTGGGCGAGCTGAGCTGCCTCTTTGTAGCTGGGGGGCAGAGTGGGATGGGAACAGAAGGGGTAGAAATGCCCTTCTGCTCCTAGGAGCGCTCACTGCAGGAGAAGCATGTCCTACAGCCCCAAAATGCAAATCCTACAGTCCCCAAACTCACATTTTACAGCCCAAAACACCCATCCTACAGCCCCACACCGTTACGAGGAGGACGTAGCACTCACAGCCCCCGCGGTCGTGCCCCGAGCTTGGGCAGCAGCGGGGCCAGGAGCGTTTTGTCCCTTCCCCTGTCCCGTGGGGTGACTTTTGGGATGTCATCCCCTCGTTGAAGGCTCGTGCCGCCCCGCTGGGGCGCGCCGTGCGGATTGCAGACATCTGGTTTCTCTTTTTAACTCCGCCATCCCCGCCTCTCCCCCCCCCCCCCCTCCTTTCACTCACTTCAAACATCGCCGTGCCTGCCAGCGGCCTGGATGGAGATGTGACGCCAGCTTCCCAGCACGGCTGCGATTTGTGGGACAAAATGTCACCGAGCTGGGCTGCTCCGCGGCCCCTGGAAGCCTCGGGGGGAGGTTTCTGAGCTCCCTTCACTCCTGCAGAGCCGTAAAAGTATTTCGGCAGGGAACAAAGGGAGGACCCGGCGTGGGAAGGGCCGAACCTCGCGCCGGTGCTTTTAAAGGATTTCACTTGTTTCCTGGTGAACAATGTCTCCTGAAGCTGAGAGCACAGCGTTCGGGGGGTTACCAGCTCAGGCTTTTTCCCACATCAGGAAAAAAAAAAAAAAGCAATCCACGTGCAGTTAAATTCCTTAATTTGGGTTCGTTCTGCCTGAAAACGGCGCCGTGGGGCTGTCCTGTAGCGCGGAGGGCCCCGCGCTGTGCGGTGCGGGAATAAAGGAGCACGTTTCCTAGCTGCAGAGGGAACTCCTGCAAACCTGCCCTCCTCATTCGGGCTGATACCAAGAAAAAAAATCACCTTATTGCTCAGCAGCAGAGGTGACTCACGCCGTTACAGAGGTACGGATTAATGGCCGTGGTTGTTCTGCCCCCTTGGTGGTGGGGAGCAGCTGCCGAGCGGCCTCCCGAGGCTTCAATCCCTCCCGGTGCCCAGGATCAGAGCCGGCCTTCGGCTTCCAAAAGGGCTGCAACAGAGCTGGAAGCAGGAGATAAAGGAGCAGGGGGGAATCTCCCTTGCTCTGTTCCTGCGCCCTTTCTCCCCCGACAGATTCCTGCGCAGGCTGGGCGAGCAGATGTGGTGGGAGCTGCTTCTCCCCGCAGAAATCCAGCTGAAATTGAAAAATTTGAAGCAAAGACTCGCTAAATAATTAGTTTTTTTTTTAATGGCTGTAGTTGGCTTTTGTCTGTGAGCTCAATTTAAGGTTTAGTTTTCCAGCCGGGGTTTCCCCAAGCAGTACAGGTGAGCACACACGTGGGAGCAGCTTTCTTTTACAGGTACGTAGAGCTAAAATTTGGGGGAGCGGAGATTTTACCAACCTACCCGTGGTCGCCTGGTGCTCGGGAGCTGCCTCCCGCACTGACACCCCCTACGCCTGCTTTACACCCATTCAAGAAAACGTGGAGCTGTCTGTAAAACACAACTGCCTGCAAGCTAAACCGAGCGCTCAGGCTTCGGTCTGCGTGCCATCTGTTTTGGTTTAGCGTTTCCTCGTGGCTTCCCGCTCCTCCTCCCCGAGCCCGGCCAGGCAAATGGGTTCCTGCGGCACGTTCAGGGGGGTGAAGTCACCGAGATGCCGGCTCCGCGTGCTCGCCGTCAACTTCTTCCACTTAAAGCTGGTGGAGAAGCCTTTTTTTTCGTTCTGAATGAAGTTAAAGCTGACGTAAAATCAATTCTGGACATCCCCCCCCCGCCTTCCCTTCCCCTCCTTGGCACCTCTCCTTCCTCCGAGACCTTTGATACCGGCCGAGCTGTGGCACTCCCCTGGGAAGCGAAAGCAGGGGGTGTGTGCGCCCCGTGTGCTGCCTCTGCTGTGTGCTCGTGGATCCCACGGCGGGATAAAACGCCCAGGGAAGCAGGCGGAGGCCACAAAAAGGACCAAAAATGACAAATGTGGGTGCAGGAGGCTGCCTGCAAGGAGCACGTGGTATTAGGGAAGCAGCGTGGCAGCCTTCCTGCTGTTCTCAGCTCTTCTGGGGCATTAAGGGGGAAAAAAACCCATACAGGGTGTTCCACGGGGCAGCAATTCGCACTTCCCCGGGGCTGCTTTCCGTGTGGCAGCTGCTTCCAGCGCCAATTCAAACGTTCAGCGCCCAAAAAGCATTTAAACAGCTTCGCTTTAACCCAAAAATCTCGCTGAGAGCTGGCAAACCAGGCCCGCCAAGCTGGTGGCTGGAGAGAAAATCTTTTCTCCTGACAGGCAGCGGTGCTGGGTGCTAATTGAGTTAGCAAATTACTTAAAAAACTGCATTTTGGGGCAAATCATCTTGGAAGATTTCCCTTCACATGGACGATACCTGTCGGAAATCTCCGCAGCAGCGAATTCAGCCACAGACATGCTAATGGGGCGTTCGTCGGAGAGCTTTGCTGCCGAGCCCTGGAACCCAGTGTTACAAAATCCCCAAAATATTGGGATCCTGCACCTTCCAGATGAGTCTTGCCTGTCGTCCTGCTGAGATGTGATGATGGAGCCTGGCTTCCCGGGACTTCACCTGGAGGAGCACAGAGGGGATGTTTCTGGTGAACGGAGCTCCCAGCGTCTTGCCTGGAGGCAGGGGGAGGCCTGGAGGCACAGCTCAGACCCACTGCGGGGTCTTTATGGGGTCACACTTCAGTGGGAGACACGTGGCACTCTGGTGGATGAAGTCAAAGACCGCTAATGGGGTTCTTGGGTCAGCCAACCCAGGCTTCGTATCCCTCGTTCCTACCCAGGTAATGCAGGCAGGTGGGGATCTGCGGTGATCCTAAGCATAAAACGAAAGGATCCCGTATTTTTTCCCCCTGTACACAATAGCTACGACATCCAGCAACGTTTTTTTGGAGCCGTTTCTTGCACCACTCCCCAAGGTTCTCGAGGATCATTGTTTCCTGATGTGAGTCACCGCGCGCAGACTTTTTTGCTGAACAGTTTTTTTTTTTGGTGTGCAAGCAAGAGAAATTCCACACTGCAAAAAAAAACCCCACTTGGTTATGCATCGACCCCTACCAAACCAGGATCTAACTCGCCTTGCTAGGGTTTTTTTAGACCCCTTCAGGTCTGTGGGGAATGGCTGTCTTCAGCAAGCCCTAAAAGCCTCACAAATCCCATCTGCGAGTGAAATCAGAGGAAAGCCAGAGCGCTGATTCACTTTCTCACCAAATTAGCTGGAGCTGCCCTCCGTACGTCCATTAAAGTTTTATCCTGCGTGCTCGTGGAGCAGCATGGGGAGCACCTCATGGCTTGGCCAAATCAGAACGCCTTTCTGCTGGGTACAGAGAAGCTCCTGGGAAGATTTTTGTTCCTCGCCAACCTTCAATTTTCATCCGTTTTCTGTCAAGAGCTGCTGTGTTTTTTTTTTAAGAGGAGGGGGAACTGAACGCTGCGGGTGGAACTTGGCCCTTGGGAACCCCAGCGAGGACTCTGCTGGGGAGATGGGAGCGTGGAGAGCTGGGGTGGCCTCTGCCCACGTGGGAAACTTTGGGTTGCCTTTTGTCCCAGGTCAGGTTTAAGGCTCATGCTCATTTCTGGTCTTTGGTGGATTGTAAATCCGTTTTCGTGGGATCCAGGGTTAATTCCAGCTCTCTGAGTTCTGAAAAGGGTGCGGAGAGCAGTAGAAAAGGGAATTTTGAAGAGGGAGAGCACCTGCAGAATATTCTTCGTAAAGAAAACCAGCTGGGACCCGCTGAGGTGAGCGGGGCAGGTAGCAGCGCTCCTCATTTCGGGTGTCTCCAGCTCCAGGCAGGCAGCAGGACGTTGGGCTCTCCTGCTGGCTGAAACCTCGTGAATTCAAGATGAGAAGCTTCATCTTGGGGTGAACACCTTGCCTGCAAAATGAAATCTGTCTCCTGCTGCTTCCTGGAGTTGCTGGGCTGGGGAAAGGGGCCCGAGGTGGTTCCCCAAATGGCCTGGGCTCCTTGTGGTGCTTTTTTTTTTTTGTGTGTGCTCAGCGGTGGAATCGAGGAGCAGAGGGGCTCGGTGAGGGGTTTGCAGGCAGCAACTTTGCACCCCGTTCCGATATTTGGGCTGTTTTTTGTGTTACAGGCGGGTTTGGGAAAGCTGCTTCTCGTTTTGTGGAGTTCTTTGGGCAGGATTAGTGCTGGGGGGTGAGCTACCTGCTGCAGGTACCCATGGGGAGATTTCCCGAGCTTTAGGAAAACGTGGAATTGTGTTTTAGAGGGAAATCCTTCCTAGGTGAACGCTGTTAGGTAGATCTCTCTGTATCTCACTCTATATAACGTGCTGGGATATACATATAAATATATATAATCCCTGGGGCTTGCTGGTTTTCCTCCACCCCCCAATACAAACCCTAAAATTGGCTCCCTCGCAACGCTTGTGTTAAATCCGCTGCTGTCTGTTCATTTTCCTTAAGCTTCTGTGCTGTGATAGGTGATTTAGAGATGATTTATTTCTTCCTTTCTCTGGATGAACTGTTTCTTTCCCCCCGTTTGACCTCTTTCCCCTGCTGCAGGAGGGCTCACCGGGTCCCCGCGGGGCTGTGGGAGAGGAGCTCCCTTTGCTCTGGGGCTTTTGTAGGGTTTTTTTTTCGGTTATCTCTCAGCTGTGGATTGCTGCCTTAGGGCCCTGCGGGATTTCCAAGCAGGCACAGAGCAAAACCAGCTGAATTTCCCCTTCAGAAGGGTTAGATCATCCCTTCTGCAGCGGGGAGGTGGCTTCAGAGCTTGGTGTGAGGAGACATCCAGGGATGTGGCTGCAGCTCCTGGGCAGCCGTGAAGACCCCTAAATCACCCGAGGCTTTGTGTCTGAGCAGTCCTAAAGGAGAATTTGGGCTCGAGCACGGGCCCTGAGATGTCTGGCCCGGGGAAACGGGGCTTCAGCGGCGATCCTTGGGAGGTTTGGGTTGTTTTCATTCTGTCAGAAGTTGGGGTTAGTTCCCAAAGCACCCAGAAACATGAGAAGGGCTGGGAAGGGCACGCCTTCCTCCCTCGCAGCGCTTCCTAAAGCAGGTCGTGACCCTCTCCGGGAAGAATTTGGCAGCTGCTACCCCAGGGCTTGGGACTGGAGCCGAGAGCCTATGGGGGCAGAAGCGGGGGGCATTAAACAAACCCTAAAACCCCTTGGGGTCTCTTCCCTTTCTCTCCTTTTCCTTTCCCCTGACCTAGTGCCTTTCAGGCAGCATCTGCAGGGAGAGTTGCTTTGCCTGAGCTGTGCCACCCTATAACACTGCCTTTGTAGGGTTTCTTTATCCACCCAGCAGGTGGGGAACCGCTTCTCCTCCCTCCTTCCCCCACGTGCTTGTTACCTGCCCCCAAAACTCACAGAAACTTCCTTGCCAGGCATTTTCCTCCTCCCCTCCGTCAGCATCCTCTGCATCCCTGCTTGTTCCCATTCACAACCTTGCTGCAGCTTCGCTTCTTCCCCCCTCTGATTTCCTAAACAAATTTTAGGGCCGCAAACCCTTCGGTGGCCCCGTGGCTGTTTCTGTGCCCTTTGGGGTTTCCACGCTTCCCCCTCTTTGTGTGCGGCTCCTGAAGAGCAGCTTGCTGGTGGCACGTCCTGCTGCAGCCTGGTTTAATCCTCGCCTGGGAGGCTTTGGAGATCTCATTGTTTCTCTCTAATTAAGCGCCGGAGAGGAGCTGAAAGAAATGAGGAACGAGCTGGAGAAGGGGGGAGGAGCGGGGAGAGCAGGTGGCGATCGGATTCGGGGGGAGCCTCGAGCTGGGAATCCTCCCTGCCCTGTGCCCAGGAGGGTTTCCTGTGGGATTTGGGTACCAAAGTCGGAGCTTTTGTCGTTTCTTTTGGACGGAGCAGTTTTTCTTGATGCTTTAGGGCTGGATGTCAGGTTCTTTCCCCTGCCTGGCGCTCGGGTGTGATGGGTTTTGGTGTGACTTTTGTGCAGAAGTGACCGAGAGCTGCTGCAGGCAGCTTCAGTGCCCTTTGTTTGGGGCTTGCCGGCTTTCACCCCTGGTTTATCTGCATGTAGGAAAAGGATTCTTTGCAAAAACACTGTGCTTGGCCCGTCCTGCAGGATCAGGAGGTTTTATAGTGCTGAGAAGCTCCCAAATGGGGCGGTTTGTGCCAAAATGCTGAATAGCTCTTCTCATCTCCCTCATCAACCCAAACGGGTCTGAGAGTTATGCCTGGGATAGAAATGATGCGAACGCTGCAGCTGTTTCTGGAGGCTCATAAAGGCAGGTCCAAAAGCAGTTGGGTGCTCTCTGATCCTGAAGGACGGGATCTTGCCCAGAGGTTTGATTTCAGAGCTTCTTCGCCTGCTTCACATCCCGAGAAGCGAGGTGTTGAGCTGCCACGGGAGAGCAGGAGCCCAACTGAATGAAGCTCGCCTCGTGCCCCTGCATACAATGAGGGGAGACCAGGAGAGCAATTAGGGCACGAAACTATGCCAAAAATCTCATTAAGCGCTGGGAGCCGAGGCTGTGCCTTGTTCCGACACTGGGGGCGAACACATCAGGTTAAAAGTCCGGGTGACCTCGGCGGCCTTTTTCAAAGCCCGCTGGAAGAATCAGCCCTTTGTTAGGAGCGAGCTGCCGGCTTGTTTTATGGCTGTGCTGAGCCCTCGGGAAGGTCCACGTGGTGGGTTGTGCGAGCCCAGCTCTTTGCCACAGCTCCTTGAGCTGCATGGACCCGAAGGGGGCAGTTTTTAGGGGTGGGATTTGCTTGGTTTTTACCTTGCTGCTGCCTTTAGCGACTGGCACTTGTAGTTTTTGTTGTCTGCCTTCCCTTCCTTGCCTCACAAGTCCCATCAGGTGATGTTAACCCTTTTTCTTTCTTTTTTTTTTCCCCTACAGGGAGCGGAGCGACCGCAGTGGTGCAGGCAGCCTTCTGTGCTCCAAAGAAGGAGAAGGTCGCGATTAAACGGATCAATCTGGAGAAGTGTCAGACCAGCATGGACGAGCTCCTGGTATGCAGCCGCGATGGCCCCGCGGGTTTTATTTCAGTCAGCTCTGCTCGCCCAGCACCTTTTCGCATCCCTCCTCGCGGTGCTGGGAGAGAACCCGGCTGCTTGCACCAGAGGCAGTTCAGCTGCTGGCTGTGGGACACAGCGCTGAAGAAAACGTTAAAAAGATCAATTGTTGGAGAACTTCAGGGTATTGTTTGGAGCCGAGCGCTCTGTGTGATCCCTTTGTTTTGAGCGGAATTAACGTGCAAGGGTTAAGCTCAGCTGCCTGTATGAGAGCTCTGTGGTTTGAGGGGGATCAAAAGCTGTGTGCCTGGAGAAGCTTCAGAATTTAGGGGAGTGGTTTTGCTTTCTCCCCCGTTCCTTCAGTTCTTTGCATTTTTATCCTTCACCTGTACAGAGAGAGCCTGAATAAACGAGCTCTTGCTCTTAATCTGGGTATGGGACCGATGCCAGCTAAGGGATCGCTCTGCTGTGCTGCAGGCTGCGTGGAAACCCTCCCTCATCCCGAGCTGGGGACAGGAGGTGGGCTCCTCCGGAGCTGCAGCTCTGTGATTTCCCTCTGATGTGTGCCTCTGAAGATTTTTCTCAATGGGAAACAGCTTCGGGCAGGTAGCCATGGAAACCAAAATTCGCTTTTTGTTATCTGGCTCGGATGTTGATGGGATTTGTTTGCTGCTTTGCTGCGTGTGGGAGCAGCAGCTGCCGCGTTCGCCCTGCATGCGGAAGGCCCCTGAGTTGAAGCCAGGCACGGGGGCATTCCCCTGAGCGTGAGGTGTCCCCCCCAGAGCTGAGAGAGGCGCCTGGAATAAAAACTTCCCAACGTAAATACTGAGGGCAGGGTCTGAGGAGAGGCAGGGAGCGGTCTTGTGTCACCTCTCCTTTTAAAGCAGCTCGCTAGGATCTTTTTTTTTAACCCTTTCCATCTTTCTGCCTGCATCCTGGCAGTTCCTGTCGCGTTAACCCAGGTGCAATGAGAAAGCAGAACAGAGAGAGGCAGCTCTGCTCAGCTCTAATCCTCAGCAAGTCACTTAAACCACGGCTCCAGTTCCCATCTAGTGACTAACGCTGTTTTTATCGCTGTAGATATCAGCAAATACTCCTGCAGAGAGGAAAGGCTCCCTTCCAGCTGTCACCTTTTAGTGTGCCTGTGAAGAGCCGTGTGTAGGACTCTTCAGATGTCCTGCGGTCACATCCTCTTGCTGCTCTCGCTAGAGTTTGGGCTCCCTTCCTTTTTCCCAGTGGGCCTTTCTGTCCCGATGCCATCCCTTGGTGCTCTTCAAGACTTTTCTGTGGTTCGTCCTTGCTGCTGTGCCTTGGTGGTAAACCCAACTGTGTCATCGGGAGATTTAATTGAGATTGTCGGCCTTGGAGTCATTGCCAGTTCCAACTAAAAGGGGTTAGGTTCAGAAAGTGATGCTACGAAGACTCACCATGGCATTTTAGATAACTAATTGCCTGTTTTCAGTCTCTAGCTGTCCCCTTCCTCACCAGGATTTTTCCTGTTAGGGGCAGGACTGCACTGAATGGCTCTCACCAGGTCCGAGTTCCCAATTCTGGGACCAGAGAGCGTGGCTCCTTCTGCAGGCTTCTTTGTAGGCCTCTTGTAAAGGTGGACGTTTACAGCTCCACATCGTGCTTCTTAGTGCCTGGGGTGAGGGCAGGGTTTTGAGCTCTTCCTCTACCTGCAGTCAGTAAATCACAGAATCACCGAATTTCTAGGTTGGAAGAGACCGCTATTTCAGAGGAAAGTACAAGAATCAAGCTCTGAGCATTTGGGGAAAATCTCTCCCCAAACAAGTTCCCGTTTGGACATGCAACAGCTGAGCTCCGATTTATCCAGATTGAAGCTGATCTCGTAATGATTTTTGAAAACATCTTCAAAAGGCAGTTCTGGAGACTTAAATCGTGGAGGGCTGGGGAGAAGGGTGTTGTGGAGCTGCAGGAGCTTCCTGGGGTCAGCAAGGCAGGGGTGTTTTGTGGAAAAAATGCTTTCCCTTGGCTTCTTCTGAGTTTTTCAGTGTGTTGGACGGCGTTTCTTAGTGCAAGAGCCAAAAGGATGGAAACTCATCTCCCTCCTGTGTGTTACCTTCTCGATTTTTTTAATCTTGCCTCTGCATTCGCTGCTTCTTTAGGGTACTCTGAAGGCTTTCAGTCTCGTCATCTCCCTTTGTGGCAGTTTCCCAGATCAGGTTAATTACCTTTTTTTGAGCAACCGCTTGTCATTGCAAGATTTTGTCTCCAAAACCCCTAAATATGACTGAGTCCTTGCAGAGAATGGTGTTTTTGAGAGGTGAGTGCGAAGAGAAATAGCTGGGTCCATACTGGAGCATATTATGCTCTCCACGTGCTTTCTCCTCTCCCCTAACCCTGCTAAAAGCACGAATTCGGGCTTTCATTAGATCCATTATCCTTCTGGTGCTCTGGGGATGGCTGAGCACGCCAGCCAGCTTACGGGAAACTTCGCTCTGTCCCCCAGGCACTAAATCAATGCTCTTGTGTTACAGCACTGCCCGGCCATCAACCCGTGGCACAGAAAAGGGAAAATTGCACTTAAAATGCTTATTTTTTTTCCCCTAGAGTGCTTCAGAAGCAGCGTGGGTCGGGGTAACCTTTGCAAACCCTGCACGATGTCTCGGTTACTGCCGCGGGTTCATCTCGGGGTGCCGAGGGGACTCCAGCAGGAGGAAATGTCCTCTTGAATTTCGGGGGATTGACCCGGGGAGCTCGCTGCCAGCAATCCGGAGATCAAACATGGCGTGAGATTAAAGAAATCAACCTCCTAGTCGAGGAGGTTAAATGAGATGGGATTTAAAGCAGGATTAGGAACTCCCCTGGTTTAAGGCCTGAGCCAACTGTTAACTGCCCGGGCTTCGGCAGGAGTCTCCCCTCTGGGCAGATGATTCTGTAAGTGCTGGTTACGGGGTTTTACACCTTCTTTTGAAGACTCGGCCGGGATATCGAAGTGGCTTTGATCTGCCAGCAGCTCCTACAAGTGGATTAAGCCGACCATAAGGTCGGTGGGAACAAAGGAGCGGGCTGCTGGAGCAGGACAGATGTTTCACCCGTGGCATCTGACAGGAATTGCCATCACAAAAGGGGAAAACGAGTCCCCAGGTGTCAGTGCCAGGGAGTCCCCCGTGGAACACAGCCTCTGCGTGGTGATTTGAGGCGCCGTGTTGCACGTTTCACACAGGGGTCGTTTGTTCCCATCACCTGAGGTTAATTCCTCTACGAAGACTTCTTGCCCCTTTCAGGATTGTTGTGTACCTGCAACGTTTCCCACTGGTGTCCCTTTTTAGTCCCAATCTCCATGTCCTGAGGTGTGGAGGTGAACTGGGCATGGCAGCTGGGTTGGAATCTCTCATTTTGAGCTCTGTCCTTTTTCCTCATCACCTTCAAATAATTGTTCTTAAGGTGATTGCAGCAGAAGAATTCAGCTTTTTTACCCTGATATTTAAAAACAGAAATAAATCAATATTCTTGAACTTACACTCTTTGAACTAAACCCTTGGAGTTTCGCTTAAAGCAAGTGTTTGCCACCCACAGCTCGAGCACCGCTTGGTGTTTTCGAGGAGATTGCATCTGCCCTGCTTTGATTTTTCCCTCCCAACCCCATCTTTTTTTTGGGTTGTGGTTGCCTTCAGCCAGGATAACCAAACCAGCAGCTTCCTGGGAAGTTGCAGGTACCCACGTGCGAGCAGGCAGCATCCGTGCTGCGTCAACGTGTAGGAAGCACAACTAAATAAAGCCAGATTTTTCACCCCTGCGTTTGAATTGTACAGATAAGGAAGGATTTAATAACGGGGGAGCACTGGACGCTGTGGGCTGGGCTGGAGTTACTGATCAGAGCCGTGCAAGGAATGGTTCAACCCCGCCACTGCTACACAGCCCTGAGCTGGCGGTGTTTTGGCACAGAGCTGCGAAAAGGGAAAATAAATACCAGCAACCACAGCAACCCCCCTTTGTGCACTGCAGCACGTGACAAACACAAGCTTTTTTTTTTCTTCCAACTGTTGTTTCCAGCCCGGGGAGCAGCGTTTGGTAACGTGCAGGAGAGGAAATTCTTGGAGAACAATAAAATAGGAATAAAGTGACACAGGATCCCTGCGAAGAGCTGCCCCGATGGCAGAGACCCGAGCCAGATCGAGGCTGTTAAAGAAGCTCGGGCCAGACCTTGCCTCGCTGGCTCCTGGATTCCGACGGGATATGCTAACAGATAGAAAACAGGGAATGTTTGCGTGTGGCTTTTTGTACGATTTGCTTGATCTCCCAGGGAGTCAGCTCAAAATATTTTGAGGTCTAACTGAGGAAAGATTAAAACCAGCTCCTCTGGAGCCTTTCTGAGAATGGTGGCTTTGTGGAAGGGCTGCCTGATGGGAAGACTTCACAAAGCCACATCCCACTTGCTTCTTTCCACCTCTTTTTTTTTTTTATTCTGGTGTCATTTGTGCACTTTTTATTTATCTTTTAATTGTCAGAGAGAGGTTAGGCACCTGGATTTACTTGTGTGTTTCTTAAAAAAAGCTTTACAATTAATTGAAAGCCTTACATCAAGAGCTAATTCCAGGGGGAAGGACAAAAGCTGGGGCAGGTTCGTGGATCCCTTAACTAGGGGCTCAGCCCAGTTCTCAGAGCAAACCCCAAATGATCTCAGGTTAAACGAGTGAATTTAAATGAGCTGCCTTTGGGAGAGGCTGTGTAAAGGGGAGGTCATGCAGTGGACGTAGTGCTTGTCCACCTCCCTGCTTCTCCTCCATCCCCAGGCAGAAACTGGAAGCTAGGTTTCATTTCAGGCTGTATTTAGTTTCACAGAGTGGTTTTCAGTCAACGGTGTGAGATCAATGACCTGCAACTCCACAGCTCTTCAAACATCCCTCCTTGTGTAGAAGAATCAGCTTATTGGGGCGTCCTGGAAAGCTGGAGGTGCTCCTGGAGGAGCTGGAAGAGGAACCAATTCCTCATTTGCTCCTTGAAAAGCAGCGGTAAATTGGAGAAGGTCTCCATGAACGTGTTTGTGGGGCTGCCTTAACCCCACAGACCCATGGCTTGGGTTGGAGAGGACCTTAAAGATCATCCAGCTCCAGCGAGAGCAGGTCGAGAGGAACGTGAGGCGTGGGCAGAGCTTCCCCTGGAGCTTTGGTGGCAGGGAGCTTTGTGCTTAGGGAGGAAAGGATGAGGGCAGGGCTGTGGGGGGACCTTTTTCTCCTTCTTCCCCTTGTGGGGTGCCAGCCTTGGCCCAAAGGATGGCTTTTGATAGGGGAAACCAAGAAACTGGGAGGCTTTCTGTCCATGGTGGTTATTTGTACCTGAATAATGAAAACTCGGTCAGTTTTCTGGGATATTGTTCCCCTGTACCTTGGAAAACCTCAACCCTTACCCCATAACAAAATCTATGAATAAGCACGGTCAAAACTCGAGCAATTTCATATCCGAGAGCACTTCACATTGTGCTCCATCAGGAGTAGCCAAGCACTTTGTGATCTCAGGCTGTTTTCCTCTTCTTCCCCTACAACAAAAACAGGACCTGTCCTTTGTGCCCTCAACCCAACGGAGCCGAGCCGTCTGCTTTCATGCTGGGGAGAGACATTAGGGATGAGAGACTCTTTTTTTTCCTTCCCAGAGGCCAGTATTTCCCTTTCTATAGGATAGCCTTCAGCTGGTGACACCTGGTGTGTAGTGGCTCACTGAGAGGAGGTGGCGGCATGAACCTCGTGGGTAAAATCTTCAGCTGAAGCCTGCTGCAGCTGGAAGCAGGTGCTTGGTGGGAGAGCATTTTATTGCCTTTGCCAAGGGGATTTCTGTCACTTCTTGCCTTCTGCTAGCCAGACAGAGACAGGTAGAGCATCCTAAAATATCTTTGAGCCCTAGCATGGTGCAGGCTGAGTGCTAGGAGCACTTCTGGATTTGTCTGTGGGTAGCTCCCTCGTAGCCTTTTCCTTCTCACCCTCTATCAGACACCGTGTCTCGAGGGAGCTATTTTCTGTACCCACGGAATGAAACCCCTCGAGTCCAGCTGCTAATGCTCTGTTTTTCTCCGCAGAAAGAAATTCAAGCGATGAGTCAGTGCCATCACCCCAACATCGTATCTTACTACACCTCCTTCGTGGTGAAGGACGAGCTTTGGCTGGTGATGAAGTTGCTCAGTGGAGGTGAGTGATCCCATTTACAGACCCTATAAAACGACGTCACAACTTGGCTGGCGTGCTCTCGTCTCCCTCCCAGGCTTCCCTCCTCCTTGGGAGTTAACACGCTTGAATGATAATGCTCAACTTCAACCCATTTGGCTCAGAAACAGCTTTTCATTTTATGTACACCGGTAGTAATGCCTAACTGCATGACTGGTAGCTTGTTTTAGCGCCTGCTTTGCATATTTGATGGTGTTTTGTATGTGTTTGCTGAGTGACTCACTTGAGTATTTGGGAGGATGTGACTTCAGACAGTGACAGGAGAAACTCAGGTACAGATGCAGCAGTTGAAACCATCCCAAACTTAAAAAGAAATGCAAAAAATTAAAAATCTGACCTGTGTCTTCTCATCTGATGGATCTGAAGTGGTGTTTCTTGGATCACATTTACAAAAGCTTCTTCACTTTGCTCCAAAAGCCTAGAATAAAGTTTTGGACTAGAGAGGTATGTGACTGAGCCCACCAGTTCCCACGTTTCCAGTGGGGACTGTGATGTTTGCAACTCCTTTTGCAGGGCTGAGGGCCTGACCTTTTCTCACCTGGAGCTCGGAGGCAACCATTCAGTCTATTGATTTAACTTATTTACACGTTGGCTGCCCTTGTGAGGAATTTAAATCACCTGGATTGCCAGCAGAACTGCCCCTGTGATGCCAGTGTGTTACGAAGGGAGGAGAAGATCAGGGTAGGAGCAGCTTGATTTGTGTTGTCTCATTCCTCAGAGCTGGGTTACCTGCCACTAGTTCTGGGTGACAAAATAACTGCGAGTGCTTGGGGCAGTTTCAAACTGCCAGAGCCAGGGAAACATTCCCCTTCCCGGATTTATTGACTCAGCTGCTGTAGAAACAGCTTTTTTTGAGAGAAAGAAAAGAAGTTTTTACATTTTCTCTATCATTATTGCCTAATTTGATCTCATAGTATTTTCCAGACTTCATGTTTAAGTTGCCGTAGAGAAAAGAAAGAGATTCGGGTTCTGGATGACAACTGAGGACTGTTGCTAAACCTTAGGCCTGTCTTGAGGAGGCTTGATTTTCCTGGCACCGTAGTGAAAAGGCATTGAAAGCTGAAAAAATCGTTTTCTTGCCTTTTTAAAAAACCTTCTTGGCTTCTCTGCTCTTGGCTTAATATCGTAGGCTGTAAAATGCCAGATGCTGATGTGGAAAAATCTGGCTCAACCTGTTGGCTTCTTCCACGAGAGCTCGCTAATGACCAGAAAACAGGCAGCTTTCAGGATCTTCTTTAGAAAACTCCCCAGTTCTCCTGGGGGCGGTCGGATTTCATGCTAGCTTGAGCCTTTTTTAAAGGCTTTATTAAGACCCATGTGCTCGTGTGTCATGAAGCAATACCTCCTCTTTCCTTGGAGGGACCCTTAACGGGCGGGTCGTTAAGGATAGGATCGCTGGTTGTGTGCAGAAACGAATCCCTTGCCAATTCAGTGCAAATAATTTTGGTATAGGAAGTGTCTACGGGGGAAAGCTTTCCCAACATGAAAAGTTTCCCAACATTTTAGGGGTGCAGGACAGACGGCAGCAACGTTCTTGACCTTTTTCAGGAGGATTCATGGCCTCCTTGAAGAAAATGTGCAACGTTTTCATAGTGGTTTAATGTTGGAACCAAGTCGGGGTTAGGCTCATCCTTGATCCTCCAAACGTTGCTTCTGCTTGCCCTCACTTTTCTGTCTTTCTTTTTTTGGGTGTAGCTGGAAAAAAAAAAAAAATCAGACTCTGGTGCCTTGATAATGAAAAGATGGCCCAGAAAGGTAAAGGGCAGACTGGAAAATTGCTGGGGAATAACCAGAGCTTCAGCACCAACCTCTTGGTGGTGCGAAATGGCTGTCAGGGCGAGTCACCTTGAACAGGCATCTGCATTATACAGCGGGGGTTTGACCCCTGTGCACATTTGGCCCTAAACGCGGTACTGCTGTAAAGCAGCCCTACCAAATCTCACCTTTTGTTGCCCACGTTGAAGGCCAGGGGCATACAATAAAAGACGGGCTGATTTCTCACTTAAAACAAAACATTTGGGGGCTGGGGGAACGGCTGAAGTAGACTTTTGAGGGTGACCTGTTAGGATTTATGCAGGAAATACCTCGTGAGAGGTTTCCCAGCCTCTTCCAGCTTCTACTCTTTGCGTGGCTGAACTTCAGAAGTTGCATTTTAGATGCCCTAGACAAGTTTTATGGGATAGCCCTTAAGACGGGGCAAGAAACTTTTTTATTTGGAGCTTTCTGACTGAAGAGCTTTTCCCATTCACTTTTAATGAGACTCTTTCCTGTTGTTTTTTGGGCCGGGTGATTTATGTCACGAGAGATGCTTTCAGAACTGCTTCTCATTCCTTTCGGCTTACTGCTTATCAGTAATACACGGGCCGAGTTTCGTGGTCAGCTGTCAGCCAGTGGGAAAAATAATGAGCTGAATTTCTCAACAGGAAAAAACTCGGGCTATTTTTTATGAACCCAAAAGGGGAAGGAAAAACAAAAAGGTGGAGCCTAACTCTTTTATTCCATCGAACTATTCATAGAGCCTGGGCTGAGATTTGTGCATCCCAGTGAGCACGTAATCAAATCTGTTTGATTGTGGTTTCCTACTTGGGATTTTTTTCTGGGTAAAAGTTCAGGATCTTACTGCTTCTCTTCCATCAGTGTCAATCGATGCTGGCGTGCGTTTTCAGGCTGCAAATAGTTCTGCTTACATGGATGTTATTGCTTTGATAAACAGTCCTGGATGCAAGCCTCTTTTTGTTGTTCTGAGGGCAGTTTAATTTATTTTCTGGGTACAGTCAGCTTGTTGAAAGCTTAACCTGGCCGTACAGGCAGATATTTCAGAAACATCTCCGAGGGGAGGTATCCCACGAAGCCAGAGAGCAGTTGTCCCAGAAGCTGGGCTATTTATCTCCGTTGGCACTGAGAAGAGGTGCTGGTGTGCCCCGTCCCTCTGACACCCTCCTTCAGCTCTGGCAACGTGAGCCCGAGGCAGATCTGGGAAGTTCTCTGCTGCTCGTTCCCTTCAGCAGAAATCGCAGCCTCCTTCCCTGCGGTGATGAAACCGTTTTTCAGGGAGCTAAGCTCAGCGGTGTCAGCTTGGCACCCCGGCCTTTTGGTCCGCTGTTACTCCAAACTAAACCCCGATGGATATTTCTGGACAGCTGCTGAGCTGCTCTGGGCCTCGCTGACATTCCCATCTCACGGATTTCACTCGTGCCTTTTAAAGCTCTTTGATGCCCCGTCCCTCTCTCCGGGGCTTTTTCTGAGGAAGAGGAGCAGCTGTCCTTTTGTTCTGGTGCTTTTTCTGCCTGTGACCCGTTTGTTCCTCTACATTCTCCCTGGTTTGAAGAGCTCTCAGCTAACAGGTGACCCTCGGCTGTGCCTAACTCCACAAAACAGGTGCTCAGAAGAATCGGCCGTCTGCTGCATCGCCCAGCAACTTTTACTGTCCCAGGCTAAATCAGAGGAGCCCTCCAAAAATATTTTCAAACTGTGAATTTGTTAAACGCTGACACGTTTCCAGATAGGGCTCTTGGATCTTCTGCCTTCCTGAAGGCTCCTCATTAAATCTGCTAAGGAGATTGGAATATTGGAATAGCTAAACCTTGCCTTTTTTCCCCCAAATTGAACATTATCTAGGTCCTATCTCCCTGGTGGGGACCCAAGACATCTCGTCCTCCTTCTGCCGCGTTAATCTCTGATCATAACGCGCTGCTGCAATTAGGAGGGGCCAGACCAAAGCCACAGGTTCTTAGAAATCCTCGTGATTACGCTGAATTATTCTGTGAGGAGAGAGCTACGCCGTTCTGAGGCCCTCCGGAGGGCTGTTAATTTGTGTCTCGACAAATAAATTTCCAACCCTTAAGGATGGGAGAAGGCAGGAGGCTGGAGGGGCTGTATACGAGTACGGGATGCGGAGCTTGTATGGATACGTCCCCGTTCCTAGCTATAATAAGAGAAACATGAAAAATTAAGTTGTTTACTTTATTTTCTTCAGGTTTTCGCCTGTAAATGTCTCAGGCCTAACCGCAGTAGGCTGTCCTGCCCCCTTATTTTAACATCTTGCTGCCTGCCTTAATGTTGTCCCTTGCAGGCATCCACACAAGAGCTCCAGAGGGAAAGGGGCAAGAAGTGGAAGTTCCCTTAACTTCCTCCCTCCGATATGCCTTAACCAGGGTTACGAAAACTTCAAAAAATGAGCAAACCTCAGAAAACTCCCTGGGTGTCTTGGTTTGCTTTGTGTAACTTGTTCTTCCCTTTCCTTTCGAGCTCCGTTGCTGCCTCTGTCCTCCTCGGCCCCAGAGCTGCCGGCCGCAGGCGGCTGCGCTTCCTTCTTGAGCGTTTTCCTCCTGGCTTTGTCAGAGGCTGACGAGGTGCAGGTTTCGTTCTTGGCTCCGACGGCAGCCGGGCTCACCGAAACCGCTGCCTTCTGCTGAGAGGTCTTAAAGCAGCAGCAACGAATCCCAGCGCTCAGAGGATACGGCTGCTGAACATCTCAATTCCCCCAAAACCGGGTGGTGAAACGCCGGTGATTCCCCAGGGATGGATTCCAGCCTGTTTGTGCCAGGCCTTTAAATGGTGTGCGTGTGTGGGGTGTAGGACAGGATCGCGTTTATTAGGGCTCACACAGGGAATGCTCTGCCTGATCTTCCTCTACAAGGACATTGCCCCCTGGTAAATTCAGGACGCTGCTTTGCTCGCAGGTTTCTTGTGTCTTCGTTGCTCAGATACTGCTGCCGTGGGTGGAAATGAACCCTTCGCTTCCGGAAATTAGAAACTGCCTTCTGAGGAGGGGGTCAGAGCTCATCAGCTGTTTCCTCGCCGTGCCAGAAAGGGCAAGGCATGCCGCCGAGCTTCCCGTCCTGGGGGAGAGCAGCGAGGGGGGATTTGTTCGTGTAATTTGAGCGGAAAACCACTTCGCTTCCAACTTCCATTCAATTTGCACGTGGAGACTGGGCTTCCTAAGCAGCCACAACGGGGTTGCGACCACAACGGGGTTGGTGATGGGTGGCACGACGCTGAGGCACTTCAGAAACGATCGGGCAACAACACGAAACGTTTCCTCGCCTCGCACGGCATCCTGTGGGCTTCCTGGCGGCGCGCTGCTCGGCGTGCACTCGAGAGGCAGGAACTTGTTTATAGCTGCATTTTTTCCCCATCAATCTCTAAGCATCTCCTCCTTCCCTTCGTGTGGAGTTTGGGATCGGTTGCTCATCACCAGGCTTCTTTAAACATCCTTATTAAACGGCAGCCTTGTTTGTGTTTACATTTCGGCTCCGCTTCTGGCTCTGCCCTCAGTCTTGTTTTGTCTTTTCCCGACGTGTTTCCCCTTCTGGGCTTGGCATGGCTTTTCAGTCAGCCCCAGCCAGCCTTCACTTCTTTTCTCTCCCAGCTTAAGGTTTAAAAAAAGACATTCTAGTGGGTTTTTGTCCTTAAAAACGTTGTGATAGCTGTTCTGTAATACCTGTAGCATGTGCCTTGTTTCTGCTGTTAACCTTCTCTTCTGGCCACTCGGTTATGGGAGCTGTTTGCTTGCAGATTGTTCAACCCCTCTGCACACAGGGAGCACAAATCCACGCTGCAACTGCATTTAAGCAGAGGTGCAGCAGAGTTCAGGTGAGCTCTTTCCTTCCCCAACTTCTCTTTGAAGCCGGTTCGGAAGCTGGCTCAGAAACCAGCGCTGGGGAAAGTGAGAACATTTGCCTGAGCAAACAAGGAGGTGGCACCAAGGGTATCGCACGCTCAGCCTTGGGAATGCTTGGGAATGACTGAGTTGGATATCTCAGGCTGATGCTGAAATACACTGCCAGCCTTGTAGTAGCAGCTGTTTTCCTCAGCAGTGAGATTCCCGTGACTTTGTCTTTGAGGGGCTCCCCGTTTAAGTTGTGGTTTTCTCTTTGGGGGTATTCGGTCCCGCCACAGCAGCTTCCTGAACCAGAAAATCACGAGGTTTCTAACCCTGCACTCAGCAGCGTGTGGAAATGAAGCTTGGCTGAGCTCTTCGCATCCCCCTGCGCCAACTTTTACAAGGTTGCCTTTGATTCTGGAGGCAGCTCCGACCTCCCCAGCTACTGATCCGTGTCTTGGGAGAAATACAACACTGTGTTGTGATGCCAGGAGCAAAACTGCTTTTTTTTAACACGTGTAAACAAAACGGGGATGATCCCTACAACGCTTTGCTCACCAGGAAGGTGGCTCTTTGCTCTTCTGCTGCTCCCTGAGCTCAGCATTTCGCTGACAGCCTCGTTGCCCCCACTCCTTTTTCTGGGCTAAGCACAACCTCGGCTAACACGGGGGTTTTCGACCAAAGGATTTTCAGCACCAGCTGATCTGCCTCCTCCTGTTCCCCGAGCCCTTCGCAGGAGAAGGGAAACGTTTCTGAACTGAGTCTGCTGACAGCGTTGTGGGTGGGAGGAGGACAAAACGAGTAGGTGAAGAGCCGCATATTTTCGCTGGACTTGTACACAAGTGACAGTTTGTTCCCCAGATAAAGGCACGTTTCAGAGGGAAAACCTGCAGAGTGGAAGAGGAGGGGGCTGGGTGGTTTTTTCGTAGGTGTCACAAAAATTCGTGCCCAAAATAAGAGCACCAGGGCTTGCAAGCACGGACTTCTAAAATAGGGATTGTGATGGGCTGAATCCCAGGTGAGTCCCCGTGGTGTCCAGGAGAGTCCTTTTCTTAGCCAGCCAGCCTAAAAGGTGAGATTTCAGTGAAGGATCATGTGCCCATGAACTTGCGGGGTGTTAAAAGCTTCACGTGAAGAAATATATATGTAGAAACAACCTGAATTATGGCTGGGTAAAACCTTCAGCTGATGAAGACCCAAGTCAAAACTAACCGAAGAGGAGTGGTTCTGTGCTTGGACGGGATAAAGGAAGGCGAAGAAGAGTATTCTGACATGAAATATTGAGGGGATGTTGTGCAACGGGACTTCTCTACTTCATTTATCTATGTTCTGTTTTGTTAGTGTGTGCTCAGAGCAGGTCTTTTGCAAATCCCACGAGCCAAGTGAATTTTTTTTTGGGGACGAGGAAGCTGGAGGTGCCGGTCAGGGGAGCAGCAAGCGCTCAGAGCAGCTTCACTGCTGGCACAGGAGGGCTGCCAGCATCCTCCCCTGCTCACACATGGGTTCTCCCTTCTTCTTACCCTCCTTTTCCTTTCTGTTGGCTCTGACGCTCATTCCTTCATCCTTAGAGGATGAAAAGGACAAAAATTAAAAAAAAAAAAAAAAAATCGCCTTGTATTTTTCAGTTTGCTTCAAGAATTTGCGAGGTGGAACTTTGTAATCTCCGCATTAACCAAATTCCTACGGCCAAGTCTCTCAGCTTTTGCTGCTCTTCAGATGCAGAAGTGTTGTGTTTCCTTTCAGAGACAGTCCAGGCTGCATTTGTGCCTTGCAGTCGTGCCTGCTTTCCTCATTCTTTAAGAACTTGTACTGCTAACACGACTTTGTGCCCAGATCTTTAAAGATCCTAGCGCTTGGCTATCCGGTGATGGAACCGTATAAACTCAAGGCTGAAGGTGCTAACTAGCACACGCCTGGCAAACAAAATGAGACATCCTGTGCTGGAGCTGTGGGAGCAATAAAATCAAGCTGTGTGTGTGCATCTAGACCGAAGATGATCTTCTCCAAGAGCCCAGTACCCAATATATCATCAAAATGGGACCTGGCACAAGAGATGTGTTCCTGGTCATTGATTCCGTTTGTTCCTGGCTGCAGCTCCGGGGGGTGGGTTGCTCTATCAAGCCTGGTTTGTCATGCAAGGTGATGTCATTCACACCACGGCTGGGAGAAAAACTAAAGGCTGATGTTTCTAGGGAAGGGGCTAAGCCATCCCAGTTCTGTCTGCAGTGAAGAAGTGACTCACTGTCAGAATTCAGCCCCGTTTGTTCTCTGTATAATTATTTCCACTTTTTTTTTCTTAGGGCAGTGCCGTCCCTTAACATACTCATTTCTTCTTGCTGTTCCTCTGCACTGAGTTTGAGAGCTCAGAACGAGGCTAATTTTATCGAGCTCGTTGCCTGCTGCTTGTGAGTCCTGGCAGCCCCCTGCTTTTTCCATTTCCCCCTCCTGCTCCTCCAGCTGTAGCATCAGTATCTACTTAAAGCCCTTCCGAGAGGTCTGTGTGTGTGCAATTCACGTTTTGCTTTGTTCAAAGAACCTCTCAGGCACTTGTCATCCTGACCGTTGTTGCTTCCCCTCCCGACAAATTCCAAGAACTTGGGTACCAAGAGCTTATAAAATACCCTGAGCTGCAAATCAGTTCTTCTAGTTCATGCTAACGTGTTTCATTATTTTCTCTAGGCTCCGTTTTGGATATTATAAAGCACATCGTGGCCAAGGGAGAACACAAGACCGGCGTCCTGGATGAACCCTGTATAGCCACAATCCTCAAGGAGGTGCTGGAGGGGCTGGACTACCTGCATAAAAACGGGCAAATCCACAGGTATTTTACATTTCTCATCATCCTGAAATGCATGGCACTGAAACAGAGCAGCTGAGCACGTGCAGTCCCACCACACAGCCAGCTGTCAGGGTCTGAAAAGTGGAAAATAGAGATGGGAGCTTTACTGAAACTGCAAACTTGACTTTCTACACAGTAGCTGCTTCTTTAGGAAAGCCATGAGCAGGGTAAGTTTGGGTAAACTTCAAGATATCGAAAGTTCTTGTACAGAAAACCTCTTTTCAAGGGTCAAGCTCCAGCTACAATGAGTAGTTGTTAGAGCTGGAAAAACTTCAGCTGCTTTTGCTTCTTGCAGTGCTGCAGATCACGAAGAGCACTGCGTAAGAAACGTTGGGCAATTGAATAAAGAGCCCTTCAAGCCTGGTTCTTTTTTTTAAGGCTAGCTGCAAGATCAACGTGACAAAATGTAAATTCGGGTAATTTCATTTCGAGGAGATGGAAACAGAATTAGAAGTGAAAAAACTTATTCTGTAGGTAAAAGCCCGCTAATGGCCTGGGATTTGATGGATCGCTGAGACGCGGGTTTCTGTGCTGCTCTGTCATTTGGGAGGTATTTTTAAAGCATGTTTTCCTGTCCCCTGGCGTTTCAAGGTGTGGCGTGCTGTAGAGAGAGAGGATACTAAGTCAGTACGTTCTGCCATTAAAAAATAAAGACACAATCCTAAGTATGCACTGAAAATAGAACGTACAGCTTGTGGGGAACATACATCATCCCGGCCCCAAGCTGCTGCTGGGAACAACAGCCTCTTCTTCCCTGGGAATTCGCTGAGCTCGGTCATCTTCTGGTCCAATGCCATGATAAGCACTGCTGCTGCTGTGCTGGAATAAGTTTCAGTCCGCTTGCGAGAGCTGCGCAAGAAGAGGTGACTTTATTTTTTTTTCTTCAAAACGTTCTTTTAATTAGAAAATCCAAGCGGCATTTATTTCATAGTTTTGGTCAAACCGACTGGTCTTTGTAGATTGTTTGGGGTTAAAACAAACCAGAAGGTTGGAAACAGTTTTGGAATCGTTCTTTTCCCTGAAGGAAATCTCAGATTTCAGCTTCCAGCCTCCATTAAAGCTCTGATCTAACAAGGACGGTTGTCTCCACTGAAGGCAGGTTTCATTTCACAGCTGTTTTAATTATGTTTTCTAGAATTGACTTCGAGCAGCCTAGGAAGCTAATAACATAACAGAACATCTTGCTTGCTGAGCACGTGGTCATTTCTTGCACGAGTGATTAACAAAACCCTGCTCGTGTGTGATTTCCACTTGATTTGCTTGGCTCATCTCGTCTCATGAAACTGAAAAATACATAAGTTAAAGCAGCAGTAACGTGTTAAACCTTAATTTTTTTGTGAAAATGTCATATGGTGATCTCTGTGCTGAAAGAGAGGTGCTTCTCCACGTGCCGTGCTGCAGTGGAAGAGCAGAACTGGTGGTTGTGGTGAGGACCGTACAAAGCATATTCGTGGTTTTTTCCTTCCTGCAGTCAGCAAAAGCGAGATGCTCGCAGGGTTCAGACCGCTTGCTCCGAAGAAAATGTGATTCAGATTGAATCACTCTGCGACGGACTGAATCCGACGTGCTGGGACTGCTCTTGTCCTGCACGTCGAAGCGTTTTGCTCTGATTTAGTAACGAAATCACCGCGGTTGTTGGAGCCGTGTCCTTGGTGCAGCTTAGGGCTGCTGTTGTGCATCAGCTTCTTTGATCTATTTATTGAGGGCGGCTCCTGCAGTAACTTGTAGGGTGATTTATCAGAAAAAAGCATTCGGATTGCTGCTGTACGTGGGAGCAGAGTGATCTGGGGAACTTTTTTATGCAGAAAAACCTGGAGCAGTGCTAATGCTCGAGGCACGGAAGGGAAGTTGTGCGTGGGCTCCCTACCTGTGCCACGAAGGATGGGTTCCCGATTGGGTTGGCACTGGGCAGGCTGACGTGCCTTTGAGGGAGGAAACACGTTTCCTTTATGGAGTTAATCGTGCTGGCGTGCGTTTTATCCAGATGTGCGTACAGCACCGGCATAAACACAACTTAAAGCTGCACGAGGAGAGGTCCCAGCTGCACCGCATACGAATCTCTGTATGGTTTTCCTATTTTGCCTGACTCGAGGGGTCATAATACTGCTCCTGCCTGATGGGGAACACAGGTGGGAGCCTCGCGGTGTTGCCAGAGATGCTCTCGAGAGGAAGTGTTTAAAATAACTGCGTTTTGGTCCCTGGGGGCAGCTTGGAGCTTCTGTCTCTCAAGGAAACGGCACCAGGGGATGGCTGAGCTGCGGGATCCGGTGTTTGCAGCACACCTCGGGCCGAAACCAGGTCAGCTGGGAAGGGGCAGAACTGAAGGGCTTCCTTTAACAACCCCAAAGTGAGCAGCAGTCCAGCCAGGCACAGAGTTCAGCTGGGATATTTAACGTCAGGACCCGAATGCTGACCTCAAACGGGGACAGCTCCTTGCTGCTCTAAATCATCCGTCGGACCAGAGGGCGTGTATCTGACAGCAGAGAGGCTCAATACTTCTGAATTATGTACCACGTTAAATGGGTAAATTAAGTGAACACGTGGAAAACCGGCTTAATGACATTCTGCTGCTGCTGAATCTCACCCGGCCTAAGCTCGTCTTGAACTTAATGCCACTTCCAATTACGGTTTGGGGGAGCTGGCGTCGCGGGGAAGTGTAAATCTCCTGCCTCGGACGGGAGGGTAGCTGGGCGGTATTCTCTAGAGGAGATCCGAAAGCCAAATACGTAGTGAAAGCTTAAATTATCATTTTTTTGTTTGCTTTCCTAATGAACAGCCGGAGCGAGGCTGAGCCCTGAATAGCTGCTGTTCAGCGCGTGTCTCCAAAGTGATATTTTTTGGCTTTCATCGTGCAAGGGATGAAAGGAACAGCACGAGGCCCTGTGGAAAAGGCAGAGGAGAAAGCAGAATAGGTTTTATTTTCATGAACCAGGTAACAAGAGCAAATGATCCCCATCACCCCCCCCAGATCAGCACTGCCTCCTCTCTCAGGCTGGCAGCTCTGCAGCCCCTTTGTGATTTTGTGTCTCCTGGCGATCCCAAGGCCAATTTGAAACCCCAGTGACCCTGTTAACGGGTTAACCACTCTGAAAGCTCTGTGTGAAGCCATCCTGCAGGGACAGACCCTACTTGGACACGTTTGTGAAGTCCCCCAGGACCTGTGACACTGCGAGGGGTCGCTGCCAGGCTGATTTTATCAGGGTGCCTGCAGCAGGTGACACTCAGGGCACATCGAGCCTCTCCCTGCTTGGGCTCAGATTCCTCTGTGGTGTTGGGCTCAGCAGGTACCCAGCAGTTCAATGAATGACCTGAAAATAAAAAAAGCAAAAGCACCCCGGGGGTAGGGTTTATTGTTTCAAGGGGCTCGTCGGAGGAAGTTCAAAGCTTGTCCAAGTGCTGCTCTTTATGGGCAGCTGACAGCCCTATCACGCCGATTAACTGCTGCAAGGTCTCTGTGTCTTTCTCCCTATTTTTATCTCCGAGCTTATCTCCTGCCCGTGATTAGCCGTTGTGTAACCGAATATTTCGGTCCAGGTGCAGTGATACATTGCTGGAGTGGTTGTGTGTTGTCAGATGCTCCTCTTGCAGCGTAATGGACGTGATGCTTGTTTTGCTGTTAAAACAAAAAAGCCGAGGAAGTTTTTAGGGTCTCATGCACTCGAAATACTGGCAGGGCGGTGATCCAGCTATTAATTTTTTCACTGCTCTACTGTTTGGGGAGGAGAGAGGTGCAGCAGCCCAATGGATACACTAAGATCAGCTCGTGCTCCAGTACAGAACCATCTTTTATTTGTATGTATTTATTCTTTTTAATTCTTTATTCATTTTAAATCAGTTTGGCGAGCACAGGGACAGCAGGGTGCTGTGGCAGCTGTTGCGACGTAGCTTTGAAGAGACCCTGGAAATAATAATTCTCGATGTGTCCTTCTGGCAGATGTGTTAGTGAAACCAGAAGAAAACTTCACAGCCCCCCTCCAGCCGGGGCTGTAATCTTTTAGGGAGTGTTTCAGCAGTGAAATTTGGCAAGGAAAGACTGGGGGATAACGGGATGTGGAGCCTTTCCCCTCTAATTGCCAGGTTGATTTATTTTTAAGTCAGGCCACCAGTAATTTGGAAACCAGCTCTTGCTCAGCCATGGGAAGGGGATTGCCCTGATCCGATTCACAGAGGCTGCCCTCTCCTACGGAAACTTGGCACCTCGGAGGTATGGGACTAATATCGTGTCCCCCGAGGCCGAGAAGTGTTGAGCAAAGGGAGGGGAATGAAGGTTCTGACTCCAGACCGGTATTTTGCAATCGTTTTGTATTCAGGGCAGTGTGCTTTGGGTCTCTTCTCCCTGAAAATAAAGGATGGACAGAAGTAGCCTTTAGAGGTGTTGGTTACTAAAAGTTTTGCAGCTTGAATTTATGAACTGTTGAGTAGCCAGAGTGATGGAAATGTTATTCTTGTGCCTGTGGGCTCCTCGGTGGGAAAGCAGAAGTGCTTTGGATTGCATTCGGTGATTTTCTCCCCCAAATAAACACCTGGCTGGGCAGCACTGCGAGCACAAAGACCTCTGCATCTCCCCGCTGTGCGCACCGCAGTCCTACTGGGCAGTATTGTGGGGCTTTGGCAAACCAGCCTGCTCTCCTGGTGGCTGTTTCTTCCACTGCATCATCCAGAAATTCATTGCCTTAAAAAAAATAAAATAAAATAAAAAAAAAATCCCTGTGGTTGCAAGGAGAAAATGAGAACCAGATGTAAATCCCAAATCCGCAGCCAGCCAGAAACAATAGCTCCCGTGGAGACTGCCTCTATCTGCTTCAAGGAAAACTGTCTCAGCCCCAAAGCCTGAAATCTGGCCATCAGAGTTCCTGGGGTGAACGTGGATTTCCTGAGGGAAGCAGGGCCCTGCTGCGGCTCCAGGCTGGCGGCAGCGTGGTTTGAGGTCCCTGTGCCTGCTTCCATGGGGACACCAGAAGATGGACACTTGCTGCATGACCCAGGTGCTGCCCCTGGGCTTTGTCACTGCATGCCCTGCCAAAATCGCTTTGATTTAGCCTAAAAAAAAACCCAACACACACACAAACTTTTCAGTACAACTGTTAGGAGCTGCGTTAAACGGAGATGGGCTTTTAGGTTTTCTGTCCCCTTTGTTCCATGAAGATAAGAAGTTACGTGCAGAGAGTTCAGGAGGTGGACTCGATGCTCCTTGGGAGTCCTTCCAGCTCAGGTTCTCTGATTTTGGGAAGGAAAGGAGCAGGAGACAGAGCGGGGCGAGCTGTGAAAGGTTCAGCAGCGCTTGTAGGTTCGGGTCAGTGAGCCCTACCCGAGCTGCACACTACACTAGTGTGGTCTCCAGCAGTTCCTGAGTTGTCGGGAGTATTTGGGTTGGACGTGGTTCAGGGCTGGTAATCTTCATTCCTGTCTGCAGCATTAGTTAGAGCAGGAGAAAATGTCACCCTCGCTTACCTTTTGCTTTTTCAGAACCCCAGTGCTGTTCCTATTTACTCACAGCCACCCTGTTTGCAGCATCTCCCGCCTCTGCTTTTATCTGCTGTGGGTTATTGGGAGGGAGTAGGTGACCTGGGACAGGCTCTTCAACATCTTTCCAGCAGTAGAGAAGTTGTTTAAGTCACTGATGTTCATCCATGTGTCAAGTGAGTAGCACGCTTCAAAAATTTGGCTTTGAATATTGTCCCCTGTGTCACGCAGGAGCTCCCCTGGCCTTCAGAGATCCCAAAAGCTGCATGCGGGGAGAAGCTTTAAGCCTTTATTCAGGCTACTTCAGTGTCTTTGTTCACATCTTACTCTAAAGCATCAGAAATGCTTGAATTGGCCGAGTTTGTGTGGTAACGTTAAGCACGCTCCAATTTCTGGTGCAGCCTCATGAAATGTTAACTTTAAGCGTTTACTAAATCAGATCACGTCCCATCTTGCGGAGTCCTTATCAGACTTCAAAGCTGAACGCTTTCAAACGCATTCAAGACAAAACCCCCACACGTCTAGGACAACAAACAGGGAATTGCTGGAGAGAAATCATCATTTTGTGAAAGTAAGGAAAGCATCACTGAGATGGACTGGGAGCCTCATGAGGACTGTTTCTACTGAAAGGTGACTTTACAATGGAAACTCACCCCATTTTTAACTGCCTTAACTTTCAAAGTGGGATGAAATAAGGAGATCTTTCCCCTAAAATCGTCTTATTCTGGGTTTTGGAGCAGAAAGTCCAAGGGGCAAGTCTCCTGCCAGCCCTGGGTGTCTCGGATTTCTCCCTTCTCCATCACCTACCGATGCTGGTGGCTTTGTGTGTGTGTAGCTACACACCCTGCTTCTCCTCCCTGCTGCCGTCCTTCCAGAGGAAGTCAGCTCAGGAAATGGAAGGGCTGAGGGGGTGAATTTATGGGAGAAATCCCAAATCCCCTGTGCTTGTGTGACGCCACCAAACAGCGATGTGCAGCGGGGCAAGCTTGTGAAACATCCTCAGGAGGAAGAAGCAGGGCTGTGGAGGTTTTTGTGGTTAGATCATCTCGGTGCTTGGTGGCAGGGCGAGGTGCAGTGCTTGCACCATTCCTTCATCTTCCTGAAGGAGCCGATCTGCCCAGAAAGACTTCTTAAGGTTAGTTTTCTGCCCCTGCACCGAGGAGTGGTTCAGCTTGAACGCTGATGGCATTCAGGCACGGCAGTGGGAGGCAAAGACCGAGGCAGACAGGATCTGTCACCGCACCACACCTCTGTTTGAACCATCACACGGCTCGTGAGCACGTGGGAAGAGAAGGAAAACCATCAAAGTTGGCACAGGAGCAAGAGGCGTAAGCTGGACATCATCCTTGGAGATAAAGGCGAGTTGCAGCCGCTGTGATAACGGCGTTTGACGCGGCGAGGCAGTAAGTGATGTGGCACTCTTCCCCCCACGCTGTCTGCCTTTGTCAGCCTCGTGCTGACTTGGCTCAACGTTTTCTGTCCTGCCTCAGCGTCTTGCAAATCCTCGGAGCTATTCGGCTCGCCGAGGTGACAGCCCAGATTTCAGGAACATCTCCGGCAGCTTGCTTCGCTGCGCTCCCCCCTGTCTGAGCCGAAGCAGTGACTTAACCTGAACTGAATCGGGCTTCTGAGTCGTGGCT
Organism: Aythya ferina; assembly: GCF_964211825.1. Taxonomy (NCBI): domain Eukaryota; kingdom Metazoa; phylum Chordata; class Aves; order Anseriformes; family Anatidae; genus Aythya; species Aythya ferina. The sequence continues at coordinate 5,561,828 of NC_140297.1, forward strand.
CCTGGGACCCCAAACCTTGGATTTCAAGCAGCAGCCCACTTCTGCAGCACTGGAGGGGAAAAGTCCACTTACAGATACGAATTGAAGGCTTTAAAAATAATTCCCATGTGTATGAGACTTGAAATAAATCCTGGGTTTCCCTACGAGCTCTCAGCCTCCCTGCTGGTGCAGGTGGGTGCAGGGAGGAGCAGGATGCTGCTCTGCCCGCTCCGTGCTGCTGGAAGCCCTCTGGCGTTGGGTTATCTTCCCAAATCCACCCCTGCGGAGCTCAGTACCGCACCGTGCAGGTCAGTAATTGCATCTCACCTGGAAGTTTAATGCTTCAGGCTCACCCCTGGGGCAGGGAAATATTATATGGCTTTGCTGAGCGAGAACGGGAGCGCTCTGACTTCCAGCGCTTCCAGCACACTTGTCTCAAACGTCTCCTATGTGAAGCTGAACGTGTTGGCTTTGGGGAGCATAAAAATCCTGCTGTGCCAAGCCTCGTTGCCATTTTGCAGCGCTGTCTCGAGTGATAAGGCGCCTCCTGTAACTTTGTATCCTGCCTTGCAAGGCAAGGGGAAGAGGTAACGTAGGTAACAGCACTGAAACGACTCAGGTGGTTGATTGTGGGGAGGGAATGGTGCTCTTTGGTGTACAACACCCCAAATTTCTTTGTGTTTAACAAAGCAGAGAGCCTGTCCTGGAAGCGTTTTGCAAATTACTCGGAGTAACGTTGGCTGCAGCAATGGGTTGCATCCATAAACACCGAGTTGCTCGTTACCGGTAACAGAAAGCAGTAATTCTTCTATCTCGCACCTTTTTTTTTTTTTTTAAATGAAACTTGGCAGGACCAGCCGCGCCTCCTTCATGCCAAATTACGCGCTGCAGAGTTCAGCCCGTGAACGTTTCTGGGTGCAGTTGATGGAAATCACATCCAATGGGCAGATGACTCACGGCCGCGCTGACAGCCAGCACCGAGTCCTAGAGTAACATACAGGCAGCTTAGAAGAGAAGGCACAGCAAGGCTTCATAATCAGGGCTTTTTTTTTCCTTTTTCCCCTTCACTTTGCAGTTTTCTTCTTGCTGCTGGGCTGCGGGAGTCCTGGCATGCCACGCTTCGCCCAGGTCCCTTACACATCCTGCATTTTCAGCGGCCTTACATTGCTGTCGTAGTTGTAACTCTTGAAGAAGACTTCTGAGCACAGGCCAAGCGAATCCTTTCTGATTTCCAAACAACATGAAGAGGGTTATTCAAAAAGCAATAACTTGTCATGCTCCGTTGCTTTGCTGGCAAATTCTTCGAAGTCTGTGCTGCGGGGTTGTGCTGCGTACGCCGGCGCTGCGAGCTCGCAGCTGGCTGCTGGAAATGTCATGCTCCATTTCGGGGCAGCAAGTCTGCCTTTAACCCTAACGTCCCTGCAGTGACAACACCGGGACAGTGCCAAGAAGGCAGAGCTGATCCCGAAGGATTTTAAGGGATTGAGTGGGCTTTTCATAGAGGGAACAAGCCCGCTAGGATGTGGTTTCCAACCTAATTTTTTCTCCTGCCTGTTGAAAAATGAAACGAGGGCAGCGTGGAAGTGCTACACTTGCAACTGGAGAGCATCCCCGCGTTGCCTTCCAGCTCTCTTGTAGCTGGATGCTGATTTTGCTGGATCAGGGATCAATTTTGTTTATACAGCACCAAACGCCTGTGGCCCAGCCCCAGCCTGGAGGCGTTGATGTGATGCAAGTGAAACCGTAAGGTTGGGTAGCTCTGGGAAGCTGAACCAGTTCAGAATGCAAACGAAGGAGGCATTTCTGCCCTGCTGGGAAACCTTTCAAGGCTGAGGTGGTGCAGAATCAGGATTTGCGCTGGAGGGAGTCCAAACCCTTCTTCCCTGTTGGCGTGAAGTGCACGGTAAATAAAAACAAAGTCAGGATTTTGGGGAAAGGCTCCTGGAGGCGTTGGGAGAGAGGAAGGCGGCAGCAGTGGAGTGGGAACATCCCGAATGATGGGTGCACTTGTTAAGCTACTGACAAAAGAAGCATTTGCTCCAGCTTTCTGTAACTTCATCTAAAAGGTGATATAATTCCTGCTTCCCGTTTCCAGTAGGGTAATTATGCCGGAGGCACACGGTTTACTCCGAACCTGTCAGCTCAGGACAGGGGCATTGCCATGCCAGTGGGAACTGCCTTCAGACTCCTGGACTTGGCAGTAACCGTGGCCTGGAGGGACAAAAACGTCTCACATTCAACAGGCGAGTTTCTGAGCATCTCCTGGAGAGGACAAACAGGAAACCACTATTCCCTCTCCCCTCCTCGTCGCTTTAAACCTCATTAATTTGTCTTAAGGATGGTTTTAAGGTGCCTAATCGGAGGGTCCCCACGTGCTGCTGCCTGATGGTCTGCTGTGGCTGCAGCTCCCAGCTGTGGGAGGAGGATGTGGAAAATGGGCAGGTCTCAGGGTGACCAGCGGGGATTTCTTTTAGGTTTGGTTATTCCCGTGGCACCGTCACATCTCCTTACTGCTTTGAAGCCCCTTTTGCTTTTAAATCAGCCCTGGGAGGCTGGCTCCCCATACAACCTCAGTGTTTCCCTGCATTTCTGTCTACGTTTTCTTCATCATTAAAGCAAGTATTTTTCCTCTCCTTTTACAATTGTGCCTCTGCCATGGATTAGGCCCCTCGGATGGTCCCTGCTGGCAGGAGGTGTGCGTTTGGCAGGGCTTGAAACGCTGCTTTGAAGGCTGAAGTCAGCTCGCAGCGCTGCTTTGCTGTTAAAACCGTCTTCTCCAGCCCTTACGGAGAGGAATTTTTAGTCCCTTTTGTCCTGCTCCGTGCCAGGGGGGACTCTCCCCATGCCAATATCTTCCTCTGGATATTGGGAGGAACTGAGCAGGCCCAAACGATGGAGAGGATGTGTTGAAAATTACCCTGGCAGCAGCCTGAGCATCCTCGGACGCCAGGAAGGAGGAGACCTCGGGGATGCTTCGGCCAGGCCATCGTGCCAGCTCTGCGCTCATGGTGCACGAGGGAGGAGAGAAGAATAACTCCTGCCTTTTTCTGCGCAAGGATTTGGGATATTTGTAAGAGGTGGGGGAAGAATGTGCTTTTTTAAATTATTTTTTTTCCAATTTTTCCCCTCCTTTCTCCGTGCAGATTAATGCGAGGTGCGTGGTGAAATGTTATTTCGCTGCTGCCTCCGTTCCCCAGGCGGGCGCTTTGCTCGCAGCCCTCCCAGTGTGTGTCTGCACTGGGTCTGCGTGCTTTGGGTGCAAAGTTAGAGGCCGTGCAGGTGCTAAAGGTATAAAGTGCTAGGTGCTGCTTCCATAAAAATAGCTAAATCAAGAACCTGGGACAAACCACTTGGTTTGCTGGATTTTTTTTTGTTGTTAGGGAACTTTCCGGTAAGTTTTTTTTTCCACTTTGTATCCATAGCTCTTAAAACGCTCCTAGCTATAAATAACGAGGAGACCACTTAACGTCTGCTGAAGTTACAGCTGGTGCTAAGTGCCTGCTGCTTCTGCGGGACTCGAAGCGAGAGGCGCTAATGCAGGAGAAATAACAAAGTTGGATGACATTTTTGTTGGGTGAAGGACAGGTTTAATGAGTTCCACTTAACCGCTGCTTTATCTTTCCGCAGGGATGTGAAAGCAGGAAATATTCTTCTCGGAGAAGATGGCTCGGTGCAAATTGCAGGTAACTTTTTCCTAATCGCTCTGAAAAAGCTGTGGGCCTAGCCCTGCGTCTGAAGAAACGGTTGAATGGGCAAACCTACGTGGAGATGTTAGCTTCAAGAAGCCTCGCAGTTGGTTTATTTTTAATAAAGTAAGAATTTTGCATGTCGATATCTTAAACTACTGGTTTTTGGTGTAATGAACGCCAGCGTGATTAAATCCTTTGGCTGGTGGGGTGAAATGAACGTCCTGGAAGCAGCCACGTGGGGAGCTCAGCTGCCAGATCCGGGGACAGAGCTGAGAGGTGTGAAACCCCCTGGTGTGTGTCTGCGCCTGGACCTCGGTACGAGGGGCATGGATTTTCCACTGGGAGGCAGGATGGGCTGCACTGTGAGGTTTTTGAAGGGAATTTTAAGGTTTTCCCATAATGGGGCCAAGATTTAGGGTTTGGAATCGGACAGAATGCTAGGTTATATGCAGGGAGAGGCCGTAAATAGCTGTTGCATTAGAGCAATGCCCTGTTATTCCAGCGTTTCAGCCAGCCCAGGAGAAAGCTGCTTGTGTTTCTCTTCCACAAGGGTGCCATGGCTGTTTAATTAAGGGCATGACTGTTTAATTAAGGTTTTTATTAAGGTGCTAGGTGCCTTTTCGTGTATTTTTGTCCGCCGAATAATGTTTAGTTGATGGGTAGTTTTAAGGCTGACTTAAAACCTCATAATAACTCTCATAAGACCTCTTGCTTAGCCTTTGCGAATTTTAAAGGGTTTCATTTATTCGGGATTTGGGGATATTCCCCTGAACCGAGCTGTCTGCTGGCAGCTTATATGCGCAATGCGTAAATGATGAAATCCTTCTCTCTGCATGTTCTGCGAAAGCAACCCAGCGAGATGTGCAAAGTTCCCTTTTTGAACTTTTTGCTCTGCATAAACATGCAGGAGGAGTAATTCTGTAATCTTCCCTGCCACCAAGTAGGAAAACTGAACTCCACCGAGGTCAACAAGTTCGCGGCAGCGCCAGGAAGCGCTTTAATTTCTGTGACAGCAGCCGATGGCTTGAAAGAAACAAAAATAAATGAATGGCCGAACGCTAGAGAGGAGCCTGACGTGGGCAAACTGTGAACAATTTTTTTCTGTGGGAATTTCTAACACGTCAGCTTCCTTTCCTCCTGACCTGGGATGAAATAGCAAAGATTCTCGTGGATTTTTTTGAGGAGGGGAAAAAAAACAACGCTGGGAGCCAGCCAGCCCAAATAAAAGGAGTTTTGTTTCGACGTGATTAAAGCACCTGCCTTTGACAATCTCAGTGCAATTTATGAATAATTTGGTCGCTAATTGGCTGCCTCAATTATCATCCGGATGACATCACCGCATTCCCATGGAAGGAATGTGTTGAAGTTTCGCTGGAAAGTTACAGCACGAGGGGAAAAAAAAAAAACTTGATCAGCTGTGGAACGAAGCCTGAGGTTAAGAGTAAATGGGGCACCTCCCTTGGAGTGGAGGCGCTGGCCTGCTGCACGTAAAAAATGCAAATAGTTTAGTAGGAAAAAATGACTTCAGCGCTTTATAATGGATCCTTTCCCTTTTGTTCCTGTATCAAAGCTGCCCGAAGCTACTGGAGTAGTGGGGAGAAGTTCTCCTTTAGTGTTTGGCCTTTGCGACCTCCTGTTCCTGCGTGCTCGCTGCTGCTTGACACAGTTTGTGTCTGAAGAAATGCGCATCCTAAATGTAAGGAATGCAAATCCTAAACTGCAAATCCTTTGAAACCAAAGAGCTGCTTTTAGGAAGGTTCATAAAAACCGCCTGACCCGTGATGGAGGAAACCCCGCTGCTGGACTGTGCCTCCACAACACGGCGGTGATTTTATTTCACGTAAGGCGCACTGGGGAGCCTTCCCTGCACACCATTCACGGCAGCAATCTTGCTGCAGTGTTACACAATTGTGTTTGTGCTCCCTGGAAGCTAAAAGCCTCCTTTGCTGATACGGGCTGGTAAGGCTGAGCAGAAAGAGCGAGGTGATGAAGGTTTGCCTGACTTCGCTCAGGTCCTGCTTGCAGTTCTGAGCTGAGGGATGCACTTTGGCTCTGAAACCACTTCAGCAGCGCCGGGAGGCTGTGGCTGGTGCAGGCAGCGTGCTGGAGGAGCAATCTCTCAGTTCAGAGGCGTTTGCTCCAAGTCCGAGTTCTAAAAATTCCTCTAATGGCCTGCACAAACACCCAGCTCAAAGCTCCTCCCCGGCTCCTAGGACTTGGTATTTTTATTCATGCCTATTTTTAACTCTGCTCCTTTTCAAAATGTGCAGCCACTGAACCAGGGCAGAAAACTGCCTGTAGCAGGTACCGCTGCCCACCCGGACCTGAGCTGAAGCTGCTCCCTTATCCGAAATCACTTCTTTTCGATTTTTTTTCCCAAGGGCACTGCTTTGGGCTTGTGGCTTGGCACCAAGCTTTTGGAGCCTGTTACGATCCCGAGCGTATCGCTTTCTCGGCTTGGAGCGTTTCCTCGCCCGCTGAATTAATCTGTCTTCTCACGAGCTGGACTTTCCTTTCCCAGATACCATTGTTCTGGGCCGCGCTGGCGGCGGTTGCAATGTAAATGGAGATAGCTGCGTGCTTTTGTGCTCCATGGCAATTACTGTATTATTTTTTTTTAATCAGAACATAAAACCTCTGTGCCCTGGCATTTACTGGCTCCGTGGAGTCTAAAGGCCCGCGTGGGTAAAAACATTCCTGCCGACACAAACTGCGTCGGTCCCAGTCCTGCAGCGTAAAGCAGGAGGCTTCCTCTGCCAGCCAGGAAGGTTTCATATTCGTGAGCTTATTGAGCTGTGCAGGTCCTGTGGGTTATTGCGAGACAGAGCAGCAGGCTCGTGGTAGCCTGGGACGGATGGGAGAGGAGGCACGCTCTGCCAAGGTGCAGGTGAGAACCACGCAGGCGTGATGTTAGCATCCTGCTGAGCCTGGGTGCAAAACAATTCCTTTTTTTCCTGATTTTAGTCCCTGGGATGTCCAACGATAGCGTCAAATACTCGCTCACCTGCAGTTTCCAGGTGTTGCCTGGTGGCTGGAGGAGATGGAGATCTCACAAAGTCGTCGGGGACTCGCTAATTGATGCCGGGCAAGCTGCCGAGCCCCCCTCTCGCTTTATCTATTTATAAAACGGGGATACTTCAGGCCAGGCGCAACTTGTGTAACTGAATTTGTGTAACTTTCCACCCAGCCATGCCAACTTGTCACCAGTTCGCCCTGTTCCTGACTGCTCCTAATTCACGGGACTAAAATAGCGCCCTGCATAAACACCGCGCGGCCACGCGGGCACTGCCATTCCCCCACTTCAGCTTAGGAAATCGCAGCTTCGGGAGATGAAATCGGGAGCTAACTCGGGGAGAGGAGCGCTGCTTGCAGGGCTGGCTCCAGCCCCCAGGGGCTGCTCCAGCACTCACACCTCCCAGCCTCTTCTGCTGTTCAAAAAAAGGCAAAAAAAAGGGTTTTCCGAGTGGCTGGGGAGGAGTTTTGGTGCCTCCCCTGCAGCAGCGTGATGTGAGGTAACCCGTGCTTCGTGTTGCGTGTCCTAGTGGGGTTTCCTGAAGAGATGTTTCAACAACCAAGCAACGTCACCGCTTGTGAACTCCTCCAAGGGCGGCGTCTTCATGGGCTTCGTCACCCCTCTGGCGTAGCTTCGTTCACCTTCGTTAACCAGCTCGCTTTCAGAAGCGATTTGTTCGTTTACTTCAAGAGCTTTCATTAATCATGTATGCAAGAGGACTAAACTGATGGTGGCGCATCTAAAGCTGTCATCGATTAGAAATGTGTGTGAGCACAGAGCTCTGCCTGCCAAAGGAGAATTTGGGTGAGAAAAAAGCCCTTAGGGCAGTGAGAAGGGCTCGCAGCAAGCTCACAGCCCTGGCCTTGTGGTGAGGCCCTGTCCCAGGCTGCCCAGAGGAGCTGTGGCTGCCCCATCCCTGGCAGTGCCCAAGGCCAGGCTGGATGGGGCTGGGGGCAGCCTGGGCTGGTGGGAGGGGGCCCTGCCCATGGCAGGGGGTGGGATTAGCTGGGCTTTGAGCCCCCTGCCAACCCAAACCACTCTCTGATTCTATATTTGCAGATCCAACAGCACCACACGACCATGTAGTCTTCAAAGGAAACTAAGCTTGTTACCCTTCCCTAATCTTCTTCTCTCTTCTGTCTCACCAACCTGCTGCGTTCCCTGCAGCAAGTTGCCATTCACCGCTGCCTGCATCGTCTTCTCCTCGGGCTTTGTTCGCCGTCAGCGCTCGAACAGCCTGAGCTTTGCAGAAGAGCAGCCCTCGGTACCACTGCAGCGAGTTTTTGACGTGTGAGAAGCAAGGTGCTCAGTGCAAGAGCCGCTTGGTGCTGCCTTCTGAGTGCTTTTTATTTCTTGCTCGAGGAAGCGCAGCATCTTGGTTGTCTGAGTTTAAAAGCAGCGCTGAGTTGTTTGCACTCAAGGTTGGTTTATGCTGTTCTGCACCCGGAGCTTGCTGTTTTAGGGTCTGATTCAAACCCAGCCAGCTCTCGGGAGCCTTTCGGATCTCAGCAGGCTCCTGGTTAGTGCTCAGTGGCTTTTTTTTTCCTTGGCAGTATAGCTAGCTACAGTAGCAGGTATATTGATTGAAGAATTAAGTTAATATTAAAATAGGAGTTGTCCAAGGCTGACTTCTTTTTCGTGGGGTTATGACCACGTGCAAAAGGCAAAATTTGCCAGATTTCAGCATATTTCTGCCCTATTTCATTGCACGTTTCTCTGGCTTAGCCTTCGGGAGGGAAGTGTCCCAGGGGCAGCCCCCAGGAATCCAGGAGTTTAGGCAGAGGGAGGAGACGCAGATCACATCAGCTGCCCAGAAGTGAGGGCTGAACCCCAGCTCGTGGTTAGGCTTTTATTTTATTGCTTCCCAGATATTTCCTGAGAGCAAACGCCCGCTTATCTTAATAGCTGGGGCTCGGATAAAGGCAGCGAGGTGACATTGGAGAAAGCTGCTTCAAAGGCATTCCTTACGGCCGGGTAGCCCGGGCTGCTCGTGCCAGCTTCAGCCCACTGCAAATGAGGGGAATTGATTGGGAAAACACTGAATAAATCAACCGTGTAATGGAATACGATTTCATTCCTTTTAAGCTTTCTGCAGCCCTCAGCTGGCAGACGGTAGGGGCGCGATTCCAGCCTGGAGGTTAGAAACTCGGCCTCGTGTTTGGGTGAGCGCCGCGTGGTTTTGCTGCTTTTGCTCCGAGTGGCATTTCCTTTACCCTCAGAACGAAGCCGAGGTAAGATAACGTCCACCAGCCCATCACAACAGCATGCTGATGGCACCCGGACAAGTTTCTAGGAGCATTATCTTTATTTAAAATAACTCCCGATTGTTCTGGTGTTCAGAACAATAGGTCTTGCCCATAATAAAGGGTAAAGTGCACGTAATTTTACTCCGGGCTTTTCTGGAAGCCCTTTCAGTTTCTAAGAAAAGCAGGGATGAGATGCACGCGTGGAAAAAGCCAAAGCACTGTTGCAGGAAGCAGGTCTTGTGGCTTTCCAGAGAAATAAAGGTCGCAGTGCCTCCAGCCATAGATGTTTGGATAGACAACACTACAAATTCCACGCCAGCAGCACTATGGGATGCCTCCAGCAAGAGGGAATGGGACAGAAAGGCACATCTGGAAGAAGCCGGACCCTAATTGGAGGCATTTGGTGTAAACTCAGGATTTTAACCCTGCCATTTCAGTGCAACCTCCTGCTCGTCAATGCAAACCTTCAGTTATTGATGGTTGGTTTCTCCGTTCGTGTCCGTGGAAGCCTCTAACCCAGGGGAGCTGGAAGCTCTCGGCGTGGTGTTATTCCCAGGGGTGATTTCCTTTCTCAGTACTGAGAGGTCGGTGACACTGCTGCTGTGGGGCAGGGGGAAGCTCGGCCCTCTTCTCACGTGGCTGCTGTTGCTGGCAGATCTGCAAAAGGCATCTTTTGTAGCAGCTGATTTCTCAGTTGCAGTTATCTGTCAGTGGCTGAGCTGTGTTTTTAAACCAAAATGATGTTCTGGTGTTACATAAAATAACCCCTGGAGTTCAGGCTCACCCTCCAAGCCTGTCATCAACCTCAAAAACGGCATCGAAGATCGTGATTGCTTTTAAAAATTAAAAATAGAAACAGAGGGAAGGGAGTAAAACTGAGTTGTAGAGACCAGTTGTAGGTCTGTAATTCTGCAAGGCATAAGCGGTGTTGTTCAGAGCGAATCGGGAGGAAATACTTTTGGTTTGTGTTTAGTTCCCCTGTCACCTGACTGATTTTATTTGTATTCAAAGGAAAGTCTCCTGAGTGGCCTGGTTGCCAGCTCTTTTGTAATGCTTCATTCTGAACAAACATCTCGTATCCTATTGCTGGCCCTGCATCCCCCTGCTGCTGTTTGCAGCTCGGCTTTTCCACATCGGTCTTAACTGGGAAAGCGTCGGCGTCGCTGTTGTCATATAGAAGAGTGATTTGTGATTTTGTTGTGAAAGAAAGAGTTTTGGGTGAATGCACAGCGCATCTTCGAGCATCCTGCAGCCTGTGGAAAATGCTTCAAGCGAGGGAACCCTGTGCAGGGTGTCTGCAAGGCATCCCCTGTGAGGCTCAGGCATGGTAAGCAGTCAGAACCTGTCCTGCTGAAGCACCAAGCATCTCTGTGATGGAAGATTACCGAGCAAAGCACGTTCTGCTAACAGGAGATCCCAAACGAGGGACTGAGTGATGCCTCCACCCTGCCCGATGCTGTCGTGACACTCAAATGTTACAAACTCCGGGAGATTTTTATGCATTGACTTCTTTTGCTCAGAAAACCCTTGCTGTAAATATTAGCCAGACGCTAACGAGGCTCAGTAATTTGTTACGTACGTACAGAAATGCAAATGAAGGCTGTCAGAGGCAGGTTTGTGCCCCAGCAGGCCTGCCAGGAGAGCGAGGGCGGGCTGAGATGTCCAGTGGGCTGTGATGGAAAGTGGAATTTTCCTCTCCGCCAGCCAGCCCCGAACCCTTTGCTCTCCCCAGTAATTGGATGGTCAGCTGCAGGGTATTCATCCACCAGCACTCCTTGCTAACTGTTGATGATTCTTCGTTAGGAAACTCCTCGTGCGTGGTCTGCTGCTTGATAGGTGGCTGGGAATAAGCCCTTCAGCTTGCTCGGGATGTGTTCTTAACCAAATCTCGTCTGTTTGCTTTTCAGACTTCGGCGTCAGCGCGTTTTTGGCCACCGGTGGCGACATTACCAGAAATAAAGTCAGGAAAACCTTTGTGGGCACACCTTGCTGGATGGCTCCAGAAGTGATGGAACAGGTGAAGCGTTTTTCCTAGCATCCTTTTAGCCCATCTGCACGTGGAATAATTCCCCGTTGTCCACAGCAGCCATATTTACTTCAACTTAAAATGCTAAATTTGCATCCTTTAAGGCTTTCTTAGAACCACAGAATTGTCTTTAGGTTTTGGTACTGCTGCTAGGCTTGTACTGTGCATTATTTAGGGTTTGGTAGCTTCTGGCCATGTTGCTTCTCTCGAGGGTTGTACCCCAGGTAAGTCTGAGGCAGCTGAGCAGTTGCATAAAGATGATTAAACTGCCCCTCCCTCATGCCTGAGCATGAGGTGGAATATAAATAGCTTCACACACGTTAAATACACACATAGCCAGTCAGGTAACGTGCTCTTCTGCATGGGCAAATCCAAAAATTTGAGGTAGCAAATGGAAAATTATCCGAGGGGGGAGTTCTCACAGCAAAGTTACGCACGGTTGACTTCGAGCTTTTCAGTTTCTCTTGGCTTACGAGAGCCCAGCCTGTAAATATTGAGGAATGCTCGCCTCTCCCCCTTCCTCTTCTGCTTTTTTGGCTGGCTCATAGATGTCATGCTTCCTGTTGGGTGGAGGTATGTCACTTTTTGTCCTCTCCTACTCGTAGACTAAATGACAGGGCTCAGCTTTGTCTGCACGGCTTCTGACGCAGGCCACCTGAAAACCTTGTTGAACGTAAAGCTCTGCTGCCCATTGCTGAGTAAAATCAATACGCTACGTGCCAGCAAGGCCTTTCGTAGCAGCTGTTTATTGCACTGCTGTTCGGTGCCATAAACATTCGGAGAAATATTCCTCATCATCTGAAAAAGCTTGACAGAGAGCTCAGGGTCTCAGTTTTGGCATGTGCACCACACGAAAATACAGTGATCTAAATGTTTTTCCAAAATATTGTTGTTACAAAGATTCCTGGAAGGGAAAAAAAAAAAAAAAAGGAAAAAACATTGTTTTATTAAAATAAACCTGGCTTGTAACTTTTTTCCTATTACTTGCAATAAAATACTTGAGGAGAAATTGAATGAGACCCTCATGTATCTAGAGTGAAATGTAGCTAAAACAGTGGGAGAGTTTTAATACATTTTTTTCCTACACCTAAAACTTCCTCAGGAATTTAATTAATTTTGGAGGGGTTTAAATATACTATTGATGAAGGGCTTTTTCACTGCTTGGCCTTTTCAGTGACTCCCCATGGCAGCTTTGCGGGGTCGATGTGTTAAAGCACTCCTGCTGTCTCCTCGAGTCTAACACCCCAGGGCACCAGGCAGTTCCCCAAGTCAGGAGCTGTCTTTGAGAACTTGCTTCTGACCCGCTCTGCCATCACATACTTCTGGATTTTCTTGTTGAATTTTAAGAGGGGGAGGAAAAAGTAAATAAAAATAGCACATTTAGTGTGTCTAGAACTGGATCGGAGTTGCCCCTGCTTTTCTTTCTTTTGTGTCAGTGCTGCCTCTGGTGCTCAGGGGTGGCTGCAATCAGCAAGGCACTGGGGGGAAAGAAGAAACAATTTTTTTTTTAACTGAGAAAGGGATGTATTTGACAGGGCAGATGTTTTCCAAGGAGGCAGTTCTGTGACTTCTGTGAGGGTGCACATCAAACTCGTGAACAGTAGGCGGGAAGGAGGCATTTTGGATGCTGCTGTCAAATCCTTGTGCCTGTTTATATCATCCTGCTGCCTTCCAGCAGGTGTCACTCTGAGCCATTATATCCAACCAGGGGAAAGGAAAGGGGTAGCTGTGGGTTAGCCTCCGGTCTGTAGATATTCTTTATTCCATCTGTTTTATTTCACCCTCATTAAGGAGCTTTAGTATATTATTACGTGATGGCCTGGTGTTGTCTTTTAATGTTCACTTGGTGGATTTATGGCCAAAAAAAAAGTTGATGAGATAAAACAGACGATAAACTAACCTCGGGATGGTGACTAATACATAACGGATAGATGCTAAGGTGAACTACCAGAGGCAGATTGGAATTTCCTAGATTTCATTTGGAAGCGGGATTCCACGATACGATGAAAAATGTTAAAATGGGGAGTTGTACAGTGCAGGGATCTGAGATCAGCTGAAAGATAAAGCTGAGAAATGTGCCAAAGTTGTTCACAAAACCTAAAAATGGTGAAAGGAAACATCACTTTGTAAAACTTACGGCATATTTCCTCATCTACTGTGTTCTTATAAATAATAAGAGATCCCTATAGATTTGTTTAGTTTAATTATTTGAAATCCATCCATAACAATGGCTTCCATAAACTCTGCTTCAGGAAGTCTTCTGAGCTCTGAAGGCTCGTGAAAACGATGCCTGCAGAGTCGAAGAACTGAGTACAAGATACAAACTGCTGTTGCTATAACAAACGTTAATTCAGTTATCAAATCACATGAAAAATAACGGAGGAGGGGATTTTTTTTTGTTTTGTTTTGTTGGTCTCCAAGTTCCAGATCATCTCAGAGGCAGTTTGGGGAATATTCCTGGCTTCGTCACAATGGGCGTCTTTTTAAAGCTCGTTAGTGGGGCTGAATACAGTAAGCCTATTAGCCTTGCTCTGATTCATTATTCATTTTTCCGTGGTCTAACAAGAAGAAACACAAACCACGCTAAGCAGCCAAAACACTTTGATTTCTGTAGCTCTTCTTGGAGTTAGTACACGGTGTCTCTCCCCTGCAGTGGAGAGAGCAAGTGCCAAAATATTACCTAATGATAATGAGGAAGTAACCGCTTTGGCGTATGAAATATTTTTTCCTGTGCGTGAGGGGAAGTAAATGCTATAAATTTTCCTGAACAAGCCTGTGTTTAATGTCAAGTGCAGAAGCTCCTCTTAATTAGGGGAGGGAAACACGAGGCTGCGTGCGGACAGGAACGAGGGGCTTTTTCCTGAGCTGCCAGGCACTTCCCAGCCCTGAAGTTTCGGGCTTGAGCGTGTCTGCAGTCAGATTGATTAAGCTGTTGGCTACAAGTGTAGTGAGGCACGTGTCCCGAGGGCATAACAGTCCCTCTATTAACTCCGAGAGTTTCATTGTGCTGTTTAATGACTTTGTGTTTTTGTGTAGAAGGCAGAGCCTGGGTTAACCCAGTGCCCCTTTATGCTCCGCACAGGAGAAGCCTGTGATGGAGCAGCCCTGGTTGCACAGCCCAAGACCGTAATTTCCATCAGACCGTGGCTTCTTAAGCCCTCAAATAGGTGTTACAAGCATTAGGAGCTGTGGGAGAGGAGGGAGAAAGTGTTTTTTTTCCATCTGGTTAACACTATAGTAGCGATGCTTCCAAATTCCTGATGAGAAATGAGGAGAGAGTAAGGAAATGGTGAAAGGATGATTAAAACCCTGAAGAAGGAGATGGTGGTGTACAACACCAGGAGAGGCAGGTGCTAACGTTCTCCAATATCTTTCAGGTCAGAGGTTACGATTTCAAGGCAGACATCTGGAGCTTTGGGATCACTGCTATCGAACTGGCTACAGGGGCAGCTCCTTACCATAAATACCCACCGATGAAGGTGAGCAGGTCTTCGAATACTCATGCTAGGCAAAGGATCTGTGTGTTCCGGGGGCGTTCCAAAGAATTTGGCCAGACTGCTTTGTTGAAGAGCTTATCCTCTCTCCTTACGTTTCTGGATTGTGATGTTCTTAGATATGTTTGGAGTCACCTTTTAAAAATACACTCCTTAATCAATGTTGTCTGAAAGTGTGCACAGCTCTTGCTTAGATCCCGAGACTTGCCAGGGTAACCATTCGTGAGGAGAGTGCTGTGTGGCTCAATCCTGGAGCCTCTCTGTAGGCAGATGTTACCACTGTAAAGAATGATTCGGAAAATATTGTGTGGCATCCACTGACATTGGGATGGGAAACTATTCCTTTTGCATTGATGATCCTTCTGGAAACCTCTCAGAAATCCTGTTGCTACTTTTCCCAAAAGAATTTCTTGCATTAACACCAACACAGTCCTGTTAATCACTCAACAGGGTCAGGCGTTTCTGGAAAGTACCACATCAGGAGGAAATGGGAAGGAATTGGTGATGTTAATATTTTATTGAAGTTGAGGTGGAGGAAACTTTGTTGCTTAAACGCTGCCACTTCAAAAATCTTTTTGAATATCTTGCACTTTGGGTTGTCTTAGTTTGCATAAGTTTCCCCGCTTTCCTGGTAATTGAAACAGGAACTGCTTCTAGCTTGTTCTTCTTTCAAAGAGTTTGTATGTTAAAAGTTAGCAGAGTTGACCTCATTAGTTGAGGTTTGGAGCATCCTGCCCGTCTTCTGAGCTTTGAGATCTTCCTTAGGCCCTCTGCGAGATCTGATGGGGGCCCTGTCACGACCACAAAACATTGGGCCCCTTTTCTGCACTTCCCACCCTCTTGAAGGCCACTTTGCTTGTACCACTCTTGCTACATCCCACAATTTCAGGCATATCAGGTAGCAAGTTTTCCTTTTCTCAGTCCTTTAACTGCTGGAATCCTATGTGAGGTGGGTGTCATCTCTTTAGGACTTGGGTGCATCTCCTCCTAGCTCTTAATTACAATAGTGTTTAGGAGTCCAGTAGCTCCTAACTCATTAGAGGAGGGGCCTCCACGTATTTCTTCAAATGCCAGAGCTTTGCAGTGGTTTAACTCTTGGGGAACAGCATTCACTGCAAGATTTGGATGAGCTCTGTGCCGAGACTGTTGAGTGGCTGAGCAGTTTGGAAATACCACTGAAGTTCACACTGTGCCAGTGATTGTGGCAGAACAGTGAGGAGTTCAGGGAAACGTTGTGCTGATTTAGCTGTTGCTGTTTTCACTGGTATTTCCATCTGCTCGCTGGTTATTAGTAGCATTCTGCAGTAGCTTCTGCAAGCCGTGCTTCTGTTTATTGATTTCAGTGCACGGGCTGCGGCTTCGAATGCAAAGATCACCCATTTAGCATCACGTTGTCATGCTGTAGGTTATTAATTCCCAGTTATTAAGTGTGGGTTCCAGTTATTCAGCCTGTGAGAGGAACTTTTTGTGTTATATATCGAGTGTGATGGTATTTCACTGCTGTGCAGCAAAATGACCCGTGCATTAAGTGCCCCTCCAAGGAGGGGGGGAAGAAAACCTGAATTCTTTGCAGGCTGTATAATTTCAGCTAGATTGATGGGCTGCTGCTGCCCTAAGCAATAGAGCTGTTGAAAGCTTTTTTAAAGGTGCTTTTTGCTGCTTCCTTCTCTAAAAATAGATATTCATCTGTAGGTAGGTGGCAGGCGAAAATGGAAATGAGCAATTTTCGTCTTTTCCTTTGGAATAGCTGAGTGAGGTGAAGGAAATAAGTACCCATCAAGCCAAACTGATTGTGTGAGACATGTCTTCACCTGTTGTGGTGGTGGTACATGGAAGTGAGCACTCGTTGTTTCACATTGCCCTTCTGCTTTTACAGAAATTTAACAGCATTTTTACACTAACTTCATTTCTGAATGCAAAACATCTGCAGGGGAGCCTAAACAGCCTTTGAATCAAACATCTTGCACGACCGCTCAGCTGAGATGAGGAAGGCTGCTGAAAGTTTTGCAGTCCTTATGCCTCTCACAGCGCCAAACCTCCCTGAAAGCTCATCCTGACCTTGGGCTGGGCCTGCAGACTGCTCTGTGGGCTAGGAGATGCAATAGGAGGCAGTAGCCTGGGCTGTTGGGTATAAATTAACTTGGCTTCTCGAGGAAAGGAGGTGGAGGCAACTCTCTGTGTTGGATGAGTTTTGAAACTCTCAGCTGACAGAATTTTCTGAGGTGTAAAGGTTTGAAAATAATTGTTTCCTTGGTGGCTATAGGAAAAAGAGAGAAAAGGAGAGACCCTGTAGTTTTCTTGAGGGAAAGGTAGTGAGGTGAGTTCGTGCTGTCTGGCAAACAGGAGGAGACAGCTGAAACTCTTAAGAAAAAAAATTGTTTTGAGTTCAGGCTTCCTGCGAGAGCTGCTGCAGTGAAACAGACCTTGTTGGCTCAGATGCTTGTTGAAAATGCTGTGTTCCAAAGCTCTGTACCTAACGAAAGCCAAGAAAAATCTCACTGCCAATAGACGTGATTCTTCCAGGTGTTAATGTTGACGCTACAAAACGATCCTCCGTCTTTGGAAACGGGCGTGCAAGACAAAGAGATGCTGAAGAAGTATGGGAAATCCTTTAGGAAGATGATCTCTTCATGCCTACAAAAAGACCCGGAGAAAAGGTGAGAGCTGGTAACGCCAAAGTCAACTGAAGGGAAACAAAATGTCAAAACTCCTCTCCAACCTTGTGGTCACGGTGAACGCAGCAATTCTGCTGTGTAGCAGCAAATTCTTCTGGCTGTCCTTATTTTTAAGGATAAATGTCTGTCGCCATGCCTGGGCAGGGCATGCAGCTTTCATTTGGGTTAACGGGGGCATCCCAGGCCCCTGTTGCATGGGACCATTCTCCCCCTTGCCGCCTCCAACAGGTGGCTGCAGTTCATGGTTTGTTTCTGGTCAAAGCTGCTCAGTGTTTGTAGATCAGCAATTACACGTTGGGCAGCGTGGGTTTATTTGCAAAGCTTCGTAAATAAACTTTTTAAAATTTGCCAGCGTAAAGAAGGCTTTCTGCGTCGTTTTGACTTGAGTAATTACGTCGTATTTGTTTTGGGGGCAACAAATTAAGGAAAAAACACTGGCAAATTTTACCCGACGTGTTTTCGTCAATACAGATTGCTCAAGTGACCTGACAACACTTCCAGTCTTCCTCCTAACAGTAGCTTGACACTGCGTGGTGTTAGAAATACCACCGAGGGGGTGGTGTGCATGCTGTGGTTCCCAGGATAGCTTTATTTTGTTGTGTTGTGGCAGCATCTGAAGCTGGGTGAAGGTCCAGCTGCCTACAGCACTGTTTAAAACCCACAGCCCGTCACACAGGAGAGCCTCAGCGAAGCTGGTTAAAGCTTCTTTGTCCTGCATTAGGAATATCATTCCTTCAAACGTAAGATTAAAAAGAAAAAACACAAACAAGCGTTTCCACAGATTGATTTTTACGTTTATACCACTTAATTTTCTTTTGTCCTCAGTAAGCAAACTGATTCTGGAAAGGGAAAAGTCCCTTCCTAAATTACAAATAATGAAGATGTTTTGCAGTTCCCTCCTGTGACAGATCCTGGAACAAAAGCTTCTTACACGTCGTGAGATGGGGTCTCTCTCTTCTAACCAGCTTTACATCTGAAAGGCTTAATGAATCCAGTGGAGTGCTTGATAAATGCCGATAGCAGCTTTTTTTTTCTTTTTTTTTTTTTCCCCCAGCTTGATATTTTTCTTCCTCATTTTTAAAACATGTCCTGCCCCTACAGGTTAGAATTTGTGCTGATCAAAATTAAACGTAATCACCTGGAATGGTGGCATCCCCCTTCTCTCACACATCACAGCTGCTGTCATCGTCTTTGCTATGGGAGCAGGAGGTTGCCTGTGAAGAGCAGCTTGCAGAATCAGATCCGTTCAAGCAGCTGTGCAGCTGTCTCAGTCTTTAGAAAACTCCTGAATTGACCAAGGGATGGCTTTTACTTCTCAATATTGGTCCTAAAGTGTAGCGTAAAAGGGAAAATATTTTGGACTTGATGTTAGACAAAGGTTCTTTGTCCCACTTGCATTGAATAGAACTAATTGCACGTATACAATCAGGTGTGTCTGCAAGAGCTCAGCCACTTGCACATGGCAAGTCCTGCCTCCTGCTCTAGGTGAGGATCCTTTGTCTCAATTGGCAGCAAATTCCTCCTGTGCTCCTGTCAGCCAGGCTCTGAGAGCCAAGTTCAGCATCAAAACGGGGCCGTTCTCTGCCCAGTTAACTCACAGCAGGCTTTGATCAGAATGCCCTGACACTTAAAGGACTGGTGGTGTAAAATTTGCGTTGAATACGTCGAGTGACTTGTACAGGAGAAGCTGATGCCCTTAGGAGCTGTCATGTTACAGCTGCAACAAGCTGGAAAACTCTTGCACCGAAAGGGAACATTTATAACATTTTTTCTCTACCTGTTTTTATCCACAGACCTACAGCAGCAGAGCTTTTAAGACACAAATTTTTCACGAAAGCAAAGGTAAGAAAACACTTCCTAAACCGATCTGTGCAGAGGGAGGAGAGAGGAGTTAGCAGATGCATGCTAGGTATGGGGAGAGCTTTAGTGGCGCGGGGGCCAGCATAGCTGGCTGAGCTGAATGGGGCATTGTGAACGGACAGAATGAAACCTCTCTTCTCTACCTCCTCGCGTATGCCACCATCAGGAGAAATTATTTAGAAATTCTCGAGCGTTTAAATGGCTTTTCAGTGGGTTTGGGCTTTTTTCTCCTCTTGTCCCGGTGCCATTCTGGCTGCGTGGCCGGCCATAAAGGTCTCCGTGGCAGGAGCTGTAGCTTGTGCTTTAGTGAGCTCTCTGATCAGTCTCTATGCAAAACAGTGAATAAGGCTCACTGTGTGGAGGGTTACCTGATGCTATTATGCCCTGTGTTATGGAAAGTGAAAATCCTATGACATAAAATAGTGGGAAATTCTGGTTTATAGCCATAGGGCAAACAGCCAGCGAGCATTTACCTACTTAGTGCCTGCCGATCGGTGCCGATGCCATCTGTGACATCTTGTCGAGGGACACAAACCAAAATAAGGGAGAATTTAATTTCCAGGGGAATGAGGAAACGTTTTCTGTGTGCTTATTTTTTTTTCTCTTTGGTATATTTGTCATCAAAATAATGGGGTTTACAGCAGAACACCAGGAAAGTGTCAGAGATATCTGAACCTGGGACAGCGTAGCAGTGTCAGCACCTAATGAAAGTAGTGAAACGTAAAGAAAGTAGCATTCAGCTCCCCAAATGGAGGTGTTTATATGGGAGTGGCCACATCTGGGCATGCATAAAGGAGCAGGGTGTCCTATTAACGTTAACACAAATCCAGTACGTGCAGCCAAGGAAGTCTAGAGGGTGAGCCAGCTTAGGAAATGTAAGAGGTTGCTTTAGGGCAAGTTTAGTTGATGTCTTCACTCTTGACAGCATTAACTAGTTTTTTGTTATCCCTAATGGGGTTTTAGGCAACTGAAGTGTTTGCGGCTGTGTATTGAATGTGCATTTGGTGGCCAAAGTGACAAGGAGGTTACACATGGGTTACACATTGCTGACCTTTCTCTCTGGCTCACGTTTTAGTTCATGTCACACTTCACCGTGTACAAAATCTCTTTCATGCTTTCATTAAACGGCGACAGAGTAACATATTAGCTTATGTGGTGATAGAAAATTAACGTTATTGTAAAAGAGGCAATGCTTAAACCCAGAGTGAAAATATGTGCCAGTTAGCACTCAGTCTTAAATGATTTTCAGACATCGGCCACTGCCAAACTGACAGCTGTAACTTGAGGAGTCCAGCTTCTACACGCTTATACTGAACCAAATATAAAGCCAGTTTATATTATATCAAAGTGTGTTTTGATAATGCTGAGAGCCATGTATCAAAATGCAGCTGGTTGAGGAAATTTAATACAGCAAAGCATCACAGCAGTTCCCCAATATTTAACTTACCGTGATGACTGCATTTACTTCCTCTCTAAACTTCACACGTGCTGTGCTTGTACTTTAACTCCTGCTCCCCCAATTCCTGCGTCTCATTACCCCTGCGTGTGGGGCTTCCCGCGTCCTGGCCTGACATCTGAGGCTTGCCTTTGACAGTAGGACAGGCATAAATTTCGGGAGAGGAAACAGCAAAGTGGCTAGAGCCAGATGCTGTAAGATCTGCAAAGGGAAGAACCTAAAACGTCTCAGCAGGATATCAGATGCTGTGATGTAACGAGTATGATCACGTTCCCCAGTAAATCAGACACTTTTATACAGCTCCTCAATCGTTAACTTCTTATCAGTGCGTGCAGGAAAAGTGCAACTGCTAATTTAAAAGGTATTTAAGATGAAAGACCATATACTGTAGTCCAAAAGGAAGACAGTGATTAACTTTTTTTAGAGCTCAGTTCTTTGAGGGGAGGAGAGTGTGAAGCATATAAAACACTTTCTGCTAAAAATACTTGAAGCAGTTTCATTTTCAGAGGCACTGAAAGAATCAAAGAGTATTTTCAGCAATGTAAATGTTTGGTATTTTTTTTTTTTTCCAGAATAAAGAGTTTTTACAAGAGAAGATGTTGCAGAGAGCACCAACAATTACTGAAAGATCCAAAAAGGTACTCTAAAGCTCCTGGGCTCTTGCTATTACAGTTGTATTAGTTTTTATGCTTGTTTTCACATTTTATTATGAGAGTTATAGTAGTATAGCATTTTCTAGATAGAGCTAAGATATTTTAATAAAATAATTGAATGCCCTGGCTGAAGATGCTCTTGTGCATTTCTACTTAAAAAAATAATAATAATAAAAATTTTAGAAGCTGTCTTCTTGATATCTTTTCTCTGTCTTTGTGCTGAGCAGGTAAGGAGAGTCCCAGGTTCCAGTGGACGTCTTCATAAGACTGAAGATGGTGGCTGGGAGTGGAGCGATGACGAACTAGACGAAGAAAGTGAGGAAGGCAGAGCAGCAATTTCACAGCTCAGGGTGGGTCCTCAAACTCTGATATCTCAGCTTTGTTTCCTATCTATAGTATGTCTCTATAGTATATCTCTGGGAAGCATGCAGCCTTGTTTGAAGTAAGGTTCAGCTGTTGTTATCCTGCCCCTTGAGTTTGCAGCCAAACCAGAGAACGCAGACTGAAGGTTAAAATAAGCCTATTGATCTCTTTTCTGTACTCATCCTGGGGCGCAGCTGCTCTAATTCAGGGCTGTTGGGCGTAATTGGGAACATGAAGTCAGGCGACCTGCTCCCGTCTCAGCATACTAATGCACTCGAGCTGGGATGTTCTCTTGAAGGGTGCTGCCTGCTCGAGATGCTTTCTTCTGGAAGTGTCAGGAGAGGTTTTGTCCTGCTGCCCTCTCCAGGATGGAACTGAAATCGGTGTGGCCTGTGCTTAGGGCTGATAGCTGACCCACAGCGGGCCTAGCTCTGTACCACCAGTTACACTGAAAAGGAAACTTTTTAAAAGAAACTGTTTAAAGGAAACTTTTCAATACGAAAGGGAAAAAACAAGCAAACATTTTTGGTTTGAAGCATTTATTGCTTTGTAACTTTCATTTTTCTCTTTCCTTCTACTGCTGGTTGTGTAGATACTTAAACATTAAAAGCAAGATTTTGTCTTCAGCATCTTTAGAAATGCTTGGGGGTTTAAAGGTATTACTATTAATAAATTTATTAATTTAAATGTTTTAATTTATTATTAATACAATAATTCCACATAGTAATTTGTGGCAATAGCTATTGTGACTAAAAGAGCTTACTGTATCAAGCTTCAGATATAGTCAAGGAGGATCTCTTGGTGTCAGGTGGGTACTACTGACATTCACAGAATTATTTAGGTTGGAAACGACCTCCAAGACCATCTGGTCCAACCTTTTACCTAGCACTGCCAAGTCTGCCATTAAGCCATGTCTCTAAGCTCTACATCTAACATTTCTTAAAGACCTCCAGGGATGGTGTCTCAACTACGTTCCTGAGCAGCCTGTTGCAATACTTTACAACCATTTCAGTGAAGAATTTTTCTCTAATATCCATCCTAAACCTCTCCTGGCTCAACTTAAGGTCATTTCCTCTTGTTCTTTATAAGCTCAAATCTTCTAAATAGCTCTTGTAGGCTAAAATGATCAATTTTTAGGATGGAATACTGTAAAAGACCCTACCTCTATTTCAGGGAGTACTTAGAATTTGTTTTGTCTTGTATCTAAGCTCATAATCCTATGAATTACCACTGCTTGCTGTGTTTTGAACAGTGCTTAATTGTTTCAGTCCTTTTACACAGAAAAAAACACATGTTTACAAGCTCCTTTTCAAGCCAGTTTATTTTCTCGGAGCTTTGGCATAGCTCCTTGTACTTCTGTCTGTTCTGATTTCTTTAATTTAGGCCATGCTTGGCCTTAACTTTTAGGCTTCCCATTCAGGAAGCCTTTAGTCTTTTAACAAGGGATGGTTGTTGGAGCAGCAGGTCTCCATTCAGCTACTCTAACTGTAGAAGAATATTGACATTTCGGGGACACCATGTGTAGATATAGCACGGATCTTCAGGAGACCAAAACCACTTGGAGGTCAGGAAGGGCATCTCGGACAGCGCTGTCTGCTTAGGTGCCTGAGTCCTTCCCTGGGTGTCTTTCCACTGCACAGCTTTTGAGTTATTTTCTTCAGGTGAAAGAACAGGAATGCCCGTGCACCTCTTCCATTTGATCCCTTTTCAAGCAGTCTTAAGACTTGGATCTAAACTGCCAATGTTTGCTCCAAATACAGGGATATTACTGAGATCTAGTGTCAATGCTGTGTTTTGACCATATTTCAAACGCCGTATAAATTCCACCTGCCTGTAATCCCATTGCAATTTCAACCAAATTGTTGAATTGAATGATTTGTATTCACAAAGTGTCACCTTTTATTCCAGCTACGCCTGCATTTAACTGCTGTCACCCTAAAAGGATAGCTGGCCCATTGACTTTATTTGCTAAAACACTTCAGTCCTATCCTGTATAAAAGCTTATATGTAAAGTGTTTGCATTTTTTTTGCTTGTTTTCACTTTACAGAAAAAAGAGGGTGAAATTAATACGTACAAATGTGTGTTTTACAAGTCTGTTGCTAGGAGTGCACCTGAAAGCAGACAAGTTCTTGTAAACGGAGCCAGAAATTTCTGCCTAATTGGTTGAATATGCGAACTTGCTGGCTCAATGTTACATTTTATATCTGAATCCTTGCTGAACTTCCTTGCTCTCTGCATTTAAAACCTTGAATTCAAACTAAAACAATTGCAGTGTGTGGGTTTTTAAATCGTTCACCTTCCATTACTCAGTAAATCTATGTAATACTGTTTGGTGTGGTCACATTTCACTGGTTGCTCATTTCTTGGGTTACACAGGCAAAAATAAATTAATATATTTAAGCACATCCCCGAAGTCATCCTACTTATGCCTTAAATAAATGACTTCTGATGTTTATCTTATTTCCATTCTGCCTGCTCATGTTTTTCCTTAGTTTACCTCTTTCTGCTGTTGATCTGGGTTGGTTGGTAGCTGTGGGGCAGGGCCAGTGTCCCCAAACTTGCCTGTGCAGCGTCTGGCACACTGTGATCTTCCAGACAAGCTCCTTTTAGTTATTCCTCGAGGCATCCGGGTACCCTAGCTGTGAACTTTCTGCCTGAAAGAGCAGCACTGAAGCTGTAGCCTGCAGATGTGGAGCGTGGCTGTCTGTCTCAGGGAGCAATGCCACATTTTTTGTCTTTTCCTGGTCACTGTCACGTGAAGGCTTAACATATCGAGATGGGTTTCAGCCTTTACCCTTCCAGGTTGGATTTCAGCTTTTACCTTTCCAGCTGCGTGACTTTTTTCCTGACCCTGTCCTCACTTAGTCACTGGGAAGGATCTGTTCCTCCTCCTCTTGGCCAGAGGGCTTTTTGCAAGTGGCTGTTCTGTGAATAAAACCTTTTATTTTCTCTCCTGAGATGCCTCTGGGTCATCCATTACAAATCACCCTGACCTGCTTTGGTTAAATTAGTGGCATTGGTTAGTTCATAAACTAACTGCCTCTAGTCAGTAGCACCATGAAACTTTTCTTCTTCTGTCAGACTCGTCCCGTCCTGACCACAACCTGTCTTTTAGACCTCTAGGCACAGAAAGAACATATAATTTGTTAATCCCAGCATGGACCAAGCCACCCTACCTATCTTATCTCCAGGCAGTAATTGACCCGTTAGGAGTCAGAGCTGCAGGATATCCTAATTGCAGAGATTCCCTGGAATGCTTGGCAATTCCTTTCTGCTCACGTGAAATAACTGATGCTCGTTGTCTTTGCTTATTGATAAGCAAGGCCTGGCCACGTTGCTTTGACTGCACTTTCCTCTCCATTCCTCTGGTAGTTGCACTGCTGAACTCGTGCACGGCCATCAGTTTTCTGCTCTCTCTCATGGAGAGCACAGCACGGTGCAGAGTCCAAGGGCGAGAAGAAGCAGGCAAGAGACTTCTTTCTCTAAAGCAGCACGTGGAAGGCTGAGGCTGATCTGTTTCCTGTATTTCTCTGCAAGACTTGGGTAGCTTCAAATGGATTTTGCCATCTCAGTGTGTGAGCAATTTGATCCAATCTGAATGATCTTCAAGGGGACTCGGTTTTGCTGTTGGTTAATTATTACAGCA
This sequence comes from Aythya ferina, assembly GCF_964211825.1. Taxonomy (NCBI): domain Eukaryota; kingdom Metazoa; phylum Chordata; class Aves; order Anseriformes; family Anatidae; genus Aythya; species Aythya ferina. Next base: position 5,586,929 of record NC_140297.1, read on the forward strand.
GTTTATACACTGGTTGTCAACTGCAATCCTGCAGCACGACTGCAGGTTTTGAGGTATTATGATTAGGTTGGCAACAGACTGTGGCCTCCATTTCATTATGAAACTTAATATGTATACATAATTTGAAAACAATGTAGGTTTCGTTTGTTCAATGTGGCTCTGAAAGGTCCTTTTCATCAGTAAATTTAATTTCTGTCAAGGCAATAATAACTTTTTCTTGTGTTTTTTTTGGTTTGTTTTTTTTCAGTCTCCCAGAGTGAAAGAACCTGTACAGAATTCAGAGGTAAGTTTTAAATGCAAATTGCTTCCTGAAATGATGACTTCTTATTATTTCTATTACAAGGAGTGTGTTTTTATTAGCCTTTGAAAACAATATTGTATAAACTAGAAGCTAGTATCTGGCTGTGCTGTGCTTGAAATTTAAAAAAAGAAAATTAATCATTGCCTATTTAATGCTAAGAGGTCATTCTAAGATATGTTTAGTGCATATTTTTTCAACTTCACTTGCTGTGGCAAAAGTTTGTAAGTGAATTGATTGCAAGAAGAATCTAAACAGAACAACGGTGTTCTGATTGCTTTAAAAATTTTAAAGGTCTATTAAGCATGGTGTAATTCACTGGTTTGGCAGCTGTGCTGAAAACTGTGAAATAAATCTCCAATAGAATTAGATCATAAACAAAACTTCAGCTGCAATTTATAATCTGCCTTCAGCTCTGTCCTGTGTTTCTGATGTTATGAATATAAGTATATCTTATCTTTTGGTGATAGAGACTGTTTATCTTCTAGAGGATGTGTCATGCCTTTCCTTTCCCTACCTGTGTGGGAAGATATAGAGCGGTCGGTCTCCTAGAAATCAGTTTTGGGTTAGGCTGCCCTGTTCTACTTTCACCTCTTTGCAAGGAATGATTATAAGAAAGACTACAGGTCTGGGAGTGCAATTTTAAGCACAGGCTAAATTGAAAGAAAAAAAATGAACACCGGGATCTGTTTGGGTTGAATTTCTCCACTGTGATCCATCCCTTGATATATGTTGTAGTTTGAAGGTCTAATGCCCAGGCTTTTAAACGTGCAAGGCGAGTTACATTTCCTTTACCTGAGTGCAGTAAGTCGGAGGGTGCACTAAAGAAGCCAGCAAGCTTACAGTCCTTTGGCTACCACACCAAAATCAAATTCTCTGTTTTGAATAAGTCGAGAGGTTAAAAAACAAACAAACAAACAAGTTACTCATTTATCTCCTTCCACCACCCTTATATGACACACATTTTTTTTGGAAGAGCTTGCACTGTGTCTGAATGCACTTTTCTGTTGTATCCCCCAGTGCTCTGACTCTTGGCATTTGTTTTATGAACAGATAAATTATTGATAGATATCGAAAAGCTTTGCTAGGCTGTGTTCTCTGAAGAGAAGTACAAAGCAAAGCAGAGTTGCTGTGCTCTGACTGCATGGCTACTACAAAATATCCATAGGCCTCAGATTTTGAGAAAGGGAGAATTATTGGACAGGGCTGCTCTCTTCCAAGGTAGGATATGGTCTGTATGCACCAGCCTTGCTAGCATCAATATTTAATTTTGGTCCAAGATCCATGGTCATGCTGCTGTCTTGGTTTCCTTTCCTTCTTTACTGGTGAATAAAACTGAAAATGGCAGGGCAAGAAGGGTCCCTGGACGTGAGGAAATGTTAAACCTCTTGAACACCAACTTGGGATCAGTGCTAGTGTCCTTGGGGCCTGGGAATGCCTTTGGCATCAAACTTCTCGACGTGATTTATGTGGCAAACAATTACTCTGTGGGAAGCAAGTGCTTGAGTCCAAACTCTGAGGTTTTCTTAACTCCTTCAAACACCTTTTTGCTTGCAGCTATTCCCATCGGCCGAGCCGCCAGGTCCTTCGCTCAGTGCTCCAGCACAGGCACCTACTCAACTACCTCAGGCTGCAGGACAAGTACCTGCACAACCTCAAGCTGCTGTACCTCCACCTAGCCAGGCTCCTCCAGCAGCCCCGGCAGCAGCCCAGGTGAGATCTGACAGCCTTCATGCCAGCTTTCAGCTTTGCACTTCACTGTTCTGTTGAAGACATGCTAAAATGAGCTAAACCCTTAGAAATTGTTTGTTTGGGGTTGCCGTAGTGCTGCTGCTTGCATAGAAGAGACAGCTGGCCTGCTGGTTTGCAAAAATTAAGGCAGCCAGTCTGGGCTCAGCAGTTTTTTGTTCATATTCCGTGGGTGAGCAGTGATTTGTGCTTTTCTGCTCTTCAGGGAGTGTAATGTTTGGCTTGAGGCAGGGTTAAAGGTAAGAAGGGAGAGTCGTTTGAGTGGCAGCTGCTTGTTCCTGGTGTATAAAGAGGTGCAGCGTGTTTAAGGTGCAGCACAAACAGGTTCTGATTGTGTCTCAGCATGGCTGCAGTCTATGGAATAAGAATGGAGAGAAAAAATGAGAAGAAGAAAGCAGAACATCCAGGTTCTCCTGGCTTCAAAGGAGAGACAGGAAGCCTGAAACTGTCCTTGGAGCAGTCAAAAATAGCAGAGAAACTCCGTCTTTGGGAAGCTCTGAATCTTGTGGTACTTTTCAAACATCCATTTTGAGCAGAATTGATCCTGGGGGGGAAGAACAGGGGATGTAAAAGCTCGACAAGCCCCTGTTTAATTTTTAGCTACATCACTTTAAAGTGTAGGGAATAGGTCAGCTAGGCAGACGTGCCAGAGTTGGGAAAGAGCACTGACTTGTGTTTAAAAAGAGACAAATGGCCAAACCAAATCATTACTGAGATACTTGGAACACGTCTTGTGGCTTGCTGGAGTAAAGCACCGCCGAGTTTGCCAGGCTTCTGAGTGATGGCACCTCTTTATAAAAGACACTAATGTTCCTATTTGTTGGTGGGCAGAGGCTGGCCCTGCCGGAGAGGTCCAAGATAGCATCACCCCTTGGCAGAGCCAGAGGGAAGAAACTTGGCAGCCTGGGTTAGAAAAATAACTGAAATGAGTCCTTCCTAGAAACATTCCGTTATTTTTCTTATAAAGCAAGCGAAAAGATCCGTGTATCACTTCCCTGCAGTCAGCTCGTGTTCCTGTTTACAAAGCCATTAGAGCTGATGCTTTAGTCATTAAACAAAACCAGGAGGGCTGGGGGCTGCCACATTCTTGGCTACGGTAAAAGTAGCTTTAACGCTTAAATCAAATCCTTTCAAATCTCTTGAAAAGGGGCCAGTGTTTAATCCCTGAATTTCATGCAGCAGTTGAAACTGCAGCAGCAGTGAAGGCCGGGACTTGTCAGCTCAGTGAATTGATGTAGCGGCGTTGGCCTCAACCAGAGTGTTTTGATTTGCACTAGCAGAGTATCCTGCTCCCTGCCACTCGTCCCCAATAGCTCGTTTGTTGGTAGCTTGGCCTGAGGTGAACTTCATGCCCCCGTGTCACTGCGTCCTTCCCTATAGCTCCGCGTGTCACCCCGTTCTTTTTTATGGCTCTTTGTGTCAGCATGCACCTCCTTATAGCTTTCTTTCGGTTCCTCTAACTCCTTGGCTACCTTTCTGCAGACCGATGGGCTCTTTGTGGGCTCTTGTTTGTTTTCACTGAGCTGGTAAAAAAACTTCTTCAGGCTTCAACAAGACCAAAAGTGTGGTCGGTAGCACGAGAACACCAACAGATGGAGTAAAATACTCCTCTCAGACAAAGGGCGATCATTTTCTCTCATGAAAAAGCAAACAATTTAGAAGGAAAAGAACTTGGTCAAGATTTCTAGGCTTCAATTATCAGCCAGCCATTGTCTGTCTTGTTACTGCAGATTTAAAACTCCTGGCTCTGCACGTGCAGCACAGATGATTTGCACAGTAGAAGAGTAATTGACTTTTTTCTGTTTTTTTCTTCTTTTTGTGGAGTTTGATTGATAATTAGTACTTCACTGGAAGTCTCACTAGTGTTAGAAAGATGGATCCTTCCCACTGGAAGTCTGCTGCTGAGCACTATAAAATGCTTTGACTGTGTGCGCCAATAATTACGCAGAGGTAATTTAGAAGTGAGAATAGGCAGCTCTGAATTCACTGCTAGATGCTCCTAAAGTCTTCATTTTCACGAAAAAGTCATTGAAGAATATGCTAATCTACCAATTATTTTTCCCTAGGTGCTCTTCACAACTGTATCAGTTTTTAAAATCAGATATTTTGGGGCAGGGATTAAAACACGTGAGGTCTTGAAGCTGTCATGAGTGCCCCAAAACCTTAGTTTTTGAGGCAAAGCAAGCAGTCTCTTTACATTTAGCACCTTTTCTGAAGTTTCCTGCTGATTTGACGTTTCTCATAGCTCAGTAGCTTTTCTTCTTTTAAAGACAACTGCAGAGAACCTCCTGAATTACTGTTTAAGCATAAAGTTTTTCCATTTAATACTCATTGTTTTTCACAGTAGTGTCATGGCTCCAACGATGGGTTAAACTTTAATTTGTATTTACAGTCAATCGAGGTTATCTCTAGGTTTAATACTAGAGAAAGGAGGTCTTTGTTTTAAAATAACTTAATCCTATTGCAGGCCCCACCTGCCCCTGCTGCAGCTCCGGTACAGGAAGAAACGAAAGTCCCCATCAGCCTCGTACTAAGGTTAAGGTAAGGACACAAAACTGCCCTGTTCTGGTAAGGTGAGCCTTTGTGGAGAGGGACATGGGGAGATTTCTGTAGCCCACCTTGCCATCTGCCCTTTCGGTTAAAAGGGTGGTGGCCTTGTAGTGTTTGTCAGCTTGGATTTGGATTTCATCCACCCTGGGTGCAGGTTTCATCTTTGCTGCTTCTTCAGCCTGGCAAGAACTGTAGGCTGAAAGAGGTTTTGGTATTTGTATAAATCTCCCAAACTCCAGTGGGCTGGGAAGGAAAGAATTAGCTGGGTTCCCTACATGGGGTCAGGGATTCAGGGGTCCTTGTGTTGTGGATCATCGGGGTATTGAGGCACGGCTTTAGACATCAGCCAGTTCTGAGATCGAAGAGCTGTTTATCCCGTTCAAGACGTGGGTTCTGGTTTATGTCCCTAGAGAAAGGAGAAAAAGGGTTGTAAGGGCACTCCACAAAGGGTTGTAAGTGGCCTTACACCACGTTGTGGCCCTCGTGTATCCTGAAATTCAGCCCACTCGGGTCTGGGAAGTTGACAGGCAGCCAACACAGAGCCTGGCTTCCCAAAGCACAGCCAAGTGAGCAGTTTTTGCCCTGCAAGGGGAAAAAGGTGCAGGGGTGAGCTCAGCTCTCCTCACAGACTGATTCTGCAGTGATAACACGTTCTCCTGGGCACCGCTCGGTGCAATGAAATGTTCTCTTCTGTATAAAATTTTCTTCTTCCCACAGGAATTCGAAAAAAGAACTCAATGATATCCGATTTGAATTTACCCCAGGGAGAGGTGAGCTGGTGTGAAAGTCCTGCATGTCAGGGTGGGTTTGGTGAAGGGGATCTTTGGTGTTTGGTGTTGTTCAGTTGTGTCTGTGGAAGTGTCTGTCCATGGGGCTTTCCTAAAAGGATATTCCAAGGCGTGCCTTGTGTCTGGGCTGTTAGCAAGTGCTCGGAGCACTGCTGTCAGAGACCACTGCAGTAAAACTCCCATCGACACGACGCAGGCACAGGCATTCAGTGAATTTTACGGAGCTGAATTTAGTTTCAGACTTTCAGTGAATTTACTGAGTTTTACAGCGTAGCTCAGAGCTGCCTCACTGCAGTGCTGCGGGCAGCAGGCTCGCTGACAGCCACAAGTGAGTGCGAGTGTTTCTTCCCCTGCCCTTCTGTGGCTTTGGCTCCCATCTTTAAAACTTGTAGCGAGAAGAATTGACTGAGGGACATCTCAGCACAGATCTTGCAGTTTGTTGGGCTGTTGCCCTCCACGTGGAAAGTTGTAAAGAACAGTTTTGCTGTTTGGTTTGCACAAGTTTCTTTGAGGTTTGCACGATGCCTCCATCGGTTGGACAACTTCTTGTGCCTGGTAACTGGCTCTTGTGTTCCTCCCCCACAGATACTGCTGATGGTGTGTCTCAAGAACTAATTTCAGCAGGGCTTGTTGATGGCAGAGATCTGGTAATAGGTAAGTACAAACGATTTCGTCTGCTCTAACCATTTCAGTCACTTCTGCATCTTTACAGTGACCTGATGAGTGGGTACAAGGAAAGTTCTCTCTGGCCTCTGTCCTCTTCTCCAACAGCTCCACAAAACTGCTGTTAATTTTAATTCTAGCGGCAGTTCTGTGCTAGTGCATTTAGGCAACCATCAGTTCACAGGCAGATGATCTGGTTGGAAAGATGATGAAGCAAATGTTCCTTGTGATGCAAAACGAAGGCTAATCAGTGCATGAGCTAAATCAAGCTCATCTGACACAGGCGCTGCCAAATTGCTGCACGAGCCTGTGCTGCTGAGAGGCTCTGTACAAGAGAGGTCTGGGACTGGAATCAGCCAGGTTTTTTTTAAATTTTATTTCATTTTAAGGCAGGCTGTGGAAGGAAGTGTGAAGCGCACGTGTTGCAGTTGGCTTAAGGCAAAAGCACGTGTTGCTGCACTTGAGTGCATGTGAACAGCTACCTCCAGCAACAGATTCCTAAACAAACATGTCCCTTTATGCAGCAGGGGAAACTTTAAGCCATTAACAGTACCCGTGTGCTTCAGCTACAGCAAGCAAGACTTCCTTAGACACCGCCTGCAGCATCTGGGAGGGCTGACAGTGTGGGAGGAACTGGGTTTTCAGGTGCAATTGGCTAGTTCGTTGTTTCTAATCCCATCACTTTGAGGAAAAACCTTTGAAAAAGAAGCGTTGTAACAAGTGGCAGCGTTTTCACAGTGTAAAGCTTTCGATTTAAATAGATTGAGTCTAACGGAGGCCTGAACTTCCTGTATCTTTTTAAACAATTCTAATTTGGAGTCCTATAAAGAGGTCTTGTGACTTTGGGATGGTTTTTCTCCAGCCTGTCCTAACATTTGCCCATTTTTCTTGTTGTCTGTGTGTGATTTCAGTCGCAGCTAATTTGCAGAAAATTGTGGAAGAGCCCCAGGCAAACAGATCCGTCACTTTCAAACTGGTATTTATCCCTCTTCCCTAACTGCCCCAGCTGTCACTCGCAAAGATAAAGCATTGCACAGAGGTGCCTGTGGTCGTCTCCTGTAGGCATCTAATGTGTGCAATCCAAATCTAATGCTAACACGGGCATTGCCCTGTCCCGGCCACTAAAGGTACCAAAATGTTACAGAAAGGTTTTTTTGGGGTATTTTGGGCTTGGAGGGTACACCGGCCCAGAAGTGGCAGGTAAGTGGGCTAAGAAGTGCCACTGGCTCCTTTCTTGGAGGAGAACGGGGGAGAAGGGTCTTTGAGGAAGAAATTTGGCGGTGGGGGACGGCTAAGAGAGGCTAGAAGAGGCGAGGTAACAGCAGATGAAATCTTCAGAAGTGGTGAAAGGCACAGGGAATTATAGCAGCACCGCAAGGGTGTAACCAGATGGGTGGTAGTGAAAGCAGTGAATTATGTTACTTCTGACCTTTTCCGTGAATAAGCTGTTTTTGCTTCTTTCTCCCCGCTTAGTGCACGTAGCCCTAGTCAGAGCAGGCACTGGCAAAGCTTCAGTCCCAGCCCTTCCTAACTCCAAAAAAAAAGGGAAAAAAAAAATAATGTAACTTTGGGTAGGGCCGGCTACTGAACGCAATGCTCAGCTGTCTGTACCTGCTCCCTCCCCAGCCTGTATCTGATGTACCTCGTGGTAGGAGGCACGGTGTGTGTCAGGGCAGAGCATGTCTGGTGCTATTTGCATCTCTGTTCCTTGTGTTCCAGGCGTCCGGTGTCGAAGGCTCAGATATTCCCGATGATGGCAAACTTATAGGATTTGCACAGCTCAGCATCAGCTAAACAATGGTCCCAGGAGATGTTTCCCAACAGAGAACCCACATGTGCATATTCGTAATGCTTCTGTTAGCCTAAAAAAAAAAAAAACCACTACTGCCAAAGAATTGAACTACAGCCCCCTTCCTAGAAGCTTTAACATTTTCCTTAATAGGATCACAAACCTTCCTGAAATTACCGATGGCGTTTACACCTTTTGTAAACAAGTCTCATGTTTTTGTATGTCATCTCAAACATGCAGCTCCAACACGTCATTGCCTGCATGTTCGTTTTATTATTGCCTTACTTTAAAGAAAAATACTACTGAGTACGAAGCGGGGGTTCCACTGCTCTGATGATCTCGCCTAAATGTTTGCTTACATGTGGTTTCATTTTTTTTTTCACTTGCTATTTTTGCACAAGTTTTAATACTGAATGGATCTTTTTTTTTTTTTTTTTTTTGTTCTTTACCTTCTCCTTCCACCTGAAACACCAATGTACATGTTGTTTGGGTCACCTGGAGTGCTGAGAAATCTGCTTCTCTTCAGCTGTATTTTTAAAACTGCTGGTTTGAATGCTTGCACCTAAGAAAGCAAGCCAAGTCTTAACCCACAGGAGGGAGAGCCATCTTCCCTTGTGTTTGCGTTCCTGAGAAGTTCCTTGACTTCGAGGTGTTAGAAGTCAGCTTCCCTTTGTAAACTGCCTTAAGTTTTTTTGCTTTTTTATATATCATTTGGGTTCTTTCCACATGAGTGCCAGGCGTGGCATGAGGGCTGAACCCGTTGATTTACGTTAAGCAGTCCTTCCGCAAACCGTGTCCTTCATCCTGCGTCCGTAGATGTAGTCGGTCCGCAAAGCAGAACAACGAGGCGCTGCTGTCTGGACGCTGGCCTTGCAGCTGATCAACAACCCAACTGTATTTGTTGTCAGAGGGAGAGGAGATCTGTGGCACTCTGCGTGTGGAAAAGATGCACTTGGAACTGTTCTCCAGCCCCGGCCTGTTACGCCCGGCTGTGCGAGTCCTCCCCGACGTGTTTCCCAGTCCTTTGCAAACTGGTACCCGTGGAACCATCCCTGTCGTGTTTTACAGCAATAAGGAACTGCCAGTAGAGTGGTATTACTGGGCAAGCGAGCACCGGACTGTGTCCCTCCTGCACTAATCGCTTGGGTCGTCAGCCTTGGCGGCGGCCCGAGCCTTGCCGTTTGATCAGGATGTCACTGAAACCCTGTCACACACGTATTTAGGTTGTATTTCTATGTGGTGTTGAATTTGAATTTCTACATGAATAATATAAATTATACTTTGCGTTTGATAAGAGACACTTGTAATGCAATATGTGAATAATAAATGGTGTTGATTTTTTTTTTTCCTACTGTTTCACAGTTGGCCTTTGTAACTGCTATTGGCTCTGGAGTGTTTTCTACACAGAAATTAGAAGCCTGTAATTTAACACACAGATGGAAACGTGTTTGGTTTCCATCAGCCACAAACGATGCAGAAACAGAGTGTTAAAGCAGAACGACTGGGTTCAATCAGGACTTATTTTTATTTCCAACTCTTCTGATGAACAATCTATATTTATATATTTTTTTTTTCCTCTACGAGCAGCTGCGGAAGCTCCCTGCCTTGTGCATGCTCTTTTTATACTGCCCTAGTTCCTTTTAGCCTGTAGGTGGGTGTTGGCTCTGTCCCCGTGGAGCTGCCGGCTCTCTGCAGCCCCGGGACTGGTGAGGTGGAAGGGGAAGGAGAGGAGGAGGAGAGCCTGGGAATGAGAGCACCCTGGGGTGCTGAGCAGGAGCCCTGAGCAGCCAAGGAGGTGGGTGCCAGGAGTTGACGGGGGCTGGGTTTGGCCGCTCGTGTGCGTGCCAGCTCTGCCACAGGAGAAAAAAAAAAGAAAAATCTGACACAAAGCACTCCCAAGGGCTTCCCCCAGTGAGCCTTTTGGTTTGGGGAAAGCGGGCTGGCACCCGGACTTCTCGTGTCGCCCTGTGGCTGATGAGGACGTGGTCTTGGTGCAATGTGTGCAGCGTTATTCCTCCTCCTGCCTGCACGCCCTGGGGGCCTCCTGGGTCCTGGTGCTGAGAGAGGTGGGACTCGAACCGCTCACGTGTGACAACACAGCCTCTATTTATTAAGTTATTTCCCACCTTCCCAACGCCAGGACTCGGAGTGTGAGTTCGCACCGCCCCAGGGCTCGGTAGTTCTTCACGGGAGAAAATCAGCAAGCAACTGATGTCGTTTGCTCTGTAGCTCTCCAGGCGTTTTGGGTAGCAATCCAAAAAATTTTTACTTGGGCTATTACAGTGCTAGACAACTGTCTTTTCTGATGTTGTTCCAGTAAGTGCCAATGCTGTTCATCATTGTTTTCCAGTGTCATTAAGGATTTGTTTTTTTTTTTTCTGTGCGAATTTCTGATCCGAACCTGAAAACAGGCGGTAATTTTAAGTTCCTACTTTTAAGGACAATGCTCTGTTAATGAAAACGGATCCTCTTCACAACTTTGGTGTATTGTAGATTATAATGAGAGATGTAAAATATTCAGGCTGTTTTTTTTTTCTTTTTTTTTTTTTTTTTTCCTTTTTTGGACTTTGTATTTTACTGCATGTCTCTAATTTTTAATCAATAAAGAACAAATTGTCCATTGCTGTGTGTTTGGCGTGTGCTTTACGTGTTGTTGAGTTGGCTGGGGGTTTGTCCGAGTGGCATCCACACCACCTGAGATATTTATTTGGGCAGTGGGGGCTTGGTGACCCTCGGGAGGACTCAATGGTGGTGGTCCATGGATGTCTGCGTGGGGCTGGGGTCAGGGTGGCATTTAGGGTTGGGCGCTTCTCCAGGACAGACCTGATCCAAAGGTGCCTCCGAAGTCTTCTCTCTACACCCGAAGTGCAGCCAGGACCTCAACAAAACACATCGGAGGTGAGAGACCCCAGATACAGCCACATCTCTCAGCCTCCATTTCCTGTAGGAAATCCCGTTATGCTTGCTCCTAAATCTTTTTGCAGCTGCCCTACACCAGGACCTCACCACCCTCCCGTGGGTCACTGGTCCACACCGTGCTGCCCATTCCTTTTGGGCTTCCCAAACTTCTCCTCACCACCTCCCCATCGCCTTCTCACAGTCTCCTCCCTGCTGATGAATTTGCACCTGGAAAATAACCTTACCCCGGAGGGTGAGCGCCTCCTGAAGTTTCCATTTCCCTAAAGGGGAATGCAGCGTGAGTGACAAAACTTAGCTCAAGCACCGTTTCCCTCTACCAGATTTCCACCGTCCACATTCTCCCTCCCCAAATACCTGCATGCAGCCCCCTCCCAAACTGTGGGGGGGCCCAGAAGGGCCACGAAGGGCGGGTGTCCCACGCAGGGCTTGCGGGGAAGCTGCGGGAGATGAAGGAAACAGAGGCTCCCGTGGGCTGGGATGGCAGCCAGCTGGCCGCCCTTCCTCCTCCCCGGCTCTGCCCAGCCCTTAGCATCACTCCATTTCTTGGACTTTTCCCAGCTCCGCACCACGCCGGGCTGTCTTGGCCTCCGAGAACCTTGCTCGCTTGAGTAGAGCAGCACCTGCAATCGGTTCAGACAACTCGGTCTTCCCCCGTGTCATGCCCACACGGCCCTGGCAGACCCTTGATCCAGATCTCCTGAAACGGGGTCGGTCCTGCACGCTTTACCCAGTAGGAGACACCATACGTGGGTGGCCCAGAAATGATTAATGTGTTACATGGTGCTCTTAGGTCGTGTAAAACACCAGGCGCTGAGTCTCTCCTGAAGAGACTGCATATTTGTAGTGCCTGCCTACGTCTGCAGAGCTTATCTTGGGATTAAACATTAATTCCAGCCCGCAGGAAAGCCTGTCCCATGCACTGTCCTCTTCCCGACTCAGCCGACAATGTCGGGCATCGGGGAAATTCTGAAGGCAGTCGGGGATTTGGGGACCTTTCAGAAGCGGCTGGTGCTCTTCTCCATGCTGCCGTGCCTCAGCCTGGCCTTCCACCAGTTCTGCCAGCTTTTTATGGTTCCAGACCTGCCTCACTACTGCAACACCAGCTGGATCCGCGCCGTCGGCCCCAACCTGACCGAGGAGGAGCAGCTGAACCTCACCCTGCCCCGCGGCGCGGACGGGGCGTACGAGCAGTGCTCCATGTACTCGCCCGTCGACTGGGACCTGGGCTCCATCGTGGCGTACGGCCTGAACGCCACGGAGAAGTGCAGCAGTGGCTGGGTGTACCCCTCAGCACAGCAGCCCTCCCTGCTCACCGAGGTCTGTAAATGCCTTTGGACGCCCCGGGGACGTGCAGGGGAAGGGATGGACTTTGGGGAAGGCCGAGGCAGAGGCGGGGTGGGGCTGAGCCCAGCGCGTGCTCTGCCCACCGCACAGCCCCTTGCCAGCACCCAAGGCACTCATGGTACCTGGCCGGGGGGCACCTTTTTGGTCTCCCTGCCACGGGTTCCTCTATTCTTCTCCCTGGTTCTCCTCACGGCACCTTCCCTCTGAAAGACATTTGCTTTCCAAGAGCTTTATTTGTCCTTCAGTTTTCTGGGACCTCCAGAGTTTAGACAGGGTTCAGACAAAGCTTCCTGTGGCCCATGCGGATGAGCAAAGGCCCTGCCTCCTGGCATCCCCTGTGTTTCCCTCTCTGCACCTCTCTTCCACTCTCTCCCCACATTCCTCCCTCATTTCTCCTTCCCTCCTTCCTCCATTCCAGCTTCAACTTTCTCCTGGGCACCTTCCTGTGGGCTAAAACCAGATGAGGGAGCCCAGCCTCTGGCATTTCCAAAGGTTTCTTGGCTCCCCTGGGCCCTGTGTCCTGCCTGCAGCCTGTCCCACCCTGCCCGGCCTTTGCAGCCAGGTGCTGGGACCCCTCTCCGAGGCCCCGCTTCCCCCAACACTTCCCAACCAGGAGGCTCCCTTGGGCTGCCTGGCCTTGCTGCTCTCCTGCAGGTTCTGCTGCTTGAGGCCATCGCTGAGTGCCCAGGGGTCTGTCCCACCTCCTGCTTGTGCAGCTCACACACACGCTGAAGATTTGTGTCCTCAGGAGTGGGATCTGTGATCCCAGGGACTATGGCGAGAGCCTGTCAGCAGCAAAAGCAGCTGTGTTTCCCTCCTCCAGTTCGACCTCGTGTGCGATAAGAAGGACCTGAATGACATCTCGCAGTCTGTCTACATGCTGGGGCTGTTCCTGGGAGCCATGATCTTTGGGCCACTCAGCGACAGGTGAGGACACACAAGGAATTGCCCGTGGTCTCCTCTAAACCAGTCGTGTGTAGCACCGTGCACTGCTCCAGGACTGGATGACCACAGCACTGTGTATTTTGTCACTGCTCCTCACTTACAGTGAGTGTCCCAAAATTAGTGACCCTAGCTAAGGACCCTAGCGGTCCTTAGGCCTTGCGTGAACATGGAGTGGAAAGGAAGAGGGCAAAGCATCTGCACAGAGTGCTTCACATGTAAATTGGGGGTAGTCTCAAGAAAAGATGAACAGTTCCAAATTACTGTGTATCCCTCCAGGCTCTACACCATCCCGCGGGGTCTCTAAATACCAACTGTGTCCTCCTTCTTCCTCCGTAGGATCGGCCGCCGGCCAGTCCTTCTGATCTCCATCTTCCTCCAAGGCTTTTTTGGTTTGGGGATTGCCTTTGTGCCCCATTTCTACGTATACATGGCCTTCAGATGTGTCGTGGGGGCTTCAGTGTCAGGGATCACCATGACCTTACTGGCCTTAGGTGAGTAGGATGCCCTTGCCCTGAGGCAGGTAGATGTGGTCTCTCAACAGGCAGTAGAAATGGCCTGCAAAGAGATAAAAAGTCATTCATTACACCCTGAAAAACATCCTCCCAAATGAATGGCTCATGTTTTAACCTGAGCAGGACAGACAGCTTGACACGTCTCAGTGGCTTCTGCAGCTGAGGAGGCAATACGGAGGGGTGAGGACAGGTCCTGATCGTCACTGCCCTTCAGCATCTTGCCAAGCCTGAGTGAGATCCACACAAGGTGTCTGGGAGATGGCAGTGCTCAGACGAGGGCAAGGGGACTGCCTCCCAGATGAAGTGGTCAACACAGGGAGAGAGCCCAAGGGCTCTGGGACACCACTGACTTGTGCCCCGATCCCCCAAATCCTTACCCCAGCAAGGGGATATCCAGACACTGGGAGCAGAGAGCTGAGGTACATGAGCTCCACGTCCTCTTGTAGGTGTCCAGGCTGGTGTACTTTACCCTCGTTATGTTTGTGGCTGACAGGACACCCTGGGGTTAAGGAGAGGTGATGCAGCTCATGAAACACTGGGGACTTGCATGTATGTTACACATCAGTGTCCTGACTGCTGCTGCCTTCTCCTCAGGTCCTGGAGGAGAGAAACAAACTGCTTAAAGAAGGGGAAATCACATCAATGACCCTCATTATTCATTCTTCTTTTCAGCTACGGAATGGGTTGGGGTTTCCTATCGACCACATGCAGTGCTTATTACTCACTGCTGTTTCGCCGCTGGACAAATGATTTTGGCTGGCTTGAGCTATGGCATTCGTAACTGGAGGTTGCTGGAAATTGCAGGATCTGCTCCTATATTTGCCCTTTTCTTCTTCACCTGGTAAGAGGCAGGTGGGCAGCATGCTCCTCGCAGGCATGACAGGTGCCGGAGGGGTTTCTGCAGAGCTCAGCACATCTCCCTGGGCCACTGGACCTCGGAGAGCAGCAGCTGCTTTGCTTCAGGTCCTCAGATGTGGCCTAAACATAGCCCTGGGAAGCCTGATAGGAGGAGGCATTTGGATTCCCATCACACATCGTGCCCATTACTTGCTGGGCCTGGTTGCAGGGAGATGGGCTCCGAGGAAAGTCAGCAGGTCACAGGGCATCTTCTGCTTCCATCTCCTTGGCAGGGTGCTACCAGAATCAGCTCGGTGGCTGGTGACAAAAGGCAAAATAGAAGAAGCTAAGAAGGTCCTTCAGAAGGCAGCATCCATCAACAAGCGCACCATCCCCCCGGATCTCCTTGAGCAGGTACCAAAACCAGTGTGGGGAGCTGCTCATCCTCAGAGACCTGCCTCTGAGTGTGGCTTTGTAGCACTCCTTGGAGCTGGGCTCACTTGGTAAACATCTTTCCATGAATGCTGGGATCATTTAGGGATGGGCTTTTCTTCAGGGAGGGCTTCAGAAGTATGGAGGATGATCATGAGGTCCCTGCTCTGTGGTTTTCCATGCCTAAATGCCCAAAGGCAGGGAAGTTACCACCCTTCCCATCCCAAGGACCCTGCAGAGACAAAGTGTTCATCCCGAGGAACCTCCCAGTCTCCAAATTATTGCACGACACAGCCACACCATAGGCAGGGGAGCCGAGCCCCACTGGGCTGCCGCCCCTCCCACAGCAGCTTTGCGTCACAAGCCTTTCCCACTGAGCTTATCCTTTATACTCATCTGGAAAAAGAGCTAGCCATGGGTTTCCTTTGTCTGCTCTGACTCTCTGGCTTTCTCAATTTTGAAGCTGAAGTGTGAGAAACAGACCAAGCCTGGAAGTATTCTGGATCTCTTTCGGAAGAAGCACCTCCGGAAGGTGACTTTAATCATGTCGTGTGCCTGGTAAGACATTGCCTGGTTCCCTCTTTCCTAGCTCCTGGGTGAAGAAAAGAAGGGTTTGAAGGTTATTCATAATTGTAAATTCACCTTGTGTTTTGGTGATGATATTGATGGTTATTGCTCTTTCTGGCTATTCTAGATGAAATGGAAACACTTAGTGGGAAACACTTGTGGGAAACACTTAGCAGTCCCAGCTTTGGCAGTCCTGTGGTACTGGTTGGGTCTTATGCCCAAATTCAGCTGATTTCAGATTCAGCTTTCCATCAGATCAGATTTTCAGCTGATGCTGAAAGTGTTGTCAGTGGAGGTCAATACTGTATTTTCTCATGGCTAACAGATGTGATTGTTGCCATTCTGCTCTGTTTTCAGGTTCGTTAACAGCATCGTCTACTACGGTCTGAGTCTGAACGTGACTAATTTTGGTCTGGACATCTACCTGACACAGCTTGCCTTTGGAGCAGTGGAAATCCCAGCCCGTGTTGGTTGTATCTTCCTGCTGCAGTGGTTTGGGAGGAGGAAATCCCAGGCTGGCACCCTGCTGCTGAGTGGCCTGGTGTGTCTGATCATCACCGGCATCCCTGAAGGTGAGCAACCTCTTCTTGCCTTGAGAGCACAGCTTCTGGGGCAGGGAGCTGACAGCTCCAGCACTTCCCCTGCTGGTGAAGGTCCCATCCTGCCAATCCATCTGGCTGCAGTCCCACATGTCTGTCAGGGACTGAGCTGAACCTGGTGCCATGGACACAAGGGGCTTGGTCATGTACCCACAGACCATTTTGGTCAGCAAATCTTTGCCTGCCAACTGATAGGAGAGGGTAGGTCTGAGCAATGCGCTCAGCTGTCAGAGCTGCCCTCTGGGTAGGTTGCAGGGGTAGTGAGATGGATGCAGTGTCCTGAGGGTGACATCCAAAGAAGCGATGCTCCTAAGACCATCTTCAAGCACTGATCGGTGGCAATGGCTCCCTTCAGGGGATGTGGTTGTCACCACAAGTCCCCAGTCACCATCCTTCAGCAGTGATATCAGGCCACCCATCTCACAGCCACAGTCTCTTCTCTTCCCCCCTCAGACCAGGCCATGGCGATCACTGTCCTGGCCACCATCGGCAAGTTTGCCGCCTCAGCCTCATTCTCCTGCTCCTACGTCTACTCTGCAGAGCTCTTCCCCACCATCATCAGGTGAGGTTTCGACAGACTTTATGGCTTCCCTCCCACAGGGCTAGCCTCCTCACGGGAGCACAGGTTGTGGCACCCCACCACGCATGGTGGTGGTGGCAATGGTGGCACAAGAGCCCGGCCGTGCCCATAGACGCGTTTGTTCCCTGGGCAGGGGCGGAAGAGGTGGCACAACATGGCTGCCATGGCTCCCCTATACACCTGTGGCCTGTCTCCTCAGCAGGGCAGCGCTGACATGGCTGAGGAGAGCAGCACGGATGTGTGCAGCTCTCCTGTGTGGGCACGTAAACCCATGGCAATCCCTCATGGAGGGAAGAAAAGGGGACACGGCACTCCACCATGGTGGTGGTAATGCCAGTGACAGGGCAGGGCGGAGGCACCATGCCATGGCCGCTGGCTCTGCCCCTTGCGCTCCCCCTGTGGTGTCACGCTGCTCCCCCGGGGCACCCAGCCCGGCCCGCAGCTCCCAGCGCCCCTCGCTCCTGCAGGCAAAGCGGCGTGGGGCTGTGCTCGATGGCGGCGCGGGTGGCGGGGATCATCGCCCCGCTGATCCGCCTCCTGGAGCAGTACCACCGGGCCGTCCCCATGGCCATCTTCGGCAGTGCCCCCGTGCTGGGGGGGCTGCTCTGCTTCCTGCTGCCCGAGACCCGTGGCGCCGAGCTGGTGGATGACACGAGGGGTGGCTGCCCCACGGCACAGGTGAGCCCCCGCGCTGCCTCCTCTTGCTCACCGGGGACAGGGGGACCACAGAAGGGCCCGTGGGCATTGCATGGGCTGCGTGTGGGGGCGTCTTTGGGGGCTTATTTTGATGGAAGGCAGGGAATGGGGTGCCCCATTGCAGAGGAAGGGGAAGGGTTATGGTGGTTGTCTGCCCCATAACACAGCCCAGAAGGGTATCTCAGTGCCAT
Source organism: Aythya ferina (assembly GCF_964211825.1). Lineage (NCBI taxonomy): Eukaryota > Metazoa > Chordata > Aves > Anseriformes > Anatidae > Aythya > Aythya ferina. The sequence continues at coordinate 5,604,388 of NC_140297.1, forward strand.
GGTGGTCACTGCTGCCCTCCTGTCCATGAAATGGAAGGACCCCAAGAGTGGAGGGCACTTCCCTTGGCTCTCCTGTCCATCTCCAGGTAAGGCCTGACGCCTCGTATCCATGCTCTCCAGCCTTCAGCAGCTCGTAGCTTCGAGCTCCCCGTTCTCCACAGGGCAGGGTGGAATGGCAGCCTGGTACTTTTTTTAGGAGAAGGGTGTCCATGGGTGCTCAGAGAGTGGGTGATGTGTGGGAAGGCAGGTTGTTGAAGGCTGCATGTCTTTTGGCTAAATTATGAAGGCTGCTATCAAGTCATAATCTGTGTTTCTTTGCTTTTTAACTCTTTTCTTTTTCATTAGGCCTGTGAAAATGCCAACAGCAGCTCTGAAAATGGACAAGTGAAAGTCAAAGATGGTGGCCAAGACAATGAATACACAAAGACCACTTATTTCTAGCTGGGCCTGCAAGCAGCTCTAATTTGAGGCTGCCTGGTGCTGTGGCAGCACTGAGGACAAACAGGGTCTCCATTTACAGTACACCACCTACCCTCCTCAAGCAGCCACTGCCAATTCCTGGCCTTATTTTTCTTTTGTGCCTTCCTGTATCTCCCTCTATAGTTTGTCCTCAGACACTGCATGCTGTCTTTCATGTTCTACAGTGCTGTCACAGGAGAAAATGCTTTTTATTTAAAGAAAAGAGAAAGAAATCTGAAGCCAGGATGGATGCAATATTTTCTCTTTCTTGTCCCATCTCCAAGAATGCGAGACTGTTAATTTTCTCCTGTTGAGACACCTGCCAGAGTATTGAATAGACTAGCAAAGGAGCACTGTGTTCAGTAAAGAAAAAGCCAGAGCAGATGTAACACTGAAAACAATCTCACACTTGCAGGAGTGATTTCTCTTGACTGTCTAGCATGGTTTTCTCACTCTCTCTTAAAACACTCTTTTTTTTTTTTTTTTTTTTTTTTAAGGTTTGAGATACTGAACTGAAAAAAAAAATAACATGGTAGAATAAACAGCAAGCAGTGAACGAGGATGTCTAAGAGGAAGCAGAATATTTGCCTTGGTGCTGGTGGCTTTGAGTGAAAGGGTGTAGTGGTGTTTTGTGTCAGGCTGTGCTGGAGGACCACATTAGCTTATCTGTTTTGGGAAACTGAGAGATGTTGTGGCACTTGGTCTCTTAGAAGAAAAGTGCAAATCTTTCTGGGAACTATCAGATCTATTCTATTCTATTCTATTCTATTCTATTCTATTCTATTCTATTCTATTCTATTCTATTCTATTCTATTCTATTCTATTCTATTCTATTCTATTCTATTCTATTCTATTCTATTCATTACTCCTTCTTGCTGTAACAACCTACACTGAAATGTTTCATAAACACTTTTGTCTTACATTATGAAGAAAAACATGTTCTTTTCCTGTGCTTTCACTCCTCTTACTGCCTGTCCCACAAGAAAACTTTTTTTTACCTCTAACTTTATACAGACGGAGCCCAGAAGTTATATGCAAAGCTAGGACCGTGTACAGCTCAAAGGCTATTTTCTAGTAACACTGTGAAGCTTTCAAATGAGACATTATTTCTCCTTGTCATGCCTACATGTTTTCTTTGGATTAAAGTATCCCATGGATATGCAGTTTGTTGAAGACAGCGCTCTGGATAAAATCAGTGACATGCAACAGTCCCACCACAGATGGCTATGGTGCTATCTTCATTCTGGCATTGCTCTCCACGGCATTTGCTCAGTTTTGGCTGTGGTGCTCCTGTTCAGTGGACCTGAGTGTAGAGGTGCTCAGTCTTTTGAGTGAGAACACTCTTTTTCCTTTACAAAGGTTGGAGTCTGCCTCTTTCAGTTTTTTATGGAAAATCAGGAATTGAAGGTAAATGTTGACGGAAGAGCTTGGAGTAAAACAGTTACTGAGTGAAACGTGGTTTCTCCTTGTAAGAACTCTTCTCTGAGTCTCTCTGTTTCACTTCACTTCGTAATTAATGGTGTCCAGACACATTTGATGTACTTCTACTCCAACTCATTTACGCTTCCAGTAGGCTGAAGATCTATTTTGCCTCCTCTTCTCTAGACCACCGCACCTGGTTAGTTTGAAGACTACAGGATGATGCATTTTTGGCTGACGAGAACCTAAATTGACCTGTGGTGATTTGCCCAGCTCAACAGGAATGGGAGGATGGCCAATGGTATCGCTGTGCTTTAATGCCATTGATAACTGGTCAATGTGTGGTCCTGCACAGTAGTAAATAGAGCTGATAGTACAAAGTCAAGTTAGAATAGCATGTGTAAATGAAACACATTTTGCATACATATAATGGGATGTTATGAGCTCACATAATAATGAGGTTTTGGGTAAAAGGTGTCTCAGGTGACTGAACGGATAACTACAGGAAAGAGAATAACCCTATAGCCAAGGGAAGGAGTCAGAAGTCTGAAGGGGAGGTGGGAACAAAATGGAGTAGCAAATGCAAGGCCTTAATAGAGAAGTTTGTCAAAGCATGATGAGAGAGACAGTTTGGGATGGTGCTGAAGGTGGTTGTGGTGAGCAAATGTCAGGGACACTGTGGGTGGCTGAAGAGTTTGCCAGGACAGATCAATTTATGTCTGAGTCTTCTTCAGACTGTTCACAGCTGGCACGTGAGCAAAGCCCTGCTTCTGCACTTACATCCTAACTTACACCTGCATTCAGGTCAGGACTTCTTGACCTCCATTTCCCTCTTGGAGGAGACCCAAGTTTATCCATTAGGACCTCCTCACTGCCAAGGAAAATGCTCAGGCAGGGCCAGAGATATTTAAGGTGTGAAGGAGCAGCAGAACCACACCTAGACCCGTTGCCCGAGGCAAGGTGAAGCAGCTCCTGCTGCCAGAGGATCCCCCAGAGAGCACAGGAGCAATCAGCACAGCCCTAATGTCAGTGATACCATCAAACCCTGCATCAGCCCCAACTTCTCTCTGTGGGGTGGAGGTGTCAGGATCCCGGAGCCTGTCCTTTGAGCAGAGGACATTGTCTTCTCCTTCCTCCCAGCTCCATGCTGGGAAAGCCTCAGACCCATGACAGGAGAATAGGTTGCAGAAAGGGATACAGCAGAGAATGGCTGAGGAGGTAAGAAGCAATATTAGTGCTGCTGCCGTGACTCTCTACAATGAGTAAGTGTTAATGAGTCCTCATCTCCAGCCATGGCCAGGTCCCATCACACTCTTGCAATCTGAGGAGATCTTGTGTGTCACAGCCAAAGCACAGAATGAGCATTGCCTCCAAGAACGCCTGGCTTGGCATTGGAACACCCCAGCCTTCAAAACACTATTTACCACGGCACAAAATAATTGGAAACAAAAGGATGCTACAAACCTGAGTGATCAGCATTTTCCTGGGAACAAGATTTACGCTGTAAGCTTTGAAGGGGCAGCTCTGTGAAAGGGCACCAAATGCACTCTCTGACTGTAACTATGCAGAGCAGAAGAGGAGGCCACCCTTCTCTTGCCTTTGCATGACATTAGATGACACTAAATTGTGGTAGAGCTGGCAACAGCCAACTGAGGTTACCAGTAAAGGCTGACAATGACTGGGGTAAAATGTCCAGATGTCCACTCAGTTTAACTGAAATTGAAACACAGCGTGCACCACACAATTCAGGAAGCTTCTGCAGCTGCTCATAGAGGAAAAAATATTTAAACAAAGATTGTTCATCAGAAAACTTGGAAATAAAAATAAGTCCTGATTGAACCCAGTCGTTACCCAGAGTGCTTTAACACTCTGTTTCTGCATTGTTTGTGGCTGATGGAAACCAAACACATTTCCATCTGTGTGTTAAATTACAGGCTTCTAATTTCTGTGTAGAAAACACTCCAGAGCCAATAGCAGTTACAAAGGCCAACTGTGAAACAGTAGGAAAAAAAAAATCAACACCATTTATTATTCACATATTGCATTACAAGTGTCTCTTATCAAACGCAAAGTATAATTTATATTATTCATGTAGAAATTCAAATTCAACACCACATAGAAATACAACCTAAATACGTGTGTGACAGGGTTTCAGTGACATCCTGATCAAACGGCGAGGCTCGGGCCGCCGCCAAGGCTGACGACCCAAGCGATTAGTGCAGGAGGGACACAGTCCGGTGCTCGCTTGCCCAGTAATACCACTCTACTGGCAGTTCCTTATTGCTGTAAAACACGACAGGGATGGTTCCACGGGTACCAGTTTGCAAAGGACTGGGAAACACGTCGGGGAGGACTCGCACAGCCGGGCGTAACAGGCCGGGGCTGGAGAACAGTTCCAAGTGCATCTTTTCCACACGCAGAGTGCCACAGATCTCCTCTCCCTCTGACAACAAATACAGTTGGGTTGTTGATCAGCTGCAAGGCCAGCGTCCAGACAGCAGCGTCTCATTGTTCTGCTATAAAAAAGACTCCATCAGAGTAGACCTTCAGAATGTGCCCTTCCGTTCATCACTTTTTCTCCAAGCATCTTCAGACTGCATGCTCTGAGTCTACCCCATGCTCTTCAGTGTCTGTCTTGGAAAAAGTCTCCAAACTGCTAAAAGAGACAGGTAGGAGAAGAAACATTATTATATTGTATCCATCCTGACTTCTGAATAATTTCTGTATGGCCTTAAATTTACATTTTTTTAAATCTTTAAATTCAGACCTCCAGATATTTACCTCTGTTGGGGGGGTACCACACCTGTGTTGTCAGAAACACATCTCTGTGACACAGAAAAGAGTTAAAAAGCAAAGAAACACAGATTATGACTTGATGGCAGCCTTCAGAAGTTAGCCAAAAGACATGCAGCCTTCAACAACCTGCCTTCCCACGCATCTGTGAGCACCCATAGATACCTAATAAAGTACCAGGCTGCAATTCCACCCAGCCCTGTGGGGAACAGGAAGCTCGAAGCTACGAGCTGCTGAAAGCTGGAGAGCACAGCTACAAGGCATCAGCCCTTTTCTGGAGGATGGGGGAGCCAAGGGAAGTGCTCTCCACTCCTGGGGTATTTTCATTTCATGGACAGGAGGGCAGCAGTGACCACCATGGCACTGAGATACCCTTCTGGGATGTGTTATGGGGCAGATCACTACCACCCCTTTCCCTCCTCTCCGTCGGCAATGGGGCACCCCATTCCCTGCTCTTCCATCAATGTAAACCCATAAAGATGTCCCCACACGCAGCCCATGCAATGCCCACGGGCCCTTCTGTGGTCCCCCTGTCCCCCGTGAGCAAGAGGAGGCAGCGCGGGGGCTCACCTGTGCCGTGGGGCGGCCACCCCTCGTGTCATCCACCAGCTCGGCGCCACGGGTCTCGGGCAGCAGGAAGCAGAGCAGCCCCCCCAGCACGGGGGCACTGCCGAAGACGGCCATGGGGACGGCCCGGTGGTACTGCTCCAGGAGGCGGATCAGCGGGGCGATGATCCCCGCCACCCGCGCCGCCATCGAGCACAGCCCCACGCCGCTTTGCCTGCAGGAGCGAGGGGCGCTGGGAGCTGCGGGCCGAGCTCGGTGCCCCGGGGGAGCAGCGCGACACCACAGGGGGAGTGCAAGGGGCAGAGCCGGCGGCCATGGCATGCTGCCTCCGCCCTGCCCTGTCACCGGCATTACCACCACCATGGTGGAGTGCCACGTCCCCTTTTCTTCCCTCAGTGAGGGATTCTCATGGGTTTAGGTGCCCACACAGGAGAGCTGCATGCATCCGTGCTGCTCTCCTCAGCCACGTCAGCACTGCCCTGCTGAGGGGACAGGCCAGAGGTGTATAGGGCAGCCATGGCGGCCATGTTGTGCCACCTCTTCTTGCCCCTGCCCAGGGAACAAGCGCGCCTATGGGCATGGCAGGGTTCTTGTGCCACCATTGCCACCATCACCACCCATGGTGGGGTGCCACCACCTGTGCTCCCGTGAGGAGGATAGCCCTGTGGGAGGGAAGCCATAAAGCCTGGCGAAACCTCACCTGACGACGGTGGGGAAGAGCTCTGCGGAGTAGACATAGGAGCAGGAGAAGGAGGCTGAGGCGGCAAACTTGCCGATGATGGCCAGGACAGTGATCGCCACGGCCTGGTCTGAGGGGAAGAGAGAGTTGCTGTGGCTTCCATGGACAAGGTTCAGGCAGAGGCTCTGCAGTTGGACGTTTTTTTTTTGGGACAGCCCTTTCTAATGAACTTTGCAAGGAAATCTGCCAGCTAAGCTACTGGATACCACTCCCAGATATCATGTTTGGAAAAATAACCTTTGGACAACTGGCAACGAGAACATAGATTTGTTCCCAGGCCTTGAACGTTTTCTAAATCTGTGACTAGAGTGAGTCACTGAGCTACTGTAGGTCATCGGGAAGTGCTCACTTGAAAATATCTTATCTATGAGCTGGAAAGCATCTTGCAAACCTGCTCTTTCTTTCAGCCTTGCTTGCATCACCACCATAGCAGCAGGTGCAAAGATACTGGCTCTAGGCAGTGTTTAGGTAGAAACACATAAGGGGGAATAGGTTCTAAACCAGGATAGATAGGGGTTGGATTCTCTTTTGACTTGGGAAGAGGTTGTTCACCTTCAGGGATGCCAGCGATGAGGAGGCACATCACACCAGCCAGCAGCAGCAGAACAGCCTGACTTTTTTTCCTCCCAAACCACTGTAGCAGGAAAATGCAGGAAATGCGAGCTGGTAACTCCACTGCCCCAAAGGCAAGTTGTGTGAGATAGATGTCGAGACCAAAATTTGTCACACTAAGGCTCAGACCATAGTAGACTAGGCTGTCCACAAACCTGAAATGCAATGGAATGAAACATGCAATCAGATGGATTTTCTATGGATCTTTTCTTCAAAAATTAGGCTAGTTAGAGCACAAAACGCTTATTTAAATTCCCAGGAACCTCTGTTTTGCTTCTAGTCACCACTTGTGACAATTTTGCAGAACATAGTTGAATGAGGTAAAACAGTATAGACACTGATACGCTCAGCAATATTTATTCTGCAGCCAGAATTTCTGTGGGGACACAAAACTACTCCAAAACTCAGGGTCTGTCATGAAAGTGGAATTACAAACCCCACAGCATCTGGAATAATCAGCTTCTCCCCAAACCCAGACAAGATGGATCTGGTCCAGTGCCAGGAGAAAGAAAAATGGCAAACACAAATGGACATGAAAAAAAATAATGGGGTTAATTTACAGTTATGAATAACCTTCAAGACCTTTTTTTCTTCACCCAGAAGGTGGGAAAGAGGGAACCAGGCAATGTCTTACCAGGCACACGACATGATTAAAGTCACCTTCCGGAGGTGCTTCTTCTGAAGGAGATCCAGAATACTTCCAGGCTTGGTCTGTTTCTCACACTTCAGCTTCAAAATTGAGAAAGCAGAGAGTCAGAGCAGACAAAGGAAACCCGTGGCTAGCTCTTTTTCCAGCTGAAGACAAAGGATAAGCTCAGCAGGACAGGCTTGTGACCCAAAGCTGCTGTGGGAGGGGCGGCAGCCCAGCGGGGCTTGGCTCCCCTGCCTATGGTGTGGCTGTGTCGTGCAATAATTTGGAGACTGGGAGGTTCCTCAGGATGAACACTTTGTCTGTGCAGGGTCCTTGGGATGGGAAGGGTGGTAACTTCCCTGCCTTTGGGCATTTAGGCATGGAAAACCACAGAGCAGGGACCTCATGATCATCCTCCATACTTCTGAAGCCCTCCCTGAAGAAAAGCCCATCCCTAAATGATCCCAGCATTCATGGAAAGATGTTTACCAAGTGAGCCCAGCTCCAAGGAGTGCTACAAAGCCACACTCAGAGGCAGGTCTCTGAGGACGAGCAGCTCCCCACACTGGTTTTGGTACCTGCTCAAGGAGATCCGGGGGGATGGTGCGCTTGTTGATGGATGCTGCCTTCTGAAGGACTTTCTTAGCTTCTTCTATTTTACCTTTTGTCACCAGCCACCGAGCTGATTCTGGTAGCACCCTGCCGAGGAGATGGAAGCAGAAGATGCCCTGTGACCTGCTGACTTTCCTCGGAGCCCATCTCCCTGCAACCAGGCCCAGCAAGTAATGGGCACGATGTGTGATGGGAGTCCAAATGCCTCCTCCTATCAGGCTTCCCAGGGCTACATTTACGCCACATCTGAGGACCTGAAGCAAAGCAGCTACAGCTCTCCGAGGCCCAGTGGCTCAGGGAGATGTGCTGAGCTCTGCAGAAACCCCTCCGGCACCTGTCATGCCTGCGAGGAGCATACTGCCCACCTGCCTCTTACCAGATGTAGAAGAAAAGGGCAAACATAGGAGCAGATCCTGCAATTTCCAGCAACCTCCAGTTACGAATGCCATAGCTCAAGCCAGCCAAAATCATTTGTCCGATGGCAGAACAGCAGTGAGTAATAAGCACTGCATGTGGTCGATAGGAGACCCCAACCCATTCCGTAGCTGAAAAGAAGAACAGAGTTTGAGGGTCATCGTGAGTGATTTCCCCTTATTCAAGCAGTTTGTTTCTCCTGGAGAAGAACTCTCCAGGTGCTGAGGAGAAGACACTTTCAGTCAGACCTCCATTTTCAGAGACATGTTTGAAATGTTCTCACACAGTAGGGACACAGTTGACAGTTCTTCATACCCCTTTTCGTGTGCTGACAGCATCTTCTGGATTGGCTGTCCTGTCCCTGCGAGGGGAGCCCCCCCTGTTCCTGCTCTCCCTACATCTATCATCCTCCCATGTTATCTTGGTTGTCTTCCCTGAGCTGTCACCCTGAGAGAGGAGGAACAGGGCTATTATTAAGCCTTCATTTGAGAGTTCTTTTTTCTTTTTTTTTTTTTTTTTTCCAAAGCATGCAGGACTATCTTTTATGTCTTTTTCTATCATATCTTGAGAGGCCACATTGGTCTGCATCAGGGCAAGGGCATCCTACTCACCTAAGGCCAAGGCAGTAATCAGAATTCCAGACACAGCAGTTGCCACGACACATCTTAAGGCCATGTATACATAGAAATGGGGCACAAAGGCAATTCCCAAACCGAACAAGCTCTGGATGAAGATGGAGATCAGAAGGACTGGCCGGCGGCCGATCCTGTAGAGGAATAGGGAAGTTACTGTTGGTATCTGGAGAGACCCCATGGGAATCCAGAGGGATACACAATGATTTGGGAACCATTCACACCAGGGGTTTGACTCCTGTGTGAATAGAGCTCCTTGACCCAGGGAGGAAAAGACAGCAAAAGCAGCATTGCCACTTCTGGCCAGATGTGATACCAGTAAAGGTTAAAGTAACATGCCCTTGAAGGGCTCCCATGCTACCTCTGCTGACAGCATTGAGGACCAGACTTACACAGGCTGTAATACAGCTTCACCTGCGAAATGCCCTGTGTGCATACTGTGCCCTTCTCCATTCCATGTTCTAGGATCCCTAGAGACAACCTTGGGTAGCTGAGACAAGAACTGGGGCTGAACATGAGACTTCTGAAGGGCCCCTAAGGTTGTATCTGCCTCCCTCTCCTATCACCTCTCTTGTTGAGGAATGGGGATAGACTTCTGTGAAGTTTTGTGACCAGTGCATGGGCATCCTGAAGCCTCAGCTGTGTTGTTTGAGGGTGCCAGGCAACAACTCTAGATAGGTGTCTGTGTCTCCTCACCTGTCACTGAGTGGCCCAAAGATCATGGCTCCCAGGAACAGCCCCAGCATGTAGACAGACTGTGAGATGTCCGTCAGGTCCTTCCTGTCACACACGAGGTCGAACTGGAGGAGGGAAACACAGCTGCTTTTGCTGCTGACAGGCTCTCGCCATAGTCCCTGGGATCACAGATCCCTCTCCCGAGGACACAAGTCTCCAGCGTGTGTGTGAGCTGCACAAGCTGGAGGTGGGACAGACCCCTGGGCACTCAGTGATGGCCTCAAGCAGCAGAACCTGCAGGAGAGCATCAAGGCCAGGCAGCCCAAGGGAGCCTCCTGGTTGGGAAGTGTTGGGGGAAGCGGGGCCTTGGAGAGGGGTCCCAGCACCTGGCTGCAAAGGCCGGGCAGGGTGGGACAGGCTGGAGGGAGGAGGAGGAGATGGTGTAGGGGGTTTATATGGCAAAGTTTGGATAGTGGGGGGCCATAAGGGTGGCTTCTGCGAGAAGAATCCAGAAGCTGCTTCATGTTAGCAAAGGGCCTCGAAGCTGGCCAGAGCTGAGTCAATAAGTGATATTGTTTGTGCCTCTGTGAGAGCAGATTTAAGAAATGGAAAATCAATCAATCAATCAAACAAACAAACAAAAAAAACAACTACTGCACAACAGTAGCTGGGAGAGAGAGGATTGAGACCCAGCCCTGCAGACCCCAAGGTGAGAGAAGCAGGAGGGCAGGAGGTGCTCCAGGCACTGGAGAAGTTCCCCTGCAGCCTGTGGAGAGGCCCCTGGTGGAGCAGGCTGTCCCCCTGCAGCCATGGGTCCCAGAGCGTGGATGGGGGAAAGGTGCTTTTGGCCTCTTTCCTTTGTTTTCTCACTTCTCTAGCTTTTTAGTAATAGGCAATAAATCTTACTGTCTCCCTACTCTGGGTCTGTTTTGCCTGTCACGATAATTGCTGAACGATCTCCCTTTCCTTATCTCAAACCTTGAGCCCTTTGCATCGCTGTTTTTTCCCCCTTTCACTATGAGGAAGAGGAATGAGAGAGCGGCTGTGGTGGAGCTCTGTTGCTCACCCGAGTGAAACCACCACACAGGAGAGCAGCGTTTTTGCTGGGAAAGGATGGCTGGAGCAGGAGAGGGAAGGGATGCAGCAGCTGCTGAGGGGCCTCCAGAGAAACTGGATGTGAAATGGACACAGGGCTCCAGGGGAGACAAGGAAATGCCAGAGGCTGGGCTCCCTCATCTGGTTTTAGCCCACAGGAAGGTACCCAGGAGAAAGTTGGAGCTGGAACGGAGGAAAGAGGGAAGGAGAAATGAGGGAGGAATGTGGGGAGAGAGTGGAAGAGAGGTGCAGAGAGGCACCCCCAGGCCAGGTACTGTGAGTGCCTCGGGTGCTGGCAAGGGGCTGTGCGGTGGGCAGAGCACACGCTGGGCTCAGCCCCACCCCGCCTCTGTCTCGGCCTTCCCCAAAGTCCATCCCTTCCCCTGCACGTCCCCGGGGCGTCCGAAGGCATTTACAGACCTCGGTGAGCAGGGAGGGCTGCTGTGCTGAGGGGTACACCCAGCCACTGCTGCACTTCTCCGTGGCGTTCAGGCCGTACGCCACGATGGAGCCCAGGTCCCAGTCGACGGGCGAGTACATGGAGCACTGCTCGTACGCCCCGTCCACGCCGCGGGGCAGGGTGAGGTTCAGCTGCTCCTCCTCGGTCAGGTTGGGGCCGACGGCGCGGATCCAGCTGGTGTTGCAGTAGTGAGGCACGTCCACAACTATGAACACTTGGCCAATCATTTGGAAAGGGTTAAGAAGCAGCGGGAGGGAGAGCAACAGCACGAGCCATTTCTGATATAGCCCGAACTCCCCCAGAGCGCTTATAAAATCCCCAAACTCGGCCATGGTGTGTACCTCTATGTCCGGGCTGCACCAGAACGCCTTGCTTAAATAGCAAAACATTAATGTTTAAACTCTTTGAGCACTAAACCCCTAATCATTTGTGATAAAATGAGCACTTCTCATGAGCACCTGAATCAGCACGTTCCCCCATTAAGATGAGATATATCGGAGTCCTGTGGGACGCACTTTGCCACCAGCCATTCCCTCCCTGTTCCTGCGGCCAGAACAAAGGTGCCAGAGCACTGTCACTCTTGGGGTCAGAGGGCGGACAGCTTGTCTTATCCCAGTATCTCCCCAAACCTCCTGAAGGCAGCTGTGCTGCAGAGTGATTTTTTTCCAAATTGTGAGGTGTGAATGCACAGAAGGGGTTTCAGTGTGGGTTTTGGGGCTGGTCCTGTGCAGCTGAAAGAGAAGCAGGAGGGTTTGGGGGCCTGGGGCCACGTTCCTGCTCTGCCCCTGCCATGCTCAGAGCCAATGCTCCTTTGCCATGCCTTTTCTTACAGCCAACCCCCCCCTTGCCCTGCTACTTCCCATGCTGAATTACCCCAAATCAAATGTCTGGATTCGCAGGGCCGACTTCCCCAGCGGGACATGATGGCTTGATCTGAGCTGAACGCCTAGGACTGATGTGGCATGGTAAAGTTCAGGATGGACTTCCCATCTAGGAAATACTTGCTGCACAATTTCCAGGTGGACCCACTGTGCTGGTTTGTTTCTTGTCTTCTCTGGGGCCACATCTGCTGGCTGTGCTCCCTCCTCTCCCCCATGCACATCCCCTTTCAGACAAGGAAGGTTGCTTTTGCTCCACATGACAGGGCAGACAGGGGCTTGCAGCTTCTCATTCACATGTGATGCTCTCATTAATGGCTTAATGGGTGGACAGCCCACCCTGATGACTTCTCCTTTGGACAGGGAAATTGTTGGTCATCAAGGAGACATGATCTTGAGAGCTATGTCCCAAGCTGTCGATTTTCATTTGCCCCAGGTAGAAGCCCTGGTCAGTCATAAAACTGAATCTAAACTACAATGTCTTGAAGAGAATCCTAAAAGAGATTTGACTGGGAGAGTACCCTTAAGAAAAACATATCAGACTTGTCACACACACACAGAGCACACAGGGTTTGGGGATAAGAAAAGACATTGGCCTGGTTTTGCCTGAGGTTCTGATGTCACTTGCAAAGGAGATTGACCTGGTTTCTGCTGCACGTCTGAGCTATTTCCTGGGCAGCCTCTCTGAGTGCTTTGCATCTTTATTCCTGGGAACTGGAAACACAGATTGTCCTCAGTGTTTGAAATGCGGTGTGTGATTTGTCAAAGGTCTCCTGGCTGCTTTCACCAAAGTGATTAGGACAGGTCAGTGGACACGGACTTACTCACTAATATCTCCTCTCAAACCCTTCGTCCATCACCCCCCAGCTCAAGGAGTGAATCTGAGCCTCCAGAAGAGCTACAGAAGGATCAGACAAGTCCAGGTCTGTGTGGAGTAGGTACAGCACTGGTGTACTTATGGAAGACTTGACCTTAAAACATCACCCCCTAAGCTAATGGGAGCAAGGGGAGAGAGGAGCAATTAGATCGTGCATACACACACACCACATGGCTAAACATGCCACTGAGCTTTGGACCCACATCCTTGGACGACAGGAGTTGCTGTTGTTCAGAGACATATTGTGGGCAGGAGGCTGGCTAAATAACTTCCAGAGGTTTCCTTTTACTCCAAATCCTTGTTGTGGGGTGACTTTGCCGGGGAGATCTGCCATATAGAGGCATTTCAACCCCATCCTGATGAACAGGGAGGTAGGTGCCTTTCTCAGTGGTGCATGACCAGCCTACATGGTCTTCCTTCTCACTCCTCAGCCACCAGCATCTCCTGTGGCAAAGAGGTCAGGTTTTGACCACAAAAATTTCTTGTGGGTGACTCAGACATGCCTGCAGCCTCAGCAGAGCTCGGGATGTCAGCAGTGACTGTGGCTGGAAGCCCATTTGGACATCAATTATGCTGTGCTTAACCCCTTCAAGCCTTTAGGTCTCATTTCTCCATATCTAAATACAGCTTGACCAGGGCTGTGGGATGCCAGCACCTTTGTCCTGAGGCACTTGTCCCACCCCAAGATGAGACCAATTTAGCACCAAATGGGTCACGTAGCTTTACGGGCCACCCCTCTTTTTCTTGGACACACACTGATGTCCCTGCAGAGTGCACTGACTTTGCAGCAGATGCGGTCATTAAGCAGCTTTATTCCTTCAGCAGATCTGACAGAGCCAGTGTACATTTCAGCACCGATGTGGCAGAGATGATATGTGTATTTATTAATTGTTTTAACATCTCTATCCTTTTTATAACAGACAGCCAATTAACACGGTCAAAGCGATGTGCTCCATGAACCTTTTTGTAAGGCGTGTTCGTGTTTTGTCTCTCTGATGTTCAAGGTGAACTTGTTATCATCCGTGTAATTGTTACCCTCTGTAGCACCTGTGTTACGGCAGCAAAAGGCAGCCAGGGAGGGTCAGCGTGAGACCACACAGGGACAGCAGGACTTCAGGAGACCCGGATGCCTTGTCTTGCTCTGCCCTTCTGACCGGGTGACCTTGGCAAGGTCATTTCACTTATCTTTGCTTATTGTTATAAAAAGAGGATAATGACAGTAACCTCCCATGTGAAGCAATTTTCCAGTCTAAATAAGGAAAAATATAATGAGGGGAGCGAGATATCTATGGTTAAGCATAGACAAGCCATGTAATCAGCTCTAGATGTCTAAATATTGCTGTCTTTATGATAAATAGATATCTAAGGTTGTACTGTAATTAGTTGAGATCAATCAATAAGCTCAGTGGAGTTCAGAGAGCTGTTAGCTTTCTGAATGCAGTTGCTTATCACGGGCTGAATCACTCCCTGGACTGCATTGCGAGTGCTTACTGACTCTCCTTTAATTCTGAGTGGGCTTGGGCATCTGATTTATATTGAAATATTACTGTCGCAGACACCTAAACCAAATTTGGAGCTGAATTTTTAGTGTGCCCCCATCAGCTCTGCCTTTGCTCATTGCATTTTGCTTGTGCACTTGGGGTCAAGGATTCCCCCTCCAAGTGCAGGGAATGGGGTGCTGCTCCCACTGGAGAGGTTAATCTCTCCTTGGAGGTTCCTCGTGGTGAAGCCAATCTTTGTGGTGTTCTTTTTTTGGGACCTGAGCGCTGATCCACTATGACCAGGATAGAGAGATCTTAAATTTAACTCCTTAAGCCACTAATAAATCAGCCTATGCACAACTGAATTCACCTAGTGCCAGAGCAGTGGGGATTTCTAAGCTGATTTCATGAATCACGTTTTGTCCCATATCAGCTAACTTCAGAAACTAATTTTCTTTCTCTCTCTCTCTTTTTTTTTCTTTATTTTTTCATTTTTTTTTCTCTCTCTCTTTTTTTTTTTTTTTTTTTCTTTTTTCTCCTTTTCTTTTTTTTCCTTTTTCAACTATATAAAGAACTCCTGGTTTAAAGGGTCATCATTGAACGCATCTGGGTCTGCAGAGCAGAGACTTTCATGAGCTTCTTCAGCCCCTGATATTTTTCTTCTCCCGTCCATTTCTGCAGGAACACCCTGGCCAATTTGGTCTGAATCAACACGAAAGGGATCAAAGAGACCCTGATTAGGGTTTTCAGAAGCATGGCTGGTGACTGTGTACAGTGGAGGAAAACTCCCTTCCTGCACAGAGAGGTGTTTGTTTGGTGAGCCTTCAGCTCTACAACCCCATCCAAATGCATCTTCTGCAGCCTTTGGGGCCTGGTACTGCGGATCGAAGTGCTGCAGCAGTGCACAGCCCTGAATCCCTTCGGAGCCTCCAGTAACAATCTGATCTTGTCCAACAAGAAAGGGGAAGCTGGAGGGGTCCCACAGTTCTAGTGGAGCACTTGCCAGGATTTCCTGGCACAGTTCTGAAGGATTTGGATCAAAGCAAGGTGAAGTTCCCGTTGGTGAATTTTGCAAGTCTAAATTTGGGATTTTACTCACCATCCCGGGAAAATCTTGTCCTTTGTTTTCTACAGATAGGAGAACGTTACTGTCTTCCAGAAGATCCACGTTGTCTAACTGAAGCTCAGCTTCCTCGGGTAACTTTCTTAAATTGCTTGATGAAGAAAAAATCCCATCCTCTACCATTGTGTCCTGGATATCCAAACTCGGTAAGTTCTGAATTTCCAGTAGATGAGCATCACGATGACTTCCTTCCCTGGTGAGTTTTTTGCTGGTATCAGCTGCAGGCGTAAGCTCTGGAGGAGGATGGAAAGGGTTTGTTCCACCTTCAACGTCTGCTGCACCTTCTTTCTGATTTTCCTGTGCTGGCACGAGAGAGGGCCAGCAGCTCTCCTGTAGCTGCTGAACCTGCCTGTCTGAAGCTGGTTGGTCACGAATTTCAAGTTCAACTCCCTCGTGTTTATCATCACATGAAATATTTGTACCAGGAGGGAACAACAAGATATTGGTCTCCTTGCCCTTGGTGGTATCTGAGCAGCCTCCAGAACTCTCCTGCTTATCTTTGGGGATGACCTCTGTCTCCCCTGGCTGTGGCAGCTGATCATTTTTGGAGTCCTTTTGTTTTGCTTGGCTGGAGGAGCTGAAGAGGCCCCGGGGCTTTTCCTGCTTGTTTTCAGCATCCGTTTGTTCTGAGGATCTTGCAGGCTTTTCTTGTTGACTCTGCTTCTTCTCTGAGGAGTAACCAAACAAAGTGACAAGGGCTGACTGGGGCTTTGTGGGTTTCCTTTGGCTCGTTTCCTTCTTGGGAGTGCTGCCTTTGTCTTCAGAACCAAAAAGCATAGTGAAGGGGTTTTTCCCAAGCCTGAGACCTTTACCCAACACCTCTGTCCTGGCTTGTCTGCTTCTGGTCTCTTTGTTTTGGTCACCAGGTCTTGATGTACGCACAGTGCTTTCCCCCAGGTGTTTCAGTTCCATTTTTTCTTCACCCTCTGGATGACCCCCATGTTCATCTGAGGATTCACTCAGTTTGGAAGAGTCGAATTTCTTGGCTGGTTGCTCAGAAATGTTAAAGATGTTTCCATCAAGAACTTCACTTGGATCCTTTGATTTGGAGTTGTCAGCTTCATCAGGTGAGGGCCAAGTGGCGCAGGTTCCTTTCAAAGGCATGTCTGCTGATACTGGAAAATCCTCGTCAGGTGATTTTACATCATGGACCAGAATATCCCCGTGAGGGTTAGCCATCAGCGGGCTACACGTGGCCTGAGGTTCTGTTTCTTGTAGCTGGGGCACATCGTGGTCATCTGTCTTCTCTGGCAAACCAGGTGAAGGGACTCTGTTCTTTTCTGGTGTTTCTTCCTGAGATGTGTGCTCAGGACTGGGTTCTTCCAGAAACCTTGATGTACTTGCTGGTTTCGTTTCTTTGGTCTTCTCAAATTCCACCCCTTTGCTCTCAACCTCAGGGAAATGACTTACACTGGATAGCAGCATGTATTCCTCCAAACTCACTGGTGTTTGTTTCCCAGGAAACTCATCAACATTTGTCTTTGATTTCTCACGCACCAGCTCATCCATCTCAGGTGATGCACTCAGTCCTCCTGGCTCCAGGGAGCTGGATGCTACACTGGGGCTCCCTGGCACACCAGAGGGGCAGAAAGCTTGGTCTTCAGCTTTGTATTCAGGGGCATCATCCCCCTCAGCTCTGTATTTTGGCTCCATATTTGTGGTGTTTCTGGTTTCCAGCCCTCCTGGCACACAGACCGGCTGTGGGCTGCTCATTCTCTCTCCAGGATGATGCTTGCCCCCTGCAGTGGCTGGGGTGGCTGTGGTCTGTTCAAGCTTGTCAGCTGTCACTGCAGGCGTTGTGCCTCCTTCGTTGGACGTGCTCAGTGGTGAGAGAGACCCACGGGCCCCGTTTTCCTTCACCGGCAGCCCTGCTGCGGGCAGGCTGCAGCCCCCTTTGGTCCCCAGGTACCTCCAGTTGGTGGGTTTGGTGCTCTGACGTGTCACAGATTTAACAGGCTCCAGCAGCACAGGGGAGGAGGCAGACACAGACCCTCTCTGCAGCTGGACCCTGCCCTGCTGGAACTCAGCAACTCGCTGGGACACCCTGCCCCCTCGTTTCCCCCCGGGTACGTCCCCGTCCCCAAATGCCAGCTTCTTCTCACCATCTCGCTGTTCTCCAGGCTTAGCCCAGGAACACACTTGCTGTCTTTTCTCAGGGTAGGTGACACCAGGTAGGAAGCTTCCCTTCTTCACGGCTGCCTCCACTGCTGTTCTTCCCTTCTGAACCCCAAGCACCATCCTGCTTTCCTCGTTGCCCGCAGCCCAGCCAGTTTGCAAGCTCAGTGCGGGCTTTTTCCAGGAAAGATTCCCATCTTTTCCATCTCCAGCCAACAAGGCTGTTTCTGAAGGTGGCCAGCTGGTCCTGAGCTTGTTCCCTAAGAGCACGGGCCTGCTGTTCAGCTCTCGCCTTTGCTCAGCCAGCTGCAAGCTGCCCTGTGCATTGAAGGATGTGGGTTTCCTTCTTCCTTCAGTCTTATTTTCTGCCCTGTTGTACCAGCCCTGGGGCTGTGCCTCTCTGCCCACTGCTGCTGCTCGCTGAACCTGATGGTCCCCGAGCTGTTGCTCCAGCCTCCTTGCCTCGCTTCTGTTTTCAGCTCCAGCCATCTGCTTGTAGTGGACCTGGCAGTAAAACACCCCGCGGAGGGCAGCATAGTTTTGCAAGCTGGAAAACAACACATTGGCAGAGCTGTTAGAGGGTGTGTGGGAGGGGAGGATTAGCAGTAGCGCTGACGGAGGGGTTTTCAGCAAAATTGTTTTGCAACTGAAAACTGTCAGGGAAAAGAGGGGGGGAGTCTGAAGAATGAAGCCTTTCAAAAGCAGTGTCTGTTTGCTGAGGATATGTTTGATTTTTTCTTTCAAAAACTGAAACACGTGAAAAATTAAACATTTCCTTGCAATACCTTGGGGAGCTGTGGACCAAGTTATGTGAGATCCCTTTCTCTGTTATCAGCCAGGCTTCACACCAGGGCTTCATCTCTCTCCTTGTGTAGAGAGCATGGCCCATATGGGTAAAAATTCACAGGGCTCCCGTGATACAATGACTGCATGATAAGAGAATGTGTCTGCACAGATTGGGGGGCAAGAAGACAGCAAAAAGCCTTGCAGAAAAGGTTCCTTGGGGAATCACAAACAGAAAACAAGCCAGCAGTGTGCCCTCATGACAAAGCAACCAACATCCTGGACTTCATTAGTAAGAGCCCAGCAAGCAGGTCAAGAGAAGTGACTGTTCCTCTCTGTTTGGTGCTTGTGGGGTCACATGTAGTTTTCTGTCCAGTTTTGGGCTCCAGTGCAAGAAAACCATTGATATAGTGGAAGAAATCCAGTGAAGGGCCACCAAAGTGGTTTGGGACCTGGAGTGTGTGATATAAGGACAGGCTGAGAGCTGGGTTAGCTGTGTTACGATGGCAAGGTTAAAGGAGAGGATCTCGTTGCTGTGTGTCTATCTTGTGGGAGGGTCAGAGGAGGTGTAGTAACAGAATGAGAGGCAATAAGAACAAGTTGTAAACATGGGAAATCGTGATTAGATATAGGAACAGAACATTTTCACTGGCGATCAGGTCTTGAAAGAGTGGCTGCAACCAGGAGGCTATTGTATCTCCGACCTTGGAACCATACGCACCTCATGGTCATGGCCCTGAGCAACCTGCCCTCCTTGGACCTGCAGGAGGCTGGGTGGAGGATTCCAGAGCTTCCTTCTCACCCACCCAACTCTGTGAACATGTGAAGCACCCCGATTACTCCTGCAATTAAAATCCCTATCAGCAGTCCCAACCTGAAAATATTTCTCGTGTTTGCACCTCACCCTTGCACCACCGTGCAGATTGCAGATTCACAGGTGTACACAAGCTTGGGGTGAGCAGTCTTCAGACTAATCATGGAGAGGAAATCTGTATCGAGGAAACTGCCCTTCCCTGTTACCTTGAGCTCACCCCGCTGGAATTACCACCAGGCCATTCTGATGGAAACTACTTGGACATCTCTCAAAAATAAATGGACCTGGGGTCCTACCACTCACCTCAACTTCTTCCCACAGACCCTGCAGCAGAAGCACGAGTGGTGCAGGCAGACTTTGTCAGTGACCACACGCTCCACAGAGTAGACAGGCTGCAGGCATGAGGCACACACCTCTTTCAATGTGGGCTGAAGAAGAAGGAGAAACTGCAGTTAAATAACTCTGAATTGTGACCACTTGGAAAAAAAAACATATGCAAGCCTATTTGCTGAATCTGCTGCTTGTGTTGGATTTTCTTGATGTCCTTTTAGAGCTTTGCTGTGGGAGTTCAGATTTCTGGCTGACTTTATTCACTTTTAATCTTGGATAGGTCAGCATTAATGTTCAGTTGGGACAGAAAGACAAGCCATCCTTGGATTCCTCATGAGAGAATGATTCATTTGACCAAAAGCAAATGATTCACACAACTGAATCATTTAAGAGTCTTGTGTGAGCTAAGAAACATTGTTCAGAGACTCCGACTCTAAAACTCTGGATGGGCAGCTCTTGAAATCACTCATAGCACATAGCTGCTCACATAAACCATGTAGTCCAAACCCTATAAAGACAGCACGTCTCAGTATTAAAGTTCCAACTGCTCCATAAACCCGATGGTTTACTCTGTGGGCTAAATTTTACACCATGACCCAATTCCTCAAACACCACTTTATGTGAAGAGTCCAAGGAATCTCTCTGGAAAGCATCGCCAACACCAGCTATGTTATCCATGGGGGGAGAAAGGGAATTAAAAAGTTTGGCCATCAGCCTATCTGCAAAAATAGCTCCAGCTTGTCTGCGTGGTCAGAGGCTGTGGGCAGCAGTGCGAATATCTCTGTGGGCTGCGTGTTGCTGTGGTGCAAAGCAGAAGCTCAGCTTACCTGGTGAGGTCTTCTGCAAGTCAAGTCTGCCCAAAGCCTCAGAAGAAATGCATCTGATTCTGTCCTAACTGTAACTAGGTCAGTGCTCCAGGTACTGATATCACCTCATATGAGGGTGTCTTTTTCTTTTTCTTATGGTCTGTTTTGACCCAGTTCGATCTGATAGAGTTTTACTGGTGCTCTCGCCCTTTCGCTTTTTGTTAACATGTGCTGATCCCGGATTTCTGCACTGTCAGCTCAGAGAACAGGCAAATTTAATTTCCTGCTCTTATGCGGTGTGGGCTGATGGCCAGATTTTAGACTTGAACAGAGGAAGCATGAAAGATATTTTTGCATCAGAAACACACAGCATATCTCGAGAGATGAGCTAAGAAGGAAACCAGAGCACTTTCTTTTACTTGCAGCAGACACTCGGAATGTGTGTCTGTGTGGACATAAATATTTTAATTGCCTCTTTTTTTTTTTTTTTTTTTTTTTTTGGCTGAACAGACCAGCGCAGTCGTCATTTTTGGTTTCCAACACTTTCAAGAAGAAGAATTTAATGTCTTCAGTTTTTCCTTCTGTCTAGATGGAAGAATCCAAACAAAAGCTCCATCTTCTCTTCAGCCTTCAGTGATCTCAACATACCTCTGCTTTTCCAGATCCTCTATAATGAGGAGACCATCGTCCTGTCACATACATATGTAATAAGTGTCTAAACTCACAGTACACTCAGTGAAGACCCAGCTAATGAAATCTAGAAGGGGATAAAGCTACAATAAAAAAAGGCCCATATAGCTGGACAGAACTGGGCAATTAGGCAAGATGAATTTCACCAACGTGGCTGCAGAACTGTGCTGTTGCCAAAGGGCTGGTGAAGGTGAAGCTGAAATGTGCTTTTGTGCAAAGAGCTAGATCTTCCAAGTGGAAAATGGTAGCAGGAAACAGATGGGAAGTGATACCGTGTTAGTGGGTCTCTCAAAGAGAAGTTGAAGCTCTGCATCTTTGGCATAGATGTTGGCTCACTGGAGGAAACAAGCAGGCTATTTGGCAAAAACCAGGGAGAGGTGATGGGCATAAACACAGCACCACTTGTGATGATGGAGTGCTGATTCTTGCCACAATAAATTTCAGTCACTGGACTGATTTGCATCCAGCTGTTTTGATGTATTTTGTGATACAGATCACGGTTACATCTAGGTAGTATTGCAAACATTCCCTTTGACAGTGATGAGCTCTCCTGGAGCACAAAGGTGTGTTCTGGCAGAGCAGAGTGTAACTATTGACATGTTTCTGCCATATAAAAAATAATGTTTTCCTTTAATCATGACCAAGGAAGGAAGCAGAGCTGTTTAGCAAATAAACAAGATCACTCTGCTCGTAGCTGTGAATAAATACATGTACTCCTTCAGTGTGTTCCCAAAGTGGGGTAATCTTTTATAGGGGATGCAGGATAAAATCTTTTATAGGGAGGACACCAGGGAAATTTATTTTAAGTGCTCACTGATGCGTGGCAAATACTCCTGGTCTTCAGAGGTATTTTAACAAGCCCCAGGCATAAGCCTTAGTAATGGTTTGGTAGATGGGGAGGTGATTAGCAGCCATCAAATGGCACTGTGGGCAAGGAAATTATCTTAAGACTTCTTTGAATAATGGTGACGGATTATTGCTGGAAGGCTTTCAGTACACTGCTGATTGCTGCCATGCTGAAGGTGGCAGCTGGCTTATATCTTATCATTTGTTGTCTGTTTGCTTGTTTATTTGTTTGTTTTCTAGGTACATTAAAATCTTTATGGTAGGAAAGTATCAGCCTGAAAAAATGCTCTTGTTATCAGTGGGTGGAGAAGACTGTGAGCACCAAGCTCTCTGCCCTAAGATTAAGCATTTTAATGGAGACCAGTGGCTGAAATGGAGTTGGGACAGACTGTACTCAACATGGGCACTTAACTTCAAATGTGGCACATTTCATGGCTACTATTTCATGAGAGCTGGATCTGCAACTGAATTTCTCCTGTGACCAGCCAGAGGTATGGCCAAGGCAAGGTCATCTATCCCCTGTCCACTGTTACAAGTAGTTCTTCCAACAAATTTGCTCTTGAAAATATCTGCCTAAAACAAACTGTGTGAGCATACAGTGACCTGCTAGGACAAAGAATCATGAACAATATCATGTTGTATCCAAAGATCCTGGAAACCTATGGCAACTCATCTGGTATTTTGAAGTTTGTATGCATCTACTGTTTTGGTAGAGATCTTGCAAGCTTCAGCTTATACTTGAGTTTCAAATTTTTGTATTTTATTTTTCTCCATCTCTTTCAGTGCTTTGAGGAGCCATGCATGGTGCTGAAATAATGCAGCATCTGTCTCCTCATGATATTTTGGTTCCTGGCTGATGGAAATGCCATGAAAAAAATGCATCTCAAATAATCTTAGCCTCATAAATGGCTCATTGAGATATTTAGAAACACTGTAGAACCAGAAGCACAAACAATAAGATCACTATTTTTTAAGCACTGGCAGTGCAGGATATTCGGGTTTATTTGAGTTCCTGTGGAATCATTTTCATTGCCCAAACAACCTGTTTGGAGCTTACTAAAACTGCTCTGTGTCTGTCCTTAAAAAGAGATGAAACAAACAAGTTACTGGTGTCCTGAAACAAAGTAAGATTATAAGTAGGTGGTGGTATTAAAAAAAACGAGGAGGAACTCAGAATTGCCAATTCTCCCATTTCTACAATTGGTCCTACTGAAAGAACTGGGGAGTTTTGAGCAGTTATTTGTTCTGATTCCCTGAAACTGGAGAAATTCAGTTTATGGTGATCTGCTCTTTTACCTCAACCTTTGGTATATTCTTTGGCAGAACAGAAAACAACATTCTTAATTTTCTTTCAGCATGTGCCACGTTCCAGCTTCTAAGGTCCTAGAAGCACACCAAAGAGCTCTGGGTACTTGCCTGCTTTTCTACGGGGAAGCAGAACTTCTGCAGCTCAAACCATTTTTTCTTTATTCTCCTCAAGAACATTTCTATGGGCCAAGAAAGCTCAGAAAAAACTGCCAGGAACCTGTTATGGTAGGAATGTGTTTTCAACCACTGCTATTCAGGGTTTACGACTCTTAGACTCAAACCCTCTGTGAATGATGACAGATCTTCCCCATTTTTTTCAGTCAGCAATGCCAAGGCATCACGAGAGAAGTATTATTTGTTCTTAACACGTTTTCCATTATTTTAATCTTAGTAAAAATCCTTCAGGGAGGTTGAAGAGGTTATGTATTATGATCCTGCATTTCCCCCAGGGCTAATAACAATTTTAGATTTAATCTACCTATCTAGTCTACAACACCTTGGACAAGGTATTGCATGGTGTGAGATGATATCTGCTATTTAAAAACCTAGCTATGAACTGAGTGGTATGAAGTGGTATGCTCTGAAACCATCCCCTTTTCCCCAGTGTCCTGCTCCTCAGTCATTAGTGAGAGCTCTTTTTCCTCAGAGGAAAAAAAAAAAGAATTATTAACCATAATGTTTCACTGAAACTTTTTTTTTTCTTTTTTTTTTTTGAATGAGCTTACTGTCCCTTTTTGCTGAAAGGTAAAATGGTGCACTGAGAGATGGAGTAGATCAACCAGAATGTCTACACTCAGACCCAGCAGTCAGTAGCTTGAGGCTGGTGGTAGCTAGGAGTTGACCTCTTCTCACCGGTAACCAGTGATAGGACTAGAGGGAATGGCCTCAAGTTGTGCCAGGGGAGGTTCAGGCTGGAAATGAGGAGACATTTCTGCTCAGAAAGAGCAGTCAGGCATTGGGACGGGTTGCCCAGGGAGGTGGTGGAGTCACCGTCCCTGAGGGTGTTCAAGGAGAGGTTGGACGTGGTGCTTGGGGACATGGCTTAGTGGTGACATTGGTGGTAGGGGGGTGGTTGGACCAGATGATCCTGAAGGGCTTATCCAACCTTAATGATTCTCTGATTCCGTGATTCTAGGACCCAACTCCCTGAGAAGCCATCCAGTGGCTCTGTAGGCTCCTCACATTCTCCCATGTGTGGAGCAAACTCCTGGCTAGCTCATCTCCTTCCCAAACTGAGGCCAGCCTGTGATGTGAGGCACCAGCACCAAGCAGCAGCTGGTTCATTAATGCTTGCCACAGGGCTAATAGCCCACCCACATCGCAAAGATGACACAGACTAAAGCACTCGAGTGACTCAGAATGCAATGTGTGATTCAACCCGTTCATTGAGAGGTGATTTCTAGGTACTTTGAAAGGAAACAAGCACTGAACAAAAGAAAGTCAACCAGACTGAAGTATTTTTGGAGGTAATGTTTACCTTCGGAACGCAGCAGTAAAAGTTAAAAAAAAAAAAAAGCCACAAAAAATCTAAAATCATGAGTTGAGAATGTACAAAACAAAGTCATAATAAAAAGAAAATTGCTTTACAAAGTTTCAAAATGAATTTAAACAATAAACATGTATGAAAGCATGGAAAATCTAAAATAAGTTTTTTTTTTTTTTTTGAATATATTGAATAATAAATTACAATTCTAAAAATAAAGGAAAGCAATAACAATTCTGTCACATCTAGAGCATCTTTCTTTGAATCTTTCTTTGGAGGAACAGCACTGATAATAGCTGTAGAGCTTGATGTGACAATTTTCAGTAGCATCAAGTATTTCTAGGAAATTAACTCTGTTAAATGCCTCCCCCCACCTGTGGTAGTGTCAGCAATTAGAGATTTTTTTTTCCTTTTTTATTTTATTTTATTTGTTAACGCCTAAGAGAAAACCCGTCCAACCCACCCATCAATGTCAGTATGTGTACATACACATATATGTGTGTTTAGGATGCCCTTCTTGGCAATTCTGTACTGAAATTAGATAAAAAAGATAGATATCATATAGGTATTTGTTTGCCAATGACCAGGTTGGTTAGTTCTTCATCTGATTCTGTCTATCCTTTCTTATGAATTAGTTCAGAGAAGCCTGATATATCCACCACCCCCACCACCCAAAAATAGTACTTTAAGGGGAAAAAGCTGCCCTAAGATGCCCATGGATGGATTTTTCCCTTGTGCTTCTAACAGTGTCAGGGCTCTGGGGTGTGGTGCAGCACTGGGTCTGTTGGCTTGTCCAGGCGAGGTTTGTTGTTCCCCTCCAGTGTCAAGACAGTGTCACTTTGTCCTGTCTGTAGGCAAACACCAAGATGATGACCCTGAGAAGTCCTTAGGGTGTAGATGAATCCCTGTGTATAACATGGATAAACCAGGAGAATTGTTTTTTTTTTTTTTTTTTTTTTTTTTTTTTTTTTAATTGTGGACTTTCTTTTTTCTTCTTTACACCATTCTCTCTTGCCGTTCAGGTTCTCCTATTTCTTTGGCTTGGAGTTGCCAAAGGTGACGAAGACCACTCCTGGCTCCTGGAAGCTGCCGTTGGTGTGGAAATCTTCACCCGGGCTCTTCACGTACCTCCGAAACAGGGGCGAGGCAGATACCTCGTATCGGGGGTGCGAGACCACGTCGCAGGTGGAGGATGTTTGCGTCTCAGACTGCTTGGTGACGGTGGTGGACGAAGTGATGATCTTGTTGCCAAACTGATCCATTTCCTCGTACTGCTCTGTGACAGTCCGGGTGGCCCCGTAGAGTTTGGACCCATCAGGCCCTGTCTGCAGCTCCAAGATGCTTTTCTGCCTCCGTGGGTTCTGTGGGCTGGGGGTGTTCAGGGAGCAATATTCTGGAAAGCCTCCTTTCATCCCACAGTGACAGCTGTTTTTGGAGGTGTCCGGAGGGCACTTCTCTTTCTCACTGACCTGGTGGTTGGCGTTTCCAAGGTTGTGCTGTTTCACCGAGTTCAGCCCGGAGTTTGTTTGGGTGGGCTCTGGTTTCTTCTCGAAGGGAGCCTTATCACGCCCAGCAGACCCTGCGGATGGATGGTTGAAGGAGCTAAAACCGTCCTGAGCAAAAGCATCCCTCTTTCCTGGAGCATCAGGACAGTCTGGGGAGGCCATGTCCCGTGGAGAATGTGCTGTCCTGGGTGATTCTGCAGGTTTCCTGGCAGCAGACTCGATGGAGATGTAGGAAGGTGAGGAGGGAGAGCTGACACGAGGGTGAACAAGGCGGGGGACCTCTAGCTCTGACTTGGTTACCTCGGTCTTTTCTGCCACCTTTGTACCTCCTCCAGAGGCTGCCTCCCCTGTCTCCACCGTGGCTCCATCCTGCCTGGCTTTGCTTGAGACAATGCTGATTTTGCGGATATTGCTGCTGCTCACAGAGCTCTGGGTGTTCCCCAGAGACTCCTTGAACAGCCCGGAGAGCCCAGCGATGTCTGACTCAGACTTGAGACTAGAGACAGAATAAAGAGCTTTCTTGATAGCCTCCTCGATGTCCAGGAGTCGGGCGAGTGTCTGTTCCTTCAGGTGAATAATCTCAGCACTTGCTCTCTCCAGGTCCCCAAAAACCAGCTCTACTGAGGAGACGCTGTCAGCATCGTCCTTTGCCTGTGTCTCAGCCCTATCCTGTTGTTTGGCCTGGGTGGTCTTCTGACGAACCACCCAGTCAGGCACCTTCTCAAAGAAGCTCCTCAGAGCTTTCACATCCACTTTGCTCGTCTCCTCTTCAAACTCCTTCACCCTGGTCAAGATCTCTTGCAGTTCCTCCTGTCTCCGGAGATTTTCAAAGATCTCCATTGCCTCCTTGACATTGCCTTTCATGATCTCCTCTTTGTGTACTGACAGCCTCTTCCGACGTTCATCTTCGGTTTCTTTCTTGGGTTTTTCTCGCATAATGACTGCTGGCTTCTCCTGAGCAGGTGCCTCTGCCTCCCCATCGGGACATTTCTGTTGCCCGCTATTTCCCTGATGTTCCTCCTTGGAGGGGTTCACTGGCTGCTGATGGAAGGACATCGAATGACTCATTTGTCTCCTCTCACTCACCTGCTGCGTGACTCTCTGACTATCCCATGACATGTAAGCATTATACACACTTTCCCTTTCCAACTTGGGCAAGGCATTTTTTGAGATGTCATCTCCTCTCTTTGGAGGAGTGCTGCGGCCCACAGAGGAGGTGCTTGGCTCAGTCTGCCCTGGCACGTTAAGGGTCTGTGCTCTACCAGGACAGGCTGGATGTGATACTGAAGAGAACCTGTCCTCCTGTTGATACAGCTCTGAATGCCTCTGCACT
The DNA here is from genome assembly GCF_964211825.1 of Aythya ferina. Taxonomy (NCBI): domain Eukaryota; kingdom Metazoa; phylum Chordata; class Aves; order Anseriformes; family Anatidae; genus Aythya; species Aythya ferina. Next base: position 5,631,868 of record NC_140297.1, read on the forward strand.
ACCTTGCCCAGGCAGCTCCCTGGAGCTGCTGCTTTCCCACTCATTGTTCCTTGCTCGACTTGAAAGCCAACCACTCCGTTTTGCATTGGCTTTGAAGTCTTAGCACTGTCCACTTCTGACTTGCACTGTCTTCCTTTACTTGCTTTGTACCTTTCCTCTGCCAGTTGAAGAGGGGTTTTGGCAGTGTCTTTAGGCAGCTTTCTCTCAGGGCTCATACCCTGAACCGTGACAGATTTCTCCATGGATGACTCCAAAGTGCAGCATTTTGCCTGTCCCTCCACATGGCCTGATTGTTCACATACTTCCACACAACCTAATCCCAGCTCTGCAGTGGGAGGCTTTGGCTTGCTGACCTCCCTCAGGCCTTGAGGTTTTGGAGGCAGTGGTGGAGGGACAGGTTTGGTTGATCTGCTTGTGCTGTTAATCGTGGAGGCACAATATGCCTCGTGTAGCAGGTGCTCAGGTTTTGGAGGGGGAACAGGTTTTTTCCTAGGTGGGGCAGTAATTTCTGATTTTGGAGAAATCTTGGGCTTCTCTGCAGCGTTCTGCTCACTGGGTTTGCAGGACAGAGAAGGGAGGGTTGGAAGAGGGGTCTGGATTGGTGCAGAACATCCTGGGGCTTCATCTTTGCAGGCTGGCGGTGGAAGGGCACCTTCTCCTGTTGCTTTAGCTGAGGGTGGGCAATGTTCTGCTTTCATCACAGCAACTGGAGGAGGAGGAGGAAAGTCATTATCAGCCTGCGACCCTGAAGCCACTACAGCTGTCTGGTTACTAATGACTTGAGTCTCATTTTTCTTTTTACACACAGAATAGGACTGCCCTGCATTTCTGTATATCATAGCGGCTTTAAAATCCCCTCTGGAGACATTAACGTTAGACTTTTCCAGCGACTGAAGTGTGGCTTTTAAATTACCTCGGACAACATCCTCCTTTTCTACCAGGCGCTGTTCTGTGGCGGCACTTTGCAGTGCTCGGATAGCTGTCTGTACATCCCCTCTGATAATAACATCTCTTTCTTCTTGCACTGATTGCTCTTTGTAATCAGACTCAACAAAAGGATTTATATAGGTTTTCACGGGCGTGGCAGTATAAAGGCCATCCTTAATGCTAACATCTCTACTGGGCACAACTTGGTTTTCCTGGCTCAATAGTTGTCCTCCCTGTACTTCCTCTGAAGCACTGACCTTTTTGTGTGATGCTATACTCTTCTGAGACATGCTTGTGTGGCTCTGGGATGCCTCCTGGACTCTAGCGGTGGTGGTTCTGATGGCAGTGCTGGTGCTCTCCCGCGAGGTAGATGCAGAGTCCTGTTGGCGTACGGTTGACTGAAGGGTCTTGGTCCCCTGCACACCGGCTGCCTGCTGCCTGCAGGCGGTGTGGACCTCCTCCCTGTTTTTTTGCAGCTTGCTTTGGACGTGGTGCTGGATGTTTTTTGCTTCTGCTGTTGCTAGCCTCAGGCTTTGCATTGCCGCCTGAAGATCGCTCCCAAGGACCTTTTCTCCTGGCTGCATCTGGCTGGCTTGCCCCGTCACCAAACTCTGGTGTTCTCCAGCCACCTCACCCCTCTCAGCTGTCACTTGGGTCTGAGTTGTGCCTTGCGTCATAGCTTTGGGTTCCTTCAAACAAGCAGAGGTGGACTCTTCTTTCTCTGCCTTCTTGCTGACATCCGCAACCCTTTGAATTGACTTTGTAGTTACTTTAAGCCCCCCTGACAAAATTTCTTCCTTTCCCATCACTGTGGGCAGGCTCTGGGGCTTCCCAAGACATTGCACAGTGGCGCCTGTCACACCCGCTGCATGCACAGCCTCTTTCTGTAACGCACCCTCTTTGCCCACGCTTTCACATACGAACACCTTTTTTGCTCCCTCCACGGCCCCTGACTCTCCCTCAGCAATTACTTTCTCTGCTTGGTCTTTGTTTGCTAAGACATGAATCTTAGCCCCCTGCACAAGTGGGACACTTTCATCCGCCCCCTGCTCTGCCTGGGAAGAGATGAGGGACTGTATCTCTGACTCCTGCTGGAGGTTCTTCAGGTAGTCCAGGTCTCCCTTCTCAATGCAGCTCGCGAAAAGCTGGACGTTCCCCTTCTCGTTGTCCTCACGCTTAACAGTTGCGGTTGCCTTCTGTTCCTGAGAAGAAGCCAGCAGGTTCCCTATCGTTGACTTCACATCCCCCTTGACAACTTTTTGCTGGACAGAATGGAACAGGAGGGAGTAGAGGGTCATCTTCATTGAGCCTGACTTTGTCTCTTGTAAGACCATCCCCTTTTTGATGGAAGCATCTTGACTGAGGAGGCCCTGGAGAGCCTTAGCTACATTTCCGCTCAAGTCCTCTTTGCTTTTAACAGCTTCACTCTGGTCCAGGAGCTGCAGTGAGCTTACTTTGATCTTGCCCTCTCTGTCCTCCTCCACCAGCACACTCTGGGCTTCCACGTTGGTCCTGTGCAGGAGCTGCAGCATGATCCTTTGCAAGTGGCCTCCCACGATCTCTTCTTTCAGGATCTCTGGAGCACCTGGGGTGCTGAGCTGGTACTTCACCATCTTCACACTCTCCATATCGTTGGCTTCAATGAGGATCCCGTCATGCTGAATAGCCTGGCAAGTGCAGAGTGTCTCTAAAGTCTCCTTCATAGTCCTCTCTTTTAGTTCTGTTTCCCCACTACCTTCAGAAGCACTGAATTTATCCAGGGGTGTGCTCTCGAAGAGCCACGTTGTGCTTTTCACATCTGCGTGGGGGATTGCTTCTTGGGCCCCAGCAGTGGCTGTCACCTCTGTGTCCTTAAGGGTGTCCATGGGCTGGGTTTCAAACAGCCAGGTGCAGCGTTTCACGTCCCCTTTCTGGCTGTCCTCTCTCTGCACCGTACTGATCGATGAGCTTCTGTCCGCATCCCCGTGAAGGGAGTCCACAGGCTGGTTTTCAAAAAGCCAGGTAGACGTCCTCACATCACCCCGCTGGACATCGCTGACGCTGACCATCCGCACATATTTCTTCTGGCCCACTTGCTGGGACTCAAAGAGCTGCTTGTTGGACTGAACATCTCCCTTCTGCACGTCATCCACTGTTCTGGGCACAGAAGTCTTTCCCCCAGAGAAAGAGTCAAGAGGCTCTGTTTCAAACCTCCACCGGGCAGCCTGGACATCTCCTTTCTTGATGTCCTCTTGGGTGACAGCCCTAATCACAAACACCTCTTCTTCCTTTTTGATCTGATCCAGAGGCTTCGTTTCAAACAGCCACCGTGCGCCTTTCACGTCACCTTTCATGATTTCTTCTTTCTGCACTGAGGTGACCTCATGGTATCCCCCCTCCTTGTCTTGGATAGCGTATAAGGGCTGGCTTTCAAAGAGCATTGTGCAAGACTTGACATTAGCTTTGCTCATGGTGTCCTTCTGGATCTTCTGGAGCTCTGTCTCATCTACTTTGTCATGGATTTGGTCAAGGGAGTAGGTCTCAAATATGAACCTCTTGCCTCCAACATCTCCCCCCTTGATATCTTTCTCTGGAGGGATTTCCTGGATGCCTTCAGAGCTGTCCTTCAGGGAATCCATGGGGTAGTTCTCAAAGAGCCAGGTGAATTTGTGCACGGACCCGGCTTCAATTGTCCCGTCATTCTTGACGACTGCTGTTGGTTTAGTTGTTGTATCCAAGGGCTTAGCCTCAAAGAACTCCTTCACTCTGGACACTTCTCCAGACTGTATCTCCACACGGCTGGAGTACCGCATGGTTTTCTTTTGGTCAGCTTCACTGATGGTGCTGCTGCCCAAGGGTTCGGTCTCAAATAGATGCCGGACAGTCTTGACATCAACTCCCTGTAATTCCTCCTGACTGTAGGCTTTACTGACTTTCAAATACTGCTCCTCCTGGCCTTTCAGGGAGTCCAGAGGCTGAGTCTCAAACATCCACGTGTATGATTTCACATCAGCTTGGGGCACGCAGACATCCTCTTCCTGTTTCTTTTCAGACTTTTCATACAAGGTGTGGATGGGCTGGGTCTCAAAAAGCCACCTACAGGTCTTCACATCCCCCCGCTGGGAGATCTCCCGCTTCACCGAGGAGTGCTCCTCACCTTGCATGGCTTGGTGATGGATGACATCTATGGGCTGAGTTTCAAAGAGCCACTTGGCTGTTCTCACGTCACCAGCCACCACCTCCTGTTTTGTGATTCCCCGTATTATGTCCACTTTTTTGGTGCTTTCATCAAACTGGTCCAGAGGCCTGGTTTCAAACATCCATTTGTAGTTCTTGACATCACCACTGATGACTTGCTCTCTGCTTACAGAGGTGACTTCATGAAAATTGCCAAAGCTGTCCTTGATGGCATACAGAGGTGTAGTCTCGAACAGGATTTGGTTAGCTTTCACGTTGCCAGCTGGAATCTTCTCCTCTTCCTTGGTGATGGGCTCAGCATCAGCCTCCTTAATGCTGTCTAAAGGGAGAGTCTCAAACAGTGTCTTGAAAGACTTCACGTCCCCTTTCACCACCTCTTCCCTGCTGGTTTCTGTAGTTTCTTCCTCAAATGCCTTAGAGATGCTGCCAAGGGGACAGGTCTCGAAGACATGTTTTCTTTGCTTCACATCTCCCTTCTCCTCTGCTGAAAGCTCTACTTTCTTCAGACGTCCCACCTCAAAATTGTCTTTCAGGGTTTCCATGGGCTGGGTTTCAAAGAGCCAGAGTGTAGATTTCACATCACCTCCAATGACTTGTTCTTTAGCTGCAACGGTTTCTGAATCTTCTCCCTTCAGAGAATCAAGAGTCTGGGTCTCGAAGAGTAATCGCTGTTTACTGACATCTGCCCCCGTGACAAAGTCCGTGGAAGCTTTGAAATCCTGTTCTTCAACAGTAATTTCTCTGATGGCATCCAGAGGCTGAGTTTCAAATATCCACCTTGCTCCACTGACATCAGGCCTTCCTATTTCTTCCAGGGAAATCCCACGGATTATTTGCACTTTGGAAGTGTCCTTGTTGATGGTGTCCAGCGGCTGAGTCTCAAACAGCCAGCGAGCCGTTCTGACTGCATTGCTCTGAATTTCTTCTCGGCAGACAGACTTGATTTCATGGATGTTCCCAGTTTTGTCCCTGATGGCGCAGAGGGGCTCTGTTTGGAAGAGCCTGATGGTCTTCTTGACATCGCCTTTTAGCTCCTGGATTTCTGACTTGAGCTGCAGGATGCTCTTCTCCTCCACCGAGCAGCAGCGGCCTATAGCATCCAAGGACTGGGCTTCAAAGAGTTCTCTGGCACCTTTCACGTCGCCTCCCTGGACAGGCTCCTTGAGGACTGCCTCTTGCACTTCAGTTTCATCTGAGTACAGTTTGTTTAATGAGTCTAGAGGCTGGGTTTCAAAGAGCCACCGGGCGGTATGCACATCCCCTCTGGCAAGGTCTGTCTCCGAATCTTTGGCTGGTGTTGACAGACTGTCCCCGTTGATCGACTGGCTTTCAAACCTCAGGGAAGTACTTTTCACATCCCCACCAGGAATGATCTCTTCCTCTGTCAGCTTCTTTGTGGTTTGGTGGTCCCCAATAGAGTCAAGTGCCCAGTTCTCAAAGATCCAGCGCATGGACTGAACCTCTCCTGGAAGAACTTTGTCCAGGTTCACAGATCCCTGTGCATTGGGATCTTCGGCATTAAGCATTTCTGCCAGGTCCTCAGTCACTGCTTCTTCCAAGTTCTTCCTGAGCTCAGGATGCATGTGTCTGTAGAGCCTCTTCAGCTCATTCACTTGCCGCTGCTGGTAGAACTTGGAGAAGGCTTGCTTTGGGGGAGGCACAGGGAGTGGGTTGGGATCCTGGCTCCCTGGAGGGATGACCTGGACTGAGCCAGGGGCGGGAGGGGGAGGTAAGTCCTCTTCCATTTTCTTGATGGCAACTTGAGATGATTTCTGAGCCTCTGCCATCTTTAGGGAAACAGTTGTAAACGTCAGCATTATCTCTTACCCCAGAGCCCAGTGGCCATTAGTAGTGAGAACGGCAAATGTAAAAGCCAGCCCAGCAAGGGAAATCCATGCACCTGCTGAGCTCCATACCTTGGGTTCAGTAGCACACAGCACTCCAAAGCATCACACCACTGCACACACTCCAGTCGCGGTGTTAGCTCTGGTTCCACAGCAACGTGCTCTAAAGCAAGGTCTCTAATCCGGGCATGCGCAGTGGTTAGTCTACACTCTCCAGGTTTCCATCCAGCTACAGCGCAACAGAGAGGCCCAATTTGTACTGTCAGCAAGAGAGATCGACCACAAGGATAATGTAAAGAAGGCTTATCTCTGAGTAGCAAAATAAGAGTGAACTTCTGCCTCCTGCCCCCAGGTGTTCAGGGCAGTGTGGGAACCTAAAATGAGTTTGCATTTGATATGGCCCCGGGAAAAAGCCAAGGAGCTATTTGTGAAGAGGTCTCAGGGATAAAACAGTGAGAGGGAACCAAATAAAAGTGTGAAAGTGAGCTGATGAAGACATCCTATTTTGGGGCGGGCAGCTAGTGTGATAGGTTTTTGGTAACACCCCTAGTGCTGTCCATGGCACAGGAGTGAGGGCTTGGGAAAGGATGTTTGAGTGATGATTTCTTCTGCTGGACTCAATGCATATACCCCACAGCATCATTTGTATAAAAATAGATGGATGGTTCCACAGTTAGAGAGTGAAGTAAAACTTTTTTGACTTGGACACTTGGACAGGCATGAGGCTAACTGATGTCCCCTTAAGACTGCTCACATTTAGCCTGTCCTGTAAGAACGAGTAATTCACCTGCTATGGAGCCTGAAGGCAATATATCATTGTTAGATCATGTCACAGTGCAGTTGCTTTTAATTCCTATTCTTTTAAGCCTTTCTTTCAAGCATTATTCTTCTCTAATTCTGCTCCCTTAGCCTGTGAACTAACTCAGTTTATGTTTGGATGCACTCAGACTGAATTCAGCTGGATTTCACAGCAATGCTGGTACAGCACTGAACAAAAGTTGCAGTCATGATGGGCTGGACTGGCTGTGTAGCCTACATTTGAGTCTTACTTTCTGCATTTTATTCCTTAACTTGGGAATTTTCACCACATATCAGCCGAATACCGAACTGAATACCTGTGACCTGCACTGGATTGACATTTATCCAAAGGGAAGGTGTTTGAAGCCTATAATCATTATCTAAAAAGGACTATAATCCTGGTGGCTTTCCTTTCAGTAAACAGATCTGCTAATCCTTGGCATGCCTTTAGAGTTACGTCTGTAGAGTTATGCCTGGAATATTATTAGTTGTTGCTCAAAGCACTGGCGCGCGATGTTATTTCACTCTGTTAACACACAGATTGTTCTGGCTAAAAATAAGTATTGAACATTAGTAAAAAGAAAAACTAAAAACAAACCAACAAGACAAAACACCAGAATACCAAAATCAGCATATTTTGCAGCAAGTGTCAAATGCAAATTGTTCATATGAACCAACATACTTTGAATGCAATTTTTAAAATAATTTTTTTTTTTTTTGAATCTGTTCAGAACTTCTAAATGTGGGGAAAGGCAGCTCAGCAGCTGATAGCTATATTCAGTATGAAAGCACTCCTTGCTGCCTGGCATGGGTGTATAAATCACACTCCACCACAGTCCACAAATATGCAGTTAGATAAGGGTGCTTATCTGTAACACTTCTTACCTTGCTTGTTTTCTGTCTGTCAGAAGAAGGAGTGGAGCTGTCCTTCACAGTTGTCTGGAAAAGACACAGGGAGAAATGACCAAACTGCATAGGCAGACACATACGATATCTGTATATATATATGTGTCTATTATCGGGAGCTGGAAACCATTACAGGTGAGGGTTTTTTGAATTGCTGGCAGCTCTTATCTCAGGTTGAGCAGAAATATTTTTTTCTGCAAGTTTCAGTGGACAAATGAAACCTGGACACATTTGTTCAGAGTCAGGGAAAAAAAAAAAAAACAACAACAAAAGAACCCACCCTGATTTATCCAAAGCTCGATTTGGCCAATATTTTTCTTTATACGGCAATATTTTTAAGACAAAACATATCTACATTTGTAAGGGCATTATGAATTGTGAAGTTAAAGGTCATTGAAAAGTTGTTTTGAAATAATAATAATATATATATACATATATATATATATTTTTTTTTTTCTCACACTTTTATTTTTCTTTCCCAACCAGAACACCTTACTGCAATGCAGGTTAATTAGAAAGTTTCATTTTGTATAGATTCTGATGATGGGACATTTCTGGTAAAGAAACATTTCTTAGCAAGCTGTATGGACTATTGTACATTGCTGAGCAGGACTCATTCCCTGCGTAGCCTCAGTCCAGTGTGGGTCCAACGTGGGAAAGCCAGGCAAGAGGGACAAACGTAGCTTAGTGCTTCATACCATGTACAACATGAGCTATCCTATGACCCAGTGATCACGTTAGGCTGGATGACTCACTGGATCCTCTGCTGATGCTCCCATTTCCACCTCCGTACAAGGGGCAAATTTGGGACCCATCAGATTTGTGTGTTGGAATGGGTATAGCACAGAGGTGTACGTGTTGCTGCGTGGATGTGAGTGTGCAAACACGTACATACAAATATTGGATATCTTATAATGAACAAACATACGCATGGGGTAGTGGAGGTAGATGTGTGTTTGCGTGTTTGGGCATGTGTTTGTATGTGTACATATATGAATGTGTCTGTATGTATATGCAGCATGTACATCATATATAGACACAATGCATACCAGCACCTCTTACAGCATGGCATTTTTACATTATATATTTATATGCTATTTATGTGCTATATTTAAATGATATATGCAAAAAACAAGGAGGTCTGGTCATTCTTGGAAAAGAAATGCCGTGTTCCTCCAGCATTGTGAAACCAGACGTGTTCTCCCTCACCCTCCCACGGCCCCTGGCTGGGACGGGACATAGCTGGGATGCCGCGGCGCTTACCGGCTGTGTGGGGCCGCTGTGAGCAGCAGCAGCAGCTGCCTGGGAGAGGTAGCGAGCCGACAGCTCCTTCACAGAGAGCGAAGAGCACCTCCCTCGTCCTTGCTGGAGTATGCGCCTTGTGCTGTCTGATACGTCTAAAAATGACCGCGTCCTCTCATCTGAAACATAGACCGGTGGGCGCGGTGAGTTATGTTTCCACGGGGACGCTGGCATAGTGAAAGCAGGGCACGTCTCCTCCACGAGCTGCTATCTGCGCACCCATTCTTCCTGGACCCCCAGGTGGTTGCCCCTCTCCCCAAATTTACCATCGTGCCCTTTTGTTTTAGGGAGAAAACGTGGGCATCTGCACTGCCCCCATGTCAGAATGGATGGTGAAACCTGAGAGCAACCCACCAGGCAGTGGCCTGATGCCACCATCCTGCCTGTGGCACAGATCCTGCACCCACCCCTGCATCCCTAGACAAGGCTATCACCAAAATGAAACAAGTCGGTGGATGTGAAGGAGCTATGCGTGTTGAACTTAAGCCAATTCCTACTGTTTTTGCTCCGTGACCACTTCCCCCTGCTGTCAGCATGTCTCACAAGCAGTTATACCCATTTATCTTCATCTCTCCCCTTCAGGAAACCAAGAGATGATGAGGCTACGAGACTTGCCCACAGACATAGCTTGGGGTCTGCAGCAGAGCCAGAGGAATGAGCCCTTCTCTTAGCTTAGAGATGTGATGAGCTGAGCTGCACCAGTCCCCGTGAGGCCTACTGGGGCCCAGCATGGCATTCCTGAGATATTTGGCATTCCTCCGGCCTTTGTTCAGCTGCCTCCCATGGAGATGACTCCAGCTGGGGATGTTCCTGTCTAGTTCATGAAGAAACAGCTATTTTGGGAGGAGGTGAGCTATCAGCCAGACCAGAGGTGTGCAGAGGGACCACTGGCTAGAGCAGTCACGCGTGGCCAGCCCGTACCCAGCCCATGTTCCCTCACTCCCACCCATTGCACCCCCTCCCATGATCTCCATCCCCTTAAGAGCCCGGGCTTCCACTCCCCCTCAGGATGAGGATGTATCAAAATGAATGGCTCAAATACAGATAGCTTCACTTTCCCAACAACAGGACAACTCCAAATCCCCACTGAAAAACTTATTTTTGCATCACTCTGCTAGGTGTGAGCAGAATGGCCAGCTCTGCCTCCTATATCCCACCACAGACATGCAGAGAGCTCTGCACTTGTGTGCTGCTTCTTAGCCCTCCGGGTTAGCCAGAGCTGTCGTTTCTCTGTTACCACTGCCAAAACACGAGAAGCTTCTCTCTTTTTGCAGGCTTGCACTGCTGCATTCGGATTTAGAGCGGTATTTGCAATGCTTTCTGTTTGAACAATGGGCTCGCTCTCCACAAATCCAGCCTTTGCACAGCCAGGAAAGGGCTGATATACTTTTTAATATGTGCACATTGCAAACACTGCCACAGTTCCGGTGTTCTTTGCCCTCAAATCGCAGTCCCCAAACCATGAGATTTTGTAAATAAAGTTAATGACTCTTTCCTTTGTTTTCTGGGTTTTGAGGTCAGATTTTCCAGCTTTTTTTTTTTTTTTTTTTTTTTTTTGTGAAATACCAAAGGAGATTGGCTTTGCTTTTATTTTGGAGTGACAACAGTTAACATTACGTGCTAACAGGATTCCAGGAGCTGGTGCTTCAGATGAAATACCAGTTCCCGTGAGATAGACGTGTTAGTCCACAACACCAACCAGGCATTGAGATAAGAGCAGAGGGACCCCACTGGGATGGTCAGACACCGGCGGGTGTTTCTTTCATCCTGGGTTCCAGCTGCTTCTGCAGGTGCCCAGGCATTCTGATGCAAAACCAAGGCTGGATCCATGCAGAAGCAGCTGGAAGCATTGCAGATGTAGCTGCCTGGTTCTGCCAGAGATAAGCAGGACATGAGGAGAGGAAACAGAAAAGATTTCCTTAATGTCTCTCCTTTTTTCCTTTTATTTTTTTTTTCTCCTAAGTCACCACGTAAATATGGGGCTTCTTCCCCTGATTTCTGCTGTCTGCAGGTTAAACACCAAAACAAAATTAATTATCCGTCCATAGCCAGTGGAGATAGAGGCACAGCTGGGGCAGATCTGGTACATCTTCAGATAGGCTGTGAAACTGCAAGATATCAGATTTTTCCCCCTCTGCTCAAGACTTTGACTGGATGCCTGGTTTTTCAAGATGATCAATACCTTAGAAATGAGGAGGAGAGGGTCAAGGCATTGCTGGGACACCCAATTTTAAAGGAGACAGTGCTGATGCTTGCTAACACAAACCCCTCTATCTGCTGCAGAGGGCTTCTCCCTTTGCTGGGAGGACTGAGGCACACATTTCCCTCTGTAAAAAGGGAAAGTGAAGTAATAGCCAGTGCAGGTACTTGGGATTTCATGGTCTTTCCTTAACATGGCCATGCCCTGTGAGAATAGCACTGAAGCATGTGCTGAATTAGCTGCAGCAAGCTTTGAAGAGGTCTTTGATAAATCTTGCCAGGGAATCTGTTTTTTTTTTTTTTTTTTTTTTTTTTCTCCTACTACTGCTGAATTGCCTACTGGAAAAGCAAATGGGGTCCAATCCATCTGGAAGCCAGAAGCTTTTTTCCTTGCAAGGTAACGAGGTTTGGCAAAACCTCCCACTAATAGCAAAGGTGAGGGCTGGGGAAGAGACGACCTTACTATCTTTAGAGCAGAAAGAAAACCAAGCACAATTGCTTTCTGGCTGGGAAAATGAACACCAAGCCCTCTGTAAGGGCATGGCCACAGTGAAAAAGCTCCTAAAAACTCCCTGTAGGAGGTGGGAGCTCTTCACAGCAAGGCAGAGAGCCTGCTTTGGCTGACACCAGCACTGCTACACTTAACCACTTGAGTGCTGAGAGCTTAGGAAAAGCATCCCCACATCCTAGAGCTGGGCTGGTAATGTTTAATGAGAAAAAATCCCCTGCACCCCAGGCTATGGGTATCACTGCTGTCCCAAAATTATCTGTACTGGCCTGTGGTGGGGAGATGCTGCACAAAGAACAGCCACGGATGCAGCTGGATGAAGCTTTCCAGCAGTGGAAAACAGCCCAGCCTCAGAGCTGCCTCTTCCCTCATCCTTTAGCTCGGATGGATTAAAGGCCACGGGGTTTCTGCTTTAATGAAGGATATAATTAGCTGCTGCCTGCCTTAGACAGGGGCTGCTGGCAGCAGCTGGGCAGGTGTCGGGTGCTGCACTGCTCCATGAGGCTCTGCCTGACGAAACAGGCTGTTGCCACCCTTTAAATGGCTAATTATAGATAAGAGAGGAAGAACAGAACTTCATTTTGCTAACGAGAGAGCCTGGCTGTCACGTGCATGTGCCTAATGGCACCCAAACAGCACCCGGAGCATCTCAAGGGCTTCCCAGCTGAGGATGCTAAAGCAAAGCCAAAGGGTGCTGTGCCAACAGGGTGTGTTATTTATTGTCTGACTTGTGTGGGAGACTGAGAGCATGGAGACCCAGTTTGAGACCTGTGCTGGGCTCTTCGTTTCTGCCTTGCTGGAGAAAAGGGCTCTGCTGGCACCCATGGGCATCCATCAAAGAGCTGAGGGACATGTCCTATCTGTTGCTGGTTGACTGTTTCAACTACTACTGTTGGTTGACTGTGGCCCCAGAGATTTAAACCCCAGTGTTTTGACCATTAAAGCATCCCCAGGAGCTAAAAGGGAAGAAAAGAGCACCTGAGATCTCCCACCCACAGTGCTACTTTCTAAGCAAAGGACACGGTAAATGCTCCTCCCTGCCATGCCTCCTTGCCGAGCCCCCCTTTGTGCAAGTGCCTGGCACCAGACAAACTGCACGCTGCATGTACCATGGGAAGGATGTCCCTCAGGAGCAGCTCCTGGGGTCCCTTCAGCTCCTGCTTTGCCCCGTGCTTGCAGCTCAGGTCCAGAGGCAGCCCCTCTGCCCCATCAGCTGTGCCCTGGGTGAACAGGGAGGGATGGAGTTGTTTTTTGGGGGACCCTGTTTAGGAAAATTGCTCCCCTCAACTAAACATGGGGAGGAAGAGTACGCCCCTCCTGGCACCAGGCTTGGGCTCAGATGTGGTGTTCTGAGATAATCAACCCTAAGCTGTAGAGATAATAAGCCCTGCAATGGAGGAAAATCATTCCTCATCTCCACCTCTACTCACTGACCTTTCTAGACATGGGGGGAAGAAGGGGAAAGGAAAGAGAATGGGGAAAAAGACTCTTAAATACACATCTAAAAATTCAGTCACTTCATGTTCAGCTATTGCCCATAAATCACTGCTCTGTCTTCTGCAGAAAGTAATATTACAGGGCTCTTTGTGCTGCAATTAAGAGCCAATTCCCAGGAAACAGAAAACAAATTCCTAGCAAAGTGCATTCTCCCTCCTTCCCCTGAGAAAACCCCATCTCTCCAGTAACACGGCAGCTCTGTTATCTCTGATTTCTATTTAAACCTCTTTATCCTACAGAGAAACCACGCTACCCACCTGTTGGTGTCCACCACGGCCGCAGCCGGCACTCCCTCGTAGCCTGGCTCCAACCTCCAACCCCAGTGAGCTACTGAGTGCCTGAGTCACCTATTAAAAAAGGAAGCTGCAAGCTCAGCACCGATCTCCCAGGCTGCCCGGCCAACCACATGTCATCGGCTTTGCTCCCAAAATCAGCCGTCCTGAGCAAACACAGCTGCTAAGCAAAGCCCTTTGTGCTGCCGGGTGCACCTCTTGTGGGGTTGTGTAACGGGACCTGAGCTCAGCTCCACTTGCACAGGGTTTGCACAAGCCAGGGGGAGAGGGAAAGCCTCTGGTGCAAGTTGTGCCAGGGTCCTGGCTCTCCCTTTGCTTGCCCAAGGGAGTGGTGCTCCGGAGTGCATCCCCTCCCAGCCAGCAAAAACAGTATCCTCTGACAGCCACACGTTGCAACGCTGCAGACAAACTTTTGAGTTAGTTTTCAGTTCCCGTTGCTCCTCTGCAGGCTAATTTTGTGTTAATCGTGTCCTGTGGACCTGGCACGTCCTATGCCATGGTGTGCAGATATGTTATGGTCTCATAGCACTGCTTGGGCACAGTGAGATGTTGTTCAGTCTACAGCACAGGACACAAAACCCTACACCCAAAGGCTGGTGGCAGCAAAAGGACCCACGTCCCAGAGTTTAGCTCTGGGAAATCAGGGCAGGAAAACAGCAGTTTCTTTACACTGAAGAGGGACTCTCTTTTCCAGGAGGGTGGAGGTGAGTCAACAAGGAGATGCTCCTGGTTTCCTGGGTTTGTGATATTCTAGGCTGGCTGCTTTCTTAGAATTTGGGGCAATTTTAGCCATTCCTTGCTGCCTGATATGAGTCATGTGTTAAACCATTTGGAAGGTCATTACCAGCAGGGTCCCCTGATTGAGGCTGCATGGTGAATACGTGCCCCGTTCCTACCTGCTTGTCTCCAACACATGTGTTGGTGAAACCTCGAAACTCCCTGCCCCCTGCTAGAGCCGGACCCCCTTTCTGAGCACCTCTATCCCCAGATATTAGAGCTGCATGTGCTGAATCACACCCACCCTGTCCTCTTCCCACCCTTGCCTCCCAGAGGATCGGTCCCAGGACAAAAAGAGCTCTTAAATCCCGGCGTCGCTCCGTGGCTGGGCCGGGGGGATTTGCTCGGCTGGGTGAGCACCCATAAAAGCTGTCTGGGAAACCGGTGCTGCTGCTTAATCCAGGAGCCGGGCAGCCCATTGGCGGTGCTCGGTCAGTGGGGAAAGGCTTAAATCTCTGCCTGCAGCCCAAGCTCTGGTGGCCCTGGTGCTGGGGAGGCTGTGCTGGAGGAGATGCACGCCGAGGGGAGCAGGGCAGGTGGCCTCCCTGCCCCAATTTCAGGCTGCCAAGGGTGAGTGGTCCTGGGTGCTGTGGTGAAGGGTCCTCAGGGAAGGGCAGTGGTGGGGGGAGAAGGGGTTTTCTTGCTCTCTCTTAGCATCTTCGTGACCTGCTCTTAGGGCTTTAGCACATATTAAAATGCCATGCGTGGCTTTTTCCAAAGGAAGGGGAAAAATCACGGTACAAGGCTGTGTTGGGAAGCATCTACGGGATATTTGGCAGCCGCTATTAAAAAGAGAGGGCCAGCGATGCTTGGAAGCATCCTGCTTATCCTCATGGGTGCTCCCTGGCTCCTTGATTACACTTTGCTCTGTTTGCAAACCGCAGAATTTTCTCTCATTTTCAGTTCTACAAAGGACAGTGAGGATTTCAAATTCAAGCTTTTTTTTTTTTTTTTTTTTTTCTGTGAATTGGCCAATTACGTGAGACAGCAGCAATTGTAAACATGTTTTTGTTTTTTTGTTTTTAAAGTCACCTGGTTTTTGATTGTTCTGGTCCACTTTTTTTTTTTTTTTTTTTTTTTTTTGGAAACCGCATGGGCTAGCAATTTACCTTTAGAAGTGAGATTTTAATTTCAGAGGTAAGAACACCACTGATTATAGTTAGATAACTAACAAAAATCATATGAATTCATAACACTTTTTTCTGGTACAATAGATCCCTGATTTGGAAGTGGGGGGCATCCCTGATGTAGATAATAAATGTAATGACTAACACACATCAAAAAGTGTAAGCCATTCTCTTTGGAAAGGGATTAAGAGAGAATTTGCACTGTCTGCAAGCCATATGTTGCAATCCTGTGAGCAGCTCTGGCACACAGAGCTAATATATGAAATTTGGGATGGGAAGTAGGCTGGAAAAAAAGTGCCAAAATCAGGAGAAGGTGCTAAGCATGAGTGAAACCAAATAATGTAATTAAAGAGCAAATGTGTTGAAGAGGAAACTAACATTTAAAATGCTATTTCATATTTAAGGAATTGTTTACTGAATGGTAGCCGAACAATTCACATTTTGTATGTGTATAAAGATGAGTTTGCAAGTCTAAGGGGTGGGAAGGGGTGAAGGAAAATAAAGCTACTGAAGAGTGTCTTGTTTCTAGCACCTCCAAACTGATGGTCCCTGAACTTCAGTCACTTCTGCAAATGTTTGTGGCTCCTCGGTGGCAGCTGGACTTCCCTTTGCAGGAGGAATATCACAACCCCCAGGTAATTTAAACAGCTCCCAGGAAAATTTAGCTTCAGGCAGAGCTGGGTGTCTGCCTGAGGCAGCTCGGGGCTATTTCTGACCATCGCAAAAATCCAGGAATGTGCAGGACTCTATTCCTGGCACCAAAAAAACGCCAAGAAGCTTCGCCCAGAGACAGCTGCGGGTGGCATTGCTGCTTGGGGACGTGGCCTTCCCCAGTGCGCCAGCTGCTGGGGGTTTGGCGTTCCTTACAGAGGGCTTTAACCTTCCCTGGGTCAGTTCCCCTGCATTTTTTGGGGTATGAAGTGCCTGGAGAAGGCAGAGGAGCCCTGATGATCAGCTGGGCATTGCCTCCTTCTTCATGTTGCCCTCCTGTTTGCAAGGGGTTGATAAAAGCTGAGTGAGGGTTTAATAAATTGCTGTGTGTCACTGGGTAGCCTACATGTACTGCACATCCTGCTTACGCTGGTACTGTGCTTGTATCCTCCAGCAACTCTTCAACTGTTATTCACACAGGTTTGTTTTTTTTTTTTCATGGAAGTGGTGATAACCACCATTATGCCATACAGCCTAGCTGCTTCTCTTCCCCTCTTTTTTCCATTTCACCCATTGTGCTGGTACCGGGACACTTTTCAGCCCTAACCCCTCTGCCAAGCTGCGTGTCCCCCTGCCTGCTTGCGCTGCTCCCGTGGACCAGCATCTGCTCCCCTGAGGACTGCTGTGCAGGAAGGTGATGCGAGATAGCAACTTCCTCCCCCCAAAGCCCTCCTAGGGAAAGCAACACAGAGCAACCCACCGAAATAACCCATGCCTGGGGAGAGGGCTTCTTGGCATGCCGCAAATACCAGGCCTTTTAAGGGAAGCCCTCTCCAGCCACCGCAAAGAAGCGATACCTTGGGAATGTCTGCTGCAAGCATCACTGGCCCCTCTGCGGCTGGGATCGGGGCTGCAGCATCTTTAAGCATTTTTTTGGCCACGCCACGGAGTTTATATGGGGGCATTGCAGGGATGCCATGCAGCATGAGGAGCTGCTGAGCTCCTGCCTCTGCTTTCTATTCTTATCATGGAGTTTCCAGGCTGCTGTCAGCTCCTCATCACTGACAGCCAAGAAATCTGAATACTGTTTTGGAAGAAAGAGCCAGAGCCAAAAAAAAAAAAAAAAGAAAAAAAAAAATTGTCCTTTAAAGAGAAACCTCCCAACCCACTTGTAGCTATTGAGTTTCCTCAGTATTTCCATTTGTTTCTGAATGAGGCAAGCTGCCAGTGAGAAGAGGGGGGAGGAGAGAAATGGTTGGCTTTAAAAGAGTAAAATACCAGGCTTTACAGTACTAAAAGCAAAGTTTCCTGCCACTGTGTTCTGATCCAAAACCAGAGTTTTTACTGGTGCTGAAGAAGGATTTCCATCCTCCTTGGCAATAGAGTTGGGGAATCCCAGCCTGATTTCCCCTAGAAAAGAGGCTTCTGTATCCTGCAAAATACTGCATCCAATCAAGGAAATTCCTACAAATTTCCACCCATGCTGCATCCCTTAATTGCCAGAAGTGGGATTATCTACCCCTTTGCCTGGACAAGAACACAAATTTTCATATTTTGGCTGTTCTCATTAAGTGACATATATTTGAAGGACCAACTTCACCTCTCTTACCACAGGTCCCTTTTTTCCTAGTAAAAAAAAAAAAAAAAAAAAAAAAAAAAGAACCTACTTCAGATATTTTCCAGCAAAAACTTGGATGAAAACTGAAGAGCTGGAGGGAAGTGGAGGAAGTTAAAGAATTTCTGTACTTGCAACAATCAACAGGACGTGTATCCCAGAAGGAAGCACAACCATCACTGAATGCATGAGAACAGCACTACATTTAGCTCAGGGTGTTGGGATCAGGCCCTTCAGACAGTGACTGAGCACCAACCCATGGGCCTGGAGTCCCCTCTCTCTCTCTTTTTGTCCGTGACACAGAACTTTGATAGCTAAATAGCTTCAGAAACCATGAGATACGCAGAGGTAGACACACAAGCTGTGTCCTATGGAGCTGTGCAGGGTTTTGGAGTTTCTCCCCATGCATGAGCACAACTACGAGTGGTATGTCCAGCTTAATGCTCTTAACCCAGCAGATTCCCTTCTGAAGCCCTTTATTTGGCTCAGGGTGACAAACACATTCCTCAGACCTCCCTGGAGCCTAGGATAGAAGAGTAAGGGGAAGAAGTTCCCTCCGTACCTAATCCTACTCATCCCAGGGATGTAAGCTGAAGCGAAGCTCATTTCCCTCTGAAGTCCTTGATGACTACTGTGTTGCAACCAGTCTTGAACACGGTTCAACATGGTTGTAACATCAACAATTTATCCCACCCTTGCCCCAAAGTGACTACCTGGCTTGTCTAAATCCTGTACGTATTTTCTTTCCTGTTGCTGATCACAGGGGCCACAATCCTAGTACCTCACAGCATTTTTGGGGAAGAGAGTAGACACAGAGTAGAGAGCAGTGAGCGAGTAGACACATAAATTTAAGCCTAAAACCTAGGAACTTCAATGTTTTGGGAGGAGGGAAAAGCACGCATGTATAATGCTCTGCTTCCACTTTGAACATGCCCAAGCACCCAAGACAATGATGCAAAGCCAGACCAAATATTAGGTGCTTTGGGGGATTTAGCAAATTCTAGGCCAATAAAATCCACAGCTTTCTATGAGCTGCCACCACTCCTTTCATAGTACAAGGTCCCGAGCGTCCTCGTTTGCCCTATATTTTCACGTCAACCAGAGCTCTGTATTCATGCAACACCTCACCCCTCTCAAATCTACCCCGAAATTACTTACAGAGAGGTCTCGATAGTCCCAATAGCTCTGTCACAATGTCCCAGTGGAAAAATCTCCGTGAAACTTACGGCTGGGCAGCACTTAGAGTATCCTAGCGGAGCCCTGCTCCACTCCCCACACCTCGGTCCTGTTCACTGCCTCCCAGTGGCCTCTGGCAGCTGACTTTATCGCTGAGCACTGGGCTATGTTGAGAGGATGAACTACTTGGTCTATTTTTAGGGAAGGGTGAAGCTGCTCGTCCACCCGGCTGAGTCAATCATGAGTTTTAGCAATCCTTCATGGAGGTGGGGAAAGTCTGGGGGCCTGGCTTATTTTCAGAACTTGTTCATTCAAAATATACCCAGTGTAACCCAGTACAGGACAGGGGGATGCTTCCAAGCAGTGGTGCTACACGGAAGAGGCATTTCCCTGACTCACTGTCATGTCCTCAGGCTGTGATCTGCACCGCCTGGCCTCTTCTGCCTCAGGTTGCAGCCAGCATCTTAAGGGAAAAGCTGGGAAGGTGAAAGGTATGAGTTACATTTTCTGGTTCTTAATTTCTTCTGCTCAAATATTTTAGGACTGAGAAGGAAAAAAAATATTTTAGGAAAGGGAAAGTGAGGGGAAGTGTGTATGCCAAGAAGGATGATGCATCCTCCCTCCTCCAACCCATTCCTCCATGGATGATGCAGCACTGCCAGGAGGTGCTCTGGGTACCTTCTGGGGAAGAGATGATGATAATGAAGTCCTAAGTCCATGGAGGGCTCTCAACACCCTCAAAACTCAACTGGGCAACGAGTGGTGTTATTAGCACACTAATGGTGTGCACAGGGGTAGCCAGAGCTTGAGACCAAAGCCTGGACATGGTGATTTACAAGTGCAGACACAGCTGATGGCACAGGGCTTTAATGAGCTGCCTTTATTGGGCTGTGTTAGTGATACAGCTGAGGAACCTGGTAATGTTTGAACTGGGCCCAGCTGCTCTCCCTTCAATTTGCTTTTCTGACACTTCTAGGGAGCATGCTTGAATAAATTTTGAGCACCACAACAGAAGAAGGACATAAAAAGAGTGTCCAAAGGAGGGCTATGAAGATTGTGAAGGGTCTGGAGGGCATGATGTATGAGGAGCGGCTGAGGTCCCTTGGTTTCCTCAGCCCAGAGCAGAGCAGGCTGAGGGGAGGCCTCATGGCGGCCTGCAGGTCCCTCACGAGAGGACTGGAGGGGCAGGCGCTGAGCTCTGCTCTCTGGGGACAGTGACAGGATCCAAGGGGATGGCATGGAGCTGGGACAGGGGAGGGTCAGGCTGGGGGTTAGGGAAAGGGTCTGCACCAGGAGGTGGTCGGGCACTGGGACAGTCTGCCCAGGGATGTGGTCCTGACACTGAGCTGCAGGAGTTCAAGTAGTTTTTGGACAGTGCTGTCAGACACAGGGTCTGGTTTTGGGGTGGTTCTGTGTGGAGCCAGGAGTTGGACTCGATGGTCCTTGTGGGTCCCTCCCAACTTGGGATATTCAATGTTTCTAAGAATCTGTGATTCTAAAGCATGACATGTTGTTGAAAGGAGATGAGGGTTTGCTATACCAGTATCAGAAGGGTAAGTATGGAAGCCAGCATCACCTGAGCTATCAGAGCTGCTTGGGCTCACAAAACACTGGGTGAAGGCCACAGACACCCACAGCCCCACACACCCAATGCCAGACTCCATGGGACTGCAGTGACGGGGGAGAGAGTTGCACAGATGTGAGCTGAGCTGGGCCAGGCACTGTAGGGGCAAAAATCGTGTTTTATTTGCCTGCACAGAAGCAGGCTTAGCTTTTCTGACCCCCAGTGCAAAAACAGAAACAAGGAGTCGGATGCTCCTCTAAGCTTTTTCTGCCTCTCTGTGGTATGCTTGTACAGCACATAGCACAGTGATGCCCCCATTTCTCTGGTCACAGTAAGATCTCAGCAGCAACTCTGCTGAGTTGGTGGAGCATATCCCTGATCCCAAAGAGTCTCCATGCTCTTTGCTCCAAAAGGCCAAGCAACTTTCCAGTAATAATTTTCCTATGCGAGATTTTTTTGGATTCCCTACCTCTGAACACCTTCACAGGTGTTTTACAGACATGTTTGGAGGGGCCCTTGCCCCTCTCATTCCCCTATGGATCTGCAAATATCAATCCATGGAGAGGATGTTGTGCACCATTCAGGCTGCGGGTCAACATGCAATGAGGTTTCCCCACCAACATCACATCACGTCGTCATGTCATGTCATGGCACAGCACATCACATCCAGCTCCAGATGACCAGCTTTCACTGAGGATCCTGAATGGACCCTGCTCCTCCCTACCATAGTTCAGATACTTAAACATCCTGCAAGACTGCAAGTTAGCAGTTCCCTGCTCTCTGTTAACGCTGGTGTCTAGGAAGACCACCATGCCTCTCTCTAAAATAGTGTCCATTTTCTATTTAGCTTCCTTTAATAAATGAGGATCATAGCAAAGAAATAAATTAGTATGAAATTTAGCCATATAAGGAGGAGAGAATGGGAGGGGAACAAAAAAAAATAATAAATACAGCCACTCTTGTCACTGCTGCATGCTGAGAAGGGGATTGTACAGCATGTGAGCAAGGTGGTGCTGAGCAGATGAGGAGGTGCAGACTGATGTGACAGATGCTGAGTGTATCCTGTGATGCAGGGCAGGAAAACAGGAGACATCATTTGGGGATGGCTGGGGCTGTCACACACAGCAGGTAGCACGAACTGGATGGCAGAGGTGTCAGCTAGCACAGCATCAGGCAGGGGGCAGAATGCACGGTGGAGCAGAGCTTAGTTATTTGTGTGGGTGGAGGGGTGTAAAGGCAGGAGGAAAGGGCAGATTGGGGCAGAGCTAGGCCAGGTATAAGCACTGACAGCTCACGTGTGATGAGATGGAGCTGGCGCTCCTGTACTCTGCAACCACCCAGGAACATCTGCACCTTTCCATCACAGCTCCAAAACATGCCTGTGATCCCAGCACCCCCAGCCAGCTGCCATAGGGGCTGGGAGAGGGGAGCAGGGAAGGACAGCACCGACTTCTGCCCCTTCCTCCTGGGAACTGGGGGTCCAGACATATCCCACACTTGAACACCCCAAGCTTCCTCCCTGGCTGAATTGGAGAGGCACAAAGCTCTTAAAGCTGGACAGATTGGCCACTTGTGGGAGCCCTGTCATTCAATTCCCTTTTGTCATGCTCATGGAAAGCAGCTGGTGAAAGGGAAATGAGCTTTTAAGGATTATTTTGGCTGCAGGAGGCTGTACCACTGCACGTGCCAGAGTTGTTTTTAACCCGTAACACACACAGAGTTTTTTATCTTAAATCAGCATTTGCCCCCCCATGGTTTCAGGTTTTCTGGTTCTAGCAGTGACCTCCCAAGCCTGCCTGCTGCCTGGTTTGCTGCGAACAGAGGGTGCTGGCTGCAGACCCCAGTGGAGGGACCAAGGGTGAGAGCCCACCAAGGACACGGTGTCTGGCAGCCACCGTGCAGCAGTGTCCCTTCAGAGACCAGATTTGGGACCAAAGGGGGATGGATGTTTGTCACTAGATGGCAGCGCACTCTCTTGCAGGAGAAGGTGTTGGTGCTGTGGTGGACAGGGGATGCTGCTGTCTGGTAAGCAAGCTTTGCAGCCAAAACCAGCTTGTAGGATGGGGCAGCCCACCGCCTCTGTGCTCCCCTTTGCCTCCCCTCCTTGCTGGGCTTTGAAAATTCCCCGTAGGTACAGACTGCAGAATAGAAAGGGGAATGGAATTAAAGGCACTTTTGGAAGCAATCTCGATGCTCTGTAATTTGAAGTCACGTCAGACTCCTGTTTCATCTTTGTATGGCACCGAGATAACATCCTCCTCACGTGCCCTTCAGCTGAAAGCCCTGAATAATGGAGCTATATCAATGCATACATGCACGAGCTTAAGTATGTGTGTGAGCTGGGGGAGCGGCATGCCCACACACGAGCCCCTCTCTTCTCTTTCTTGGCTGTGATTTTCCTCTCTCTGGTCGCCAATATTCATCTGCAAGTTGTAAATTTTTAAAGCCGGACCACTCGAGAGACTATACCTGCAGCAAATTAGCTGGTGCCTTCTCCTTTTTAATATTAAAGGACTCAAGCTTTCAACTATTTCCCTTCGGGAAAACGGCTCCTCGATTTACAGTCTTCCATCTTAGGAAGTATTTTGTTAGATCATGTAAGCCTTTCACAGCTCAATTTAATCTCATTACTGCTAACTATAGCCTTTTGGACCCCGTTAATCAGTGACTTGGTGATGTCCTCAGTGACAGCTTCCTCCAGATCTTTTGATGCCATCAGTGTGGCTGGGGACGAAGCCCAGCTGGTTTATGTGCCTGGGAATGGGCTTTCCTAATGGATGTAGCCAGCTTTGCCCTTTGCAAAATGCTCAGGACTCCCTTAGTATCTCAGAGGTAACAAAGCATGGTCTCAAAGGACTTACTGGTATTTTGGTTTTATGTGTAATTATTCAGCTCTGAACTGTTTCATGGACATGAGCTTGCTGATAAGCCAAATGCCAGTCAGCAGAGCTTTCCTGAGCACTGCCAAGCTGGTGTCCACCATTTCGTGGTGGCCCAAACCTGTGCTCTGTATATCCTTAGAGCACTGTGTGGCTTCAAGCCTTTGAACACGCTTCATTCGCCATCCCAGGTCACTGCATTGGCCAGGTGTCCACTCCTTAACCCTAAATAAAATAGCTGTGGGGCAGTCCCTGGGTGATGGTGAGCAGCCTCCTGAAGAAAACCTGCTGTGGCATGTGGAGCACTGATGTGTCCTTCTGTGGAAACAACCAAGAACAGCACATGTATAGTCATGGACAAGTCTTGTCCCAGAAGAGGTACGGGACAGCTGGTTCCTGGGCTTCTTTAGGAATTGTTACATCTCCTGTCTCTGAGCTAGAGTCCCATCTCTGAGCCAATCCAGTGCCTGCATCAGAGGTAGCTATCATATTCCCAGCTCTCTTCCTGGCTGCAATTACCTCTCCAGAAGGATCCCACCCCAAACAAGCCCTAGCCCTACCACAGAAGCAGAGCCCAAGAAGACACAAAGTCTTTGCTATTGCAAGGCTCTAAGCCAAGGGCTGGAGAGTGGTGTAAGGCTCTAAGATAGACCATGAGTCACCATTCACCAACCAGAAGAAAAGATGTTCCTCATGCTGTAAAAGGCACACTGCAGCTAATAAATGCTGTGATCACATTTAGCAGGATAGCATGGTGACTTCACATGCTTTGATATTAAAAAAATATCCCAGCGATGCTGTGGAAACTTCAGCTCCTTCTTTTGTCTGTGCGCTCATGTAAGAGACTTGTTTTCCCAGGCAGATGGGTAATTAAATACAGTGTCTCAAATCCTGGAAGCACATCATCTTTTTTTTTTTTTTTTTTTTTTTTTTTTTTTTTTTTTTTTTTTTTTTCTCTCATGTGGAAGAGAAGAAAGAAAAGGAAAAGAAAGAGAACAAACCCTAAGCAGCTGGGATATGGGGTCCACAGATTCCTGCTCCAGAGCAGACAGGATGGTTCCCTGGTCTCAAATCCAGTCGTTATGGGATTGCAAGAGAGATGCTCTTTTGAGAACAAACCTCCGAAACCTTCCTGCTGGCATACTTTTGGTAAAATTCAACCCTTTCCCAGACAAAGCTTCAGCTTGGATCTCTCCCCGTTCACAGATGCCTCCTGCCTTGAAATATCCCTGACCTGCTGTAGTCCCGATGATATCATAGCATTAGGGATCACTTACATAGCCTGTCCTCAGCCAAAGATGACTCTGTCTGATACATCACTGCTGCCAAGTCCAAAAAGGAGCCCAGCCAAGACTCCTTAGGTACAAAGGAACCTCTCCCTCTTCCTTTCCTCAAGGCTGAGGTGCAGGCAGATATGACTCACCCCAATCTAAACACGGACGTAATTCTGCCCTGATGTTTAGTCCCAGCTATTTTTAAATGCTGGGATAAGAGCACAGGGAGTCAGGATGGTTCCGTGGACTCATCGCTGGCCCAGATCCCAGCTGCATCGGGGTGTGCCAGCTCTGTGCAATGGGCCCCTTCGGGGCTGGAAGGGGTACAGGACCAAGTTGCCCCTTCCCGGCTGCGACTACAGAGCTGGCAGTAGAGTAGCAATGATGACTGGTAAGCAAAAATAAATCCAACTCACAGCTTCTGCCCGTGGCTGAGTCACTGGCTGCATCCGGCACTGAGGAGATGATCACCTGTCTGTCACGGGAGATCTTCCCTTCCTGTGGGTGGGTGACAAACAGGTAAATTCCCTTAAACAGAGGAGAGGAGCTGCACAAGGCCCCAGCATGGGGAAAGCAACTCCATCAAAGGCTTTCCAGATGCTGGGGTGGTCACAATATTGCATCCTTGTATTGTGTGGGGTTGGACTTTGCTGTAGACCTCATCCCGCCTTGGCCTTGGTTTGTTGTCCCCAGGAACAGTCCTTCTCAGTTCTTTGAGCAAGGCCTCCCTCAGTTTCCAGACCCACGTAGTGTTTTCTCTTACCTATCTTGATTTTTGAAGCCACTGTTGCTGCTCTTCGGGTCAGGTTTATCCATCTATTTCCCTTACCTGCCCTTACAATGACTGCAGTATCTCAAACCCAATAAGGGCTGGTGTTGCCCTTGGCTGTATCCCCAGTGAAAGGACCAATCCTTTCTGTGGAGCAGTAATTATTGGGGTGATATCATATGGTGGTGAGATAGATCTGACTGTTTCAAACAGGATCTGATCCAGAATTAGTATTTCAGATAATAACGATTTCATGGGGCTCCCCTGCTTTCTTAGTAAAGGTCTCTCTCCCATCTAAGCTGTCCATTTTTAACTCTTCCCCTTCAGGGAAGGGATCATGGCAATAAATATTTTGCTGAATGTGTGACTGGTGTCCCTGATAGCACGAAATCACCCAAAGCTGGCATTGCAGAACCTGTCTCAAGGTAGATTCAGCATGTGTTGGGGATCTCTTGGAGAGTCTGCCAGACCTTAATAATAGAGAAAGTGGCCTCCATACCATAGGGAGGTGATGTGCTAAGGGATTTTCTGTGGTGGATTTGTTGCTCACCCCCACCACATCTTAGAGCAAGCTCTATACTGGTGGTAGCTCTGATAGCACAACATGGTTCCCCTGTAAACCTGGTCCCCCATCCCTAGGCATGGTTGCCCTTCCACAGGGCAGCCCCCATGCCCAGTGGATGAGGAACAACCACCATGAAGCCCAACCACTCCTAAGCATGACTCTGGACACCCAAAGAAAATACATTTCAGAGGAGCTCTCAAAGAAGAGCAGAGCACCTACTAACCTTTGAGGCAGACTTCTTCCATGTGATGGTGGTGGGACTCCATTGCATCCTCTGCATGCTCTGAAGAGAGGAAGGGAAGGATGGCTCTCTGTGGGATTTGGTCTCCCTGCTCAGGGGTTGGATTGTTGTCAGGATCCTGGTATCAGCTTCTCTCTTCCTCAAAATCCCATTGTGAGGTGGTGTCTTGAGTGGAGCAAAAGGTAAAGTGTTACTCTGTGGATTGGCTTTATGGGTGTCAAAGGTGGTCGGGAGTCCTTGGAGGTTCCGTGTTGTGGCACTGATCTTATGGATGGGAAGATCCTCCGTGGACTTGCTCCAGGACACATCACCACGATGGCTTTGAGATAAACCATACTTTTTCCCCATTGGATTGCCATTAGTCTGTGATAGGTATCTTCTTTCCATGAGCTAAAAAACCCAAACATACAACAAAACAGGCTCATACATAACTTCAGTATCAGATCAACTGAAATTTTAATTTCCTCCTCTTTCAATCCAAGCATCATACCTATTGACCTTTAAACTTTTTGAGGTGAAATAATCCCTTGCTTTCTTCTCTATATTCCCTGAAGTGAATGTCAGGGACATGACCTAAACACACTCTAGCCCTTTCTGAAGTGTGGGAGAAGTTTCTGCCTTGGCTATTTCCAGTGTGTCCTCCTAATTTGTCCATGGTAATGCAAGAAAGCCTTGGGGTAGCAAAAATATGATCACTGGTTCCTCATCCAGGAAGTCTCCCTCTCTATCATCTCATAGGAAACCTCGAATTTCATTTTAAGAAAGATCCTGTCCTGGAAATACTTTTTTGTTTTATTTTTTTTTTTATTTTTATTATTTTTTATAGTCAGAAGAGCGAAGAAAGTGATTTCTTCACACTAGGGTAGAAAGCTTTCTTTAGTAAATGCTTTGAGTGAGTCATTTGAGACACACAGATTAACCCACAAAGCATCCATCTTCTGGTTCAGGAGGGCAGAGATATCCCAGTGTCATATCTGTCAGCCCATTGTGGATGGCTGGGTGCCTTAATAGCTTTGTGCACCTTTGTTTCAAGATCTTTCTCTCATTTTCTAACCAGTTTTAAATCTTCTGCCAGGTCCTATACCTCTTGATGGTTTTCCATTAGTCTCTCCCACTACGATTTATTCACTCCAAAGGAATCTGAATGTTATATGGGAAGATTTCATCCCATCCTGGAGCATCTTATATGTTTCAGTCCATCTGTACATACTAAAAGGGAATCAGATCTCACCTGCTGTCCTCAGAACAGCACCAGATATTGGGAAAATCTTTGTCTCTAATTGCTAAGAACCAGACCATTTTGTTGTCAGGGCATGCTCTGTCCCACCTTGTCTGAGTCTTTGGCTCTCACCTTGGGATATTCTTTCTTTGACATTTTGCTTTCACAGTCCAGGATGCTCTGGTACCTGCAGGGAAGGCAGGAGAAGGTAAATGAATCCCTTTTTAGCCTGATTGTGTTTTTCCATTTTATTGACAGGCTTCCCCTACCCTCATAAAAATATCAAACCAGACTATAAAGGTAATTTTAAAGGGTGAGAGATGTGAAAACTCCTGTAAAGAGGTCAGGCTGTAGGACCAACAGGTTAGTTCAGTGCAGTGCCACTAGATCTAGTGTAAGCCCTCTCATCCTATGATCTATGCAGATGTGTCCCGAGCACCTGGTCTCCCCACTGGAGGGGGATCTGCAAGGGGGTGACACAGATTAAAAGTGGTGTGTTATTGCACTTTGCTAATAATATATGGCTTGTTAAAGTCAAGCTTTCCAGAATATCAAATTCTTTTTTATTTACTTAGCTTTAACCTAGCTTAAAAGGGTTTATCAAGCCACTAGCTGCTCTAACATAACACTGGTGGTGAATGAGACCTCTGCAGAAGAAACCACCTTCCTTCTCATTGTTTCAGCTTTCTCCAAGACCCTGCAAGATAGATGGCTTTTTACACTGAAGATTGACCAGCTTCGGGATAATCAGAACTAAACTGTCTCAAGGGGAAGTTCAAGAGACCATCTTGACAGCAGCTCTGTCACTCAAGTTGAGGGAGATGTGCTGAGGGTACCATTGCTAATCTTATTTGTCTCACCCTTGGCAGAGTTGTGATCTGATCTCAGTTATGGGTTGTAACCAAGAGAGAAATTATTCCTCAAAGGGCTGGGGTTGAAACGACTCTACTTGGAGCATGTTCATTAGAAACACTCAAGAGAAAACACAACGGGATGAGATGCCCATACACCTCTTGTCTCCTAACCAGCTCATCCCTCCAGCCTTTGCTGGTTTCTCTCATGGCACCTTAGAGACTATGCAGATTAAAAGCCTTAATTATCCACCTGGGAATGTTCCAGTCACTGGGTTATAGGGCAAATTACTCCATGCCTTTGTCTTTGGGCAAGTTTGTTGAGTGGATCTGGGGAACAGGACTTGGCTTCCAAAACTAAATAATGCATCAATAATGAAGAACAGATAAGAGCAGTTGGGGCAGAAAACTACTTGCCTCTAGCTTGAGATGTGAAAAGCTGGGATGCTGTACCTGGGAAAAACTTTATCTGAGTGACATCTGTTATGGATATGGAAGAAGGAGAGTCCACCCTGGAGAGCTCCAGAGGTCTATGGTCATCTGCAGCTGTAGAATAGCCACCCACCTGGCAACCAGTTCGGAGACAGACACAGATTTTTTCAGAGGAACTGCTTCGTGCTCTGGGATGCTTCTTGGAGAATGGCACAGAAAAGGAAGGGACTGAGCTGGCCGCAGCTTCTCAGCTTTTTCCATGTCCTCTGTCTGCAGGTGTTGGAACAAGAGGGTAAAGGTTATGGTGCTGGATG
This sequence comes from Aythya ferina, assembly GCF_964211825.1. Lineage (NCBI taxonomy): Eukaryota > Metazoa > Chordata > Aves > Anseriformes > Anatidae > Aythya > Aythya ferina. Next base: position 5,660,773 of record NC_140297.1, read on the forward strand.
TGAGATCCACGGAAAGCCAACCCCTAGTGCATCCCTCTCCACTCGTGGGGTCAGGAAAGCAGTAAAAGGCCATGGAACAAACTATTTCTTCCCTGATACATCAGAAAAGCTCAGCACATAAATTCACTTTTGAAAAAATAAAATAGGGTTAAGAAGATGCATTTTAAGTCAAATTACTCCTAATGCAGGGAATGGGTCTTTTCCACATCTGCCCATCAATTTTCTTATTCTCCTTAGTCACCCAGTCCAGCTTTGTGACAGAGAAGGGGAAAGAACCAGAAAAAGGTTCAGCTTTAAATCATTTAAAGTAATTTGATGGAAATTATGTGTATGCATCATAAATGGATATATATATATATATTTAATGTCTCCAGTGTTGTGTAGACATGAATCAGCTCTGAATTAAGCAGTAACTGGAGGATTAAGCACCTCTTGCCCTCTTCTGCCAAAAATGTTCTTGTATTCCAGGCTTCAGAAAGGCACAGCAGAAGTCTCAGGCAGTGGATTTGTGATGACTGATCTGACACTTGGAAGTACATTAGGTCATCTGGGGCTCATTTTCTGAATTTAGATAGAGCTCAAGGGACCTACAAGTTATATGTAATTGCTCTTTAATTACTGACACAGACATCCAAACCATGGGATTATTAGATACTTGCACTGAGATTTTGAAAATACTTGTTTTAAAAGCTGTGTTGCTTGCATAACATGTTTCATAAATGATTTCTATTGCACTTGCAGATCTGGTCAATTTTTTTCTGGGGGCTTGGGGTGATACTCAGCAGCTTATGAATCACTGCCTCCCCCCTTTAACATATCTGAAATCAAGACCAGAGAGAGGGAGGTATATTTCTCACTATTTGCTTTAGAAATTACTCTTTTGTAAAAAATTTATTTTTTTTTGTCCCTCCTTTTATTTATTTATTTTTTTCCCCAGGTCATTTCACACAATGTTAGAGAAGAGACAGCTTTATTAGATCACAGACACCCACCTCCCACAGTCCAGGGATCATTCCCCATTCTTGCGGTTGTGTCTAATGTTAAACAACTCCACGTGAAGAGCCCTTGGGGGATTTACTTCGTGGTAGAATAAACCCATTAGAAGGGAAGCCTTCCCTGATTTTTCATTTATGCTCCCCTTTTCTTCAATACAGGAGGCACAGTACATGGAAATACTCTTCTCAGCCCACCCTGAACTGTTCCCACAACCAGCACAGCACCCCCCAGTCACCAAGGGCTTACTGATATTAATTCATTCCATCTCCTCTGATCTGGGAGGGTTTTTTTTTTTTTTTTTTGGTGTAAAATCACTTACATGCTAGAGTGCTTTCCTCCACCTGAGATCTGCCATTTGATAGTCTCCTTGGGGCTCTTCAGTACCACGCTTCTGACTCCTTTTTCATCTCCTCCTTTACAAGACAGGAGGCAAAGTCCCTTGGCAAAGCTGCAATTAAATATTAAAAGCTGATGTGTGATTGGAGCTGGTGTGAATTGGAGAGCTGGCACTGAAGAGCGGAAGAGTTGAAGCCTCCTCCTTGCTCCTGCCAGCCTGTTGCCAAATATTAAGGTCTCATCCTTCCCTGTAAAACCACCGAGTAAATTCAGAGCCCAGCTGGGGCATGAACAGCTGTCTAGACCCACAGCTAGGCTCTGATTTGGGTGTAAATCTGCTGGAATCCTTGTCTGAGGTGGAGCAGAAATGAACTCCTCACCATGGGGATTTTAACGTGGATGTTTCTTGCAAAGGTCATAAATTCATCCTCCAAACCAGGGAGGTTTTTCAGTGCATCTTATGGTCCCAAATGCCTGTGACTTTGCTGAGGAGGCTTTGCCTGAACCATAAGAAAGGAAATCTCTCCAGACTGTTAACAGCTCTAGGGCATGCACTGCTCCTCCTGGCAAAAATGAGGTGGTCAGGACTTCAGGGAGAGAGGGTCCGGGTGCAATGAATCGAAATTGTTCACTATTAGGGGTAAGAAAAGGCAGGACTGGTTGTGGGGATCCAATTTATGCATCATCTAAGTCTGATCAAAATCGGAGTTTAGCAAAGGTAACCCTTCAAAAAGCATCGTGCCCACTAACAGGACTGCACCTGACAATTCATGGTTTTCCATGAAGCTCTTTCGGGGGATTTATCCTGCACATGCTGGAAGGTTGACCAAGCAACAAAGGCAGTGCGTGAATAAGAGCAGATAATAGTGTGTTGGTTTATAATGAACCAGAAGGGCTGCATTTAACATCAAAAGCTGGAAAATCATTTACCCAGAAAAGCCTAAGCTAAGCAAGAAACCTTTGATACTAGGGGTGAGTTTGGGCAACACACAGAGCTGGATATACGGACCGACCACCACTGTCATCGCTTTATGAATAATAACCTGCACTTTTCTGTGCGCTCTCATCCAAATCTTACTGGAACAAGTAGAAAACTCTTTACCAAGCTTTTATTCCAGCACTTAAACCCAGCTGAGAAACATTAACACTTTTATTCTCTACCTTGCAGGTATGGCGAGTCTGATTTCATGCATTAGGTGCTTATGATCTCAGGTGCATTTGTTGCAGCAGCACCTAAGGGCCAGCCTAGAGCACACCCTCAGCTCTGTACAGATTCAGGTGTGTACCAGGCTTGAACCCTTTGCCCTCCTCCTGCACTCTCAGGGTCTTCCTGACCTGGTAATTTTCCACTGAACGAGATTCAGCTCTTGGAGGAGTGTGCAGGATGCCCTGATGAGAAAATACCTGTGATTTTATCAGCTGCTGGGCTTCCAAGGGACAAATCTGACGGATGTTGGATGGGTTTTTAGTTGAATGGGCAAAGCAAGACTTTGAAGCTGAGATGCTTCCTTGTTAGGTATTTAATTTAGGGAGGAAGGACTGGGCTGACAGCATGAAACAATGAACATTGCTGTCCATCCAGTAGTGAGTAATGGAGGCTGCTAAAAGACCCATGAATTATTTCAGGGACTACCGCTATCCAGTTCCTCTCTCCATAAAAAGGCTGCACGAAATAACTCTCTGCGTAGCTCCCAGGCACACTCGCTAGATAAAGTGTGTTTTGAAACTGTTTTTGCCAGGATTACAGTGCCTTAGGCTGGTTCTTCAGCTACAGCCTCTGCTGGGGGCCTGGCTCAGCGCGGTGATTTTAGTCTTTGGTGTTCGCTGTGTGCTGGGTTTGCTCTCTTGGCAGGCATCTGTGGGAAGATGGGAACAAACTATTCACACCGAGTAGTTTCTGAGAGAAGTGGGTCCCATGTCCTCTGAAAGCAGGATGGGTGGGCTTGGAGGAAAACAAGCTGTGATTCTTGTCTCCCTTTTGGAAGTGCAGTAGCCAGTGCTGAAAGAGGAGGGAGAGATACTCTGCCTGGTTAGAGAAACCCCACTGAAAAAGCCCTGGAATTGGGTTGACTTGCTTTCAGGTGCCAAATCACAACAGGGGGGTGACTGCTTAGAGGATGGAGGGCACCAGTTCAATTGGGTACCAGCTCCCCAAACACCTTTTCCTTCTGCAACCAAGGAAGGAAAATAAAAAGGAGGCTCATTACTGTTGAAAACTCTTGGGCTTTGCTTCTTCCTTCATGCAAGCAGTTGGAAGAGGTCATTGTAGAGACTGGGAGCTTTGGCAGGATGTGATTTTTGAGCTTCAGCAGTTTATAGACAACCTCCAGAGTTTCAACCCAAACCATTCTGTGATTCTGTGGTCACCCAGGTGAAGGAGATGGGGAAGGGAGGTGCTGCAAGACCCGTTCTTGGCGTGTTCCCCTGTGCTTTTGGCTTTGCTTGCCAGGGTCAGGCGCTCTGTGGGAACACTGAGGGCGCTTGATGTGGCTGGATGGGGCAGAGCAGGGCGTGCAGGATGGAAATGTGGTCAGTGTAGCATCCCCTGCCAAGGCACCGAGCTCTCCAGCACGGGCACAGCAGGGTAGGCAGCAGCCGGGCAGCCATGAGAGGCAGGCAGAGGGAGCACAGGCAGAGGGAGACGGAGACAGATAGCAGGGAACTTTGATCAGGGACCTATTAATGGTTAACGCAGACAATTATTTCTAGCTGTGTCAAATGGACTGACCTAAGCCCACAGGAGATTTGTGCTGACCAGACAGGGAACTCAGTTTATATAACCACTTTTTTTTTTTTTTTTTTTTAGTTGTATAATGTTGTTTTGATAGCTCTATTCCCACAATAAAATGTCTGTGCTCTTCTTCTTTCGTTCCCCCCATGTGCCCAGCCTGTTCTGGCTGCTCTGGGTGGCATTGCTGCATGTGTATTTGTGCCCTGTGTGTCAGACACCCATGCGTGGGGATGGCGCAGGGTGCGAGCGAGCATGAGAAGGAATAAATCAGAGTGGGTTAGGGATAGCAATCTGCTAGTAGTTATAAACAGACTGATGCATAAAAGGTTTTCTGGAAAAGGCTGGTTGCAATGTGTGTCTTCTCCAGATTTGATCCCCTGTCAGGGAACTCACAACTGGCTACAAGCAACAGAGGAAAGAGACAAATTTTGCACTCTTCCCAGCTTGTTCTTCCCATTTTTGGGGGGCCAAGGACAGCTGTGTGCCCCGTGTGGCAGCAGGGCTGTGTGTGTGGCTGCACAGCGAGGGGTTTAATCCTGTAGCTGAAGGCATCATGTACAGAGCCGATGCTGGCAGAGCTGATTTCTTCCCTTTCATCTGCTGGGCAGGGCTCTGCACCAGCAGTTTGTTGAGGATGGGTGCACTGGAGGAGGAAAAATCCCTTGCGAAGTCTCTCACATTGCCTTCCCTCTACTCTCCGTCTGTTTCTTATGGAGAAGTATCTGGATCATCGCAGTCATTTCCATAATTATTGGTTTCATGTTAAGTAACCCAAAAATTATCTATCAAAAGCACATGTGGAACTAATGGGGCTTATTTGAAAAGACCTGTCTTTGCATTTGCAGCTGGCACATCACTCGGTCCATTTTAATGAGCTTCCACGGCACTGACATGTGCTGGGCTGGGAGCTCACATGAGCGCTCCTTCACCTCCTGGGAGCACAGGGCACAGGAAAATGGGTGCAAAAGGAGCTGGGTGAGGCTGTACGGTCCCTTTGAACGCTCCCTGCTAAATATTTTTCCCATTTAATTCATTTTGGGAATCAGGGTGGAAAGCCTGGGAGACTGGCTTTCCTCAGGAGACCTCTGTTAATGGCTGGATTTTGTGTGGGTTGGAAATATCGTGGAAGGAAATTTAGTAATTTCCACTTCAAACAGTAGGACGGCCTCCGGCTTTTTTAAGGAAAGAAGAAAAAAAGCCAAAATGGAAGTTTTTTAGACTCCACAGTCTCAGGTTCAGGTGGAGGTTGGGTTGCAGAGAAGTGACATGGGCAAAGTGGTAGGGCTCAGGGAGGGAGAACATCTGAGGGCATCTCCAGCTCTTGCTTGGCCTCAGACCCTGCCAGGAACACAGTGGCCCTCATTCTGAGGTTTTAGGGTCTGATTCTGAGAATAGCACCAGCAGAGCCTATAGGACCAGAGGCCTGTGGGTGGAAAGCACCCTGACCTTCTACCACCAAGGTTTATTGGCATGAACAATGCCGTTTAGACACCAGGCAGCAGAATGAGGACTCAGGTCCATGAGACTTTGAAGATTCAAAGAAACATTTTCATCATGTGGGGCATCTAAAACAAGCTTTTAAGTCATCTAAAACAAGCTTTTAAGACCTCCTAGCAGCTGTCCCTTCCCGGAAATGGCCTTTGCTTCCACAAACTGGTGTTTTTTGCTCACATTTCCTTACCTGCCCCCAGGCTCCATCTCATACTGGACATCCTTTTGTATCTGTGCAGCACGAACCTTGCAAATGAGCTGAACACTCACAGAGCAAGCCAGGGGATCGCAGTGGCTCCTTGTTTCCTGCATTTGCATTGCACTCAGGCACAACCCAGCTCCCCGGGGAGCAGAGAGATCCTCTGGCAATGCTCTGCTGACAGCTTCCCCAGGAAGCTCTTATTCCATACCAGCACGAAACGTCCTGCAGTCATCTCCTCCATGGCCAGTCCCTGCACCTCCGTGAGCTCGTTGCAGTGCCCACAGCCTTCTGCAGTGCATCTTTAGGATGTGACTCATCCCCCCCTCAAATCCCCAAATGCTGCTGCTTGAGAGCTGCTTTGCCCCATCACCCAGCTGGATTTGGTGCCCACACATGTGCCTCTCCTGGCACCAGCGATGCACCCGGCTGTGCCGTAGTGGGGAAGGGGATGTGGGCTTTTCCCCAGGAGCATCCTAGAGTGGGAGGAAAGACAGAAAGGGGAGGACTAGAAATTAATAAAATAAAGCTGCCTTTATTTTCTGAATGCAAATTAAACCCAAGCAACTAAATGCTAAGTGGCTGTCCTCACCCGGGGTGCTCCGCTTGTCCCACGAACTGCTTTTTCTCAAGCAAAGACTTAAACTTTTCATGCACAAGCCATCTTATTCTCACCATATGGGACTGCAGCATCCCTTTGGACTGGTCGTGTTCATTCATGGGCTCTCCCCTACAAAAGGGAATGATTTGAGCCTGGGATGGTTTCACAGGGGTGTTTGTAGGTAGATATTTCTTTCACCCTCCCCAGCAAAATGCAAAACCCACAGATTGCTCAGGCTTCAGCTCCTCTCTGAGCAGTGTATCATCCCCCCTCCCCGGGAAGCTCTGAAAATTAAAACCAGCAAAAGTACATTTCTTGTGAGGAGGAAACACTTCTTGGCTGCCTCTGAGATGCCGTGGGGCTCTGTGAGCGTCTGTCTGCAAACTGCGATGTGCGTATCCTGTGCTGCCGCGCTCTGTGGGTGTACATCAGGGCTGGGTGCAGCTGTAATAGGCACCAAAGCTGATGTTTTTTCCCCCTTTTCTCCCCGGGGTCAGGAGGAAGCAGCCCTGCTCCATCTTCAGCCTCCTCCCAGCTGGCTCGGGTGCTTGGCAGCTGTCATCTCCATCCCTCCTTCCCCAGGCTGAGTTCCCTCCTGGTGCACAGTCAGGAGCCAGCAGAAGGTTTTGGGATGGGGAATTGGGACTGTGGCAGAGCTGAACTGGTCTCGTATACACCAAGGTTTACCCTCGCTAGCCCTAAAATCAGCTGATTTCCACCAGGAATTCAGGGTCAGAATGATTGGTAGGCTGAAAGGTGCAGCTATCTGCTGTTGTGCAGCAGAGTGCAATGGCTTAAGGGCTGGGTACCTGTTTTATGACACCCCACTGCCTGCAAACCCTCGCTGAGGAGTCATGTTCCTGAGCCCTGTGTATGTCTGCACGTCGCCAGCTTGGCACAGCTGCAAATAAATAGTTCTGGCTTCCTATCTGCATGATCCTCTGGAAAGATGCAAATAAGGATAGCAAAGTGGGAGCCGAGTGAGATTTATTCAGCGTTATTATTATTGTTGTTATTAACAGGGGTGTGCTTCAGCTAGACTTGGAGAGGCAGGAGAGACAGTCCCTGGGGAATGAGAGATCTCATCCAGCGGGGTCTGTTTGTTACCCTCATCACGCTAAGAGCTGGAGAGCTTTTACACATCTCATGGGAGGATCTTCTCCTGTCTGAGCTGCTTTCGGCTGGGAGGAAAGAGGAACTGGTACAAAATGAGGAGTGGACCCTTCTGTATGTGCTAACATGGCTGTTTGAAATGCATGTCCTTGCACCGATATATTTTATCTCTCTGGAAATTATGGCAGCACCTCAGGGTCCCTCAGGCCTAGCCCCTGCCCCTGCAGGGCCACCCAGAGCAGGGTGCCCAGGCCCATGGCCAGGCGGCTTTTGGAGCTCTCCAAGGAGGAGACCCCACAGCCTCTGAGCAGCCTGGGGGTCAGGGGAATCTCCTGGGCTCCAGGCTGGGCCCACTGCCTCCCGGTCCGCTGTCCCACCACCTTCTCAAGGAACAGAATGGGATCTCCAGCCATGGCAATCAGCAAATTAAAGGATCCAGAAGCTGCCTGCAGCATCTCAAAGCACGGCATCACTGTGGCTCCCCAGTGCTCTCCCTGGAAGCTGTCGAGCACAGAGAGCCCTGGACACATCAGGGGTGGGTTTGGTGCCCCTCTCTGCTCAGCCAGTTCCTCCTGCTGTCTGTACGGCAAGCTCGGGATTGCTGGAGGAATAAACCCCCAGCTGCAGAGCCACAAACCCCTGCTGTGCTTCCCCCTCCCCTTGTTTGTGACCTCGTTGTGTTTCTGAGCTTCGTTTCTTTGTTTACAGCCCCGTTCTCTTCGTGTCTGCAACTGTAAGGACTCTAACTGCGGTGTTTGTCAGGCAGTCTGCATGTGTTTTCCATAATGTATATTTTTCTTCTTTATGTGTTATTGTGGCCCCTTTCCCCTGAAGGACTGGGTGCTCACCACTCCCCTGACTTCACTCCATTGTGAAATGGCCAAGGGCACCCCAAAACACCTTGGGGAATTTGTCTGCCCAAAGGAGGCGGTCCACTGGGGATGGTGGGTTTGGGAGGCTCTCAGATTATTCTTTCCAAATAGATTTTTTTTTTTTCTTTAAATTTCCAAATAGGTCTGTTCTGATTTGTTGTTGTTGTTTTCTTTCCCCATAGGGGTTGTCCTGACCCACCTCCCCAGAGCTTCCCACGCATGGAGACCAGCATCCACCATGAACATCTCACCCTCAGCTGGGCAAATGAAGGGGACAGAGCCTGAGACACCTCTCCTCCATGGAGGCTCAAGGGTTCTGCTTGCAAGGTGTGTGCCCAGAGCCCTTTTCCATGGGTGGGTACCGGTGATGCCATACTTTTCCCTGCTGGCCTTGTTCAGGGTGTAAAAGCTCTTTTGGAAGATGCCCTAAGCCAGTCTCTCACCCACATCCCATTCTGGAAAGGATCTAACTTGCAGAATTATTCTTTATTTTATTTTATTTGAAAAAAAATCCATTTAATTTTAACTTTCTGTGCAGCTTCTTTTCCTCAATCCCCTCACTGCCGTCCTCCACCTGACACTTTCCTCCCCGCACCTCTCTGCCTGCTGACGCATGGTGGGCTCTGTGCTGGGTATCCTGACCGTGTAGTTCAGATTTCACCAAATTCTGTGATGCCCCTGCACAGCCCTTCCCACCACAGTCACACCAAGAGCTGGGGGCTTCTCCCAGGACCAAGCTGTCCCACCGGGGGAGCTCCCTGGTGTCCCATCTCCTGCCCTTCAGGTAGTGATGGTGTTACCGATTTGTGCAAAATGGTCTGAAGAGGAGTGTGCGCCCACCTGCTTTCAGATAACAAAGCCACTTGGCCTCCTCCGAGGACACAAGAGGGCGCTTCCAGCTTACTTTTGGGGAGCATTTCCTCCTCTGAAGACATTTCTCTCCTCTTCGCCCCATCAGCTGGAGAAGGTTGGGTGAAGGTCTTTAAAAAAGGGGAACTTGTCTCCAAGATGCGTTTGCAAGGGGCTTAGCTGAAGGCAGCTTTGCCCTTACAGGATTTCGAGAGTCTCCCACAAACTAATGAAATCATATTTATTTATACCAAAACTGGGGGTGTCTCCACTTCAGAGAGTGATGGATTTTCAGAGGGATATCTCAGGGGAGCTTGGCTCTGAGAGATGTCATTTGTCTGGACATTCACTGCGAGAAACACAGACACGTCAAAAGGCATTGCTGGTACCCTGTCTGAATATAACAGAATTGCTGGTTCCAGGGGAAATTTATTTATTTATTTATTTATTTATTTATTTATTTATTTATTTATTTTAAAGCAGGAGGTGGGAGCCTGTTAATGGAGGGGGCAGATTCTGTGCTCACTGCCCCAGTGGGTGCAGCAGCAGAGGGAGTGCAGTGAGCACGTCGATCATCCATTGATCATCTCCCCACGGCCGAGGAGGAGGCAGAACAGGTAAGAAAACAGTCAGAGGCTGTGAAAACACCCTGTTCATGTTAATTTATTAAAGACATTTTCCTCCCTCGTCTTGTTTTCATGAGAAGGTTTTGACTTGCTGTCAGCTCCATGCCATCTGAGCTCTGGAGGTGGAGACCACAGGACCTCTGATCTGCTGTGCACAGAAGCATCACAATGCTGACAGCAAAAGGTAATTTTTATTCACTGCTGTGTCCAAGTGCTCCATACCTGGTGTCAGAACAATGTCCTGGATGTACAGCATCAGTAGTAGCACCTTGGTATTTCCTTCTTGTTTTGGCTAACTCTTGGGATCTAGGTTCACTCCCTGGTGTTGGAGGCTGCCTCCCTTCCTCTTGTGAGGCTGTTTCCAGACAGGCTGTCCCCAGAGAAGCAGAGTTAAGGGACATCCATGCACTGGGAACATGCCCTGTATCTCACTGCAGCTACGAGAGCCACACCTAATTACCTGCTCCTAAATAGAGCCCAATTAGTCAGTGCCCAGCTTTCCTGTGCATCGTAGTCCCATCGCCTGTGTTTCCCCATGAGGTAGGTAGTTTGGAGGCCAGGGATGCTGCCAGCAGGGTCTCTTCATGCAACTTTCAGGAGAAAATCAAAACATTAGGGTATTTTACATCATGACAGTAGGGCTTTAGGTTTTCCTAGGGCTGCACAGTCTCTAGGATATAGAGATAGCTGTTCTTTGTGAGTGCTGGGTAGCACTTGGTGGTTACTGCCTGTTAGTTTTTGAAAAATACTCTTGATTTGAGATGTGTTAAGATGTCGGTCTTGGAGACACTGCTGTATGGAAAAAAAAGGTCTTTCCTGAAGATCAGATCATTTTCTGTGTTTGAAGCTGTGCTCTGGAACAGGATGCCCCCCAAACACTGGTTACATGTAATAGTAGTTTTAAAATTGCTTCAGTTTTACAGGAAGAAAATCATCCAATGTGGGAAGAAGAAAGAAAAGGTATTTGGGACCTTTGTAGTGCCTCTGTTTATATCCTAGAACACAAAGCTTGACACAGTGGGGCTCTGATTTCTAGCACATCTATAGCTTCTTGGGTCTGGAGTTGGTGAGGGGGCTCGTGAGCAGTGCTGCCAGGCTTTGAAACGGTGCCTTTCCTTCTCAGCCAGCTACAGGCAACTCAGATCCTTCTTCACCGCTGCCTCATCCCAGCTCAAATCCAAATGTTCATTAGAAGAAGGAAACATGGGACAGTCAGGATGAGGTTGTATTTGTCTCCTCCTCCCCATGCCTCAGCCCCAGCCAAATTTTGACAACCTCCAGTCACAGCCTTGTCGTTGGGTCTGGAGCATCTTCTAGTCTTCTTCTTCTTCATCATCTGGCTGGTGGTGGAAGTTAAGAGGAAAAACCAGTGTGCTCTGGGGAGCAGCTCCTGCCCCAGTGCCTTGTGCCTCCTCCCTGCACCATTGCCTTGGGGGATTTTGGCTGCGGAGACAGGACCAAGGTAGTAAGAGAGCAAGGAGGACATGAACATCTCTGAACCTTTCTGAAAGAAGGCAGGACATCTAGGTGCAGGAAATAAACACAATGAAGAACTTTATCATTAGACAAACACTCCCTGGGCAACTTTTAAATGGAGCATGTTCTCTGCCCATGAAGTCGTACAGGTGTTAGTATTTAAAGCTCCAAATTTTCATCTATTTCTCTATAAGAAGAGACATGTGGCAATATCTCCTTCCTTATAGATGCGGAATAACTCCACCCTCATGCTCTTTGTTGGAAGGATCTTCCCAGTGCTTTCATCACTTTTCCTCAAAAAAACTGCCTTAATTTTCTTTCTCATGAGCCTCCACCATTTAAAACCTTGAGTCTACTGTCAGGCAGCAAGATGTCAGAGAATTTCACCAGTGGAACCTGCACCTATTTACCTGAATAAGTAGGACTGGTTATCTTTTGGATCTTTTGGGGGTCCACATGCCCCACTTTAGCTACTTCTCAAGCACTTGGCCTTGCAGCATTTTCTTGCTGTTGTTTTCACATATGCAAGTTGCCTTTTCCCACTGGGCTCCAAGCTTGCACGGGAAAATATCCCAGATCAGATACCATAAACCCATGAGCAGCGTTGCTTAATGCAATCCATTTTGCAATGTTTCCACCCATATCTGTTTATCCCCCTTGCCTGCCTTTTCACAGCAGGGCGGAGGCATTTGCTCGGCAGCTCTTGGCAGTTACGACCTCTGCATTCACAGGGACATGCTGGCCAGGCTCGGCTGAGCCCAGATGTGAGAATGTATTGCAGATATTCTCCACTTTTTCTTGACCAAATAAGGGAACGTTGCCCTTCCTAATGCTGGGGAACGGGGGTAGGATGAATAACTTGGAGGATTAAGAATGAAATCTGGAGCCTTTTCCCTCTCTGCTTGCAGGCTCGTGGGCTGGGAGAGATTGTTACCATCTGAAGGCTGGTGAAATGGGTTGGCTCCTCGTCGCTCAGTTCCCTGAGTTTGTTCCGGCAGTTTGTTGGCAGGTCTGGATGGGTCTGGGGATCCAGCCTGAAGATGGAGTGCTCCAAACCAGGGCTGGAGAATAACGAGGCATCGTGCACGCCAAGGCTGCAGTTGCTTGCTGCATCCCTGCTCCATGGCTAAATAGGGCGCTTGAGTCTTCAGGGCTGATGTCCATCTGGCTCTTCACAGTCACTTAAGCAGTGTTTTCAAACAGCAGCTGCCAGGGCACCCTCCTCTGCTGCTTTGTGTGCCAAAAAAGAGAAGACCACCCTCTGTCTGCGAGGGATGCGAGTTCAGCATCTACTAACCGTTCCCAGCTGCTGCTCTCGGCCAGGGAAACCTCATGCATGTGGGGAGAAATTGGGGAAGGTGGTCCTGTAGTCCCACCTCTGCCCTGGGAATTTGTGCAAGAAGATCTGTCCAAGGGGGAGAAGCTGGGAGATGATTGTACCTGCGTCTTGGTAGAGATGCAGACAGGTCCTGCTCCTGCTGAATGTGCAGAGCTGTGGGACTGATTGGAGAGGAGCAGAGCTCTTAGGGAATGCATTGGGAACCCTTTGTCTGAAGAGGCCTCCAAGGTGGCCCATGGCAAGCAAGAAGATCAGCTATGAATTGTGTTTTCTCCTGGTGCAAGGCTTAGAGTGAGATTAAGGAGCAGCCCAAGGCACCTAAACTCTCATATTTACCTCTGAGACTGCCACAGGGCTTCTGTGTCCATGCTGCCTGCTGCTGGCAGCCTTGCCATGTCCTGGTTGAAGCTTGGCCACCCTCCTCTGGTTGTGTTTTCTGTCCTGCTTACTCGCCAGCCCTCTCTCCTTTGTCCTGTCAGTTCTCCCCTGCTGGGAGCTGAACCTCTTTCCAGATGCCTGGCTGGTCTCCCAGAAGCAGCACAGCACCATTGTAATGTGTAATTAGGCTGGAATTCTCCTCCAGCCGCCTTCTTTATTTAAATTACACCAATTGTTGAATATCCAAGAGGTTATAAACCCAAACAGAATGGGGTCCTTGCACTTTGCCCCTTCTTGCCCCAAAATGTAGTCTTTTAGCACATTACCTGGCAACACAGGAAAAATATCAACAATAACAGAGCCTAGTGCTGAATGAGGACATGCCTTGGAAAGATGGAGGAATGCAGTCATATCTAGTGAAGGAGATGGGGCAGAAGAAATTTTGGAATTTTGGGTAAGTATGTTTCCCAAGGCTACCTGGCACAATAACACCAAAGAGAGCTAAAAAACATGGATTTCCAAGAGCAGTCCTAATCTTCCTCCTCTGGGCAACTCCAAGATAATACCAGCATATGATCTGGGACACATCTTTCATGGAGAATTATTAAAACCAGACAGTAGCCAGGCATCTAAATAGTACTAAAAGCAGCATAACAGTGCTGACCTTGGTCTTTAGTGGATAAAATCCAAAGAAAGCGTGGAAGTGTTTTTGGAAGCTCAGACAAACCCTGGTGAATGGACGCTGCAGAGATGGCCATCTGTGTGTCTTCAAGGCTGGTTACTGCAGTGAGAAAGCAGCAACTGTTCAGCTGCGTAAGAGGGGTTTGACTTAATGTAACATAGATGTCAGCAAAGAGGCTGAAAAGAAAAGACCACCCTCCCTCTTTGATATGCAGCATGTGTGACTTTTCTGTGACAGGGCAATCTCTCTCCCAGCTCAAGAGCTCAGGGCTGGGTCTGCAGTGGGGTCTCTGAGTGTAGCTCCAAGTGCTCCAGCTGCCGATGTGATCCTGCACAGGCAAAAATAAATCTGTAAGGGTCTTAAGGGTAATAGGTGTTTCTAAGGATTTCCCTGTCTGACTGCAGATTTTAAATGCATAGAAATGCATGGGGGAAAAATACAGGTATGGGTAAAGATGTGTGGGAACGACCGGGTCTCCCTTACTCCCATTTGCTTTGGGTTGGCTCTGTCTTCTGCTTTAAAACAAAAACAAACCCCCCAAAACATTGGACTGGGTTGCATAAACATTACCAGATCAGCTCTCTGACTGTCTGACACTGTTCTATCCCATTATGCGCTTTATCAGTGTTGATCTAGCCTGTATTAGCAGGAAGGCAAGTTATCATGAAGATAAAGCCAAAGTGCTGAGGGGTAACAGCACTTTTTTCCCATGTCCCTTTCTGCAGCAGTGACAGCTTTCAGATTGCAAGTCTAACTCTAAATGTGCCAAAAGGATGTAATCCTTTATCTCCTGCTACGAAAGGCATCTGAGATCCCCCTAAATGTCCAAACTGATCTCTTTTCTAGGTGCTCCAGCATCACAGCTCCCTGGGCAGGTCCTCGTGTTCACCAAGAGGGGCTGTTGCACTAATTGGGACTGTTTGAGGACTCGAGGACTGAATGTGTGCTGCTGAGATTTTCTTGAACACATCCCCACCTGGATGGCTGTGGGCTCAGAAGGACACGTGCCCTGTCAGGTCGTGCATCTACAGGTGAGTCTAAATGCAACCAGGAGTTTCTGCAAGCAGAATATAAAATATTCAGATCCAAACGTTGCCTTAGTCTGCATATTTCTTCCCTAATCTCTGGATTTGTTTTGCTTTCCGTGAGAAGAGTCTCACTGAGATGAATGGGATTGCCTTGCAGTAGTGTTTATTACAGCCTTCTGCTATGTGTAGGCTGTCTCCAGAGTATTAAACTCCGAGCATGTAAACTCTGAGTGCTGTGTGGCTGCACTGCATATCACAGCTCTCTTCTGTTCTGTAGCTGGGCCCTGCAGAAAGGGAGGTATGGATGGAAAGCCCTCAATTGTAATGCACATTTTTCTCCTTTGGTGCAGACCAGACTGGTTTTCTAGCATGCTTGAGTTATGCATCATCCACAGCAAGTCACAAAATGACACTAAGCTTCTTCCGAGCAGAAATGAGGCTATAGACTTTTTAATACCGTTTTTTTGAGGGGGGTGGGAAGCAACTCTTTTATGCACATGCTCCCATTTTTCTTCAAACGTATCTGCTGAGCACTGAAGTCTTGAAAAGAAAAATGGGACTCATTTACCTCTCAGGATTCTTTCTTCCCAGTGCATAAGACAATTTCTGTTGGGTCTAATAAGAGTAACATGGGCACATTGGTGACATGACTAGGTCAGGGTCATGGTATTGGACCTAGATGAGAGCAGGCTGCTGCTGGGACCTCTGTTCAATCAGCACCACGTAATTGTGTCCCCCAGATGGAGAATTAAGGATCAGGCCATTGAGTTCTGTGCAGCACATGAAGCTGAAGAGGCAGACGGACCATAATTCAGCACTGCAAATGCAAGTCTACCTTGGCAAGGTTCACTTATCCAAGTCTTACATTTTGTGCATGAAACTGAAAATGTCTGGAGCTTGTAGCAGCTTTTGAAGGGTTGCATTTTGCTCTTGCTCCCCCTCTGTGGGCTGAGATACCCAAGCAGATTATGCGCTGTGAGCACTGGACTCCGTGATGTATTGTTTCCTTTTGCCAGTGGGAACCACCAGTGAGAACCACCAGCAAATCCTGCTCAGCAGAAAACCGACAAAGTCTCAAAACCAGGAACCTTTCCAAAATCTCATCAGATCCCCTAGAAATCTCTGGCTAAAACCACAATTTATATTTTATTTGAAAAAAAAAAAAATCAAGGCAGAGAACATAAAATAAAAACAACCATACAACTGATCCAGCCAGGGTATTTAGGCTTACTTTACTTTTGAGATAGTCTAAGTTTTTTAGGACATGAAATACAATTCTTCAGTTCTGGGAAACTGCCCATGAGAACCTCAGTTCCTACAGGCCAAATAAGTCATAGGGCTGATGCTCAGCATGTAAAGTACCAGGATATGCTTGAGATGTACCTAATCTCTTGAGGAAATTGTTAGTACCTCTAGGAAAAAAAAAAAAAAAAAAAAGGGGGAATCATAAAGCCCTGCCTGATTTTTTCCAAGCCATATCTGGTACTATTTTCTCTGTTACAGCTCCTGCTGCAACATTTATGATCATCTTAAAAATGAGGACAAATTTTATTACAGGGTTATTGTAGATCTTGATTTGGCTGGGGATTTTCCCAGGAGCTGGAGGACATTCCCACCATCCTGAAAATAACCTTCGGAGTGTTTGGTTTTCGTCAGGACACGGGGTTTCTTCTGTATCTGCTGAGCCCACCCCTGGGAACCAGCCCATGCTGAGGGACAGGGAAGTGCCAGAGCTCAACATTGGTTTTGGCTCCAGTTCTAGGGCACATCATCTGCCTCGTGTCCTGGCATCTGGTGTGGATGTCATGGTCCCTGTATGTCCACTTTGTAAATGCTTATTGTAATTGGTTATATAACCACCCAGAGAAATTAAACCATTTTGAAGTCCCATTTCATTTGGTGCTTATTGTAGGCTCTTGCCATGAAGAAGTCAGCCTAGGTAGGTGAGGCACTTACCTATTTTTTTCTACTTAAGTGGGCTGGGAGGTGAAGGAGGCCAAGGTATCTGAGGTGGGACAGAAACTGATTCCTCTGTACTTGGTGGCTTAATCATAGATTTACAGAATGGTTTGTGTTGGCAGGGACCTTAAGGACCACCCAGTGCCACCCCCTGCCATGTGCAGGGCCCCCTGCCCCCAGCAGCCCAGGCTGCCCCCAGCCCCATCCAGCCTGGCCTTGGGCACTGCCAGGGATGGGGCAGCCACAGCTCCTCTGGGCAGCCTGGGACAGGGCCTCACTGCACTCACACTGAAGAATTTCTTCCTAATATTTAATCTAACCCTACTCTCTTTCAGTTTAAAGCCATTTCCCCTTGTCCTACCCCTACACCCCTGCCCAAGAGTCCCTCCCTGGCTCTCCTGCAGCCCCCTTTAGGCCCTGGCAGGCCGCTGGGAGGCCTCCCTGGAGCCTTCTCCTCTCCAGGCTGAACAACCCCAACTCCCTCAGCCTGGCTCCACAGCAGAGCTGCTCCAGAGTCTGAGCATCCTCATGGCCTCCTCTGGACTCACCCCAACAGCTCCCTGTCCTTGTGGGGCCCTGGAGCTGACAAACCCAGCTCTCCTAAGCTGGAGACCACTGGAAGAAGCAGCTACCTGTGCTGCTCCTGCTGAGTGGTGTAGGGTTCGGGCTGGGCACATCCTCACAAGTACCTGATGAAGCAGCAGAAATCCTAAAGCCATCACAACCACGTAGGAGTTCAGCCTGCTCACAGCCACGGAGAAACCATTGACTTGCAATGGAGATTTTGCTGCCATCCATCAAGTGGTATCTCAGCTGTGACTCCTTGTCAGAGAAATTTTACTGTGGATGCTTTATCCCCTTATGTCTTCCACTGGACACCTTGATTTATGGCTTCCAGCTCCCAGCCCAGATGGAGCACTGCGGTGATGGCATCAGTTGATGCGGCCTGTGCAACCTGGGGGATGCTGCTGTGTCACCCACTAATGGGAAGGCAACAAGAACCATCTGCTCTCCTTTTTCCCCGTGACTGTGGTGCCACAGAAGTGCCAGTCTGTGGCTGGAGGGAAAAGGACTAGCTCTGGGGACCAGCTCTGCCTGGGCTTCACCTGATGTGCAGCTACAGCCCACTGATGTCTTGTGCATGACTATAGCAAATTGCCCTCATGGGCTACAGAAAGGAGCTCTGGTAAAAGGCTCAGGCTCTTTTTTCTGACCCAAGTTCCCTGTTTCACTGCCTTTTTCCTGTTCTGCCCTTTGGCAGAGAGAAGGAGGCAGGGAGTGCGTGACCATGCCTCCCAGGAGGGCAGCCTGGCAGGGCTGGGGCTATGAGCAGGGGACAAGATGTCCTGGTTCTGAAGCAGCATCCCCCTGGGAATGACAGAGGCTGTGCTGATGTGGGCTCTGGCATGCCTGTACCTCTCTGGTTTGGGGAGCAGGCACCAGAAACCTCTCCCTGTGGCTCTGAGCATCCACAAGCCTGATCCTGCTCCCTCCCCTCAGGCTCTAGCAAGGCCGGTCGCACATGTGTTCCCCCATCCACCCCTGTCACGTTCCCTCCCTGTGCCTTCCCCAGGGGATGCTGGCTCACACATGGCCTGAAATGATGTGGCTGGGCAGGGCCAGGAGGCAGAAGGAGAGCTCCCAAATTCACAGTCCTCTGGGGCAGGTGAGGAGAAGCGATGCTCAGTGCAAGGGTGGTGGTACCCTCTCCTCTACAACAAGGCATTAGCTGTTCAGCACGCCTCTTTCAAACCACAAGGCAGACCGCCTGCTTCTGCTGGAGGCATGGGTCAGGACTTGTTTAATTCCTCTGGGCAAAGCCTGGTCCATTTTTAATGCTTCTGGGCACAACCCCGTCCCGTCCAGTAAGTGTGTCTGCAAGGCTTGCTGCGAGCCAGAGCGAGTCAAAAGCCATATTAACCCTGTGGAGAGGCAGAAAGGGATAGTTTAGCCTTGAGAGTGCTTGCTTGGATATGGCAGCATGCTGACTTTTTTTTTTTTTTTTTTTTTTCCACTGCCCTGCTTACCCCAGAGCACGGGCTGCCTTGCTGTGGGGCTGCTTGTGAACTACCGCCGACCTCTGCCTGCAGGAGCTGTGTTCATATCACTCCTGAAGGAGCTCCTGAAAACTTTTTAGGACAGGGGCTAAATCAGACAGCAACTGTGTAGGAACTGACATGAAAGATCAGATTTTATTGGTAATCAGTAAACACTACATCAGATATTCAGGATATGGAGAGCAGGGGTTCGATTGTCATTAAAAATTCTCATCTCTTTATTTTCTTACCCAAGACAGCGGTCACACATCCTGGCGCAGGGCACAAGGAGGTTTTTATTGGCATGTGTTTGGGCAATCTCATTATTCATGAATGACAGAGCGAGGCGAAGGGAGTGAGTTATGTCAGCCTTTGTAGACAAGTGGCAATAAAATAGGTTTATGGTACCGCCTCCTGCACCATCACATATTTATGTCCCGTATTTATCTCGCTTCGTTAGCCATTTGTGCTTGCTTGTCTTGCAAGGCCATCCTGCCTCCTTCCCCCTGGAGTAAGAAGGGACAGATTCTGATATTGCAGCTCATAATGGGCAGCAGTGACTCTGTGCCAGTTCCCTTGAGACTTCAAGACTGAAGTCCTTTTTGGCATTGGGTAGGGCCAGCCCTACCTCTACATGGGTTTCCTCCAAGTTCAAGCCAACTGGCCCTGGAGGCTCTTGGTGGGGTTGAGCCCTACCTCCCTCGACATTTTGGGTCACATCCTGCTCAGCCAGCAGGCTGCAGAGATTGTGATCCATAAGTGGTGCTGCCTCCTACACAGTGAGTAACTCCACACAGTGAGTAGCCACGTTCACGTGGGGTGGCTGTGTAAGCCACTGAGCAGATGTCAGCTGAGTCAGCCTCAACATGTGACTACGTACGGCAAGAAGTTAAGTATTGACCTCTGGTTTTCATGTCGATTAGTGTATCCAGATTGGGTTTTTGCTTTTGATTTTTTTTTCTTCTTGCTTTGCTTTTCTTTGATTTTTTTTTTTTTATTTTTTATTTATTTATTTATTTATTTTTATTCTCTCCAATTGCCTGTATTAAGAACTTCCACTCTCCTTGAATAAACCTGATATCTCTTCTTACACTCCTTGGGCTTGCTGGTGATGATGTTTGACTGCATGAATCAACTCCTTTGGGTTCCGAAGTTATTATGGCCAAATAGATTCCAAGAAATTAATTTCTCCTTTGCTTTTGTTCATTTAATGTAACTGTCTGGAAGATATCCTCCCTTGTGTCTGGCTAACAGGTTCAAGAGTTTCTCTGTACCGGAACATATGTAGACACATTTGCATGTGTGCTAATCAGTCCTTGGATTGGAACAGAATGATTTTTTTTTTTTTTTAAATTATTATTTTTATTTATTTCTTTAGGGTAAGAAGGTACTGTCTTTCCCTTCATCTAGCATATATCTTTGCAAACTCTGCTGCCTTTTCTCTTTGGAAACAAGGCTAAGGTACTGTAAAGCCAATTATATTGCAACTTGCAGACTGGACAACAGCATGTGTGAGTATCATCCCATGTCCCTGGCCAAAGACGGTTTGGTTCCCTGGTAGCTGACAACAGCAGAGTTTCAGCAGCCCATGTAAAGCTCCAAACACACATATTAAATCTGGTAAAGGGAAGAAGATTAAGCCCGGAGCAGAGAGGCCCAGATTCAGTTGTCTTTAAAGGCAACAATGAGGTTTAGGCTTCGTCCCCAGCCAGAGAGGTCAAATACATGGTTTTCATTATAGATCCCAACGCTGCTTTTTCCCCGTTTCTCTGTTCCCTGGCCGGCCCATGATGTGCAGCCACAATACAAAGACATGAAAGCCCTTTGTAACATCTGACAGCAGCACGCAGCCCCCGGTCTGTCCCAGGGGGCTGCTCCGCAGCGCGCTCCTTCCATTGTGCTCCAGCCCTGTCTGGATGGCAGCGATTTGGCTTTGCACGCCCTGCACATGAATTACCTGAAGAAGGACAGACGTTTGCAAGCTACAAAGTAGAGGGCACTAAATTGTGATAAGCAGAGCGCTCTGTTTCACTTCATGAGGGTGCAGTGATAGCTCCTCTGCACGTTGTCCCTGCTTCCCTTTGCTGAGTTATTGACACATATTCCTTTTTGCTGCCAGCTTCAATGGCTGCTGCTAACTCAGCCAAAGCCCATCTTTCAGCCCTGAATAATCAAGTGACTGGGACAGCTAGCAGAAGGACAATCTCCCTCCAGGACACGATGGCCCCGACATACAAACACGTTCAAACACAGACAATGAAATCGAAGGGAGCGGGCCAGGTGGGCAAAATGCCCGTGCTGGTACACTGTGATTTTAAACACATGATAGTAAAAGGGTAACAACATTTCTATCGCCATGCTAATCCTATGTGACTGCTTCAGCCTTGCATGCTCAGCCTGATTCTGCTCTGCTCAGCCTGTTGGTCTCCCCTTCCCAAGCCAGACAGGAGTGGGAGAGGATGCCAGGGAGCCAGATTTTAGCTTTCCATACCCTAAACAGTGGTGTTAAGGCTGTAAGCTCATGAAAACAGTGGATCCCCAGTGCCTCAGCTTCTTATCAAGAGGTAAGTCCTGGCCCATCAGCAAGGCCAAGCCCTTGAAGGGCAAAGGTTTAGGAGGACTCGAGGTACAGACTGCCCCCCTCCATTAAAAACAACCCATCCCAGGCCCCAAGCCCCCCTAAAGTCTTCCCACAGGTTGAACGATACCCTGACATTTAGAAATATCATGGTATTTCCGTGGCGTTAGAGCCATGGAAGATTTAAAGTGTGTCACTGGATGCTGCGATACAATCTCGGTCGTCCCTCGATGCCATCTCTCACGCGCTGCACGCACATCAGCTGGCTTCAGCTGCTTCTCCACAAAAAGATGTCACGGATGTGCTCAGCAGGACTTACCTACACACAGCGAGTGTTTATGTGTTTGCAGGATCCTGGCTCACACCTTTCTTATGAGTGCATGGAGTGCAGAAAGCCCCGGTAGCATCTAGGCAGCCTACCTGGAGCTCTGGAAATTTTTAGCATAAAAACGAAGCTTTGGGGAGGGAGGGAGAAACACAAAAGGTCTTAAGATTTCACTGATTTCTCCTGAGACCCTTTTCTGTACACAAAGTGTTTCCTGCTCTGTTCTTGGAAGCATTACCCTTGGCTGGGCCTGGCCTTTAAAACATTACCAGCTGTATGCAAAATAGAGTGCAAAGTGCCAAAAAGCCCTGCAGGCTATTTACATTTGGCTGGAGCTTGCTGTGTTGGCCAAGCTACAGAGATACTTTGTTCATCAGCCTTGCAAGGAAAGCAGCTACTTCAAGCTGTTTGGTCCTGTTTATACACAGAGTTACTATGGAAGTCCCCGTGCCTCGCAGCTTTACACGTTCATGTGTCGTGGGGTATATTTCTGGGGACCTGGTTTGTCTCCTTTCTCCGCTCTCTTTTGGCTGGGAGTTGGTAGGAAATTTTGGGATAAGGTGCTTGGATAGAGGTTGAGTGCAAACTGATTTATGTCTAAAATAAAGGGCTGCTTGGAGTTACACGGATCTTCTCTGGATGCAAGCACAAGCAGGTGGAGCAGTGGGGTACCTGCTGGGTTGGCAAGAGCATTTTTCCCAAGGTAAATTTGGAGAAATTGCAATGACAGGCATAAGGGTAACTTGTCTTTTTAAGAGACCGTGGGAAAATGTAGCAACCTTTGCAATATCTTTTTTTTAAGAGGAGTTGTTTGAGTCCTTGGGTTACCAGCCCGGCTAACAGGCATGCAGATTTCTTGCCATTTCTTTCTTCTTTTGTTTTTTTACCAGTTGTGTTAAAAAGATTTCTTTTAGCTGAAGACTTGCCATTAATCATCTCTTGCAAACACGCCTCCTAGGCAGACTGATTCACGGGCATGAGGGCTGGAGGCCCTCTTCACTTGGCTAGGTCTAGGTCTCCAGCTCAGGGCACTTACATCTCTGTCCTGGGAACCTGTGATGGGAAAGGCCAACAGATTGCATCCTTGGCCTCGCACCAAGGCCTGGGATCATCTCAGGTGCTGGATGGGATCATCTGAATACAGCCCCCTGTTGCAAGAAATCCCCAAGGAGCGCTAGGAGGAACCACTCTTCTGATGGTGAAACACATCTCCCTGTGTCTGCCCTGAGCAAGATCAGGGGACACTTCTGCTGTTTGTTTTAGCAGGGCAAGGATTTGCCACTGCAGCTAGGAGGGGTGGAGAGGACGCACAGCTGAGCCCTGCGGGCTGCCCAAAGGTCCCCAAACACAGCTGGCTGGGCTGGAGCTTGGACAACGCAGCTCCACCTGTGCACGAAGGGCTCTCCTGCTGCTTTGGCTATCAAACGCCCTCACTCAGAAGTAGAAACGTTTGGGAAGCAAAACAGCAATGTGTCTGCTGTCTGTGCACTTGCTCTCCTCCAAAGACGGAGCCAGCCAAGCCTGGAGTTCATTCTCTCTTGGCCAATAGTTAATAATAACCCTGCAACAGTTTCTTTTTTCATTGCAAATTAAGGGTGGATGAATGGCCTGGATAAAATTAGAAATGTTTTCCTGAAAGGCTGAGCTGAGCCTTTTAAAGTTTACAAAGTTGTAGTTCCAGGGACCTCTTGTTGCAGCTGGGGAATCCCAGCTGCTCTCAGAAGGGTGAACAGATAAAAAAAAATGCCTGTGTGTTGCATGTGGGTTAGAAGCTTAATGTTCCCTTAGCAGGCAAGCCCCCTGCATGGTGTTCAGTGGCAGACAGGAGTTTTTTTTGGGGGTTATGTGATGATGTACACCCTGTGGGGCACATAGCAGGTGAGGAGAGGAGTGTGTCTCACCTCCATAGGATCCATCACTGAGTGCTCCTACACTGGTGAGGCTCAATGCATGAGCTCAAACCAGCAAGACACAAGATGGACAGCTGTCAGCAGCAGCTGCTTGAAGTTCAATAATTTAGATTTTTTTGTGTCCCTGCACTCTTAACTAACATAAACCCTGAGCCATTGACTTCAGTGTGGTGTTTGGATTCTGCTGGCATTTAAAATGATCCGCCGAGGGTAGCAGAGACGATGTACACCAGCTCAGTATTAGGCCCAGCACTTTCTGCATAGTATTAACATTTATATCCCCTCCAGAAAGGCTGAGGAAAGCACAGGTTGCCTTCATAATGAGGTATTAAAAAAAAAAAAATCTCCAAACAAAACAATATGTGTTTGATAGCCTGGGAGATCTGCCTGTTGGTCTTAAAAGTCATCCTGGGCCCTTATATAACAGTGTAATTAGTTGATGCTATAAACTTATTATGTACCTGATGGAACACAACAGTTCCTTTGAAGCAATTCCGATCTATTGTGTAATTATATAATTAGGCCACATGCCATATGTGGGAGATTGTGCAAAGGGGGGAAGTTTTCCATTTCAAGGTAACCGAGAGCCTTGGTGGCTATGGGCATTTTTATTTCTTTTTCCTGCTGCCTTACAATTTAGAAAATGCCGAACTCTTAATTAAATATATAATTTTTCTTTGGCCGAATTAAGTGCCCCAGGAGTCTCCAACGGGGTCTGCAATTTATTGCCTATGGAGTGATTTCCTTGGACAGTGCAGACCTGCTCTGCATGCCGTCAAATGTGATGGGATCCGGGACCTCTGGCTGCAAGAGAAGGGAAGCAGAAGTCAAATAACTCGCTGAGAGTTTTTTTTTAATAATCTGGTTGCATCAAGTTCAGGCACTCCAGGTTTATTATGGCTGGATTTTCCCTTCCTTCTTATAAAAGCCTTGATGTGTCTTCCTCTCTGGGTAGCTGGGACAGTCGTGTGTGTAACATGTGAGAAGGGATGGATGTAGCATCTCAGTATTTTGTACCTAGAGTGTCTCGGGACAGCTCAGTGCTGTTTTTTCATGTGCTGGTTGCTGGCTGGCACCTTGCAGTATACAGGCTCACAAATAAGCATTGCTAGGATGAAATCGAGTTTGGTGGGCCCTAGCTAGAGATACAAGAAGGTTCAACAAGTTTTGGTCTTGGTGGTCTTAAGAGGTCTCCAAAATAGGATTGGGACCTCCAGATCTCAGAGCCTGAGCCTCCACTACTTGGGTGTGGGGTGGGAAGTCCAGATGCAGCCATCTGTTCTGGATAAATCAGACTTATTGTGAGGCACATTCGGACTTTGATCAGGAAGTCCTGACCCATGAAACCCACCTTCAAGGAGAGTGTTGGTTCAGATGCAAGGGGAAGCTATTCGTAGTTCTCAGATGCTGCAGCTGATGATGCTGGATTTGTGGGATTTGCAACTGACTACAACATGCTTGCTCCTGGAGCAGTGAAAAGAGACCCAAAGGGTTTAAGCCACGATGTGCCTTTGTGGAAGGATTTTGAGGCTGTGCTGAGATAGAGCCTGGGACTCCCTGAAACCAAGCACTTACAACATGTCCCTGGGTATGAGAGCTCGTCTGAACTCCAGATAAAAGGGGTTGTTTCCCTTGAGATCAACGCTTTGGTGGGATGAATCCTCAGTCTTGATGAGAGCTGTCAGCTCAGTGATCATTCCTCGCACAGCACATAAATGTCATTTTTTTTACTGATTGGTTTTCCCTTTGGAAGCTGTGCTGGAGCAACTCCTTGACTGAATGTCTCTGAAGATGTGCTCCAAGGGGGGTCTCTGGTGGCAAAGTTCTCATTTCTTCATTGCCTGAGCATTTGGGGAAGAAGGTGACTTTCCACAGGGTATTTTAAAGAATATATTTGCACAGAGCTGCTGTGGGCTGGGTTCTGATACAGATAGTGCATTAAAGCATGCTATTTCTAAAGCCTGCTCTTTCCGAACACAAAGCACAAAAGGACCATTGCTAGGCTCTTGCAAAACAACAAACAAATGCAAAAAAAATCCATCTGGGAGCATTAAGGAATTTTTCAGCAAAGTCTCTATGTCCAAGATTAATTTTTCCCCATGAAAAACTACATTTTTTTTTTCATTGTACTTTAGAACAATATTTTCTTTTGAGAAGAGCTGTGCAAATTAATCATGTAAATAAATCCGACCTGCCTAGCAGACTGGAAGATATCATGATGTATATATACACATACACGCCTGTATATGTACACACAGAAACCCCACAGAAAAGATGTTGGTCAGGAGGTGATGCAGATAAAACTCTACTTTTGCCAGCAAGACTTACTGAAGTATTTTCCTCATTATCTCCTGCTGAGCTGCCATGGCTTGTGGACTGTGAAGATGAAACGAGGAATATGGTTTAACTGCACCATTTTGGCAGCCTTCAGGGGCCTTCTTGGTGTCTTTTCTGAAGTTGTTACATGGTTTTCTTCCACCTCAGCAAGAAGAGTTCTGCCGTGGAGTAAGGGGGTTTGCAAACTGGTGTAGACAGGGGAAAGGGAAAGCACAGATTTCCCAATGCACCCGGCTCTCTGCCTGACGCAGAAAACCCGACCCAGCCCTAAATAACCTCTACATGCAGAGCATCTCCAAGCCACCTGAGGTCCACGTTGTGGGACATCCCTAGAAAGAGACAGAGCCTGAAGGTACCAGAGGTCTGAAAGTGCTGAAACCTGACTCTGAGGCCACACAGGAGGGGAAAAAAAAGGTTAAAAAAGGTTGAAAAAAGGGAACACTGAAATAGCAAAAGATGAAAAGTGTTCCTCCTTCCTCCCCCTTTTAAGCCCCTAAATGACAATATGGCCAGGCATTTCTGTCACTGTGTTTGAGACCCCTTTCAGATTGCATGGGTGGAGGGGACCTGAAGGTGCTGGAGGAAGGATGCACTCACACAGGTACCACTGCATGGGTCCCGTTTCCATGGGTAACAACAACAACAAAAAATCTTCATTAACAAAAAAAATCTTCCTGCTATTACCCCTGACCCCATAAACCGAGGTCTAGAGCCCATCCCAATGCGTGTGATGCCTTTGTGGGCTCTGCTGACACCCAGGTGTTCAGCTGCGGTGCTCTGGGAAGAGATTTCAACCTCGCTGCTGGGAACCCTCTGTTCGATGCTGTGATTTCACCACCCTTTTCCTCCCGTTCCCTTGCCTTGATCAGCCGATACAAAGCCTGGCTGGGGCGCCCTGCCTGGCCATGCTCACCCCAGGATGGGACAGCCGCCGGCTCTGTGGGGTTGGCTGGGACCCAAGCAGAGGATCAGAGAGCGGCCGCGGGCTCCCTCGGGACCAGCCTCGCCACTGTGCCAAGCAAATCTCAGCTCTGCAGAGAGCCTGGCCCGCAACACGGGCTCCACGGTGCTCCTGCCAGCTGAAATGCTGCCACTAAGCTGCTTGCTCCTTGTTTGCCCAGCAGCCCCCGTGAAGCTGAGGGATGCCATCAGAAAAGCTGAAAAATCGCAGTGCTTCATCCTCTGCTCGCTGCTGCCGTCAGCCTCTGACTTAAGGCTTTGGCATCCGAGGACAGCTACAAAAAGCTTGGTTTCTGTGGGGCTGGGCAGCAGACACAGGCTCCTTTGTGCTTATTTAACAGGGAGATCACGGGGGGGAGATTTTGTCTCCATCTGATGAGGATGGAGGATCCTCGTGGTGGAGACCCAGCCATCTCACCACTGTGCTGGGCTGGTGGACACGGGGCAGGAGAACAAGGATGAGACAGTGCTGCTGCTCGCCCTGAGCAGACACCCAGCCTGGGGCCCCAGCACCACGTTCCCAGCATGCACATGCTTGTATGTGGCTTAATAATAAGAAATTATGTGACTTAATAAGAAAAAAATATTACTATTGAATTACAATCACAATATTCTTCTTATCACTACTGTTAGTATTGCTATTGGGATTGAGAGATCATCTCTGAACCCCCTGCCAGTTCAGACAGAAAGCAGTCCTCCGATAAATAATTGCCTTATACTGAGATTTTAAGCCAAAAGGTGGGAAAACACAGGGTTATGGTAGTTATAGAGATATGTATGGGACAGGTTCCCATAAAGAGTTGGGAGAGTCTATGGGATAATGCCCTCAGAGGGACTTTCCCAGTAGGGCTGGTATTTACATATATGTTGGGACAACACATCATTACATCTATTCCATATTTGTTTTCCAAAATCCCAACCCCCAGGACTGGTTTTCTCCAGCAACCTTTCCCCACTGCTCTCGCCTTGGGGAACGGTGGTGTCTTCTGGGGATGGGCTCAGTGGTCCCTGGGCTGTGACACCAGCTGTGGTCTCCCCATCTGTTCGAACCTGTGATCTCCTGGTGAGAATTTAGTTTTCCTCGCCTTAAAAAGAGACAACCTTCAGTGTCGATATATCTGCTTCCCATGCCCCTCGCTGCAGTTTTCATCAGCTCGTGGTACATCTGTATTCCTGGGAAACTAAGCTGTCCTTAACACCTAATTTCTCTCTGCCTCCCTCTCTGCAGGCAGTGATATATCTTTGCCAATTTATTGAGGAATTAGCTGGGGATAAGGATCTGTGTACACTTGATGCTTTACTTCCCAACACCCACCATTAATAATGAGCATGTACTTTATGACCTAAGTCTTGTTTTAAGTGAATGCAAAGTATTGGCTCTTTTCTTGATGATCCATAGCCCTCGCGGCCCCGCATTGTTACCTGGAGCGTTTCCAAGTGTTTTGGAGCAATGCACCAGAATACATCACAAACCAACCAGTTTTGCTTGTCTAAATTTTGTCTCTGGGGATTTGGGACGGACGGCAGGGGAGGAGAGGGATGAATATTTATTAGCTTTTAATCAAAGGAAGTGCTCTCTGTAACCAGACAGGCTACTGTCTGCATCTGATCGAGGAGACACATCAAGGTCCTTGATTCTTTGCTACGCTGTGGCTCACGTCGCTGCTTGCTGTGCAGATGGGTTGCAAAACACACCACGAGAGGTCTGTGTTGGGATTCCCCTCCATCTGGCCTTTCCTGGCCACGTCCACCCAGGTTTTGCTTGGCCTTTGTGAATTCTTGGAGGAAAAGGTCACTGAATGAGCAGAGATCAACAGCAAAGTGTACGTGCAGTGACCCCGTGAAACAAAGTGATTTTGGGGTAAGTTTGCAGACTTTCAGGAGATCTGTGTATGAGCCTGGATAACCCATCCAACCTGGTGGTGGATATCCTGGCACAGCACAACTCAAAGCCAACCTTTCAGCATCCTCATTTGGCAGGGACAGAGCGTGGCGATGCCGGTGTTGGGGTAAGGGTTTGGCAGCAGGCGGTGTGGTGGAGCTATGATAGGAGATGCTGGAGGAGACCTCTAGCTTCTCTTCACACTGGTGGGCAGCCCAAATGTGTGACATGGACTGCAGCCAAGGTCCACCAACACCTCACAGAAGACAGGACCAAAATCCTGAGGCACCAAGTCCCATGACCCTCATAACTCTTCTCAGTCAGCCCAGCCCCAGAGCCCTGCTGTTTCCCTTACACGTATCTCCTGTGCAAAGCTATTCCAGACAGCCTGCTACCCCACAGCCCTAGCATTTCAGCCCAACCCCAGCCTTCTCCTGCTGCCTTTTCTGACCGCTGCTGCTCCTTAAATCAGCCAGCCTCCACCGTGCCTTCTGCAGAGCCACACTGCAGCTCATCCATCTCCTGCCAGCACCACCGCCTGACAGCACTGACTAAACAGCAGCTTCCAGCCTCCTAACAAGGTCAAAAGGAAAAACAGGGTTTTGTGGATCATGGAAAAATATCAGACCCTCTCAACCCATCCTTTTCTCTGCTCTACTCTTGCCCCTTTTGCTTTTCCAAGAAGATTCAGGGTCTGTCTGCTATGTTGCCAAGACACTGATGCAGCAAATGAAAAAATTCCGGGTATTCACATGAACCACATTTTTCAGTTGCCCAATCAAAATTGGACCTGAAGTTTCCCAGGAAAGTGTTTTAGCCTTTTATGTTTTGTTACCACACTCCTGGGAAGCTGCAAGGCCAATGGCCTCAGCAGGGGATATTTACCCTTGCATTGAGGCACCTTCAGACAGGTGTTGCACAGATATTGCAACTTCCCCCGGCATGTGTGGGGTTTGCTCTGAATTAGGGGATTTCTGCCTTTGTGTTGGGATTTCTGGAGCCTGGGGACAGATGGAGATAAAGCCATGAGAGGGATATCATGGGGACTAAACAAAAGACCATGTGTCTTGACCCCAAGTGCATGCTCTGCTTGCTGAGGCTATCAAAAAAGAGACTATGTCTCTGAGATGGACATCTATGTGTGGGTGTCAGTGGGTACAAAAAGGTCTGAAATGGCTTCTCCTTACCCGTGGCACTAAATGCTGGCATCCCCAGTTTGGCAGCAAGCAGCACGTGCCCCACAATATCGGTGACACAGTTGTGTCACCTGCAGGGTGCCATGGGTGGAGAGATGGTTCCTCTGGGGGCCTGTCCCTTGCAGGCTGGCTCTTCATGGGTGTCTTGATCAAAGCAGGGCAATGAGCTCTTCGTTTCCTTCTCCAGCAAATTGTTCCCTTAGGGGGCACCGAAATGCTCTTACCTCCAATTTTACTGGGGGGTTGATGCTTGGGTATGAAATGTCAGATGGAGCAGTAAGTATTTTAAGAAGGTGTTGTAAAACAGGCTGCTTTTTTGCTCTTACGTTTGCATTATGTGGTCTCTGATGCATTGTTGGGGCTCAGGGCTTGTGCCCTATTTCCTAAATGCTTAATTACATTCCCCAGGCCGTCTTGATAAGGTTATTTTGACTTCCAGATTTCTATTTCTCAGCCAAAATGTTTTCTTTAATAACTATAAGCTTTTCTTGGCAGTCCTTTGAGAAAAAAATATATGTTTTGATACAGTGTTTTGACTTAGTGGGTTTTGTAGGAGAATAATTTGGGCTAGGATGAATGGGAAATGCAAATGCTGCAAAACGCTTCGTGCCTCAGAGAAGGAAAATCCCTCCAGGTGACCCATGGATAGCAGCGCATCCTCTGCGTTAGAAATGTGAGGCATGTCTGGACAGCAGGGCCTTCATCTTGCATGGGAGATTTGCAAACACCTCCCTGTGGTGCGAGGGGGCTGTTTTCCATCCGTCACACCTAGGTGCACTGGGTGAAGCATCTGAAAGAAGCCTTGTTTTCTCTGCAGGCCACTGTCTTCGTCCTTGTCCTCCTGGATGGAGGTAAGGGGGTTCTAGCAGAAGGGTTTGGTGGTGGTGGGTTTAGGTACAGACATCTCTGCTGCTTCCCTGAGGTTCTGGAGGAAGGCCTCCTAAGCAAGACAGTGGCTGATGCATAAAAGATTTGACCTCCAGTTCTCTACATTCTTTGTTCCCCCATGCCATAAATTCATCTCTTTGGTGGAAATGTAAATGTAGCACGGAAGTGTGCTAAGATATCCCACATGGGAGACGGTGTCAGAAAGAGGCCTCAGTCTTCCGCTGGAAAGGGAAGGGTGAAGAGCTCAGAGAAAGAACTGGGCACCACAACCTGTGGTTTTCTTTGGACACTGAATGTGGTGGGACGTCTGTGTCCATTGGAGCTGAACAAACCGGAGTCCAAGGGGACCAGCTTCTGCAACAATGAACCTACCTGAAGGGGTATCAAGACCTCTGTGCACTGTACATTGCCACTCAAACACCCCTTATTTGGGAAAACTGAGGTGCTATTTCATACCCGTGCATGCATAACCACCTTCCTTCTACAGGCTCTACACCAAGGTGTTGCTTGGGGTCATTTTGCAGGAGGGAGACCCCACAGCTCCTGCAGCTTGTGGGGGCTTTGGGATGGACCCTTTGACTCTGCAGCTTCCCAGATGGATGTTCATGGGGCCAGGAGGACCCTGGGCCTGTTCGAAATCCCCAGATGCTTTATTCAGCATAGTTCTTTGTGGTTGAAACCGAAACGCTGCTCCTTACCAGCCCAGACACAGATGTCCTACCATGATGCTATGGTCTGAGCAGATCTTATACCCAGGGAAAATCCTCCTCGCCTCCCAGGCTGAGCACTGTGCACCTGGGCTGCCAGGCTCCTCACCCAAAGTGGCTGTGCTTTCTTTGCCATCTTGCACTACCTTTGTGGATGGAAAACTCACTGAGAGGGTTTTTTTTTTCTTTCTTTTTTCTTTCTTTTTTCTTTTTTTTTCTTTTCTTTCTTTCTTTTTGTTCTGACAAGCAGTTGTACTTTCTGAACTCAAAGGGGCTTTACAGGTGAAATGAGAATTTCCTCAGAAAATGTCAGCTTTGGCAGAAATGTTGTAGTACTTTTGAAAACAACAATCTTAAAAACATAGGGTTTTTCCCTTCTCTTTCTTCCCTACTTTCTTCCAAAAGCAGGTGGGCAGGAGGGGGAGAAGATGGAATGCTTTCTGTTCTCATTTTGTCAAAAAAAAAAAAAAAAGAAGAAAATTAACACATTGCCAAGAAAAACGCTATTTTTTTTCTTATTTTTGTTCAGATTTTTTTTTTTTTTTTTTCCATGGAAAAAGACCATCTTTTATAAATCAGCTTCAGTTGCTGGTATTCTATAATTATACCCCAAAGTCTGGGAACTAGGGCAGAGGAGGCAGCGAGCAGAGGGAGCACTGCAGTGGAGGCAACGCATGCGGTGTGGGATTTTGTGGTTGTCCTGTCTCAGCAACGTGGCTTATTCCAGGGTAGCTCTGGTCCCTTTCTTTATGCATCCATCGTGTTTTGTGCTATTCTGCTGAAAGACACAAAGAAGAGGGAAAAAAAATAATCATATAGCTGCCATTAGGATGAACTATCTAATTAGGCTGTGCAAAAACACTTGCCTCCTGAAGGGAGAATGAATTAAATGACCTGCGGCGGAGGGTGATTCATTTCTTTTTTTCTCTCGTGTTTCCCTTCTCGTGACATGAATCATTTGGCCACCAGCACGTGCGGTGAGGAGGGCAGAGCTCCTCCTAATATCTTTGAGGGCTTGCAGTGAAATGGCCAAAATTATCCAGTGCACTTTGAAGCTCTTGGAGAAGTCAGGACTGACATGCATGCAGGTAGACTCTACGGTCACAAAAAACTAATTCCCTCAGGGAACATGGCTAAAACACCTCCTAAAGCTGTAATGACACTGCTGGCTGCCCTAACCCAAGTCTCCGCAAGAAGCATGAGGTGTCACAGGGCTATTTTCTCTCTCCTCTAATGGCATCTCCTCAGGGCTGAGAGAAATGAATTACTCAACCTAGGATGCTACAGTTTAAATGGGGAGGACAAGGTCCTTTGTTGTCTGCTAGAGATAGGTCTTGCTTGTACCACGAAGGTGGTAAGGATGTGTGGGTGAGGAATGGTGGAACGGGTGGAAAAACCTACAGAAATCTTTTAGGAAACAACAAAGATCAGTGCCTTAGAAATCTTCATCTTTTGCCTCTCCTTCCTGTTACAAGTGCAAAATCATGGCCATGACCATGTCGTCTTTGAAGTCCTGCCCAGCCTTGCCTCAGCTTCTGATGAAACATCTCTCCACGTGCTGCTATTTTGGAGGACCTGTGCTGCTGGCGTGCAGTGCTTGCAGCCTTGGCTGTCTCATTAACACCGAGATGGTTTCCTACCAAGACTCTCCTCACAGCTTCGACCAGCTGCTTTTATAGTGCAAGGGAAAAAAAAAAAGCACTACACTTAGGGAAGACAGGGGGATGCAATTGCTAGCAGAAACACACTGTGGCAGGAGAGAAATTTGAAATATGTCACTGTCAGGGATGGACAAAAAGTGCTGTTTTGTCTTTTGTCGACTTCCCTTTGTAGCTTTTGAAAAATGTCTACGGAAGACACGAAAATGACAAATTTCATAAATACCCAGCTGGCTGTTTCTACATTTCCCAATCCAAACTTCTGAATGGGCTGACTTCTCATGCGATGTGGAAGCAAAGGCAAAGTTCCCTGTTGTTTAAAGGAATTTCTCTTCTCTCTCATCTCCCAGAACAGCTCCCAGACAGCTGGGAAAAAGAGACTTGTGTCTCCTCTTTCCTTCTGAAGCTGCTCCATGCTGCATGAGAGATGTAAATGCTGCAGCAGGGATGCTGGTGTGGACACGACGCAGAGGGTGCTCAGCGGCTGGGCTGGGAGGTGCTCCCCTGTTCACCTGGGGGCCATGGAAGGGTAAATGCTTCCTTCATTATGGCAATGAGCCTGGATGAAAGGAAGGAGCTCTGGGGTCACTAACGGCATTTCTCAGACACATCTTCTGAAAGGCTTTTGTGTCTCCATGACCAAATCCTGACATTTCCCTTTCTGCTGCAAAACGATCTCAAGCTCAGCCCCAAGGGGGAAGGACCGAGTGAGGACTTCAGGCTTTGACCTCACTGGTGTGGGCACCAGGTGAGTGATGGGGGTGGTGGTTTGGGGACATTTGGCACAAAACCAGCACCCTCATAGCTGCCCACCTCCCACCTGTGTGACAACAACGAGATACCTGTGAAGAGCTCCAGATGGGGCTCTGCTATCAGAACAGGGTTATCTCGTCCAGCTCCATCCTGTCCCTTTCTTGTAACTCACCCGACCTTACCAAACACCCATCGCTTCCTTTGAATATCAAAGGTCTTCATTAAAACCCATCACCAGCCGCAGGGCAGCGCTTCCCCGACGGACATCGATGTGATCCAACAAGCGCCCGGGGATCCCCAGCCTGCTCCTGGAGGGCAGCCTGGTTTTAGGGAGGGGACTGTCCATGTCATGTTGCTTTCAACTGTGGACGTGTTCTTGGAGCCAGCGAGGTGGAAGGGGAGCTTGTACCAAACCTACGAGGTGGGTGCTGCAGCTGGAGGACCCCCTGTGCTGGCGAAAGGGAGCTGTTGGATGAAACAGCCCCGATGTGTGGAAAGGCAGCCTTCCCCCCCAGCCTGCTGGTGTGTCCCCCCAGCTGGGGACGTGGTCTGCAGCTTTTGTCAGCTCAGCTCAGATCAGTCATGTCTCATTAGGCCCTCTGACGGATGGAAACGGGCACGACCCATCGCAACGGCTCCCCGTCAGCCCGCGGGTGCTTCTGCAGAGATTTCCTTCCAGGAGGGCATGTGCTGGGCTCTCTCCTGTGCTGAGATGCAGGAGGTTTGTCTTCATCTCAGGAAGGCTCCCTGGATAATGTAGGACAATGTCTCCCAGGTGGCTGATTGCTGCAGAAGCTTGCACAGAGCATGGCACGATGGAGCAGACACTGTGGCTGTCCTTCCATAGGTGCTGTGGTGGAGATTAATTCTCTGCTTGTTTGTGTGTGTGCAGGGCAGGAGGTGGCTGGAAACCTCTCCTGGAGCTGCTGGAAATGCTGAAGATCCAGAACAGCACAGGTGGGCAGCGAAAACTACATCTCCCCAGATCTCTGCAGCACTTTTCCCTCTTTCATCTGGTGTCTTCAGACAGCCTGTGGCACGGTGGACTTCTCCAGGTCCATTTCAGAAGGATGATTCCTGTTGAAGCTCCAATTTCCAGCACCTCCACAAGGCTGGTCAGCTCTGGCTGTGAGCAGGGAGAAGCTCTTGAGCAGTTTGGTCCCTGAACAGGGTGGTGACACTGCTGGGCACCAGGCTGTGATGGTATGGCCACATGCACCTGGCATGGGATCTGCCCCCCCAAAAAAAAGCAAAGGCAGGTTTCCCTGCTTGTATGTTAAACCAAGCAGGGTGTGCTCATCATGTAACGTGTCCCTCCTGTGCACACATGCTCCTTGCAGTAGGTCTGCTGTGCCAGATGCTGATTTAGGGATGTCCAGGAGGATCCTGACCTTAGTGCAGGGCTCTTCTCTCCTTCGCCGGGGAAACACTTCTGAGCTGCGAGGCAAGTAATGTACCATGTTACAGCCACAATAATGTTTAACGGTTGTGTCCCGGGGCTGAGGTTAATGGCTAGTTAGGGAAGCTTTTACACGGAGGAATATAAAATATAAAATAAAGCTGACAAGGAGCAGGAAAGAGGGTAATGACTATTGCTGGCACTTGTGGACCCTGACCCTCAGCCCCACGGAGGTGGATGCTGTAAAATCCAACCCAGCAGGACTTTGCAGGGCATGGACTTTGCTGATTTCTGGGGAGGGTGAACAGGACCTTGGAGCAGCGTGCAAGGAGCTGGCCACAGATGGGTGAGCATCTGCTCCTGCCGATAGCCCTGGGTCTGCCTGTTTGGCAGCCTCAGCCTTCTGTAGGTCACAGCTGCCTGCCCCTACGCACCTTCTGAGAGGCTCAGGTCTCCTCCAAAAAGCCCCCAAGTTTCTCTGAAAAGATCTGTGCAGGATGCTCACCTGTATCTGCAGTCTCTGGTCCTGGCCCTGAGAGGAGACCATCCTTGCTGGCTCCTGCCCAGCGCTGCACGAGGACATTTTTGGAAAGCATCACCCTTCTGCAGTGCCCTTTCTCAGCTGAATTCTCAGCATTTTGTAACCAGACTCCATTGGTCTTTTCTGTTGGATGCATCCCTTCCCTCCCCTGCTTATATATATATATATATATATAAAAATATATTTTTTTTTCCAGATGTTACTAAAGGCCTTTTTATTTTTTTCCCCTGCAGGTCCAAGCCATGATGGGCATCCCCAGCCATGCTGGGCACTGTGCTGTGGCATCATGGTGCTGGGTGTGGAGCTACTCCAGGTTTTCCATGATGTGCCTGCTAAGCTTGGGAGAACTTTTACAACCCACAGCAGTTCCTTTAGTTTTTGTTTATAGGAGATATCAGGATATTCCCCCAAAAATCTCCACTATTTTTGGCTGTCACTGCTGGTCAGAAGCAGCTTGCTTTCACTGAGGGTAGATGTTCCCCATCATTAGCATGGCCAGGAGCTGTTTTTTTTTCGCAGTCCTTGCAGCCAAATGAGTTTTCTGGCTGATGCTACCAGGGCACACTTGGACTCACCCTGCCCCTTCCCCTGCCCACACACAGGACTTGAGTTTCCAGGTCACAGACTTTAAAAAATGGGCTTCAGATAAACTCATGTGAAGGGGAAAAAGGCTAAGAGGAGATGAGTGTAAAGCCACAGGGCCTCTCCAGAGGACAAGTTGGCCACCACAGGTGGAGGTGATGCTTCCATCACCCTCATTAGTGCCTGGACATTGTGCTAAGGGTGTTGGGAAGCCCTGGTGCTGGTTTTGTTCATCTTGTCTCCCAAAGTAGCACCATGGCTATTAATTTTGCAGGTGATGCCCAGGCACAGCCACTTGATAGAGCAGTGTCTTCTGGAGGACTGTTTGCATTACCAGAGAATGGGCCACGCGTTCAGGAGCTCCGTGCTCCTGGAACCAAGTGTTTCCTCCAGGAAAGAGCTACAGATCAGATGTGGCTACAGGGCTCTGGGGTACGTGCAGCCAGACCTTCTTCCTCCTGCAGCTGTGGTCTGCAGCTGTGTTGCTCAAATAGTGCTCAGCAGGAGACATCCTGAGTCTTCAGAGCAGCTTCTTGGGCGTTCATGAAGACAAGAGAAGCCCAAAGTGCTTCTGTGTACTGGTGCACAGGGCAGGGCTGGGGAGCTATGGGAGACAGAGCCAGGTCTGGAGGAGAAGACCTCCTTGCTGCCTGGCCTCTGACTCCAAATCCCCTGTGAGATGGAGAAAGGTGAGGTGGTAGGGCTGGTTGAGAGCCACCACTCCTGGGTGGCTCTTTCTGGCCTTTTTTGGCTCTTTTTTGGGCCTTTCTGGGCCAACCTCTCTGCAGTGCTCCATAAAGCCCTGCTGAAGGCCTTTAACATGGTCACCAGGTGAACACACACAGCTCAGCCCCTCACCAGGCAGGTCCATGCTGTGTCCAGCAGCCTGCTCAGTGGTGTCACTGATGCTGTCCCACAAGGGAAACCACCCCAGAGCCAGCAGAAGACACAGCAGCAGCCCTAAATGTGTGCTGGAAGCACCAGCTTCAACCTTAGAGTTTCCGCTGAAAGTCACCTGGAAGGTAAATCCCCTTGCTTCATGTCTAGTCTCATCCACGCATGCTCTGGGCAGAACTGAATGCATCCAGGCTGTCTTCAGGATGCCGTGATATTTCCAGTGCACCACTTAGTTCAGGCTAAAATACAAAACCTGAAGGAAAAAAAGAAAAAAAAAAAAAAGAAAGAAAAAAAAAAGGAAGTGCAAAGCCTGACATACAGCCTCATCTGCTTTCTATAAGGCTTTTGTGTGATGAGCCTTGAAGGGAGGAATTAGGGACTAGATAAGGCTGCCTCGCTGGCACTCAGAGTGCAGAGTGGTTTCATTGCTGCTCACTGCTTGCAGTGGCTTCTTGACCCTCTTTGGGATATATTTATCGCTGCCGGTTGTAGCTTGGACATGCATTGTGTAGTCTGCAGGGTAAAAATAGCTGCAGTGCCTATTTCTGTCGGAGCGGAGCACACCAAACCTTTGTTTACCAGTTGTCTCCGGTTTAAATATAGCAGGAGGCTGAGCACTCGAAAGCAGAGGGGAGCTGTGTGATGTTAATTCCACCCAGCTCATTTTAGACAGCTCTGTGCTCGATGCTGCCAAGGAGGAGGTTGCTTCAGGTGCGAAGGTTCACGAAGGTGTCGTTTTAGAGGAGGAAGGGGCTGGTCCATTACCAAACCTGTCACCTTTGGCAGCCTCTGCCTGGGTGAAGTAGGTGTCCTGAAGGTGCTGTTTGGCTTTAGGGGCAGCATTTAGACCACATTATCATACCCATCCCTTAGATGGGGTGGTAGAATTGGACTCTGCACAGCACAGGGGTCCTCATTTCTTCAGATGGGGTGGCTATGGCTTGAAATTTTGGGAGTATTTCTCTTGCTTTCTTAATCTCCAGCTCCTGGAGCCTTGAGATTTTGGAGGATTATCAACTTGCTTGCTCTGCGTAATGTATATTTAAGGAAAATGCACGGCCTTGCTGCCTGTGGGAAAAGCTCGGAAACACGACTCTGAAGGTTCAGAAATCAGATGCAGATGAAGGAACCGAATACGGATCTCGGTGTTTTTTAACTTGCGTTCCCATGAAATAAAACCCCGTGTGATCGCCACCCCCTGGCCTCTCCCTCGAGGTCCGGCTCGCAGCAGGGGCAGCAGCAGGGGAAATAACAGTGCCCGGCAGTGGCAGAGAATAAATGGTTTCCAGTGGGCAAACCTGCAAGAAGTAACACAGTCGTGCCTCAGTTTCCCCACCTGCAGGGCAGATGGACCATTTCCTTCCCTAGAGAGCTGCACTGAGGATTTTAATGTGCTGGATGTGCCTAGATGTGAGGGAAGGGGGTCCTGCTTTGTACCTCGTGCCCTGACCTCTGTTATTTCTTACCCCACCATCTTTGGTGGTATTAAGGTTTTGGAAAACCTTCTTCTCTTCCACTCAATGACAACCACTTGTTAAAGGCAGCCAGCTTCTTGCAGCGTTTGCCGTGCAGACACAGAAAATATCTTGGAACTGAAATTAAAGCCAGGTGCTCAACACAGGGCTGCTCGCTATGGTGGGGAGAGGCTCGTTCACACTGCTGGAGGATCTGGCCCGCTTCCTGCGAAGGTTTCTATTTTAGGGGAGCTTTGATGCGCTGGCTGTATATATTTATTTATTCCCAGCGTGACCATATTTACTCGAGTCCAGGATAATCTCATGGCAGAAATAACTCTGCGTATTCTCAGAGTGGTTTCAGGGAAACAAATAAACTTCTAAAGATGTTTCAATGAATCTGTGCAAGTTGACGTGATGTTGGCGTCATGTTCAGTTCCTGTGCAACACTCTTTGAGCTTCAGAAATCCCTGCTTGGAAAAACCTCATCAGGCTGTTGCTCACCCACAATACAGCAGTCACGGGTGAGACTGGGCAGGTCTTTAATGTGGATTTTATTTTCTGTTTTCACTCCTGTATCTTCCAGTTAACGTTTTTATTATTTTATTTTATTTTATTTTATTTTTATTTTATTTTATTTTATTTTATTTTATTTTCAGATCTCTCTCTCTCTCCCTATCCATCCATCCATCCATCCATCCATCCATCCATCCATCCATCCATCCATTTCCTCTGGTCTCCCCCCAGCCAGCTGAAGCAAAGCAAACAGAGGTGCAAATATACTGAAAACACAATGTCTGATTTTTTTTAAAATCCTTTCATTTTCCCCGTTACGGAGTATTTGCAGAAAGCATCTCAGGAACA
This sequence comes from Aythya ferina, assembly GCF_964211825.1. Lineage (NCBI taxonomy): Eukaryota > Metazoa > Chordata > Aves > Anseriformes > Anatidae > Aythya > Aythya ferina. The sequence goes on from NC_140297.1 coordinate 5,700,416, forward strand.
GTAATGCATGCACTTGGGAGAAGATGCTCCCTGTTATGTCCTATACACCACCCACAAACCATGCACCCCCAGCACCCACTGGGTCTCTCTTTGCTGCCCTGAGCCCATCAGCACTTTGCAGGAAAGAGGATGCAATCCAAGCAACTTCACCTTTCTGAGAAAATAAACATCCCTTGGACTTGCAAACCTGGCAGAATGGGGGAAAAGCCTGCCTGGATTTTGGCTACATGCATCTTTCACGGGGCAGCTGGCCATAACTCATCCCCGAGCGCTATCCATCACCTTGTCTGGCTGCTAATAGTGAGGATGTGTGAGTGTGGCAGGGGCACAGGCAAGCTGCAAGGGGCTCCCTCTCCCCTTGTGGGGCCTTGGAGATGCCGTCTGCATGGCAGCTGCCACCCCCCTGTGCTGCTGCCCCCCGCCGTGCTGGTCCCCTCCTGCTTCTCGTGGCACATCTGCTCCGCTTCTGACGTCTCCCTGTCGTGGATTTCAGTGAGTGTTCAGGCTTTGAGCTGCTTGTTCAAGGAGCTGGGGGGGGGGTGTTGAGGGATGGGAGTGCTGGTGAGATGTAGGCAGCAAGCCATACAGGCAGGATGCATAGGAATTAGACAGGGGGGGCTCTGGACAGGTTGGAGGCACCCTGCGTAGTGATGCTAAAGGACTTTGAGAGCGTACTCGGAGCAGAATAAATCCTGCAGCAGCATATGTCGTTGCACTCGCTCTTGCAAACCACTGAGCACGAGGCAAAGCCGGGGGAAATGTCTCTTCAAGGGCAGATCTGTGCCCTACGGAGCAGCCTGCCCCTGGGAAACTACATCTCTGCTCCTGCTGCAGGAACAGCAGGGGGGATTTGGTCGTGGATGGCACCTGGAAGAGAAACGTGGTGCTTTTAGCTTTGCTGGGGTTGGTGGGGTGAGAGTTTCTGTACATTTCAAGTGAGGAGGGGAAGCTTCTGCCTTTCTTCTTTGATGCCAGGAGCAGGCACCCAAAGGGGACTTTGGGGAGCTGACAGTGGGCTGGGGGGGTGGTCTCACCCTCATGCAGAAAAGATGGGATCAAAGAAGCATCGCTCAGCAGCAGGCTGAGTGAGTTGTGTTGCTGAGCTGTCACTGTCCGTGCTGCACCAGCTGAGATTGTCTCAAACAAAGCCAGATGGTGAGACTGATGAGAAAAAGGGCAGGGACCGTGTGTCTCCAGTGTCTCCTGTCCTCCTCGTGGGGAGGAAGCCCAGGGCCAATGGGCTGAGTGAGGAACAAAAGCAGCTTTCCCCTCCCATGTCAAATTAATGCATTAAAAAAAGAAACCAAAGAAAAATATTGCAGGCAGAACCCAAAGTAGATGACTTTAGAAAGGGTCTAATGAGCCTGGCACTCTCTTCCTTTCTACTTCAGTAAAATGAGAGGATTTTAGCTTGTGATGCACCAAGGGTCAGCTCAGGAGTTAATGCAGGTTTGGAAACAGAAGCCAGCAGCCTTGCAAGTTCAATCCCACACACAGTATTCCTGCATCACGGCAGGGCAATTTACTGGCAGCTGCATCTTCAGCAAAACCTATATGTTAATGAATCTGCCTGGTTCATGGAGAAAACCACCAATGAAGAAAGGGAAATGGAAAGCTTTTCTGCCCTCCCTTCCTCCCAGTAAATTCAAACCTCTTTCACTGCATGCCTGAATGAAAGCCAGCAGTAACTGAAGTGGTGAGTTGGATGGGTCATCCCTGGTCATAGGGTTGGGTCTTCCAATCCTAGTTGCTGTCATTCTGAAGAATGCACTGAACAAAAGCTCTTGCTGTGGGCGAGGTGTGGTGGCCCTGATGATGCCAAGCTGGCTTGGCTTTGTGCTCGTGGCATGCAGAGTAGGTTTGGGCACATCTGCATGGTGCTGTCCTGAGCCACGCAGCCATCTTGCTGTGTCTGGAGCAATGACAAGCCCTGGAGGGACAACCTAAGGGCTCTGTGGTGCTCACAGGGCATGTCGAGCCTGCAGGCAGGTGGGATTTATCCCACCTTTTTATGAGCACTGGTGACAACGCTTCCTCATTCACAAGTCAGTGGATTTGCATGCCATGAGGTCTTTTGGCTTTGGAAACACAGCCATGTACCTTCAGGCAACTGGAGTTTACCTGAGGCTTTCCAGACTATTGTCTTCGGTAGTGCAAAGAAATGAAAGGGTCCCTAATGAAATAAAAGCCCTTAAAAAGAAAAATTATATATATATATATGTATGTATATATATATGCATATATAAGTTAGAGCTCCTGCCAGATAGCCCTGTAACATATGAACTCACAGACAAATATATTTGTGAAACAAGACATGCACAATTTGCACAAGAAATGGCCATGGGTGATTGCTGAGAGCTAGCATCTATCTGACCCCTGCAGCCCAGGTACAGGCAAGCCAGAGGGGAAAGATGGTCACAATCTGTAGGAGCTATTGCGCCGAATTTGGGGAGCTGATGGACAAGTGCCAATTTTCATTCTCAGGAAATAATAGAAGTTAAATCTGAGCTAGTGAGCACGCTTGTTCCTTGGCAGAAACAACCATATCTGTAAATGCCCAGCATCTGTAAATCTACTGCTTTTGATGTCAAAGGGTTTTCATGTGTTTTGCAAAGTAAAATATTGACTAAATTATGACCTATTGGAACCTTCTCTGATGACTGCTGTAGCGTTGGCAGGCGATAAAAAGGGTTGCTGAGCTTTTTGCTCAAGTTGGATTCCAGCAGATATAAAAGAAGTGATTGAATTAATTGGCTATGGAAGGAGGTTCAGGGGTTGTTTAGAGTGAGTCGTGAGACGAGTTGCTGCGTTAGGGCTTTTTTTTTTTTTTTTGTGCAGCCAGTACAGATAAACCTGCAACTCTCCACAAATGTCTGAGTGTTTCCCACATGGGTTGACCATACACTTTGTAGAGGTTCTGGCCTTTAACCTCCCCTGTGTGAGCCAAGGATTTCATACAGCTTAACTCATTCAGCCAGTGCTTTCTTGGTTTCCCAGCTCTGGCTCTGTCCTTACTCAGTGTCACGTCTGAAAGGCTCTTTGAAGAGGCCTTCCCTAACCTCGCTAAATGCAGCTTCTTCTGGGCTGAAGCACACGAGAAAGAAAGCTCTGCACAATCCATTGACTGCAGAATATGGTCATTCCCAATCCAACCTGCAGCACTCGGGGTGCCAATGTTTTCGTGATGGAAAAGTCCCTTGGCATTCCTCAACTCCCCAGACTGTCTCAGGAAGAAGAGCACCGAAGGTCTAATTCCTCCCTGCTGGGTGAGGAAGTTTTATTTGGAGGCCATACTCAAGCCTTGGCCAGTCCTGGCTTAGATAGTGCTGGGGGAAGTTTTTTTGAAGAGCCCTTTTTTATTATTATTTTTTCAATAGGAAATGACAGTTTTTGAGGCTGAACCATTGCCTCCCAAGTCTTGGGGAGCAGGGTAGGATTTACAGCTGGAGGAAGAGGTTCATCCCTTTCCCTTCTCGGGGTTCAATAAATGGGTCAGTGCTGGAAGCAGCCTCTTCTCCAGCTATAGCTGCTGGGGTCAAAGCTCTTTCTTTGTCTTCTCAGAGCAGAGATTTGACCATCAGCCTTCACTCACCCCAGGAGAGTTTACTTTGCACTGCCTGTAACCATCTGGACAATTCTAAATTTTGAAAAAAAAAAATAAAAAAAATCAAAGCTCGTGGGTTCCTTCTAATGCTGAAAATAGGAAAATGTTTCACATCTAAACCTCACTCAATAAGAAAAAAAAAAGAAAAGCAAACACAAAAACCTTCTCAAACATCTGGGACAGAATTTTTATATTATTCTTATTTCAGGCCAAAATAATGTATGGCATTACATTTAATGCTGATTGACCAGAGAAGAAAATCAGTTGCTTAGAGTATAATGTGAAAAAATCCTAACAATGCATGAGAAATCCTGTAATAACAGACCTACTTGAGAATTTGAGTGGCATGAAATGTGAAGTGTACTGTTACTTTAATTGTATTTTTATGCAGACGTACTCAATTCTTATTAGTGGCAGAGTTGTGTTTGCATTTGCCCAGAGGCAAAGAATTACTAGTGGACAGTTTAATCAGGATGAAAGAAGGAAAATAAAATTAATGTAGCATGCACTAGGCTCAGACATTTGTGTTGGAAGAATTTTCACATCTTTATTGTGTGAAGCTTGGTCCTGTTTATTTTTAAAACCTGAAAATGAGGGTTGAATGATTTCAGACTGGAGTTACAGTTGCCAGTCATCCAGTTCAAGGGTTGAGGTTAGTAAATGAATAATTCTAGTTTGCCTAAAAGTCTTTGCTGGTAGTCCATGGTTAAAAATCAAGAGCTGAAGATGTCACTGCTTTACTCCTGTGTAAATCCACCCATCCGTTGTTTATATAATTACTGCTTTGAAGCCAAATGCGGATGGGGATCCTGCTGGACTGGATAGACCATAAATACCTTTGGGTATTTAGTAAATGACCTGAAACATTTCATACCTGCGTAGGACAGCAGAAAGTGGGAACAACTTGTCCCTGTCCTGCCAGTGGGTGGCCAGATCCCAACCCAGGAGGGGAGCCCCAAAATGGGGCTGGATGGTCCAGGTGAATGCAGCTGGGTGGCTGAAGCTGGGGCCACAGATGTGAACCATGTCTCCTATAAAAGGTGATTCCTCCTATCCTCAGGCAGGCATCTGAGATAGAGGTAACATGTGAACAGGGATGCCTACTCCTTGGTGAAGAGAGACTGGGAAGATGGTGAAGAGAGGTGGGCTTGAAGAGGCTGAAAACTGCTTCCAGGTGTTTGAATCTGGTAGAGATGCATCCTACCATGTCTCTTCATACCCCAGGCAATGGTTGGGTTGTTAAACCAGCTTTGTCTATGCTACTGAGCCACCCAGGCCTCAAGTCGATACTGACTGCAGTGGCATTGACTGCACTGTCAGTGCAACATTTTCTGCAAGCACAAAACTGACTGATACAAAGAGAAAACTGGAGAAAGTTATTCTGGCAAATAGCAGAATTTGTATTTATATTTCTATCAGATCTGGCTTCTGTACAGGAATCCTGCCCTGACGTGATCAATCTGACAGGAGGAATTTTCATTGCTTGCCTCCATTTATTTCACCATTTAATGCTGAGTCTGTTTAGTCAGGAAGGACTTGCTTCCAGACTGTGCCGTCAATGAACGATTCATCTTGTCCAAGAACAAATTAAGCAGAGTGAATAATTAAATAGAAGCACTTGACCAATATTTCTCAGAGCTGTCTTAATTCCCTGCAGTCTCCCAGTGCTCTCTCCCATCCTCACCCCTAGATGGCTTCAACCCAATGAATTCAGTGGTTTTATGTCCAGCATCAAGCCCACACCACGCCAAAGCTGGCCGAAGGTTGTTGCCATCTGGGTGGTCAATGTGAAAGGGTTGGTGGTCTAGGCTCTGTTCCTGTGGGAAAATCTTCAGACCACAAACCTCCCACTGCATCCAGCCAACATTAATAAGGCCTCCTCACTGGGAATGGGTTAAGGATGGATTGGATAGAGTGAATAAGCCACAGGCTTGCCAGCAGAGATGGTCCTTTGGGAAAAGATGTGAGCACGCAGGTGAGAAAGCTTTCATGCCACTTCCTTGAGGAGTTGATGCCCTTCAATGAGCATGTTTTTAAATTAAAAAGTCCTTAGTGAAGGGACTCCCAACACCAGTTATCCCAGAGCAAAAGCCACAGACCCAGCTGGGGTCAGAGATGGACACTTGAGACCACCTGGATCCTGTGACCACCACCATGGAGGCCCAGGGAAGAACACGGGGATGTGGGTGAGGAGACCTCTTGAAGGTGTCTTGAGAGGTGAAAGAGACCCTGATAGTGGTTGTTAAGAGGTTAATTTAGTTAAAGGAAGATTTTGGAAAGTGATGACAATAGGTAAAATATGAAACAAAGGGGGACATTTTCACTAATGATCCATACATGCAGCCCTTCTGCACTAAGTTGTTAGAGTTGTTTGGGATTTTTGCAGACATATTTTCAGCAGAAAATGCTGATTTGTCAAAAACTAACACTTCATGGGATTGAACAAGGCCTGAAAATTATTTTAGGGAAAAGCATGAGGATCCTCAGGTCCACACACCCTTGGTCAGGTTACCGTTTTCAAAAGGTTGGTGTTTCAGTGGGTGCCCAGAGACGTGGAAAAGCCATGGTAAACTCACTGTTTGAAATGGACATTTGAATGTAAAATGAGGCAATTCTGGTAGAGAGTTAAAGAGGCAGAACCACATCAGGACAGCCAAACCCGCCTGGTCCATTCATCATTTGGCCTTTGGATGCACCAGCAGTAGAGACGTGAGCCTTAGCACAGCAGAAGCACCTTGCCACCACGTCTCACTGAGGAACAGGGAACCTTTGGAAATCATAAAACGTTTTAATGGGACTCAGAAACCCTTTCCCGCCTAATCTCTAATTTGTACCACATTATAATAAGCACATCTGAGAGGAGAAGGAGGAATCGAGATTTTCCCATAACGCTGTTGCTGTCAGGCAATTTTTCACCACTGTGGATGCCACTATGACACAATCCCTAAGCTGAAAGAGGCCCAACAGAGTGAACAATAACCCAGTTGGGAAGATAAGGAACTGCAGGATATAACCCAGAGAGATATAAATCGTAGTAATCTGTTTGTTCGCTTGCCCATGGGGTCCTTGTAGTAAACGGGGAGTGCTGGGAAGCGGGTAGATTCTGACACATCATTCCTCATTGCTCCCAAGGGATGGTGAGCAATCCTGGTGCTGGCAAGTCAGACAGGCAGTAAATGTTTCCTAGAATACAAACACTGGGAGCCAGTACATAAAGGCTGCAAAATCGCTGTCAAAATGTAATCAGCTGAAAAAAAAAAAAAAAAAAAAAAAAAAGCAAAAGCAAAAACCAAGCCATGGCCTTGCAGCCATGGGCATAATGCTCTAAAGAAGGATGAGGGAGAAATATAATGAGCACCTGTGGGAAAACAAAAATTGCCCCTTAAAGGACATGAGTAACTTGTGTAATACGAGCATATGATGTGGCATGCAGGGGCAGACAGGAGAGCCTTGCAGAGGTTGGTCATCCAGTTTTCTGTCCAATGCAAATCAGAGGTTTAATTCTGCTAATGGCTCAATTTACACCCTGGTGATGCTCTGCGCCCTGTCTTTGTGCCTAAAGCTCCTCCTTGCAGGTGAGGGTCAATCTTCCTGAAGTGCAGTTAAGATGTGGAGAAGTTAGAGGCACACCAAGGTCCCAGGCTTGAGATAACCACAGCTGTGCATCACACCTTGGTGCCAAACAGCAACCCAAAACAGCTTCCCAATGGGGACGGGGAGCTGTGCACCCCCTGGGCAGCATGTCGAGTCAAATGCACCCAAAGGGCTAAATCGAGATGGCTTAATTCCCTCTGGATTTCTTACCACTTGAAGTAGACTTTGGCTTTGGACAATTTGTCCAAAGATAGCAGGATGCTGGAAGGACACGGATGGTCCTGGACAGCATCCTCAAATGGGCTAAAGAGCCAGCAGAGCCCTACCAACTGGATGGAGGCCCACCAGCCTGTGAGGTTCAAGCTGGCAGATGAACCCAGAGATGAATGTAAGAAGAAAGATGCCACCTGGAGATGTGAGTTTATACACACTTGACCCAGACCCATGCTGCTTTGCTGCCTTGTTTCCCCTCTCCCTGTCCTGTCACCCTGCCATTCTGCTTCCTTGCCCAAAGCATGGCTCTGGAAGAGCGTCTGCCAAGTGCAACTTGCACCTCGCTTGGCTTGACTAAGCTTGAGATAGAGAAACTTTCCCTTCAGCCTTCTGCCTGACTCTCTACTTCCCTGTGGCAGTCGGTGGCATCATGATGTTCTGTGACCTTCTGGGGAACGAGCAAAGAAATATCTTCCTGGCTAAATAACGAATCTAAAAATCAATTTGTGGAGAGGGTGGAAAGCAACGAGCATACAAATTAACCAGTGGATGAGTAATACATTTACATCTTGTGGATCCAGTTAACTTCAGCGCAGGCAAAATTTATGACCTACTGAACTCCAAGTATGAGGCTTAAAGAAATTACTGGGAGGAGAATTATTGGGTTGGATACTAGACATCATTCCAGCCTTCATTAGCGTTTTCATGCGCTCTTTAAAGTTTCTCCCTAGCAGCACCCATTTCCAAGGCTGGGAAAAATCAGCCACTGAGATCACTTGAAAAACACTTTGCCTCCTCCCTCTCATTTCCTCAAGTTGCATTTTTTATTTTCCACATAAACCTGATGGTCAGAAGAGTTACTTTAAAAATGAGACTCTGATAATAGGAATCATGTTGTAAGCCAAGTGCTGATGATATGCAGATACAAATTTAAGGGAAAAATAGTTTTGTGGGTGTGTGTGCATGCATTTAGGTAGATGGCTACACATATTGGGTGAATTTATGGCATTTTATGACATTTTCTGTACAGCTGTGCAGATGTATAGCTCAGGCAGACCTCTAGATTGGTTCAGCCTGGTTATTGAGCTCTTGATAATGATTCTGTGAATGGTGAGAAGTTGTATGAAGCCCTCAGAAGATTTCACAGACTGTTGACCAAGCCCTGTGACCTCATTTTTTACATCCTGTCACCTGAGAAAAGACATCTGCGGACACCAGCTCCATGGGTCAAGTAGTTTTCTTGGCCTCGAGGCTACAGGGAAAGGGCCAAGCCCATCCTAGAGTAAAACTCCTGGACTCTCCACCTCTCTTTCTCCTGCGGTTGCTCCCTTCCAGACCCTGAGTGTAAGATTTTTATTCCCTGCATGGCACTGAGGAACCATCTCCCTTTCTTAGCACCCCTGTGGACAACCCATTCTTTGAGCTTCCCCAGGAAGAGGAGGAGATGGGAGAGGACACTTCTGTGTTTGTGTTCTTCTGTGCCAAATGAGCTGTTCTCCTGCCAGAGGCTGTGCTTTGGCACACGGAGCCCAGACCTGGTCTAAACTTTTGCAGTACCCTGGCACACCATAGCACACCAGAGCTTTTCCATGCATGGCTCCAGAGCTCTTCCTCCCCAGGATGCTCTGAAGATGAAGCTGTTTTCATCATAGCCTGGGCCTGAGGGGTTGCAATGTGGCTGGCATGCCTCTGGAATAAGCTCAGACCTGTGCTTGCTCGCCAGGGTAAAGGATGCTTTTCTCCTCCAAGTGCCATAATTTCCCTTCTACTTTCCTGCATGGGGTGCTGTCCTCCACAACAGCATTTTCCTCTGTAGGTGTGGTCCATACATTGTCCAGGCTGGAGGAGGCATTGCACCTCATCAGCATGGGCTGGGGAAGGGGACACGAAACCTCCTGCCTCCTCCCAGCACGTGTCTGGGCTGTGGACAAGGTGCACAGCAGGAGCAGGGAGCTGGGGAGCAACCCGTGGCTCCTTGGTGTTGCCTCTGATTGCTTCTCATTCATCTGTAACAGCAGCATCAAAGGGAGAAGAAAAAGGGGTTTGAAAACAAAGCCAAATAAAAATAGGTCCCAAGTTGCAAAATTTGTATCCGAACTTCCTGGAAGCTTTGAGGCTTTGGGTGGGGTTTTGTTGTGCAGCTCCAGTGAAAATGCCATATGTAAATCTCCTGCAACATGAAAGATCACGTTCCCTTGTGATCCAAATAGACAGGGACATATTACTGGTGACGGTCCAAGCAGCTGCACCAGGGGAAGGATGCTTATTAAAGCATATTGGATTGCTGGATACACATATCCATGCCTGACTGGCCACTTCAGTGCCCTTCAGTGATGGGATGTTGCTGCTGTGGGAAAATGCAGATTTGGAAGCAATGCAAGAAAAAGAACCCAAAAAGAGGTAGTGCTGCAAAGGTACTGGACACACAGCTCTTTGGAAATCCCCTTTCCATGGAGTTTTAAATAAACTGAAAGCCAGGGGGTGAAATCCCAAGCACTTTTTCCTCCTGTGGAAGCTGTCAGTGCTGTGGTCTTAGAGCAGAGGCTGACAGGCAGGTCCCAGCCCCTGCAAGTGTGGGGTTGTGAGCACATTAGTGTCTGGGCACCTGAGAAGGCTTCCTGTGCTTGCTTTGGGAAAGTGGAGTCTGTTTCTCATGGTGGCAGGATTTTGCAAAATCCTCTGCTCCCCTCTGCCAGCTCAATGCCCTTGTGGGGGATGCTCAAGTCAACGCTCAACCAGCAAGTATATGTGAACTTACAGATGTGAACGACCCTTCTGTAAAAAAACAATAATCTCCCACCCTGTAAAATCCCACCATATGTGGCAGAGGTCCTCGGGGACAAGCTGTGAAATCTTTTTGTTAATGCACTTCTGCCACAACATCGCTCCTTCGCACCTAGCTGACAGTGAGAGATGGTGGGAACCCATCTGCTCAGGTGCTGGGGCAGCAGGCACAGATTTCCCCACGAGGCAGCCACCTGATCTTTGTTTCTCATGTGTTGCAAAGAAGAGGATGCGACATCCATCACTTTCATAAGCAGGATTGCCTCATGGTGTGCATTTGTGTGGCCAGATCCTATGCACAGGGTTACAGCTCAGCCAAGGAATTTCTTCCCTCTTGTGTCTCCAGGCATTTAGACTGGGAGGTCTCTGCAGAAAAAAAAAAAAAAAAAAAGATCTTCCCATTTGTTTTCCATCCATGCTGTGCCCAGCACAGTGGCATCGAGGCTGTAGGCAAGAGCTCCACATGGTTCCTGGTGCAGATTTCCAGCCTTCTTGCTGTGAACAGCCAGAAGAGCCACTGCAGCTGTGCCTGGCTTCCCAAAGGCAGCCCAGCCTGCTTGGGCAAGGTGATGCTGTCAACCTCATTGCAATGCTTTTTATTTGAACACCAACTTTTAAAGGTCTCTGAATAAGGTAATTTTTTCCCATTCTTCCCCTTTTCACCCCCTGCATTTACACTTTGCAGCAATCTCCTGCGTCAGGCAGCAAGCAGCACGGGAGAGACTCTCAAGGGCACATCGAGCTTTTGATTCCCAGTCAATAAAAGCCGGAGCTGCACGTGCCAGTGACAAGTGTCCCAGGAAGAGGCAGGGGACAGCTGTCTTCTAAATTGCATTACAGCAGGTGAAAGATGTCACTGCTCTTCACGGTTGTTCATCCATCCCACTTTCAGCCGCATGAGCTCCCTTGCACCAGGCAGAGCCAAAAGCTTTGCCCAAAAATGCCCGCTGCGAAGCTGCTTAGAAGATGCTCAGCTCCCTGGTGCTGGCAGAGCAGTGAAGGAGAGGGACCGAAGTCCAAAGGATGACAAGTTTCACTGAGCCTGGCTGTGTGCAAATGAGCGTCCATCTGCTTGGAGCTGTGGCAGCTGCAGAGGAGCTACTGCTGATGGCTTCTCGGGAAAGCCTTTTTCCCCCCCACCTATTTTGGGTAACAATTTTCTGTCGGTTTTCTGCGGATGTTTTCCACTCCCAGAATGCTGACTTGTCAACGTTTAGATGGTTAGAAAAAGTCTTTTTCCACAAATTAAGCTGAGGAGGCTTTTTTTTTTTTTTTTTTTTTTTTTTTTTCTCTAAAATAATGGGAAATTTAAAGAACAAATACCCATTTTCCCACATGAAGCAGGGAAAATGATTCTTGTGAGCTAACTCTACTGAGCAGCCTACATTAACTCTCCCAACGTGTTACCCAAAGCACTCCTCAGCAGTCCTTTAAGGACTTTAGCTCTAGCTAAAGCTAGAGTAAAGCTTATAGCACGTAACAACCTCATTTATGGTGCACCTGCTAGATGAAAGTAAAACCCCTGGCTGCATTGTGGTTGCATTTATCACGTGCTGGTGCAGATGCCAAGCTCTGGGTGGCTCAGCATTTTCTACTTGCTCAGCCTTGACCACCACTCTTCACAGCATCATTCCCGACCTCGGCAAAAGTTCATGCTTTGTGTGAGCCTGGGTTTTTAACGAGGGCTGCTGAGCACTTGCTCCTCTTCAGCTGGGCTCCTGAGAGGTGCACAGGTTTGCAGCATCCTTAGGGACCACCAAAGACCTTCTCGTGGTGGATTTAGCTTTCGGAGTACAACACAAGGATGCTGGGATGCAGATAAGTGAAGCTCAACACTTGTTTGTGCTGCTCCTAATAAAGTATGCAACATTGGAAGACAGATATGATACATATATTTTCCTCTCACCATTTGCTACTGCTGGCAGAAATGGGCAAATTTTGGGGTACATGAGACTTTTGGTGATGCCACCTTCTTCTACCAAGCAACTGAATGAGATTAAATAACCTGCACACAGCTCTTGTTTTGTTTGCAGCTCTGGTGAACAATGCACTTGAAGGATGCATTCTTTCCCCAAAGATTTATCATTTAGAGGTTTTGGGAGCACTTGAGATGTATTAAATTTACAAGCCTGTTCTTGAGAAGGTTGTACGGACCCCCGGATAACAAGGGCAGAGGACCAGCTTTCTCTACAGCTCCATTTTCAATTAGACCTTGCATGCTGGTGATGAGGAATGGGAACACTCACTCCATCACTCTCCTGCTAGATGGCACTTCTGGCACCCAATCTGCTGGCATTTGTTGCTTATGAATGATAGTGTCTCTGGCGTCTTAAATCTTTAAAAATTTTGAAGTTTTCCGAAGCAGTATTTCTTTTCTCCTAATAAAATACTGTATCAGGACTCTTGTCAGCGTTCTGAGAGGGAGGGAGGGTGCGAGGCCATGAGGCCCTCCATGAGGTGGGAGCAGTGCTGGTGGGACCAACCACATGCTATGTCTCCTCAATTCTGGTCTGCACAAAACGTGGGAGATTCTCTCAGGAGGTCCCAGGGAGGGTTTTTTAAAATGTGTTATTGCAGCAGTGCTTTCTTGCACAGCCCTAATTCAGTGTGCTGCTCTGTTTGTTAGAGAAGTGTCGCCTGGGCAGGCAGAAAGCCTCCCAAAAGCCCTTCCTTGACCTGGAGGAGATGGGATCAAGTGCTCTGAGCTCCAACAGCAGCCAGTCACGGATGCCTGGAGAAGCCTGTGAACAGTTTAAAACCTGTTTGCACTCTGCTCCTAAGCTTCTGTGCCTGCTGTAAACATGATAACAAGGCAGCAGCTTGGAAAGAATTAGTCACACATCTTTTCTTTTTCCTTTTTTTTTTTTTTTTTTTAGAAGGACCTGAAACGTACACTGGTGAGCTGTATGCAGGTACAGCAGCCATCAGCTCCTGCACAGCTCCTGCCTGCAGCAGATGATATGGGTGCAAGACAGGTAAATAGGCAGGACAAACAGCAAGCTGGAGTCCTGGGCTGAGGATGGGAGCTGATGGCTAATTAGGAAGGGCCTAATTAGTAGGAATGGTCAGGATAAGTGACAAATTGATGGGTGTGGGGAAGGTGTTGCAGGACTTGGTGCTCGGGGGGTGGCTCCTGACCAGAGGGAGAGGTGCCCCACACCTTGTGCTGTGAACAGGGAACACCGGAGCAGCAGAGCCCTATTGGAAGAGCTCATCAGTGCAGCAAGAACTGCATCATAAAACAAATGTCCTCTCCCATTCCCAATAAACTGGTGCAGTTTGCTTCTGTGATAGGTTTTCTGTCTCCCTTCGGTTGCTCATGCTGTTTTCCAGAAGAGCTTTCCAGAGAAGAGCTCTCCAGCAGGGCCACCAGCAGGGGGTCCAGCAGTGCATGCCAGGGGCTTTGGCAGCTGCCGCGTTTAGCTTGGCCACCAGCACCTTCAGGCCACCTCTCTGCTCAGGAGAGCTCAATTAATATGACGAAGCTTTGTAGACAGTGAGGCAGACATGAGGGCAGCTCACCACTGGGCCCACAGGGGAAGAGCTGAGGTCTTAAGGCATGACTGTTGGAACCACAATAGGCTTTTTCATGCTTTAAAAAACCCTACTGTGTTCCCTGGTGGGAATTTCTCTGGTAGATGCCAAAACACAAGAAATTGGGCACAGGGGAGCTCCTCTGAGTGCTGTGTTTTATTCTGGCAGCTCCAGGCACGCTGGACAGCCAATTTCATAGGGTCACTGCTCTGGGCACCCCAGACCCAGCCAGCATTAGGATAAGTTCTTCATTCACCACCAGCTGGTCCCTGAAGCCTTTGGGACTCCCTTCCCAGCCCTATTGTACAATATTTGGGAAGAAGGGACCTGTGGGACTCAGTCCTGAGTGCAGGGTCTGGGGCAGGTAGGACAGCCCTGCCCTGCAGAGCTCTTTGGGCAGATCCTCCTCCACAGCCTGTTGCAGTAATCTTAAAGCAAACAGGGCCACCCTTACGGTCATCCCTGAATAAATATTTACCCTCTGCCTTATTTCACTCCCACTAAGAAGCTGTTTTGCTCTGAAGGTAGCTATTTTTATCTACCATCCTGTAAGCGCCTGTTCTGACATGAAAGAGGCGTCCTGTGGATGAGTAGCCTCCGGTGCAATTTAGAAATACGCCTTGTGATGGAGTTGGTCACACAACAGCAAGCCTCAGTTTCCTGTCCCTGTCATTTCTAGAGACCCTGGATGTGATCTCCTTCCCTCTTCCCCTTGGTCCTGCCCTGGGTAACTCCAGCAAGGCCCTTTCCATGGCATGCTGCCAGCTGGCTCTTCACTGGGTCAGTGCCTTGAGCACCAGGGATGAACTCTAGCTCAAACAGGTTTCTCCTGCCCCAAAAATGCTGTCACTAGTCCCAACACCTACTATGAGTGAAGAAGATGGTGTTTTGTTTTGTTTTTTTTTTTTTTTTCTTTTTGGGGATCTTCAACTATTTGGACCTTCAGCTATTTTTCTTCTTCCTTCTCTGTGTAAAGAAGAGATCCAAGAATCCAAGGAACTTGTACATGAGGATGGAGCAAAGTCTAAGAGTGGCAAAAAAAAAGAGATTTTTCCCCTCTTTTCTCCCCTCCTGTCCTCCAGTTCCTGAACTAGCTCAGTTCATGCAGCTTCATACAGTCTCCCTCCAGCAAAAACACAGTGATGATGAGCTCCAGAAAGAGCTGCTGCAACAGGGGTGTGTATTTGGTGAATGCACATGGGAAGATCTGGCAGCAGCTTCTCCTGTTCATGACCACCATCGCTCATTTGCCTCTACCACAGCCACCACCACCTGAAGGCTTCCTGAAGCTGGCACGAGCAGCGGGTTGGATAACTTGGTACCGCGATGGCCACAAAGCAGGAAGGCACCTCTTTGACATGCTGCAGGTTAGGGTGCTGTGCAGCACCCAGTTGTGCATTTTAGGGGCTGAGGAGAAGGGAAGAGCCAACAGGGAGGCAATGGCCAACAGAGAGCAATCAATGTTACCAAAAAAAAAAAAAAAAAGAATAAAAAAAATTAGCTGTTTTTAACATTTCTGACCAATTACATCCATAGTTATTGCAGATCCAGGTGTCACACTGGCTTTGAACATGGGTCTCATATTGGAGTTTTTTTTCAGGCGCATCTAGGGGTGCTGGGTTGTGCAGCAGGATTTGACCACGTGTATGCCTAAGGTTTGAAGATTTAGGAAGAAAACGTCTTCCAGTCTCTTGTGCCTGTTCCTTAGGTACTGAGCACAACATCACACAGCCAGAAAGCACTGCCACATGGCTTTGCTTGGCTAGTTTTAAAATGCACCAGGAGAGTTTTTGTTGGTGGTTGGTTGATTTTGTTTGTCTGTTTTTCCTGAAAACATGTGTGGATTTTGTGCAGCTGGTGTGGTGATAGGAGATCTGGGCTAGATGACGTTGCTCTGGGATATGGGGAGAGGTCCAAAGGCAGATGTTCTGTGATGAGCATTGCTAGGTCCTGGAGGAGCTACCTCACTGGGACACTGGTAAGGGCACCAACCTCCATTAGCACAAACTGGGGTCCCCATTAGCACAAACTGGGGTTCCCAGTCCACCGTCAGGGGATGTCTTCTGTCCCTGGCTATCTGCTCTCATGACTGAGACATGAAAACTCTTTGTCTGGGTGCTGTGACTTAGGCAAAGTCCTGTTTTGGGTACCACACTGGTGGCTTAAATGCCCAGGGGGCACATAAACACCCAGGGCTCACCTCCTTTTAAAACCATCCGTCTGCCATCTCTCACCCCAGAGACATTCCAGCTGGGATTTCTGCTTCCAGTTAAAAGTTTTGACTTCACTGGCCAATTGGGCACTGACTGGAGGGACCTAGAGGCAGTTTGGAGCACCCCACGTCCCTCTCCTCTTGCCTTGGGAGCCTGCAGAGCCCACATGGTGGCACTGCGACCAAGCATCCTGGATTGCTCTCCATGGGGACAGGAGGTGACTGGTAGCTGCTGGGTGCTGGGAGGTACGAATCTGGCAGCGGGCCTGGTGTGGGACAGCTTAGCTCGGTCTTCACAAGCCTTGAGACAAACTTAAGGGCTTGGCTCCACGTTTCATCATGGCCCCAGCACCCTCAGGGCTTGGCTTTGTCTCCCTCAATGCTGCCAGGAAAGGAATCACCTCATGTGAAGTGAGGCATATGTTGGATTCAGCAGATGATTGGGATGTGCCCACTGCTCCTTTTGGTGCTCCTACGAGGCGGGGGTTGGTTTAAGAAGGATGGGGGTCCTGTCCCCTCACTTAGCCAAGTGGCCAAGCAATAGATGTAAAGAGGGTCCGTGGGTGACCCCGGCTCTGTCACCCGGAGCAGTTGCCACCAAGCAGCCCTGTCCTGCATCCTAACAAGTGTGGCTAACTGGGAGTCTGTGGCCAAACCCTTCGATCACGTGCAGGAGCAACAAGACCAAACCCAGTGACCCCGTGAGCCACCGTGACAAAGCAGCGGCTGGCCCCGGCCTTCAGCCTCAGCCAGATGTCCTCACACATGATGTATGTGCCACAGGCTGACTTTTTAGATAAAGACAGCAGGCTTTCCAAAAAAAACCCACATAGGTTTTGGAAGGAGTCAGCTGCTTCCTGCCCTGGGGTTGACCATGCCCAGCCTGCACCCCCCTTCCCCGGGGAGGTGCCTGTTGGGGCTCCCCTTCCTGCCCTGCTGCCTGCTGAGGAGCAGATCCCTCGTCCTCCCCTTGTTCTCAGTCTCTCCCACACAGATCCCTGGGCGAACAAAGCAGCTCTCAGCGCCTGGGTTGCCATCGGGAGAGGGTGACTAATACATCACCTGCAGCCCGAGCCGGGGACCTTTTGTAACTTCTGCGGCAGATAGGACTACAGATCATTCCAGATGAATGGAGCCCTAAGTAGTTACCATTCACATGAATTAATCAAGCTGTTCTCTTGCCGTGTACATCATTTAAATCACTAAAGCGCTCCTACTGGCATCTCTTGGTGGCAGCCCATTTTCGTGGTGGGGTGTCTGTATAGAGAGAGCCCCCCTCTGCCCTCCCACCCTAGTGCAGGGTTTGGAGAGATGCTCATTGAAGATGCTGTGCTGAAGCCTGCTGTATTCCTTCTGCTGCCCCACTGTGCTTACCCTACAGAGCTGGGAATAAGCTCTCTTGGAAAGCACTCTGTCAGTGCTTCGTTCTGTAAAGCCCAGGGGACACAGCTATATGGAGACCGATCTGCCTCTAAGAAAAAAAAAAAGCCTAAAAAAAACCCAACCCCCCTCCCACCCAGTTGTCACAGGATATGTTATTAGGTGGGAGGGAGAATGCAGGGAGAGTGGGCATGTCTGTGTGTGGGGGGGTTACTTCTGACTGTAACTTGGTGGGAGGAGGCAAACTGGAGGGGAGATTTTCCCCTTACCAACAGCTTCCCGTGAAATGAAGAGAGCCACAGGGATGGTTGTGCACAGTGAGCTGGGGGGCAACACCACAAGGCAAGCATAAGCAGGACTTGTTCTTGTCCTCATCCATTTCCCATCCTCTTCCCCATGTTAAGTCAGCACTGCTCCTATATGGGATGCTGTCTCTGCCAAGAGTAGATCTGGATCCCTCCCCAAACCAGTCCTGACCATCTCCTCAAGCCCAAGTGAGCCAGGAGACTCCCTGAGGCCAAATTTACAGGCCAGCTGTCCCACAGGGATTAAGCTCTAATTCTCCCAGTAAAACAAAGAGGAGGAGCTCATGCATTTGTCCTCCCTTCCCGGGCAGGGAGAATCCAGCTGCATTTCTTCTTTTTTGCCTAGGGCGGACCCAGGCAAAAGTCACCCAACGAGGGTAACCCAGGAGATGCTGCTAAAGATGCACATGGGAGGCAGGCCAGGTCTCAGGTGTGGGCAGCAGTGCCCTTCAGCAGGGGGTGTAGCAAGCTGCTGAAGAAGTGATGCCACCTTAATGCCCACCAGCTACACACGCACAAAAATATCCAACTCTGCCTGATCTACCTCGCTTCTGAGATCTAAGTCCTTGAGAAGAGCACTGCATTAATATGGGTGAATTGTTCCTTGTCCCCGAGATATTTCTGGTGTCTTTGCTCAGCTCTGCGCTGTGCAGAATAAAATGTCTTTAAGATGCCAATGTGGGAGGCACTTCATAATCCCCCTGAGAAAGATCTTATCCTGCAACCTAATGGTAGGATCAGAAGTGTTCTCAAGCATTAGCCCCTTGATCCTGCAGTGGAAGTTGCACAAGATGCATCTATATGCAAGACCCAAGGTGTCCTTCAGGGTGACATGTGCTGTGCCACAAAAAGGCTTTAAATCTTTAATGGGCAAGTGCACTTTGTTCCTCTCTACGTACACAGTAAAAGGCTTTAAATAATAGTTGTTCATGTGGCCCTGAAAAAGGTTGCCATGTGGCTGAACTCTATAAATCTGGACATTTGCTGAATTGATTTTGCCAAGAAACATACTACAGCTGAAAAATGAGCTGGAGGGATAAGACAGTGGTTACTCACAGATGCAGCTGCCGCTGCTCTGCAGAGAGCTTTGTTCCTCATTTAAAAACCATATCAAAGCCCACCGTAGTAGTGGGAAGCTTTTGGGTGGCTTGAAGAATTGCTCGATCAAGCCAATTCCAGTTTGACTGTGCAGGAACAGGATGAGCTTTAACCCAGTCGCTTCGAGAGGAGAGGGGCTGAATTAGCATCACACAGAACTGCTGTGATTCATTCCCTCTTGCTGGTTGGTCTGGGAGCAGAGAGCGGCTGCTGTCTATTGCTTCCAAAGCTGATGAAAATGGCATTTATTTATTTCTTCCCCACTACGCTGGCGTAATTAAAATGCTCTTGTTTTGCCAGTAGCATTCCCTTATGCAATGCTGGTTATACCAGTATAGGTTTATTCAGGAATAAACAAAACAGCAGATGATTTTTATTTATTTATTTATCTATTTATGAGGATATTTATGCACAGAAGGAATCAAGCTATCAACTGGAAGATTTTAAATTCATGGTCTCCTTTTCACAGATATAATTTCTGAAGCATATTAGTGCTAGAAGCCTTCCAGTGCATTGGCTTTGTTTGCAGTTCAACACTGAGCTTCCCCGTGAACTTCTGGAGCCAGCAAGGTGTCTGTGTCCCTGGATTTGTACATGTGGACAATCATTGAGAGCATAGGTGTCCACGTCTGGTGAGTTGCACAGCTTCCAGGTTTTGCTCACATTATTAACTAGATCAGCATTTATTACATTGCCAATCTCTCTTGCAGCTGGACACCTATGGGTGGGATTCCCAATGTAACTGTTTCAAATGGGAAGCTGAACCTCTCCCCAGTGCCCCCCATCAATGCTTTGTATGTCCTCTGTCCTGCTCAATTCCTTCCTTACCCTTAAATGATGCTGGGGACGTAACCCATACACATACATGTATTATGGAGCTGATTCCCTTTGTGCTAAAGACTCTGGAATCACCTGGACCTTGAGTTTCCCTCACTGCCACAAAAGGACAGATTTGAGAAAGAAACCAAAAGATCTTAGCAATTATGTCTATCTTATCAAAGCAAATGTGCTTAGTGATGCCAACTAGAATGAAAGAGCTCATGCTTGTTTTTTAACAATCTGACAGTATTCAAAGCAAGGGAGTTTCAAACTGCATATTGGGAATGGGGATTTCCCAGGAATGATTTGGGATGGTGCTTGTTGGCATGAGCCTAAACCATCCAGGGACTGTGCTAATGATCTAAAAGTACGGCTCATCAAGCTCCACTAGCAGGGAACATTTCCTGACACTGCTTAATTTACTAGCACAGATGTAGCCAGAAATAGCAAGAGCCCTATATTTTTCTCCTCTCCTGCTCGGTTGGAAAGAGAAGCATGTCCTCCATTTCGTATCTGTGAAGGAGCTACTCTTTTTCTGGTTTACTTGCTTAATGTCTCTCACCTGAAGTGAAATAATATTCATTTTTTCATTTTCTTATATCTTTGTTTCTGGGCATAGCTCCTGAATGCAAGCTGCCTATCTGTACATAGATTAAGAGAAACTTCCCTGATAGAAGGCTTTGGGAAACCACCTTAGAAGAACCTGCCAACCAAAGCATGTAACCAAAGCAGCAAAAAATAAAAAAAAAAAAAGGCAAGGTCACAGCTAGGTGTCTTAATGGCTTTCTCTGCCTTGCTCAGTGCTACTTGAATTCATTGGCATGAGGGAAAAGGAAAGTGACAGGTTCAAGTTTTTATCTAGCTTTTAGGCCACAGTATAGTAGCCTTCTCTGACGTCTCCATCCCTGGCCCATGGAAGGGTATAATCTGGAAACAAGCAGTGATGGAGCAGGAAACTGAGCAAAGGTGGGAGAGGACCAGCTGTTTCTCTTGAGTGCACTGTGGGAAAGAGACCCCCTAGTGTGGAAAAAAACCTTCCATCTTCTAGTGTTTCAGAGCATTGAGGACTTGTTTCCAAGTTGTCTTGTCTAATGATAGATTCACAGCATGTGATCATTTTTTTAATGCCTTGTGAATGATTTTAGCAGCCAAAATGTGTCTAGGGTTCCAGTAAAATAACCTTCTTCATTTCCAGCCAGAGCCTTTTATTTCTCTATAAATATTGACAGGAAGGGTGACTCAAAAGATAACTGTATCCAGGACTATACACCGCAGTATTACTGCTTTGGATTCCACTGTGGTCACTCCCTACCATCATGTTGTTGTTATGTTTGCAACAAAAAAATGTGGTGAGCCAAGCGCGTTTCTTACATGTTATCATATTATCTGTAAACCAGGAGTTGACGCTACAGGAAAGGGTCCTCTGATTTCACTTTATCTGCATATGTTGGTTTTTCGACCTCAGAAAAATACAAATGAACTTGAAAGAAAAGGACAAGTTTTGTTATTAAAACTGGACTGAGTATAAGCAACTTTCTTCTCCTTCCCACAAAGCATGTGGCAAATCCCAGTCCCAGCTCCAGTGGGCATTGGCCCACCTGCAGAGTGGAGCAGTTGCAATGGGAGATCCTAAAGGGCTGCCTGTAGGACAAGCTATGCTGGGAGAAGGGATGTGTTTGTTCATAATCTTCCTTGAAAGGCTGAGCGGCAATTAATTTCCAAATATAACCATCCAGGTGCAGTGTGGATGTGATAGCTGCACCAGGGCCACTTCTGAGATGATAAAAGAACTCTGTGCATGGACCACGTCTGCACAATGCCACTTAGTGGGATGGAGGTGTTTACAGTTGACATGGCCACTACCTTCTCCTGTGGTTTTGAAGGAGAGTTTAAATAGATCATTTTTCAACAGAAGGCTGTTTGCTATAGCACTATACTCCCCTTTGTCCTCCCCCCTTCCCACTGACATATTTAGCTCTAATTCTTCAGGTTTTGATAGGTGACAGTTGTGTTTTGTGGCCAAACAGCTTCCCTCTTTCATACGAGACAGCTTTGAAAACAAAGCACAACAGGAAGAAGTTGGCTAAAACAAATGCTCTTTTCATGGTGATTTTTCCAAGACCATTGCTTCTCTCTTTGCTGTACCTCTGACAACAGGACACACAAAAAACTATACCTATTGCAAAGACCCAAGCCATAGCTAACGGGCTAACAGAGTAATCTCTCTTGCTTAGCTTCAATATCTTTTTTTTTTTTTTTTTCTGGCTTAGGAAAGGAAAATGAGTGTGTGAGTGGCTGAAAATACTAATTTTGAGTGGCCCTGTGCAAGAGGTATTTGAATACCAAGCATGATGTCCTGCACAGCTTAAACTGACAAAATATTCAATAGCCCTTTGGGATTTTAGTTCAAAATCTTTTTAAGGCTGGAAAAGATAGTTATTATCAGACCCCTACACAGCACTGAGCAGAGGCCTCTGGTCCAGGAACCTTTGTGTCAGTTGTTTAACACTGGTTAAAATCTGGTTGCACTACAGCATTTTGTGTCAGAACCTGCTCAGTCTTCATTTAAAGCCCTTGGGGATGGTGAATCCACTGTATGTATAGATGTGTTATTGCAATGGTCCATTATGTGTGCCATCAGATGTGTACATCCTTTCTAGCCTGAATTGGTTGTATTAATCTTACCTAAATTTAGGAGCTAGCAGTGTAGCTTGGCTAATGGTCCAGGAGTTCCTTCAGCATCAGAGGAGAGAAAAAGGCACGTGGTGGTGGAATCCACCTGCCCTGTTTTAGCTGTAGGATGAAAGAAATCTCACCTTACAATCCATTGACTCTGTTGGCTGGATATCTATTGGCAATGTAAGGGCCTGGAGTAACTCAACTGAGTTGCAACACAGACTCAAGTCTTGTTTTATCATCTTGGGTAAATTGAAGGGATTGAGCTTGCTAAGTCTTTTCCATACCTGTCATCACTGGAGCTTTTCCCTGAGCTCTTAACAATTTAGACAAAAACCCTGTGAAGAAGAGATTCCTGGACCTGTCCTCCTAGTGTGCAGGTAGGGCAATGCTCACTATCATACACCCTACTGCATCTTTTCAGCTTTTTACATCCAGAGTTAAATCTTGCCTTCTAACCACACTGGAAATTCATACTGCCTCCACATCATTTGGGGGAGTTTTCTCAACTAGAAATCCCTTTCAGAAAAAAATCCCTGATCTGTCAGTGCGGTGTATAGCAATGCTGCACTGAGCTGGGTTGTTCACGTAAGACAGTTTGCCATTCAATCTTCATTGCTTTGTATAATTATTTGTTACCCTAGCCTTTTCCACATATTTCTTTAATGTTGTCAACACATGATACTGGGATTGATTTGTTTTAAGTATTTTTCTTACATTCTTGTTAAAGTCACAAAGAGCATAGACCCAAGGACAAGTCCCGTCTTCCAGAAGTACTCCCAAGGGATAATGATTCTCCAATTCAAATAAATTGTTGTGACATATCATACTAGCTGGTTTCCTAGTTTAGTATGCTGACTGCATGATCTTGGGTGCTATCAAGTGCAACTAAGCCGTTCAGCTCCTGGAATCTGCACATTTTATGGCAACAGCTACGTACACCTTCCAGCTCTGTGATTTCACTCCTGAGCTGGCAGACGACACTTTCAGGATTCTTTTAATCCCACACCTTGATGTCATTTGTGCCCCCATCTTTTGCCTCCTTCCAGGGTGCTCTGAACACTGCTGCTTCCCTGATGCTGTTTGGGACCAGTGTCAGGTTAACCATGTATAGGTGCTGCAGGAATCTAAGATTTGCCAGATTCCCTCACATCATTTGTTTTGCACAAATGCAAAACCCTTGGAGTCAAAGAAAAATTACTGTATGTGCTCTATTCAGCAAAGTGCATAAGCCAAGGGAACCTTTAAATCACAGGACTCTTCAGGGGAGCTCATTGAGTGCAGGACTTAGCGTGACCAGAAAAGGCAAAGATTCATCTCACATCTTTAGATGTCTCCAGCGTAGATGTCTATGGCTCATCTGAACTCTTCAATGGACAGAAAAGAAATACTTTTATATGCATATTCAAGTGTATTTTCACAGCAGACTGAAAGTAAATGTGAATGACAGTCAGCTAACAAACATTAACATGTTGTTGTTTTTGAGAAAAGGACACAACAGCAATTTCAGGTCCATGTAGTCCTGTGTCTCTGGCAGTGGCCAGAGGTACATGTATAATTCTAAGAAAGTAGGTAAAATTAGAGGGATCATGAATGACAGTTCTTTGTAGTGTTTTCCAAGTAACCGCACACAGCCCAGAGGCTTTCTGAGTTGGACTGATTTCCAGGTTCATGGTGACAACATGTAAGAATCCACAATTTATAATTTTATTTTCCATTAACTTTTCCAGTCTCCTGCGCTCCTGAAAAAGTGTAGCATCCACAGTGTTCTGTGACAAGGAGATCTGCAACCCCACAGCACAGGGTGAAGAACTTCCTCCTGCACGTTTTGAACCTCCCTCTTTCTTTCGTTTGATGCCCCCCTAATTCTTGTATTGGAAAAACAAACAAACAAACAAACATTTCCTACTCTCCTCCCTTTCATTACAATGTACTACCTCTGAACAAGGTGTGAAAGCCAGACAGACGAGAAAGGGCTTGATGGTTAAATAGACTTGATATGTACACACCTTCTGCTAGCCTTGGAGGCCTCAGAGAGGTGACTACCAAGGGAAGGATTATTTAAACCCTCCCTTGCTCCCCACAACTTGTTCCCTTGTGAAGGCATTTACCACATACTGGGCCTAATATCTAATCACACTTCCAGCAGGCCAGGTTGTTTTGACAGAAATAATCATATGAAGCAAGCAGCAAAACCCATGCAGCGAGAAGACAAAAAAAAAAAAAATGCTTTTCATGGTCCCCATACTGAGAATCTGCTGTGCAACACACACACACTCAACCACAGATCTTATCAGGCTGGACTGTTTCCACTGAGAGGTGTCTTGCTGTTCTCCTCTATCAGCAATGCACAGGCAACAGTTGTGGAGATTATAGGCTGCTTTATTTTGGTAAGTAATCTCCAGATCTCTGCACAGCAAAAGGTCACGTAGTCTTGACTTCTTAATAAGAAAGTAGGCTTCAAAAGTGGAGCTGAAAACGCTGGTGGCTTTGGCGAGCTGCTCCATACAGGGGAGCTGCAATGAGAGCAGCTCTGAACCATGGATGTCCTGGTGGCATTCAAGGTTGTTTCTTCTCCAAGAATGGGTCATGCAGAACAGTTGGGAGAAATCTACCTGCTCAAACATGGATGTCTACAAGGGCTTGTGACTTTCTGCACACCAGAGTCACTCCAAGTGCCTGGTTTGGTCACTGCAGAGGAATAGGTTGTGGTTGGATTTAAGTGTGAGGATTCTCCTCCATTTGTAGGCATTCCTGTGCAGCCAAAAAAATTCTGAAACCAGAGATGTGGGCCTAACAACTGGAAAATTTTGTGCCTCAACTGCATTCTCAAAAATGGCTGAAATGTTAAACTCTGCCTTCACTGTGTGGCTGATTTGTTACAGTAAGGCCTAGCTGAGAGGAGAGCAGGGCCTATTTCTAAAACATCCTCACTTCTACTTTCTGATGTCCCCCGTTCATGTCATCTCTACCTGCCAGATCCATATAAAAGGCAATGAGAGACGAACCAGCAGCTGGGTTCTTTGAGGGGTGGATAGGCAGGAGGCTTCCTGCTGACATCTGAGCAGTTTGGGACAGGCCCAGAGATCTCCTGAGAGCACTTTGGGTAATTCTGTTGGTGACGAGTTGCAGGGCACCTATGGATCATCTGCCATTCAAGTCTCCTTTCTTATCAGCACCCCCGAAGAGAAGAAAAGCAAGGGGGTGCTAAATGGCACGTGTGGTCTGGTGGAATAGTGCCTGTCCCATCCCATGGCAGTTTTGGCAAAGCTGCATCGGTGCTGAGGACACAGCCTCCAGGCACAAAGTGCTATTCCTGCCCTGGAAGAGTTGCAGTTAGCAACGAGATCAGGATTGGACCCTCAGATCTGTTGTAGAGCATGCCATTTAATGTCTAGTATTCTTCAAGAGCATTTGCTGTTGAAAGCTTTTTGACTTTCTTTTGTAATGATAAAGGATTTACAGGCTTTGCCTTCGTGTGTTCAAGTGGCAGTTGAAGATCAGTGCAAGTCAAGACACAGATTCAGCTTCTGTAGTATTTTGACGTTATGGAACATGTTTTCTTCTTAAATTGCAATGAAAACAGGTATTTTGTCATTATGTGATTAGACAGGAATAAAGTTATCACAGGATATTTTTCCTTTGGAATTTAGACAGTTTTAGTTCAGTTCTGGAAATTTGTTTTGCAATATATTCCACTACCTATTTATATTTATTATTTATTTTTATATCAATTTATAACATGATTTTATTGTGTCTCAAGCTTAATGACATAGGGTTCTTTAATTGAAGCATGATCAGATTTCTTTTTTTTGTTTGTTTTTAATTAAAAAAAAACACAAACACAACACTATGTTTCATTTGGTGTAATGTAACCCATTCTTTGCTGGAAAAGCAAGGGCCTTTGCATTGTTCAAACTGTTCCTCCTTGAAGATATATTTGTCCATGCCTGTGTACATGTGTGTTGGGTGTCTGTCACATATAGGCTCAGGTGGGCTGCAGATCTGCCACAGATTTTAGATTTCATATAATTTTTTTGTTAGAACTTAACACTAGCATTGGGCAGTGAAGTTCTCATGTGTTCACTTTACACCACCATGCATTTTTCCACCGGATAGTGGTGGTGCCAGTGGAGAAGAGTTACTGTGGCAAATACTAAGGACATGCAGCAGCTTTCCACAGACAGTTGCCATCTCATTCTTGTAAAACACACCAGGCTGCAGACAAATCATAAAGGGGGATTCGGAGTGCCAGATGCCCTGTTTCATCCATGAACACTGACTGTATGGCCTTGCGTGGATTAACCAGTCTCTTGTGCTTTGGTTGATGACATTGCTTCAGCATTGTTCCCTATGCCCATGGAGGAAGAGGGTTGATGATTGAAACATTCCTGAATACAGCTCCAGTCTCAGGCAGGCAGTCCCATGTGTCCTAGCTGGAAAGATCAAACCGGTGTGTGCTCTTGCAGGCTGTAGGTCTTTTGTGAGTCTTGAACTCATTAGGAAATGAAACACAAAAAGAACCATCTAAACAGCCTTATTTTTAAAGCAAGGCAAAATGATGATCCCTCATCCTGATTGATGCTGACTTCCCAGCGACTGCTCCCTGCCCCCTCCACTGTGCATCCCCCTGCGGGCTGTCAGATCAGACTAGATGATGCTCAGAAGCAGGAGGGGAAGAAAAGAAAAACAAAGAAGGAATTTCAACGGGTAGCTTATGATGTCCTTGTGCAAGTGGTGGGGGTTGGTGTCAGACATAGTGCCATTCCACCAGGAACCAAAACATGGGCCCAGATAGGCACAATCCTTTGGCAGCGGCACAAGCTCATTGCCTGTGAGGCTTTATTTGAATTAGAACACGAGTGGGGAGCTGGCAGAGAGCAGGGGGGGAGCAGGGAGTGGTAGATAATTTATGGGTAAGATCTTCAAAAGAGCTCTGTTCCCATTCAGGACAATGGGAGCTACTGGGGGCTTCGCATACTCTTGCCAATCTGGTCACGTAAGCACAAACTCCCTGATTTGGTTTATGAAGAATACCCTTCAGTCTGACACTGACCTCTAAAACAAATAGAGTATTACGGCGCGCTGATGCCCCATTCATCACCGGGTGACAATGGGAGCCAGGGCCTGCCAGCGAACAGCATTTCATTCAGGGGAGGACTGAATTGCTCCAAAATACTCATTGCAGCCCTGCTGGTACCAGTTCCCTGTGGGCACACTCCTACACCCATCTGTGTGGCAGGGCCTGAAAGCTCCTGGGAGGCCTCACGATGCCATGGCACATGGGGGAATCCTACATCACAATCCTATATTACAATGTGAGGTCAGGCTGTGGGACAGCCATAGCCACCTCGAGACAGACAGTGTGGGAGTGAAGAGGAGGTCCCAGCCACCTGCTCTCCCAGAAGAAGCGTCCCACTTTCCAAGTGGTGTCTCCTCACTGTGGGCTGAGCCATGGGGTAGCACTCCTGGAGGGAAAATGATCTACAGTGGCAGTTTTTGGATATCCGGGGGCTCTGAATACAGTCCTCCTCTGTGCACCTATCAAGGAGACTAAGAACTAGGAGCAGGGAAAGAATCACTCAATGTGAGCACAATGCAGCTGTGGTGAAGGGTGATGGAGATGCAGGGAGACAAGGGTGAGCAGTGGTGGGGAGCTGAACATGAAACCTAGAAGCCACACTGTGCCATTGCCAGAGGAGGGGTAAGCATCTGCAAACAGACCACCACAGGGGTCCAGTACCAATGTAACCAAGTTTGGTGGCTTCTCTGATGCACACATCTGCTCCAAGATGAGTTTCCTCCAGACATTTCTGCTGCCCACAGCTCTCTCTCTTGCTGTTCCTGCACACGAAGATGGTGGAGAGCGCTGGTGGCAGAAGAAAAACACCACTTCAGAGGCTTCAGAGGAAAGTGCAGGGGCCAACTGATGGCCCTCTGTAGAGAACCAGGCCAGAGGAAATCCTTCTTTTACTTCCCTACACCAGGCTGGGCTGAGTGCTAAAGCGTGAGGATGTGTGTGCTCACACAGAATTATTTCATTCACATTCTCCATCAGTGGTTAATTCCTCCTGAATGGGCCTCGGACTATCTGGTGATTGCATTTGCTGGTCACGTACCTAGATCACAAAAGCAATCACTGTTCTACATATGTTCCTCATAAGGACCTCCGCAAATGACCACAGTGAATATGCAAAGAGTCATTCCCATGTGCAGATATTAGCATGAAGTGTGCAATTACAAAGATTCCTTGAGCAAATCGACTGTGGATGCACAGATGTGTGCGTTCACACTTTTAACAAGCCTGGTCTTTTCTAGGCATGATGCGGGCCTGGGAGAAATGCTCCCACACATTTTCGGAGGGTGTTGTTTCGGGGACTAATTCTGCCAGGGACTTGCCTCTCCGAGAAAACGGTCTTGCGCTGGTGCCTGAGAGATTGTAATGTGCAACATTATCTTTCAACAGACATCTGTGTTAACAACAGAAATGAAATGATGGCACATTAAAAACTTTACAGCGCTGTTGCAAAACACTTGCCAAAAAAACACCCTGAGCTGCTGCTGTAGGATACTCTGAATTATGCCTGAAAATAGCATATCCAACATTACTTGGAAGCAGACACATGGTCCCTAGCAGATCTAATTATCTCCTGGAAAATAAAACACCAGTGCCTGTGTGAGAGGCTCAGGGGTGAGCGTAGGCATTGTCCCAGCATTCAGGGGAATAATACGTGGATTTGTGATTTCTGTAGGTCGTGAAATCACGGTGCCCTTGCCAAGTGTTCAGTTGTCTGATCATGTGAAGATCACCTACTTAATGCTGGCACGGCCTGCAAGGGATCTCAAATAAAGCAAGCAAGGGCAACATTGTGAGAATTCATGTCTTGATTTCTCAGCTCACTGCTCAGAGAGGAACAGTGTTACAAGCAAGAAATGACTCAAAGCTAGGCTTGTCCTCACCTAACACCAGTCACCTGCTCGATCCTGGTTGTTTCAGCACCTTTGCTGTTATTGGCAGGTGAAACCTGCATCTGTCTTCTCCTCTGAGTTGTCCCTGGGAGGTGTCTGTCTGTCCTGGGGAGGACAGAGGGAGGCTGTCTGTCTGGCTCAGCTGGTTGTGGGGTGGGAAATGGGGCTGTAGGACCCCTGGGGATGTCCTGCTGGGTCAGCTGCATGGATGGAGCAGCATCACTGTGGCTGTTCAGATGGCACAAAAAAAGTCAAGGTGGTGAGCACTGACTTGAGGACCAAAGGCTTGGCCTCTCTTTTTGAAACCTCTCTGATTTCATGCAGAGGGGAAGGAGCAGGTGAGTGCTGCAGTCTGGCCAGTCAACACGACCTAGAGAAAGGGGGCTTGAGTCTCTGCAAAGTCTTCGTACTCTCCATGCAAGCAAAGAGAACAGCTTCTGCTTTAAAATATGCTGTAAGAACAAGAAGCAGTCAGGGAGAGCCCAGCGGCTTACTAGCAGGGATGAAAAGATATTACACCGTACATCTGGACTGCCTTACTGGTATCGCTGTTGTGAGAGCCTTCGCCCAGGGCTCAGCAGCAGGGGATTCTCACAGGCATGCAAAAATAACGTGATGAAAATATGGCTCTTTGATAGTGAGAGCATAAGAACGGCCATGCTGAGTCAGACAATGCCCCACATCCTCTCCCCGACTGTGGCCATGAGTAGTTTGCCTAGTGAAGGGTATAAAACAAGATAAACACATGTATTTCTCGGAGAGCTCTCCAAAGCCCCAGCCACTTCTCCGAGAGGACTGTTGTTTTTCTATATTTATCAACCTTCATGGGATTTCTCTTCTATGAATTTGCCTAGTGTCTTGGATCTGACAGGATTCTCAGGCACATTTGTAGCATCTACGCCTTCTTGTGGCCATGTGTACCACAGGAGGAGTACCCTCTTAGGAAAACCCATCTCTGGTTTGTCCTGAACCTGGATTCTCCTGCACTGATCTCCCTAAAGCTGCATGGTGGCCCTAAAGCTGCATGGCTGCCCCAAGGATCTGTCTGGAGATGGAAGTGTGCCTGGTGAGCCTGGGCAAATGTGACCCTACTTGAAAGGATCAGTGGTTAATCACCCACCATGGAGAACTACAAGATTTCCAGAAGATCTTCCAGAAGGAGATTCAGTCCAGCTAAGACTTGCATTGCCTTGTGGGGCTGGCTGTTGACTCAAGCAGGAACATCGAGTGATCATTATCTCCACAGGCCAGGCGCACAAATTTATGTGGGAGGACCCAGGCCTTCATGTTGAGATGCACCTGTTGGTTTAGAGAACCTCATCTGTGAATGAATCCTCAGACCTATGGATATTTATACTGTGATGTGTCATCGTATAGTAAATGTATGCAAAAAATGCAAAGATTTGCATGAATTCCCGTTTCAACAGAGTTTACGGGTAGGTCAGCTCTAAGGAAGCTGGAAGGAGAGTGTCTGGACATAGGCCACTGCCAAAATGAATGTGAGGTGGATGTGAGGTATCCAGCACGTTGTGGGCTCTTTGAACTGATCAGCCTGCGGGGCAGAAGGTAATCTTGGAAACTGTACAGTAAATGGTGGAAAGAAATTGTCTAAAAATAAATACCTTGTGCCACTTGGAAAGCTTTACAGTATGGGAACATCACAGGGAAAACCACAAGGGATGGGAGAAGGATACTGAGAATTTACAGACCAGTGACATTTTGGAGTAGCAGCTGGAGGCCAGAGAAGACATGCAGAGCACCCAAAAGGAAACTGCCTGCCTGCACATGGGCAACTGGATCTGACCACAGCTGTTACTGATGACACGAGTGGAAATCAGCTCAGAAATTATAAAGTTATAAAGAAATTATTAAGACGCCTGCATGAAGACATCTGCATATATATGGAGAACAAGAGTATAAATTTCTGGTGACTTTTGAAATGCCTGACAGCATCCCACCTGGGCTGAAGATGTCCCGCCATGAGAGATGGTGTCCTGTGGCCCAGTGTCATATCTGCCAGGCCTCTCTGGTGTATTTAGTGTCATGTCTGAAATGCCATGGGAATCCTGTGGGGGAGGACCTGAATCTCACTGTGTGTCACAGGAGTCCAGAGATGGCTCAACTGACCATATGCAGGTGTGTACCTGGGGGAACCTGAACAGCTTTCTGGCATCTCAGATATATTAACTGGCTCTTCTTCTATTACAAGAATTTAGGTGCCAGACCAGGTGTAGACCCTTAGAAGTAGGTGCCTAAACTTCAACTACGACTGCTTTAATCTCAGAGAATTGCTCTTGGTCTCAGCAGCGTGAAGGGTGAGATAGACCTGCAGAGGTGGAAACAACATGCAGAACTCGCAGCTGGAGTAATGCTGCACCAGGGAGGACATGCTACCTCTGGGAAGGGGCTTTCATACCCGAGCTAGTGGACAGTATGTGATGAACTGCTCACCCCCTTTGCAGACATATCCCCCAAAGAGTTACAAGCACAAACCATGGAGAAAGTCCCTTACTTGCTTCGTCCTCTCAAAATCTCCTGTAAAAACCACACATTGTCCAATGCTAGCCAAAATTTTATTTCACAGGCTTATTTGTTCTCAGGATGTTTTTTTTTTTTTTTTTTTTTTTTTTCCAAGATTATTTCTTGAGGACTTTGTGATAAACTGTCCTAAGAAGATCCCTTGTGGGGAAGACGTGGTTTGGCTGAGAGAAAAGGCAGCCCTTCGAAGCTTCGCTATCAACATTTGGAGCAGAAAGATTTTTTCCTCTGAGCACTTAATGTGTGACAAACCCCCAGCTGGTAAGCATGGCTTGGTAATGTGGCGGAGGGCAATATCATCTCTGTGGGGAATATTCAGTATTTTGTGCTTCTGTTGCAAAATTCAGATTATTTTCAGAGGCTTTTGAATGTAGAAGTTGCTGCAATGAGCTATCGGCTGCAAGACTGCGAGTGCCATGCCTGTTTGCTCTGTGCCATGTGTACATTCTCTGCTCATTCTTAAGTGGACAACGTGTCCAGACCATCTCCTGGCCCTTGGCCTGTTCTACATCAGCAGAACCATGGCTTCAGACTTAATCCCTTGACCACATTTCTTGAGTCCTACTATTTTTTTGGCTTGTGTACCAAAGACTCGGTTTAACCTTTTGCAATAATGAAACACTCCCTGGGATAATGCCTGAAGTCTCTGCCTGGTTAGCAATTATTTAAATACTTTGTTATGAATAGGATCAAAGCCCTCTCTTATTGAAACACTTCATTCCTGATGCCAGAAGTTGTCACCGCATGACAAATGGGTTGCCTGTTCTCTTCTCACAAGTTTGTTCTAACCAGCCAGGGCTGGGCAGCCTGTGGGACGGGGAGTTTAATTAATAACAATATTTAATTTCTACAATGAAGCAGTCGGAGGAGAAGGAATATTGCAGCAGCCACCGTGGCACAGGCGATGCATCCAGCTCCAGCTGCAAGCCAAAAGCAGCTCGGTGAAGAAGGGCTCCATCAGCAAAAAGCACGGCCATGCGCACCACGTCGCGCCCAAGCATGCATCTTCGAGAGTTGCCTGAGATATTTCAGTCGGGTCAATTTTTCTCAGCTACTTAGCAGCGTTAAGTGTCATAGTTCCTCCAGCTGATAGTAGCCATGGAAACCGTGACATCACCACCGACATAGCGATACATAAAAATTCAAATGGCTGGGGACCGGTTGCTAGGAGAGCTCCGCTCGGGAAAGTCATTGGGCAGGCAGCCAAGGGACTGGAGTCTGCTGAACATGTTGTACTTCACCCTGGTGATTTTACCCTCCTCCCCCTATTTTCTCTTTCACATGCAAAGCTTCTTCTTGTTCTTCTTCTCTCTTTTTTTTTTCTTTTTTTTTTTTTTTTTTTTCACCCTTAAATTGTCGCAAAAATTTTGACAATGGGCTAATGAGCTGGTGTAGTAGCTGCACGTTACCATAATTTGTGTAAGGTCGTGGAAGAAACCACACGCTGTACTTAACGATCAAATAAAAGTCACCGTCAGCCACCTTCTTAGCACTTGGGTTATTATAAATGTGCGTTTTTGGACCACTTTTGGGCAAGGGCTTTCCGCTGAGCTTTACGTATACACAAATTCGTGGAAAATCTCTGACCAAAAGTCATCAGAAATGATGATAATCTGAAGCAAGGGTAAGGGGTAATCTCTGTAGTGGGTGAAACCTCATATTGCAACCAGTCTGAATTTGGGAAGTGGAGTGTTTTCCAACACTCTGAGTCACACCTGCTTTCTGCAGAGCTGGCACTTCTCAGCTGGTGGTTTTGGACCACTGGTGGTCAAGAGAAACAAGTGATGTGAGTTCTGTAGGGCAAGGTGTTGGTTTTCATGAGACCAAAATTGTTTTATTAGACCAGAATACTTGGAAAAATCAACCAACTGGGCTTTCAGTCATGCGAATCCTTCCTTGGGCTCTGAGAGGATTTGGTGAAGCAGATGGTTTGTTCCTTCCAGTGTTGTTGGCTGGGCTAATAAGGGATCTTGCATGTAAATTTGGTCACTTGCTGCTGCATGCATTTCCACCACAGTGCACCTGCAATAAATCCATATCTCATAAGTCCATGCCTTTATACAACAGGTTTGGGGTTCCAGGTTTAAATATGTGTTTCTATATACATATAAATAGACACACACATACACATAAGCATATATTTATTTATTTATTTTTCTTCCAGACAGAAATGTAACTTGCTGAGGAATTTGTCCAAGCAGATTTCCACATGACCAGGCTAAGTACTAACAAATGACAAGTTCCTAATAAAGGCAATATTCATGTTGAATGGTTCTTGTAAATGACCAAACACTTAAGTGGTGTCAGGGAGCTTTGCCTAGAAATTACGCATTAAAATTACTTGGTAGAGTTTATTATTGTGTTAGGTTGGTTGTTCTTTTTTTCTGCTTTTTTCTTTTTCTTTTTTTCTTTCCCAGAAGCTCAATGTGTAAAATCCTTAAAGTGAAACAGAAACTGAGAAGGAAACAGAAAAAAAAAAAAAGTCGTTGAGTAACTTATTTATTGTGAAAGTATCTGATTCTTGAGAAATGTGTATACACTAAACACACCCCAACCACCTGATGACAACCCACACACAACCCAAAGGTGCACATGAACATTAAATAAAAGCAAAATTATTTTCATTTATGTGAAGTGGGTTGTGGCCTATTAAGCAGCTAGTTTGTTCCACCCCAGAGGCAGCTGTGATTTAATCTATTCATGCTTTTTGCACGTACAGGATGTGTAATAGGGGCTGAGGTCTTTTTGACAAGAAGTTTGAGTTAAAAAGAGATATTCTGGTATACAAGGATAGTCATCACAAGTACTCAATGTGCATTTTACTTTCTTCCTTGGGTTGATACCCCTTCCAAGGAGTCTTCCTTGTCCCACCTGCAGCAGACCTTGCTTGTTTTGCCTTGGAGATCCATAGTTCACCGAACTGAACTTTAGATCTCCATTGACTTGGATACCTCACTCACAACACTCACCTTACCTAAACTCAGCTGTCTTCATTTATGAAATGCTCCAGGAGCTGCACAGCACCATTATGAAGCTGATTTAGTAACACATTTCTGTCTCAATATATCAACTCCGATGAAGAAAGAATAACCATACACAGGACCAGACCCCTTAGGGTTGGAGAATGTCTCATCAAAAGCTCCCCACGTGCTTGGTTGCATGAGTTAGCCTGTGGTGTGCAAGCTGGCAGTGCTACCTGGAGAGATTCCCAGCAGTCAAGGCCCCTGAGGGTGGTCCTGGGTCCTGGGCTCAGCTCAGACACCGCAATATATGGATTAATCAGGTGGATCAGGTCCCACAGCCTCCTGTATGCTTAAGACATCTCTACTACATTCCCTTGCATGAAGCACAGGAGGCATGTGAAGATGGTGCCTGTGTCTCCTGCTGAGTGGTGCTTAGGAACAAATTAAGGGCTTTATGTGCATGCTGTTGCTGATTCCTGGGTCAGCTGGTGCCACTAGCAAAAGTGTTTGAGTTGCAGACACTCTGATTCTCTTTCATCTACACACTATGTCATTTGGACTCATTTAATAAAAGCAGATTAGCACAGACACTCCGTGAATTTTTCCATTCATTAAAAAGGCATATTTTCATCGGTATTCCAGCTATTCAACCGATTTCCTGTTTACTTTGCATCGTGCTCCCAAAAAAATGAATAGGATAATTAGTGGTGGATCCAGAAAGAAACAGAAAGCCCGTGGTTGCCCCTGGGTTTAAATGAACTTATTCCATGTACAAAGAGTTGCAGCAGAGGCACTTGGTTATTTTCCTCCCAAGGGTCCCCTGCAGGACTAAATTTCTCAAAACAAGACAGAAGGTTGTACAGGTGTAAATGTAAGCTTTGGGTTACTTGATCAGGATAAGGACAGAAGTCACAGCACATCCAAGGCAAATGTGAGCAGGCTTATAGAGCTGGGATGTCTATGAAATAAAAAACTTGTGGTTCTCGTGGGCCATGCAGGCTATTCCGTCATTGCAACAAAGTGGAAAGATGGTTCAAATTGCCTTCACTAGGGGGAAAACAGTGACGATGAAAAACAGAAATACATGTAGATAGTCATCAGTGTACAGCCAGCAATAGACTTACCATCATCTTCCAGTGGAATAAAGAATAAAAGATGAAAGCCCCGAGCTAGAGTGAAGACTTTCCATTGGACTTTACAAACTTCCCTTTTTTCACTGTGGTACTTGAGCCTGGTCAGTCTTCTGGCCTTCTTTTTTTCCCTTTGCGTAATTGGATGATTGCAATGTTAACTCCTCCAGTCTGCCTGAAGAAGTTTGATCCCTTATGGGATCAAACTACTGTTTTCCTAGCTTATCTTCAGGGGATGTGAAATACTTTGAACAAGTTGATACCTATTTGACAGTCATTTTATCATAATGAGCAAAGATAATTGTTTAATACTCTTGTTAGAAAACAAAATAAATTTAACAACAGCTTCTTTAAATAAATACAGCCATAGCAGGATTTGGGCTTGCCTCCCCTGAAATAAGGTAGGCATTTTACTATCCATAAGGATACAGAATCCTTGGCTACCTTCCATGGGAATTTAAAGGTGTTAAATTAGCTGCAGGAGGGTTTCACTATTGTTCCTGAAGTGTAATGGGAGCAGATTTAAATTTACAAGGGGAAAAAGCTAATAATTAA
Organism: Aythya ferina; assembly: GCF_964211825.1. NCBI lineage: Eukaryota > Metazoa > Chordata > Aves > Anseriformes > Anatidae > Aythya > Aythya ferina. Next base: position 5,736,790 of record NC_140297.1, read on the forward strand.
AAATTGAACATAAGGCCTATAAAGTACAAAATAAGTTCCCTTGGCTTGGCATACAAAACTTCATGAACAGTGGAGCTCCTGCTGTGTTACACTTTTCTAGAATGAGTAAAAAAAGGTTATCTAAAGGTGATTTTTGTTGCAAATCAGTTACGTGTGGTTTCTATGGATCTTACAGCCTATAAAATGGTCCCATTGTGGTTTCCAGTCATTATTTCATGGAGGGTTCACCCCCTACCTCGCCCCACTACACCCCCCTTCTTGTTTCCAAAATCACGTATAAATAAACAGAAGTGTTGGTGAGGATGTTGTGAGAGTTGCTAATGCCCTGGATCTGTCAGAGCTTAAGGACTTTAGGTAAAAAGCACAGCTGGCTCTGGTTCCCGCACAAATTTCATGCATTTTCCACCTCTCCACGCAGTGTCCCACGGAAGACAGGCAGCCACTTGGCCCAGTTTGTGCCATGTTCCCCACTGCACAAGGTCTGTGGGACCTCAGAATGTGGTGTTGTGATCTACCTGTATGAGCTCTGTCAGGAAAAAACAAAAAAAAAATCTCCGAATTTTAGTATGCTCGTTCCAGCTAGCTCCCTTCCCCAAATCACCTGCATCTCACCTCTTTTCAGTCTTTGCAGTCTCATTCATCTCCTCATTCCCTTTTCCTGCAAGCCACCAGTTTGTTGTTGTTCTTACTATTTTTAACTTCAGATCACTGCAAAATCCCTTCTACATTTGCTCTAACTCTTGCCATTTTTGTCAAATTAGTAGTAGAATTAGTAGCCTTTTAGTAGTATTAGTATTAGTATTGGTATTATTAGTAGTAGTACTATTAGTAGTAGTAGTAGCCTTTAGGACTGACTTGCTTCTTTTCCTATTTGGCTTTATTCAGAGCTTCTCATTGAATCTGTTCATTTCTTTAAACTTTCCTGTCCTCAGACTGAATTGCTTCTTACTTTTTCACTTCTAGTCTGTTTTCAGCCAGGCAATATAAACCCTAGGTCTCCTGGGACAGCTAAACCAATATGAGGAACATCAGACTAGTCCATTGGTGAGAGGGTTGTGAAGTGCCTATGATAATAAGAGAGTTATCCAGGCAGCCACTGGAAAATTTTTGAAGGGGATAGTAATTTCTAGCCTGTAGGAAAGCGCAAAATGGGATACAAAGCAAGGCTGGGTTACCGAAGGTAAAGCCCAGAGCTCCCTTGAATAAGATAAGGATGTTTATAGAAATGTGGTACATGGGAGCTAATCCTTTTGGGTGCCTTAGCTGATCTGAGGAATGTGATACCAGCATTTGTTGGGTGACTCAAGGCCAGTATTGGGCTAGGCCTTCTGCTGAACCCATCACAAAGGGAGGCTGAGGAAGGAATGGGAAGCTTTTTCTCTCGGCATATATTAAATTTTTATTCCACTGCTCTGGCAAGGATTATGTTTTCACCTTTTTTAGAACTCCCCTGCAAATGAGCTGTTTGGGTTTTCCTTTTCTGTTTGGAGAAGGACAACAGGAAGTTGAAAGATCTTTGGTTTCAGCTAAAGTTCCAAGGGGAGCAAAGAAGGGAAGGAAATCTGCTATTTACTGTTACAGTTTTTGCTATATACCAACATTCATGACTAAATGGCACAATCTGGGCTCAGACTTTCAATATCAAGAATAGATCACTTCTGAACACAAGAAAACAAACTGATCTGGGGAAGCTGCAAGCAGACCTCTTGGTCCCTGCCACAAAATCTTGGTGCTTGCAGAGAGTAAAGGCTGTGAAGTCAGTGCTATTCTCAAACCAAACTGCTGGCAGCCTGCAGGGCTCGAGATGTGTTTTGCAACAACTTCTTTGCTCATTAAAGATCAGCTTCTCCCGTTTGCTCCCACAGCACATTAATCATTAGCTGAAGATGGGTGGAGGGGAAGCAATATGTGTTTGGGTTTTAGCAGAACTTTTATGTGTTGAAATTGTTGGTCAGATAAGAGATGACAGGGGATCAGATTAAAGGCTGTATTTGAAACGTTTTCAATGTCATTGCAGTTCAAAAGAGCAATTCAGACTGCCAGCTGGTGTGTGCACCCCTATGTCAGGCAGGGGAGAGAGGTATGAGACTTTCTGGGATCCTTTAATTCCTCTGCTTTTCTCCATTGACTGGGTGGGGAACAAGGATCTGGCAGCCCAGGGTTATAGGAAGTCTCAATTCCTCATTCACGTCTTGAATTCTGGTTGTATACTCTGAGTATTAGTGTCTCACGCTGATCTTCACCCAGGCTTTGGTAGGATAACCAGTTTGATGCAGAGCAAGGTGACTTCAACCTGGAAAATCTGTAGTCCCATATATCATTCTGCTGTCTCCTGTGGGCTGCCATTTCACCTCTCTGTCTCCATATTCCCCACATGCAGCGAGAAGGCAGTGCTCCAAAACCATTCCCCACATTATGTGGACAAAGGGAAGGAAGTCATCCAACAGCCCTTTTGACATCACCAAGGTGCCATACATGTCACCAGCAGCCGACAGGTGGACAAAGTGACTCCATCAACTTGCTTTCAAGCCATCCATCTCCCAACACGTTGGCCTTTTCCACATGACTAGTGTAAGAATCCACGAAGGCAGCCATTCTTGGACAGAAAACCTAGGATGATTTCACTTTGCAAAGTGTTTCAGTCAGCAGCCAACCAGACTCATGCTGAGCATTCAGCATTTTATTTTTTTATACAGAAATAAATGGCAAAATTCCCATGATCTTCAAAGGGAGAGTAGGGCCCTGAGTCCGTATGTAATGCATTACTATTTGATGGAAATACTTGCTGTGCTCTGTTATTGGTGAGACTCAGAGCTTTATTTTTAACTGCTGCATTTTATTTTATTTTATTTTGGCTCTGAAGAAAACCTTTTCAGTTTATTCAGGGAAAGAAGTAAAATCTGGTCCAGGACAGTTTAAACTAAGGCTTTGCCCACAGTACAAAAATCCAGAGATTTGGATCAAGCTGTATTCCTGAACACAGACTTGGGAAAGGCAGTGTGGTGGTGATCTCAGCTCTGCTTTGCTGTGCTAACCCTGATTTCAGAAATAATCACCTCCAAATGTTGCAGCTTGAGTCTCTGCAGAAACAAAGAGGTGGATTTGCTGGGAAAGAAGCAGGCCAGAGAAAACAGTTGATATGATCGGGTGAAGCCATCCTGGGAGGAAGGGGAGCACAGACAATTGCAGCTCTCTCCGGTGTGGCTGCAGGTGATGTGGGAAAGGTTTGGTGGAACAGCATCTGGAGGCTGTGCCCAATGAAACCACCACTCTGTGACTACCAGGCTGTCTTAAACCCTGAATGTGGGACCCATGGGTGCTCCTGGAGCCAGCTGCTGCATCCATAGCTGGCTGCCTTCCCCCAGGACCCTCCTTACTTGTGCACGTGCTTTATCCCAAACACAAGCTGCAGACCACAACCCTCAAAGGGATGCCAGCAGCTGTGGGCTGATTTACGAGTTGCTGTCAAATACGATGGAATGGAAGGAGGTTTGCAAGCTTTCCAGGGAGACCAGGTGGCTCTGGGAAACTTCTCTGGGTCAGGGCTGTCAGTGATTAGTGCCCTTGGCTAGTTACAGCTTGGGAAATTTCTGCAGCTGAGCATCTGGAGGAACCCAAGACTGGGAGGAGATGGATGGGCGGTCATTCTTCATGACCCCATACTGTAGACAGGACCTAGATTGCCAGAGGCAAGTTATTCCCTAATCAAGCACTACCAGCGTTAGTGCTGTAGCCAACCCAGCAGCCCCAGTTAGGAGCCATGGCCATGTTCAACCACATGAACCAAACCCAAGAAAAATCGGGTGCATTTTGAGAGATGGTGATAAATACAGTGAGCAGATGTGAAGAAGACCCTACCAGTCACCCACGAACACTTCTCAAGGGGTCAATGCTAGAATTAGGGTTTTTCAGCATCTCTGCTGAGAAGCTCTGGACCAGCCCTGTAAGCGGGGTGAGCATATCGCATCCAGCTGAAGGACTCTGCAGCACTATTTGCCATGGTGAAGAGCCACCAAACTAGAAGCAAACTTCTTGGCTCATTGCAGCCAAGATATTGCAGGTGGCAAGGCCATATGCTAAAGCTACGCTGAGACAGCTGTGAGAGCTCTATTTATATGACATGGCTTATAAGCTTCTCCATTTGTCACTCCACATGTGTGTGTCTCATGCCAAATTTCAAGTCTTCAGTACATCTCTCTGGTTGCCCAAGAAGATCAAGATCCATCCTGGCCCAGATTCTCTCTCCTGGGTTTGATCATATTTTCTATTTGGGTTTTGGTAGGAATCCAGCTTTCACTCAACATTTTACAACATTGCTTTTTCTGTTGGTCTCCCTCTCTGCCCCTTTCTTCACCTTGTAATTCAAACGTAGATCTTCTGTACACTGATCCTGGCGTTGATCTCGATTCAGGTTTTCTCAGTGGGATCTGAGTTACAGTTGGCACACACCTAGTCCAGGGCACACAGAAATGTTCCCTGAGCAGAAACCCTGGGACAAGGTACTCTGCACTCTTTGCCCAGAAGTGGGAGGACAGGGGGACTCTGGCTGCTACAAAAGAAGAGACCTTTTGGCTGGAAGTGCATCCTTGTGTCTGTGTCTGTGCAGAAGTGGCAGCTGCCCCTCAAATAAAATATTCTCTGAAAATACAATATTCTGCAAAAATCCACCCCAGACGTCTTTGCCAATTTGTGCCACCCAGAGTAAAGACTTCAGGGAGGGAAATGGGGCATGGCTACATTTTGATGCATTCACGCTCAAGGACCCCAGCCCTGGCACCATAAGATGCTGCTCCACCACACTGTCCGAGTGAGCTGGGATGGTTTTCAGTGATGGGTGCTGACACCTTCTCCTGCTGCATCCCTTGGTGAGGGCAAAGGGAATTCATCAGGTTTAGCCCTTCCTGGGCTCACACAGAGCAAGGGGTGGCTGTGGTTGTGGTCCTCGTTGCTGGCTGCCACTGTCTCACTACTAATAGGATCAGGGTTTGGGGACAGAGCTGGGGTGGCTGCTTATACCTTGGCCCTGTGTTTCTGCACCTCACTGCAGGGCATGTGAGAGAGAAAAAAAAGCTGAGCTGACATGTGGTGGGGCAGGAGGACAGGGCAAGCAGCCAGGCTTCCTCCTGTCATGTCCTCACCACCAGTGGCTGGCCTCCGGAGCTGCTGTGACATGGAGGAACCTCCTCCTTGGCCTCCTGCCCACTGCTGCGTTGGGGCCATGAGTCAGGGAGCTGTGAGAGGAAGCCAGGGGATGTGGTCATGCTACGGGGGAGGTTTACGTGTCAAAGCCTTCCTCGTGCGTGGAGGTGGTTGCTCTAGGTGGAAATGCCCCAGTGAACGTCGCTGGTGGGCCCTTCCTTCCGTATTAGTGGTGAAGGTCCCTGTGTAAAGCTTGGAACTGGGGCCTTGTAGCAGGTTCCTGCCTGTGCTCTTACCCTTGGGGCAGCTAGGTAATGGGCAAAGGACTAGTTAGCCATGCGTGGTACACTCTTTCCAGGGATAATTAAGCACATCTGGGCCTGCTTTGTGCAACCATGGCAGGTTGGGGGCCACCAGGTGAGACCCACAAACAGCAAATGCCGAAATGGTCCCAGGGTGAGCAGGGAGCCCAGTTCTGCAGCGGCTTTAGGAACAATCAGATCCCAGCAGGGTTTGTCAGCAAGCAAAACCTAAAAGCCATCCATGTGGGGCATGAAGCTGTTCTTAAATGCACCTGTTTCACCTTTTTTTTTAAGAAAATCCAAACTGGGATAACCTATAGTCCCTATCCCCTCCATGATGCCTCCCTTTTGTTTAGAGAGAACACTGTATCCCTCTCCTGAAATCACATACAGCCCAGGAACCAGGTATGCTGGCATCAGCTTGGATAATTTGGCTGACTGAGCATGACTTTGATTCATTTATTTTTTGGGAGGGAAATATTTGGCTCAACTGGAGACTAATTCCCTCCCTCTTCTGATATTGTCTTTAATAGCCAAATCTCAGCTCGTTCGCTTGCTCTCATACCTCTGGAAACAATTGAATCAATTCCTTGTTTATAGAATGTCTGCGTTTGTGTACAGTTGACAAAAAAAAAAAAAAAAACCACACACAACAACAAAAAGAAACACAACTGCCTTCTATTGTCCTGATAGATCTCAACAGTATTAGTCTTTAAGGAAAAGCTTCACTAGATATTATGTGTTTCTTGCTCTCTTGCTGCAGGAAAGGTGCACCTTTAGAGAAATGGAAAATAAAGTCCAGGGCAATACACCCTGATCACGCTAAGAAATTCAGGTCCTGACCTAAATCCATTTTTTCATCTAGTTCTTAATCCAAATACACCTGATTTTCAGAAGCTGGACTTGAAATACACAACACAGACATGTCTATCATCGATCTCTATCACAGATAAAGTGCCTAAAGCTCTGCCTTAATAGCTTTTTTTTTTTCTTTCTTTTTTTTTTTTTTCAGGTATCTGCTGACCTCCCACATCCCTTTAGCCATCTGATGGGTGGAGAACCTGCACTTTTTCAGGATGATAGACAAGGTGACATGAAGCAATCCATCCTCGTAGGGAGGATTCCTCTGAGCAATTCTGGATGTCTACTTTGGGTGAGAAAAATCACCCCAGGACCTCACCTTTAAGAGGAGCTGGCGGTGACTTGATCTCATGAAGATATCCACCTTTGGTGTAAAAATCCCATGCCTCGGTGCTGGGAAAGGACTGCAGAGCTACATCTGATAGCAGCATGCAAGAGCAGGGCAGCCAGGGCTCCCCGTGGACAGGGTGTATGAGGGAGGCCTGAGATGCTCCCTGTGATGGACCTGGAAGTTGTGCCTCCGTGCAGCATCTCACATCTCTTTGCTCCAGAGAGCTTCAGGCTTAAACAGAGGCCAGGGAATGAGAAGTGTACTTATATTTTCCCAGCATAAAAATAACACCAGTGCAAATACACCATGTGGATTAATCAGTTAATTTCCATGTTCTAACTTTCGCATCAGGCTGGCAAAACCTCCCGGCTCCTCCTGGAGCCAGGACAGTCACCCTGGGCAAACACAGCTCAGCGCTAGCATGGGGTTTGGCTCTCCCCATCAGCCTTTGGCCCTCAACCTTGTCATGCCTTGCTGCTGCCAGCAATGTTCCCAGGGTTCAGGGTAAGCCACTGCCTGTGCTTCACATGCGGGTCCCTGAGGCTTTGCTGACACCAGCGACCCATCTGGCACAGCCGTCCTGTCCCAGTCACTCCTGGAAAGAAGCAGGGGTTCTGAAAAGAAAAACGAGTGCTCACGCAGAGCTACTCTGGCACAACCACAATGCCTTTAATTCCCATCCTCCGTTTGTTTGAAACAACATCTTCGTGTAGACAAGCTGTAAATTCAGTTCTGCCAAAAAATCAAGTTAGTCTTTGCATTTCTTAATGCTCATTAGGCAGGCCGTGCTCCTGGCTTTTTGGCTCTGAGAAGGAGCCTCTACTGGGTTTTCCATACCTTGAGTTAGCTGCTGGCTGGTCACGTCTTGCTCTGTGAAAGTAAATTTGGACACTTCCCATGCCAGGACAGGCTGCAGAGTGCAGTCTAGGGCAGTTTTTTCTAGCCTGTGGGTTTTAACTACCCAGAGAGATCGTGAAACATACATCCAACTGGTGATCAGGGAGAAGAAACAGCGTTAGCCAGCAGCAACACCTTTCCTCCTGCATGGGAAAAGAAGGATCTGAATTGCTGCTTGCAAGAGGTCACCCTAGCCAGGGAGCTGCTGACTGCCTTTAATTGCTGGCCACAGGTGCATGCTTTATCCCTGCAGCCGGTAACCACCAGCACATCTCGCTCCTTGCCTGGAGGTGCTGCCACAGGGACAGGCTGCAAACTGGTCCTAGCATGAGGAAGTTCAGAAAGTGCCAATATGTTTGGGAAAAAAAATGCAGTGAAGAAAAGCCTTATCTTCAGGCTGATATTATGTGTAGCTATTTTTACTTTGGCATATCTAATTTTCATGTGTAATCTAAGATAAACACACCATGGAGGCAAGGTAGTGCAGTTCTAAGTCAGCAGTAAACTTCTCAAAGCCAGTTCCAAGGAGGAGATAATCTTTCCCTTGTCTAGTTTGTTTGGAAAGAAAATTAAGCTGGCTGGTTCTCATTGTGTGTTTACCCATTGTATGCACATTGGTTCTGAGTGGTACAAAGTACAGCTTTTTCTGCAGCACAAATCAGCCAACAAACGCGTTCACTCGGTTTTGCTATTCTCGACTCTAAGTGATTTTAAAAAATATATAATACCAGGCTTTGCCAAAAGAGCATTTTCTGCTGAGTTTTGCTGTAAATAAAATTAGAAGTTGAGGTCTGTGTTAGAGTGAAAAATAGAAGAGTCTTTATTTCTACTTCGTGTGAACAACCTATTCATGCTACAACCTTTTTTGTGCAGAAGCAGGAATATTTTCTGCTATATCTCAAGCCAGGAACTATGTGGTTTGTGTTGCAATGAGCACAACTGCACAAGCCCCCCTTCCTCCAAGTTTGCAGGGGGAGATGTTGTTTCTACCAGGCAGGTGGACAAATTAATAATGTTCAGGAATCAGCCAGCCTTGTAACTGTAAAACCCATTGCTTAAAGGTGCTTCTGGTCTGGAGACAAGCAGTAAAAGAGAAAAACCAAGCACATTTATAAATAATTCATTGTTTTGATACAGGGTAAAGTGATGTTGTAGACACAAGTATAATCTCTAACAGATGGTTAAAACCATATCAGTGGGAACACATAGAGGTGGCACTATCTATTGACTGATTAACCATTTATGAAAACACATACTAATAACTTCATAGTCCTTTAGCAGCTCTTAAAACACCTGTGGTGTGAACTGTTCCTGGAAAACACACATCTCGCTTTTCATTAAAGAATAAGATGATTGATGTTTTATTTTTAATTTTTTCTCCTTTTCCTTTCAAAGGCAGTCTGGATGGTGCAGAGCACCATGATGGAAGGGAGAAGACACACATTAATTTGCTACAAGTATGGGCTCGTAGGACCCAAGTGACACAGCCTTCTTTTTACCTGCCTCTTTGTCTCTCACCCTCACGAAACTGAATAAAAGGGAAGGCAGTGAGATTTTTGGGTCCACCCTCAGCAGCCACTTAGTCATGGTTTCTGAGCCAAACCCGTGAGATGTGATCTCGGGAGGGTGTGGGGTGAGGTGAAAAGTCTGGTGAGGAGAACCCTCCTGACACCCAAGGAGCATCTCCTTGGAGCTATTGTAGGTAGGAAAAACTCAGAAGAGCTGACGCCACTGTGTCAACATGCTTCCTTGTGGGATTTGCAGGGGCTCTAGACCCAGATGACACCATCACAAGGCTATTTCTTCTTATAGTGTTTTGGCTTTTCCTGACTGGAAGACATCACGGAAAAGAGGGAAAAAAAAAAAAAAAAAGAAAAAAAAGAAATAAAGAAATAAAAGAAAAAGCCATAGGCAAATATTTCCTTCTTAAACACTAAGTCTGCATGTGTAGGGCACTATGGGACTGTGGGGTTGGAATATGTTTTCCCCCCTTGGATTTTCCTCAGCCCCAGTCTCCTGGTCCTCTCCAACGTTTCCTTTCTCTCCATGGTTACTCTACACAAACAATTTCCCTGCTGACTTGGTCAATGCAAAACTGCCGTAAATATGCACTGCAGATGCACCGTATTACTCACCCGTGGGGTGACTCATCCCGGAGCAAGTTGGTAAAGAGCCATACTGGGGTTTGTGAGTCAGCAAGGCTGATTTGCTTCTGAACTCACACCTACAGGGAGTGGAAGCACATCTCAGTGCCTTCCATGCAAACCCAGGGAGCCCTGCACAGGTGGCCCGGATGGCTCATCCAGGAGATTACTGGAAATTAAGAGAGGAAAAGGCTTCAGTCGATTTTATTGCTGTCACTGGCAGAAGGAGAGGGTTTGTGTAATGGGAAGGTAGCCACTGTGATCAGATGTTGGACTCAAGCCTGAGTCTTCCCATGATGAGAGCCCAAACCTTAGTCACTGGAAGCCAAGTAGGTGTTAGCACATGGTGGAGGGCAGGCACATCAAGCTGCATGAAACAATAGGAAAGCCATGCAGGTGATGCTTCTTTTTTAGGGCAGAAAGCAAGCTTCATGTCATGAGTCCGCATACAATGAATTTTCTTGCATCACCGACCCTAAGTCAGCCACAGCCCCACTGCATCCTGAGTCTGCATGGTCTCATCCTCAGGATGCTCAGAATTGTCCTCTATTTACTGTGGGTGGTTGAGTCACACCCATGAGATCATTGTTCACAAGTATTCAGGGAACCTGTCCCAAAGCATTTAGGTTTTCACGGTGACAGATAAAAACAAATTTTTCTTAACAATAAAATCAGCCAATACAGAGGGAAAACAGAGAATAAAGCAAGGAGGATATGGCATGGGAAAGTTATGTGTAATACTCATAGGAACTGTATGAAAATGTGAACGGAGAATAGAAATAAAGCCAAATGTTAAATGAGGAAACAGAGATATTTGCAATAAAAAGAGGTGTTTTTCTTTCAATTTTGTTTTTCTGTTTTCTGTTTTTTTGTTTGTTTGCTTTTTGTTTTAAAGGCTAATAGGGAAATAGCCTATTAAGCCAGAAATTTTGCATAAGTGTGGTGACTAAATTTCATGCCAGGTTGGGGCATCTGTAAGTGGAGGATGTTGTATGAATGCCAGCTTGGGGACAGGAATGCATTTGGGGCATCAGATATCTCTTTATTTTATTCAGAAATTATATAAAATATACTCATCTATCAGAAGTAGGTGGCCACAATCACACCATTTTATCTTAGTCCAAATAAAGTGAAAATTATGTATACTGGTTACGTGATACTCAAGCTGTTCCTTGTAGCCTTTTGCCCCAGAAAAGACCCAGATTCTTCAAACTCCTGACATTCTCAGGTTCTTTAGCTACTGCCTAACCTGAATCATAGAAACTTAGAATGCCTTGGGTTGGAAGGGACGTTAAAGATTGTCTAATTCCAATCCCCCTGCCATAGGCAGAGATGCCACCTGTTAGATCAGGTTGGCCAGGGCTCCATCCAGCCTGGCCTTGAACATCTCCAGGGAAGGGGCATCCACAACTTCTCTGGGCAACCTGTTCCAGTGCCTCGCTACTGTTATAGTGAAGAATCTCCTCCTAATGTCTAATGTAAATGTATCCTCTTTTAGTTTCAGACCATTCCCTCTCACCCTGAACTTCCTAAGGCTGTCCGTAACAGTTCAGATCTGCAAATCTACAACTCATATCCTGCATTATCTCCAATGGTTATCACACACTGTTTTATAGATGATAGTGTGCTATGTGCTACATTGAGGCCTGCTGAAAGAATTAGGCTTAAATGAGGGTGTCTAAAGGGTGTAAAACCCTTCTGGGTAATCATTTGTAGAATGGCTTGGTCATGCCAGGTCCAACTTGTGCTCAGTCCACTCTGCTTGCTGAGCTAAGCTTGGCCAGTACTATGATGCCCAGAACACTTGGGTTTCCTCATGTTCAGACTGTTCTGGAGTTCATGGTTACCTTCACCCAGATTTCTCCTGCCAAAGTGGTCAGTTTGTAATCTGACCAAAAGACCCAAGATTAACTGGAGGCATGGCCCCATCCCCAGAGGCTGCCTTGTCCGACGGAGAATTCACCCCCAGCACCCTGTGGTTAAGAGGACAAGAGGTACCTCTGGGTTGGGGTGCCTCAGTGCCTCGTACTCCAGGCCAAAGCACTGCTGATGCCTTGCCAGTGAAGAACCATTTCCAAATCTACCTTGTCAGGCTCCAGAAAGGGCAGAATCACAGCCTGCTCTCAGCGGAGATAAAGTTAGATGAGCCCTTATGCTCCATGAAATGCTCCATGAAACTTTGTAGGGGATGGAATATGAACATCCTTTAAATAGACTCCCTATGACTGCCTGGGGGCTGCATTTCTCATTAAGATTTTTTTTTTTTTTTTTTTTTTTTTTTTTTAATGAGCTAGAAATTCTTGGAGAATGCCTCTCCTCTTTTGCCTTCCACTTAAATCCTCCTTTCATTTCTCCACCGCACAGTTTCTTGGCTTTTGTGGTGAGACCTTTGTGGGGCTCTTGCTAACCACCATGTTCAGAGCAGCTCATTTGGTTGTCAGACCGACTGCACCTTGCTGGGTTTCCCCTTCCAGTGCCTGGGCTCCTCTCCAAGTGGTGGTGACTTCACACGAGCCCTCTCCAAGCAGGAGAAACATCTCGCTGGACTTGGAGGCAGAGGCATGAAGCTGCTCTTCAAAACTTCTTGCAGTGGAGAGGAAAATACCCATCAGCTGCTGCCAAAGACAATATAGTGCAGAAAAGCATGGATTTTTTTTTTTTTTTGTGCTTTTCTGGGGACTATTAGGAGTCTGAGGAAATGTTAAATGGACTTGGTTGGAAAGGGAAGGTCTGATGTATAGAGAAAAAGTGCTCCAGGTGGATGTGGGAAGGGTGCAGGCATCCTTCAGATCATTTATCAGCCTGAGGGACCACGGACTGCTTCCAAGAGGTCCACGAGTGGTAGCTAAGAAATGCACATTCATAGGCTTTATTTTGCTTTGTGGGAGTCTGTTGCACAGCTGGAAAATGTAATTAGGTCCTTGTGCTGTAAAATGGGCTGCACACATGCTGCTTCAGGCTGAGATTACAAGGGAAATTTGGGAATAGATTAGGCACAGGCTATCCTGGAGTGGAAATGTGCTTGATATAAATCTGGCAGGATGAGATTTGTCCCAGAAACCACCTTCTTTTGACCTCAACCATTTATCTGGGGTATCCAAGGCAGTCAGAAATGTTTGTTATAAACCTGGAAAACTCATCTACACCACTCCCTTCGGGTAGTGTTCAACCATTTCCACAGCCTGAACACAGATTTTACAGGATAAATTAGGGGACCTAATGACAGAGCAGGCTTGGAGGAAGACAGAGAGAATCCCAAGCAATAGGACCATCTTTGCAGGACATGTTCTCCTCTGCTACGGGGGTGAGGAACAGAGCTGGAAGAGGACAGTGTGTGTGCAAGGTGCATCTCTTCCTGGTTGGTGAACTGTTGAAGAGAGACACCAGGTTTGAGTTTCCTATGCATGCTGTGGGGCTAGTTGCTTCTGCTGGCGAATGTTCCTCCTCAGAGCCAGGTGAAGGATCTGAAAACTCCCATATTTGGCATTATTCCTCTATCTAACAAGTAAACAGAGCACACCGTGTATTGTCCTCTGGTATTGCCTCCAAAGGGTAATAATCTCCTGCTACTATCGTCAGCCATTCCTTCAAGTTGTAAAGATATGCATCTTTATCTATAGATTCAATTTTTTCTCTAGACTGAAGCAGGACTAGTCAGTACATTTCCATGTGAAAGGGCTTTTGTTCTTACATTACTCTGTGTGTGTGTTTTTCTTTTTTGTTGTTTGTGTGTTTTTAAACCTGGAGGAAGTCCAATGAAGAACAATAGTTAAGACTCCAAAGGTTTCAAAGTTAAGCACCCTGGTGCTGGAAGCTGCCAGAAGTCAGGCTGTTCACATGAGTTGAGTTTGATCTCCTGTTTTGATTTCTTTTAACAAGATTCTGCATATTTCAGCAGAGGGCCCTAAGCTCATTCAGTGCGTCGGTTGGACAGTGAACAATGCAGTGCGCCATAAAGCAAATACTTTCTCTAGTCATTAAGGCACAGCATGGATATCCAGGAGAGGTAAATTATATTCTTGGCTTTGCTACTACCTTTTGTTTGATGTTGAGTTGGGTGAGATAGTATCGTAATGGAAGTGTACAAGGTGGCTGAATTATGGTGGTGGTTTGGCAGCATGAGTTATGGCCTCCTCCACTGTAGATTTTTGGGCTATACTTTGCAATCTTTGTGTTCTTGCAGCTGAGCTTTTTCATAGTACAGACTGTCCTGTACGACTGGGTAGATACCTGGTGTTTTTTTTTGTTTGTTTGTTTTTTAAATGTCCTCAAAAGAAAACAGCATGACGGTGATCGCTGCCTTGTGCAGCTCACTGTGATGGTGCCTTTGTCCACTTGAGGGCGATGTGACCTGATTCAGTACACCCGACTGGCTATTCAGGGTGAAATTACGACGAAAAAATTTCGGCGTTTAATGTTGGGTGTCCAAGTGGGATCTAAGCATCTGAGTTCCCCCCGTAGCTGGTGGAAGTTCAGTCAGTACAGCCCATGGAGCATGGATGGAAATTAATCTTTCTCTAAAGTAGACCACCATCAGCTGATAGTGTGAACCCTACATTCATTCAACTGCATTCTGTGGGATTAGGACTCTCTTCCACCCTACTACCTTGTGTCTTTGAGATGTCCTTGAGTGTCCTGTATGGGCTCCAGCTGCTGCCCCAGAAGAGTCTCCCTAAGGTCCTTGATTCATCGGCCAGCTCTGTACTGGTAGTTTGGCTATCCTGAGAGCATGTCAAGTGGTACCAGATACGTCCAGAAAAGCCACATTGAGCCTCAGACCTCTGCTGACTATTACGGAAGCTTGGGCACTTAGCTTACATGTAGACACAGGCACTCAAATGCCTACATTTTAAGGGTCTTGTTTTCAAGCTGTATTCTTCGCAGAGTTACTGATAACATTGAAGAAAGAAAGATCTGCAAGTGGGGATGGAAATGTGGGACATCATTTCTAAAAGTGACCGCATGCCCACCTCTCAAACGGATTGTAAGGATCCCGTGGGTCAAGGTAGCCCAACATGAAGCAAGAGAATTTGACTTAAAATACAGGTGAGTCTGCGCTGCCAGGTTGCATAGTCAGTTTTTGCTACAAAATATGTGGCAATAGGGATTTTTGAAGGAGTAAAGCTTTGCTTTGTAAAGACCCATGATGCTCTTGTGGCAAGACATATGCTCCAAGTTTCGCCTATCACGCAATGCACTTTCTTTTTATAATTCAGGAAAGCTACTTTGTTCTCCAAGAATATGGGGATAAGCACTGAATGCCTGATAAACGTTAGTTAATCAAAATAATCTAACTTAGTTAGGTTTGGTTTATCTGTCAGGCTGATCAGTATTTATTCTTGTTGTTTGCAGAAGGAATAGGAGAGAAATAATAAAGACAGAAACATTTCAGTCTGCTATAAATTACATGAAACCAGATTAGTCCTATAGTGGCAACTGGAACAGATATTGCTAATTAACAACAGCTTAAAATAGCCAGAAAGCAATGGTCTGTAATGAAACATAGAATTTCATTATTCCTAGAAATAGGGGAAGTGTTGTAGGGCACCAGATATCCACAGCAAAAGCCCATGCTTCTTGCTGGAGCTTGCCTTCCATGACCATGTTCAGAATATTCATGTGTTCAGTTCATTTCCTAAAAGCAATTTTCACATGTGACACTTGAACTTTTTAAGTAGGAAGGTATATATTCATCTTCACTGGGTGTAAGTATCATGCTGGTGTGCTAAGAACTGTCAGAAAGACCTTTATTTTTGGGTCAGTAGAGATAAGAAAAGATCAAATCTCAGGGCTTGGAGCAAAGCATAGACCTACATATGCTTATTTCCTTGAAACCAGCTAAAGTTTAGACCTCTACAAAGCAGTTGGATCCAGAATACCTCTGCAAATATCCCCAAAACAGCTCTATCCAGTTCCTTGGGTCTGGTGACCTTCTGATAATACAATCACAGTGTGATGGTATTATTGCCCATGCAGGGTGAGTATTTGTTTTGTTTTGGAAAAAAAAAAAAAAGAGAGGAAACAACAATGTTTACCTCATAATTCATGTATGTCTTAGTGGGTTAATAGAATGGAAAATGGTTCTTGGGTCATATGATTTGTGTGTGCCTCTGATTCTTTTCTCGGATAGACAAAATTCTCCTGGCCTTTGATATAAGACAGAAATAACAGCAGGAGGGAATTAATGAAAGAAAAACATATCCCAATGGGAAAATTTCACACTGGCCTGTGCACCTCACTCCCACGGGAACATACACTGAGCAGGAATCATGACAATTAGAAAGTGCCTGTTCATGTCTAGGTAACTGCACTTGGTCTGACAGTGGCAAACCCTTTCAAAAGCGCTCTGACCTTGGCTCTGGTCTTGTGTTTTCTCCCCAGACATGTAGCAATATTTTTTCCTACCTGTTTCTCAGCAAAACCATCCAGCAAGCCCTGGCACCATGAGGGCTGACCCTCCAGCCATCTGTTGGTAACAGCAGGAGCCTGCTGGCTGCCTTGTTGTGTGAAGCACATGGTGACATTCTTGCAAGAGGGACTTCTGCTTAGCAGTCGCCCTGTAGAAGACTGAATTTACTGGCTACATCTTAAAAGCTTCCACTGTAGTGCTGAGAGTAATGGGGATATACATTCCTTCTGGCCTGCTTGCTGCTGATTTGACATCATGCCACGTGGGGGAGGTGGTGGAAATATGCAAATACTAGAAAATTAAAAATAAAAAGAGTTTAAGAATCACTCCGAGCTGAAGGGGAGGAGAGCCAGGAAGGGAAATACCTTGGGCAGAGAATTAGGCTATTTCTGTATCAAAGCCAACAGCTCCTTACTTTAATATTTAAAACCCAGGAGAGCTGAGGGAAAGGATGCTGAGAACAGGTGAGATTTTTTCAAAGACACACAACTTCCTATGATTTTCCTTGGGTGCATTTTTCTAGTGACTACTGAGTTTTATTAGAAATGTGACTTTTGTTCACCCAGGAGAACATTTACATATTCAACTCCAAATTCCTGAAAAGCTTCAGCTGGAAAACAAAGTGTGGAGAGAAGCTAGAAAAGGAGGTGGCATCAACCCACATAGCCAAAAGCCAGCTTTCATTATTGATACTTTTCTTACCAGAACCCAAAGTAAAGTGTTTCACTCTGAGTCAAAAGGATTGTTCAAGGTGTATGGAGAAGAGAAAGAGAGGCAGTTTATGTTATGTTTACCTAAAAGGATTATAGTGAAGAGTTACACAAGAAAAGAAGAGGCAGGGGGCACCATTTGCAGAAGGAAAAAATCCTTTTGGACATAACAAAAAAGCTTTTTCTTATGAGAGCACTGAAGCACTAGAAGAAGAGCCCAGAAAATGACGTCTCAGACCTTGGAGATAACAAATACTCAATGGAGCAGGGACCTAACAACCAGGTCTGACCTTGAACCTAGACCTGCTTTGATCAGAGCATTGAGCTGCAGCCCTCCAGAGGTCCCTGCCAACCCAAATTATTCTCTAGTTCTGTGAAGCTGAGATAGAGATTGAATAAAATGAAGGAAAACGTCTCTCTCCCCACCTTCCCCCCCCCCCCCCCCCCCACACACACACACACACTCATTCTTCTCTTCAGCACAGCTGGAAACTGGTGTTCTTGTGCTTTGCCATGCCTTTTTGGTCTTAATATCTCTGACCCATGCAGGTACTAATAACCATTTCAGTCACTTTGCTTAATCAATTATGCTAGTTTGAAGTTGTTTCGGTCCCCAGTTATGCTGTCTGCACCAGTGACAGTGAAATCAATTACACTGCAATGAGAAGCACTCTTACTGCACTGCCAGCACGTATAGGGATGTCTTTTAATGCTAATGGGACTGGGAAACAAGGAAGACAGAGGCCAGACAAGGCACAAGGTAGGTCTAGAAGCTCACCAGAGGGAAAACAAGAAGTTAGCTGACATTTATGGTAAGCTTTAAGCTGGTTATTGAAGTGGCATGGTATATGCATATGGATTTGTTCCCTCAAACCATCTTGTTGGTAGGAATGGCATATCCTGAGGTCCCAAGCCTGGCTATAAAAAGTCTGGTCCTGTTATACAAACCAGCAACATGATAGTCCACCAGTAACAGGTAAGGAGCTGTGCCCAGGTCTTCTTCTCAGAAAGGAACGATATATTTTTTGCCTATTTGGTGTGTGGGAATCCCAAGAGTCGTGGTTTGATTTTGGGGTTGGGAGCAATTTGGCACCACAGGCAGGGAAGTGAGCAGTCCATTGCACCAGGTACTAACAAGGTGTTAATAATGCTTGTCACACATTTAGATACTGTGGGATTTTGGGCCTGATCCAACTCACTGACTGGAGTGGGAAAGTCTATGGATTGACTTTGTTTGGTGCCGGGTCAAAACACAACCCTGTAAGTAACTGGAGGGTTCAGAAAGGGCCAGGACGCAGCGCTAAGTGAAACACTTGCCGCTGTGTGTGTCTTTGTCTGCACTAGCAAAGGCCCTGTTTGAGTGGATCCAGAAGGCTTTTGTCCCAAATATTTACAATTTGTTGCTAAAAGGAGCTGCTGAGTGTGACTTGGGGGCCTTCTCCCCACCTTTTAGCCTGAGGGAGGTGCAAAACAATGCAAGGGAGCTGCACTTCCTGCCAGGCCGGTCTCGGCCTGGGGAGGGGATGAAAGAAAACCAACCACAGACAGCAGATGTCCGATATTTTACTTAATACAGCCCACTGTGGGGGGCAGAAGAAGAACCTGTAGCAGACGGACCAGCTGAAAGCTCTGCTGGGGAACAGCCATCCTACAGCTCTTGGAAGGGGCTGGGATGTGGAGCAGCCAGACCCTTGGCCACGTGCTGGGCTGCTGCAGCGAGCTCAAGTCCTCGCTCGCTGTGGGTCACCGCATCTGCTTTGACTTTGCTGCAGCCAGTGAAAAGAGCGGGGAGCTGGTCCTTTGTCATTTATTAGAGGAGGGTTATGTCTCCTCTGGAGTTTTGGAACCCTCCAGTGAATCACAGAGAAAGCTCTGTTCCTGCCCAGCGCTGCTCTTCTGTGGTTTCAAAAGAAACCGTGCAAAAATGTTCATTCTTTCATTTGTGGAGTCTGTCCCTATAGGACTTTATTGGTGTCTCTCATCTTGAATTCAGTCTTTTTCCTGGCTTAAAGATAGCTGGTAATTGACTTACAGCTTCCTCTCCACAGGAAATTACAGTACCAGACTCCCTTTTATGCTGGTGTGTCATGGAAACATTCACATGGATTTGGGGGAAAAAGAAGAATGAAAAGGTGAGAGAATGATAGAAATCTGCCTCTGGTCTTGAGTCTGCTGTGGCTTGCCCTGATGAGAGGGGCTCAGGTTTTGTCCTGATGAGGACGGTCACTAAGAAGATCTGCGTGGTATTCATGGTCAATACAGCCCACACAGGGACTCTAACTTGGGTCTAGGTAACTTGTGTTCTTGCTTTTTCAGATGATGGTTGTTTCTCCTTGTCTGTTCCTAGAGAATCAGTAGAGAGAGGAAAAGGTCCTTGTGTTCAGTCCTGGCTGTATTCCTATTCCAGCTCAGGTTGTTACAAGACTGTCTTGGTCACCTTGAGTGCCCATGCAGAAAGGCATGTCTGCATCTTCTTGTGGATTGCGTCTCTCCATGGATTCACCAGCCACTGAACAGTGAAGGAGAAGACACTTCAAAGGCTCAAAGATCATACTTTCAGTGCAGGAAGCATGCTAACAAACCTACAGGAGAAGGAAGCCAATGCTAACTATATTAGCTAAAACTACAAGGTCTTGCAAGGTTCGCTTGTCAGGGCAAAACTGATCTCTGGGGATGGCCAGGACGGCTGGTTCCCCCGTGGAAGTGGATTATACAAGCAGGTGCATGAAGCAGGTTTTTATGATACTGTGCAGTAACAGCTGGAGGCCTCAGCACAGGATCGGGTTTCCTGGCTTGGCCCAAGATTATACATTACCACAGGGATTGCCAGAGATGTGCAATCTGGTTCAGATCAGATAAGAATATCTGCCTTCTCCCGCTGCCCTCTGTGGATGATACATCAGGACTGTCTCCCAGCGTGATTCTGTGGAGCCAAGCTCCATTCATCTCGACAGGTAATTTCACAGAATCACAGAATCACAGAATTTTCTAGGTTGGAAGAGACCTCAAGGTCATCGAGTCCAACCTCCAACCTAACGCTAACAGCCCTCCACTAAACCATATCCCTAAGCTGTACATCTAAGCGTCTTTTGAAGACTTCCAGGGATGGTGACTCCACCACTTCCCTGGGCAGCCTGTTCCAATGCCTCACAACCCTTTCTGTAAAGAAGTTCTTCCTAACATCTAACCTAAAATTTGGTCTGGCATATTGTAAAGCAGCAGAGCCATGGGGGCTTTAACTCCTGTGGCCACAGCTGCTCGTGGTGGAGCTGGTGAAGGAAGCACCTTTGCCATTCATTGCATGATCCAGCTTCCCCCTTTGTGGCCTCAGCAAGATGAGCAGCTACTACCCAGCTGTAAAAGGCTTTTTCCTTCCATTTGGTTGTATACAGATGGAGACTTGCTGTGGTACAGGCAAGTATGGACCACGTGCCCATGGCTGTGTCACATTACTTGGGCATCTCTAGGTTGGCAGGTTGCTGTTCCCCTGTTATCCAGCTCTACTGCACCTCTTTCTTCTGATATATTGATTGAGGGGAAGGCTGGTCTGATAAATTTTCTTGATAGGAATCTAGACAGAAATAAAGCTGCCAAAACATCCATGCGCAGGAAAGGCTTTTCTCTCATGCAATTGCAAGTAGGAGGAGTGGTGATCTGCAGAAGGAGCCTTTGCATGATACCAGGTAAGCATGGCCCATAATCCACAAGCTCCTGTGGGATATCATCAGCCATCACCTTCAAAGTAAAGGGTCAACTCTGCCAAAGGTCGCTATGATCCAATTATGAAACGGCACAAAGAGTCCTCCAGCACTTTACAAAATAGCGCGGAGGTCCAAGACCTGACACAGGAGATGGCAGTGAGTAGTGCCGAGCTGGGATTTGAGGAACCCTGGATGTGACATAGCCAACATTACAATGCTCTCATCTGAACATGCTGATCCAGCTTGATAAGGCGCTGTGGGAAGAATAAACAGTAAATCCCCAGGGAAGTCTCACACTAGCAAACCCTAGTGAAGAGGAGAGGCAAATTCTAAGTAGCTGGAGCCCTTTGAGGTTTCTGGTCAAAGTGTCACGGCTGTTCAGCGAAGAGCCTGGAGAATAAAAGACTATAACCATAACAAAGCAGTATAATTTAGGACTGCAGCTCCTGGGGCTGTTGCTGAGCCATCAGGCAGGGGCTGCTGGAGAGCTGTGATATGAGACGGGCTGACCTGGAGGGCAGCTCAGCGGGGGGAGACACGTGGTGGTGGCCTGGCAGGGTGGGTAAAAGCTTGGGGAGCCGCTGGGGTTTGCTGTAGTTTTATCTCCTCCAAGATGCCTTGGCTGTACGCACAGGACGTGGCGTGCTGCCACACTCGGGGATGTCTCTGCCAGGGGGGATCAGACCTACAGAGGCTTTGGCACGTGTGTTGGAGCAGGGCTGGGTTGGCCTCTCAGGAGCTGCTGGAAACACGTGTGCTACCAGGCTGGGAGGAGAAATTTGGGTTTGAAAGCAGCTGGAGGGTACATGCACCACCTCAACTCAGTGCTGAAATATGAAGGTCCCCCCCAGCAGCATGAGGGTGTCTGTATTATTAGGCAGTGATCACAGCACGGATGTGCTGGCATTTCCCAGGTGATGCCCAGGCACAGTGTGGGAGTTGTCACAGGGACATGATCGCACGTCTGTTTTGAAGGACAAGACATCTGTGGTATAGATGACATCAGTGGCATAGACGCAAGCGGTGCTCCTGTACCACACGTCCTCAGGGCTGCAAAAGGGACTCGTGCCCACCCTGCTGGCATCTGCAGCCAGGATCGTGCCCTGAATCGGGGCTAGAAGTCAGGGAAGACCTTGCTGTCCATCATGTGCTCAAGCCACTTCACAAAATGGCCTCCTAGAGGGCTGTCTGCTCATTTATAGTCACCTCTGAACTCTCCCCGGCTTCTGCCAGGTTAACACACGGACTCCTCAGCCCTGCAGTTGCTCAAAAAGAAAAAAATAATTAGGTGGGATCTGGGCTGCAAAATAGCAGCTGAGTGCTCTGCATTGCTACACTTATCTCCTGCAATGTGAGCCTTTATTCTGGCACTTGAAGTTTGCCGTGATTTAAATATCCTGACAGTGGTGCATCCCTGTGGCTCTCAAGAGCTGCCATCATTTGAACAGCACTTTGCAAAAATACAAGCTGCGAAATTTCCTGGTTGCTTGGGAAAAAGCAGCGAGGAACTGCTGCTGGCTGCTGTCTTACAGCACAACGGAGCCGCACGCGGCTCGGCTTTTCGGCGTTAAAAGTTGATGAATAATAGGGGCTAACAAAATAACAGAAGGTTCTTCCTTGCACTGCCCGGGGAACAGGAAATTCTGCACGGGCGAGCACGCGGAGGTGAACAAAGCGTTAAACCCTGGCAGAGCAGCTGCTGCTGACCTTCTGGTCCCAGCACCGCTAAACAAAGCTCCTGTTACAGCTGAACTTTAGTACCAACTTCTGCTGCTCCAGGGATCCTCGCA
The DNA here is from genome assembly GCF_964211825.1 of Aythya ferina. Lineage (NCBI taxonomy): Eukaryota > Metazoa > Chordata > Aves > Anseriformes > Anatidae > Aythya > Aythya ferina. Next base: position 5,759,074 of record NC_140297.1, read on the forward strand.
AAAGTACACAGTGAGCTGCAGCTAGCACGGCATGCTTCGCTGGGGCAGCGGTGAAGCTGGCAGAGGCCACCACGTCCTGTCCCCAGGCTGTCCCCAAAGCCCTCCTTTGCTGTTGCCAGTGGTTTAGGACTCACGAAGATGGAGATCAGTAGATGTTAATTGATATACCCCCCCTAAAGATCTGAATTTCTGCTGAAACATTTGGCCATTGCACAGCAATGAGTTCCGCAGGTGAATTCCATGCACTTGGGAAAACATTTCATTTTACGTCTAAAATGTGCTTAATTGCAAATTTTCCGAGTGGTCCTGGGTATAATTGTTTAATATACATCTTTCCCTCCCTATTCATGGTTTTACAAGCTCTAATATCATATTCTCACAGAAATCTTTCACTTCAGAGGAAGAACCCAAATCCTTTCAGTCTGTTCTCACATGGGAGCCTCCCGTCGCCTACATTTAACACTGGGCATCCTTGCTGCCCCCTGCATCACTTCTGCAGAAAACAGGATTTGAGGCAATTCCCAGCAGAGGACTTACAGTTACGGTCCAGGCTCTTAGCGTGACATAATGATATGTGAGAAAATTGTGGCAGTTCTCATCCTCCAAGGGGGCTGATGCTGGAATACCCAACAGGGAAAAAAAGAAAAAAAGAAAAAAGAAAAAAAAAAAGAGAGAGAAAAAAAGCATGCATTTAAGGAAACACTGTAAGAAATATCCTGCTGGCTCACCTCTTCAAAGAGATATCAAGGTAGTTTTGGGAAAATTAGCTCAAGCAGTGGTTTCTAAGAGTCTTCTGATATAGCAAAGTCCCTCTGAGACCCTGCCCTTTCCTCCACATGATCACTTGGTCCAAAAACTGTGAATTTGTTCTATGAAATAACAAAGAAGAATCAGCAGACTTTGATGGGGTTGAGGCACATAATAGAGAAGTGGGACAAAAAATAACCAATATGGGTTGAAATAACAAAAGCCACCAACTCAATGCTTTCTGCATGCAGCTGGGTTAGTTGTGCCGCCTAGTTTTGACAAGTTGAGCTGGAAATTTGCCCTCATCCATCTCAGTGCTTTTTAAGCATCCAGCTTACAGTGAGGTCAACCCCAGAGCTGTCCAAGATTTACTTTTTGCTGCTCAGATCAAGAGCTCTCACGTTCCTTGGCCTTACTGCTCCCAACCTATTGCCATTCCGCTGACAGAAGGGCGAGGGAAATGGGATCCATGTGGCTGCTGCTGAAGGTTGCTCTCCAGATGTGCAAGCATATGGGGGATGTATTTTGGGAAACAGGTGGGACAGCCAGCAAAGGATTATCTGATATTTAACAATGAAATGTTTGAGATCACCCATAAGATGAGCTCATTTTTTCTAATATCATTTCCTGGGTGCCTGGAAGGATGAGAACTGAGGAGCTGGGAGACTCTTTGGGCTTCCTTGTTCCCAGCCCAGTGGTAAGAAGTATCCCAAAGTGGGTGAGCTCTCACACGCATGGCTTGCAGGCTGCTGTGAACAAAAGGCCATGCGAATTACCACGTTGGATCCCTCTGGGCATGTAACACCCTGTTGTGGCATGGCTGGTAACTTCTCATTGAAAGCTATGAGAAGCAGGGAATGTATGCACCACCTAGATCTGGGAGTCTGGTACCCAGCTCCTCAGCATCCAGCCAGGGGAGACAGGGAGCAGCCACTTCACCATCCATTTGTTAAAACTTGAATGTTTTGATTTGGACCTGACTGGGAATTGGCTTCATGAGACATCCTCTGCCCTCCTCAAAGCAACATTTATTACTTGGGATGAATCTTCACCTTTCAAAGACAGTTTAAAGTCAGCTCCAAACTGATCTGTGCCTCAGTGTGCCCCTGCGATGGAGCAGGACCATGGCTTGAAAACTGCCTTGCTTGCACCACAGGTGAGTGCTGCAATTCCCATGTTGCAGCAAGTATTTGTGGTTGAAGCCATGAAGTCTGGTGCAAGGAGGTGAGTGCCTTGCAGAGATCACTTTGGGCTCTCTGAGCCTGTGGGGCTGCTCTTCTCCCACCAGGATGGGAGGCAGAACTGCGCCACGCTGCCAGGGCTCCCGCGTGAGTCACGCTGTCCCTGGGGGTTTTGCTCCTGTTCCTGGGTTTTTGTGAATTCTCACCTTCCCTTTCGAAAATCTGTGATCCTGATGGTTGCTAGGAAAGATTTGAAAGCAGGGTGTATTGCAAGGCTTAACACCTCAAAATTTACACTAAAATCTGACGCTTCTTGGTTTCAGAAGCCTGCTGTGGGTGTGTGTGGAGGCACAGGCAGTGGCACTGGTGCTTTTAGCGGTAACATTGGCAGCATTAATATTAACAGAGCCACCGTGGCCCAGGATTTCATTTGCCTTTGCTGTGTGATAACAACTCAACCTGGGGAATTATCTCCTGTGGGTACTGCAGAAGGGATGTGTGAGACCACCCTGCCCCAAGGAGCTCCTGATCCAGGCACGAGGGCTTTGACTCACAGCAGCTGCCCCTTCCCCTCAACCACCCGCACCTCTCCCTGGGGTTGTAGCTCCTCAGCCTCTGCCCTAGCCCACCTGGTACATCAAGGTTAATCAATATTGGGGTTTGCTCAAGTGGCTTTGATGGGATTAGCTCAGCACCTCCCAGAGACCTTGGGAGCGGTGTGGTGGTGGTACCCACTCCCATTCCTTCAGGAACCATTGGCTTTTGAGAAAAGATGCTGTGAGGGGAGGTAGAGAAGGTATTTAGAGAGGTGCCAGGAGCAGGCTGAGCCTTTTTTCCATGGTGCTTGTCAGGAAGAAGCGCTGCAGCTGGCTGGGAGGTTGCTTGCCTCCCCCTGCCAGATCTGTGTGTAACTGGTGACAGACTGGTGCACCAGGTTCACAGCTACATGGGATGCAGTAGGTGGGAGTCTTCCTGGCATCCTTGGAGCTTCCATACATCAGCCTGGGTCAGGAGGATTCGCAGGCATGGTTGTGCCCCTGCCAGTATTTGTCAGGAGCTGAGATCTGGGTGTCACTGGGAAGCGTGGCCAAGTTTCCAATCTGGATGATGCTGCGTGAAGCTGCCAAGATTAAGCCCTCACCCAGGACCTCTGGGAAGGTGCCTGGGGCATGGCTCATCCCTCTTTCACACCACCCACAGGCCACCCTTCCAGCCCTGCAACTCCACGGGCACATCACTTGTTTCACAAGCACCAGAGCCTTGGGTGTCCCTGCCGATGGGCATCCACCTGTAAAAGCACGAGGAACACTTGCCAGCTTCTCAGCACCATTGCCACGAATTAAAGAATGTTTTTGGAGGCTGCCTGATGTCCCTGTAGTGCCCTTCAGAGGTGTCCTAGGCACCAGGGCTTTTATCTCCTAAACCCACAGCCTGGTGCCCTGTGCGATGTGATCTTGACAAAGGGAATAGGGAAGAAATGTGAAAATGTACCCAAGAGCCAAACCTCCACCCTCCATGGTTGCTTTGGTCACCGTGAATTGCCAGAAGATGCAAGACTAGCAGGAGAGAGGATGGGTTGAGCAGAGGTCCATTAGTGATTCCCTACCCCCAGCATATGGCTAATTAAAATTTCTAATTAAGGCACTGTGGGGGTGAAGAAAGGAAGCTCTTGGCCGAAAGTCCCCCCTCCTTTTTCTGTATTTCCTTCGATAGCTTTATAAATTTCCCCCCTAAATTAACTAATTAATATCACCTAATCAGTTAATAGAATTAGCTAATTAGATTGCTTAATGGAATTTCTGAAGAGCAGATTTAGAAGCTCTTAAGGAGACTTTAATCACTTTTTATCTGGGAAGCGGGGCACCAGTGTCTGCGTTCGTTCAGCAACTTGCAGCAATCACTGTTATCAGCAGAACGTTTCTGAAAATCACTAATCGGGCTTCATCCTGCTGTAGAGTCACAGCTGCAATTACCCAGGCTCGAAAGGTCAGGTTGAGCCTTGCTGGCTTGTCCCTCCGAGTTGCCTGCACACAATCCCATCAAAAATCCACTGCTCTCGAGCACTCGGTGCACATATTTTAATAAAATCAGCTCTAGGGCACGGCGCTGCAGAAGTCGCCAACCTCCCTGCAGGATCTGGAGTGGCTTGTTAGCCCCGTGGCATTTTCTCAGCTTGTTTGCTGATGGTGTGCTTAAGTGGTGGTAAGTGATAGCAAATCGCTCCCGCAGCCACTGCGGGCAGGGGGCAAAGTTTGCTCCCGATCCCCTACGCAGGGGCGTGCAAAGCCACACAGACACACACGCAGCCCTGCACACCCTGCCGGCTGCTCCCGATCACAAGACAGCAGTGAAGGAAAAAGTATAATATGTGCTGGGAAAAATGTAGCACTGGGTGAAGTACAAACTCTGCATGCAGTGGACATGCACGGTGTGCAGCCACCACCAAAGATAAAGCTCTCTAGGGAGCACAAGGCAGCTCCGGCAAGCAGTTATTGCTCAGGGTTGGTTGCTGGAGAGGGGTGAGGGGAGGACCTGGGGTTGTAATGGTGTCCAGCCACATGTAGGCTGCTTTTGCTGGGACATCCAGAGCTGTTCTGGCTTTGGACGCTGGCCCTCGGTGCTTTTCAGCAGTGTGAAGTGTGGGTGAAGGCTGGAGAGTCTGTCCCTGCTCTTTGGGGACACCGTATGAGAGCAGGAGATCCTTGGGATCCAAGGTGAGCCCAGCTCACCAAGCCCAGCAGGAGGAATTGGGGGAAAACAAGCCGGTTTCAAAGAACCCATTTCATTTTCCTGCACAGCAAAGACCAGATCCTGAGTGTGATGCAGAGCTCCTCAGACTAGCTGGACTCGCAGAATTACAGAATACCCTGCATTAGAAGGGACCCACAAGGATCACTGAGTCCAACTGCTGGCCCCACACAGCTGGGCTGATGCTCCCCAGCACACTGTCTGGCCATGTACAGTGATGGGAAAGGAGGCACGGACCTCACACAGCCTGACTAAGGTAGCCTTGAAACAATTCCCAAGCTGTGTGCAGCTTCCAGCCCCCACGTTAACTGGCTTGTTATCAGGGAGGCTGTCAACAGGCAGAGATGAATGTGGACACGCAGTCCCATTTGGGGTCCAGGAGTCTGGTGTCTGTTTCAGGCAGAGGCTCATCCTGGTGTCTGGGACTCATTCAATTCTGCTCGCCCTGGGCAAGATGTGTCTGCCCTGCAAGCAAAAGTCAGGTTGGCACAGCCTGACCTGCAAACTGATGGCAATTTGATCCAGCCCTGGGTTTTGGCACCTCGACCCGAGATGGGCACAGCAGCCAAAGGCTGTGCTGTTTCTAGCAGCTGCTGGATCTCTGGTGTGACCTGCTGCTCTCGCTCTGAGCATAGTTTGGAGGAGCAGGAGAATGACTTGGTGCCAGCTCTCACCATGCTCTACCTCTCTGTCCACTGTGCCCACAGGAGCTAATTAAACAATTACACTGCAATAAGCTCTGTGCACAATGACATGCTCTAGGAATTCCTAAGAAGTCAACATTTTTCTATGGTTATTGAGATGGGCTCCTTTTCCAGGGCTGTCTCCATTGCATTTTAGCCAGCAGCCAGCATGGCTGCCTGGCTGCAGCTCCCACGGGTGGCAAGGAGCTGACAGGTATCACCTGGACCTGTGCAAATATAATTGGTTTAATTCATCCTAATTCATCTTTCTGTAGGGGCTCCTGGAGAGAGGTCAGCCCCTGCATGAGTGAAAAGCTGGGCTGACAGTGGAGCAGGACAGTCCACAACCTTCAGCCTTTCCAGACTTGTTCTCCTCGTTCATGGGAACAAAAGCAAGGTTTTTAAAATATTTCCCTGTGACATGTGGCATTTTCTAGAGCTGCAGATGCTTAAGTCTCTGCCATGCCTGAGGGTTCAGAGGACAGTTTTATCTCAGACTGCACCAGAACAGGACTGAAGGCATAAGCCTGGCAAGCCTGAAGGTCTCAGGGTGGTGAGGGTTTGCTCAGGTAGGTCAGCAACAAGGAAAAAAACCTTTTCAGAGCCTTTTTCAGGCTTTTGCTATGAGTAATAGTCAGGAAGAGCCTGTCCATGTGTTCTGGCTGTCCAGGATCAGAGATCTTCGCCTCCTAGTCAAGCTCCCTAATGCAGACACCTGAATCTTCCTTCTCTGCCCCTCTGGCACCAACAAAGTCATTCTGATGAAGTTCCCATCAAAACCAACCCTTCTGAAAGTGCACACTGTGCTGGGACTTAAGTCTTAAGTCTTAATAAAAATGTCTAGGCAATTGTCCAGGGAATTTGACCCCCCTGTTTTCCCTTCTTGCTTGTGGATTTCCTGTGAACAAGCTGAGACCTCTAGATTTCCTAAGTGTCTGGAATTTCTCTGCCATTAACCTTCACAAGCCATTCTAGGCTGGGATTGCCTGCAAACCAAAATCAGGACTCTTTCCTGTGGACATCTCCATCTGATATAAACGTTGTTCTCAGTGGAGAAAACCAGGCATTTTAAATAGGGTGATTTGCCTCTGCCTTGGAAGACATGGAGAGAAGTTAATGAACTGAACCATGCAAAGATCTTTAAGAGTCAGCACAGACTTACACAGAGATATTGGAGTGACACAAATGTTTTGGTGCCTCATCTTTGAGCGTGTTGTTGCTCACAAACTTGCCTTGAAGACAGTGAGGAACATATTATCTGAGAGACTGCAGTCCCTGAGACATGGGGCTTGGAGGGACAACCCGAGATGAGGGTAATGAACCGACCTTCTCCACCCAACCAGCTGCAATATTCTAAAGCATCAGTGCTCAAATCAGTGCACCTTACTGTATTGCCAGCACTTTACAGACCTGTTAGTAGTCACTAAAAATTACTGGGGTTTTGGGATAAGGATACCAGTTCACATTATCAGGCATGAATCAATTAACATAAAGGTTTTGCAATGTTAATAAACAGTTTCCATCCCCTCCAAGGGATGGAAATCCATGGATATCACAAGGCCCATGGCACAATGAGGAGAAGCTGCAGGGTTTTTTGGCACTAATGTTAGCCTGAAGAGTTAAGATCATCTTTTGGTGATGGCACTGATTTCCCTAGCATGGAAGAAGTGTGATGATTGAACAGCATCTGATGAGCAGATATGTTCAGGCTGAAGGACTGGTCATAATCCATGAGTTGTATTTTGCAGCACTCTACATATAAGTAAAAATTGTCCATATTTTACAGGCTGGTGAAGACAAGCAGACAGAATATTTCAGCACATATCACATTGCAAATGGGTTTCAATGAGTTAAACATGGATGTCTAATGCCATTTTTGATGCTTCAAGTTATTTGGGACATCCTCACAGAGACGACCAGGACCTAGAGGAGATGCATGCCCTTATGGAGCAGGAGTTGGAGCCCATGATGGAGAACAAGTGGCGAGAAACTTTATCTATGGGCAGCCAAATCCCATCCTGGGTGTTTTTGGAGAGACGTGAAGTATCAGGGAGTCACTGCTAATATTGTGCTCATGTTCTGGGAGTCTCCCTTTCTCTCATGATGCTCCTGGGATGAAGGTGGGCAGGTGTGTGCTGTGTGCCAGCATGGACAGTCTCAGAGGAATTAAGCTGGTTACATATCTCACAGACCTGCTGCTGAAACCCCATCCTTCCATTACTGCTGTTGTAGCTAAGGGCCTTAAGAAGAAACATTTGGGTTTTGTACTTGGGTGCTTGCAGCAGGGCAGCTCCACGTGCGAGTGTCTGCTGCCCTAACAGTACCTCTGCCGGCAGCTGCCTTGGTAACAGCGTGGTGATGAGGACCATATGGCACAAACGCAGCACTGCTGCTCTAGGAACATCTCTTAACCCTTTGGAGGGCATCTTCTGCCAGGACTGGTAACGTGGTGGGTTTAAATGGCTGTACAGAGGCTAAGCAGTGCAGCCTCTCAGATTTGGTAGTGGTCCCCTGAAGATGCCCAAGGAACAAAGGAGAAATGAAGGAAATCCGAAGTGGTGCTTTCAGTTCTCTATTGCCCCGCTTGCTGAGAAATAGCAGATGAGTGGCTTCCTGATCCACAGGCTTGTGTCCACAGGCTTGTGTTTCAGGTCCCTTGGTAGACTTTGAGGAACCTGTCGAGTTTATAAAACTTCTCCACTCGTGTACAGCTGCTTGCACCCTGATGTAAGCTCATGAAAGTGACAGCAATATTGTTCCATCCATCTAGTCATGTAGATTTCTTAGCCTGCCAGTTGGATTCCTGTTGTAATGTCTTGGCAATGGCAAAATTAATTTCACTAGGAATACCAAAATATTGCTGGAAAATTACACTGAAAACAGTAAAATAGGCTGAAAATGCTAAAGAACTGGTGGATTAGCCAACTTTAACAGTGACTAGATGCATGGAGAAAAGCAGAAAAACAGGAAAAGGATATATAATATTTCCACCGGACACTTTGCAATATGTCATATGGAGCCCTTCCGAGGCAGTGTTGTTAGCTTTAATAAGCCCTGATGGATTTTTTTTTCTTTTTTTTTTTTTTTTTTTTTTTTTTTTTTTCCAGGAACTTGCCTAATTCCTTTATGAGCCCTTGTGCATTTCTAGCATCCACAACATCCTGCAGCAAGGACCTCCACAGCTCAACTGCACGTTGGGTAATGAACCACATCCTTTTGTTTGTTTAAGCCATCTGCCTGCTAGTTTTACTTGCTGGTTTCTTATTCCTGTACTGGTGGAGACCACGGACACCTGGTCCTTGTTTATCTTCTTTGAGCCACTAATGAGTTTTTAGACATCACAATCCTACCCTCTCCCCAATGACTTCCAAAGACAGACAAGTCCTAGCTTATTTGATCATCGTACAGTGTGTTATACAAAGGCCATTCCATAACTGTGCTATATTTGTCCATTCCAGATGTTTCATATTCAGCAAAGTGTTTGTGATAGCAGACTTCACGTAAACTTCTGAAAAGCGTGGTTGTATGTAATCATTTTGGAGAGATGTGGAGATGGACAGTGATGTGAATGTGCAATTACAGCGGGAACAGTAGGAACATGGAAAGATTTTGACTAAAATGCTTGTCTCTAAATAGTGTCTCCCATTTTTACAAGCTTCCTAAGAAGATTATTTTTCTTATTCACAACACCCATGAAACTGAGTACACAAAGCAGGGTCTAGTTGTTAAGTCTTGCTCAGGGATTGTATTCTGACCCAGCAAAAATGAATAACGTTGACAGCTAAAATATTGCTCCATTGGACATTGCTTCGGTGTGCCCATTTTCACAGGCTTTGATTCCTACACTCCTTGAACATGTGAAAATTTTCTATTTTCCAAAACGGCAAGCTTATGTTAATTTTCCCTTAGTCAGGTCACTAGCAAAGCTGTGTAAACAAATGACCTGTATCCATAATCTTCTCCAGTTCCCCCTATTGATTTCACTCTGCTATTTTTCTGCCAAATATTAGCAAATCTTCCTTCAGGAATGGAGAAATTTTGAATGCTGCTTAGATGGGGTGAGTCAGGGGAGACTGAAAACAGCCTGCTCGTATCTTTCTCATGATCATAGACTGGGGTTGAGGAAGACACCCACGCTGATATGGTTTATAAAGCATAATCAAAGAACATCACACATGAGAGCATGGTATTTTTGGTATTTTGATTCTGAAAGCATGTGTTTTTGCAGTGCCAACAGGACAACAATTCAGTGGACCCGTTCACTGCTGCATGTTGAAAAACATTCACACCATAACTGCAATGAGTAGAGCTGTTCTGAAGTGGCTCCCCCAGAGACTGGTCTTCCTCCGACACTGTTTAAGGTTTTGTATAAGTTATTTGGCAGTGATATAGAACATATAGGGGTTAGGAACCATTTATGGCATTACAGATGACACAGAAATTTGCAGACTGGCAAATCAGGAAGATATGGGTTACTCACACTGAGAGATATGGATTGTGTACTTAACTGGCCATGGCTCAGCAGGATGCTTTTAGTCCAGCCTAATAGGAGGGAGTCCCTCTGGGATTGAAGAATGCAAGGCTGTGCTTACAGAAAAGCAAGCTCCGTGTTTGAAAGCAGTCTCTTGAGGAATGGCTTCAGGGTCATCTGCAATAACCCTTCAGGATGAGCTCTCATTGCAGTTCCAGGGAGAGTGAAGCCAATCTTTGGATTTATTTAAAAGGCAGGTAATGCCACCTGGCACAGGGAGAAGACAGCCCTGGGCGGAATGCCATGCTGTGTCAAGGTGTGTTGGAAGAGTAAGCATGAAGAAGAGTTCTGAGAAGTGGACAGCAGTAGCTGGAAATAAAAAAATTGCAAGCTCAGACTAAACCTCAGATCCCAAAGGCTGGAGGCATCAAATACGGACCTGTCTGGAGAGCGGTGATGGACCAGGCCCTCTCCAGAGAGGCTGCCAAGCATCCCGGCTTGTGCTTCAGCTCAGCTTTGAGGGGATATTGTGTATGGGTGCAGCTGGAGGAGTGGTGGCCTCCTGGACCAGTGAGGTTCTGGATGTGATCCTCCTTTCACCCCATGTTGTCTCAGGTCTGACAGCTCTTATTCATCCTTGGTAAGAGAAAGCTGATCAGCTTCAGGCTGCCATGAAGGACTCATGAAGGAATCTTTGGGTTTTGTAAGGAGAAACTTGTCCATTAAGTGCTTGAGGCCATGCAGATGAGCTGATGATCCCTTACACCAGTGATCTTTGTTGCACAGCAGTACACAGCAACATGTGCACTCATGTGCAAGCTACACACCCACGGGATGCGTAACCCCACTGGTGACATCCAGGGCAGCACCACGACTTCTCTGCTCACTCAGACAGTTTTTTTTTTTTTTTTTTTTTTTTTTTCTCTGTTCATATGCCCTTCAAATTCTTCAAAGCACAGAATTTACACAAACAGGAGCTGGTTGCTTTTTTGCTTCCCCTGCAAAACAAAAGAAGAGAGAGAAAGGCTTGCGTACATGAAGAAAAAGCTCCAGAAGAACAACCTGACAGCTGACAGCTCAGACAGGGTCTCCCCCAGGGAAGGGAATGCATTATATTAACCGTGGTACACCAAGGAGCCTCGCGCATACATCACTTTCCAAAATGTTTTTAAAAGTTCATTAACTTCCAGTGGAAAGTTGTGGCTGCATCAGTTGCCTTGGAGCCATTTTCGCCGACTCTTGGCCCTGGCTCGGGAATACTTTGTTGATTTAGACGGGTCTATTAGAAAGTGTAAGTCTGCTGGGATATATAAAAGGCGAAGCTTCACTCTCCTGAACATTTCCTTAGTACAGCACTTTAAAAAATTGCACGGGAAGCAGGCTTTGAATGCCTTGCTGCTTTTTAACTGCTGGACTTTCAGCTTGAATGTTTCAACTTGGTTAGTAACCTGTAAATGACACCAATAAAAGGGATTCTGAATGGGGAGGGAGGAGAGAAAGAAAAAGATGCGATTCATCCAGTACTTCTGCTGCTTCTGGGAATTTGTTTCTCACCAGCAAGAAAAACACCTGGCACCCAGCAAGGACCATGTGCTGGAAAGCTGGATGTAACCCCCATTTATTCAAGGGAAGTCTTTATTTATTTATTTATTTATTTCAGGGGGTGGGGGAGTGATGGTGGTGAAAAGAGTAGTATGTATCTATAATATCACAGCATGGAAAATAGTGGGGTGAAATATTTTCAGTGTTGTTTCTACCACTTTTGTGAGGTGTTCTCTACCAGTCCCAGGGGTTCAGATGGGGGTGAAGAATCACAGCCTCCTCCTCTTCCTCTTCTTTGTGAAGCTGGGAGCAGTGGTGCCCACGGATGCCCTGGGGATGCAGCCACAGCACAGCACCAGCCGGGTGCTCAGGACCTGCCCTCCTACACCACAGGCTCTGGCCCTGCCACCATCCCCATGGCTTTTGCCAATATTATTCCTGGTGTGGATGGAGGGGAAATGGAAGAAAAAATCCTGGGCAATCAATGAAGGTCTATCCTAAACACATGCCTTTGTGAAACTGTAACTACTGTAGTTTTGGGGGACCTCCCTCCCCCACAAAATAATTATATTTTCAAGTTTTTTTCTGTTTCTTTCATGGTCCCAACCACCAAAATATCCTCAGACACTGTATTTTCCCTTCCTTTTTATTCTCTCTTCCTCCAGCTTGACAGTTGAAACATTAGAAGGAGAAGGGGATTTAACAAAAGGAAGGAGATAGTCAAGCTGTCATCTTCATTTGAAAGTAAGAACAATACAAAGTCTTTGCTAAATGTATTTATCTTTTTTTTTCCCCCTTCTTCTCAATCAGATCAAGTATTGCATGACGGCCAAAGAGAAATTGCTGTGTTTTTCTGGCCCTGGCATACGCTGTACGCCGTTACGCCTAATATATATTTATTTAAAATATTAATGCAGATGACTGAGCACTGCCTGCCTGATAAGCGTGCTCATCGGAGACTTTCTGTGCACATTGTCTTCTCTTTCTTTCAGAGCCTCACTCAGGGGCCTTGTTGGAAGGAGAAATATACTGGAGAGTAAAGGTTTGCTTCCTACCCTATAGGAATTTTTTTAATTACCATTTTGACAGGGAACAAGTTTAACTGGCTCTTCAGCCACAGACTATAAGGTCATTGCTATCACAGGCCATAAAGAAGATACAAAAATGAGGTAATAAAGTATATGGGCTGTGTATGTCTGGTAATTTAACATTATTCTTGTAACCCTCTGAGTCACCTGTGACTAATTTAAAAATGCTGATGCACTTAGATGAAAGCCACAGTAAACCACCTAAATCAGAGTCTCAGAGCTGTAAACACTGGGGGTGGGGAGGAGGACAGAGATGAGGAGTGGATCTGAGCTTTTATCTGAAAAGATGCAATCAAGATGTGCCTTCAGCCAACGGCGCACAGATTCCCAGAAGTTGCCTGCTTCACACAGGCATCCCAACACACTCTTCACCCTCTGCCTGCTTGGGATTTGGATTACTGCTCTTTTTTCCCCTTCTCCTTGGCCAGCAGCTGTTTGTTTGTTTTTCAGCAGTCGGTATCAGAGGGTTGGAGGATGGTTTTCCTGTGCGTAGGCAGTATTTCCAGGTGGGATGCCCAAACAACAAGGGCTGCCGTGCATAGCTGCTGGTTGCGAGGGGACCCAGGGATCTTCTGTGCCCCTTTTTCCATGGAGACTGATCCTCAGCCAGCTTACAGAGCCATTTTGCTGTGATGAAACTGATGCAAATCGTCTCAGCCCCCAAAACCCTGTTGTCCCCATCCCCCTGCAGCTGTACTTTCGCACACTGTGCCTGGCAGGGAGCGAGGCATGGCTCACCCCGGGGTGAGCTGGTTCGGGGAACTCAACCAGCAGGAAATTATTGGCTTGTCTGGGAGGGTTTCTGCTGGCTTAGCTCTCCAGCTTTCCGAGCCAGCTGCCTGCAGGGGGAGGGCAGGTGCCTCGGGGGAGGGTGGGATCCCAGATCCAGCGAGTTAAAGTTTATGGGGGCACCCCACATCTCTGCCACCTGCAGAAACCCCTTCTTTCACCATCCTCCCTTCCCCCTGCAGGGATGCAACAAAATGTTTTGCACACCAGGGCTGAGCATTTTGCTTCCATGCAGAACAGGCACCAGAAAGGCATTTTTGGCTGCAATACCTATTATTTTCTACCCACAAAGCCAAAATTTCCAGAGTAGCTCTAATCCAAAGACAAACATCTCCCATAATATTGTTTTGGCTTGTGACTTGCTACCAGCTCTAAGAAACCCTGTTCTAGAGGGGAACGAGGTGAATTCCTGCTGTGGGAAGCAGGCCAAGAAAGGAGGGCAGATATATAACCATGGGGGCTGGGGACACTTGAAGGAAATAGCGATGGTCGATAGATATTGATCCCCTCCTTCAGTGTGCTCAGCTGCTGCGGGCTGGAGACGAAAAGCCTGTTGTTCCTCCTGGGAAGGTGCAGGAGGTGTGCTGTGCTCAGCAGCCCCAGGAGCAGATGGCCTTGATTTTTGTGCACAGATGAGGCTGACCCACAGTGGGAAGAGGGGATGCTCCCACTCTGCACGGCCACCAAATCATGCTTTCTGATGAAATCCAGCAGCATAAACCAATGCAGCATGACCCAGGCCTCCTGGCATCCATGGGGCATGTGTCACTTGATCTTGGAGGCCAAACTGTGGTGGTAATGGTGAGGTTTGCTGTGTTTAGCTTTGCTCTGCTGGTAAATCTGCTAAAGGCTTGTAGCTAGTGGCTCTGCCCTACCTAGTGAGGTACCCACACCTTTGGGATCTTCCTGCAGAACCCACAGCCTCGGGGATTTCCTGCAGAGCCCACAAGCTTGGGGGTTTCCTGCAGAAAACAGGTGGAAGAAGAGAGGGGACTTGTTAGTGTTAGGTCAGAGGTTGGACTCGATGATCTTGGAGGTCTCTTCCAGCCTAGATTATTCTGTGATTCTGTATGATGGAGTGGGTGATGTAGATGAGGAGGCTCAGCTTGCTGGAGGACAAGCCCTCAGATCTTATCCAAAAGACCTTTCAGAGCAGGTAGGGGAGGACTGGGCCTCTGCTAGAGGCCATTTTGGTCCCCCGGATCTCAGGACACAAGGTGACTGCCTGAGCAAAACATCCTCAGTTATTCACTCCTGCCTTGACGTGGCTGCCGTGCCATCTTCGGACTGGGAATCTGGAAATGCCGGTTCCCCTGCTGGCTCTGACCTGGCCTGTGGTGCACTTCAGGTGAGTCACTTCACCTCTCCCTGCCTCCCTTTCCCCTCACTGCTTTGTCTTCCTGGCTGAGCCCCTGAGCTCTTTGCTTGCTGCTGGTGATGCCTCCTGTGTCTTTGATCAGCAAGTAGCACAACGGGCCACCAAAACCCACCATGACCCCCAGTGCCCAATTTGAGATGCCAATCATGATGATTTATCTCAGATAGTCTTCACCAGAAGGGCTTTCATATCAAACACCCAAGATTCTTAATTCCCTGGAAATGTAATTTCTGTCCCCCAAAAACATCTCAATGTTCAGCTTCATCCTTACACAATGTGAGAAAGCCAACCTGGGAACAGGCATACCTGAGTGTCTTCACCAAATAACAAAATCTGACAAAAGGTGACAGGTCTCAGGAAAAGATTTCAACATTTTTTGACATAAATAATAGCCTTTGGATCTAAAACCTAAAAATTTACAAACAATGACTTGAAAGTTGGGGCAGGGAGAGAGCAAGCTGTTTGCTTAGACTTGGTGAAAAATAGGAGAATGTCACTAAAAGTCATGGTTTTGAACAACAGTTGTGGTCTGACAGAATCCCATATTTCATTAAGAAATATCTCTTGGTTGCAAGACATCGGTTGACCAGCTCTGTCCCTCCCTGAATCCTAACGAGATGCTTAGTGCTGTGCGAGAGCAGGGAGAAAAACCGAGCCTGTTGTGAGCAACTTCCAACTGCGCGGCCCATCTTATCTCTAACGTTTGATTTCTCTGCTCTGAAACATATATTTTGAGAAATGGAGGCAAAGCCTGGAAGCAAAATTGCCCAATGTGTGACTTTCTGACATATAATCAATTGTCTGCTCACTGACTACAGACAAGCTGTGTTAATATGTCCGTGAAGTCCTTCAATTTATCAGGCGGGGCAGCAACGTCTCTGAACCCAGAGCTGGCTGGCAATAATAGAGGGGAACAAAGTAACCGAATACAGCCACTCTTTCCCAAAGTAACTTATCATTCAGTCTGTATTCATGGATTAGGCTCTGCTGTGTTTTTCAGCCCCTGGCTAGCTCGTGAACTGTGTGCTGGATTTTAATGAAGATGTGCAAAGAACAGAGTTTGGGTAGGGAGAAAGTTAAGCAGTGTGTGGTGATGAGGTGAGCCTAGACAATATATTTTGGTGGAAATTTTGGAAGAACCACCCAGTAGAACCTAATGGCTCAAGTCTTTTTGTTTCTGGGAGATGGATGGGTAACTGAATCCTCCAAAAACCTTTAGCTGTTTTATCCTGTGGGTAGCTGTGGCACAGGCAACACCCAGCTTTAAAGGTGCATCAAGCTCTGCCCATCGCCTGTGGAAGGGGATCCCACCACTGGGAAACCCAGCACATTTGGGACCAGGAGCCTCAGGGAGTGTGAATGAGCAATCCCAGGCTGGCAGGGAATATGAACTGACCTAGTCTTTTGTTCTTCTGATACTGCTCTGATTTTGGGTATTTCTGGAAGCTCCTTCAAATGTGACCCTCGTCCTGCTCAGCCTGCTGTGTTATCCATCATCTTTTGGCAGTACAGCAAGTACAACAGGTTTTCTCTCTTATGCCCAGAGTTTGTATCTCTTTGTTTTTCACAACACCCCTCATCTTGATGGAAAACATTTTTCAAGAGCACTGACATAGCTCAGATCCTAAATGCCATCTGGCAGCAGGAGTTGGGAGCCTGCACATTATTTCAGGTAGAATTCAGAGGGAATTGGTTACATCAGGGCCCTGCTCAGAAAGGCTGAACATCCCGTCAGTCCTGTGGCTGCTCTAGACCTTCACAGGGGATGAAGCAATGGCAGGCAGGTAGTGCACCTAGTGCCACCATTTGTGGTTTAGGATCTACAAGGGGAAGAAAGTCCATGTTATTTATTCCCATCATCTTTTCTGCACTTAGAGAATCTTTTTGCACAAGGTACTGGAGAGTCAGTTCCTAATGTACAACCCAGAAGCATCCCTCCCAAAGTAAAAAAGAAATAAAGTGCCAGACTGTTTTGATATAAAATTTCCATTCATAGTTTCTTCCAATTGGACAGCTAACTTTTCAAGACTTTTAAAAATATGTGTTTTCAGTGGTCTCTACTAAATATATATGAACTTATGTACCTGCTGATTTTAACCAAATTTGAGAGGAGGAGAGGTGTCCCACTGATTCCTTCTAAATGTTTAGAGAAAAAGAAATACTGAAAATTGATTTCCTACCTGGTTGATGCTAAGGAATCCACATGGGTGAGACTCCTAATACATGCCCCAATGCTCACCTCTTCAAACACATATCTTTCAAGCTTCCTTCCCTCTCCTACACCAAAATCCTGGGACATGGAGATAGAAAGCCAGGATTCGTCCATTTCTGCTTCCTGCCAAACCTGCAGGGAATATCTCACTAACACTTGGGATTTTGGAAACTAAAAATGAGCTGAAGGCTCAAAGCCCTGTTGCACATCAAAATACCAGAGCGCTTTGGTGCTGCTCAGTCCTTCTCATTACACTGGTTAACTTGAATTAGCTCGTTCGAGAATGATGCCTTTTATCTGGTTGTCACATGCATGCCTAATGTGAGCAACAGCAAAAAGAATAGCAGGAGAATAAAGGCCTTTGATGGGGATTTATGAAGGTCACATGTCTTAATTTCACAGGGGTGGGATTCAGAGGACCTAAGTGTGCTGGGCAGGCACAGAGACCTGGAAAAAACTCAGCAAGTAAGGGGAGAAGAGGCAGTTCCTTGGGGGAGACAAGAAGGGGTTGGATGCACCATCACTAAATAATCTTTTCCCTTCAGGACCACAATCTGTAGGTCTCTCCTTTAGATCCATGATCTAAAGGTCTCTCAAATCATCAAACTGGCTGGGAACTGGAGAGGGCATGGACAAGCCTAAGGTTTATTGGTCACTACCAAGGTTTGGTGTCACAGGTGCCTTGATGAGACATTGTGGGTGCTCCTTCACTGGCTGGTTCCTGTGTGCTGGGTTAGCAAAGAGCTTTGGGATGCACAGACATGGAGCATCCATTCCACCTATGGTGAAAGTCTTCAAACACAAACCAGATGAGCATTTCCTTGCACAGTTCAGTCCTGTGGGTTCTGTTCAGTGGAGATGGTGCAACAATGAAAACCCCAGAGCCCCCAGAGAGAAGCAGCCCTTACGCCCCACTGCTAAATAAATCGAGTATCTCTTCCTAGGGGGTGGCACGGGAGATGGGACAGCCAACACTTCTGCCTGGCCTGGAAACATGGTGGCCTAAGTGCAGCTTGGGATCTGGCCATGGCTGCTGCTTTAAGGAGAGATGAGTAATGGTCTGATTCCTGCTGATAATATGTTACTGCAGATGCCAAACGCCTTTGGTTTAAAGCAGGGAGCTACTTGCTGGCTCCAGAAGCTCCTTTGCACCACCTGATGTGTAAGGAGACCCCCTTTTTCTTCCTCTCCATCTCCCTTCCTTTGGTCCTGCTCCTTGCTACCCACCTTGTGGAGGTCACAGACAGAAACATTTCCTCCAGGACAGTCTCCCATCGGACCCTTGCCAGGTCTGAACAAGCTCTAATAAATACCAGGTGTTTCCAATGAAGGAGGAAAGTGCCAGCAGTAAGTGATGGCAAATGCGCTTGAACAACATTGGGGCAGGCACCAGACAGCAGAGGGATTTGGGGACTTTGTTCTCAGACATCCTCCTTCCCATCCCTCTGTCTTGTTCCCCTTATTTCCACGGCAAGCTATGCTCCTTCCCAGCAGTGCAGGAGGCTCAAAGCAAAGCTGTGATTTTCCTATTCTCTCCCAAATGAAGGACTGCGGTGCATACACACACATCCTTACAGCAAAGAGCGTCCTATTGAAGGCTGCTTGGCACCAGCCTTAAAGCAATTTAGCAATCTGCCATCTTAAACCATCTAATGACAACTCTTCAAGCAATTGGAAAATTGTGGCCTTCGGTAGACTCTCCAGCTGAGCAGGAGCCGGTGTGTGTCTCCTCTGCTTTCAGCAGGGCTTGGCACTCGCGATGAAAGTCAGGCTGCTCTCAGTGTGCTTGGCATGGCATTAATGCAGAAGCAGGATGCAAAGGGTGGGCTGAAGAAGTTCCAAGGCTGTGTCTATACTATTAAATAAAATGGGCCAGGGCTTGCTCCCTGGCACAGGCAGAGGCTGGCAGAGCTTGCATGCCAATGCATAACCTTCCTCTTCTTCAGGATGGGGCAGCTGCATCCAAACCACCCATCGGGGTCACGTTTTTGGCTCAGACATCAGCCTGCACTGGGGCTTGGAGCAAACTCAATGGCCAGAGCTTGGCCAGAGACCATGCTCCCAATGCCTGGCTGATCACAGAACATGTTGGGCACATTCCCCAGTTTACTGATGGCTTTTGGGTGTCCCCATGCTGGCTACCATGTCTGTAGCTTGGGTCCCCACCGCTCTGCTGAAGGAGTGGGCAAAGCAATGTATGGGTCAGCACCTACTAACTTCTGCTGTACAACGTGTTTAAAGGGTTCACCTGGGGTGATACAGGGGGATACACAAATGTCATCCAGCCCCATCACTGGAATAAAAAGCTCTGACATTCTCCTTGATACTGGTGGGGAAATGGGACCTGGAGGGACCCAACACCTCCTGGGGGAGCTGGAGGAAGGTAACATAAGGAGCTGCACACTTCTGCTGTGCTAAGCTCTGTCTGGGGAGAGATGTGGTGGTTGAGGCTGGGCTTATCTCACCTCTAATGAAGCTGTCAATGAAGCAGCAATCAGACTACACACACTTCCCAAAAGCAGACTAAATCTGGCTGAAGAGATTATGTTTTTTGACACATTCAAACCTGACTGGGAAGCTGACAGCATTCTTGCCTGAGGGAAGAAAAAAAATGGATAAAAGACACAGTCTATCATGTATAGGGCCAGGGCAACATGTTAGGGGATGGGAAGAGACAAGCAGTGTGGGGGCAAGGCTGCACCCCATAGTTCTGAGAAATGCTTGGGCAGACCCCTGTGGACCCCTTCCTACGTTGCTTTTTTTTTTTTTTTTTTTTTTTTTTTGTACATGGGACACCCAGATGCAGGCTGCAGACACGCTGGGCAGCATCACAGCTACCCTAAGGGCAGAGAAAACTCACAGCCCCTTGTTCACATCTGGTTCTCCCATCACACCACATCCCCAGTACAAACTTTGGGACTTTTGTCAGACCACAGCACGTGGGAGCAGCCTTCCCTGTAACTCATTGCTGTGATGGGAAGGGTAGGGGAGATGAAGCCACCTCATGGGACCATGTGCCAGCATCCACGCTGCCAAAGGATGCTGTGACAGAGGACGAGACAGTGCCATTTCCATGGGACAGATGTTCTCAGACAGCTGTGGGACTCTGCTGGGGGACGCAGCATCTCTTGCTGCCACCTTACCCCCTCCCTGCATGGGGCTGAGCAGCCAGCATTGAACCTAGGGAGCCTTTTGGCTCCAGGTCTGCCTGCCATGGCTTGGACTCTCTGAGGAAAACTAGCAAATTCTCTGATGGTGGAGCCAAACGATCCTGCAATTTGGGAAGTGGTTCGATTGCGTGGCCTCACTTGAGTGTTATCAGCCCAGCCAGCTCCAGGAGTGAGCTGAAACTGGAGCTGAGCCCAGGCCAGTGAGTCCAGCGTGGGCTGAACGTGCATCTCTGCAACACTCACGGCTCGGGCTTTTATCTGTATTCCTTTATAGCTTATCGTGTTTGCACTAGGGCTCTGCAGATAACAATCTATTAACAGTAAAGTGAATTAGATCACTGCCTGGTTATTTCACTCAGCCGAGGCCAAACTGCTCTTGTCCATTCAGGAAATTTGTGCTCCTTTATTCTCTCTGTGCACGAAGGCATGTCACTCTAATTACCTCCCGTCTCATTCAGCCCAAGCGACTCCGAAACGTTTGCGAGGCAGGAGGGGAGCTCTAACCTCATTAGAGCGTGTTATCGTAAGAGATCAGACACTGGCAGGGGTTTGTTGTGATGAGCTGCTCGCAGATGTTTTCTTCTGAAACTACAAAAGGGGAAGAGGGCTCCGAAGCCGGTGTCACACAGCCTGGAAATAACCCTCTCCAGTAGCAGAGATGGGGAGCAGGTGTGCAGGGTCACATCCTGCCCTTTGCTTGGTCTGCAAGGGATGGAACAAGGATGGTGGGGGAGAGTTTAGGGACACAGCACCCTTAAAATAGTCCATTCCCTGATAAACCTCAACTCCAGGAGAATGTTTTTTGAATGCACACGTGAATATGTGTCATTGTGAATGCGACAGCAGCAGGCACAATGGGTTTGGGGTGAGGGAGCCTGGCACAATCCCTTTCCTGGTCCCTCTGGGGTCTCTAATCCAGAGATGCTTAACTTTTTTATTGTTTTCTCCAGTTGTTGTGAACTATTAACCAAATTAATTAAAATCAATCTATTTTTGGTTGCACATGTACATTTTCCATTGAAAGATCTGTTTTGTTCAGAGTACGGAGAGGCAGTTTGCAGAGGCTGGGCAGCAAAACCACCTTCCAGCGGGATGGACCATGTGTGGGAACCACGTGAGCTGGCTGTGATGGAGAGGGCTGTCCCTCAAATCCCTGCCCAGACCTCAGGAAAGGTGTGTGGTCATGGCTGGCCATGCTGATGGAGGGTTGGGACCAGCTGCTCACAGCAAACAACTGCACCTCTGCCACAACACCCCCATGCCCGTGCATCTTCTTGCTGGCAGACAGGTCCTAAGCATTTATGAAACGCCACTGAGCGGCTTCCCGGTAAATCTAAATCTCTTCATTTGTGTCGGAATAAACTTTGACGATCCCTTTTATTATTAGCTTTTGGAGAGAAGCTGAAGCATTAATGTTTAATAAAGCCAGTGCCCATAAGCAGCTCACTGCTGCTGTGTGTGCCAGGCCATTTGGCAAAGGCACAAATCCCACCCTGCTAAGAGTGCCCAGGCAGATTCTGGCAATTTATTGATGAAAGAAATTTAATGGGAGGTTAATTTAAGTCACCAGCACAGAAATGTGCCCAGGCAAGATAGCTTCCAAGCAAAGGGGTTAATAAAGAGTCACTTCAAGCATGGTCTTCCTCTCTATCCTAGCACAGCAGTTTTGTCTCACATTATTGGAGAGAGCCACCTTCCAGTTTTGCTCCCAGGGGATGCATTTATTACAGATGTGGGGATGGCAGCAGGGGATACACATCCCATGGATACACATCTCCACGCTTGGAGACATTTTTCTTGGTGGGACCACGCCAGCCTGAGCTCCTGCAAAGAGAAATGTTACCTTCTCGCTGCTTCAGCAGCTTTTTATCTTAATGTTCATTTCGACCCCTTCTCTGTGGGCACGTGGCTGCATCTAAGGCAAGCAAAGTCAGGATGCCAAGCACATCACTCACTCCCTTCCCCGTGCCCGTTCAGGGTTGTGGGATGTGGTTTCACCCTCGGTGAATGCTGACTTGAAACAATGAAGGCCATGATCCAAAGCCCTCTGAAATCAAAAGGAGGTTTGGTGTTTTTTTTTTTTTTTTTTTTTTTCCTGCCTTTGACTTCTGCTTCCTTGGATTACACCAATATGCAGCAATTTCCAGCAGGTGAGAGCTGATCCGCGTTGGGCAGTAGCCAGACAGCCGAGCCCAGCATCTACATGCAGGCATGCTTTAGCGATGCCTTCCAACAGATTTGGCCTCAAACCACTCATCTCCTGACCATGGTCCAAGCTGAGGTCTTGGCTCTAACCAGCCCCAAAAAATTAAAAAAAAAAAAAAAGGTAATAAAGCATAGACCAGGATAAACCCACCCAGCAGCTGCTGTGCTTCTGTGCACAAACCTTCCTGTTCTCCAGATGTCTGCAGGAGACATCAATGTAAAATCATAGGCAACCTTCTGCCTGAACTGGGTCCTTACTGGTGAAGGCCCTGTCCACTCCCATCTCCAGTTCTCTCTCTTGGAGCCCCCCTGGGCCAACTCCTGACCTTCAGTTGTTGCAGCTGTAATTTGGAGCCAGTAAAGAGACTTGTTTAATAATCAGGCAGTGATCTCAAGCATGGCTTGAGGAGTTTCCTAGCACATTGGAGGCAGGGAAGCCTAGCTTTCAGCTCTCCCATGAGGCCACGAGGGCCAGGAAAGTAGAGGTCTGGCTTTCCTTTTTCCTCTTTCCTCTGTTTCCTTCATTTTCATGTCAGACTTTTCCACTGGATACTTTTCTTCTTAGCTTAAGTAAAATCTCAGCTGCTGGGAAGACAGCTTCTGGTACCATAGACCTAGCTGCCCCAGAGACAGCCCTAGGACGAGGGGTGGTGGGACTTGAGCTGGGCCAAATGTGCAAATGTTGACTCCTAATCCCAAGCTGGGATCATCCAACTGATGCAGTGTGTGGAAATCTGAAGGGCTTGTCCTCCACGACAGCTCTGTGACTGCTGGCACCATGGCACTTACAGCTAGCAGCAGTCCAGGGGAGCCCCGTGCATCCCTGGCCTCTGCAGCAGAGCAGAGTTTGGGACAGAAGGGAAAAGTTTTTGCATGCAGACATGCACGCAGACACTGACTGTGAGAGGAGAGGGACTTTGAGATGGGAAAACGGAAAAGTCTGCTCTGATGGACACATCAAAGTCCACAAATGGACGAGGGAGCATCCCCAGTGGCAAGACAAAAGGTGACTTGTGCAGCAGTGGAGTCGCTCAGTCTGTCCCCTTGCCCTCAGCCGCCGCTCTGGCTGGCAAAGATGTTGCAAAACCATCTTCCCGTCTGAGGCTCTGGCTTCGCATCAGCCCAGCACATGTCCAGGACGGCTTCCAGAAATGCAGAGCCAAGCAACGCCTGTGAACACAGAGCCTGAAAGGAGCTGATCTGCTCCCAAACCCTTCGATGGCAGAACAGGCAGAAGCCTGCTTAGCCCAGGGGAGCCAAGCAAAACCCGGGGGCAGTGAAGGCATGTACCTTGTACAGTTGTGGAGTGATTTATTGAAAGCTTAACGAAGGAATTGCCAGGCTTGCTTTGTTTCCATGGTACCATAAAAAATGGATGGGAAGTGACTGGGCTGTCTTGTAGCTTGAATGTTTCATTGGCATGTTGCGGAAACCTCCGGAGGATGCCTGGAGGGCATGAGAACTGGCTGATGGAATGTGCTAGTTTGTTAATTTAATGGGATACAGCGTTTTCCCTTAACGCTGCACACGCAAATCAGGTCAGCACACCTCCCTCACGCTCGCAGCGGTGGGATTCCGGTTTTGTGGGGTGTCCCAGAGGATGCTGATGTGCCCCAGTCCCCATCCCAGCACCGGGCTGGATTGTGGACTCCAAAGAATTTAGTGGGAAATGAGCAGCAGCATCTATGTGGTGTGAAAACCAGTCTGAACAACACGACAGTATGCAAGGCAGTACCAGCTCTGCTGAGTGGAAGAGAATAGATCAATACACACATTGATAGGAGTATAAAAAAGTGCAGGTAGTATGTGGTTCATCGGGGACTTTATCAGTGAATTGTGCCAGACCATTAAGGAAAAAGCTTACCAGATTTATCTGGGATTAGTAAACTTACTGTAGTAGTTTTAAGACCAAACTATAGAACATGAGTCTCCTAAAGACCACAGAATGTTTTTACAAATCCCAAAGAAAGGATCTCAGTCTTTGATAGCTGCATATATGATTTCAACATCCTGTCTACAAATCTTTATTCTTTTGATTCCCGTTAAATTCCCTCAATGTTTCCAAAAGGAGATTGATGAATCTCACATAAATATTGTGTGAGTGCTTGTACATGTGTGTGCCTGCATATGTGTGTGCATGCATGCAATCTAAAGCCCAATATTTTGGCCCCATCCATCACTAGAGATGAGTCCAATCTTTTCACCAAGCTGAATGACTCAAGTCCCACGTTGGGAAGGATTCAGCCCTGCAACAGACACAGGCTCTTCAGAGGATAGACTTAATCCAAAATTAATTGAACTCGGTGGAGCTCTGCTCATTTAAACCAGCCAAAGACATTTGAACCAGCTGACTTGTCCCATCCCTTGTCCCTGCTGCAGCCAGAAAGGGATCCCAGCTGTAGCTTTGCTCTGAAATACCCACGACATCTGGACCCGGTGTCCTCCAGAATGTATCAGTTCACACTTCCTGAGACATATTCAGCCATCCTGCAAAGCTGCATCATGACCCAGGCCTGGGCTTCGTGTCAGCAGCACTAATATTTAACGGGATCCCCAACGCCCATGAGGATGTGCTTCGGCTGCTTTGTGGGGAAAGGATCCAGTGGATCCAACCTGGGAGCATCTTTCACCTTGCTCTGTTCTCCACCACATGCAAACGCGTCTTGTGTGTGGGTGGCTGGGCTGGCCCAGCTCCAGCTACGATGTACAGCCAGCCGGGTTAATTTTCTGGTGTCTGATGGCTTCGTGCTCAGCTTCCTCCCTCCCTATCTTGTGCTTTCCCTGAGCACACAGTTTGGTTTCAGACTCTTTGCCCTGCACAAGAGCTCTGCTGCCTCACCAGCCAAGGAAAAGGTGAGAAATTGCCATCAAGCTGCAGAGGCGAGATCTTATGGAACTTTTAAAAAAATATTTTATATATATATATATTTATATATATTTTGAAGGGGGGAAGGAAATTACCAATTTCCACTGAAAACTTGCTGCTGTGTTCAACTCCCCTTGAAATCAGAGCTTTGTTCTCAACCACACTATGGTGCAGGCCTTGAGGATCCTAGGAGAAAAGATTTGTGCTCTGAGGATCCCAGAAAAAAAATGTTGTCCTTTGAGAGGAGCTCCACCAACCTTCCCCGCGTCACCTCACTTGCTCCCAGTGTGAGCCAGGAAGACAAACATGAAGCGAGAACCTTTTCTAGAAAAAATATAAGCAAAAAAAAGGGAACAACTGCCACAAAAATCTGACTGAAGCTCATTCCCAAACAATTCGGTGCCAGCTGCTCAGCAGGAAGGCGGATCCAAATGGACAGTTGCAGCAGTCGTGTCTGATCTCTTGCGCAGAGGCGGCCAGAGGCTGCTCAGTGCCAAGTCCTGCGTCGCTACCAATAGCCTGCAGCTAAATGGGACTCCACTCCTGGAAGGCCAACCGATCTTAATTTAATGACTAGGTGATGAAGAGCACACCACGCCTCTTTCTAATCAGCGATTAAGTCCTTTTGGTGCTGATTTACTTCGTCTGACTTCCATCGCATGTTTCCCTGTGGCTACGTCTATATTACGGCAGATAGCTGCGGGCTTGAGTCTGCAGAGCTGAGCAGCTCTGTCATTTCTGGGGCATTTCCAAGCCGGCTAAAACAGGATGTGTAAAAGCCCAGGCTGAACTGCAAGTGCACATCCAGACCGCACAGCACCCACTCAGACTTGAACCAAGTGCCCGAACCTTTTTGGAGTTCTTCCAACACTTGCCCTGCTTGGGGATGGTGTTTTAAATAAGAGAGGCTATGTCACAGCCTGCCTAGGGAAGTGGGTTTTTGATATGCATGGTCTCTCTATCCTGGAACAGAGTGTGACTACCACCATGCAGATTTCAAATAGCCTTGGTAGCCACCTTGCTGTGACTCCAGACTCAAACAGGTTGTAAAACCTGCCCAAGAAATAAGAGAAGTTAGACCTGTACTTTGTTCCAGCTACGGCTCCCTGGGATGATTTGTGCAGAGCTTCTTTACCTGTTTGTTTTTGTTATGTTCTCATGCACAGAGTGGGGAGGGAAGTGCAAACCTATTGAAGTCACTGCTACGAGAGCTCTTTCAGCAGTGTGACTGTAGCACGATTGTATCGCAGCTCTGTGGCACTCCGTCTGCAGGATGCTTCAGTACAGCCGTGGAGACAGATGGCTAGTGCCAAGTGAAAAATCCACTTGCATCAAACACTACCCAGCAAGCGCTCATCAGGATCCTGTGCAAAGCATGGCTAATCTGCACCTTCAAATCCCTAAGTGTGTCTCCCATCAGGTGTTCTCACCCCTGTCCCTGGAGTGACAGCAAATCCAGACTTATTTTTCCACATTCGCTTCTACTCCAGAGGTTTAGAGAGGATGCACAGCATCCTGCAGCTACCAGTCCCATAATGTGTCCAGTTCAGCATCCTCCCCGACACATGGCACTGACCTCTGCTGTGTGATGGATACCAGATGAGGAGAATTAGCCATTCCTCTGTTCTTATTTAGTTAGGAAGCAGTAACCTTTCAGTGCTCCCTGATGTACCAGATATGTCAGAGCTTCCCACTTTGACTTCAAAGGAATGTCACAGGGATAGGAAGCGCAGAACCAGCAGCGAAGCAATTAGTGATACGATCTGGTGGAGCCGTTCCCCTGCTCTACTTCCTAATGCCACTTAGTGTGTATCCATTAATGTTAAACCACGTGTTAAAAGAGATAGGACGCTGAGAAATGAAGTCCTTCCTAGAAAAAAACTGAACACCACTCTGTGATGGATTCACAGCGAAGTCAGGAAGAAGAACAGGAAGCAGCACCAGGAATGGATTTAAAGCATGCACTGGGGAACATTTTCCTCTTGCACGGATATTTTCCATGCAAGCTGGTTTATCTGAGTTGAAATACAAGAGAATCAAAGTCTCTGCCTGAAATCCTGCCCTTGCTATGCAGTACGACACGGGCGATTGGCAATATAAATGTAAGTGGTTCCACGAGCAGTGGGAAAAATAAACCCTGGCTTCCCTTAGCTGCATTTGACTACAATAACCACAGTTCTTCTGTGGCAAGAGATAGTCTGTGCACCGATTCATTACTTGTGCTGACGGGCCAGCCAGTTCAGCATACTAATTGTC
Source organism: Aythya ferina (assembly GCF_964211825.1). NCBI lineage: Eukaryota > Metazoa > Chordata > Aves > Anseriformes > Anatidae > Aythya > Aythya ferina. The sequence goes on from NC_140297.1 coordinate 5,786,410, forward strand.
CAGCTGGCCCCTGCCAAAGGGTTCAGCTTGCTTTTCTCTTGTTTACTGGTAATCCATTACTATGCTAGCCCAGGGTCTGAGCAGCCAACACCTGAATGTGGTACACTCTGCTGATGGGGATGATATGCAGAGGATTTATGTTGCAAAAGTTCAGTTTCTAAGCCCTCATAAGATCCCAGTCTGCCAGGCTCTTGCTTTACGCCAAGGACATGTTCTGCTTTCACTGCGAGTAGGAGCATTTCCGGGCACTGTCTCCAAAAGATTTCACCTGGCACCTCCACAGGCTAAAATGGGCAAGAAGAGGGTAGGCACCCAGCTGAGCTACCTTACCACTATCCCATCAGTTTGGCATTGCAGATAGCCAAATGAACTCCAGGAATATTATGTGTGCAGGAATGCCCAGGAAGTTGAGGTAGTTGTCCTGTCTTTGAAATCTGGCCTTGATTTTGGGAATTGCTTTGGTGTTGGTGCGTCTGGGGAAACATTGCTTCCCATATAATGCGAGGAAGAAGGAACCATGGGTGGTGGGCTGGTCCTGGACAGCAAGTTCACCCCCATGTGTCTTCTTCACGTGCCTGAACTGTCCGTGGGGAGCAAGAGAGATTTAGCACAGCCACATCCAGGCAGCTTCAGCCCTTTTACGCCATGTGATGATCCAAGCTCCTCTGCACCAACAGTGTGGGGAAACTGGCAGCCTGCTTGCACTGTCCACTGCTCTCTGCTATTTACTGCTCCTGTGCTTAAAGGGTTTACAGACTTACAGCAGACAAGGAAAAAAGTCAGCCAGCAAACAAGTGCAGAGGGTGAACATAACCAGCCCAATAAACCACGTTGGTGCTGCCCCGAGCAGAGGGCTGGATGCTGATCCATGGAGCCCTCCTATTTCTGTGCAACAGAACTGCCTCAGGTGTCTGCTTGCAGAAACAGTGGCAAAAGGGTTATCACCCTCCCTCCTTCAGCTTTTCAGAACTGAGTGCTCCAGGGCAGGACCTGCCAGGTTGTGTGTGCTACAGCTCAAAGGATGCTGGAGCTTTGCTGCTCCTAATGCGTCAGCTACTGCATTAGCATGGGCTGGATTGGGTTTTTCTCCATCCTTTCCATGCAGGAAACCCTGAATTTGACATTGAATAAACAGACATCAATAACATAGTGAGCACAGGGATGGTTCCTTAACGCTGCCTGATGGGCAGATGCTGCAGACATCGTGTCTTACTCTCAGTGGGAGCAGAGGGACCCCATAGTGGAGGCATCCTGACCTCATAGTGGAGGCATCCTGACCCCATAGTGGGGGCATCCTGACCCTATAGTGGGGGCATCCTGACCCCATTCACTTCCCTGCTCTGGGGCTAAGGGGAAGAAGAGGCAGTGGGGTGGAGGGGGAGATGAAGGGAAAATGTGCAGAGCCACATCTCTGCAAAGCAGAGGAGCTAGGGACCATGTCAGCTTGCAGGCAGGGGAAAAAAAATTTTTTAAAAAAAAAGAAAAAAGGAAGGAAGGAAAGAAGTAGCAAGGGAAGAAATGGAGGAAGATTTCTTCCAGAACAAAACCTGTAAGTGAGAAAGGTGAATTTCCCCTGAAGTCTTTTTTTTTGCCAGCATGCTCGTTCCCCTTTTTGTGCAGGTGTTTAGTGAGTCTCATGGCTCACACAACAGATTTAGGCTCATGGCTCTTTTCAGCTCCCTTCCTCTTTCTCCCTAAAGTGCCCTCCGTGCTCAGCTTTTCATTCCTTGCGTCTCCGGCTCTAATTATCTTTTCTCTCCTGCTGCTTCTGATGAATTGCTCTGGTTTTTCATATCTTTGGGGCCCCGCTGCTTCTTGGGGAGCTAGGCTGGAGAGTTGTATTTCTCATCCCTCTCAGTCATTACGAAAGACAATTGTCTCAGATGAGGACATTCATTAAACTGATTTGGGAAGCTTGGGCTGTCTTCACTGTGTGCGTTTGCATTAGTGTGGAGAAAATAATTGAAATGCACAGGAAGTGTAGGCTGGAATAATAAGAAAAGCTGGTCCTAACCTTAGGAAATTTGGGGGCAGGGTAACCATTTAATTTTTAATAGGTGTCCCCATCACTGCAGTTGTAAAAGAGATTTGAGCGCTTTCTTCCTCATCTCCAGGGTCTTTTCATATCAGAGTATATCGGAGAAACAGGTGATGAGACCTTGCATGTTCCCCCAGATCCTGAGTTTGCCATAGGGCCCTGACAATTACCAAATCAATAATGCAGATATGGAAGGGTGCTTTCTGAATTTGGACCTCTTTAAGCTTCTCAGGTCCCAGCTTCTCTCCACAGCCAAACAAAATCAGAAAAATGTTTTCAACATAGAAGCTGAGATGAACCTGGTTCCAGAAGGTGGGAATTTATGGGAGAAAAATATGGAGAGTACAAAACACACAGAGATTATGGTGCCAGGAGTGGCTTTTTATTCTGCTGGTGGAATAGGCAATAAATCCCAGAGATACACCCTGCAGTGAGCGGGCACAAGAATGGGATGGTTTCAGCAGGGGGGTTGGGAACCACAAAATCTCAGTTCCATCCTCAGCTCTGCCACAACCTCTCTGAGCAAGCCACCTCCTCTCTATTGCCTAGCCCCAGCAGAAGTCTGTCAATGCTTTTATTTTCTGCCTTCTTCATGCAATGATCTCAAAAAACCCTGGGGCAGGGATTGTTTTTGTGGCAGCCCCAAATGAGGCTCTGAATGGGACTGGAGCCACTACCAGGAGATGGGAAAACTGGGATTAACCTGAGGTCTCTTCTCCCTCAGAGGTGAAATGGCCACAGCTTGCACAAGGCAACAGGAGGCTTGCAAGGCTCAGGTGAAGCAGGGCACAATTAGTCTGGCCTGAGGCCACGCTAATGTGTCTAATTGGGTTTGCTCTCCTGTCCGCGGGTATGCAGCCCTGTGGACATGTGTCTAGCAGAAGAACCAGGTTTGCTTCAAGGCTCTGCAAATAAACTCTGCCTTGGGCTGAGTTTCAGACTTACATGGAGATACAAAGCCAGGGAAGTCAGGGATGTGTTTTAGACATTCACAAGTGGCTGGAGACCACCAGGAAAAGGGCAGTGCTGGCAAGGACCTCCCCAGTTCCTACAGCCTCCCTCCTGCTGTGGATTCTGGAGGGGTTTCCATCAGCATTGCAGCCTCTCTTATTGTAGGAGCCTCACACCAGATCCCAGAGGTGGGCAGGAGCTCAGGGTTCAGGCGGCCATCCTTGCTCATCCACGGAGACGTCGGCAGTGGTGTCTGGGGCTCAGCTCTCCCTAAAGGGGACATCTCCAGTGGGGCAGATGCCCTGTAAATGTCAGCCACAGGAACCCACCAGCAGGCAGAGAGGAGAGGTTTTAGGTAAGTAAAGCACAACAGGCACAGAACCGAGAGAGAAAATGTGGGTGTAAGTGTGCGTGTGTGTGTTTGTGCATGTGCACGTGTGTGCCAGTGTGGGTGTAAGACGCAGAGAGACTGAGAACGGCTGGGGAGCAGGAGGGGATGATTTAGTGCCGCTCTCAAGGTATGTCCTGTACTTGCCTCCTCTCCAAGGTCTTGGCACCAGCACATTTCTCTGCAGAGGAGCCAGAGGTGCGCTCCTCCAATGCGATACTCTATCAAACAGGAAAGCCATTTACTTTCTGCTGGCTCTGCAGATTTTCAGCGCCTGCAACTGCAGACCTAAAAGTTTATCTTACCGGAGGAATTTATATGGGGCTGTGAGATGGGCTGGTGTTATATGGCTCTAAGTAGTTACATGAAGCCTCTGTGGGCTAATAAAATGGTATTAATTGTATTGCTAAGGTTGCATTTTAAACATTAAATTATGGATGGCTTGATAGCATCGTGAAAGCCAGCATCTTGACATGACCTAACCATTATCTATGGAAATGGCTAAAATGCCTTTTTACAGTGTGCTCTGGTTGATTTAACTCTTTGAGGTGACGCTGCACAGTAAATTATTTCCCCAGGCAGAGGGAGAGCAGCAAGGGCTTCTCCTTTCTCCTTCCCCTTCAGCATCCCTGCTCCATTCCTGCACAGTTCCCGAGCTGCCTTTACCCTCCCCAGTGTACTTTAGCCCAGAAATAGCAAGTGAGGGAACAAGCCTGGGTCAAATCCCACTCCCCACTTTGTCCTCTGTGTGTCTGGTAGTGCAAACAAAGGACACATAGGCACGGGAGAGCAGCAGCAGGAGAGGGGCACGAGGGCAGCTCAAGGCAGGGCTCTGGGTGCTGCCCACCCTGCCCAGCCCCACAAGGAAACCAGCAGGGGGATGCCCCGGCCCCTGTTAATCTAATTAGAGGGTCAGCCCTAAAGGGCAATTATAAGCACACAGCCAGTACCAACAACAATTGTCCTCTCCCTGTTTTAGGGGCAGGGCTGGGATTTTGGGGGCTGGGAGCAACGAGCCTGTGCAGCTGAGGAGGAAGCAGAGACAAATGCTAATTTAGTTGTTTTGCTTTATTTATTTATTTATTTTTAAAGGGATTGATGGATTCAGCATGCATAATCACCGGAGATGTCTCAACTAGCTGAGGAGACATCCCTGCTGTGCTGGGCGAGTCCCCCCATCCCCGCTGACCCCCTCCCCTGGTCTTTTCCCATGTGTCGCCGTGCCAGGAGAGGCACAGCATCCCCTCGGGCTCTGCGGTGGGAGCCTGGCTGGTGGCACGCTCCCAGCACAGCACGGGGGCCCCGTCCCACACCCCCGGCTGTGCAAGGTACAGCTGGGCTGCGTGGGACCCCAGAGCACCCGGCGTCCCACGCCTGGTGTGTGACACCTGTCAGCTCCGTGTTGTCCAAGCTGCAGCTCTGCAGTGTCCCCCCAGCCTGTTCCTGGTCCTGGAGCTGCTCACAGACCCAGCTGGAGAGCAGAGCCCCGGGGAATTTTAGGAGAAGCCCTTGGCTCACCCCTGGAGTGATTCTTTTATGTTGAGGGAGACATTAAATACAGAGGAGAGGAGAATTGGTCCTTCTGACACTGTCCCCTCTGGTCCCTGGGCACAGCGGGGTCTCTGCCAGGATCGAGAGCCCCATCACCCACTTGGTTTCACCCCATAAGCCATGGGGTCTGTCTCCTGCCCCAACACCTTCCCCTCAAGGAAAGCATCCGTGGACACAGAAATGAAATGCACAGCTCATGCAGCGCACGCGTCCCCAGTCTGCAGCAGCAGCACCGTGAAAACCACAGCCGTGGCCTTTCTGAATCAGACAAAATACATCAAGGACTGATACCTGTGGTGTGGTGACCTTGAATTTTATACTAATAAAGCTACATGATGGTGGGTTTTGTTGTTGTTGTTTTGTTTTGTTTTGTTTTTAAGTAAAAAAATCATTTCATAGGCTGCTGTCCCCTGGCAGCGTTTTGACATTAGAGACCCATCACACCTCTTGTATTATGGAGTGCTAATTTATCTTAGAAGCCAGTAGCAGCTGCTCATGTTACAAGTGGGAATTTCTTCCCTTTGTTTTGCTGGATGTTGCTCTCCTGAATTTCGGTTCAAGGGTTGATTTAAGTGGATCTGCATTACAGACTGAGCAGATATTTCCAGTGAGTGAAGTGACTAAATGTGGCATGTTAATGTCTTTGGTGGATCAAGCTCACCAGGCAGTTCTGGACACCTTAATGAGCCCTGCTTTGTAGAGCTTAAAATCTGAAGGCTGGATTTACCCGCTACAAAGTGAGCCCAATTAAGTTACACATATGCAAAATATGGATGAGGAGCTCACCACATTTCTCTTCCTCGTGGAAGCCAAGCTGTTACATGAATTGCCCCAGAAGAGAAGACCCCCAAATAGAGAAGACCCCCTAAGAGCCCATAAAGTCAACAATCATAATCACAGAATGATTGAGGATGGCAGGACCCCTGGAAGTCTCCTGGTCCAAACTCCTGCTCATAGGTGTACAGGGCCACCCAGAGCAGGTTGCACAGGTCCATGTCCAGGTGAATTTTGGAGATCTCCAAAGTGGGAGACTCCTCAATAGGAGCTTGAATATGAGAAGGAAAAAAGGGCCAGGAAACTCTGCCACAGATGCCCAGAGGACAATTTATGGGAAGTGCTTGGTAGTAATGTTTAAAACAGATTTAAAAGTTTGAGGGCTGAGATTTTCTGGGAAGTGTTTTTTTTTCTTGGGACGTAAAGGAGCCATCCAGGTACTGGTGGGATGGGAGAAGACAACTGCATATATAGGAAGACACTTAAGGTGTGTTCTTAAGGCAACTTTACTATTCTACATGGCTTACAAAGACGGTTTAAGATCAAAGCTGCTCTCCTTCCTGAATAAAACCACGGATCCTTCATTCAACCTGGAATCTTCTGTTGGGTGTCTGGGACTGATAACCCCTTGGTAAACAGGCACAAGGGCTGTAGGTTTGGGGCTCTCAATGCCCCGTTTGACACCATGAGGATGCCCTCTCCAGGACACTGCTTTGGAGGGCCAGCCCATGGTCTGTGTGCTCCATGCAGAGGCTGCCAGACTGGCGCTGCTTTGGGGTGAGCCAGCTGGCCTTCGTGTTTGGGCAACCGGTGCATGACCGAAGCCTGGCCTGTGCCCAGGCTCTGCTGGTCTGCACAGGCTGGATACGTGGAGGCAAGCCAGCTGGCTTCAGGAACACCAGAGAGATGCAGCCCGAAGACGCTGAGTCCCTCCTTGACCAGCATTTCGGTAGGGAGCATGGACCAGCTCCTCCAAGGGTAAAGGGGGCTTCTTGCCCTGCTCCTGCTGTTGCATCCCTAAGAGATGAAAGGCAAACCTCTGACAAAAAATGTGGTGTGATACAGCCTGAGTTTTTCTAAGGAGCCTTGGAGTCTGTTCCATGCTGAGAGGGGGCTGCTGCAACCCTACATGAACCTTAACACCAAAACTACACTTGCATGAAGCAGTGAGGAGTGGAACCACCTCCTCACCCAGCTTTCTTCCCTGGTTCCCAGGATGGTGGAGTTGGCCTCCTCCTCTTTACAGCAGCAGCCTCCTCATGTACCCAAGGCCTGTTCTCCCTCCTGGTTTCCTTGTTCTTCTCCAGATTACCAGGACATGGACACATGCAAAGCCCTGGCTCTGTGGCAGTGGCCTCCATCTTGCTTTGACAGAAACTTTCAGTCTTCAGAAAAAGTTGGGATTTCCTCTTAACTTCTGCTTTTTCTGTGCAGGCCTTCTGTGACTTGTTCAGGATCCCCAGCAGATATCCACCAAGGCCATGCCCTCTCCAGCTGGCTTTTGGAGGGTGCTGGTGGTCCATTGGTCACTTCCCTCAGCAGGTTCTGTTGCTTGGCTTTCTTGGAACAACCAGTTTGTGTCTTTTTATGACCAGTTCCCTCAAAATCTCTTCACACAGTGGCTTGTAGTGCCATTATGAAGTGTTGGTGTGGGTGTAAATCTCTATGACTACTTGCGTTGTGCCTGCATGTATTACTACATGGCTAGTGACAAGAAGAGGAGAGGGCTTCCGTCGATGGATGACCACCTAAAGACCTAGGAGGTTGGTTTGGAGCAGCATCTGAGAGTTCACGTGCTTCTCTGAAGCTTAGCCAAACCCCTTTGGCCTGGAAACTGAGCTGGGAAATATAATGAGATTAGGCTGTCGAGTGAGATTTATGGCTCATCCTTCTTCCAGCTGGGTCAAAAATATCACGAGTGCAACCTCTCCGAAAGCACTCTGCTCCAACAAAATCATTGAGGGACGCAGGCAGGAAGGACAGGTGGGGTTTCCTCTCAAGCCAACAGATGATCATAGTCTGGGGGAAGTTCAGCTTGTGCTCTGAGCCCATTTGCAGGTGGGGTCACCTGCACGTTGATTGCACACCCTGGGGATGGGACTCACCCTGACCCCAGTGATGAAGGGAATGCTTTGGAGAGCTGTGCTTCTGGGGAACGAGGCTCTAGTCCTGCTGCTTGCCCACATTATTCACAGTCCTGGTTCACAACCTCCTTATACAAACCAGATTTTGCCCCCATTCTCCAAGGGCTTTCCTTGCTCCTTTGGCCTCTGTGTGGCCTTGGATAAAGTGGTGGTGCAATGTGGGGATTATCCACTGCTGAGGCTGCCAAAATCCTGCCATTTTAAAACTGTTTAAGCCAACCCCTGGCTCCTCCAGACTGTTATGAGCTAGGGCTCCATTGTGTGAACAGCAAGGCTACCAAAAAGAAGAAGAAAGCTGTTTCTACCAGGCAGTCAGTGTCAGGGGGCTGGGGAAAGCCATCTCAGCCAGTCCCTCTGGTGCTGGAAAAGGGCATGGATCCATGTTCTAGGCCTTCTCAGACTGCAAAGCAGGGCACTTTTTGTGTCAAGACACAGTCTCTGTCACTGTGAATCAAATCAAACATCAGGAATTGTGAGGAAGCAGAGAACAAAGCAGAAAATGCCATTATACCACTATAAATGTCTCTGGTGCATCCACACAGGCTCACAGGATAATCCAGGTTGGATGAGACTATAGGATGCCATCAGCAGCAGTCTGTCCCACTTCAGTCCCCAAAGCCAAAAGAAATATGAGTGGGAAAGATGCAAGGAAAGGTAACAAGGGTGACTGAAGGTCTTGAAGGAGAAATTCTCTGGTTTGGAAAACAAATAACCAAGGAGAGATAAAAATAAAGAACCTAAGAATGTCCCGAGGGACAACCAACTGCTCCTCTTGAATAATAGAAGAATTCTATCAAAAAAACATCAAAAAGCTACATCCTCCCACTGTCCTGCTGAGTGCAGCCACACCACCCTGAGGCATGCTATGACTGACCATGAAGCTCAGGGTGTGCAATCAAGCTCAGGTGAAGAGGATGCTGTGGGCTCACCATGGCTTTCACACAGGGTTGCTATTTTAATCCCTGTGTCGGAGACTTTTAAGAAAAGTGCCGCTGGATAATTGTACAAGTGAAGCTAATATTTTCAAATGCTGGAAGCTGCTATAGATCAACAGTAGCAGCCTGTGGATATACCTGAGAAATTCAGTCTCATCCTTTCCCAGACGTCGCCAGAACCAAGTCCTCATCACTCTTCAGATTTATTTAAGTTCATAGCGCCCTGAGCACAAGTAATAGTGAAGGCTGCTTTCTTGATAATTTCTATCTTGTAGGTTGGATTTGCTGGTGTACAATGAGATGCAAACCCCCAAAGCAGCCTCTCCCGGGGGTGGTTCTGGCCTAATGGGGACTCTTTAGTGGTAAAAGAGGAACTCAGGGTTGTCTCCTTTGTCCAGGAGCTTATTCTTAGGACTGGTGGAGGTCTAACATTGAGGTCCAACTTGATTCAGACACATGCTGACATGAAGAATGTCTACAAGCTGCATTTCCTGAAGAAAGCTATCTAGAAACCTTTCAGATCACACAAACTCTTCTTTTGGGCTTTGCAAGCACTTTCCCTGTCCCATTAACTGGATAGCATGAGCTGCTCATCACCTGCTCTCCTTGTCAGTGCAAGTGCTATCATGACTTATAGAGCAATGGTTTATAGCCACAACAGCATCTAAATTACTGATCTTTCACTTTTATAGTGTGCTGTGGAAGGAGGAAGCTTTTCTCCTTAAAAACAATCATTTCTCTTAATAAGTGCACTACACAGTGGAGGAGGCTGAGGAGCATCCATCCTGCTGCAGGATGTGCTCATGCCAGGGTCACCCCAGTTTTGGTGGCTGAGGCATGAAGGTATAAAATGTCTCCATCACGTGGGTTTGTGCAGTCTTTCCTTTAAGCCTTCAGCAGGGAGACAGATGTGAGACAAGATGGTCCTTTTCTTGGCTAGTCTGTTTTCTGGACATGTTTTGCCCAACATTTTTTTTTTTTTCTTTTTCTTTTTCTTTTTCTTTTTCTTTTTCTTTTTCTTTTTCTTTTTCTTTTTCTTTTTCTTTTTCTTTTTCTTTTTCTTTTTCTTTTTCTTTTTCTTTTTCTTTTTCTTTTTCTTTTTTCTTTTTCTTTTTCTTTTTCTTTTTCTTTTTCTTTTTCTTTTTCTTTTTCTTTTTCTTTTTCTTTTTCTTTTTCTTTTTCTTTTTTCTTTCCTCCTTTTAATTTACTAAAGCAAAACAGCCAAGCTTATATGGACTGATTTTTTATTTTTTATTTTTCCTGAATGAAGCACCCCATAAACTCAAAACAGTCTGATTCAAACTATTTTTATTTTTATTTTTTTTTTTCCAGGAAATGCTTTTGATTTTTCAGCTTTTAACTTCACAATATATTTTGCTTCTGGATTTCTTAACAGGATTTTTCCAAGCAGTGCCCAAAATCAAAAGCACTTCTTTCATCTTCCAGCAGCGTTTTTGAAATTCTCGATTCACAGAAAATCTCCCAAGTTTTGGCTTTCACGGCATGAATAAAGAAAGCATTTTGAAGTTTTGAAACTGCCACCGGCCGGCGAAATTGGGAGGCTGAGCAGCTGCAGCAATGGAGAGCCTCTTCAGCAGCTGTGAGCAGGAGCTGTAAGTCAGCTCTGCACTCATTTGCCATCACGCAATAATATCCTTTGTCATTTAAAGGGATTTTTATCATTTTTGTGTCTTGCACATTGTCCTCATCTGGGTGCAGGGAAGCTGGTGGCCAGACCAAGCCACTTGCAGGTGCTGGGCTGTCTGTGCTCACCCTTTCTCTGCACACATGGAGATGTTGGTGACCACAGCAAAAAGTCCCTTGGCCCAAAGGGTCCCTGTGCACCTGGGGCTCTTTGTGAGCCCAATGGGGCAGTGAGGGAAACTGCTGTAAAAGAGGGACTGCATCACAGTATTTAGAAGGGGAAACATGCATGTCCCCTTTGTTCTTTCATCTTTTCCCACCCCTCTCTCTCTCTGTATATTTACTTTACTTCCTTATTTTCCTTATTTTTCACCCTCTCTTTCTTCCTCTTTCTCTTCCTCTTCCCTTTTAATTTTTCCCTTTCCCTTTCCCTTTCCCTTTCCCTTTCCCTTTCCCTTTCCCTTTCCCTTTCCCTTTCCCTTTCCCTTTCCCTTTCCCTTTCCCTTTCCCTTTCCCTTTCCCTTTCCTCTTTCTCTTTTCTTTTTTTCTCTTTCTCTCTTTCTTTCCCTTCTTTCTCTTCCTTTCTCTCACTCTTTTTCTCCCTCCTCCCTCCCCCCCACCTCTCTTTGTCCTTCCTCCCTCTCACCCCAGGGTCCCCTTTGTCTGCACTCCCCAAATCCCTCTCTGGGACCCTGCTGCTTTCCCAGCCATCCCCAAGACATCACAGATCTTTACACCAGTTCCCCTGGGCTGGCAGCGTCTCAGAGCTCGCAGAGCTCGTTTGAGAGCAGCCAGGTTGCTCTAATTGAGGATTCCCCCCCCCACCACCATGCCTTGGTCCCTGTGGGAGCACGAGGGGAACAGCGATGTGAGAGGGAAAAAAATTATCCTGGGCAGTGAACCACTGCTCTGGTTTGCATCTTGCTGGGAAAAGACGTCAGGGCGCATTGCTCTGGGGCCATCCTCACCCTGCCTGCCCCTTTCCTGCCCTCCCCTGCACATCCACCCCGCTCCCCATGTTCAGGGCATGGGGGTGCTTTGGACTCGAGAGGTGCAGACAGAAATCCGCACCCTCCTGCAGTGGCTCGGAAGGCGGCTGGTGGACTAATTTAATATAGCTTGGTCTCAGCTCTTTTAATTATGTCTTTATAGTCTTTTAATTAGCCAGAATCCTACTAATTTAAACCACTCTTGTTCAGAGAGACTTCTGCTTAGCAGCTGTTCTCACTGTGAGCTTTCTCTGGGTTAGGAAGAGGAGCCTGGGATGTTTGCTGCTCCCCTTCAGGCTGTTTTTCTTATTTTGCCGCATCAGCAAAAGGTTGCAGAACAGAAATGGTTCCTCTGAGATAGAGGAACGTGACTTACAAATAATTATTTTTGTCTGGAACCTGTTTACAGGGTTCAGACAATAAAGAAAACCAAGGCTGTGGCACTTCCCATTGCATATGATACAACTCCAGTTTTCCTTCAAATGAGGCAGAGATTTGCAACTTGGAGGACCAAGCTGTCCAGATCATCTGAAAGACAGCCTAACGAGGATCCTGGCAGCCAGGCTATCTTTTAGAGAAAAATGTTGGAAAGAGGGCTTCAGGCATTGGCTATTTCATGCCCTTTGCATGCCAGACTACCACCTGCAAACCAGACCCCTGTGAGGTGCTGCCCAGTCTAGAGCAAAAAGGGTCTCCCTGGTGAACAGAGCAAATGAAGACACCATCCCTGAGGTCCTCAGGGGACACACAAGTTTCTTCAGCTCCACTTCCCAAGAGAGCTCACCTCCGAGACGTGACAATGAACCCTCTATGTCATTGAGATCCAGGAAATAACTAAATAAATGTATAAATATATATAAGACTTGCAATAAATGTACCTTTCTGTACCTATATCACCAGCTGGTGCTCCCAGCAGTGGTGAGAAGTGCAGGGCTTGGCTGGTTCTGGGTTTTGAGCAGCGCCTGCCACCTTCCCATGACTCAGCTCCATGCTCAACCAACACAGGGTGTTGTCCAGCTGCAGATATTAACAGGAAAAAAAAAAAAAGTAAAAAAAAAGAAAAAAGAAAAAAAAAAAAAAAAGAAAGAAGAAAGGCTGTGTGTGCAACAGCTGTGAGGGATTATCGGTGTATATTGTGCTGTCCTGCACTGCAAGAATAAAGCATGCTTTAAAGTTTAGGGTAGGAATTATTGATTGTGTTTAATTGCTCATGTCCCATTCCAGACAAGGGATGCAGCGTGCCAGGGTTAATACAAACACATGATCCCTGCTAAAAAAAGGCATGCCATCAAAGTGCAAGGCAGGAGGCTGCAAGTGGGAGCCAGCCTGGTTTTCCTCTTTAATAATTCCTCCAAAGCATTAGGTTTTGAAAGCAAACAGTGAGGATGGTCCGGGGAATTGAAATCCATCACAGCAAGGAGGGCAGACAGCCCTGCTCCTGCTGCAAGTCAGGAGGGAGGTGGGAAGAAAAGGGAGAGCCGAGAGGGAAAACCGTCCCCGTCGTGTGGCTCATTATCATGACTCTTCTGGTTGCTGCCTAAGTTTATAATCCAGGCTCCGTGGTACTGTAAGAGCTCATTAATTTGGAGTCTGCATTGGTGAGTCAAATGCAATTAAGAATAATCAAAGAAATGTCATCGCAAAATACACTTCATGGATTTCTTTTCAAAGCTATAGTATCACTATAATTATTTGTGGTATAAATTCATAGCACTTCTCCAAACAGACTGTGGTCATCTCTGCAGAAAGACAAAGCCTTTGTAGTAGGAAAGCGGGCTCCAAACATGGCCACAAGTGCTCGGTGGGTTGCTGCCAGTGTTTTATGACTGGAGGTGGTTTAGCAAAGTGCAGATAAGGAGCAGGCTGTGTTTTGCACACGAGGAAAATGACTGACCTGGAACATACTGGTGTGGACATCAACCTGGCATAGAACAGCTCTAAACTGGGGATCGTTGGAAGACAACTCAATGGATGAGCCACTTGATACGTATTCTTGTACCTTGCCCAAAGCAGCCCCTACCTGTCACCCTAGTGATGGGGTATTCACCTGTGGAAATCAACATCCAAACCCCATCACACTAGAAGCTGCCCAGGTCATAAAGCTGGTGGGGCAGATTGGTGTGGAAGGGCAGAAATTACCGCTGACCTTCTTTTTCAAGGGATGATTACTTCTTTGACTAAGTGCCCGTTCACTTGCCAAAACAGTTGGGAAACCAGATACTTCATGCTGTAGGGCAACCAGTTCCTGTTGTCTGATGTTGGGACTATTTATTTATTTCTTTATTTAATTATTCAAATCACTTTTAATTTCCACCTGTTTTCAACCAAAGCATTATTAAACCTAATTTTCCATTGGTGAGCAGGGGAAGGAGGAATCCATTTCCAACCATGTTAAAGACCCCCAGAGCTTTAGAAGAGGACTTGACCCCCAGTCAAGTGTCCTCATCTCTTGGCTTCCTACCAAAGCTGGGATTTTCAGCGGGGCCAAGGAGAGTTCGATGGCCATGGAGAACCAGATGCCTGACTCAGGTTGACCTCTCTGCTTGCAAAGGCACCTCCGTTTCTTGGGTGGGCTGAAATTTGCCAGCTGCTGTCATCAGTCAAGCTTACAGCCTTCACTGAAGCTTGGGTTGGCTGGGGACGTGGCAACACAAGCGCCCCACCAAGCACTGGGTGGAAAGATTCACACCTCTGCGATGTGTTGTGTTTTCTCAGGTCTTTTGCTGGTGCATCCTTCAAATTCCTCGTGAAAGTGTGAGCCTGCCTGCAGGAGGGAAATGAAATGCGTGCAAAGGGATTTAGCTGATTGCCACCCATTAATTGTACCACAGTGAGGGCCAAAAGCCTCGGAGAAGACTCCTATTATTATTATTACTAATAATTATAATAACGATTCTCTGGGTTATGGTAGTACCTGAGTTAAAAGAGCCTCCATTGATTGCTACATTTAATGAACGATCACCATGCCCTGGGCAGCATCCAGTCTGCTCTATAAAAACCAGGGATATTACAATCCTAAAACCAAAACTAAAACAGCTGTAGGGATTTCTTCAAGTCACCCTGAAAGTAAAACACCAGCTGAGCAAACCTGCTCCCAGCCAGAATCAAAGCCCCTTCCTCAGACAGCCACCAGCTTTTTATTGCCTTTATTTGCATTTCTTTCCCACCGCATCAGTCACCCCTGGGGTGCCCAGAGCTTCTTGCTGTGACCTGTAGAGGGAACTGTGCAATGTAGCAAAATGGTCCAAAATAGTCTGGCGGGCCCCCTTCCAGGAAAGGGTGTTCCTCACCCATCCCCTCCATCCTTAGCAGACCTCACATTTTCCACTCAATATCTCAGGTGGGCTGGGACCAAATCTGGCTTCCCATGCAAGGCGGGCTCCACAGCAACAAGAAGCTGGGCTGCATTTCCAAAATAACATGCAATACAATTTCTTTCATTTTCTTTCTTTCTTTCTTTCTTTCTTTCTTTCTTTCTTTCTTTCTTTCTTTCTTTCTTTCTTTCTTTCTTTCTTTCTTTCTTTCTTTCTTTCTTTCTCTCTCTCTCTCTCTCTCTCTCTCTCTCTCTCTCTCTCTCTCTCTTTCTTTCTTTCCTTCTTTCAGAAAAACACCTAGTTTTAGGTATTTTCTCTCTATTTTAACTAACAGTTTCTTAGTTTTTGGGGGCTGCCAGTAAGAAGCTAGAAAAGGGCTGTTTAGACCCAGGCTAGAAGTGGCCGGATTGCCTGGGCCACCAGCCAAGGGTTAGCAGAGCCTGGTGTTTCTGGTGAGTGCGCCAGGCTCAGTGCTAGTGCTGTGGTTTGGGTCCTGCTTTATTGTCTCCGATGACACTGGAACAAAATGACTCAGGAGACCGTGGAGCCAGACAAGCCTTCCTTGCCCCATGGCTAAGATGCAAAGTGAACCTGCTCCCCTCGCTGCCTCCACCCTGTGCTGGCCTTGTGGTGCTCCTTGGGCTTGAGATGGGTCAACAAAAGCCTGTTGGAAACAATAAAAAACAAAAAAAATGCTACCTTGTGCTTGAAAAAGTGCCCATCTCCTCCCAGCTGGCTGGTGAGGAGCTCAGGATTCCTGCTCCTTGCCATCTCACGGGAGACACAGGCGAGGCAGGGGGGCAGGCAGATTTTCTTAGTCATCTGTGGGTATTTCCTGGTCGCACAAGGTGCCGCTTCTGTCAGACTTCAGGGTGTTTTGCTGATGCGGCTAAATACGGCCTGACTCAAAGCCCCTTGCAAAAGCACGGATATCTGGCTGAGGCTGGAAAAGCCAGTGGTTTGAATCTACTTTTCTCCTGACAGCAGCACTGTGGAGGAAATGGGCCAAAGCTGGAAGTGACTGATGTTGAGATCTGCAGATGCCCGATCCCTCCCTTGGGATTTCTCCCTTGGAGAAGTTTCTCCGTGTCCAGAAAATGCAAATCTTGCTGGGTTGGGTTAATATGTTGTTACAGTGCATGCATAGCTCCTAGCCTGTGTTTCCCTCCATTTCCCTGGGAAAAAACAAAACCAACCAAACAAACAAAAAAACAGCAACCAAACAAACAACAAAAACAAAACAAAATTAAAGCCCAAACTAAACCAAAAACAATTAAACAAACAAACAAATTAAATAATAATAAAAAATAAATATTTATTTGGTGGCACCTAAAAAAATAAAAAGGAATCGAACCTGAATTCAGGAACTGAAAATGAAAAGGAATTGGAGGATTTAGGACCTGCAGGTCTGAACATTTCTTAGAGGACCTCAGCCTTGAACCTCCTGGGTTTGCTCTCTCCCCCATGAGAGATGGCAATGCAAGCACCCTCTTTTTTTTTTTTTTGGAGCTAATCACACTCACATGTAGAAAACATCACAACAACCTTGCTGAGTTTTTTGATTGTACCCATTAGCCCCATCACTGTCTGTGCCATGGAGATAAAAACCTATCCTGTGCCATAAACATGCCTCTCCCTCTCTCAGGGACCTTTTTCAGGTCTTCACCCCATCCCATAGAGCAATGATGGCTCCTCCACATTTACAGCTACCAGCCCTCACGGTGGTGGGACACGGTTTGACTTTGCGGAGTGAATTGCAACCAACCACACACTAATAAGAGCCTTCACAGACCGTGGTGGTGACTTTTATCCAGCCCATTTTTCAAGGCAGAAGCAGGGGTGAAGAGTCAATCTCTTTTCCTGCTCTTTACCTCTCCAAAGGGAGCAGCATCCCTTGCTGGCATTAAAGGCGACTGAGCAAAAGGGCACGACTATAAGCCAGACTTTATATAATTATATAGGGGAGAAAACTGGGATGTCTCTTTGTAGAGGCTGGGAAGGTTCCACTGGAAAACTAGGTTAGACTGAAAAAAAGAAAGAGCCTCTGTAACCCAGAAATAGCTGGGAGGTTTAAGTATAATTTTCCAGCCCTGTGTTATTATGGTACTAATTCGGGTCTGAGAAAGAAATGTAGGTAAAGGTCTCCCAAGGTCAGGAGGAGAAACAAATCACACATGCAGCTTCTTTTTCATACAATATCCTTTGTCCTAACTAAACAATCTCTATTCACAGAGGGTTGTTTCCTCTCGCTGCATGGGGAGCGGAGGTTCATATTTGTGTTTAACTGACTAATTAATCAATTAACTAATGTAGAAATAAGGCAACATTTAGAGCTGTTCCTTTCACCTGGAAGGTGAGTTTTGGGACCAAGCAAAGCCTGGAAATGCCCCACCTGTCCCAGGAGCTGAGGCAGAGGCAAAGCTCCTGCAAGCAGAGCCACTGAGGAGCTGTGATTTCAATCTGCATCCATGCAGCCTTCCCTTAGGCAGCGAGTTGTGGCACAGCTAAGGCCATGCCAGCCTCCTCAGCAAGCCCAGAGCAAGTGAAGGTTCACCAAAATGTTTATTGTTCTTTAAATGTGCTTTATTTTTTTTATATTATTATTATTATTTTTTTATGAGGCTAATAAAGCTTAGCCCCTTCATGGACAACCACTGTGCAAGATGCTGCAGAAGAGAAAGGCACCTATGCCTAAGAGGGAACAACCTGCAAATCATGTCAGCCTTCATCAGTCCATGAAATCCTGCTTTTTACTGAGAGCAAAGTGACCAAAACCATCAAAAGTTCTGCTCTGTCCAGGACACTGAGAAGCATCAGAAGTTCTGCTCCGTCCAGGACACTGAGAAGCATCAGAGTGTTGTTTTTTTTTTTTTTTTTGTCTTTTTTTTGTCTTTTTTTTTTTTTTTTTTCTGGGAAGGTGAGACATTTCCCTTCCCAACCTGTGCTGCACACTTTTTAACAAGTGCTGGGACAATGAGCAAAATAAAGCTGTTGGCTTTGCTTACACCACAGCCAAAACTCAAAGGTCTTTCTGCTTTGCATCTTCCAAGCCCCTTCATCATGTGAGCTCCCTAACAGCATACCTGCAAGGGAGAATTTCCAGTTACTGCTTTTGGCACAAATTAAATTCCCCTTGCTTCTCCAGCGCTGTGGTGCATCTGGTAGCAGTTTCACCAGCCACCCACCCTGAAATCCAAAAATTGATGTCCAGAGGAAACCAGCATCTGGTAGCCATGCCCAGGACCACTTGGTGTTTAATTACTTTTCATAGCTCCTGCTCCTGTGCTTGGTTTCAGCAGCACTGCCAAGTCCACCAATTTTCCATATCCAAGGCTGCAGGCTCCAAAAGACTAAAGAGTCCCAAGTAGCACTGTTCAGCTGTGAGAGCCAAAATTCTGTCCTTTCTGGGTTTTATCCCCAGAAAGATGACAGGTGGTAACTCTTTTCTTTTTTTTCTTTTTTTTTCTTTTTTTTTTTTTTTTGAGAAAAATTTAAATCCCAGCCCTGCAGATTTTTGACCAAGGGAGCTCAGGGCTTGCACCTGTAAATGCAGCAGGATGAGATCTCTCTTTGGCAAAGCTGAGCAAGGCTTGAGCTTGAAACGGCGTGGCTCAGAAGCTAAATTCTTAGAGAACAACAAAAGAAAATCCCCTAAAACCCCAGACCTCACAGCACATTTTCCACCCTGCCATTTACACGACAGGTCTTTAAAGGCCAAAAGAGATTTAAAGGCCAACAAAGATTTGCCCTGGCTGGTGCAGAATGCGTTGGGTGGCACAATGAGGGATTTGAAAAGAAATGAAGCCAGAAATACCAGCAAGGTCAGCTGTCACTGTGGGACAGCAGGCAAAAATCACCAGTCTTGATGCTTTTCCTTATATTTTGCTCTCCTGAGTCACCCTGTGCTGGGACAGGAGACAGGGATGGGGCATGGCTTAGTCAATAGCTTTGCTTGAGTTGTGGAAGGGGTAGGAAGGAGTTGAGTGTCTTGGGCTTAACCTAACACAGAGGGAAGGAGGTGAATGTCTTCAGATTAACCTGACAGAGAGGATCTCAAAGCTCTGGCTATTTTATCATCAGGGAGAACACAGCTGCAAGCTCAGGCCAGCAGCTGTGCTCTAGGAGCACTGGACCCCAAAGAGTATGGGAGATAAAAGTAGCCTTTGATCTTGCTGGGCTGGGTTTTTCTTGCAAGGTCCCTCCATTTATAACTGACTGCAATCGTGGGTTTATCCTTCGGTGAGGAAGGGTGGGAATCGGGAAATGGAGCAACAAGGCTCATGGGAGGGGCTGGCCATTTTGGAAGCTGTGTCTTGGGGCCAATATGACAGTCTGCTAGGTCAGATGGGGAAGAGATTATTGCTCTTTCCCCTCCTCCCCACTCCTTTACAAAATATATCCATGTTCGTCATTGCTCTGTATCAGGGACCTGTCCAGAAACCTTTCCTTATCTCTTGGCTAATCATGCCTGGATGAGGCCAAACTGGAGCTTGCTTCATCTCACAAAGGACTAAACAAACATTCTAGCTCCCGGTGATGCAACTCGAAGTTGATTTTTCCAGTTACTCAACTTCTCTCTCCTTACGTATAATGTGCTGAACTTTGAAATAAATGCCTCTCTCAGCGATTTCAGCAATTTATGTCAAGAAAATCTGGATGCATCAGAGTGAGAGCTAATATTTTCTGACACAGCACAGGAATAAAGCTGCAGCAGTACATGTAGCTCCTGAGCCTGCGTCTCCGCTCTGCCGCTGACAAGGTCTACGGCCAAGGGCAAGGTAGCTGAGCTGTCTGTGCCTCAGTTTCCCTATTGCTGAAAAGGGGATTGTGGCATTTATCCCAAGCAAATGAAGCAGGACAGTGTCACACAATATACCTGAAGCCCAAAAGGAAGCTCTCTGTGAGGGAAAGGAAACTTGGACCCTGCTGTTTCAGCAGAGAGGATGTTTTACTCTCATTTTGTGCTAAAAAATGCAGCATGTAAAGAGGTGTTGCTGATTATTCCTAAGAATCAGCAACATACATAGCATTTAAAGAGTCTTTTCCATATGTTATTTCTGCTTTCTTGGCTGCTTCCCAACACGGGTCGTTATCTCCTGCCTCTTGCAATTGCCCCTGCTGCTTCTTTCAGATCCAGCCTCCCCCTTCCCCACCCAAAGTGTCTGTAGAGAGTCACAAGGACCTTGAAGGACTCAGCTTTAAAGAGACTGAGTGCCCTGGTGGGAGATGAGGGCATTTGGATACTCACGAGAGCAGCTCCCAGCTTGAGGAACTGGATACAATGCTCATATTTTTATGCAAACAGCCTTGCTAATGAGAGATAGCTCTGCCTCCAAACCTCTCAACAAGATTCCTGGAAGCCTACAGGGTTTGAAATCCACAGCATCCTAGTGATTTATCTGAAAGGAAGAAGGCAAACAGGAGGCAAACAGGGCCTTGGGGTTGCTTTTTTTTTCACCCCACAAAGGCTGGTGTTGATCAGCAGATGTTCTAGGATGGTATAACCTGGCCGTGACTGTTTACAGCAGGACACAAAATTGCCCAGCCTCAGCTGTGAGATGCCCACTCCGGTGGGCTGTCACCCCCTCTGCCCACTGAGCACCACCTCAAAACATCACCTTGGAGAGGCTCAGCCCTGGGCAGGAGAACTGCCACCAAGAGAAGCCTGATTCTTCACCACCCACACCCTCCAGAGAGCAAGGTCCAGCTCAATTTGAGATGCCCCAGTTGGAAAGCCCAGACTTTGGCAATTCCCCTGGGAGGGAAATTCAACCTCTTTGCACTTCCCCACAGCATGTTATATAGCTCTCTATAATACAACTCGCCATTTAACCCTTTGATTTTCACAACAGCCCCAAGGCACAGGGACGTGCTCTCAGTTCTCTCATTTGTAGTCAGGGATATGGAAGTGCAGAAGAGCTAAATACCTTCATTGCATCCCCACAGATGGCCTGTGGCAGAGCAGAGACCTCATGCCCAGCCTTAGGTTACCTTCCAGTGGAGTAAAATGTTGTTCTGAAGGCAGAATAGAGTGGCCTCTGGCTTCCCCCACATTATTAGGGTAACATCTTCCAAGTGGGTGAGGCCTCTTTTGGTTTCTGGCCCAAGGCAAAGCTCTTGAGGTGTCCTCCAGCCTGGGGTTTCTGGCGTTCTCCTTTTGCTTGGGAGCCACCAGCAAATTGCTCATGTGGAGGTTTGCTCCCCAGGTCCACTTCCAACTGAGACATCACTTGTGAGCACTGCCAGGAGAGTGACACTGGTGCCTTTGGCTTCTGGAGCTCAGCTGTGAGTCGGAGGCAATGATCTGAGCTGAGGTGACCTCAGCCGACCTGAGCCACCGCTTCCACAGCCTCACCCAGCACCGACAGATGCATGGACATGCTCCTCCTCAACCCAGATAGCTCTGTCCTAGCTTCTTTAAAAGGTTTTTTCTCCTCTGTCTGTTCCTGTAACCATCAAAGGAAATTTTGAGCCCTCATCCTAACATGCAGAAGTATTTTTTAAAGCGCTGTGCTGGGCATGAAAACAGCACTTAAAGTGAAAGGGTTCGCAAGAGGTTCAATGGAAGAGGAAGGTTTGGACAGGCTCTTTCTTTCCCACTGCTTTTCCTGGCTTCTCTCAGGTTTTGACTGGATTTTGTCCATCTCTGGACCAAGTTTCCTCTCTCTCTCACTCTGAACGTACCTTAAGAAAACAGATACATATGTGATGTGTGGGAATGCTTAGGGTATATAGCAGCGTGTGGCATGCAGCCTCTCACTATTGATATCAGTGTAAAATATATACCGATAAATACATTTTATACATGTATATGAGTAGAATGTATAAAGAAAAATCTATAAATGACACCTGTTGTGGTGCCACCCAACACGAGGTGGGCAAGCACCAAAGCCAAGGCTCCTCTCCTGCCTGGGATGGAGGTGACGTGCCAGTTCCTGGTATAAAGATCTCATCTTTCCTTGGGGCAATGGAGAGGGATGGAGGGAGACCTTGGGCTGGTGTCTGATCCATCTCTGGGTATAGGATAACCCCCCCCTGCAAAAATGCACATGTGGACAATTTCTGCAGATGCAGGAGTGCGGTGCCTCACTGGGACATCGCTTGGGCTGTAGTCAGTGGAAGACTTCAGGAAAAACCATCAACAAACAAAACCTCTCCCCTTCCCAAAAATCCTTTAGTAATGAATCCAGGAGCCAGATATGATTTAAAATCACACTGAGGCTTCCTGGAGGATGCCAGGAATAATATCCACTGTTTTTAAGGTCTGCCTGTGACTCATACTAGGGTTAACACCATCCCAGGATGTCTCTGGGACTTGAGGTTAAGGTGACTTGTACCCCAGGAATAACCAAGGGGAATTTAGTGAGGATTTTAGCTTCTATAGGTGCTTCTATAGGTGGAAGAGCCAATCCCCAGAGCCAGCAGGCAGCTCCGCTTTCCCTGCTTTGGATGCCTTCCTGCTACTGTCTGGAGCCTGCACTGCAGCCAGGGTGCAAAATGCAGCTCGTAGTGTGCAAACAGCCTTGGCTGCTCTCCTGGACCTGAGCAAAGGCCACCCACAGGGAGATCTGACTGCAGGTAACCTCCTGACACAGCCTGTCCTCAGCCAAAAGCTGGTCAATATTAGATCAGACCTTGGGGAGAAGTCAGCTCTTTTGAGATCTTGGGGATAGCAGAGCAAGGAGCAGATCCAGGCATCAGTGCTTGCCTGGATAACCGGGGCACAAAGAGGATTTGTAGAGCACTAGGACACCCAATAGGACAAGTCCCTGGGCAGTTTAATTTGGTCAAACCCTCTAGGCCCAAGCTGGCACAAGCTAAAACAACCCCTGAGTAACTATATTCCTCTTTTCTTCTCCCCAGCACCAATTACGAACTCTCCATCCCCAAATGACACAATAAAAATGAACCCAGAGTCTTCAGAGGCAAAGTACAGCCATAGACCTGATGTACCCTGGGGCTGGATGAGCCCTATCTGAAACACAAAGGAGCTGCTTTAAAGACAAAACCGGAGCTGCAGCAGGAACACAGCACAGGAATTGCTCCAGAGGTCAAGAGGAGCTGGCTGCTGCATTTTTACCTCTTCATCTGTCAGTAGCATGTACTTGGCAGGATTTTTAATGAAGAACCGGAATTGTTTAATACAGAGCTGGAACAAAATGCTGATTTCCCCCAAGCCCTCCTATATCACAGCTGCAGAGAAAGCTCCTGATCCCCTCCTTTGGACCTGGCCCATCACCTTTGGTGTCCTGTGGATGTGGGTGTCACCGGCTGGCAGTGCCCACCCCGACCTGCCTCTGCTTCCAGGGGGGCAGACAGCCCTGTCCCATGGCCACAGGGACCTGGGGGACAAACACAGGAGTTCCCCTGGCTCTCTCCTGACTCAGGTATCTCATTCTAAGGTTTGTTCAGGCTTTAACAGCTGGAGTTCTGCCCATTTTCAATAAGAAAAGGGAAACCCCGGAGAGCAAGTGCTCAACATGTTTCTCACACACAAGCACATCCACTCAGCCTGCTTAACGCTTTCGGAGATGTGGAGGAAGGGAAAGTTGTTGCATGGTGGAACAGAAATCATTCTAATAGCTTTTGTCATTTGGAAGATTCCCTTGAGCTTCTATTTTTTTTTTTTTTTTTGTATAATTAATATTATTTTATTAATTTATTTATTTTTTCCTTCAGTTTTCCCCTCTTGCACACAGGGAGCTGCCCTGGAACTGCTCTAACCCCATACCACCCTCCTCTGGGTGTTCCTTCCCACCTGAGCTTTCTCTACAGCCCAAAGAGCCCCTTGTTCTTTCTCAGTCTGTGCCACTCAGAGTGAACAAATCAATGCAGAAAAGCCAGCTAAAGGGATGTCTTTGATTCCCCTCCCTGCACCCAGCCCCAGCACACTGCTGGCCCATGTTGCTCCTTGCATGGCCTCAGGCTGGCTCTGCCACCACTGGGGCTACAGGCTGAGGGCTTTGCTCCTCTGATCTGCAGAGTTTCATACCCAAAGCAGCAGGTGGATAGCTTGATAAACACTAGATAAATACATAGCCTAGCTAGTAGACCCTTTGTGAGCTCTGGACCCCATGCAGAAAGCTCAGCAAGGAAAAGGGGTTGCTAATGGGGTATGTCAGCAAGGACTCCCCTCCAGCTTCCCCTCTATAGAAAGCAGATCTGGTTCATCTGAGGCATCCTAGCCGCACGTGTTGGCCACTTTACAGCAGCCATGGAGATTAAATCCAGCTCTTCCTGTGCTAAAAGCACAGGCCCTTTATTATCTAAATGAAACCTGGCTTCCCATATGCAGACACACTGCTGGGCTCATGACACACAGACGAGGCACCTGGAGTCCTTCCAGGTCACGGCTGCCACCTTGCACACATAAACACACCAGCTGCAAAATCACCCAAATTTTGCCACTGTCCCTCGACCTCCCAGACTTCTGAGAGACCTGTAACGAACACATTTTGCATGAAAAGCTATTGCCCAAACCAAACCAAGGCTGTTGGGCTAAAACAACAGACTCCGGTTAGACCAAACTATATTAATCAGCCCAAGTGCCGCAGCGCGTTCAGCAAGGCTGCTGCTGCCGCTTCTTTTTATGAAGTCGTTGGGGTGGGATTTTACTCTGTGTGCCTTTTTAATGTCAGTGCGTGTGTTTCAAAACCACAACAGTTTTGTTCCTGAGAACAGATGGTGGCTGGGGGCTCTTTCAAGCCAGCTGCAAGAGGAACCTGGCCAGGGCCCCAACTGCTGCGGCGGGTCTCCCACCTGCAAAGGCTGCTTCCTTTCCCTCATCTAGATGATAAGAAGACCCATCTCTGCTACAAAATAAAGGTAAAAATAAAGGCCTAGCCTTCAAAGCTCCCCTTAGTGTCAGGGAGAGCTCTGCCTGGCTGCGTATTAAAGGGCAAACACCAGGCATGGGGCATGCTCCTTTGGCAGCGTCCCATGAGGCCTACAAGGGCACAGCAGAAAATGCACCCCACTGATACTAATGCACCCTTTTTCTGGTCAGGACCTCAAATCAATGTAAAATTGCTTGTTTTGGGGCTTTTATGAGCATGGCAGAAACCCTGCTTAGCTACAGAACTACAGAGCCCAGATGCTGAAGCCAGTGAGTTATGGTGCAGCCTGCAGGGGTGACCCTGGGCCCTGCCAGGGAGGGGGAAAGGGGTTTTGGGGCAGCAAGGCTGCAGTGTGGGTCTGCAAGCCTGAATCCTACCTGAAGGGTGACAAATGGAGCTGATGGGGGAAGCGAGAACAGAAGGAAAGTCCCTGGACAGGAGGAAGCATCTCAGCACAGCCCACAGCATCGGACCTCCTGCATCTCACACCGAGAGTAGGACTTGGACCACCATGCATTGTCACCTCCTCCCCACATGTCAGTGCCACCCGTTCCTTTTCATCTGGATCCATCCTGCCTTAGTAGGAGCATCTCTGTGAGGAGATGAGCACCATTGATGACTGTGGAAGGAGACAGGTCCCTGCAGACAGCACCTCACAGCTCTGGGCTCAGCCTCCTGCAGAGGGGTTTCTCTCCTTGTGTGGGCTACAGGGAGAGCACCTGTTGGCCATGCTTACAGATGGATCCCCCAGGTAACTGCTCGTATGATGTAGCTAAATCAGGACCTGTGGCCTGCAAAGCATATTTTAGCACATCTCCTAAAACTGGCTTGTGAGGGAGCAAGGAGACCTCAAGAGCAGCAGCAGCAAACTGCATATTTGGCCCTATGCACAAAGGTCTTTCCTCTGTCAAGCTTCTCTCTTTTAAAGAAGTTTCAGCCAAGCAAAACTTCATCCCAGACAGCCCCAGGGAGACCAGGAACCTCTGCAAATACAATATGTTGGGATTAACAACCATGTTCATCAATAGCAGGTAATGTGACCTGACAGGTATTGATTCAGCATTGCAGCGTCACATTTGCTCAGTATGTAGGTCACTCAAGCACGGGCTCTTCAAATAAGTGTGCAGCGTGCCCCGTCTGAGCCATGGGTACAGTACAGGGTGTCCGTTCTGCAAACAGGCAGCGTGGGCCACTCCTCCTGCTTCCCTGGCTTGCTTCATCCAAGGTCAGCTTCATTAGTGTCCAGTGCTAATGACACTGATGCTTGGAGTAGGGCAGTTTTGCATTTCACAGAGAAGTGCAAGCATAAGGCTGCCATGTGTTTGTTGCTTTCCCCCCACCTCAACGTCTTCCTCTCCCCTCCTGCCTGAGTGCACTTTTTGTCCTCTCTGATTCTGCAGAAAATGGGAAATGAGCTGGGGGAGGTGAAGGGGGCTGCAGCATCTACTGTGAGTGTGCTCAGACAGGAGAGATCCTGACTGGAGAAGATCTGGGACGGGAAATGTTTTAGGGCAGAAGAGATGTGAATTTGAGGTCAAAGAAGATGAGAAGGGAAATCTGTTGCACAGGACACTGTGGGATGTGGGTGTCCTGTTATGATGTGATTTGAGAGCAAGGGTATATTACCGCTACACTTCTCCATCCTTCCTCTATCTATCTGTTCCTTCATCCCTCCATCCTTCTCTCTGTCCATCTCTTCATCCCTCCACCCCTCCATCTTTCCACATGCACCCAGAGCAAGGTCTCCCTTGCCCCATGAGGAGCGGCAAGGCTATCCCACCAACAATAGGGCAGTGTTAAACACATCCCACACTGTTTTCACCATTGGGAACGGTCTGCCTGTACATCTACCTGCACTGCTGGAGCAGACTTCAGGAGCCAGATCTTGGTCTGGGATTTCTATTAAACCACCTTACTGTGTCATTTTTTCTTGTTTTTCACTCCCCTCTCTCCAACCACAACCACTTTCAAGCCAGCATGTGAGGGAAGAGGAACTCATGTTGATGTTTTCTCTTTCTCTTGTGGTTCCTCAAATGATTAATAGAGAATCTGGGACTCCTGCACTTCCCACTTAGGAAAAAACAAAATAAAACCATCGGGAAATTCCATGGGTTCTCTCTTCCACAGTTTTTACTAGATCATCCCATAAGTGGGGAGTCCAAGAACAGTCTCCTGCCTAAAGAAAACTAGACATTTCTCTCATTTCAAAGAGCTTATCAGAAAGCAGCTAGGTTTCATATAGCAATAGCAATAATAGAAACACTAATTTTATTTGTGTGGTTTTATTTTCAGCTGGGAAACAGGATGAATTTTTCATGACAAGTTTTGCAAAGAAATGTGGTGGTTTAAGTTTTGCTTTTCCACTGGCCGGGGGGAAATGGTGGAAATTAGTCATCTGAAATATGGCAAACCAGTCAGGCATTGTTTAGCTCATATATAACCTTCCTGAAGCACTACAGACATCCATGGAAAGGAGCGGGGAACACAGCCTGGGCTGCTACACAGAGAAACCTTGTGTTTCTCAGCCAGGTTTCATGAGTTTTTTTGCTCAGGCCCCCAGGGTTTGAGCTCCAGAGATGGGGAACAGGTCCAAGCTCTGCTGGAGCTGTTGGGTCTGGGACCAGCAGAAGTCCTCATTTAGGGCTAACCTAGCACTAAGCAGCATCGGGCCGTATTCTGAATGCCTATTATTTATGTTATGCCTGATCCAAGTCCTGGCTCAAGATTTAGAACCTAGGAGATCAAAAATTTCCTTGCTTCTCCTGACATTTATTTGCTTTAAGTTGTGCGGATGAGAGCTGTTATCAATTTTCCTTAAGGCATTTTATGGTAGCACCACAAGGCTGGAGAAAAGACCCGGTATGGTTGCTATCTGTGGATTGCGGACAGTGAGCAGCTCATTAAACTCACTGTTGGATGGTAACACAAATGTGAGTGATTAACAACTTTAGTGATGTTTTAATATTGGATATACAAATACATGTATGAGTCATTGGCTTTCTTCCAGATAGTAAGGTTGGCTTAAAGTTTAGAAAACTTGTATGTAGTGGCTTTTAAGCTTTTCTCCCCAAATGCAAGGGCTAGAAATCTGAAAACAAATTGCAAGCAAATATTCCAGGACCTGAGCAACAGAAAAAGACTCAAAATTGGCAGCCTGGGAGCCTTGAATTCTGCCATGGAAAAGATCATCTGCCGGAAACCCTGGATTCCCCAAACGTGGTGGTGACCACGGGATGCTCCAGTGGTTTATTTTGTCTTGCGGGCTGTTTGTTAAACGGAGGGGAGTTTCTCATGGATGTGTCCCAGTGCTCTGCATGTGCACCGTGCGTGCTGCAGGCAGAACAGCACACCGTTTTCATCTGCTGTGCTTGGCTTCTTTAAAAACAGAAGAGAAACAGCAGCGTCATGTAAGGCTCAGGAGCAAACGGTACAATTAAAAAGCAAAGGCTTGTTTTGGGATAAGGCTGTGGGACTGAGCTGAAATCTGTTACACATGCTGCTCTAGTCTTAACTTTCTGTAATACTGGAAGGGATCAGAGAGCAAAACTGTTGACTTTGCTAAGTGTTTGCAGGTCAGGCTATAGGGAAAAATCCCTTCCATGCTCCAGCTTTCTAATGCCAAGGTTAAAAAAAAAAAAAAAAAAAAAAAAGATGTCTCATGCTGCACAGAGGGAGATTTCTCTGTTCTGACCTGTGGGAGAGGATTCTGTCCCTCAGCGTAGGGACACAATGGGGATGGTGGAAGAAACAGTGTGAGAACCTGAGTACTGGGCTGCTGGGGTGTGGGGTGGCACCGAGATTGTGTGGGTGGCCCAGAAACACTGCCACGGCTGATGGGAACTGCTGAGCTCTTCTGCACGCCTTGCAGAAATGACATCATGGAAGGAAATTTTGGGTGTTTAGGAGACCCTGCTTGGCACCTCAGCCTTGGCACCGCCACAATGAATAACTGTTGCTGAACGTGCTGATTGATGAAGAATAAAAAAAAACTGGAGCAGCATTTCAGAGTTGAGTGTGGCCCAGCTCAAAGCACTGCAGAGCCTACTGCTCCTCTGCCTGACATGGTCTGCATCACCCCTTCGTGGCTCTCAGCCACAAAACCAAAATGTGCAGCCTGTTGGGATGCTGGGCTGAATGGGATGGATGGATGCATGGATGGATGGAGGGACAGACGGTCAGGTTGGTGAGTTTAGCCGGATTCAGGAGATCCAGCCTTTGGACTGAAGAAAATTTTGTTCCACATAACACATGGCAGGCCCCCAGTTAAAATATAATACCTGTTCTGTGACGTGGCTTTGAAACTGCCTTGACCTTCCTGGTTATATAAACACACATAACCATGCACATATAGAAACAACTTTATTTGGGGAAAATGTTTTCTCTGGGGCTGTATTACCCCAGGAAGCCCATAGCAGGGCCTGATAACCAGTCGCTGAGGTACTTAGGGGCATGGTTAAGTGATAGACTTGGCTGTGCTGGGTTAACAGTTGGACTTGATGATCTCTTCCAACCTAAATGAGTCTATGATTCTATGGAAGGACTTGAGGATTAGGGCAAACCTTAGCACTTCCCTTATTACCCTCCTGGTTCTGACCTTTGCATCAGGATCAATTGCCAGAGATCCTTGCTGTCCCTTATATAAAGGGAAATTGTGTTAACCCAGCTTTTATAAGCAAGGCAGAGGGACGAAACGACTTTTATTGTTACTGTTGTTCTTCTTTCTGTTGCAAGAGCTTCTGCAAAGGGTCTCCTGGTGCTGTATGTTGCATAAAAACACACTGAGGAAAGTGTGCCGGCCTTATGTGACCTACCCAAGGCTGCCAAGGGAGCTGGGGCCAGAGACAGGATTAGGGCTCCAGTTCTCAGCTCCTACTCCCGGATTCTCCTTATTAAATGACACCTCATCATTACAATAATGAGATCATCCCTGTTATTTAATTACATTCTCCTTGTTGCTACAAATCCTCTGTGTAGCAATCCAAGCACTTGCTTTCTAAGGTTAGCAGGAACACAGAGATATGTTTCCTGCCTTGCTATAAGATGTATATCACTTAGTTCTTGCCTGACATCAGCTTTTTCCAGCTGTGGCCCTTGAAAAACTGAGCTCGCATACATGCTCGTGCTCTGAGCAGCAAGGCTGCTAATACTCACTTCTTCCTCCACACATTTAGGTGCAGGGTTAATTTTGTAAACCTGTGGGATTTCTCAAAGGCTGCTCATGCTAGCAAAATGAAGTGTCTGCAGGAACCACGTTCTTGAGGCTACATCCCTTTTGCTTTCTGAAAATATGTGGCTCTGTAGGGTGCCAGCCTGGAGGAAGTTCCTCACTCTGAGGGATTTGGACATGCTGAGACCTGGCTTTTTGCCCATCTCTCTTTGGCTTTGCGATGGAGACACTCTTGCCTCTGTCTTATTAAACCCTGGCCCTTGAGGTTGAGGACACAGTGCCTCCAGGGAGAGCTGCTGCTTCTGGTGCTGGTAGCTCTTTGGTAGAGTTCAGCCAGCTTTTTACAACCCATCATTATCTCCTGACACGCAGGGGAAAACAAGAGCTCGGGCAGGAGCATTCATCAGCAGGAATCTGGCTGGGCTTGTTTGCAGGGCCGTGCCCCAGCACAACCTCAGCTGGGGGACCAGGCGCAGGGGTGGCACCGGCCTCACCACAGGAGGACAAAGCGTTGACTACCACCTCTGCAAGTCATCCCATGGAGAGGAAAAGCCCGGGATGACTTCTTGGGTCCAAGGCTCTGCTTGCATTTTCCCAGCTCTCCCAGGGGCGACTGGGCTTGAATATTTGGCAGCCTCCTCAGCCCAGGGGGAGACTGGAGAGCACTGTGTTTCGGGGTGTGAGATAAAGGCTGGGTGTGCGAGTCGTGGCACGGCTCGTGCATGGAGCATTGCCTGCTTTAGTTTTTGCCAGCCCTGGCTACCAGGGCTACCAGCACTTCCCAGTACAACTCCTGTTTGCCTTGGCGCTGTTCCCTTGGCAATACTGGTGTTCCCAGTGAGGCAGCTCAGGTACTGAGGAGTCACTCATGTGATTTACCCATGTTAAGAGTGAAGATTTTGGCCAAGGAAAGATTTAATCCCAAACTGGGGAGATCTTCTAACATCAACTTTATGTCTTCACCACCCAAAACCTCCTTCCTGGCTTCTTTCACGTATTACCTCAGGAAATTACATCCCACATCTTTTGTACATTCTTCTTCAAGATACCTTCAGCTATATTTCCTGTGAAAAGCAACTCAGCAAAGACACCTCCTTGTCCAGGGCATTAATTTTTCATCTCTTTGCCATGCCAGGCTGGGCTTGCCTAGCCTTAGTAGATGTCCCAGCTTCTCCCCACCAGATTTTCACCACTTCATTACGACATTGTTCCACGCCGTCAGAAATGAGCCAGTAACTCCCCAGGGCAGGGCTGTGTACCTGTGCAGACTGGGAGGGTCTAGCATACTTTCCAGTACTGAAATAATTAACAATTAAGTCATTAATTAATAGAGCTTATGGATTTCCACCAGCACGTGAAGTTCTTTGCAATGCTTGGGATCAGAAAAATCCTGTCATATAGTTAAGTGTTGAGTAATAACCCTGGAAGAAAAGAATCAGTGATGATCTTTCCTACATCCCTGAGAGATGCAAAGACTTCCTGTCAGACAGACAGATGCTGCCTTTCCTCCAGACATCTGCAGAAGGGCACTTTGATGCTCATGTTGAGAAATATTCTTGGCTTGCTCTGGCTAGATGAGAAACTGCTGCTATCGAAGAGTGATTTGGCCATGTCTTCCCTCCATGGCAACTGGGATTGGAAGAGGTCATGTACTGGGAGAGAAATGCCACTCAGTGACTCCATCAGATTGCACAAAGGGCAGAAATATCACCCCATTAGTACCTCCAGTAACCACACGCTTGTCTTACTTGCTCAGCCCCGTTGCTGAGTTCAAAAGTATCAGTTCAAAACCCTGAGTTTAGCTATCCTGGTAGAGCAAACAAGCCCATCAGACACTCTGATCCCAAGATAAACTGTGGCCACATACTCCCTCAGACAGACAGGTTGTCTTGAAGTCCAGAGTTTAAAATGTGTTTGACTTCAGTGCAATAAAATCAAAGAGGAAGCAAGAAACCTGAAGCAGTACCGCAATCATTAACCCATAGTGCTGCTGCAAAGAATATCCTATTTTTGAGCCTGAATGTAATTAAACTGCATGGGGAGGTCTTTTATGTACCTGTAAAGCAGTGTCTACATGTACAGCACTCTGTAAATAAATAATGTGCAATAATAATGGTTAATAAAATATGCTGGATGGTGGAGCAATTTGGCTGCTAGCTGGATTGCTGCTGACAATTCAAAGATCTGATTTATGACTTTGAGGTCATTCTGGGAAATATTTTACCATTGTTTTGTGATCCTGTTGCCATGCTTTTCTGATTATTTGTATATGCTATTGGTGGGCAAAAGCAAGCACTATTCCATTATACTACAGGCTTGAAGTCAGAAGGGAGCATCACGGTCTTCTTTGGGCTCCTGTATTTCTTGCTGAACTAGTGGTTTTCCACTCGTGGTTTGTGAGTAACGGTGGGTGCAAAGGTTATTTCGGAAGATTCTGTGAAGTTGACTAAAACCAGTAAAGGGATTTTTTTTTCAATGTTGTTCACAAGCTACTGGCTTAGCCAATATCTCAAAGTACTAAAACCTATTTCAAAGGTGTCAAAGAGCAAAGCCTTTGCTGTATTTATTGTCACCATCTGTTTATATCGCACTTTCCATTTGCATTTCTCTCTTTCTGGACCTCTATGTTTCATTTTGGTTCTGTCTGTCCAACAGAAGAGTGTTGTTCTATGAGAGAAGTGCTGCTCCAGAGAGATCTTTGGCTGCCTACAGCCCTGGGATGCCTGGCAGGACACTAATTACTTCTGAGGCTTTCATGGAAGAGGCTGGGGAAAGGACACCAGCTGTCAGTGGGCCAGAATTTGCCAGTGTCTGCATTTTAAGGGACATCTGTCTTAGATAAATGAAAGATTTGAACTTCTCCAGACTCATATTGTGAGGCAGATTCAGCAGTTCTCAGCTCAGCTCATTTTATTCTGCACCCTCTCCAGATTTCACAAACTTGATTTAAAAGTCGAGGCAGCACAAACAAGTGTGTTTCTGCAGTTATCTCTCACTAATTCTGCCTATAGAGGTGGTAAGATCTTACCTCTTCCCACCAACAGGTCCACCCCTTGTAAGCTGACAGATCACATGAGCTCTCCTAACCACATAACCCATAAACTCCTGCCCTGCAGCTAGCATCAGGACATCACGAGCATTCATGGAACTGCTGATCTACAATGGATGAACAAATGTCCCTGGCATTATGGTTGGCCTTTGGTTTTGTTAAAGTACATACAGTCCAATGAGTCAACCTCAGAGCTAGTCCCGCTGTAATTGGCCTACTCTTCTTCTTCATCCTGGCACCAACTGCAGTAATATCATCATACAGAAGTGGTCTAGATCCTGTGGTCATCCAGCCTATCTTTTACAGTTGCAGAAAACACCATAGTCCACAGTGCCCACCAAACATCTGCTACATCTCCTACATACAGTACCTACTGTATTTGTGTCCCAACTTCAGTTAGACTCTGGACTAGGAGGAAATGGTGAAAAGACATTTTTCCACTCTGTTAATGAAAGAGAGCAGAAGAGATCCCAAGTGATCACACTGTCCTAAGATCTTTCACTGGCCAGAGGGAAGTTAAAGAAAATTCCTAGAAGATCTTGGCACATAGACCATGAAGGAAGATTAGCAGCCCAACAGTTCTTGCCTCCCTTTCCTGACCCTACATCTGATGACTTATTTTATCCAGAGGTTGTAAGCAAGGCATGCTGGCCAGGCATCAGAGATACTGTAATATCATGGCAACCACCAACATTCTCACTTGCTCCCGTACTTAGTGGTTCAACTTTATCAGTGTATCTGATACAATTTACTTTTATGGTCCAGATCTGAAGTTGCAGCACTTTGTCTGGACTTCTGCTTAAGGACCAGAGCTGAGCTGTCAGAGTGGGATAGAGCAGATGGTTGGGGAGACAGGTCCAAAGGCCACCTGCATCACTGGACACCCATTTAGGCAGCAGTGCAGTAAGCTTGTTATCTTCTGCTCAATTTGCTGTTAGTGGACATCTAATCAATATCATCAATGTGCTGTAGGAAGTGATTCATCTTGGCCCAAAGAAGACATCTGCATGTCTAAGGTTAGATGAGATGAATATCATCTTCACTGACTCTTAGCAAGTTTCAGTGTTTAACCCCAGCTTCATCCGTGCCCTATAAGCTGGTTCCTTCCATCTATCCTCTCTGACCCTGGAGGTCTCTTGCTTCCTCTTCTCTGCTTGGAAAGCTCCAAGAACTGACCAAAATTTCATTCCTGAGACAATTAGAGAAAGGTTTCTTATTTCCTCTTATGTCTCACTTTTGTTTTGCTAAGCAAACAACTTGCGTCTCCCGTCACCAGACACTGCAGCCAGATTTCTGCTGCACCTGCTCCTGTATAAAGTTGCACGGTGACAATTCCCCATCAGCAATGATGTTTGGAGATCTCTATCAAGGCAGGTGTTCAGCAAATGGTCTCTTTGTACAGGGAGTACCCCACTCTGCTAATTGCCAGCACAAGGTCTGTACAACACAATGACACGAGGCTTTGCAGCTTAAGGCTCTGCATGAGGTGAATATAATCTTCTCCTGAGCCTGGAAGTCTGTTTAAAAAATGTTAACAAACATCTGCTCAAATTAGTGTGTGGCAACAGGTTGTGGGACGAAGTATTCCAGCTCACCAAAAGAAGTTGTGGGGGGGCCACCTTGGACTACCATGGCAGTAGTTTAGCTGAGCAAAACCCTCACAACAAGCATGACAGCAAATGCCAGATGGACCAGTGCTCCTGCAAACTGGTATATCAACAAGTGTGGAGGTGGAAACAAGACCTGGACAGCAAGCAGAGACTGTGCTTTGCAAAGGAGATGGGGCTTGGTGTGTTTGGTCTTGCTACAGTACCCTCATTTAAACAAAGGAAATACTGTGCTTTTTTCCTAGCATTACCCTGAGACTCAATTTGGCTAAAATTTGCCTTTATGATATCAGTTAGAGTGATGTGCAAGTGTCAGGTCACAGGGATTATAAAACGTCTCCCAGAAATTAGTTTGATCCTCTCTATATTTAGCTACTGCGTTAAACCATCAGAAAGGCATCAGCAAAATGACAGGCAGGCAGAAATCTGCGTCTTTGGCTAGGACGACTTTCCCCTACTCACCTCCCTTCCCTGACTATCACGCTACACTTAAAACCCAGATCTGAGCTTTGCAGTTCCACTTTCATGTTTGCTCACAGCTAGAGAGCTGAAAGGCCTCGGTTTTGAGAAAGCAGGTATGATAAAGCTCCTTCTTGGGCAACAAGAGTTTTGCAATTTACTCCAACAGTTCCATGAGTTCTAATTTTACATTCTTATGGGCCACATTTATTTGTTACTGAGAGAGGAAAGAAGGCACTTTGTTTACCCCCTCAATGGCCGTGGCACGGGGATGGATTAACCCCAGCCAGATTGCATTCGATGCTGCCTGCAGCACAGCATCCTCTGCAGCCTGCACACACTGGGGCTGGTTTATTGTTGGAAGCCAAATGGGGGGCAAAGATAAGCTTCCTCAAAGGCACATCCCTCTCTGATCCTGCTCTTCCACCAGTGGCATGCTAATAAAATAAACTTGGCTGTGCGCGGGCCATGTGCACGGAGCCCGGCTCCCGGACGTGGAATTCCTGGTCCTCGCCAACTTTCCCCTAAAACTTCGTTATTCCAATAAATCACGGAGCTGAGTTATGGGGCTCTGTTTGGTGGGGGCTGCTTTTAATTGCAGTTTTAGGAACTGTGGGAAAGCAGAATTAATGCCATATGTTTTTTAGGCTTTCGAACCAGTCGCAGGGTCTCGCTTTCAGTTTTGGCTGGGATTCAAACATCACAGCGAATTTTCAGGTTCCTCTGTGTCAAGCCACAGCACAGGGGGGAAGGGGAGGAGGGACGATGGTGGAGGGGTGTGCTATGGGATGAGGGAGGGTGCTGCTGCCTGGTGCTGTGCTGCTGGGGTGGGGATGCAGGAGAAAAATAGCAAAGTGCTTCCAGAGGTGAGGTGGAGCACTCCAGCTAAAATCCATCTCCTTTCTGGTCTTCACCATGAACGGACAAAGCTGAAACTTGTGAAAAAGGGAATGGGCTGAGAAGGGGAATGGAGCATATGGTGCTGCCATGTCAGGGCTTCTTTCTGGGTACTGGTTTCTCTCATGCTGCTCCTTTTACTAATTTGTCTTCCCACAGTACCCTCCATGCTCAGTGGTGTGGTGCCTTCTTCACCCCTCTCCCCACTGCCTTCAGGCTGTGCTACGAGCATGAACTTGCAAAGGATGAACTTGAAGGACGTTCAAGGTAGAGCTTCCATACTGTAGGACTGAAGTCAGCAAGCACAGGTTTGCCCCTAAAATAAGGGTGCAGATATCAAAAAAGAGCTAGGCTCCCTTTTGCTGTTTTAAGCTGTCTGGTCCCTGCCACCGTGATCATGTTTATCTCCAGGTGGCTCCAATGTAGTTCCTTCTGTAGACCCAGAAATGAGACCTCAAGGCTGCTCTCAGAAGACAGATAATGCAAAATACACTTTCCCCCTGTGCCTGACAAGGAAACAGGGGACTCACGGTGTTGTAGGCTTACTCGTGTATGCAATTATGAATGTGCAGTGACTGAGGCCCATAAGCAATCAAGCAGAACTGCAAAGGAAAGACCCCTGTGTCCTGGCTCATGCCAGGAAAGAGAGATCAGAGATTTTTATGAGCTCTATGCATCAGGGGAGCCATGGTGAGGGCTCTCAATAGTGAGCAAGGTCCCAGCTGAGCATGAAGGTCCAACACAGAAGCAACCTCATTTTCTCTCTTTTCCTCTTCTCTCTGATACTGAGTTACTTTGAGTTTGAGTTTGACACAGCCTAAAATCAGCATGGGATGTCCAGTCAGCAGCGGTGAAGGAAGATGACTCCTGTCCGGGTGGGGACCTATCCAGCACATGACTGTCATTTGGAACGTGACTAATTATGACAATAAGTCACCAATGGTAAATTACGAAAGGATGACTCTGGCCAAGACAGAGGTAATAACTAGTTAGCTCATTTGCTAACATGGTATAAGGAAGGAGGAGCCTGGCTGCTGACTCAAATCTGATGGGGTGAAAAAGCATGTGTGACATCTCAGAGCGGGTGGATGGAGTTTTCCATCTTATTGTCTCTTCTGGGATGTTTTGCCTCTTCTGGATGTTGCCATCAGTGCCACCAAGACAACTCACTCTGAAATTTATCCAGCAACTGAGGAGCACCTGCATATAATAAGAGAAGGGACGTGATGTGCATTACAAAAGCATCTAAGGAATCGTTTCTGTCATCTCTGAGTAGGTGTAAATACCTGATGACTTCTAGACCTTACTAATTATTAGAAGTGACTTTATTTTTCAGAAAAATAAAATAGTAATAAAAAACCCCACACATCTCAGAGAGGCTCAAGTTTTCTGAGAAAATCATTTCCCATCTTAAAATGCGTTCAGAAGAATGCATAAATTTTCATGAAAAGCTTTCAGTGTAACAGTTAAACAAATTGCATTTCCTCAGTTTCACTTCAGCACTGTTAAAATGTTTTGGTGACATCGAAAGACATTGTTTCAACTTGCTTTGATTCATTTTGTATTGTATTGCAATATTAATTGAAACATTTTCAATCTGTGTTATATTTTATTGTGCCGGGATTTATGTTGCTTGTGCCTTTGTTATGCTTGGTTTTGACTTTATCAAAGTGAAATGTTTCAGTGGTGTCAGATGGAATGGCTTTTACATTCTCATTCCATCAAACATTTTAAAATTTTATGGTTTTGTTCAGATTCAGAATGATAAATAGGAAGCAAATGTGGACATTTCCCAGAGGACAAAAATTCTAAATTCCAGCCAACTCTGCCTCTGTGTTTGAAAGGAATACATGTTTTCTGGGCATTAAATCTGCGACTTTGGAGAGCTGCTCCATCTGTCAGCTCTACCACAGCCTTTTTATGTGACCCTGGGCAAGTCACTTAGGACTTGACTACATGAGGAAAGAGACTGGAAAAGCTATCCATGATCACCCAAAATACGTGCATTTACTCGATATGAAGGGCGAATTCATCCCTGCAGCAGATATCCACACCTGGGCCAATCACCCTGAGCTCATTTAACAGGGGACTTGTATCACCCTGAACAAAACATAAGATCTGATGAGATGAACTTTAGCTTATGTTGGCTCAAAAGTTGCCCAGGGTGAGTGCCTCAGCCTGATTTTCCTGTGATAATCCCCTTCCAGTGTCTGCTGCAGTGGAATTTGGTCCAGCCTGAGAAGAGTTTACGCACATGTACAAAGGCCATGGACTCTGAGGGGTGGAAAGGACTCCAACCTGGCTCCCTGTCCCAACAATTGGGACTTAAAACAAAGGACTGCATCTGTCATTTGGTCTGGACACAGTCTCCAGCTCTACAAG
Source organism: Aythya ferina (assembly GCF_964211825.1). Lineage (NCBI taxonomy): Eukaryota > Metazoa > Chordata > Aves > Anseriformes > Anatidae > Aythya > Aythya ferina. The sequence continues at coordinate 5,824,535 of NC_140297.1, forward strand.
TGGCTTGGTATTTTCAATTCACACCAAAAGTTCATTCCCCAGCCGCTTCCCTACACAAAGAAAACCTTAGTCTGCCTGCCTATCAAGTTAGCCCCCTGTAAAATAGGGATTATACTAATTCTTCTTGTCTCTGAGGGGTCTATGTAGACCCTTCAGGAGCATCCTGTTATTTTTGTACATCCAAGAATGAGTACAAGGCATCTTTGGCCTTGTTTAGATCTCATTACAACCCTGAATAGCTGCATCATGGAACATTTTCTTTCTGTGTGATCCAACACAGAACCACTTAAATGCTTAAAAAACATCTCCTCCCTGGTGAAATAGCTTATTTTTTCCCAGTTGATTTTCCCAATTACACCACGCATCTGATTTGTAGATCTGTGCAGACAGCAGCAAGCTCTTCAATCTCTGAGGACAGGACACGACTCCTGAAGACCTCTGCCCATGGACACCTGGGACAAAGCTCCCGTTGGTCTCACTGGGAACAAGCCCTGGCCAGGTGTTAATCACATCCTCACTGTGCCGTATGGAGGGTGTCCCACCCCTCTTTCACCAGTCTGGGAAACTGAAGACGAGTACAGAAGGCAAGGGAGGACAACCAGGACCACAGCTGATGGTTTCTCGTCCTTCCACCTGAGCAGCCCCTGGGGCCTCTCTGGAGACAGAGGAGGGAGGGAAATGAGGAAGAGCTGTCAAAGGCAGGCAACACAGCAGTTTCAGTTGTGTATTTCAGTTCACCTCAGTGACCCCTCTGCTTCGTTTTTGCAGTGCCTTTGTCTTCTTTTCCTTCACATCCCATTCCCTGCAGCACCTTCTCATTTGGGAAGTCCATCAGGGGGGTCTGTGGAGCTGGGAATACGGTCCTTCCACCTTTATATCTCTAGGGTGGGTTTCCAAATCACTTTATTGGAAAGAGGAGTGTGATGGGCTGTGTGTATTCCCCCTTCCAATTGCCATAAGATCGTCAAGCCAGGGTGATACTGCCAAGCCAAAACCCAGATCTCCTGTACATCTTCTGACTTGTTTGCAATTCTTTGTGGTTTTTACCTGCTTCTTGGGCTTGCTAAAACAACAAAACAAAAGCTCGTATAAAGTTGCAGCTGCTCGGCACCAGCCCAGAATTTAACACCAAAGGGATGTGCAGGCAGAGAGGGGCAGTATGTGGGCTCTCTCTTCTGACTCAATAGGGGAATAAAAGCATCTAAAGGGGGGATTTTTGTCACTGGCATGAAAAGCCTTTGGACACTTTTGAAAGATCTTTCAAAGTGGTCAGGGCAGCCCCTCCAGCTTTTACCCTCCTTCTGCTTTGGGAACCAGCTCTGAAATGAGAGGTGTCCTCTGCTTCTTGCAGTAACACACTCTCCATTTCTGGGGTTGCTCCTCTTTGTTGAGCTCCATTTGCAGGTGCTGCTGCAAAAAGACATCGAAGCTGCAGTTCAGGATCAAGCCAAATGCAGAAGACAGAATTTAATATTTCCCAGTGTCCTAGTGACCACCAGGCTCCTTTCTTTCCATTCTCTGGTTACTGGATGAGGTTTGGGTTGTATTGACAATTCAATATGGGCTTCTCTGGTGCTAGAGATACAAATGGATTTCACTGGGAAGTTTGAGTGTACACACTTGTGCACGCTGGTGTTTCCTGGATTGGGCCTGAATTGCTTGACAGCTGGGTCCACAGGTAAAAAGGAATAGAAGAGTCATGCAAGGGGTAATAGACAGGCAAGGGGTGTTGTTTCATGAGAAAGCAGAACATTTAGATGAGTTATTGGCCCCTTTTTAAACCAAGCCCAAGTGCTGAGAATGCAGGGGGGGAAAGCTCCTGACAAAAGCCACCTTTGGGCTGATGAAGCCCACAATGTCAAAATGTAATGCAAGACAAAGCATAGACCTCATCCTTCCATGTCACTCCAGGCCGGAGGTAATCCTCTTGTAAAATTAGTCCCAGAGGAACCGGGATGGGGCTAACCTCTCCTTGGGCAAAATTTCCCCAGCAGCCAGTCTGACCAGGGAAGAAAATAAGAGATTTGTCACCAAGTTACCTCTGAGCCCCTCCTGATGCTCACATATGCTGAATCCGAGTGATCTCCTCACACTCCAGACCCCCAGAAAAAAATCTATTAACATCCTAAGGGACCTTAAATACTTTTGGAATTCTGGCCTTAATTGTCTGTGGAGGATTTTGTAAGGACAACCCATGAATAATTTAGCTCCTGTTTCTGAAAAATGAGCTATATCCATCTTCACTTCAAGCAGAACCAGCCTGTTTAAGCCCAGGGCTGTGTGGGGTCAATCATTTTGAAGGAAGAATGACCAAGTTTTATCAGCAACTGGCTTTCACCATCAGGACTTTCATTGCATTTCAGACTGATGTGCAACATTTGCAGTGAGGGGAAAAATGGTGAGAAAAGCAAATGTGTTTATTTTGGTGCGAAACTTACATGCACAAAGGTCTTCAAAGCATTTTTAATGTGACTTTGAGCAAACAGCTTAATTTCTGGGCTTCCATTTCCTCTTCTTTAAAATAAGGGTGATGCTATTTATGTATTTCTCAGCTTAAACTGTGTTCAGCAGGTGCACCGAGCCAGCACGCTCCACAGCCCCAGCCGTTAGTGGGAAGGGGACCAGCATCTCTGGAGGGGCATCAAGCCCATTCTTGCTTTGAAGGGCTGAACATAGACACGACAGCTCGTTATTTAAACCATGTTAACAAATGATGGGAAGAAACAGGCATCTATAGAGACTGCATTATTTCCAACTTCTATCTTAGGAGTCACATCAATAAGGCCTTTTTATACACGATGGTCACTCTCGTATTTAACATGTGTTGGACATATAAATGACAAAAACACTGACAATGGCCCCTTAGCCATGAATCCCAGCCTAATACTCATAATGCCTTTTGGACCTCTAAAGCCCAGCCACAACAGTGCTTTATTGGGGTGTCTGCCACCCACACAGCCTAGAAAAAAAATATTAATGGCAAACGTGGAGTTAAAATCTAGGTGGACAGCAATTACTTTTTGCATCCTCCTTGCTGTGAGGAGAGAGATGATTTAAGAGACAAAAGCTGAAATAGCACAGCAGAAACTGAGAGGAAACCACCTTCCCCCATTAACAGGAAACCAGAATCAAAGAAGGGTTAACTGGGCAGTGCCAGCAGCGGCTGCAAGTGAGAGGCTTGGACTTCATTTTATTGTTGTCATTAATTTCCTTCCTTTTACTTTCAGTAGATGAGCACAAAGAATTATTTGCACTAGACACAGCTGGGCCTCACTGAAGTACACCCTAAGAAACATCAGAAGTAATAGAAAAAAAAAAAAAAAAGCGGCTGAAGGGACATGGATGATTTCTGGTAGCAACATCGCCAAGAACTTGTGCCATTTTTTCACTTTGGAGCATGCAGTGATGATTCTAATTCCCCAAACATTTGCTGGTCCATCTGTAGGGTGTCAGGAGGAGTGATGGGTGACTCTCGCTTTATGGGACATGAGATACTAGCGATATGCCAGCTCATTTTTGCTCATGGTTTTATTACAGAAATAACTAAAAGAGCCCTGGGTTGAGTTGTTATCAGTACTTTCCAGAGTTAATTAATTGGAGCAGATCATGCCCCCTTGCTGTATGTCACTGTCCAGAGGAAGGCTCCATGCCTGTTCTCATTTTTGACTCTTGAAGGCATTTTTCACTTTAATAAGGACTAGAGCTCTGCAGAAGCAGGGGGATGGAGGAGAGCCTGCGTGACTGCCCGAACCACTCCCTTTCTTTACACATTTCCTTCCCTGCCACTATTTGTCTGTCTTGGCTAATTGGATTACTAAAGCCTGTGCCCTTTGTGCGGCTCCAGGAAGGGTCAGGAGCCCACCTCGGCCAAGGGGCTCCCGACACAAGCGTGGGGTCGGGAGGAAGGGACGAGCTCCCCGCATCCACCTCCACCCCTCTCCCTCCCCTGCTCCCTGGGACCTTGTTTATCTTAACACCAGCTGAGTTTCCCAGGGAAACCCAGCACCAGGCATCCGCCAGACATTCATTCCTTTGTTCAGCCTAGCCGAATGGATTGCTGCCGGACTTTTTTTTTTTTTTTTTTTTTTTTTTTTTTTCAGAAAAACCTGGGAAATTCTTCAGGGCTCGTGTCCCCCCTGGTGCTGATGGGAGAGGGCTTGCGGAGAGGCTCGGAGCCTCAGCAGGAGCCAAGGCATTTCAGACTCCTGGCACATCCAGAAGTCAACGCCTCATTGCTACATGGCTTCCCTCCCACCCAGGTTTCTGCACAGCCGGCCAGAGGCTTTATTTATGGGCTGGGATGCTCAGCAGTGAAACGGTTAGAGCTCTTGGCATCGGGGGTCATAATTACCCTTCCAAGTTAACACCCTTTGAGATGAATGGGAGCACACCCTTTTCTGCGGGTGTTATTGTTGCAGTCTGCCTGGCTGCACACTCAAAGGCAAGAGTTTACCTTGGTTTGCAACCAGAAAAGCTGGAAACTGCCTCTCTCTCTCTCTCTTTTTTTTTTTTTTTTTTTTTAAATAAAAGGAGAAAGTTTTGCTTTTGCAGATTTGTGGGGTGGGGGATAATGAAGCACTATAGTTTGGGCCTGATGGTGCAGAGCACCCACAGTGTCCTCTGGGTTTGGAGAGAGGACAAGGGATGAAGTGCTCTGGGAAAAAGGCTTTGGTTTCAGCCCAGCTCCCACTGGAAGCTGGGGTGGTTGCTGTGTTATCATTTCCTCAAACCCAGGAAAAGCTGAACATAGTGGGCAGCTGGAGCTGCTAAACCAAGGAGCTGCTGGGGTTTCCCAAAGTCAGGTGCATCCCAGGGAGCAGCCACCATCCTGGCACCGGCACCACATCCACCTGAGAGATGGAGCCAGGCTATGGCCAGGGTTGCAGCATTGTTTGTACATTCCAGCCAAGGAAAAAACTTTTTTGATGAATGCAAACCATGAGCAAGGCAGAAGGGCTGAGCCTTGGCCTGAAGCTGAGCATCTCCAGCCCATGGTGGCATCAGCAGCTGGGTGTTCATATGGGCATGGTGGCGGAGCTGATGGCCCCGCAGCAGAGGAGATGCTGAGCCCACCTACCTGCCAGAATTTGCTTCCCCCAAGCAGGAGTTGGCTGGGGAGCCAACACCTCACCAATTCCTACCCTGTCTCCAACCTAGGAACACAGCTGGGGCTTCCAGCCACTGCCCCCAGGCTGTTTGCCACAGGAGATGTCTACCAAACACCCTGAGGACACTGCTACACTAACGGGGTGTTTTGTGTTGGGATAACAAACTCACCCCAAGGGCTCCTGTGCACAGGGATGGGATTGCTGGGAGACGCAGCGTGATGCTGTTCCTCTGGGGAAGATGCAGCCTTTGCCACCTCAGGATTGCTTTGGTAAAGATAGACTGCAACAGTTCCTAGAATAAATAAACTACCTTGGCATAAAGGTTGCATTCCCTGACTAACATGATGTGTGTGTTTAGCAGGGGTTAATGACGTGTAACACTCCTCATCTTGCTCAAGGCATCACTGGCATACCTATAACCCAGGATACACAAAAAATAGGCAAAAAGAGATGATTACCCCCCTCCCTGCAGCTACTTTCCCTCTAGGGCACAAATAAGAGTTGCAAACACCCATGTGCCAAGGGTACTTGCAGGAAATATTATGCTGGGTGGGGGTTTGGAGGTGTTTTCATCCCTGTAGTGAAACAGGGATGAAACAAGCACAGGCTGTCTGGAGGAGCATCCCTAAGGGCTCAGGCCCTTGGGGTTTTCATCCCCTATGAGCTCTCCTGTACTTGTTTGTGTATCTAAAGCTCCCTGTGGATAGTAGAGGATGCTCTGTGTGTTCACGGCAGAGGCACACACATGTAGGCACAAACATGAGCACGGTGGGACAGATAACCCCAGGACAAATCACGTCCTGTAGCTTCTCCTTCAATTTCCAATGCCAGGACCCACTCCTGGGGGCTGGGCATCCCCTGACCCTGCTGCTGCCACTGTCTGCACCCTGAAAACCCACACCTCAAGCACAGCTGCCAGCACACACGGGTCCAATCAGGGAAAATCACGAGGCAAATCCCTAAACTCCCAAGATGAGAAACAAACCCATTTGCAATACTCGTTTGCCTTCTTTTTTACGGCTAAGTATTAATTACAAAGGTTTCAAGCATGCTTAGAAAAAATCCCAATTAATAAAATCCTGCAAAGCTGTGGGCTTTGAGGTTTGGTTTTAAGAAAAGCCATGGGCCAGGCCAGGTTTATCCAAGGAGCTGTGAAAGGCAGGTGGCATTTCTGCAGAAACAAGACTGCAGCTGCACGTGGTGCAGTGTGCCAACACCTGAGCAACCCAAAGAGCCAAGGAGTTTGGTGAAATCACATGATCTCCTCTCCTGTAAAACCTTTAGGAATAGGATGTGAACTGGTTCTGTGAGTGAGGATAATGCTGACACGGAGTACAAAAGGGAAGAGAAACTTGGCGGCAATAAAATCCACTCCTAAGCAAATGCTTATGTAAACACGCTGCTCGCAAGCACTGTGCTGCGGTGAGTTTGCTCCCTGCTGCATTTCAGAGTGGCAGCGGATAAAACATGATGAAAACCCTCTTCCTACCCTGTTACACCAAAATAAAGTTTTTTTGGCAGCCTGAGAAATCTGTGTATTTGTAACCAGAGATGGGAATGAAAACCCACCTAGCAAATTGTTGCATTTGCACTTGGGTGCAGCGGTGCCCTTGCTGCGTGCTGTTTGTTTTCCCTGGTTCAGCTGGGAGGCAGGCAGCTCGTGTAAAAGCAAAAGGTGATGCTCTGCTCAAACCCCAACTGCTGCTCGAGCAGTGGTGGGCTGCTTTATACCCAGACAAAAAACAAGCACGGTGGAAATAACCATGTGCAAAACCACTTTACTATGGACCTGTGCAGATGTGGGCTGTGTTAGTGTCACTCTTTAAATCCAAGTGGTTGCAACAAGCTCTGTTTATGTGTTGTTTGCAGAACAGGGATGCCAGAATATGCTCACACTGGGGTAATACAACCCCTGTCACTCAGCACCAGCAATTTTCCTGCTTTTCCCAAAGCTCCTCAGCCTGCTGTGAGCTCTGGGTCCCATGGCACTGCTGGTGGGTAAAGTCGATGTGGTTTTGTGGCTGGAGCCCAGGCCAGCACAGCAGCAGAGCCAGGTTCTTGCTCCATCTGTCCCCAGCTTCCTGTGCAAGATGCCATGTTTATTCACACACATGAGACATGGAAAAAAAGCTCAGAAAGCTGTTTTCTTGCAAACCCTACTGACTGCAGGTTGGATTAAAATGATGCTGTGAAAGACGCAAAGCAGGGTGATGCTAAACATCCCCAGCCCAGCAGCATGGTCCTGCCCCATAGCAAGGTGCTCACTGCTCTGCAATATTCACAGGCAATAGCTTGGTCAGACTCCAGTAATCACCTTTCTTGCTCAACAGGACTTCCTTCTTGTGCCCATCTGCGGTACTCATACTTGGCTGTCAGCTGTCTTAAATTTGCTGAAAAGCAGAACTGCACAAATAACTGATAGGGGTGAGGGGTGGCCAGACCGGAAAAAATAAATGTATTTGCTGTGGGGTAACCAGAAACGAACATTTTCCAGTTAGGAGGGGGTGGGGGAAAACAGTATTTTAATGAAATAACTATGTTTCAGGTCAAGCATGCACTTTGTCTGACCACAGCTATCTCTTAAGTGAATTTTATAAATTGCTCAGATAATTCGTTAATATGAAAGAAGCTTCAAAGAGACATGAAATATTTCTACTAAAAAATAACAAAGTTTTTTTTTTTTTTTTTCGTTGAAGAACAATTTCCTGAAATTGCTTTCAGTCGGTGAAACATTGCACTCAAGCCCATCTGCATATTTTAGAGAAAAAAATTGCCTCCTTCCACCACACATCTTCTCTGGCTGGTAACCTAACCGCATCCTCACCCATTTCATCCCCTTTCCTGGCTTCCTCCTTTTCTTCTGTAACAAATATGAGTTTCCTGTCCTTTTTTTCACCATGTCTGACCCATTATCTGATCTGGGCTCTCTCTGTCCTGACCTCTCCTTCCTCCAGCTGACCTTCCCATTGCTCCACCGATATCCATTTAACTGCTCCTCCCCAAAAACACCTCTTCCCGTTTTCTTTCCCATAGCCATGAATCATGGAGCAGCCCTGGGGAGGCGGGCTGCTGAGTGCTGTAGAAAGAAAAGCGGGGAATAACGAGTCCAAGCCCAGGCTGTATGGGGCTGGGAACTGAGCCCCCTTACAAAATTCCCCAGGTGACCTTTTTGCTTTGATAACCTAAAGAAAACTCCGCAGCCCACAGCCTTTAAATTGTGGGTGTGAAGCCAGCATTGCTCAGCTTTTACTCCTCAGGACGTGCCCTAAAATTGCTGAGGTCCCTCCCCTCACCTGTCCCTTTGTCACACCCATCCTGCCACCTCTGCTCAAAGTCAGGAGCCAGGAGCAAGGCACCGGGTCCCTGTCTGCCCCATGGAGAAGGGACAAGGTCTCTGCAGGCTTCCCGGGCTGCTCTGCACAGCAAACATCTAAAGATGGCCCTGAGCCAGCTCTGTGGTGTAACGGAGACGTGGTGTTCGTATGGACTGTATCTGGTCACGTCCTGCAGGCAGGGGTTGCTAATAAAAGCCAGTGCTCTTTGGAGGGCAACCCTGCAGGCAAACAAGGCACAAGAAAGGATCTCAATATTTTTTTTTCCCCACAACTCCTTTGTTCACAGCTTGCTGCCACCCCCCCTTGCTGTAAAAGAGCAAAACAGTAGGACATCTACCTTTCATTGAGTGCATGGGTAGGGATTTAACACGCACCCCTTAACGATCAGGTTTGGGCTCTCTTGGGGTTAGTTTTTAAGTTTTTAGTCCTGTCTTTCTCAATCCCAAATAACATGTATGAAATAACCCCTGGCCACCACCAGATGGGTGAAATGCTGCCCCTGCTTGAGCCCTGGAGCCCACCACAGACCCAATCCAGCAGCTCAGACCTCCCGGTGGGGCTGCCCCACGCCAGGACCACAGCCCGGCATCACGGACACGAGGCAGAGCACGAGGTTTCTGCGGTGCTGGGATGTGTAGGGCTGGGATTTCCCAGCACATGGGGAGACTCGGGGCTGGAGAGCTGGCACAGCTGCTTGTGCTGCCAGCCCCTGGGGCTGGGCAAACACCACGACACCCAAGAGGAACCTACGGGCGTCCAGGGGGAAATGGTGGTCACGAAGAAGAGTTTCAGTTTTGTCTAAATATTCCGTGGAAGAATTCCCCTTTACAGAGAAAAACTCTGCCAACTTGTTACGGACAACTGTACATGTATCTATCAGCCTATTAACATGTATGCACACAATTGCACAAAGTGCAAACACATCTCCGTGTTTATGGGTACATCTACTTGCACATATTTTGATTTGAGGGATTTAGTGTCTGTAACAAGAGTTTCTAAATTAAAGTGAATTTCTCTGCAGGAAAAATAAAAAAAAAGAAAGAAAAAAAAAAAGAAAGAAAAAAGAAAAGACAATTTAAAAATCCCTCATCTGAAAGCCCAATCTTTAGGAGACATTGATTTTAAAAGAAAATTTCCGACCTCTGCTGCTGGTGGGTGATGGCAAGCAGATGTTGACTGGCATGACTTTGGTAGAGGAGTTACCTGCAAATGCTCAAAGGGTCACCAGAGGCTTTGCTGTTCATTCTCAGACCAACTGCCCAAAACCTCCCCAGACCCTCCCAGGGATGTGTTTGATGCCCTCCTGCCCCACAAATAGGACTCAGTGTTGCAGATGCACCAGCCTAAATCCTGAATTCATCTCTCCCAAGGCCATACTGCAACAGCATCGTGCAAGTGCACGTAGTTTGCAAGAGCTCAAAGCACGATCACTCTTCGCTGTAGCACAAGGAAAAGACAGAGTAAAAGCAATACAACATCTGCAGGTGCTTCCCTGCCTAATATTTTTTCTTCCATTCCGCAGACTTTTTCATATGCCCCCCAAAATGTCCTATATCTTTCTCCTCCTACACAGGGTTTCTCTTTTAAACCATTCACTTCTCCCTCCTCTTCTGAGGAACCCTTTTTTTTCTCTGCACGGGTTTTTCAATTTAAAGGATGTCTGTGCTACCAAAAAAAAAATAAAATCTTGCCTCTTTGTTCTTTCTTCTACACAAGTTTCCTTTTAAGTGGCTGGAGAGACCTTGGTTTCTCTAAGTGCCAGAACCCTTTGTCAGGTTGGCTCTCTGATCAGGCTCCTCTGTGGAGCTGAAGCCCTTGCCAAGCTTTCCCACATTTAGCCAACAGCCCCTTTGAGCAGAGTCTTGAAAAACTGGCTTGTCCTCGGCAGCAGTTATCTCTTTGTCCAACAGAGCTCCATCTGACTGGGTAATCATCAAAGTTTTAATGAGCCTCTTTTGTGAGCCTTATTCCAGGTGGGGGGATTTTTATTTTTATTTTTTTTTTCTTGTGGGTTTTGGCTCAAAAATATGTAGGCAAGAAGGGAAAGCAACGAGCCTTGTACCCAAAGCAGTTTTCTGCTTGATACCTGCTTAAGCTCTTCCAGAAAAATTGTACCTATAACTCAAACAAGGTGCAAGGAAAGAGAGGGAGGCTGGGTTAGCACCCCTGCCCTGAGGTAGCTGCTTAGTGCTGGAATGAGACACGGAGGGAGACAGCAGCAAGCCATTGATTTAGGGGTGAGAAAATCCTTGGCTTGTTTGGAGCCCAAAAGCTTCCAGCTACGGCTCACCCTTTGCTCGCCTCCCTCCAGCTCAGCTCTCAGGTGCTGCATTTGTGCTCCATTCCTGACCCTTCCAGGAGAAGAAGAGTCTTAATTATGAGCCTGTGACCAGCGAGAAGGAGCTTTTCATCTCCATGTTTACCTACCTTGGAACAAGCTCAACCAACCCTCTCCCAGAGGTCCCCAAATCTAAGAAAAATGATATCAATCAAGCACTGCTTGCATTTTCAGCCCTCTGGTGGCTCTGGGGTGTCTGCCTGAAAGGAATGGGCTCTGATAATTAGAGGAGGGGAAGGAAAAGGGATAATTAGAGGAGGGGAAGCCACCATGCTGCACAAATTCTCAATTACTTCAGGCCTGACCTCTACAGAGGTACAGGTGAAGCACAGGCAGGTTCTCCATCCGAGCCTCTCCTACTCCCCCTGCTAGGGAGGGGGATACAGATTGATAGCTGTGCTGCCAGGATAAGTTATTTGCTAGAAAATCAGACCGGCTTTTTTTGTTGTTTCTTTCTTTCTTTCTGGGATGAGAAGAGCTGCTAAATCAGCTAAAGTAAATCACTGACGGCAGCTACAGAAGATTCAAAGCTGCAGGCACATCAGTGTGCTGCTGGAATGCTCTGCCAGGCATGTAGAACAGGAGGTCACTACATGAGCAATGAAATTAAAGAACGAATAAATAACCAGAAGACTGCACTATTGGGGTAAAATAGCTGCTAATGGACACAGCAAGGTGAGAGGGCATGCTTAGGCTTATCAAAAGGGGTTATATTAATATATATGGGCTGCCTTAACCAAAGCCTAGCCTTGAACAGCAGGAGAGAAAGAAAAAGCCCACCTGATATTTAGTTGCCCAACTGAACCCATTAGGAGCAATATCTAAGCCATAAACCATGGTCTCAGCAGACCTCAGAAGTTGAGCTCTGAGCTAGAGCATGGCAGGGGGATGGGTTTCATCTGGGCAGGCTGCTTTCCTGCAGATTTTCCAAGGTTTCTCCATCCACATCTCTTCTGGACTCTGCCAGCACCTAAGGTGGAGACCAGACCTTCCCTGTGGTTTGAGCCTCCCAAAAGGACCTGCTTTCACCATGGGTCCCAGAGGAGTGCTGGAGCATCCAACAAGGGCTCAGGTCAAGGTGAACCTCAAGAATTAAGCCGTTAGCAGATGTTTTATCATTTGGCTTGCAGGAGGAGGAGGCTAGCTGTGTTATTCCCTTGCAGGGCACCACGTAGAGTACAAGACCCAAAGGGTTGTCTAGGCTTGAATTCTTGGCTCAGTGTCTTGAAGACTGGGGAAGAGTAGGAGGTAAATTAACTTGAACAGAGACAGGAAATCCACAACAAGACATTCTGAATTCTTAAAAATCAGGCCTTAAAAACAGGTATTATTTCCTTGTTTCGTTTTTGCAAGAATTGGGAAGAAAACAACAAAAACAGGTCTTCTTTCTGCAAATGGTTTGGACTGGTTTGCCAGCTGGGAAAGGATGTCTTCAGCAGAGAAAAGCTGAGGCAGGCTGTGGCTGTGGTCTAACAAATGCTTCTTTAAGTATGTCTGGAGGAAAAAAAAAAAAAAAAAAGAGAGAGCGAGAGAAAGAGAATCCGGCTGCTTTTGCACAGCCTGTTTATCTTTGCATGGTGAAAATGCTCTGATAAATGAGTGTGCTGGGAGGAATGGCTGCAAAATATAACTCCTCCACCCATGAATTTTGGTTCTTGTGCCCTTCCTATGTGCAGTTCCCAGGCAATGAGGCTGTCCCTCGGGCAGGGCCACAAGCCATTTTCATGCTCCTTGTGAGGACACCTTGAGTGGGGCTGGTATCTGATCATCTCCAAGACCATCAGCACGATTCAGAGTTGCTTACACTGGCTTCTCATGCATCTATCCTCTCTGTCACCCCAGTGTGGACAAATTTTCCTCAATCTTGCTGCACTGCTCTGCCTGGGCTTCTCAGCCAGCTAATGGAATGCCCCTTTGTGAGGCATAAACCAAGGTCTCCATACAAGCCCTTCATACAAGGTGCTGTGGGTGCAGAGCATCCCTTTGGGCCCTGCACACAGCTGCTAGGATTGCTCCTCAGATCTGGGGATGCTGCTTTTTGATCTCTGACTTGAGACACCAGCTTGACCCCTGGAATAGCTCTCTCCATGTTCTCCCATTGAATGGAAGCTCTTTTACATTTGGCACACCCTCTTTGCAAATCTTATGCCAGGTGTAGGATCACCCTGTCCTTCCTTGAGGGCTGGAGATTAAGAAAATGGCTTTGTAACCAAAACAGCTTTCTCTGCAATCCCAGTGTTTTAACACTCCACTGCTCTTAGTGACATTGTGGAACAAATTACAGCCCTTCTCCCTCCAGGAAGAGGGGACCTGTAGATCAGAGCCACCATCTCACAACCCTCCTGTGCTCCAAGGATCACTCCCAGTCACATTAAAACAGTTTAGAGCAAATTTTGGAGGTGTCAGGAGGAAGAAACTGAATGCTATTTTTATCTAATTACAGTCCAAACAAAGCCAACGTGACAGGCTTCAGAATTAAATGCAGTATTAGAACCAGTTTGGCTGCTTTATTGCCACCACCTGAATGAAGGAAGCACCTGGATGGAGAAGGCAGGTCCCAACAGACATTTGGCAGGGGTATCGAGGGCATCTCTCAGCAGCTGAGTGGTTAATACTCACGGGCATTTCAAGACAAAAGCATTTTAATTGTTCAACACCAGTCAGCAGTGCCTGCTTCGATGAAGGCACCGACATCTACTTTCTCTCGGTGCTGCTATTTCCAGCTTTCAGGCAAACAGCACTTAGCGTTCAGCTAATTACTCTGAGAAAGCAGCAGGGTTTCTGGGGCTGCAGATTTTGCACGATTTTCTATTAATAACCCCCAGGGCTTCCAGCTTCGTGTTTCCTTGGGATAACGCTGATCTCTCCCTTTGCCGGTACCGCACAGCTCTTGTGCATCCACTTGCCTCTAACCACTTAACCAGGCGGTTAGCTAATCATTTCCCTTATCACTCAGCCCCTCTGATAAAGCTGCCTTGCAGCAGTGGGGAGGATGGTGCCTGGTTCCCTGAAATCTGCCCCGAGGAGCAGAGGCTGGAGCCTCCCAGCAGAGGACAAGCAGATCCCTTGGGCTCCTGGGAGGGTCAAGTCCTCTCCAACCTGCCCTTTGGCTTGAACAAACAGTGGTGTTGGAGGGGAAGGAGAGCAGGAGGGCATGCTGGCTGTGCTGGGAGGGCAGAGCAGCACAGGATGGGTGAGCTGAACTGGCTGCCAAGAGAAATAGTTGGGAAAAAGGTAGGGAAAAGGAGGGAGTGAGATGTAATGCTTTAGAAACCAAAGTCAGTTTTAACCCCCCCTGAGCATTTACAGCAACCTCTTCTTGTTTGCAGCCTTGACTGGAGGTGAGAATTCAGACACGGTGCACGCATCCCTGTTTAAATTGCTCATCTGGCTTTGCCTTAAATTTGCAGGGATTAAAGCGAATCAAAGGCTGCACGGCTGGGAGTTTTAAAAGTTTTTTGTTCCTCTGAATTGCATGAATCCTAAAAGATCTCTGACATCAAAAGGACACATTAACCCCAGTAACTTTGTTATTGTCATATGGGGCTTGTTTTTACTCTCTCTTGCACGATCCAAAGCTTAAAGTCAACAGAGACAGGTCTGTTGACTCCAATGCACTTTATTAGCCTGATAGCGGAGCTCGTGACCATTCTCTTCAGAGTGACCATAGGAAACTCAAGATAGAGGTAGAAAATAATTAAAAAAAAAAAGAGACAAGTACAAGTAAGCACATGTTACAATGTACAAACATACATTTGTTCTTGAATCCCCCTGGTAGCCTTTGTGCTCTCACAGTCACAACTTCTCCTTTTTTTTTTTTTTTTTTTTTTTAAGAAATTTTCATTCCCACTGCTGCTTGACTAATTGACTAGTGAGAGCTGAGGGAAGAGGGTACTAAAAAAAATAAAAATGTGCTGTCCTATCCTCTGGAAAGAGAGAAGGGGAAAAGAAATAACTATAATCCCCTAATCACTTATAGCCATAGTCACTGGCTGGCCAACATTTTCTTTAATCCAGCGGCAATCCTGAAATTCAGATCAAGACTTCATTGTTCTTCCAAAAAACCCCAACATTGTGTTAGTGTAAACTAAAGGGTTGCAGGCAATAAAAGGCTGTTTTGGGGATGGTTGGAGTGGAGGCTACAGGCGACAGCTGGTGGGTGTCTGACGGGGCTGCCCTTTCTAGCTACCATCTGGACTTTGCATAGGACATGCAAGAATAAGCTACTTATACCTTAATAAGGAAAAAGCCTGTAAAAATGGAAGGGGATGTGGGGGGTGCCTTGGCTGTGAGAGCTCTTTGCAAATAAACAAGTGTGAGCTTGGGCATCCCTGCTCTGCTGGGGCTAGGACAGGGGCTGCAGCTGGAGACTGAAAGCATTTAGAAATTTCATTGCCGTTTAAACATTGTGTCCTCAATACTAATATGCATGAAATCATTAATAATAATAATAAATTAAACTAGTTATTAGTATTTTAATTACAGCAGAGTCAGGAATAGCAGTGCAACAGAGGGCCTGACTCTTCCATCCAAACAAACCAAAGGACAAAACTTTTGCTGTGGTCCGTGGGGACTGAGAGGTGACCAGGGCTGCAAAGAGAGAAGGAAATCATGCAGGAGAGAAATGCAGGGCCAGCAAAAGCTCCGTGCAGCTGTGAGTGTGTTCTGCCACTGGCACATCATGGAGATGCCCAGTTGAGCTCCTTCTAGCAGCAGGGCTGCATTTGGCAGGACCAGATTTTCCCCCTCATTTTAGGAAGAGTAATTTCCCTGAGTCTACATTTTCTCCGTGGCCACTTGACAGTGCACAAGTAACATGGCATGCATAGGTATTAAACTCTTTAATAGCTGTTCCCTGGCAGGAGGGATTCAGGTGGCCTTCAGGGCCCATTGACTTGAGCTTTTGCTTCACCTCAGCTTCAGGGTGACCAGAGAGAAGTCATGACAGCAACAACACCACAAGCTGCCAGCTTAAACCAAGAGGTTTGGGCAAACCAGCTTTTCCCAATCTGTCTGCAGATATTTTGCATTGCCACTCTGCCCCACCAGACAGGGAGGAATTGGATGATGTTGTCCTACCATGCTGGTGTTGGTTTCCAATCTGGCCATGGGTTGGGTTTGTCCCAGGCAGCTGAGCCACAGGGGAAGATGTTGCACCGATGGGCTGAGGTCAACTGCATGAAGTTCAACAAGGCCAAGTGCCGGGTCCTTCACCTGGGGTGCAATAACCCCAAGCAGAGCTACAGGCTGGGAGATGAGTGGTTGGAGAGCTGCCAGGCAGAGAAGGACCTGGGAGTGATGGCGGATAGTCGGCTGAATATGAGCCAGCAGTGTGCTCAGGTGGCCAAGAAGGCCAACGGCATCCTGGCTTGTATCAGAAACAGTGTGACCAGCAGGGCTAGGGAGGTGATCGTCCCCCTGTACTCGGCTCTGGTGAGGCTGCACCTCGAGTACTGTGTTCAGTTTTGGGCCCCTCGCTACAAGAAGGACATTGAGGTGCTTGAGCGGGTGCAGAGAAGGGCGACGAAGCTGGTGAGGGGCCTGGAGAACAAGTCCTACGAGGAGCGGCTGAGGGAGCTGGGCTTGTTCAGCCTGGAGAAGAGGAGGCTCAGGGGAGACCTTATTGCTCTCTACAGATACCTTAAAGGAGGCTGTAGCGAGGTCGGGGTTGGCCTGTTCTACCACGTGCCTGGTGACAGGACGAGGGGAAATGGGCTTAAGTTGAGCCAGGGGAGTTTTAGGTTAGATGTTAGGAAGAACTTCTTTACTGAAAGGGTTGTGAGGCATTGGAACGGGCTGCCCAGGGAAGTGGTGGAGTCACCATCCCTGGAAGTCTTTAAAAGACATTTAGATGTAGAGCTTAGGGATATGGTTTAGTGGGGACTGTTAGTGTTAGGTCAGAGGTTGGACTCGAGGATCTTGAGGTCTCTTCCAACCTAGAAATTCTGTGATTCTGTGATTCTGTGAAGTTGCCATGATCATCCCTGACAAGACTCACCTCTCACAGCCTTAATTTGCTCCTCTGGATCCCAGTTCTGCTCCCTTCTCCTTGCAGCATGCCAAGAGGAGGCGAAACCCATCTCCATGCCATCACAGCCCCTGCCTGGGGCAGCCCCTTCCCTCAGGAATCCCCAGCCTGGGAATTGCGGGTGTTTTCCAGCCCTTGGAGCCTGGCCTCGCTGGGAGCCTGCAGTCACACCATGCCTCTCCTCCCAGCTCCCATTTGGCTCCAGGGTGCAACATCACGCCGGGTGCTATTTGATGATTTTAAGCTGGTGCAACCCTTTCCCTTCTCCTTTTGTTGATGGTTTTGCCCCCAAAGCTTTGCCCTACATTACCACACGCCCGCTGCCCTGTTGCGACTGAGTCACAGCATCATTAAGATGTGGAGAAAGCAACACCAGCAAACGTTTTCCTCCCTGCAGAGGTGCTTAAGCCATATTTCAAGCCCTGTCTCGAGCAACGTGCCTTCCTATTAACATCTAATATTACCCGTTATCTAAAGGCACTGGGCCATAAAGCCACGGAGAGGCACGGAGATAACCAGCAACATCAGATGCTACTTAGGAAGCATTTTGTTCCCGATTAAAGCCGAAACATGCACTAAGAGCTGTTGAGGGAAAGTGCAGAGCATTTGATTTCCCTCTTTTGCTAACACACTCAGAAGAAGAGGTGACGAGTTTATGGAAATGGCTGCAATTTGCAGTCAAAAGTGGTGCATACATGAATAGGAATTGGAAGCAAGGAGCCAAATGAGCACTTTACTGAACGGATTTCCTCCAGCAACGTTGATGGAGCTTATGCAAACCAATTAGCCCCTCTTTGAAGAAAAACCCCACCCCCATCACCGTGTCTTCTATTTCTTATGATAATTTATTATTATTATTATTAATAATAATAATAATGACAATAATAATAACAATAACAATCCTTTCTCTCTCTTTCTTTCTTTCTTTCTTTCTTTCTTTCTTTCTTTCTTTCTTTCTTTCTTTCTTTCTTTCTTTCTCTCTTTCTCTCTTTCTTTCTCTCTCTCTCTCTTTCTCTCTCTCTCTCTCTCTCTCTCTTTCTCTCTTTCTTTTTCCTGCCTTCCTGCCTTTCTTTCTTCCATTCTTTCTTCCCTTCTTCCTTCCTTTCTTCCTTCCTTTCTTCCTTCTTTTCTTCCTTTCCTTCTTCCTTTCTTTCTCTTCCCTTCCATTTTCCTGGGGAAAAACTGTCCCTAAAGATCCAGCAAATTGCTTCCCCATGCTCTCACATGGCTTTGCCATGAGGTAAATGTATGGGTGTCAAATGAGTTGCTCCTTATGCCAATGTCACAGAAATAGGACTGTGTGGGAGGGCTGGTGGCTTCTGCTCAGTGGAGTTGCCAAAGATTGTGTTAATTAGCAGTTGGAAAGACTCAGCTTCTGGAGCAGTCCAGGGACACAAGTTTAAGCTTGTCTAGACACTGGTAAAAAGATGTTCTGCATGGACCAGCTGCAAAGGGTCATTTGGGCTGGGGAATCAAAGCATGGTGCTAAGGAGGGTTTTTTGAGAGAGTTCCAAAAAATCCCATCTGACTGAGGTTCAGGCACGTGTATCACTCATCCCTGTCACAAGTGTACCGAGCTCTTTTGGGCTTTGGCAGCACCTCCAGGTGCTATCTGAGCACAGGAACATTGGTAGAAATTGATGGCAGCTGCTTTTTCTTGTGCTACCATAACAGCTCCAGGCTGCTTCAGCCCCCAGATGGGTGGTGGCCATGTCCCCATGGCAGGCTCAGGTCTGGGTTCTCCATCATTTTTTACCTCATGTGGTTATTTATGCTGGTGCAAAGCAGAAGCAAATTACAGGTGAAAGCAGCAGTGACAGCAAGGGGCTGAGGTGGATCTCAGGGAGGGTGGGAGGAAAAGTTTTTCACCAGCCCAACCTCACTCTGTGCCTGTATCAGCAGCTGGTTGAAGTGAACATGGCATAAATCCTGAGGGGGTATGAAGCCCATAGCCTGAGCAGCCCTGTCTGCCCCTACACCTCAGATGTAACCAAGGAGGAGTGTGGAAGATGGATGTTGAATTCATGGAAGGCCAGAAGAGAACTTGTTGGATCCAAGTTAGTCTTTGGATGGGAGGAGTCATTAGAAAGGGCTTAGCAGCTGCTCAGACCTCTGAAATTATTATTATTTTTATTATTTTTATTTTTTTCCCTTAATTCAACATCCAGAACCACTTCTAGAGGGTACTCCTTCTTTTCCCTCCTCTTGGGATGCAGTACATTTTTGCAGACACCTTTTTTACGTCGCATTGTCACAGCGGGACAGTCAGACAAACACACCCCAGATGCCAATATCAAACCTCATTTATTTGAACCCTTGCATGTCTTCAAAATGGTTCGTCTGGTCAAATCACCCCCCCAACAAGGCTCAGCATCTACAAGAGCTGGCCAAAGAATGTCCCACGGGAGTCTAGCAGAAAAGCATATCATGCAATGTTCCTTTATGTTCCTGCAAACTCTAGGCCCTCAGCATCCCCAACAAGGGTTTTTTTTTATCTGCTCTCACAAGTGCTGTGAAAATCACCCTGCCTTTTGGATTACTTGTAGGAAGACCAGATAATCTGGAGTTCAGCAGCTGAGGCGTGAGTCTGATGGCCATTGCCTCATGCTGGAAGGAAAGCCAGAGCCCAGCTGCAATGACGGTGTTAGAAGGAACGCATCGTGTCTTCCAGCGCGTGCCCTGCTGCCAAAGCTACGGGAAAGGCCTTTTTCAGGGGGATTAACATGTTGATCTTAGCTGAAGTAGCTCATTTGAGCTGGAATGGGTTAGTGTATGGCCTCCAGAGCAAACCAGCAGCAGATTTGAGGTGAGAGACTCTGGCCGGAGGATGACGGGGGCGGAAGAGCAGGTTGGGAACGTCTCCATTAGGACAACTGAATCCAGAAGGAGACGCATGTTGACAGCCTCAGTGTCTAGCTTTCGACAACTGATTTGGCAAATTTGGGCCTGTGCAAATAACTAAGAGCAGATGTGTCAAATGGTTTTTATTTCCTAGAATTAACGCTAGATACATGAACACTGAAGGAAGCTGCCTGCATGCCCCCACTGGGGGAGTCTCTCTGACCCTCTCATCCTTCTTCTTCACCATTCCCAGGGCAGATCTTGTTTTCGGTTGTGCTGAAATAAATTGGTTTGACTGGAGCTGCAGTAGGCATTAACCAGCATACAGCAGAGCTGAGGAGGGCTGGCTCTTTTCATACCATTTGCTGTGTGCAAGCAGATAATGAGTTTGTCTCTTACTTACCCATTTTGGTTTTAGCCTCATGTCACAAGTCCCTTCTACGCAGAGGGCTCACCCTACAACATAACATGTCTCCCGATTCCTGCTGTAGCAGAAATGTTTTTCGAGAGCCCATTTATAACTCTGTTCACACAAAATGTGACAGTTTTAGCTGTATTGGAAGACCAGCCTGACCCTGGCAGCCGCTAGCACTGTGATCGGAATAGTTATCAGACATACCCCGGTTTGTGATGTCTCATTGCGATGCTGTGGCCATGGAGGAATGTATTTGTTCCTTCAATAATGCAATGCACGCAGCACTGGCAGCAATCAGCAGCAGCAGGCAGCCCCACAAAAGCAGACAGGTGGAGTAGGACTCGTCTTGAAGTCGGGCACGCAAGTCTGAGCTAGCCATCCTGGACTCCCCTCACGGTCAATGGGGAAAAACAGGTTCTTTCAAAGAGTGACTCATATCATCCTAAAATAGGTCAGAGGAGCAGCTCTCCAGCAGCCTCTGACTCCTCTCCACAGACTATAAAGGAAACCCGAGGGAGACTAGCTCAGATTTAGGCAACTTATTTTTGCTTGTCTAACAGTCATCGGTATGAATCTCAGCCGGGCTGTCCAAAGTTTCTTGGAGTCAGTGGGAGTCGTGTCAAAGGACTTTGCATCCAACTTCATGTTCTTGGTAAGGTTCTGTGTTTCTCAGAAGATCCCTGAATGCAGAGAGCGAGGCTGGGCTGTGCAGAGAGCCAGAAGGAAAATGGTGTACCCTAGCCTTGTTTTCTGGAAGATGACAACAGAGAGGCAGTGCATCCAAACAAGAGAATTCTGTCTTTTGTTTAAAAAAACAGGCCAAACAAATAGGCACTGCAGGTTGGTGGCATTTTTTCCCCATTTTCTGGTGAAATGAGGTCACATGCCTGACTGTCACAGTGCCTGGACTCCCATTGTCCTTTAGCCCCATGCATTCTCCTTCCTCAAGGTTTTTCCCCTGATCCAAAATTTGCTGAAATCAGTGAAAATCCATGCTGCTCAGTAAGGGCCGGCAGCACTTTGCAAGAATCCCTCTCTGGGAGGAGGGCACCAGATTTCTTGCTAACTCCTCCCTTCACCCTCTCTCAGCAGAAGCTGATGACAGGATTATATTTTATCAAGATGCAGATTCTACTTGCAACCAGCACAAAAGATCAGTGATTAGCCTTTAGATAAGCAGCCAAGATTGCTTGTCCCTGACCTTATCAATCTGGTATTTGAATTTCGAGGGAGCTTTAGTGAGTGGGTTTTCTCGGGAAGCTGAAATCCTTGTTTTTAACTCTCCTGCAAAGTTTCTGCTAACTTCAGTGGAATTAATCTCTCATTCTGGATAAAAACAGATAACCAGCCGTGAGTCGCCAGAGATCAGGAAGGTCTTCATGTTGCCAGGAATTTCCCTTTCCTTCCTTTGCCCCACTTTTCAACACAGCTCATAAAATGAGAATGAGCTGTTTCCTGTGGAGTAGAGCAGGGATTAGAATACCCAAATGTGTGTGGGTGTCTACCTGCAAACCACACGGAGCTTCCACTGTAGTTAATGGAGATCTAGGGGACAATTCTGCTGCTTAAAGGGAAATGTGGTGTGTTGGAGGTGCCTGAGGGCATCTGAGATGTCTGCATGGGGCCAGCAGGTGTGACACAGGAGCTGCAGGAAACCCTCACTATTCTAAAAATCCCTACCACTCAGAAATCAAGCCCCAGAGCCCCATTTTCTATTCAGTCCCAGCAAATTATGAATCATTTAGGCATTCAAAGTTGTAGTACAACTACATGGGCATGTCCTCATAGTACTGAGTACATCGTGTTCCTGCTGAGCTACAAGTTCATCCCCAAGATCTTGTTCCCCTTTCAGACTTATCCTGAAAGAAAATTTCAAGTTTCAGTTTCAACACTGAACTGCTCAGAAAATGTTTGTCTATATCTGCAGAGATGGCCTCTGGCATTGTTTCACTGATGGAACAGGACACTTTCAAAACCAACATTTCCAGGAAGCCGAGGAACCAGAAGGCCACGGCCTGCTTTGGGTGCACACCTTGGTTTCTCCTTGAAGTTCCTGTGGCCTTTTGAACACTAAAATCCCATTGAGTCCAAGTCTGCCAGGGTCTGGAGGAAGAGCACAAAGCATTTTTATAGACAGTTCCATGAATGTGTGTCTTGTTCAATGCAAAACCCATCCCTCAGAGACCTGCCAGAGAACATGGCCTCGTGGCTGTGCCACTGCCAAAGGGCTGAACCAAGTGCCTGCAGTAAAAAGGAGCAATGCAGCTCCTGAAAATTGCCTGGGTGGCTCTGCATCACAGTGGGGTCCTCAGAGCCATAGGGAGATGTTTCAGCATGGAGAGCAACCCTCTAAATGTCTGGCATTTCCCTCCTGCTTTCCAGCTTCTGACCCCAATGCTCCTGAAAGCACTGGTTTCTCTAGTCCTGGATCCTTTTTGAGGTTATCACTGCTACAAACCTACATCTCCTTTCTCTGGTGGATGAAGGTACAGGAGCTGGAGCTGGGGCAAACATTTTTAACAATATTTAATGGTTTACTCACGTTCCTTAGCTCTGGGAGTTGACATGTGCACTGCATTAATTCTGCCTGAGCTTTGCAGCAAGACCTTGGCTCCAAGTGAAGATAATAAAAGCATTGAGGGATCCCCAGGAAGGAAACCCCACCAGTTCTTGGTGGAGAACCACCAAGGCATTGTTTACAGACAGAGGTTGGCTCTCAGGTCTTCTTGTGTAAGAAGTGCAGAAGCAGGGGCAGAAGAAAGTCAGTAAAAAGGAGTCCTGTCATGTCCTACAAAGGCTGGATATAGGGAAAATTCAGCCAGGGGAAAGTTTCGCCGGTCATTGTGGAGTCCTCAAAGGCTACGGTTCCCAGAAAGGCCCCTGGAGCCTCTCTCCTTTGCACAGGCAGAGCAGTGGAAAGCAGCACATTTATTTTTAGCTTTGTGAAGCAATTAAGCAAGGTGGGGGGTTTTTCTCAGGAAGCAAATTTTGGACGGTTTCCTCAGAAAGATAAGACCTATCCCATTTCAGTAGGGGAAAATAGTTAACACAGAAAAACCACTGGGAGTTTTCTGTTAAGTGTCTCATGCTTGTGAAAGCTGCCTACTGACACCCTTGGATTTGCGCCAAGCGTCTATCTCAACAACAGGAATTTTCTTCCAAACTGCCTATCCACCCCAGCCAGGTATGTTCCCTCTGATCCCCGGGGACATGGCAGACAGGTATTTCCTGGGCCTGGCCCGTGATTCCCCCAGCTCCTCACCATCGCCTGCCACCTGGGATCCAACCCAGCCCTGTCTGCTGATGGGATCCTGCCACCTCCTCGAGCAGCTTCACAGAGCCCTTGCCATGGCCTGGAGGTTTTGCATGAGGTGCTCATCACACCCATCTTCTGGGTGACCTTAGGATGGGAGCAGCAGCAACAGGGATGGGAGCAGTGATTCTCCCCTACCTCCCAAATGGAGATGCATTTTCCTCTCCGTCCCAGGTGGGAATGACACAAAAGCACAGGTGACCAAATTCATTTTGCAAAAGGTGGATAACAAAGCTTCTGGACCTGTTGGCTTGAGTAAAAACTGCATCTTCCCCTGTCCAGCCTGAGGTCTTCTCATGCCACCACCATGCACAGCTGTTCTCCCACGAGGCTGCAGGATATGCACAAGGGGAAATAGGATGACAGAGCCAGGGACAGAATGGTATTTCAGCAGTTCGGGCACATCCTTGTGTTCTAAGCCAGCAGGCATGCAGACTGCTCAGCAATGAACAACTGCTCCAGCAGCTCACAGCCAAAACGAAATACTTTTGGACACATCAGCCACTGACCCAACCCACCACGGAGGTAACTGACCCACCACTGGAGCTGCAGGGTCAAAGCTGCATCTTCAGCTTAGAAATAAAGGTTGCTGCTTTGTCATGGTAGTTACATAGAGTAAAGAGACCATTGCCCTGCAGTTATTCTCTATCTCACTGACGTTATCTCTTAATTGCGCATTTGCAATTACTTCTACTTGTGGAGGAAGGTGAAGTGGGGTTGCCTGTCTGGGAGACATCCTGGAGTATCCAAAGGACCTGCAGCACTTCTAATTCCTAAAACATAACAGTGTGGTTGCACTTTTGCATCAGACAAGAGTTTATCCCTGTTTTGGACCAGGAAGAAGCTTCAGTAATATTAATGATATAAATAATGAAAGTGGTGCAGGCCTGCCCATCTTGAATTTCATTATCAGCCCAAACAAAACAGAAGAATTTACCCAAGTGCAAAGGATGCCCAGGTATACCTTGGAAAACAGACTTTTTAATGGAGAAACTCAAGAACAATCATTCAATACAAAGATGTTTTCTACTTTCTGCCTTTCCTGTAGCATTTCATACAAACCCACAGCCACCCAGGAACACCTGGCCTGTGATTACATTCAACGACATGACCACTTGCAGCTTGACGTTGCCTGGAGAAACAGAACTTGGAACCACTTATCCTGCAAAGCATCCGACACTCGAGCTAAAGCGTTACCACTGGTGGCTGCCAGAAGACGGCACATGACACATATTTGCAGTGCTGTTTCTCTCCGATATATGGCAGTGATACTCATAAACATCTGCCCGAGTATTACGGCATGGACGGCCTTTAATGACTAGGCCTTGGATCTTGAAAGATAGTTTGGCTTGTAAATCTGAGGGAATCCATCAGGCATTAGGTTTCTAAGTACTCCAGCTGACGTGTGTGTCAGTCCCTTAATTCCAGGATCTGTGTTCTCTCTACCAGACACCGCTGCCTTTCCAGTCCTCTGGATGTTATACTTTGGAGACAGAGCCATACTTTCCTTTTTACGGAATCATCACAGCCTCCAAGGGAATTAAGTTTATTTTTTTTTCCGAGTGTTGCAATTAGATGGAGCCTTCAGCTTTGGTTAACTCCAAACTCTGATGGTAGCTTCTGTTGTACATTGAGTTTTTTCTTTCCCTGGCATAGTCACATAGGCACAAGCCCACAATGTAGGTACCTGGCTGAAGGTGGGCTTTGCTCACATGGGAGAATCTTTCCAACCACCCCAAGCTTGATGCCAAACCTCCTATAGCAATGTGAATGGGGTGGCAGAGGAAAGCCCCAGAAATATCCATCGTATGAAGATGCCCTTTGAGTACTGACTGCAGGACTGAGAAGGTGTGTTTGTCCTTGGATCTCATGGGGCTGAGCAACAAGACCTTTGCTCTGGGACCCGAGGCAACTCCGCCTGCTCACAGACACTCCTGGTGCTAGAGAAACCAGGACATGGGGACATCTCACACCACAGGGATGAGCTTGATAGAAATTGTCATCAGTGTGGCAGAAGCTAAGGAGTGCAGAATGGGTTGTTGCCTATCAACGCTGCTTGCTTTTTATGTTACAGGTGTTATTTTATCTAAACCTTTGGAGAGCTTCATACAAGCTCAGGGGGAATGATCTGCCCTCAGTTCCCTGGTGGGACACAGCCCTATGCTTCTTCCCTTCCAGTAACTAGTGTGGCCACATGCCTTCCTGTGTTTTACTGCTGCTTAAAACCTTCCTGAGATAATAAGTCTTTTTAGCTTGATTTTTTTTTTTTTTTCCCTTCACATGTTTGAAAACCAATTATGCTCAGCATTTTTTCCGCTGAGAAGCTATTGGAAATCTGGTAGCTTTGGAGTCCCTGGGCACACATCAGCATCTCGTCACAACCTAAAGCATTTTCTGCCAGGAATGATGTGATGCGATGGTTCCCATTGAAGGATATTCCTCCCAGATAATTCCAGTTTCCAAGGTCCCGGGCTTTGAAGATAAACTTGTTGCTTGTTTGGTTTCTTAGCAACTTCTGCTCTGCGGCAGAAATGCATTCCTGAGACCCTGCTCCTGCCGCTGCTTGGAGCTGAGATGTGCTCTGCTGTAGTGAAAACAACCACAAGAAAATATGGGAGTGCAGCCTCTCCAAAGCAGTTAGGGCTGGTTCAAAACCTCTGATTAGATCCACTGGTCTCCCCCAGACTTTGTTGTTAAACATAAGTCTAATTTTATGTTAAAGCACCACATCTGGCCAGCTCAGAAGGTGGACGTTGCTCAGGTTTGTCTGGTTGTCCAAGTTCTTGTTGGGAAATTTGGCACTCATCCCACAATGGGGCTAAGCCAATAATCCCGGGTCAAACACCCCAGGCTTTACTGGAGCTTTAATCTAGGCTGAACTCAGATCAGAAACCCAAGGATCCAACTTGCCATGAAACATGGTGGGACAAATCAGCGCCACCAGCGAGACTGCTCTGGAGTAAATCTAGAGAAAAGAGAAAAGAGAAAATTTGGGCCACCTGTAAGGCATGTGAGTCTTAGCCTTGGTATTTTTAATAAAATGTTCAAAAGAGCAAACAGCAAACCCATCTTAATCTATGTCTTGCCTGGTGACAGACATGTATTTCATGACTTCTTTGGGTTATTAAAAGCTCACCCCCACTTCAGCTGTGATTTAGGTGCTTGAGTTCCGATGTCCCAAGTGAACACCGAAGGCTCAGGTTCATTTTCAAAGAGTCACATTCAGGAGAGTAAAGGGCAGACCTAGAAGATATTGAATCTGAGTCTGCCTTGGGTCTCACTTGATCTAAGCTTCTTTTTTTTTTTTTTTCAGGAGCTGTTTGTAGGGTGCCTGATGCTGCAGATATCTCTTCTACTTGTGTCTCAGCTAAGAAAGTAAAATATGATCAGTTCTCCAGCTCAACAGAATAATAGTGAAAAATAAATAATAATTTAAAAAAGGAACAAGTTGATATCAAAGAAACTTATAAAGATACCATAAAAGCGATAGGGTTTCATGGTGTGAGGGCTTGTGTCAGGAAATAAGAGCAGGACAGTCCTGTACTAAAGCAATTTCCATCTAAAATAACTGCAGACTGGAAGGAAGAAATCCCTTGCTTTTCAGACAGGCAAGGCACTGCTAAAATGGTTTAAGGTCACAAGAAGCAATGAATAATTGATCTCAGGGCTGAGCAGGGGTCTTCTGAATCCCAGACTTGCACTTTTACATAGAGACTTATTCTGAATTTGTCTAAAAGTGCAGTCAGACCTGTTAGTGATGATGTGAAGACTTTTGTCCTATTTCTGTTAACTCGTGGTGTTCTTTCTTGAGAATGATCTTCCATGAATATAACACTGCATTGTTACAGCACTGTACTATGGTCCAGGGAACAAACTGAACTTTTTGTTCAGTCTGAATTATATTATATTACTGTCAAGGATATAAATGCTGACACCTTTTAATTACCTCTGAAAGACTCTGGGAAAAATGGTATCCTGGAAAAAAAAAATGGGGAAAAAAAATCTTGGCACCCACTTTGTTAGTTTTATCTTGATGCTCATTTCTAGCCATTCATGTAGGGCTGAGTCATAGAAGAGAAGCCTGTAACAGTAACAGAATCACGAACAAGCTGTCTGGCTGTAGAAAATTGGGAGTCATTTAAGGAGTGCATTGCCTCATCTCGTAGTTAGTGGCAGGAACTGTTAGAGACTCTGGAGAGTCTGAAGCTGGAGAGGATATTTTTCTACCTGAATAGTTCTGTGGATGGATCGAAGATGGGGCAAAAACAAGGTACAGGAGACAAAGAGACCTTCCCAGGCAGTGCTAGAATCAGACGTACCATTGGAATCGGATGCAATCATCCCTCACCTGCCCAGGGCATCTTTAAATCTCACTTGACAATCTTTTCCTTCTGTCTTTAGGCAACATTTTTCACCCCCGCTGAGCTAGCTTGAAACCTTTAATTCCATCCTGTCTGTGCTTCCAAGAACGTGATGTGGCAAGTGGAAACTCATCTCAACGCGGGAGAAGAAGGGGGTGGGGGGACATGGCATGAATATTAAAACATCAGCAGTTGTAAAGTGTTGGGTCAGGAGTGGCAAACCTTGGGCAAACAGCATGGTGCCAGAGCTGTGCTGGAAGGTGCCAGGGGCTGGAAGCAGAATTCTGGGGGGACACAGGCATTGCCACACAGCTATTATTGCCAATATAGGACTCAGGGCTCATCAGGAGATGCTCTGAGAAGAAGATGGCTCAGAAGGAAGTGCCCAAAAACCCTGAGTGGCACAAACCTGCTGGTGCAGGGAGCTGGTTCCCTTCTTGCCAGAGAGGCTGGCATATGCCTGGAGGTAGGATTACGATGCCTTTTAATCATTCACCCTCTCTGTGTGGTGCTGCCATTTATCCTTGTTTGGTAAGGGACCTTCTTTCTTCCTTGGCTGGTCCAGCTCAGTGGAGGAAAAAGCTTGTTCTGCCAAAGCCTTTTGGCAGCTGAGCCCCCAAAACCCTGGTGCTGCTCTGGTTGCACAGGGTGACCCAGGCCCACCATCCCCCTTGGCTAAAAGATGGAAGGGAAGGGGTCAGGTCAGAGAAAATCTCCTAGTTCCTGGGCATGATAAGGTACCAGAAAGGTTGTGCAAGCTCTATCAGAAGATGAGAATGTGCCTGAGGCTGCAGGCTTCCTGGGGTCAGTGCAACATGGATGCTCTCCGAGGTGGAGTACAAGAGGTAGTACAAGCCCTGAAGGTTTCCAAGGAGGTGTGCTAACCATCAGAAGGGGGTGAAATGCAGTAAACATCCAAGGCAGGGACCATTAATGCTGCGTGAGTATACAGTAAAAAGAGGAAGCAGGTTATATTGAGGGAAAGAGAGCAGTGGTCCTGGTAGTGCTGCTGTTTCATGGAAACCAGGTCTCTGCTTCCCACTCCGATGCACATTGTAAGGTCCCTGGCAAATACGCAGGAGAGTGGCATACTGTGATGTCTACCTGCAGCAAGATTTTGGGAAGGAGTTGTCAGTGACCTGGAGAGAGCATTTCCTACCACAAGCAGGCAATACCAGCACCCATTCCTGTCCAGGCTTTCCTCTAGCATCACCGTGGGTACCTGCTGAAGGGTATCTGAAGGGACAACCAGGCCACGGTGCCTCAGTTTCCCAAGTGGAAGGATGGGATAATTGTGCTCGTGAACTCTGCAAGGGGCTCAATCCCTGCAGACAGGCAGTGCCAGGTCAGTGCCAGGTCGTTCCCTTAATGCGTTTGCCACATTATTTCAATTTCCAGTCAATGCAGCATGTCTGGTTGAGAAAATACAAACTCCAAGGGAGTGCAGTGACTGGGAGCTCGGTTTTAGCTTCCCAGCACACTTTCCTGGTGGCTGGTTTGCTAGTGCCTTACGATGGAGATGGGATTCTCCTGAATGAGGTGTCACCGATGAGGGGCAGAGCTCTGCCTGGTTTGGAGCACAAGGGGACGATTCAGTCCTTTTGTGAGAGCCGATCAACTGCAGTAAATAAAGCTGCAGCTTGTGGGAGTAACAATTAAAGCCCATTATAACCTGCTTAACTAGTTGGGGACTGAAGCGCCCGGGAGAACTTGCTCTGTCCTTCCTGAGTGTTGTTTTGCTGTACCCATTTGCCTGATTTGGGAGAAAGATTGTACAGGGGGGTTAGCTTGTGGTTCCTGCTCTCACAACCAGTCCGAGCAGTGGTTCCCAGTTCCTTAGGGTGAACAGTGAGATAAGAAAAGAAAGAAAGAAAGAAAACAAATAAAAAAAGCCTTTTCCAAGCGATGCTTCTGAATTAGGTGTTTTGATCCATGGACATGCGGCACCATACATGTTCAGGGTGGACAACACATCGTAAATTGAACCAAAATGTGTTTCAGGCCAGTCTTGGAATGGACCAAAAGTGTAGATCCCAGAAGTGTCACTGAAGAGCCCACGCCTGGTGGAGGCAACAGCACAGGCCACTTGCTGGCTCAGGCTGAGAGGTCTGGAGAAGGGAAAGCAGGGGCAGAGCCCACGTCTGCATGGCAAAGGCAGGGTCTGAGCTGCTGAGGCCTGTGTGTTGATGAGTCACAGGCAGGATTTAGGAATGCTGAGCCATGGAAACTGCCCGGGTATCTGATTGCCCCTGCTGCAGGGCAGGAAGACACCAGTGCCAAATCAGCCTTTTTTTTTTTTTTTTTTTTTTCCTCTCCTCTCCTCTCCTCTCCTCTCCTCTCCTCTCCTCTCCTCTCCTCTCCTCTCCTCTCCTCTCCTCTCCTCTCCTCTCCTCTCCTCTCCTCTCCTCTCCTCTCCTCTCCTCTCCTCTCCTCTCCTCTCCTCTCCTCTCCTCTCCTCTCCTCTCCTCTCCTCTCCTCTCCTCTCCTCTCCTCTCCTCTCCTCTCCTCTCCTCTCCTCTCCTCTCCTCTCCTCTCCTCTCCTCTCCTCTCCTCCTCACAGGACAGGGTTTATCTGCAGTGATTATTGCTCTGCTTTCAAGAGCTAGAAGGGAAGAAAAATCACTTTTTCCCCTCCTCTTTCGCTTTTTAATAATGCTGCTCATGGCTGTGTTTTCTGTGTGCCTCCCAGACACAATCAGGAAGGAACACAGCTTTTCACAGGTCCTTAGTACAGCTCCGTGTATTTGTTTCTTTGGCTCGCAGAGTTTATTCGTGTGCTGCAGGGTTTTGATTTGTGGCAGTGGGTGAGTTGGAACAGATGGTGTGTTGGTCATGGTCTGCAAGAGCCAAGTGAGCCCATTGGGCTTGTGTGCCTATGACACAGCCACGGCATGAAAAAAGAAGGATTTTCCTATGTCAGAGTGTGTGTCTGTGGGCTGTAGGGTTACCATGCCCCATGGCTGCTTGTCTGGGATTCGGGGATGTCAAGAAATCTTGGCCAGGTGGCCAAAGTCCTCAGATGCCATGAGGACAAGAGGTCCAGGAGGAGAAAGGGGACACGTCGTGGGGAACTGTACCAAGGACAGAGCAGCAAAAGTGTCTTTGCACAGCTGGGTCAGTGAGGGAAAGCATATCCAAGATGACATCAGGCAATCTGCCCGTCCATGTCCACCCCACCACACACACACACAGACAGTAGGACAGATTTCCTCACTTTGCTGGGCTCTCCAGAATACCAAGTCAAAAAGAGAAATGTGCATTTGATGTCGCAGCACCCTGTCTGCCATGGGCAGCTACCTGCTGTGGGGAGGGGACAGGAGTTTTTGGGGAGAAAAAGCCATCAGCCCAAACCTGGAAGATATACATGGCATCTATTATATTTATTCATAAGTAAATGCTCTTGACCAAGATGTCCTTGTCTCTTTTGCTGGGGAAGTTTGGTTTGTGTAGGGCTTTCCTTCCCTCTCTGTGGGCTCAGTAGCTGTGCAACCTAGCCCTGATGGCCAAGCTCGTGTGCTCTCTCCTCTCCACCATATAAGATGTCCCCCTGCATGGAGGGGTTGCAGAGGGCAGAGTCTTGCAGCCATGCAGAATGGGACAGCTTCTTCATCATGTTTTCACCAGCTGGTGCCCAGCATGGTGACTTGTGACCGGTGGGGGAAGCCAGGCAGGGTCACCCCTCCTGTCCCCACACTGACCCTAATCCAGCCCCTTCCCTCTGTGCCTCTAGCTTGGAGCCCACAAGCCCTGAGGCCTCTGTGACTACAACAAAGAAGATGCTCAGAT
This sequence comes from Aythya ferina, assembly GCF_964211825.1. Taxonomy (NCBI): domain Eukaryota; kingdom Metazoa; phylum Chordata; class Aves; order Anseriformes; family Anatidae; genus Aythya; species Aythya ferina. The sequence continues at coordinate 5,856,060 of NC_140297.1, forward strand.
CTTTTCCAGCCCCACAGCATGTGGGGTGAGCCAGGGACAGCTCACAGAGCCGGGCTTCATTCAAGTGGCTCCGATTTTTGGCCGGTTGCACCATGTGAGTCCCCTGCGAAGCATTACGATGGAGGGAGCCAGCCTCAGGTTAAAAATAAATATCTTTCGTAAATAACAGACACGGCTGGGAAACTTCTGAGCACCGTTCATTTCTCAGAGGCTTCAAAGCTTTAATTCCACAGCCTGGGCAGCTTCTTTCAACTTGTTTTTAGTTGCTTGTCCACTGTGTTTCCCTGGGGGGGATTTGGTGCCGCTTGCAGTGCGATGAATTGGGGGTATTTATGGTCCTAGATTTGTGCTTATCTCATCCTCCCCTGTCCCACAGACTCCTGGTTTGGCACCAGTCCCGAACTTCTCTTTGTGCCCCTGCAGAAGAGGCAGGAACCAAACACACACACACACAAATAATAAAAAAAAAAAAAAAAACAAAACAAGCATCTTTCCCAAAGAGCTTGTGGAGATGAATTCCCCATTTTCACTCAGCAGCAGCAGAGGCACTACACTGATTTATTTACTTCTGGACAGGTCTTTCAAGAGTAAAAATCCTCCTGGTGTTTACTCAGGCGGAATAAAGCATCGCTGTGACCATGTCGCCACTGTTGAGAAAATTTCGAGTGGGACTCTGGCTGTTCTCCGAGCGGCAGTCAGTATCTGAGTTACTATCCCACAGAGGTTTGTTGTTGGAAAATAACGTAATTGACTTTGTCCCGTTTCCAATTTCACAGAGAAACGAGTTGTAAGAGTACACAGGGTACATGGACTGGCTGCTCCCGGGGTTTATTGAAAATGATAAATGCGGTAATCAGTACGAGACCGTACAGTACGTCTCCCGGTCCTTTCTTCCCCTTGTGCCTGCAGGATGGCATTGTCACAAGCAAGCACCGCAGCCACCGTGATGGAGCTGCCCTCAAAAGCCCGCATCCCAGCCTGGCTGCCAGCCAGAACCGCCAGCTTTTCATTACAGATTACCTATTTCTGCTGCTCCTCCGGATGGTGAGGAGGAAAGACTGAAAGTAGGCTTGCAAAGCCTACCACTAAAACGTGGTGCTTGTAGTGGGGACAGGAAAAATACTTAGAGAAAGTTTAAAAAAAAGAAGAAGAAGTGTATTTATTTCTTTATTTATGACATGAAAGTAGTGCCTGGTTGAGGTTGGACCTCATTCTGTTTGGTCTGGTGCTAGCAAAGCAGCACAGCCCCTGGGGCCAAAGTACTCCTGAGTAATGCTCTATATTGTCTAGTAAATTAGAAGTGCCTGGGAGCAGTTCTGGGCCTTCAGACCACAAACACAGAAGGTCCTGTACCCATTAACCCCTTCTAGGCTCTGAAGCATTGCAGCCATCTGCAAAGCCTTTGGGAGCAGCCCCTGGCCTGTGCCCATCGGTTGTCCATCCTGCTAGGGAGCTCTTTGGGACATTGCTGGATGGCCTGGGCAGATGTGCTGCTCGTGGTGCTGTCAGGTCCCAGCCCCAGGAACACAGCCTGGCACCAGGTTACTTGCAAAGACATCATTCCAGAGGATGAGCTGTTCTAATATCCCATTCCTCAGCACCAGGCAAAAATGAGGCATAGAGAGTTTGGGAGACTTGACAGAGATCCTATAGGAAGACTGTGTAAGAGCGAGGGCTGGTGCTTCATCACCCTTTGTCATTCAGGTGGAGGATGGGCTTTGAAAGTTGCCTTTGTCCCCTCCAGATTTTCTTTTTGGATCTCGGAAAGGTGCTGGATGTGCTTCCAGATTGGGGGTGCTTAGGAAGAAATGCCATCCTCAAGGCAATACGAGGATTCCCCGCCTTGATCACAACCTTCCCATCTCCTCAGACTGCCTCATATCTTGCCTCGTGTGTGCAGCTGCACAGAGTCTAATGTGACAGTGATATGCATTGTCCAGGCCTATCTACACTAACAAGTAATTGCTATGGCTAGATTAGCAAGAGAGCAATGGGAGAGTATCAGGAGATCTACAAGTTGGTGCTAAGGGATCCACATCTGCACACTCACAGTGCTTACTCCAGTTTGGGTTTATTCCAGCACCCTACCTGAAAATCCCCACCCTATACACTGTCTGAACTGAAGGATCAGCAACTAATTTGTAGCTTTATATCCTGATGGGAGGTTGTTGTAGATATTCTGCTTTTTTTTTTTTTTTTTTTTTTTTCAGGTGAAAAAAATACCAGAAGAGGAAGAAAGAAATTTGTGAGCTGTTCTGCACGTTGTACCATTACAGGGTAAGGGAGTCCAAACCAGGGAGCTGGTGTGAAACTGCTCCCAACCAAAACTGTGAAGGTGGAGGCAGCCAGAAGCACCTCAGTCTTGGTCCAAGGTTCAACAGAGAGGCTCTCATTTACTGCAGCGCTCCCTGAGTCAGGCCCCTAGGGCTTGTCTGTATCCGAAAATTAATCTGGATTAGGATGGGGCAGGAGCTGGAGGTAAAGTAGCTCTTCTGGAATAACTTCACTTGGTAACAGACAGGCCTCTGGACGGTTTCGCTAGGAAGCGTCGTGTTACATCATATTTATAGTGATGAAATGTGTTTTCAAGAGGATGTCCTTGCGGTATTCGGTCACAATTACGCAGCAAACGCTTAACAACGCATCCATTCCCTGCAGGAAGAGAAAGAAAGTTCCCTGCAGATTTGGACTGCTTTAGGGGGCTGATTTGAGCTGGAACAGCTCAAGAGGCATCACCATTCCTCTTTGCCGTCACACTGAGAGTGCCTGAAATGTCACAGGCTGCAAGCAGTGTGTAAGGGCTGAAGGAGCATCAGCCCAAAGGGTGCACGTAGGCATTGCCCAAACCCATCCCATGGCTCCAGACCAGAAGCATTGCAGAGCACTGGTTCAGAGCTGCATTCAAAAGCACAAATCCTGCCCTCTGCATGGTTTTATTTCCAGGTTTAAACAACCTGTTAAATATTTCTGCCTATACACACCCTCTCCAAAAGAGTTTGTTTGCATTTGGCTCAAGATAATTGTTCATAAGCAACAGCCCATAAGCATAAAAGCCTCCACATATTATTTTTTTAGCTCTCTTACTATTTATTCTGTGAGGAGATAACATAGATTTCAGCTTGCTCTTTGGCTTTTTTCTTCTTTATTTTTTTTTTCACGCTTGTACAAGGACAGATGAGGAGGCAGAAGGGAACCTCCCTCCTCTCCTTTGAAATGAAGTCTGCTATCAACCAGTCGAAGCAGAGGAACAAGCCCATCATCATGCTATATATATATATAGCCTGGCTGGCAGAGTACGTTTTCCTTAACATGCCTAATCCCACAAGTATGTGGTGGCTTGCTCTGCAGAAACCTCAGCTTTTCAGGTGCTAGAAAATATGCATGTTCCATGTTACTTGATAGTTTACTCACATCCCTATCTCCTAGAGGCAAGTAGTTGCTCAGCTTCTCAGCTTTCTTTAAAAACTTCTTGTTGCTCTGCTTATTCTGGGAAGCCTGAAGCCTACTCTCAATATACACCCCCCCCCCCGCCCCATGCAACTCTGCAAAGAACAATAATGTACTCGGGATTTCTTGGTTTACATTTTTCCGTTCTAAATCCAGAAGATGAGACCTGATTTTTTTTTTTTCCTGTTTGCTTCTGAAATGCAGTCCTGGCTTAGCAGACTGGTTTTTGTGTGCTGAGCTTTCCCACAGCTTCCTTAGAAGAATGGAAGACCTGGCAAAGTGGGGTTTTGGTTACAGGGCTTATCACAGCCGAGGTATAAAAAGTTATCATTGCTTCCCTGCTGCAACCACCCTCAGATGCAGCTGCACCAGTTGGCCTACTGGGCAGCAATGAGAACTGAACCTCCAGGGAGGTGGGAAGGGTTTTTCTCCACCCTGGAAGATTTGAGGTTTAAAAAATGCTTACTTTGAGGTAATGTGGAAGAACCAAATTACAGCATTTTTGTAACCTGCATGAAAGGGCTCACACGGCTGCATCCCCTGCTGGTAGCAAAATATCTGCCTTGTGTGAGAGCCAGCTCCAAGCCCTTCCACTGTCATTATCTTGTATGTCCCCAGTCACCAGGCTCTAGGGTAATCTGCAGCTTTCCCCAACCCCTTCTCCTGGAGGTGTCCCACTCTGTATAAACACTACTCATTGATGCAGCTGCTGGGAGACTTCCCACGTCCCAGGGGAGTGCTCTAACTGCAAAATTATCATCACCCTTGCTCTCATCCAGTGGGTATTTAATTATTCTTACAAAGAAGAGTAATTTCAAGTGGAGAAAACAAGAGGCGCCCAGGTCAGAGTACCCCATAATTATCGCAGAGGGAGCTTTCTCCTAGGACAGGACATTTCCCAATCAGACGCTGAAAACATAGGGCTGTGGGGGTAGGCAGGGACAGAAATATTATCACCTTCCCTTCCATCTTGTGAATAATTCCTCAGACTTATGAGAATAACATAGCTTGAGATATGTGTGTGTGCATGTTTCTGGAAACGCTGAGATGAAATGCTTCAACATTTCCAAATTCTTTCATTTAATCTGAAAGCATTTAAGAATATGCATCATATTTGGCAAATAACTGTGGCCACCCTGAAACCGCATTTTTAGCAAATAAATGATTCACCGAGTAAATTTAGCTCATCTTAAATGCCTATTTATATCACTGTAACACACCCTGTCACTGTTGGGGCTTCACCATGTTGAGTCCTATCCAGAGCTTACAGCCAGACGTGCTCCACCACAGAGCCGGAGAGAGAAAAATAAAGCCCTGCCTATTTTGCAGGCAGCTTTTTTTGCAGCAGCACAGATGTCAGCCTGCTTCACAAGAGCCATGCCCTGCCCTACAAACGTATTTCAGATACCTCATATCATTGTGGGGCTGAGAAACGGAGCACTGCAGTGCCAAAGTCCTCACCCACCCTCTCCACCACCAACACAGCAAATCTCTGTTTTAATTCCCACCTCTGGAAAAAAAATATTTAGTTCCCATCTCCACAAAAAAAAATAAATTCTGATAAAACTTTGCCTTACACCAGCAACATCCTGCGAATGCTGAATGGGTTAATCCCTTTCAGCCAGCATCCCCGTAATGAAAGGTTTCACTCTTTGTCACCTAATGGCAGCCAGGTCTTGTGTCTAAAATACAAGCCTAGCTGCCTTCACTTGAAATGTTTTTAATCATTGTGGAATAAAAACCTAGCCTGGCTAGTGCCAACCAAAGAGATGTTTGTCTGCTCAGCAGATTTTATCAAAGCTTCCTTGATGTCTTTGCCTTTGTAATGCTAAGCACTTCACTGTTTGGCATATTTAAAGTAGGATGCGGTACATGTGAAGCATTTCACAGAGCGATGATGTATCGAGTGTGCTTTAGGAAGTAATGAAAGCAGCAGACTCATGATTTTTGAGCTTTTAATTACTTATTAAGTGGCATGACATAAAGGCTACGGGGGAGATTTTTTTTCAGCATCCAACTTATTGACTTTGAAGTCGGTGCCTAAATACCCTTTGTGCCTTTGAAACTTTCCGTCTGCTCACAGGGGAACGTGCTGCTTCGTTTCACGCTGACCACATTTGTTCAGGGCAGGGGAGCAGAGGGATGGGAGTCTGCTCAGACGCAGGGCTCTGCCCTCACCATGGTGGATAAAAATGAGGGACAGGCTAAATACGTGCCCTTTGACAAAGGATGGAGAGAGCCTGGAGAGAGCACAGAGCCTGGAGCAATGAGTTCTGACCTGGCCTTAAAAATGCCAGCACTACAGGGGGCAAATAACCATAGCAGCCCCGGGGGTGCTTTTAATGAGCTGAATTGCAGCCTGAGTCCAGCCCTCCATCACTCAACAGCCACTGCCACAGCTGGTTTTAGCAGCTGTCTCCTCTGACAGTGAGGGTCCAGCAAAGCACAGCGGTTGACCTCACCACCATCTCCTCCAGGTCTGGTGTGACCGCTGCGACTGGGAATGAGAGTGCTGCCGGGATAAAGTCAGGAAAAGGCCAAAAAGAAGAAAAGATCTGCATATTTGGGATTGTGCATTTGTTGGGGGGGGGAGGTCGGTTTGGTTTGGTGTTGTTGTTGGTAGATTGGTTGTTCTTTTATATATACATTTATTTTATATATACATTTATTTAATTATTATTTTTTAATTGTCTTCTGAATAACATAGTAAAAAAACTTTCCTCCTATTTCTCGTGATAACACCCTCCAGGACGGCATGGCCTCCTGAAAATGTGATGGTGAGGATGGAGACAGATCCTTCGCACTCCACTGCTTGGATCAATACTTTTTGCGTCCCTGTTGGGGTGTCCTCCTGAGCAGAGATCTGTTTGTTCAGACAGTCAGTAGCTGGCCCAGCAGTCAGCACAACTTTTTTTTTTTTATGAGCTGAAACAACCCCCTGATAGATCATGTACCCAGATACTCACTTTGGCATCAGAGGTTGCTAAGCTGGCTGGGGGTCATGTCAAAGCTGGAGCCACTTACGTAGGAAGAAATTCGCCCTGCAGCTGCCCAAGGCACCCTCTCATCCTCTAGTCTCTGAAGCAGAGGTGTCATTCTGGCACCTTCAATCAGTATCAAATGCTCCTTTCTGATAAAAAGGAAAGTGGAAAAAAATGAAGAAAAGGAAGGGAAGGCTGCCTGCTGAAAAATTACCCTCACCACTGTCAGGCAAACCAAACACCAAATGTGCGCGATGTGTATTTTTATCCTCTCTGAAGGAAAAGGCAAAGCCACAACTTCCCATGTTCAGTAAGTGACCAACACAAACATGCAAGGGCTCAAGTGCACTTCTACCCCCTGGAAAAGTTTTCTTTAATTAGGGCAGACACACTGCTCAGTCACAGCAACATCAATGTCCATGCACACAATCTGATTAACCCACTTCTTCTAATCTTCGCTGCTTGTTCAGGTCTTCAGAAAAAAAAATAATAAAAACTCAGTGGGAAAGACTTAATTTTACTATCTTTAGAGCAGATTTTACTTTCTTTCTATTCTTTTTTTTTTTTTTTTTTTTTTTTTTTTTTTTACCACAAAAATGACAAATGACTGTCCTGCTTCTCCAGAAAATCTACTGCATAGAAACAAAACTAGCTTTAAAAAGTCCTGCAGGCTACACTGCTCCTGATAAAATTAATTTGCAGGCCTATTTTAAGTACAGTTATTTTGCATGTATCACTCCTTGTCTAATGAAGAGCAGAGGTGGAACCAGTCTGGAAAAAAAAAAAAAAATGCTTAGTAACATCCCTGTTTTACCACTGGGAATGAAATATGAAAGAGATTAAGGCTCATGTCCAAAATAAAAAAAAAAATATTTAAGTTGAAAACAGAGAGCCTGAAGACTCCAGGTAGCAGATAGTGAAGGCTGAAGGTGTATCATTTTTAGGTCTGTGATACTTTCAGGGGCACAGGGCTGCTCCTGGACAAAGTCTGGTGGAAGTGGCACAGTGCCTAGGTCAGGCTGAGGCCACGGCATCAGCACCCAGACATGAGCTGTTCCTGTGACTAATGCCCCAGAGAGATCCTGCCCAGCAAGTGCTCAGGATCAGCCTGCCTGAAAACTGGGGCGCTGAATACCTCTTCTGTCTGAAACCTTCTGGTATTAAGCTGGAAATCCCAGGAGGTGGGCAGGTGGTGGTGCTTGATGGGCTCCACATCCCAGGGGCTGTCCCAGCTCTCCTCATCCCACAAATGTCCCTGAACAACAGGTCTGTAGGTTGGTCCTGGAGGGGCCACTGCTCACCCACCCTTTAAAACAGGGATGTTCCACTATAAAGAATTTTAATCACAAGTGCAATTAGATGCGAGAAAAAGACGTGGCATGTCCTTAGTTCTTCCATCCCAGTACTTTTGGGAGAGCTCCCTTTCTAACAGGGGTCACAAGATCTGTCCCATATGTCAGTCTTTAGGATCAGGCACTGCAACAACTGATGTTGAAATGTGCAGGTGCCTTTATAAGCCCCAGCTGTAAATACCTTGTCTTGGTGCCAGAAGTCAGTGGTGAATTAAAGACGAAGCAGCGAGCTATTAAACTCTCAGCTCGTGCTGGGGAATTTCTGCAAATCTAAACCATGAATTCACCCTCCCTCGTTCACAGTCCACATCCACTAACGTCCCTCTTTCCGTGACCACACCACAGCACCGGGCTTTTCACCACTGTTCTGTCTCCTGGGACTTTCTTAAACATATATATTTAGTGGTCTTTTTTTTTTCTTGAGGGAAAAGTGAGGAGAATTTCCCCTGAAAGGCCTGAAGGAGAAGATTGCCTCTGCACACGTCTGAGCTGCTGTCGTGGTGCAGGTCACAATGTGCAAGGTGAGCACTGCACGACCAGCTGAGCTGAGCTGGACCTGAACAGGGGCAGTGGGAAGCACTGCATGATGCCGTTCACCTCTGCGAGGAGTAGCTCAAAACAACTCCAGGAAAGCCAGCGGAGCAGATGAATTTTTATCTCATCCTTGTAATCTGAAAGCTTTATGTTTCCTTTAATGTGCACGTGTAATTCATTCTAACAGGATGTATCATGGAACAATTAGGGCCCAAATTATACTCGTCGTGTCCAATTTTCACCCATAGTAGCTCATCTGGAGTCACCCTAGACTGGCATCAGTGCAGCTAAGGGCAGGATATGATCCTTCATCATTTCAAAGGAAGATCAGAGGGTTTAGACACTGGTGGGCTATCTTCCCATTTAGCCCTCTTATACCAATAATGGGACTGTGGGATCCTGCCTATAAAAGAACAGGATTTTTAAAAACAACTTTCACATTGTTTTTTTCAGAGCAGTGCCTGGTTTAGTGGGTGTCAGCCGAGAGCAGCTTGCCTCCCCTCATCATCCAGGCTGACTTTCACACGCCAAATGAGTGGAAGCGAGTGGGATCGCTTTGTGTTACCCACTGCAGGAGCCCGGAGCCCATCGTCAGCTATCTCCGCTCCAAACGTCTCCACTAAACCTGGCAAAGCAGAAATGTGCAGCCCACACGCATCCAAGAGCCTGTGCAGAAGGGGAGGTTAGCCTGGCGTCGTGTTCACCGTGTATTTAAAGAACCGCAGAGACTCCGGAGTAGTTCCCCATGTGGACACACACATATGTTCGCACTCCCACTTCTTTTGGTGTCTCTGAAATAAGAGAGTCTTTTTTTTTCTTTTTTTTTTCTTTTTTTCTTTTTTTTTTTTTTTTCCTGTTTTTCCTTTTTAGTTGGTTTCTCTTTGGAAGCACATCGGATTGAACCAGCTACTATTCCAGAGCAGAGGAAAGCTCTCTCAGAGCAATACCCGGCAGCATCACCAGAGCTAGTGACCCCCACCTGGCTAGTTATTAAAGACCAGCCCACCGAGGTCTGGAGCTCAGAACATCTCCTCCTACAGCAGATGCCTAAAATAGAGCAGAGGAACTGCACCCCAAAGCACTGATTCCTCTCCACTGACCGTAAGGGTGTCTCAGATGATGATAAAAGCATTTGTGCAGATGATTCACAACTAAAGTCCCAATGTAGGCTGAGATATTCAGTGCATGCATAGGGCCCCTCAACAGCAGCCAAGGTATGGGACTGCCTTCCCTGCCTAGAGGGCTTGTATTGCTACCCATCTGAGCCTAGAGTTTCTTCCCACCCCATAGGGACCACCCATTGGACACTACTTGGTCCCAAAATGGTAAGAAAACCTTTCTGGTCCTATTCAGGGGGTGTGTGGTCAAGTGTAGCATTGCTGTAGTGTAACTACCCAGGTAGAAAAGCTCTGAGTGTAGCTCAGCGCATCTAACCTGATGGCCTCTCAAGAGCTCTCACAGGTTTTTCATCAATGAAAGGAAAATAAATACATAAATAAAAGTTCAACTGGGCCAGTTCACAGGATCTGAATGTTCCCCATAGCACATGTGCACATGCAGACAGAGGATTCACAATTCACACGAGCAGCACATGAAGATAAGGTTACATGGTGTGGGTGAGCATCTGTAATCCTCCACGGTGACCCACAAGGAGGGCATCTTTTCTGATCCCATCTAGAGGCTTCTCGCTTCAATGGGCTGTGGTTTGTAGATCTCGAGGCCTCTGCCCTGGCTGCCCTGCCTGTGGCTGAGGTGAAGCCCTGCTGGTGACTGCTCTGATGGTGGAGGCAAGGCTTTTGAGGCTTTGTTCCTGAGAACAAGTGTCTGTAGCCAGGGGACGTCAGCTCAGCTTGCAGGAGCAGGTATTTGTAAAAGCATAATTTGGCGACATCTGAGAGCTATTAAAGCATTATTTACATGGCACCTTTTGAAAGAGGACTTCTGAAGGCTCCATATACATTCATGAAACCTTCCTATCTCTGCAGGCTTCGCTGTCTGAGTTGAGTGAGAGGTTTCAGAGTGCGTGACGAGGACGGGGACGTGCTCCAGCCTCCTGCCCCGCACTGCTAACCACAAAGCATCCCCTCCCCTTTGTCAGGAAGGCTAATCCTGTAATGTGACTCTTGAGCAACGTTTGGGAGACCAAATAAAACTTCATTCCAAAATAGAGCATATGAAAATGAAGATAAGGCTCAACAAGTTGTAACAGATGCCTGTTAATTAGTCACTGCGAGGCACTTTCAGACGCGAGCCATGTTTCGGTGCACGAGCCATCCACAAAGGCTGCTGTCCCTTCTCATCTCTGGAGATGATTGAGGAGCAGGGGCAAGTCTGGGCACCCTGATTTCGGTTAAAACTCCCAGTCCGGCCACAGCCAGGCAAGCCCTGCCTGCTTTCTGCCATTGGACTTGGCCCCGAGTTAAAAAGGCAAGAATTTGGGTTGTGCAGTTGCAGACAAACCCCAGCATCAGACAGCTCTGTGGGTGCAGAGTAACCTCAGGAAAAATCAGCCAGGACTAATGTTGTCTGTTCTAGAAGTGCAGACAACACGTACTGGTACCATTTTATTACTTTTCTCTTGATACTCACATTTTATCTTCACTTATATCACATATTTCTGAACCCAGTAGTAAACAGTTTCTCCCTCTTTCATAACCCTTAATGATATAGGTTGTTTTTTTTCCCAACTCTTTAAGATTACCATTTAAATTAACTATATAAATCAGGCCCTGGTCTCTATTACACAGGAAAACAATTGGGTTCTGTTTAACTTAGGAATCTGCAGTGTTTATAGATAGACAACCCCGAAGGTAAGTTACTAAACTAGTTTCTAGTTGCATTGATCTGCTGCCAGAATACATAAATTATTAACTGAGAAGTAACTCCGGAGAGTGTTGTGTGTTTAAGTTCATATTTGGTAGAGCTCAGGATCCGTGGCTTGGCCATAAGTAGACACTAGGAATATTAATCACTTTCAAGTAGAATTCTATATTTTAATTGCTGAGAGGAGACTTGGTTCTTTTGGTGTCTGACAAAGGAGCCCTCCCCTGCCTTTGTTGCTGCTCCTGCCGATGGGAAAACTCCCACTGGTTTCCCTGAGGACGCCGGCGTTACGTGGATGGGAGTTTGACCAGTTATTTTGGCTCATCAGAGAGCCCACATCCCTCTGCCACATCAATCTTTTCCTTTGAACTGCAGCTACTCAAAACTGAGTGTGCTGTCACCACGAAGAGCAGCTGATAGCGTTTTCCACCCTAAAATACATGAGCCACTCAAAATCCTTCACGGTGCCAGGGTCCTGATGAAGAACACTCTTTTTCTGCTCTTTTATGTTAACCATGAGCTGGGCTTGAGCTTAGCTGCCCTTCAAAGAGTGGAGGCTCATGTAAAAAAAAAAAAAAAAAAAAAGAAAGAAATTAAGTTTCCTGGCTGTGTTTCCGAGAACTGGGACAGTCCGTTCCTGAGAAAAAGGGAACGGCGGGCGGTCACCTGGGCGAGGCGTGCACAGCTCGGGCTGTGCGTGCCGAGAAAACACGCTTGCTCTTTGTCTTCAGATGGTCTTTAATTTCCACGGCTGGATGTCAGAGAGGCTCTTTGATCTTCTGTCTTGAGGTTAAGTAGGATGATATAAGGCATCCTGGCTGCTCTGTTGGGCTAGATGAGCTAGAGGACAGTGGCTGCGATAAATGCAAAATGTCTGCATGCCGTTTGGTCCCTGGGTGGGTTTAATGCTAATTCCACTTTGCCTCTCCCACTTTCTTTGAATAAACTTAATCCCAGCCAAACTACAGTACAGAAAGAAGCTGAGAGAGAAGGGAAACAGGATCCTGAGCACACTTGGCCCCAGCTGGGCAGATATCTCTCCATACTTCACCTCAAGCTGGAAGACAACAGCAATATAGTTTTTTCTCCATTTCATGAGACCTCACCATCGTCAAGTGTATAAATTGTCACTCTATATGGCATTTAGCAAGGTTGAGATGGGACATGGATGTCAATGGTATTTAAGCTCTTAAATATCTTTGAGGAACTGGAACATATAGTTTTGCAGGCTACCACATAGGGGAAACTACGGAAAAGCAAGGAGTGAAGACCAGTTATCTAAAGATGTTTTACAGCTGCTAGGCAAACTACTGGCAAATGGCAAGATTGATAAATTTTATGGAGTTGAGTGTCATGGGCATTGATTTTGACTATCCTGGCCATCCTATATCCTCTTCTCTTGGTTTCTTCTCCAGGGAAGCTCAGTCTTGCAAGGAACAGCCCGGCAAAAGACACAACTCCATCCTGGGTTGCTTTGAGAGTAACATGGGAAAGGTTTTTCTTGTATTATGGAGCTGTGGTTTTTACCTGCCAGAAATAAAAGTAGAAATGGGTCCAAACATTTCAGTAGTTCAGAGGTTCTGCTCCACATCATTTGAAGGGCTACAAATGTAATTTAAACTTTTTTTTTTTTTTTTTTTTTTTTTTTTCGGCCACCCTTACTTACAACTTCAATAGCGTGGGTGATATCCGTGCTAAAGTATTGTACCAGGCCTGCGTGTTTTAGTTCTATTCTTCAGCAGTGTTATCAGGGTAAAGTGGAAAGTTTTGTGGTTAGGGTTTTGAGTATGTTAGTTGACACCTGTTTTGCTTTTGTGACCTTCAGCAAGCCACTTTATCCCTCTGCTGCCGCACTCCCCTATAAAACAAGGGCAAGAAAATCTGCCCTGCCCCACGGACAGCTTCTAAGAGACACTGCAGGCATGGGAGAGGCTGAGACGCCACTGTCCAAGTGACAAGTTGCTACGTTCCTTTGGTTGCACAAACATGGAGCATAAGGGTTTAACCCAACTGTGAGGGTGTGAAGTCTTGGGAGGGTATTGCCAGTCCTGCCTGGAGCCAAAACGGGGTCAGAAAGCCTGAATATTGTCACAATTTCTATATTGATCCTACTGTTTATCTTTCCACAACACTAAAGCAGAAATGCAGTTAAATGGCATATCCGGAGAGCTTTTGTTTTAGCGAGTGATCGTCAGAGATAAGGGGCAGGGCAAGCACTGCTCTCATGTGAGCTGTCTCTGTAGGCAACTGTTCTGTGGCTCACAAGCTATTAATTACCAGATGTTAGAATTTATTTATTTTTCCTGAAAAGAATTCTGACAGTGTAGAGTCTTTTTTTTTAAAAAAAAAAAAAAAGAAAAAAAAAAAAAGACTGCTCATTTAAAAATTCTTCTCTCCAGTTCCTTAAATGCTGCTGGATTGCTGAGCTGTGAAATACAATGTCTTTTTAAGAGTTCCAAGATTTTTGCCCAGAAGGAAGAAAACACTGTTCAGGTTCGTCTCTTGAGGATTTAATGATCACATCGTAAATTTCTCCAGAGAAATGAAATAGCAGTCAGTGGGTAATATCCCATCTAATGTTTCTTCTCTTTTTTTTTTTTTTTTTTTTTTTTCCCCCTCTTTCCTTCCTCAAAGGCCTAGCCTCCCTCTTCGAAGCTCTCAGGTTTTCTGTGCAATGGGAGGATGCCAAGGTAAAGGCTGATGTGCCCTGCACAAACCAATCCCATGCACTCAAATATTATTCTTGCTCTGATTATATCCTCTTGTTTGCCCCAAAGCCTTCTGTGCCCTAAAATCAATCCTTTTGGAGAACAGTCTTTGGGGTTAGACCTGTTAGTTCTGGTAGTGGCATTTCTGTGAGCCCATGAGACATTTCTTTAACAAATCTGCAGCCAAGTTTCCTTATAAATGTTACAAAATAAAGAGGAAGGATTTATCATTTACAAGAGCATCAGCAACCCTGAGCTGAGGACTCTCCCGATGGGTGCCCTGTAAGGGTTTATGCATTACTGCTTTTTTTTTCTGACCACCACCAGCATGTGACTGAGCCCCTTGGTGCCCAGACAGTTTCACCACGAAGGCAAAAAACTCCCTGGTGATCTGGTGTCTGCCTCACAGCCCAGATCATGTTCAGGGGAAGCCGAGCAGTGCCCTGCTTGACCTGGCAGTGCTGTTAAGTCACATCTCACCCTGTCTGCTTGTCTTCCTGCTGGCCAGGGGTGGTTTCTGTGTACCAACAAGCTGACCTGGCTGTTCTCAGCAGCTGCACAAGAAAACACAGGGGAAACAGTGGAAATGTCATGAATGCTTGAAACCCTGCACAGAGCTTGATGTGATGCCTCCTGTAAGTCTCTCCAGATCAATAGTGCTGATGTGTTTTTTTTGGGCAGCAAAACATCTGGATCCATGGTAGGAGGGGACCCAAGCCTTCTCCTTACACCCACATGCCTGTTAAGACTCAGTGTGCAAAGCAGCAGAGATGAGTGGTTATTGTGTCTTTGGGCAGATCTTTCTGTTCTCCATGTTCTGTGCCACCTCATCAGTCACAAACACCAAGGACAGCAGGGCATGGGCAGTGGTGGTGGCCCCTGCTCCTGCCTTTCCACCACCTGGGGTCTTCTTCAGCCCTCAGATCCCCTCTGAGGGGATATGGTTCCCTTCGCCTACTCTGTGAGCCAAAGTGCTCCACCATACCATAAATTCCGTATATTTCTTTAGAAAACACATGGCACCAGTGCTTATCCTGCTCTTGCTCCTCTAAATAACCCATTTCTGCCTAGGGGTACATGGCCCTCAAAGGACCTGTTGAATACCTGGCAGGAGACACAACATGCTGGACACTGGCTCTTGACTGCTGTCTCTGTCTACATCTTAACAGGGCAGGAGACACTTCACAATACACTTGGAGATGGGCCCAAGCCACAAATTCAAATATGAATGAGGACAGAAGGTATTTGGCTCCAGGGTTTTGGTTCGAGCCCTTAAATAAAGTGACTTAATTTACAACGTGCTTGGCCCAGGGGAGCTAGTGAGAAGGAATGGAAATCCTCCACCAGAAGTTATAGGTTTCATATGGAAATCCGGGGACGAGAGTCCTTCAGCCTCTGCTGTGAAGACATTGGGACAAATCATCAGCACAGAGCCTTGTCATTTAAATCACGGCTACAACATACTTTCACTTGACATTGGCACACGCTGTCTCAGAACACCTACAGAACTGTTTCATAAATATACTTTGCCCTGGCAGGGTGCAATCCCAAAGGATAAATTAATAATAAGCTACATATACACAGGCGCAGTGCTCAGAATTGCATAACAGCTTCAGAGATGAATAATCCATGCGAAGCTGGGCAAAACCGTTTTGTTTCAGGTTGTCTGTCAATGGGCACATTCCTATTTTGTGCTGCTCATGTCTGCTGGATATAGCACTGCATTGATGAGATGTGACTCACAGTAAAACGGGCAGACACTGCCTAAAGTAGCAGCATCCCCTTTAGTGCACCGAAAATGCACTGAATTTGCTATTTCCTCTCACACTTGTTCAGACAGATATGAGCAGTCTTTCTGGAAAAAAAAATAAATATATATATATAGAGAGAGAGAGATATGTATATATATGCTTTAGGGTGTAGGGTGCATTTCCTGTCTCAGTCTTCTCACTGTTTTTTGTTTTGTTTTGTTTTGTTTTGTTTTGTTTTCACCCTCATAGCATAGGTGTAATTCTTATCATGGTTTTGTCATCATTTCTACAAGAAAATAAGCATCAGAGCATCCAGAGAGTGTGGCATGGAAGAAAGCCTGGATTTCAAAACTTTGCCTCAAACCTCTTTCTACTACTAGGAGCTGGTGGGACCAAGAGTGTTGCACAGCAGGTCAGTGATCACTCAGCACTTGTGGGGTTTCCAATGGGGAACTCCCACTGTGAACCAGAGACATTCCCCTTTCCCAGGGGATGAGCCCAGGTGGTCACACCGACCTGCATCAGGTCAGGTCTTTTTCAATTTTAGGATGTTCTTTTTCCATTTGGTTCCATAAGCTAGGCTCAAGATGGATGTCAGGTTCCCTGCACCTCCCCAGCACTTTAGGATGAGCCTCCTTTGAACTTCTTGAACCTGCATGGTCCAAGAAGCCAGTCCCTGCTTCAGAGCTCTGTTTACCAAAGAGCAAAAAAATATAAAAACAAAATCACACATTGGCTGAAAGCATTGGCAACCCGTTGGTGCTGATAGCAAATGAGACGGTTTCCTGGTTGGCAATAAGTATCTGCCTTCACTTCCAGAAAGCCAAATTTGCACCCATGAATCAGAGCAAGGGTGCCAGGAGAGGACGGATGCTGAGAGCAGCAAGGCTTGCAAGGGGACTGCCATTTCACTACAGCAAAACCAACTGATTTGAGTGAATTTCTTCCAGGTTTCTGCCAACATAACTAAAATCATATTCCGGCCTCCACTCTGAGTACGTTGCTTAGTTCCAGAGCCCTGGGAATATTTTCTGCTCGCTGCTGAGTAAACCAGCCTTACCGTGCCTCTAATTGGGACTTTTTGTTTCCCTTGCAGCAGAGCTCAGGTGGTAGACATAAAAGAAGAAAAAAAAATCACAGCCGTTACCAAAAAGCCGTCTCTTTTCTGCGATTTTTATCGCGGGCAGACAGCTAACCCACACAGCTGGATGCTGGTGTCTGCCCAGCCTAGGGAAGGGCTGATCTGGGCAAGGTGCCGGCTGGGGGAGCGCGGCAGCGGAGGCGAGATAGCGCGGGCTGCAGTGGGGCTGGCAAGCGGCCGCCCCTGGAGAGCTCGCCCTGTGGCTGCCAGCGTGGTTCTCAGCCAACTCTTCAGCACCCCGTGCCAGCTGGATGAAGCTGCCCTCGGTACCTGGGGCATGGAGCCCTGATAAGTCCATGCTAACCCCATCTGCACTCCTTGTCTGCGGCATTTTGTTGTACGGGGTGCCCAGCTCCAGCATCTCCATCCCTTGAGACCTTCTTCCCATTGCTTCTCTCTCGGTGCTGTGTCTTTGCAGGGTGATGGATGGGGGGTTAGTGTGGGGAAAGCTCTGGGAATTTTCCATCTAATGGATGCATTCAGCACTGAACAATCAAATGCAACCAAATTCTGGGGGTCTGAGCCCTTTTTCCCACTCTGAACTGCTGGGGTCAGGTTCAGACCCAGACACTGAATACCAAGGTTTTAATTCACCCCACCGTGGGCTGTTCCCTCTCCTCCAGGACTGGGTGCCCCTGTTACCGGCAAACCTCCCCCTTGCCTTCATTGCCAGGCAAAGCTGCCCTTAGGCTCTTCTTGGGCAAGCTGCTCCAAAGCCACCTCCTCCAGATGCTTCCTCCTGCTTATTTCCCTGGCACACCTTGTCTGTGCACTGGAGCAAGCTGGGTAGCTGTAGGGCTGCCCAGAAATTCTGTTGAAATGCCACGGCTTGTGATGAGATGGGGATGCTCGGTGGGGAAATGAGCTCTGAGCAGTGGGAAGGAGTTGGGAGGCTGATTGTTGTGCAGAGATATATGCATGTGCTCAGCAGGACAGGGGGATTCCCAAAGTAGAGGACTTCATGGGGTGGTGACGGAGAGGGGACACAAGCTGCTTGGAGTAGGAGCTTGGAGTCCTTTATTATCATGACAAAGCTCACATGTTGGCCAACGACCCTGTTTGCTGGTCTATGCAGTGTCAGGGCATTAATAAGGTGAGAAGAGCAGAGAAAGGTGTGAGAACAACACATTTCTCAACACCCTTCTACTTGGTGACCTCTGCTCATCCATTTGGTTTCCCCACAGACACCCTCAGGCTCTCCTGGGTCCTCAGCTACTCTAAAAGCAGCATAGCCCTGCTGAGCTGGGGAGACCATGCCACACCTCCCCACCAAGTATCTCATGCTGCCGTTGCACAAGGAGTCATTTATCCCACAAACCTAGAGCAAACAACATCCCTTCATGCTGGACATCCTTCATCTCAGGCTCAGGGAAACCTCCAGGGATTAAAGCAGAGGTAGACGCAGTGTGGTGACCCACTCCACCATGTGCTGCTCTGAGGAGGGACATGGACTAACCTAGGAAGACCCCTTTTTTAAGTCACCCACATCAACACCCCACACGTTTGCTGTCCCTGTGTGTCATCGCTGAGCTGGGAACTGAGCAGCTTTTGCAGCACGGCACAATGCACGGAGGGGAGAAGCAGTTACGAAAGGCAATTTGGGACAGATTAGAAAAAAAAAAATCTTTGGAAATTTCACTACCCATATCCATTAGGCAGAGCACACAAGGCCCAGCTCACACCAGGCCACTGGGATTTGGCAGGAAAAATCCCTCTCAGCTCCCTGATGAGAGTGGCAGGCACCTCAGCTGGTCTCGCTCCCGAGGCATGACGCCAGGCATCTTGAGCAGTACCCAGTTTCCATGTGTCTTCGCTCGTGTTTGCAGACTTTTGAGGATTGCATAATTTCCCCCATCCTACGTCGTGCTGGGGAGGGTGGACGCTAGCATTCCTCCAGCCCCAGGGTCAGATTGCTCAGCCTTTGAAGATAGTTCCTTGGAGTCCTTGATCCTGGTTTTCTTGGCCTCTTTGAAGTTTCCCCTTGAAGTGAGTGTGTATCTGGGTGACTCAGTTCCCTCCCTCTCCCAGCAAGATGAGACCTTGTTTGCCAGCTTTGTCTCACGTCCCCCTGAGCAGATAACTGCCACATCATGTGGTCCCTGGTCCCCAGGTCCACGGGCTCTGAAGTTCTGGGGGACTCCACATATCAGCATTACCTTCTTCCTTCTTGTTGGCAGGATGTTGAGCTGGCTTGGATGTCCCTGAGACATCCCCGCTTCCTGGAAGTGAAATCCTACAGCCCACTATCATAGGTCTCAGAATTCCTACCAACTTCTAAAATGGGGGGCTTCACTCTTTCTTTTCCAGTTTTACTCTGCAATAATTGAGGTTGAAAGAGCCAAAGCGCATCGCCTGGGTTCTTAAGAGAAGTCTCTTTGACCTCTTTTCCCCTCCTCGAGGAATTTCTCTTTTGCCCACCTCTTTTCTGGTGAGCTCACCACCTGCAGCTGTCTCCTGAGGCCTGCAGGAAGCAAAGCAGTGGTGATGACCTTCAGCAGCTGTCCTGAATGCTCCACATTGTCCAGGGCTTGCTGGGACAGCCCCAGGAGCTGTGTGTTGGGGGCTGGTGATCGACCCAAAGCCACATCTAGCATGCAGGCTTTGTTGACATAAAGGGATGGATTCAGGCACGGGAAGAGAGGGGAATATCTGCCACCCCGTAGGCATGATTTAGGCCTTTAATGTGGGAAGACGTTTACTCCAGGTCACGGAGAGCCAGTGGACAAAACCAGCACCCCCACCGTGTGCCAGCCCTGCAGCTCCAGCCTCCCAGGCCCATTTCCCACCAAAGTAGCTATTCGTGTGCTTCTGCCCAGGGAAACCAATTCCCCATCGTCTTCTCCTCATACCTATTGACCCCTAAAACCTGGAACCCTTTGGAGGAGTGACCTATCCGCAGGTTTTCAGCCCCTTCAGGCAGGTTTTCAGCCCCTCTCCCCACCCCACTCCATCCACATCCTTTTGAGAGCAAAGCTTTCTGCCCCAGGCTATTTCTGACCTCCCCAGCTGCTGCCAGGCTGCCTGGGGTCACGCTCCAGAGGTTGCAGCTCTCCACCAAAGCAGGCGAGATGCTTCCCTGCTCGGTCAGGTCCTTGCAAACCATGCTTCACCCACCCCTCAGGAGCCAAGCAAGGAATTGCTGCTGTCGGGCCCCCGTTTTCAGACGTCCTGGTATTTCTGTATGTGCATTTATTTCCTCCTATTCACACGGATGTATAACCAGGCAGCAGCTGTAATGTAATACCAGAGTCCTGTATATAACTCTGAAAACACCACTGGAGCAAGGCCTATTATCGTGAGACCAATCTGAGCAGGAAATATTATCATTACCAGGGGGCATTATTTTTTCCAATCACACTTCATATCAGTTGTCATCAAACCCTGTGTTTTATATAGTGTTACAATAGCCACAGTTGCCATGAATTGTCTCTGGATGGACTGTAAGTATTAAAAACAAAATAAGAAGCATATGTTGGAATGTCTGAAACTAGCAGACAAAACTCAAGGCTTTGACAACGTTACGGGTTTTTTGGAAGGAGCCAGATTTTAGCAATAACATTCCACTTTTGTTAGTCTACCCACCAGCATCTAACCTGCCCTATAACATCTCACTCGAGTTTACAATTTCCTTCACCTCCTATTCCTCTCTAATGTAAACTCTCTGGCTTTTCTCTAACGTGTGGCTTGGAAGAGGCAGGGCTGAGGTTCCAGCCTTCGAGGTGCCAAGTGGAAATCTTCCTTCGCAGCAGACGGGGAAGAACAAATGCACAGCCTAAGGAAAGTGCTTCTCCATAGCTCTTTCTTTCCCCTCCTGCTCGAGCTGCAGCAAAATGTCAAAGGCATGATGCACGCATTCCTTTGAAGCCATTCCATCGCCTGATGATCCATTTTGCTTATGAAAGGAATGCACACTCGGTGCCGTGATTTTTGTTGGAGGCCTCCGCAGCAATGTAATAACTGCGAGGAACGCTGCCAGGTTTCCCCCCTTCCTTACACATTCCAAAACTTCCATCCAGTGAGCAATAAATAGCAAAAAAATATTAATTACCCAGAAGAAGAATTCTCTCCTGAACAAATATTGGCTTTGTGACGAGAAGGAGTTTGTGAAATGTGTGTTTGCCTACCAAGCCCACTCAGTCTATTTCTGATTCCCGAAGAACATAGTGACCTGTGTGCCAGATTTTGTTATGGCTTTTTTTTTTTCCTTTTTTTTTTTTTTTTTTTTTTTTTTGCATGGCCAGCAAGAACAGTAACAAACATACAGGAAGGAAAACACCCCTATTGTTGCTCTTGGTCTTTTGGTGGTTTTTGTTCTGTGCTTCGCTTATGGAGTTGCACAAAAACAAGCCCTTCTCTTTTAACCTATTGACCAATTGTCCCAGCTTTTCCCCAGATTGTTCACTGGTTGAAAGTGTCCAGTAAAGGAGCTTGGGAGAAATTACTTTTGTGCTATTATATGCCACACATACAGATAGATAAGCACGTGCATACTTAACAAGCACAAGTAGGGGCTTGACCCTGGAGCCACATGGGTTAATGTACAAAAACCTCCGGTTCCTGCTCCAAAGACCCAAGCAAAAATGACATTTTCTGTCCTGTGGAAAGTGCTGTGCATGAGGGTCAGCCTCTGGCTGAAGAATTTGGTGGAAATGAAGGTGAATGACTGATGCTTTTGGTCCGGAGGGCCAGCAAGCACAGTGGTCACAGCACCCCAGCACAGAAGCCCTAGAGGAACCTGAGCAGCAGGACAGGACGTCGTGCTTCCTCCTGGAGCTCCCCAGCCTCAGTTTTTTGCATCTTAGGGACTTCCTGAGCTGGATGTGGGTTTTATGTGTTTAATAACCCTTTTCCATTAATTTCCCTGATCTCCCCTTGAACCTGCAAACAGATAAATTTCCTGCAGACCAGGAGGGACCAGGGAAAAGGGGATGTTTCTGCTTCTCTTTTCTGGATGCAAGTCCTTTCCTTCAAGCTCTTCGTGCTCCGGAGGGCACAAGGCATCTGCAAAACCCATATGCAGCCCACATCCCTTGCAGGCAAATTGGGCATGGGTGGCTCCAGCCCCTTGCAGGGATGGCTCCAGCTGTCTTGAGTCTTTCTTAGAACTGGTTGAAGTGAGATGCAGGAGGGGGGCTGTGATCCCAGCACCTCTGCTGCCTGGGGAAGCAAGGCAGGGTGTCACTTTGCCATGGCTGGCCCCTACTAGGACACAGACCTCACATCCAAATGCTGGAAGAGCTGGAGCTGACAGCCAGAGGTGCTGACAGCTGGGGGAGATGCATCTTTGCTCTTGGTCAGGGCAGCCACAGACCCCCAGCAGCCCACCCGACAGGCACAGAAGCTTTTTCCAGAGCACCAAGCTGGCAACAATGCATTGGAACCCAGGCATGAGATGGGGCAAGTCCCTCTGTGGTGAGCATCCTTAAGGGTGGGCACGAACCAAGTGCAGGTCACCCAGCTCCAAAACTCCTGGGGCATTTCTCCAGCAGGTCCCACAGACTCCACATGTACTCTCATCATTTGGTCTTACAGGAGCTGAAAATAAAAACATCTCAGGGTTTCTTGCTTGCCTTCTTTTGTGTCTGTTCTGTTGGAAAAATAAATAAATAAATAAATAAAAATCTAAATGCAATGAGGGGCACGTGGAGCAGACGTGGAGGGAGTCCAGGTCTGCGCAGCCCCAGGGCATAGTAAGCATGGTCCCAGGACACTGCACGCCAGCCCTCCCCTGCAGAAGAGTGTGGCAATGACATTTTGAGCCTAAGAAAATGATGGCAGCCTTCCTGAAAGCAAAGCGTGGTTCAGCACGCTCAGAGGAGACCACCCAGATAAAAAGAGCCTGAAGAACCCCACAAGTAAAACTCTTGAATCCTAAGTTGTCCCTCATCTGTGTTGCCCAAGGCAGGATGAGCTCCATTCATAGGTTGTGCCCTTCCCTGCTGCTGGGAGCCAGTTATGTTGTAAGAGTAGTCAGCAGTTAGGGGCTGTTACATTTAATTATTTACCCACATAGAGATCTTTTCATGAAAAAAAAAATAGCAAATCTTTTCATTCAACAATTTTTAGACAAGAGCTATTTGTTATTATGACATTTTTCATCTGTATCAGTACAAACATCCAGCCATTTAGTCTTTCACCCACAGAAAACTTCTTTCTTTCTGTTACCAAAAAAAAAAGGAGGGGGAGGATGAATGAAAACTGAATGTATTTTTGTTGTTGTTGTTGTTTGGGGTGTATTTTGAAGAAGATGAAAAAAAAAAGTCAAAATAAGATACTGCTGTGAGTCCTTAATTCAGGGAAAGGCCATTTTTAACCATCCCAAATTGCTTGATTCAATAAATGTTGCCCATCTCTAGTGTCATGCTTTGCTAATCAGATTTGAGGAGCTGCTCAGCCCAGTGGATCACACTGCTATGTCTTACACCACACAGCAGAATCACAGAGGGAATACTTGGCCTTCACAGCTGGCTCTGCAGCACCCTGACCAACACTGCTGGTCCTCTGCATGTCCTAAAAATCAGTTCAACTCCTACTAGGAGCAAAAAGACATGCAGAAACCGGGAAGAGATTGCCATGATCAGCAGCATCACTTGTGAGGGATGTTTTGGGGCAGAGGTCCATCTAGCCTAAGCTGCTTGTCCTCACCTTCCCTGCAGAGGTGACTACAGGAAGGATTCTGTCCCCTGCTCATCTTGTTTATTCTGCCCATGTGCTGCCAAGTTGCAATTTCTGCTCCTTGCCTTTTTTTTTTCTTCATGCTCATCTACCCTTTCAACAGGATTCCTTTCCCCTTGGCCAATGGATGTGAGGGTGTATTACAGAGCGACTCAGCTGGAAAAACTGCCAAGAAATGAAACAAATAATCTATTAAATTGTTTTCTGCAGAAAAAATCCAAATTCTGGCTTAAATTTCTAGAGACGGAATACCACCCTGGGGATTAAGTGCAGTTATCTCCAGCTGCTGGGTATTCATATTTTCTCCTTATTTTCCCCTGACCATTATTTGTGTCTTAGCAGGAGATAAATTTCCTTTAGTTTGATGCTATTCCTGGTTCTTTTGTGGCGTTCCCATGTAAAACTTCAGTTGTGATAAACTTCTTGCACCAAAATAAGAGCAGCCTTGATTTCTATCATGCAAAAGGTAGGGTGTCAGCATCCGGATAGTAAACATGAGGTTTCATGGGAAAGTCTGCCTGTTCACAGCTGGTAGGATGCCTTTGAATATTTTGGGTGCGACTCATTTGATAAGAGCAGACACTTAAATTGCTCATCTGAGAGCAAGTCTCCCCGGTCTCCCTTTGCAGCCGATGGAGATCTCATCAAGGGAGCCCAGGGCTCGTCTCCTCCTTGATGTCCCGTGCTCTCCAGCCCTACTGGTGGCAGTAGCCCAAGGTGGTTGGCAGAGGTTTTGGGTTGGGAAGCACAAGGAGGTGAATGCATTTTTCCTATCGGAGCAATTTCTTCTCTTACGACATGCTGGAGGGCGTGATATGAGCAGAAACTATAAGCCCGGGCTCTGGGCCTCTATGGGAACAAACATCTCGGTACTGAGTCAATGTGAACCTCAGCACAGGTTTATGTTGGATTTGGACTTGTTAATTTGAAGTGAAGTAGTCCTGAATCCGAGGTGTTTTGACTGTTGTTCAAGAAGCTGCACCCTGAGGTAGCTCAGGCTGTGGGCAAGGCCTTGTCTCTGCAAGGACTTGGCCAAAATCTCACTGTCCTCAATCAAACGTTGAGCTGGTAGCTGGGTGTCTTGGGGGCGAGATACCTCCCTGCCTGGTCTTGGTGGCCAACAGGGTGGAAAATCAGTGGTGGTCTGGTCATGATGCTGTGCAAATGCCCCTATCTGTGCATCTCCTGCTCACCAGGCCTTGAGTACAAGTGTAAGGGCAGACCTCCAAAAATATCCACCACATTTTCAATTCCTCTGCTCCCCAGAGTGCCCAGGATGAAGAGGGACAAGATCTTGCCCTGACTTTAAGAGGGTAAAGGCTTTAAGAGGGCTGAGGGCTTCCATGGATGTCTTGGGGCAGGTGGGAAGGAGGAGGAGGACCGGGCCTGGTCTGACTGAAAGGCAAATTACCAATGTACTGACTGCACCAGGGCACTTCCAATGAAAGATCCAGTTTGTGCCCATACACTGCAAAGAAATCCATCAAAATCCATGCATTATTCCCACATCCTGGACTTCTCATGAAGTGATGATCTGTATTTGAGCTACGCACTGCCTTAAGGAACAGCACTATTTCTCCTGACCAGGCAGAGACAGCATTGCTGTCCCTGTGCCTTGCATCCCCTACCACAACTTGGTGACAGTTATAAATGAACCCGAAATTCACACAGCATCAGACTTTCCAAAACCCAATCCTGACCCAGCCTCTCATTCTGAATAGGTTAGCAGGTTTTTTTCTTTTTTTTTCCTTTTTTTTTTTTCTTCCTTTTTTTTTTTTTTTTTTTTTCCTAAATAAAAACCAACAACCCTGACCCAGTGAAAAATGTTAAAGGGAAATTGCAAATGTTATGCTTGTCTGAACAGGAGCCACTCTGGGAAACACACTACAGACATATTAATTTCTGAGTGATTTCCCCCCCCTCATCCTGTACACCCTCAGATGAGGAATGCTCTGTTTTGGCTTATTCCTATCTTCTAGTGCCCACTCTGCTTATCAAAGATGTACTAGTTAAGGTGGAGGAAATTAAGGTGACCTCTACTAGTTCAGGTCTTTATGCAATTTGAGACGGTCATTAGTCACGTATTTTGGCATGCAGTGAATTAAAGAGAGACTCGGGCTTTCAGACTATCTCAGACCCTTTCTTTCATGTTTTGCTCTCTCCTGTATGACTGGACACCCAGGAAGGCTATTTCATTTAGCTGCCTCTTAAAACTGATGGCTTTACAAAGTTTAAAACAAATCTGAATGCCTTCTGCTGCTCTTCTGGCTGATGCCGTGTAAATATCCTCCTGGCGTCCACAGGAAAAATGTTTCCCAGCTATTAATCAAGCCATTGATTTAGGAATTTTGCTCAGGGAAAGAACTTAGCCCTCGCACCGGGAAAGGACCATAAATTTGCAAGAGGAAGAACTTCTGGGGCTCAGTTACTCATCCTCTTCCTGCCTGTGTGAATAGACTGAGTTTTGCAGACCAGATGCAGGAGTCAGCACCGCAAGAGTGGCAGGGAAATCCCCACCTTCTTCTCAGCCTGGAGGAGCCATGGTTTGAACATGTTTAGAGCCAAGGAGCCAAAGGCAGGAAACAAAGTAAAAATCCCCCCTTGGGACTTGTGCATTTTGCTGACACACGCTCACTGCTGGACAACAGAAAATGCTGAGATGCTCAAAATCATTCTCATTCATGGATTCTGTGCATAAATCCCATTAAAAGCAATGGGATGCCATCAAACATCCCATTGCAATAAGCATGGCCCCACACCACCTCTCTAACCCCAATGCAAAGGTTTCCCAGACCACCACCTCTTCAACCAACACATCCCACCATGGCTAGGGCTTTCACCAAGGCTGAGCTACCCCTGGGCACAAAAAAACCGAAGGAAACAGAAGAAAACAAAACAAAACAAAACAAAAACATTGCTGTCTGCATAAGGGGAGAAGCCTGGGGCTAGGCTAAGCATGGATTTTGTGCCTCTTTAGCCAGAAAGGGCTGTGCACAGCTGATTTGAATAAGTTATCTCACTGATGAACACATCTTCCTGTTAAAGAAAACATTGCTCAAGACTGAAAGACCTAGTAATTGCTTTTTGAAGCTGTCTTTTTTTTTGTGTAGGCCTACCCACTTTTTTTGCCTCTGTCCTAAATAGCACAACTCCCACTGATTTAGTAGAAATATCATGAATTAAGAACTAATGACTCAATTCCTAAGAATAATTTCGGGTGCCTCTATTTATAGGTACCAGCCTTAAGCTCAGAAACATTGGCAACCTCCAATCCTCTATTTTTTTTTCCATCATGCTTTGATATCACAGCGGAACAGTCTGGAATTCAACGCTTTCCAGTGTTCCCTCTTTCTGGGTAGCTGCCCTTTCCAATCCAGATAGCTCGCAGCACTTGATTTCTCAGGAAGGGACATGGGCTGTCAACTATTTTCAGGAAGTGTCTGGAAGCTCAGTTTAAAATAGCAGTGGGGATTCTGGAGGGCAGATGCAAACTCGTCCTTTGGTGGTGGATTAGAGACATGAGAAAACACTTCTGAAGGGCAGCTGGTGGGCAGGATGTTGAAATGATGTGGGTGAGAGCAGTCTTGTGGGGCAGAGAATGGACAAGCAGAGGATGGAGAAGGAGATTGTGTTGAGACAAGGCATGGAGAGGCAGGGAACAGAGAGGTAGAGGATGGAGACACAGGGTATGGAGAAGCAGGGCACAAAGAGTTAGAGGTGGGAGAGGCAGGTCATGGAGAAGTAGCCTTGAATCTATTTAACCCTATGGCAAACAAAGGACCTTCAAACTTCCCAAACCTGTATAATCAGACCAACCCTAATGACTTTTGACATCCCTTTTCAAAGGCAATTCAAAATTTTCAGAGGACAGATACTAGCCAGCCATCAAAAAATTAAGGTAGGAAAGTCACTTATGGGTGACAATAGAAATCCATGGATCCATGGTGTATATCTGTTACCTAAAAATAAAAATAAACATCAACAATATTAAAAAACAAACAAACAAACAAAAAAACTCTGTAGAAAAAGTAGAAACATCTATTTGTAACAGAAATCTCCTGTGTTGTTAGCTGTTTGCTTTTAGGACTACAGCATGCCTGTTACTTTAGGGAAAAACAAACAAACAAACGAAACCACAAAAAAAAAAATTGCATTCTTGTGTTTATTATTTAGAGAGAAAGGGTAATTCCACCTCGAAGGTGCTAGCAGAGGGAGAGGCTGTGCTTTCTCCCCCGTGGTGCTCAGCACAACGTCTCGGTGCTGGTGGCCACCTCCAGCACGCTGATGTCAGGAGTTACAAAACATATCAGTGTGGTGGTGGCAATCGCTTCTGTTCCAAGACACATTCTTCTTCTCTTCTTTGGAAACTCTCTTTCTTCAGAAATACTCGGCTGAACACCTTTTGCCCCTCCTCTGTCCTGCTGCAGGCTGCTCGGGGAGAGGCAGGATGCTGGCGAGGCCAGCGCATGACTCATGCTCTGGGAAACTGAGCGTGATGTGGCTTTCCGAGGAAAGAACACATGAGCAAGGATTTTTTTTTTCTTTTTTTTTTTAACTTTTCCAAGGGGAATGGGGCCATGCAGGACAGTGGCACTTAAATAAAGAGGCCTCCATGGCACGGCTGTTGGGGGACAGTGCAGGACCCCCACTGCATCCCCTGAGACCACAGAGGTTGCTGTTGTGGTTCAGGGGATCTTGCTTTCACAGGCCAAAAAAAAAACCATTTTGGGGCACAGAGAAAAAATATAATTTAGGGGAGAGGTGAAACAAGCCTTTCTGTAGCAGCACCTCCTTGCTGCACTAGGTGCTGTGACCCTGCTGTTATTAGGAATTACTATTAGGCATGTAGATGCTTTGGCAGCTGACTCACGTGCCCGAGTGGATTATGCTTTTCTTTGGAAATCCTCTGCTTTACACCTCCTCTGAGCATCTCTTCACCATCAGCCACCTGGCACGCTCCCAGGGCTGCTCACTAACCTCTCCTGTTCAAGGTGATGTGTTGGCATGAGCTCATTTTGAGTGTCCCCTGTGATGGGAAGGGATGGGAGGTGGACTCCAAGAGGGGTGATACTGGGTGTCACCTGCAGGACTGGTGGAACCTGGCACCTCCTGGCACCCTGGAGGGTGTCATCCTGTCCACAGTGAGCTGGTAACTTCCCAAAGAGCTTACTCAATGTTATCTCTCAAGGAAAAGCAGAATGGAAATGGAAAGCCAAGAAAAACTCAACCCAGTTATCTACTGGGTGGAGAAAGGGGTCAATATTTCACCTACCCACATCCAGCAAAGGGATTAAAAATAACAGGGAAGGAGTCAGGGCTGGTGACACATCCTTATAAGAGGACAGCATCAATTAATGGGCCCGGGGAGTGTGGCATCTCCTAAACCACTACCCAGCTTTGGCAGGTCACCCTGCTGGCAGGGCTGGTACGGAGATGGTTAAGGTTCATGCAGGTGTTTCCCTGTAATAGGCACTGTCAGATACCTTTGCAGCCTGGATGACCATCTGGTTACTATAAAGAATGGTTTATGGGATCTCATCCTGTTTTTTGACTACTATAACATAAGTATTGAGAGCCTGTAAGTTATGGCTTCATAAAAATAACAGCTTAATAATGAGAACGACTTTCTCCTTCCAGACCATGAGAAGTTCAGGTGTATTTTACCCCTCCATTAAGACTGTAAAATGAGACAATAGAGACCCAGACTTCTAGGGGGAGGAAGAAAAAAAAAAGAAGAAAAAAAATACCCAAACCCTTTGAGAGCTCTGTTTTACATCAGTGCATGAGCAGAGCTCAAAGCTCATTGCAGGACAGGGATGAATCCTGGGCTCCATTTTGCAGAAGGGGAAACTGAGGCACGGAGTTGTAGGACAGCTTGAACAGCATCATCCAGGCAGTCAGTGGTCAAGGCAGGAACTGCATCCTCAGCTGGAGGTCTCATTGCAGCTGCAGGGTGAATTTCTGCAATTCAAGCCAGCAGCGCAGCTACCCAGGAGTTGTCCCCCTTTATCACAGCTATATTTAGGCTGTTACTTTGTACTTTGAACTACTTCTGTATTTCCAGCAAGCAATAACCATCTTCAGACCCAGTTTCTCCGTGTTTTGTGGGGTAGCAGGGCAGTGTGTAAACATATGATTTACTCCTTTCAAGAAGCGGCTGCTAGATCTGGACCAAAATTGTCTGCTTGCTTTTTTTTGCATAGGTAAGGATGGGAGAGGGCCTTCTGCTACACATTTCCTTAGGACATAGGAATTTTGGACACCTAAAATCAATGGTTTTGAGGTTTTTCTTGAGCACTACCATCCAAAATACTCTCTCTGTTTTTTATTTTTATTTTTCCTCACAATAAAAGCTTTTTACATAAATATTGCAATGCAAGACTGAAATTCAAGTAGCCGAATTTCCTCTGTCTCTCCACCCTAGTGTAGTGCGACACCACCACCACCACCTCAGCATATCTTGCACACAACATGCAAACTCTGTAAGGATCCCTTTTCAAGCCTTTAACATCAATGACATCGGTGTGGAAGGAAATTAGAGGATACCTGCTTATACATCCGGACAGAGCTGGCATTTTTATTGATGGTGGTGCTGTGCATGAAATGCTCTGCAGGCTAAGACCACAGGCGAGCACAGGACAGAGCTCATGCTACACAAGAGGAAGGGCAAGCACATGTTTAATATGTTGGCCCGTGTCTTGGAAGACCCACTTTTGGTTTCAGTTGTCAGAGACAACGTGCACGACCTGCAGAAAGTCACACTTCTCATAAAAGGGGGCTGGCAGGAGGGTAGTTGTGCCAGTCAGTGGGGTGGAGGGGTACACCAGTGAGAGATGTAGGTGGGGAAGGAGTTTTCTGCCCTGATTTTAGGTAGCACATCGCCGTCTGACTCAGCCACCCTTTACGGGCAAAGGAGGGAGTCATCAGGTCCCTGCATCTCCAAAGTGATGGGCCCCCGGTTGAGCCTTGGGGAAGGGGAGCCAGCCAACCTCACCCACACAGGGATGTGGAGCAGGGATGCCTGGGCAACATGCTTGTCTCCCCCACTATGTTCATCCTTTGCAGGCTAATTAGCCATCATCATCATGAAAAGACACCTGACCAAAGCCCAGAGCAGGCTGGGGTCCAACCTCTGGTAAAGGATCCCTATAATATTTAATAACCTGCTTAGACAGCACAGGGAGAAGTGCTGGACAAAGGAGGGCAATGGAAATGCTGCCACCACAGGATGTCCCTTTGCCCCTTGGCATAGGACACAGCTCTCCACAGCCAGCACCTCTTGGTGCTTGCACAGATGCTGGACTGGAGTGGTGCTGGGTGCTGGGGTGCAAGCATCTGAAGTGCACGTCCTGGGTGCCCAAGACTGAAAACAGTGAAGACATCAGTGCTTCTGTCACTTGTCTGCCAGGGAAAACTCCAAAACTCCCTGTCTTTTTCTTTTTTTTTTTCTTTTTAAAGACAAGGCGGCTCACGGTGCCTTGAGATAGGCTGGGGGAGCTCTGGAGGGAGCCAGGGCGCTGGAGACCATTGGCTGCGTGTCTGGGAGGAGGCAGGGCTGGGATTATCTTTCTCCTGCCTCCAATTTGACCTCTTTGCCAGCAGATTGTTCTGATTTTCCACATGGAGGGATCTAGGGACCCTCTCGAAAGTTCAAACTCCTGGCCTCCTCCCTGCCGGCAGCAGCAGAGCTCCATGCCCCGTGCTGCAGAAAAGCCCTATTTCACAGGGAAATCATGGGGAAATGAGCTTCTGAGCATCAGTCACAAATCTTCGTGCACAAATTGGGGTATTTCAAGTTGCTCTTACACAGGACCATGTGGTTTCGAATGGTCAAAAACTTCCACAAAAAAACTGGGATTTGGGGGCTGCATTTTCTGCTGGTTTACCCACAGAAGACCCGGGGGAAATTGCTGAGATGGTTTCAAGGCAGAGAGCTTCCATTTTTCATTTTGCAACAGCATTTTATTTCAAAACTTGTGTGCCGTTAGCTACCAAAAAGCTGCAAAACAAAAGCACAAGAATCTGAGCGGTTTCTTGCAGGTTTTTGCCTAGCTCAGAAAGGCCAAACATTTCCATCTTTAGTCAACAGGAATTCTTACAATGTATTTTTAAAAAAAAAAAAACTTTCTCGGTTCAGCCAGCAGCCCTGACAGATCAGCTCCTTGCACAGCTCCTTCTGACAGCCTCACTGACTTCCTCCACGCTGGTGCAAGGATTTGGACTTGGGTTAACTGAGTATTGCCCATCGGAGCAATGCTGTGCAATGCAGCAAAACACCTGGGAACGCTCAGCAGTGTCCGTCTGCCCTTTCCAGCTCACTGGGGCATCTCAAACCAGAATTTCCCAGTCCGTGACTGGAGCACCGAGGCTCTGCAATCACGCGTCTTAATAACAGGTCTTACCCAGCACAGGAGTGCTCTGTGGCATGCACATTATTGCTCCATCTGCCCTGCTTGCAAACATTTATTATTCTCCGTGACACATGCTGTAAAACTGCACTGAGGTAACTATGTATAGTTGGCAATTTCCATTCAGATGAGCTGAAGGAATTAATGAATTTGGAAGATTTCAGATCTGTTGAGATAGGGACAGGCGATGGCACGCTTTAAAATAATCACTCTCAACCGTGCACAACTTGAAACCACCCTACTAATCACAGGCAATCTGAGCGCTTATCGGGGCAGAGGGAGAGCTCAAGCACCATTCAAACCCTCTAATAATGGTAAATGATTCCACAAATGCACGTGTCCAGGACTCGGACTGCTTCCAATGCTAAGTGCTCATGAAAACTTGAAGTGCTCCACTGGTTTTAAATCACTGTGCAGGGCTGACTGATTTAAACTATCAGAGCACTTTTCTTTTTTTCTTGCATTTTCTTTTCCCTCCACCATCCCCCTTTCCTTTTTTTTTTCCCTTTTATTTTTTTTTTATTTTTTTTTTATTTTTTTTTATGAACACTTCAATTTGGAAGCAAGTCAAACACTTTAGTCTAGTGGTTCAAGACATACTGAACCGATTTAGAAATGTCTAAAAAAAAAAAAAAAAAAAAAAGGAACAGTAAATTATGTTTTAAAACCCTTTTGTTTTAGAGCATTTAAGCAGCAAGGCTTGCTGCTGGAGCTGGGATATGTTAGCCAGGGCTGGGAGTCAGCGCTGCGGTGCAGGCGTGAGTCCTTATCTGCTCGATCACATACCTGCTGCAGGGGCACATCTGCCCCTGTGCTGCTCCAAAAATTCCTCAGCCTGTAGGTGCAGTGCTGGAAGTGGCCTGAAACATAAATGTCGTGCATGGGAAGGGGAAAAGATGCAGCAGATCCCCCCCCCTCCACCCCTGCCTGGGCTTCTTCTCTGTGCAGCGTTTGGTCTCAAGCAGCCCCACAACCCGAAAGTGAAACTTTCTGGTGAGTTCACCCTTCTCGAAAGATGGGATAAAGCTGAAGCAAACAGCATAAATAATGGAAAAGTGAATTAGACTTTTAAAAATTCCATCGCCTTTAATAATTCAGACTGATTATAACATGGTGAAAGGAGCTTTTTTTTTTTTTTTTTTTTTTAATTACTCCTAGCTTGGCAATCTCCCATTAAGCATGAGCACCTCCATCGAAAATCATCAGCTAACGATAGCTGGGTCAGTGTGAGACGAGCAGCAAATTGTGCTGCTGGGGATGTTTATTCCCAGGGAAGATCCACATGGCCATCCTGCACCCAAGGGTGGCACAGGGATGGAGGATGCGGGACCCACGTCCTGCCCTGGCTGCAGTCACACTCTGGCTTGCACAAAGCCTTCAGCCCAAAACTCCCTCGGAGGCAGTAAATCGAAGCTGCTTGTCACCATTGCTGGGAAATGAGTGCAGCGGGAAGGAAACCGAGCTTACGGTCGCAGGCATGAGCTGAGGTTTCCCTCTCATGTAATGTGGCGAGGTTGAGGGACTGATACAGCCACAGCGAGCGGGGGAAATGAGGACATGGGAGCGTGCCAGGCCGGGTGGTAAAGACAATGCCAGGAGGGTTTGAACAAAGGCAATCCTTGTGCAGTGACTCGGGCAGTGCACACCTCCCGTTCCCTCCCTTAAGATGCTACAGGTGTCATCTGCTGCTGTCTGGGACTTGCTGCCAAAGGATGAAACACGGGCAGGCCACCAGCACCCCCATCACCAAGAGCTATATCCTCATCTTGATGGAGCAAGGAGCTTCTGCGGTGACAATGACCGCATGACAATGACATTGTCTTGGTGACACTGTCGTCGAATCATGGAATAATTAAGGTTGGAAGAGATCTCCAAAATCATCTGGTCCAAGCATCCCCCTACCACCGATATCACCCACCAAACCATGTCCCTAAGAACCACGTCCTCAAGACATGCTGGTGGGTGAGGAGCAAGGCTCTGGAGATGACAGGAATGGAGGAAAGCAGATGTCAGGAGAAGACTGGAGGCATCTTGAAGGATGTCTGGGAGCTCTCAGTAGCTGAAGGATTGCCCTAAGCATTGGCCTGGCTCAGAGCAAAGTGGCTGAGACATGGACCAGGAGAAGTCGCGAGGCCGTGGAGCAGCTGAGAAGCGCCCAGCCTGGGAGGAGCAGGAGAAAATGCACAAAGGGGTCTTTTGTAGCATGGCTCCACTTGCGAGACTCAAAACTGTGGTCACAGGAGCCGGGCTGAGCTCTGAGGTTGCAGCCAGACTCGTTTAGCATTTTGCGGGTCGTAATTTACTAGCAAATATAAACACTGGCCACCCACGGGATACACCCCGCTCCCAGAGCAAGAAGTTAGATGGGGAGCACGGCCACCCCTTGTCCACTGCCCCCACCATGCCATCTGCCTTGTGGCTGCCCAGGAGAACGTTAATTATATATTTTTTTGTGGAGACACAATGGCAGCCAGAGATGTCAGCCAAGCATAAGGGAATAAACGAGGCCCAAAGTCACGTTGCCAGCACTGTGAGAGAAGCAGTTCCTGGGCTGGCCATGCTGCAGCCCCCACTCCAGCAGGGACGAGGCTCTCCCAGAGTTTTGGAGTTGATTTATCATGCTCATTTTTGGCCAGGATACCTCTGTGAGAGGGCACACAGTGGGACGGGCTGCTCCAGGCCCTGCCTGGGCTTGGTGTGGGACAGGAGGAAATATCCCTTCACCTGAGCCCCCAGTTCCCACATCCATCAAGCGAGCACAGCCGTTCCCATTTCCTTTGCAAAATGCCTCCAGCAGGAAAAAAATAGTGTAAGAACAAAGTACGAGAAAACCAGAGTTTTCTTTGGCCCTGTTAAAACTGCTGTGAGAAAATGCAGCTGTTCGGGAGCACTTAATAATTTATTTTCTTTGCAAAGCCTCACCTTTTTGTACCAGCTGACATTCATTAGCCACCTCCAGCTCATCGTGACTCAGAGACACCCTCGCTATCACCACCGCCACAACAACACGGTCCTGAGCCCAAACCAGCACCTTTCCCTCAGGTCAAGGATCCCACGGAACAGGGCCAATGCCACACTCTTACATAGAGACCATTTTGGGGTCCATCCCTGCACTTTTATGCCTCATCATGAGTTATGCCCATTGACATAACTCCACATCTTTGCGTTTTGCTCCATGGTGCAGGACAGATGAGCCCCCAGGGACCAGACCTTTCCTCCCCCATGATTTTCAGGACACCCAATATGTTCTGGTGGACCCTCAGGGGTCCTGGTTTCATTTAGGTCTGGAGGAAGCTGTCCCTTCATTCCTCACACAAGAGAAGCAACGGGGCAGGGATTAATCCCTCTCCAGAGACACGAGTTTTCCAAACTGCCTCGTAAAGGGAGAAGCACGTTGCAAGAAGAGAAAGCTCCTTTGTTTAGGATAGCAGCTGTAATCTCCACATCAAGCACATGTTGGAATTCATAAGTGGCCATTTAGCCATATTCTGACAGCAGAACGAGCAGCCTCGGAGCAGCAGCCAGGCCTATTTATAGAGAGGAGGTTTGAGGTAATATCCTTACCTTGGATGCACCGTCTCCACTTAAGAGCCAGGCTTACAAGGGAAAGTGATGCCAGACAAGCCGAAAAAAAAAAAAAAAGGAAAAAAAAAAAAAAAAGAAAGAAAATGCAGGAGTCACGGCTCACTTTGCCTGGCTTGCTTTGCATCATAGCAAATTAAATGCTAAAAGAGCAGTAGAAATCTCTAAAACCTCCAATTCTTTCAGACTTTAATAAGAAATGCTGGAAAATGTGTAGCCACTGAGGTTCCTCGGGCCAAACCTGCATAAACTTATCAAGTTAATGCATCACTGTTGTCGCAGTACAAGAGCGTTAGGCAATCATGAGCTACCCAAGAGGTCAGAGCTCAGCCTACAAAGTTTGCTGACCTTTCTGTTGACTTTACTGCTGACATTCGGTGGCTCAGGAGAGCTCTTGGACACTCACTGAGTGTTATCATGAACTGAGGCTGTCCCCCCATATTGCGTCAAACATTGATGCCTTGAGTATGTTAAGTCCAAGGTGTTTGGCAAAAGTCGAGCAGTGGTGGGCTAGGTGTCCTGTATGGATGGCTGGGATCCAAGTCTGGCTGAAACCAGAGGGATTTGGAGCTGGTCTGGGACACCTCAGAAACGTGGATTTTTCTCCCAACAGGAGCTGGGAATCCATGGAAAGGGGAAAGGACACCAAGGTGGTGGTGAGACCTTTGCATGCACAGTGGTTTGGAGAGCTCTTTGAAGGGCTGCACTAAGAATAACTTAGGATAACAAGGATGGCTTGGCTGTGGCTTGTAAAAATGATAGTCCAAGGCTGAACTGTGTCTTGGAACAAGGCATGGTGGGATGAGATTCAGCTCACAGACAAAATACCTAAATTTAGCCATTTCATTTAAATTTATTGCTTATGCTACATGTAGGTGCCTCCAGGCCAGCCAGGAGTCTGAGAGCCAATTGCCACCTTTAGAGGGATCACATTGGCTAAATGTGGGTGCTTCCCTTTGGGTACCTGAACAGATAAGGTCAGTGTTGAAGAGCTGGGTTGAATTGCCCCAGGGCGGTGCCTTCACCTGAAGATCCCTTCCTCTTGCTATATTGAGGGCAGGATATGTATGACGGCTCCCAGAGGGCCCATGCCAAGAAGTAACAGCACTTGGGTTGGTTAACAGCTGCTGAAGTTTAGGGTTCAGAGCAGGACATTTCATCACCTTGGCTCACTCATCCTTCTCAGGGAGAAGCTCATGCTTCTGGTTCTTGGCTAGTACAGATGGCTTCGTGATCTGCATACCAAAATCTTCCTAGGACCAAGATCTGCTACACACATTGCTGGTACCATAGGGAGCAGAGGAGATGCTCACACATGCAACCTAAGAGCCCCACACAAGCCGTCCCAGCACTGACTCTTCCAAAATAAGGATGCTCCCTTACACCAAATATTAATTTCTGTTCACCTCTTGGGTATGAGAAACCATTCCAGCGCATCCCAAACCTTTGCATCATGCCTGTAATTAAGTTGGTCCTCTGCTGAATTTCCTCCTCCAAGGAGATACAATGAATTTGGGGACAAGTATTTCACTTGCCAGGAAGAAAAGGGGTAGTTAGGGGTAGGAATCTCAATTCTGACAGGGAAGCTGCTCTAAGACGCTTCCCCCTATTTCCCACCAGCACACAGGAGTAGGGGAAATAGCCCTCCGAGATACCTCTGAGCCCTTCCCCTCTTCTCTGAGTTCAAGCTGCTGCTGCTGCTGCTGCAGGAACAGCTGAAAACATCCTGGTGTGCGAGGGAAGGAGAAGCTGGCCAGCATCCAGCGTCAGCTTCTGCCGTGGGGAGAGAGCCCTGCCTTCCAACAGATGCTGGGCTGTTACAGCTCAAGAGCCCCACTCCCTTATCTCCCAGGGGCGTCCCTTGCTGCTCCTTCACTGACCGAATTAACCAAGAGGGACTGAACAAGGAATCTATATATTTTGTGATTAAGCGTACATGAGAAGCCCAAATTGCAGGATTCTGTTAAAGAAAGCAACAGAACAGACAAAAAAAATGTTTAGTAAATCTCTCTGTAGTGCATTGGTGAAAAAGCCGAGTGATACAGTCTTATAATGTGTTGAAAATTAAATATTTCCATTCCTCTAATACGTGTTGTGGTCATTAAGCCATTAGACAGCAAGTGACTAAAGCTAAATGGCTAACCTGAAGCCCGGGATTTTCACCACGCCGCCCAAGGGCTATTAATATTGTGTTTTATTTTTTCAAGGGTGTCTGTTAGTTAAACGGGAGGCTGTACCAATCCTACCACAGTAGTAAACCACCGATAACTACATCACTTCAAATTTACTAGATTAATAACGACACTAATGTAGTCAATAGCAATCAGCACAGGTTCATGGAAAGGGGATCCTGTCAAAGAAAACTCACCTTTTTGCTGTTGATAGGGACAACGGTGTTAATAGAGTTGGCACTTTATAAAGGTATCGGTAGCACAGGGTATTTTAAGCTGATTAAATCCACTTGGCATACGTAAAATCTGTTAAGAACTGGACACTTGATAGATCTCAAACCTTAATTGCAACAGGAGACAGTTCACCCAGCTCCTGTGCTTCCAGTGGTACTTAGCAGAGCTCAGGTTTTGGCCTTACACTTTAATTTTTTTAGGAATATTCCTTGATTCCTTGAGACTAACACATCATTTAAGTTTTCAAATGATGGGGAAACCTAGAAAGTGCCAAAGAAAGAAGAGGTCGGGGGGACTGGGTACCCCTGATTGCTTGCTATGATCATTGCAGGCAAACAATATGAATTTCTTGGCAGCCAAATATACATTTATCCTTTGAGGAATAAAGACTTTCTGTGCACGCTTACAGTACAGAACAATGCCCAGGAAGCAGCCGTTTTGAGAATTGTTTTCCAGGGGGTTAGATGGATCCTGAAGCAAGCCCGCTGCACAGAAGTAGGGAGGCTGTGGTCTGTGTCTGGCACAGATCTGATGGCTGTGGGTGTTGACATGGTTATAATTCCACCGTTGAAGAAATCTTAATAAATGGTAGAGAGCTGCAAGATGATAAAAGAATTTGAATATATAGATATGGCATACACTGACATGCTTAAAGGGCCCTCAGGGTGTCTAGAAAAGCAGGGGAAAAGCTAAGGGATGACTTGACTCTGGTGATAGAAGTATATTCAGCTTAACTGATATGGGCATAATAAGATCAGACATCCAGAAATTTAAGCTGGTCAAATTCATATTAGAAACAAGATATATATCTTTCAGCAATGAGAAATGAATCAAGTACAGGAATCATTTCCTAAGGTTGGTATTTGAGTTTCCATCCAAGGTTTTTCCTTTTTTTAAAACCAGATCAGATATCTTTATGTTGTTGTTTTTGTTGTTATATATATATATATACATATGAATAATATATTACTAGATTAATAATGACACTAATGTAGCCAATACCAATCAACACAGGTTCATGTATATATCAATCATAAAAACAAGAATAAATCCTTCCAAGTCTTACGATGTATAAAACTCTTAATTTTATATTTGCCCAGGATTCTGTAGATACCTAAAGGATCATAAAACAACCTAGCCTGCCTCTGAGACTTGGGTCAGAGGACCAGGATCAGAGCAGTCAGCTTCTTGAAAATTCATGGGGAAAAAAATAAAATAAAATAAATCAGCAGGTTAGTCTTTATTTCTTAGGTCAGGGAAGTTGTCTCCCCTGTGTTTCATCATTTTGCCTTTCAGATCCTGCAAGAAATAGTCAGATTCTGTGGTGTGCCTGAATCCCCAGATAGACTTATCCAAAATGAGCAATTAAAAAGCATAATAAATATAAGCAAAAATTATAAACCAAATATATAAATAAATAAACCTGGAACAATTCTGCAATGTCCTCTAGTCTGACTCTTCTGAATCATCAATTAATGACCTACTTAATCACATTAATGTTTTCTCTAGTCCTGATCAGACTTGCTTATGCTTAATGCTTTATTATATTAGCCTACTATTTAATGTGAACCAGGTATACACGAACATCTCACCAATCAGATCCATTTATCTACTAATGCTCCAGCAGTCACTCTGTTGCAAGAGAGAGTAGAACGTGATAGCTAGATATTTTTTTTTTAATTAATTAGTTTGTCAAGCTTATTTTAAAAAGGAGAAACTTGAGCCTAAGTTTGCCTGTCAAGCAAAAAATACTATGGCTAGATAGATTTCCAATGCATGAAATTCAAGAGGAGTTAGGTTTCCCTTTGTGCCTTTGAAGAGCTCTCCTTTGTGTGCAAGAGCTTTGTCTTGGCTGACGAGCTCCCGGCACTTACCCACAGGCAGTTCGGGGACATTTTGCTCTGTTTCCAGGAAGCACCGTGACCAAAGGAAAACTGAGGGCTCACAAAGACACGTGCCAGCCCGGTGGTAATTGCAGCATTTCTAAGGCTCGCCTTTTTTTTTTTTTTTTTTTTTTTACATATTTAAGGACTCAGTCATACAAATGCCCTTGGCTGCACACCAAAGATCGGACCTCAGCGTGATGGCTCTGACCTATTTCTCCACTGTGGCACACACATCCACTGTCTGAAGAGCCCGGCAGCTGGAAAACATGAGGAGGAAAGAGAAATGAAGCTAAGAGAAGCCTTTCCAAATTCTTCAATCAGGCCCAAACTAGCTTTGAATGTGGGCTGCTCTGCTATTGATTAGGTGAGCAGGGTCTGGGTGGGTTGTGTGTGATGTCCATGTCAAGCATCCCCTTTTCTCATTCTCAGCACGGATTCCAGGAGAGCTGCTTTGCTTTGAAAGAAAAGGGAATTTCCCCATGCCAGTAGAGCATTGCAGGATGCAAAGGAGAGGGAAACCTCTTGTAACACAAAACCAGATGTTTTTGCAGTGGATCTCAACCGAGTGGAAGAAAATTTAAGATGTACTGGTAAAAAGAGCTTTATCAAGGGGGTGACTGAATGTTGGAAAGTGATGGAAACAAATTCACATGAAAATGTTAAACCAAAGTTTGGAAGCATCTTGTAAGATAAAAACGTAGTTCGCCTCTTCTTATTTTTAGGTTCTTGTACTGGGGAAGAGTCTGATTTGCTTTGCAATCTCAGTAAGCTTTGCCTTGTAAATAAGACTTCCTGTTGTCCTTCCTTCAGAGATGACATTTTCAGCATGAATGTTCCTTATTCAGGGAGTGTTAAGCCTTCAGAACAGTCTGTGCTTACAAGACGAATCCAGATGCTCAGCATGTAACGTGTCCTCTCTGATGTGCTTCCGTTAGGGCACCTTCTCCCTTTTTGATAGTGTCCTTTGCCCCAGAAGCTGAAGTGCTGAATCGAGCCTTGAAATATAGGGGCCAGGTTTTGCCAACTGCCTTAAATTAAATCACCTTTTCCTCTTCAGAGAGCGCAGCCAGCCTTGATGGAGCCATATAAGGTCCAAGTCATGCCAGCAAGCTGGGTCAATCTCTGAAGGACTCAGGGGCACACTCCATGTCCCCAGGAGCTCCTAACCAGGACAAAGAGAGAGGAAGAAGGGAGAAGTGCAGCAAAGACTAGTACATACCCTGATCACTCTTGTTTCATGCATATTGTATTATTCCAGCTCTGTAGAATTCTCACAGAATTTCTTGGGAAAAAAAAAATAAAAAATTATATATATATATATGCAGCAGATGAATGTCCTGGGCTTGTCAGACTGCTGCAAATGTGTTATAGGGATGGGCTGTGTGCACAAAACAGATGTGCTTGAGGCATGATGAAAGCCCAAGCAAATGTCTGATGTCCCAAACTTGCACAGCCATGATCTCCACTCAGAGACACTAGAGCTGGCTGAGGAAACATGGGCAGACATGAACTTTCTTGTTTTCTGATATATATTTTTTTCTGATCTTGAGGTTTCATACCTCATTTCTTTGCAGAATACACTGGTTTTGAAGAAGTCCTTAAAGCTAGGAGAGGGAGGTTGACATGACTGGCCATAGCTCAAGGAAGATTCTAAGTATTAGGAGCTATATCTGAACTGATGATTGGCTAAATATCACACTTAGCTGCCATTCAGCCATTTTCCTTTTAATATTGCTGTTTTTGTATCTAGGGGTCATTGGGTCCAAGACAGAGGGCTTGGCAGCCCACATTGGCTGGGCCTACACCAACAAATCAAGCAGGGCCAGCTTGTCCCAGCCTTTTTTTCTGGCCCTAAGGGTGAACATCAGGACACAGCTCATTTTCTACAGATACTGATAAAGCAAGACATGTCAGTAGGATTACCCCCTCCTGTCCCCTTCCCCAAAACCCTCAGAGGTGCTTTGATAGGACAGCCACATACCCAGGTCCATGGGATGCTCTGAGCCATGCCAAGGCACCATCTGGGAGCCTCCTAGTTTGCACGGACCAAAAATCATGCCAGGGAGCAAGCTAAAT
Source organism: Aythya ferina (assembly GCF_964211825.1). Taxonomy (NCBI): domain Eukaryota; kingdom Metazoa; phylum Chordata; class Aves; order Anseriformes; family Anatidae; genus Aythya; species Aythya ferina. The sequence continues at coordinate 5,897,829 of NC_140297.1, forward strand.
TCTTGATGTTCACTGGAGAATGTTTGATCCTGTGCCCTAGTTCTGAGTTTACCAGCGTAGGCATGAGTGTACAGACCACCTAGTGCTGAGCTTAATTCAAGTGCTGCCATCACCGCCCTCCACGGGGTCTACAAGGAAGCAGGAACCAGCCTGGGATAGCAGAGAGCCTCTTTGATCTCTGCAGCAACGGTGCCCCAGTGACGACGCGGGTAGGCAGCTTGAATGTGACCTGAGTTCATCCGAGATATCTCCGAGCTCTCCTGATAAGCCCTGTCTGGGGTAGGGAAGTGTTATTGCCCTGTTTATGCCTGGTGGAGATCACACAGCCAACCTACACGTCTCTCCAGCTCCCTGCTGCATCCCACCCCCAGCCACCCTGGTGCTGAACCAGGTGGGCTCAGCCGTTCTCTGTTCCCATTTGCAGATTAATCTAGCATCACATATCAGTGACTTTTCCTTGCCAAGATGATGGAAATATTCTGCTTTGGGGCTCAACCTACTTTTTTCCTTTCATAATCTTCTAGTGAGGGTATTTATTAATATGCCACCACTGCCTCAATTGTATTTTGGAGTGGGAGACAGATGTTGTGTTTTAATTTTCAGTTAAACGTGAAGAATCAACATGAAAAGCTTCAAACTTTTCATCTTTGAAGCTAGACAAGCATGGAGAGGTGTTTTTCAGAGCCAGGCTTGCTGGGGAGCTATTCATGAAGCTAGAGATGAAGCTATTTTGCTCCTCAGACAAGCAGCTTTCAGACATTACAGAGCATTTCTTTACCAGATCTAAAACTGTGTTTTCCATCTGACCTCTAAGTCTAAAGAAAACTGCACCTTTCCTTTATAGTACTTAAATTTCCGTTTCTTAAGAACTCTGCTCAGGAGAACACACAATACAGAAACAGTCTGCATACTTTCAAATATGCCAGTGGTGACCTTCTTTATTTTAATGTCAAAACAGGGGCTCAGTCCCCAGTTGTAGCCAAATTTGCCGTGCTCATTTGCACCAGGCTACAGCAGCAGGTTGTGGCTGCTGATCTGTTAAAGTGGTACTGGCCATTTGAGTGATTTCTGTGTTTTTATGGCTTCTTTTGCACTTCCCGAGATTGCAGGAATTTTATTCTTATGTTTATTGATGACTTCTTTGCCTTTCTGGTTGAGGAGAAAAGCTCTCCAACCTAGCAGCGAGTAATGTGCAGACTCAAAAATTAGAAGGAAAAAAAAAAGGGGATGTGGAAGTTGACGTTCTCCTTGAAAACCTTGCAGTTCTGAAGCCAATCTTTTCCTTTCAGGAGGGCCCAAAGGGCTGAGGTCTGTCAGGCCCACAGATGGATTTAGCTCTCAGTGAAGATACAAGGCATAAACTGAGTACCTGCAAGCGGATGATCGACTCCCAGCTCTCACAGCCACACCGCTGAGGAGAGGGACAGGATAACTCTCAGTTCTGGCTCATTACAGACTTGTATCTCCCTTGTAAGTTACTAAACCCATTTTGTTCATTTTGCAACACATCAATTTTATGGCTGAGCCTGAAGTATTTACTCGTCCTTGGGGTTTGCAGTTGTTGAGATACAGGATGTAAAAGCTTGCATGTAAAATGTGCCTGAACTCTGCTACCCATTCAACAGCGAGTCAATAGTTCAGGAGTTAATTCATGAGAAGAAGGGAGTAAAAACACACCAAGGTCAGGATCTCATGACCCACGGTCTGTCTATAACTCTATCTGAAGGACCTTGTAATAGATAGGTATGTGGCTTGGAAAATACATAATGTTGTGGTTAAGTGAGGCATTTCACAAGTTTTGTAACATCGTACTACTGGCAAACTTTCTTGAGCGCACATCATATTCAGATCGGAGATCTCAGTGGGATGGAAAACGTTAGGGTGATGAAGGTTTTAAATCTCATGACACACAAGCTGATATGCCAAAAAATATTTACAAGCTGGTGAGCGTCCCATAAACTCCCTCCAAAGATTTTTCTCGTTAGGCACCGGAGGAGCTGTGCTGATTTACTCCAGAGCTCTCATCCTCTCCTCCCCATCACCCAGCAGCCAGGGAGTGCCAAGCCCAGGTAACCTCTCCAACAGCCCATTTGCTGTTCCTCCTCACAGCTCCAAGAGGTTTGTGTGCTGTCAGCATCCACAGCCACTTTCCTGGCTTTCCACCACTGATGTGGTATGGGGAAGATTTAGGTTTCCAGCTCTGCACATCTCAGGGCAGGAGGCCCGTGTTGAAGTATGGTTTCAAGGCATCCTCCTTCCCACTTTACCTTTAAAATGCCAAATTGCCCAGCCCTAGAGAAAAGGCTCCACCACCTCTGTAGTGAAATGTGAACCTGGTAAGGCACAAGAACAAAGCTAAGCTCAGCAGGGCGCACAGGCTGAATGCTTTCCATCTGCCCAGCCTGGTGACCCTTGAGCAGAGCTTGGGATCCCATGTCCCATTCTTGCACGAGGCCGTTACGTGTGAGCTGGAAGGGGCTGGAAGGGGCTGGGAATGGTCTAGCTCCTTCACGGGACGCTGGAGCACCTTTGCAGGATTACAGCTTTGCAGTATGGACAGCGGTTTTCATCATTAAAGGATGTGCTTATGGTGTCCAAGGGGCTGGTGGCATGGTCCTACATGGCCAGATGCTCTCTGCACTGAAGTTGTTCTCCAGATTGGACCAGGGAGATGACCTAGCTTGAAGAAAGAAAGGAAGGGGAAGGAAGATGGGACTTCCTAAATCCAGGCAAGGTCCATGGGGAAGAGAGCAGCAGGGGGAGGTGGCAGGGAGCGGGGACAGGGAGGAGGGCTGCTCTCTGCCAGCGCTGCCTCGTGCTCTTGTCTCATGATTCACGGGGCTGCTGCCAGCTTCTGGTGTGACCTGGGGTAAAATCACTGACTTTCTGTTCCTCATGTGCAAAACAGGACTCTTCATACTTCCCTTCATAACTGCCCTCTCTGTTTATGGCATGGGATGGTTGTGCCAGAGCACGTGTGGCTGCATGCAAAGGTACAGCTCTGAGCCCTGCTGGTTTCCTGCAGGACCTGGTGCTGTTACCTGAGCATTAATTCAGGAGAACATTTGTACCTGGACTTTTAAGGCAGCCCTTGCCTACCGAGGGTCTTCCCCCCTTTCTCTTGTAGGTTCTTCTTGCAGCAACCTGGAAAATAAGGGGCAGGAGGAGGGAGGGAGTAAAGCATTAATGGAACAAATGCTCCAAACTTGCTTCCAAAAACATTTCCATCTTCCGGCAGCGTAGCAGCTGCGGCATGTCCGACGCTGTGTTTGCCGTAATGGTCACCAGCTGCGAGGAACCGCTTTTTTATTGACCAGAGCACTTCCTCGGGGCTGCAATAGATACCAAACACCTCCAGCTCCAAATTTTGCAGGTGCCCGGAGCTGGGGCTGGATTTCCTCTCTCCCCCCACTGCCCTCCAGCCCCTAACAGCGGTGCTCTGCTCTCCCAGCAGGTCTGAAGGCCCACGCACACCCATCCTAGAGCCACGGTAATTAAGAGACATTTAAAGAGGTAATATAAAAGATAAATCAGGTAGCAAAAATAATTAAGAAATAATAAAAACTAAGACTTTTTTTTTTTTTCAGGAGGATCTTTTGAGGAGGGGGGGCTGGATATAATCTTTTTGAGCGCTCTATTATAAGCCCTGAGTTATGAATAAATCCATATTTTAACATCTGGGATTCATAACATCTTGCTGACAGTCAAATCTCATAAAAGATGTGGTGAGCTCTACAGATGTGGGAAACCTCATTCAGTGAGCTGCATAACAAAGGAAATCTAGTGCTTTTCCACTATTCCTTGTTAACTCTGTGTCTCACAGCAGTGGCTGGACGCTGCGGTCCTGACACCAGCGAGGAGCAGAGCTGCAGGGTCACCCATGCTGGGTGCACCCTTGCTCAGAAATGGGCTCAGCATCACTGCTGTAAAATAATGGGGGAAATAAGTGTGGGATTGCCATCCCTCTTGGTGCTCCAGGCTGTGTGTTCATGTATCAGCAAGTAGTTTCTGCCTGGGGAGGCTTCCAAATAGAGGGACGAGGTGATGGAAAGCACCACCCGAGGCATCACGAAGATGCGAGGCTAAGGGATGTGCCTAGGGTTTGTGTGAATGTCCCTTTGATCCCAGCACGGGATCTTCACGAGGTAAAACGGGGGGAAGGAAGGGAAGAAAAAGGGCAGGACACCCTGCCACCCCCATCTCACAAACCCATGTGAGCCTCCACGGCTCCTCCAGTGGGGACATAGCCGGTGGAGGTGGCCACAAACCAGACCCAACGCTTGTACTGCCATGGGTGTTACAGCAAGCCAGCGTCTCCTTTCTATCGGGTAAACCCAAGGAAAGCAAACAGTTTATTATGGTCTCATTTAATTTGGACTTATATAAAGTTGGAGCATCCCAGCCTGTATTTAATGCATTTGTGGTGGCGGGGATTTTTTTTTTTTCCCTCCCCAAATAGCTCACCATTGATTTTCCTCTTAACAAGTGCTCCTGCTCTGACAGTCCATCTCACTCTCCGTGTTCAGACTAAGAGGTTGTAATCTTCCCGTCGGTGATATCTGAATCCCTTAGCCGTGGGCATGGTTATATTTTCACTAAAAGAGGATTAGGGCCTATTAATCAATAAAGATGAAGTGGGTTAGCGGAGCCGTGACAAAGACGGGGTTATTTCGCCCAGGCTGGAGAGACAGGCACAAAATAAAACAGAACCTCAACAGCCTTGTTCTTAGCAATGGGTTTTAGGTGTGTGAAAGAAATGGGTAGTGAGGAAAAAAGCCCTGCAAAGAGCTGATGCCAGTATCTGGATGATCACCCCATTATTTCATCGGGCTGTCCGTGGTGCAAGTGCTGAGAAGAGGAGACCACATCCCATTCTTGCCATCCCTGATGCCAAATCTCAAAACGCTTTATGGCAGGAGGGCAGAATTACTCGTGTCGGACAGAGGGGGAAACTGAGGCACACGATTTGTTTGTGAGCCTGTAGGAAATGGGAGGCAGGGCAGGAGAAGAGAAAATAGGCTTTGGGAGTGCAGCGAGTCCAGCCCAGCTGGCTGCCTTGCGTGACTTACGCTAAGAGGCTGGCAGGCCTCTAGAGCAGAGCTAAAGCACTGGAACTATGAATTTCCAAGCTTTCAAATATTTGGATAGCCTATAAATACAATTTTAAGCTCCTAATCCCCCCCCTGTCAAATGGTGTCATTTTTTTTCATCTTCCTTTTTTTTTTTTTTTTTGGTTTCGACCTCCCTTCTTTGCAAAGGTTTTGCTAAAGCAGCCTCAGCTCTGACATCATCTGAGAATTTCATTTAACAAAATGTTTTGAATCATTTGTGCCGGTTCTGGCGACTCTGCCAATGGAAACAGCCCCTGCAGCAAGTGCGATTTTAAACCTTGAATGTGCATTTTTTCTTTCTTCTCCCGCAGTTGCATTCAGAGCAAAAGCTCTCCCCTTGTCTCTGGGCCAGCCCTCCCTGAGAAGGGGCTGCTCCAGGACATCGGGAGCACAGGGTTTGTGTGCCCAGGGAGAGCTCATCCAGAGACAGGGCAGCTTTTTGAGTCCCTGTCCCATGTAACCCACCTGGGGCGGCAAAGAGAAGAAGGAGGATGGGCTGAGGCAGCGTTTGCCTCATTGATGTCCTTATATGAGGTTCTCCTTCATTCTTTTTTTCAGGAGCAAAACATCCTGAACCAAACAAGGCAGAGATGCAAAGATCTCAGCCCTCCGAGCTGCATTTAATGCTCATCAGCCTTCATACAGCAAAAACAAGCAAACAAACAAGGTGGCCCTCAACTATCCCTGATGCACTACTGCCAGATGTCTTCCTTCTCATGGCTTGCATGGACAGTAGTTGGTGCTTGAGGTTGTTTTAGGAAGCAGGGATGATGTCCTTTTCAAATACTTGACTCTCAGCAACACATCTTTGACCTGCCAAACCCAAAAGATGTGCATAAAGAGCCTCTGCAAACACGCTCAGGCTTATAATAAGAGGGTGTAATAGATAGTAAGTGCAAATGACTCATTCACCGAGATTTTCCAGGATTAGACAGCAGCAGAAGGGCAACGGCTGTGTAAAATGGACTTTAAAAAATAATCTTCTAATAAGATTTTAATAAACCTGTTAGTAAATTACAATGCTTGACTTCAGGAACTATTTCTCCCCTGCAGTGTCTTTCTGCGGAGGTGAGGCTGCGATGCTCTGCGACGTGTGTGACACAACCTCGACCATGGGCAGAGCCTAGCGGGGAAGGGATGCGTCAAGCCAATGGATGAACAAAAAAAAACAACCTGTGGGGAGCAGTTCAGTCCCCAAAAGCTGCTTCAGGCCTCCCACAACATTTTCTTCTGGGATTCAACTCAACCTTCTTTACTTGGAGTCTCTTCTTGTCTTTTTCTTCCTGTTGTCCCGAGTAGATGGATTTCTAAATGAAAATAAATGATGGCTCTTGAAACAAAAAGCCTCCTCTTTTCATTGCCCTCCAGACTGTGTGTAGCAACTGCTGGCTCACCAAAGCCTTGCTCTAAATCCAGCGTCTGGACACGCAGGTGCGTATGCCCGATGCAGCAGGTCTGCCACATTTTTTTGGTACTTTTTAGAAGTCTGTCTCCTGGGGTCAGGTCATTACATGGGAATCTCGGCTCTCCTTTGGAGCAGAGAACTCATTTTTGCAGCTGCCACGGTCGGGGTGGAAAGCTCACGTGTGCGAGTGCTTAGGGGCTTGAAACCCAGAATGCAAACCAGAAGGACCTGGGGTTATTGGCCCTGCTGAATCCTCTCTGAAAAGCGGCCTGGTTGTGTTTAAGCTGGACCCAGCCCAGCTGCTTGTCTGCTGGGAGGTGGTGGGCACTTTGGTCCCAGCAGGACCGTGTCCGTCTCCCTCTCTGCCTCCTGCTGAGGGCTGTCAGTCATTTATCCCGTTGCTTTATGGAAGTTTCTCCCACATAGAGATGTTGCCACCCATAAAAGATGTTACCACCCATAACATTAACACATTATGTTGTTAAGTGTATCTGGAAGCGTGTTTATACGGATACACGCATCTTCCATTTTCATTTTTACTCTCTGGGAAAACCTTTAAGCGAGGGGGCAGATGCAGCTCCTCTGTTTTATCCCTATCCTATAGGATGAATAGGGAAAATAAACTTCAGATACACCCCAAAGCCCCCTTGCTACACCACAGAAGGGGCACTTCGTGGGGCTGCCCAGGTCCCTACAACCTTTGCACAGTTAACCGGGTGCTGTCTGAGTCAGAAGGCTTTGTCCTCCAGGACCATTAGTGCTGCAGCCTTCAGCAGAAATACATTCTCCCGATGGCCAGCATCCCAGAAAAGCAAAATTTCTCTTTTGCAACCGCCCAGTGCTGCAACCCATCTGCTTGGCTAATCCGTGTGGGGTAAGGCGGTTTTGGGACGCGGCGCAGTGTTTCATGGCACAGTTGCTGGTGACGCAGGAGACCTAATGGGGCTGCTGCTGCTGGCTGGGTGGCAGCTGGAGGCAGGACACGTGGGGACACGGGCAGAAAGGCTTTGCTGCAGCCCATGCAGAATCCCTCCAGCAGGAATCCCTCAGAGATGAACGCAGCGTGTCAGGGTGCCAGCTTCTGCACGGGGAAACCTGCAGGCAAAAAGGGAAAGCCCGGATGGGTCACAACGTATTTGAGCAAAACTTAAGCATCTGGCATGATTGCAGGTCGGAGAGGTGGATGCTGCCAGGCCCTCTGGGGTCAGGTCTCCCAGCCAAAGAGCTGGCATCCAGGAAAGCTCTGGAGTTTAAAGGCAGAAATGAGCCCTTGCAGTGGCTTTAAGGAGCCTCCAGCCCTCTCCTGTGCTCACTGGGGCAGCAGAAGGAGGCTGTGCCCTGCCCCAGATGTTCCCATTCCCTGTTTAACACATTCGCCCCAATTTTGCATCAGAATGGGATCGTGCTGAGATGTCGGAGCCTGAAGGCTTGGTCCTTTGCTGGAGGCAGGGGGGCAGTAACATTTTTCAGACAGCTCAGGTATTTCCTCCAGAGCTCGTCTGCCACGTCTGCCGTCACTGCACATATTTGTGCTCCGGATGGGGCTTAGCTGGTTAAGGACGGGTAGGATGAAGCCTTGAGGAAGCCTCTTACAGGGTGGTGGGATGGGACAGTGGTGGCGGGATGGGACAGTGGTGGCTTTGCAAAGTTTTCAGGGTGAGACCATGGCAAGGGCAAGGAACAAGCCCTGAGCAGTGCCTGGAAAAACCTTTGCCATCCCCAGACCTGGGTGCTGGTGTCTAGAGCAGCTTCACTGCAAAGCAACCAACAGACACCAAAATCTGCTTTTTCTCTCCAAAAGCCTCCACCAGCCAGCCCAGTGGAAGGGCAATAACCCTCTCGCTCAGTCTCCCTCACAGTTTATGATAAAGAGCCTTTTGTTGCATTTTAATTTGCAAACTTTCTCTTCTGCCATTCTCATGTACCACGGTTCCGGAGACTCACATAATTATTTTTACAAGAAACGCTTTCAGACAAATAAGTCTGGGGAGGCTTGTAATTTCTATTACCTCATGGCGACTCCATTGATAGACAGCAGCACACCTTGGGAGAATTAGGGAGCAAAAAGTAATGGGGGTTTTGTCCTCGCAAGACAGAGCTGCGAGCACTGCCTGGCTCGCGGCCAACAACACCAATTACAAACCAGGAGCGGGAGACAGGTCCTAGCGCTGAAAAATTACCATTTTCCAACGCGCCCGGGAATGCAGAAGCCGTGTTGTAAGCTAACATTTCCTTCAGGGCCTGTGAGGAATCCAGGAGTGTGATTTCGGCCCCCCTAGGTGTTTAGAGATGGCTTATTGTCACTAAATGTGCCCAAGGATGGAGCTCGTGTTGCTGCTCCTTGCCTTTGCCGCTGCTCACAACTCTTCCCCGGCTGCTTTTTATTTTTCCGGAAGCCCTTTCTGTCAGGAGACCGAACGCACGAGCATAAAAAGCAATTTCGGAGGCTGTGTCATTGGCAATTACACCTGAAAGCTGGAGATTTAATTACTGTGGTACCCGTGCAAGAGGAGTTGCGGCGGTCCCATCACGCGAGACGTTTCAGCGCTAAACCAGGCGGCTTCACCACATGTCAAGGAGCAAAAAGCAGAGCGCTCAGCATCACCCACCCCCAAATCCCAGCATGAGGGCTCCCGTTGACACCCAAGCTAACAATTAGGTGGGTTAATTGAGGACACAGCTGTCTGCCTAACGCTGCTTTCCTCTCACACCTATTTTCCTTGCTGCTAACCATCACTGGTGGTGGTGGAAGCTGCTCGGCACTGTCGCAATTCCCATTTCATGCCTGCATTTTCAATTAACACTCTTTTTTTTTTCTTTTTTTTTCACTCGGGTTGATGATTTTTGTACATTTGCTGGGAATCAAACAGTCCTGTCGGCACTCCTCAGCATGCAGGTCATGTTCTGCAGCTCTCCCCAGCTACGAGGGTGCATTTAGGAGAGCGTCGTATCGTGATGCCCTGGTAGGTACCGAGGACACAAGGAGCAGACAGCAGTTAGCACGTGTCACTAAACGCATCCATAACCACCCAGCGGGTGTATGACAGCACAGCATATAGGGCCTGAAATGCTACAGATCTAGCATCAGCCCAAAGCAGGAGCAGGTTCTCATGGAGCTGTGGCAGAGTGGAGTCACTGAGGAAGATGCAGGACATCTCCATCACATCCACACGGCCAGTGGAGGTGAGCAGCCCCAGGTGTGTTTGAAGCAAAGCCTCCAATTTTTCAGTTTAATGCCCATCTTTTAGGGGAAAAAACATTTTAGGGGAAACTTGTGTTTCAGATGTGTGGGGTGGGATGGAGCCCTGGCAACAGGAAAGGCAGCCCAGCAGTGGCAGCTTATTGGGACTGCACAGTGCATGATAAAACCAGATGGGAAAGCACCCAGAGGCTTTGTACCCAGGGAAAACGCTTTTTGTGCTGCAGGGGTGGTGAGGAGCTCAGCATGCAGGGCTTGTCCCCCATTATCTGGCCACCCCGTAAATCTCACAGCATCTCCCTCCGGTCCTTCCCGCTGCATCCTGCGCTTGGTCTCAGCTGCTGCGCTTTGCTGGGCCGGTCAGCAGGGAATTTCCTCCCACTGGAGCAGTGCTCGCATGGCACCCAGCCAGGGAACCCAGCTCCGGGTCGGTGCTGCCAGCAGCCCTTGGCAAAGGAGAGCAGCGAGGGCTTTCCTGGGCACGGGGGAGAGGAGGATATCCCTGCCGAGATGAAAAAGCCATGCCAAAAACAAACAACCTGGTTCAGGTTAAAAAGAAACAGTTGTGTGTTGTTGGTTTGTTTTGTGTGTTTTTTTTTTTTTTTTTTTTTTCCTCTCGAGTTTGTTTGTTGGAGGATGGAGTCTCAGAGATGCAACATCAACAAACTGCACGTCGAGTCAAAGTGAAATATTTCATTCAACCTACACAGGAAAACGTCTCGTGTTATTTGAGGGCTATTTACCCTTCTGTGTACGCTTCCACTTATTTATGCACGTAATGTTTTCAGGCTGATTTTAAGACAAGAAATGCTGATTCAAAAAGAAGAGCCAGAAAGTTTTGTTTCAAAGCTCCTTTCTCTCTCCGACACACAGAAATGTGCAGACCGGGGTCAGAATTGCTCACTGCATGACTGAATCGCTGAATAATTCCTGTCCTGCACGGGGCTCTAGCCCACAGCGGCTTTACTTTCATCGAAATAAATATAAGCAGGAAGTGAAACCTGGAGGTCGCCGGTAGCCTTCCCAAACTTTTTCCAGGATATCCCCTTTCCCCCATGCCCTGGGTTTTGTGCCAAGCACAGCTAAGGGACAGTGACCAACGACCTCCCCCTCGTCCCACAGCGGCGTCTGATAGAGAAGCGAGGTTAGGTTCCGCTCCCACCATACCGAAAGCTCTCCGGGTCCCCAGGGATGGCGTGGTGACACCACCTCGGCGCCAGGACCCGCGTCGGGCTCGGCGATGGGCGACCGCAGCCGCTGGGGTCCGAGACGGAGCCGCCGGGTGTAGCCTGCGAGCCGGAGGAAGCGCGGAGCCGGCGTACAACCTGAACTTGGTCAGCCGCGACCCGAACCCCGAAGAGGAAAGCCTGCACGCATGACGTCTTCCTGTTAGGAAATATTAATCACGGCCGTGTCCAAACATGGTCAACGAAACCTCAGGAAAACCACTCCTTTGGCGACTGAGCACTGCACGCCGTCATGTTCAGGAAGGCAGCAGGGCACTGGCTGCACTTACGTATTGCCTCCACGATGTCTGTGTCTGGGAAAGAAATTCGGCTCATCCCGGCCGTGCTTTGGGAGTTGTCGCTGTCAGGTGTTAGGGTTTTAGGTTTTACGGAGCATCCCCGGGAGAAGACAGCATCATAACTCGGGGATTCTCGTCACGCTGCTTGGCGATGGCCCAGCTGAACTTGCGGGGCGAAAATATGGCAAAATAGCGAAATTGAGGAATGTCAGGTAAACCTGTGCTTTGCCTGCTGATGGAAGGGGTTTGATTACTTGGGGTCAAAAACCTGGAGCTCTTCGGAAGCTCCTGGTACCATGTGGACATCTTTGGCTGAAGGCTGCAGCAACCAGAGCTGGAAGGAACCTGACGGCGACTCCCTGCTGCCCCCCAAACTCCAGGGTTTACAATGCCTTTCTTGCCACAGGGTAACTCACACATAACCCAGCAGGAGCGAAATTAATTAAAAAAAAATAAATTTGTCCTCCTTCACCAGCTTTTTAATATCACTCTCAAAGCCCCCAGCGTACCTCTTCCTGTCCCACTAACCCTGCTGCTCGTAGGGCCCTGTGTTGGCAGGGGGTGGAATAAAAATAATCTTTTTTAATGTCCCTCCATCCCCCCAAAATGCATCTGCTGGTAGAGCCACACTGCGACATGAACCCCCAAAAACATCCCACCTCTTGCTGGTGGGGCCTTCTGAGAGCCAAGCCTTGCTTTATAGGGCCAATGTCCCTTGGGGGACAGCTCTTTCTTGAAGGGTTCCAACTTATTTGGTGGCCAACCCATGCCCATGGGGCCTAAATCCCTTTTGGGGGCCCAAATCCCCTTGGGGGATCAACCTTTGTTAATAGGGCCTAAACACCTTTTTTGGACCAAATCCCTTTGGGTTCAAAATCCCTTTCTGGGGACAAAAGCCTTGTTGCTGGGCCCATGTCTTTTTGGAGGGCCCAAACACCTTAAAGAGGCCAAACTTTGCTTGGGAGTCCCAACCCCTGTTTGATCTCAAATCCCTTTTGCCTGTTTGTGATGCCCAAGCTCCCTGTGGGGCTCAAACCCTTCACAGGTCAGCCCTTGCTCATGAGTCTCAAAACACCTTGTGGGGCCCAAACACGCTAGCCCAAATCTTGGGATCCAAGCCTGCTTGTTGGGTCCCAAACTTCTTATAGGGCCCAAATTCCTCATGGGGCCTGAACTCCTTGTGGTACTCAAATGCTCGTCTGGGCTTGGTTGGGCCACAGGCCAACACTGTGGGCCCCAAAACACTTGCTGAGCTCAAACCCTTTTCAAAGTCCACCCTTGCTAACTGGTCACAAAACCTTGAGGGAACCAAACCCCCTTGTGAGGGACAAATCCCTTTCAGGGGCCAAGTTTGTTGGACCCAAACCTCTTGTAGGGCTCAAATCTTCTTCTGGGTTTGGATGCCCAACAGCCCAACCATTGCCTGTTGGTCTCAAACCCCTGAAGGGACCCAAATGATATGTGAGGCCCAAATCCATTTGGGGGTTCAAGTTGTGGGTCCTGTGGGGTTGTTGCTTGTGAGTCCCCAAATGCCATGTGGGATCTGAATCCTCTGAGGCATCCAAACCCATTTTGGGGTCCCAGCATGCCTGTGGGTCACCAAACAGCTTTGGGATCTGAATTCTCTAAGGCATCCAAATGAATTTTGGGGTCTCAGCATGGCTGTAGGTCCCCAGCTCCTTGTGGGATCTGAACACCCTGAGGCATCCAAACCCATTTTGGGGTCCCTGAGTGATTGTGGGTCCCCAAATGCCATGTGAATTCTGAATTCTCTGAGGCATCCAAACTCATTTTAGGGTCCTGGAGTGGTTGTGGGTCCCCAAGCTCTTGTGAGATCTGAATCCTCTGAGGCATCCAAACACATTTTGGGGTCCCTGAGTGGTTGTGGGTCACAAACCCCTTGTGGGGTCTGAGTATCTTGAAGCATCCAAAGCCATTTGGGGGTCCCAGTATGCCTGTGGGTCCCTGACCCCTTTTGGGATCTGAACACCTTGAGGAGTCCAAACCCATTTTGGGGTCACAGAGTGGTTGTGGGTCCCCAAATGCCACGTGAATTCTGAATTCTCTGAGGCATCCAATCCCAATTTAGGGTCACAGAGGGGTTATGGGTCCCCAGGTCCTTGTGGGACCTGAACGTACAGAGGCATCCAAGCTCATTTTAGGGTCCCAGAGTGGTTATGGCACCCCAACCCCTTGTGGGGTCTGAATCCTCTGAGGCACCCATTTTGGGGTCCTGGAGTGGTTGTGAGTCCTCAAACCCTTGTGGGATCTGAATCCTCTGAGGCATCCAAACCTATTTTGTAGTCCCAGCATGCCTGTGGGTCCCAAACCCCTTGTGGGATCTGAATCCTCTGAGGCATCCAAACACATTCTGGGGTCCCTGAGTGGTTGTGGGTCCCAAACCCCTTATGGGGTCTGAGTATTTTGAAGCATCCAAAGCCATTTGGGGGTCCCAGTATGCCTGTGGATCCCCAAAGCCCCTTGTGGGATCTGAACACCCTGAGGTGTCCAAACCCATTTTAGGGTCACAGAGTGGTTATGGGTCCCCAACCCCTTGTGGGACCTGAACACACAAGAGGCATCCAAGCTCATTTTAGGGTCCCCGACTCTTTGTGAGATCTGAATCCTCTGAAGCACCCAAATCCACTTCAGGGTCTCAGAGTGGTTGTGGGTCCCTGACTCTTTGTGAGATCTGCATCCTCTGAAGCACCCAAATCCATTTTAGGGTCTCAGAGTGGTTGTGGGTCCCCAAACCCTTGTGGGATCTGAATCCTCTGCAGCACCCAAACCCATTTTGGGGTCCCGGAGTGGTTGTGCATCCCCAACCCCTTGCAGGCTCAGAACACCCCGAGTCCCCCAAACCCATTTGAACCCCACCACAGCCTTAACCCCCCACACCACACCACTTTATTTCCCCGATCGCCTCCCCACCCCCGTGCGGCCGCCACCCGGCGCCTCAGCGGCCCCTCAGGGGCAGCGCCCCCGGCGGTGCGGGCGGGATGGCGGCGGCGGAGCCACCCCGAGCCGAGCTTCAGCGCCCCGCCCGGGGAACGGAGGAAAGAAGAAGGAGGAGGAGGAGGAGGGGGGGAGAAAGAGAAGAGAAGCAGGAAACCGGGCGGGCCCGGGGCCGAGCCGGCCCCGCTCCTGTCACCGCCTGCGTCAGAGCCCGGAGTTTTCCACTGACGAAAAAGGGCAGCGCGGCGCGGCGCAGCCCCGGCAGCGGCAGAGCGGGAGGCGCCGCGCCAGGCACCGCCACTGCAGCCGGAGCTGCCGCCGCCGCCACCCGCCGCCTCCTCAGGTAAAGGGGTTTGGCTGGGTTGTGTGGGGTGTTTGGGTTGGCATTGAGGGGTTTGGGGGTGAATCCGTCACGGGGGGTTTGGGGGAGCGGGGTTTGGTTGGGTGCCCCCCCCCCACACCCCGTCTTCGTTCCCAGCCGGGCTGGGGAGGGAGGGGGGGGACACATCGGGGACACAACCGGGACACATCGCGGAGCTCCCCGGACCTCTTGGTTAGGATGAGGAATGAGGAGAGTCTTGGGGAGGCCCCGCTGAGCCCCCCTTAAAAAGAAAAATTTTAAAAAAAAAATCATTTTTTATTTTTTATTTTTTTTTGGAGGGGGGAGCGCGCCCCCCCGCCAGCTCGCGGCGATGGTGAAATAAAACCGGGGGTGGTGGTGGTGGAGGGGGAGAGCCCGGCAAGGCTCCCTCTTTCCCCAAACTCCCCGGCTCGGGGATGTTTTCCCGTCGCTACAGCAACACCTACCGGCGCCCCGACCGACCGACAGACCGACGGACAGACCGACGGACGGGGCGCCCCCCCCCGGGGGGCTCCTTCACCGCCGACCCCCGGTGGGGAGCTCTCACACCGCACCTGGGGGGGTGGAAATCAGGAACAAGAGCAGCGAAAAAAAACCCTCTCGAGTTCCCAAACCTCGCTTTAATTCCTCTTTTCTGGCTCCCCCCAGCGCCTGTCACCCCTCCGCCGTGTTTTCCCCGTGGGATGGGGCTGGCGTGCAGGGAGAAGCGGTGTCCCACAGCTAATTATTATTATTATTTTTTTTTCATTTATTTTTTTTTTGAAATATATTTTTATTATTTTCTTCCCCTTGCTTTGGTGCCGGAGCGTTTCTCCCTTTAATAATTCAGCGCAGGGACCCGCGGGCGTACACACGGCCGGCAAGGTAACGCACGGCGTGTACCGAGGGCAGGACGAGGATGGAAACCCGCCGTGAATTATTCATCAGCTGTAATCAAATAGAGGATTTTCCTAGACAAAGCACGCTTCGCTCCTTTCATATTTATTGCGGTGCAATCTGCGCCGAGTACATCTTGAAGCCCGCTTCGTCCGGGCCGTGCCAGATAACCTTTTAATGCCTTCGCTAATGTTTCTTATTTACCCTTCGGGCTGGTGGGGAGAAAGAAGGGCTTGGTGGCAAACCCCGTGGAGCTTTTTCTCCGCGAGCTTCCCAAAATATTGGCAAGAGTGAGCTCTTTTGCCTTGCTTCCCGGGGAAGGCGTTTCGCCCAGCCCCGCAGGAGAGCGCACTTGTGGCACCGCGAGCGGATCCCTGCCTCCGCGCCTGGGTCGTGCAGCGGCAGGAGAGGTTATTTTTAACCAGGGGAAGGTTATGAAACCTTAGACCCGGCCTTGGAGGGGGGAAAATCAGCTGGGCTGAACCGGACGGCCCCCGAAACTGGGAAGCGACCCCGCAGGGAGGATGCCCCAGCGGCGGCTGGGAACCCACGGAGGTAAATATGGCAGGAATTAAAATAGTTAAATGCACGGGCAGTGAGTCGGTGCCGATAGCACGGGGGTGACGAAGTTGCCTGGAGGCATTGCCAGGCTGTGAGTTGGTGAGGATTTCGGGGTGAGGATTTCGGGGTGCTCAGCGCAAGGCTCAGCACCGCGGCAGTTTTTGGCGATGCTCACGCCAAGGTCACCCGAATAAACCCCTGGAATAGGGGGGGGCAAAAGACTCCCCCAGGGTTCACTGCGCGAGTCGTACCTGACTGAAGTGGGTTTTAAACCAATATTTATCCTGGCTCGAGGCGTGGAGCTCGTGGGGCTGGGCTGTGACCTCGACCCCATGCACCGAGATGAGCCCACCCGGCTGCCTGGGGATGCTGGTGCTCCTAGAGCCAGGAGGTTGGCTCTGAAAATACGTGCTTTTAGTGGATTGCACTGGTTGTTTGCTTTTTTTTTTTTTTTTGTTAACACAAGTTGCTTTGTGGAGGAAGAGTCTGCCTTCAGCTTGCGCGCAGATTTGGGATCCTTCCACCTTTTGGGATATTCCCCGGCTGGAAAAGAAGAAATTGCAAATATTGCCACGATACCCTGGAAGCTGCTTTGAGGAGCAGCAGAGCAAGCAAGGGTGCACTGGGAGAGGTTTCCTTCGCCTGCCTTGCGTGGCTGCGTGCGCTGCCCCATAAAAAGTGCAGATAGGGCCCCAAAATCGGGCGCCGAACCTCCTTATCCGCGGTATCTCTTTGTGCAGCCTCTCAGAACCAGCCCGAGTGGCTGCTGATAGTGGTTTTGGTTGCCTTCCTGCTCGCTGGGCTCAACAAATGCCAAGCCTTCTTAAATCTAAATTACTCGAAATATTTACTGTTGATACGTTGTCCCAGAGGAGGATAGTTAAAACGTTAATTCTTTGCATTCCTGCGTATTAGGGCTTTACCCTGCAACTCGCTGGCCGCCAGAAATGGGACTTAGCAGATTCGCTTCCCTTCCCCTGCCCCCATTAGACACCCCCCCCCCCCAAAAAAAAAAAATGTAATGTTTGAAAAAAAAAAAAGGAGGGAGAGAGGGAGAGAGAAAGAAAGGAATGCACATCTGGGCTAAATATTTGTTAGAAAGTATTCCCAGGATAGTGGGAGT
Source organism: Aythya ferina (assembly GCF_964211825.1). Taxonomy (NCBI): domain Eukaryota; kingdom Metazoa; phylum Chordata; class Aves; order Anseriformes; family Anatidae; genus Aythya; species Aythya ferina. Next base: position 5,914,945 of record NC_140297.1, read on the forward strand.
TCTGGTGCCAGAGAGGAATTCCTGCGGGTTTGATCCATTGCATTATGTACTTGTTCCAAAAGCTGTTTTCAGTAAAATAGATGAGTAAGAAGTCTTAGCCAAGAACAGAATGTCTTTTTTGGCAACTAAAAGGAAGATAGGATTATTTTATTTCAGGTTATGTAAAAAAAAAAAAAAAGAGAGAGAGAGAGAGAGAGAGAAGGTGGTAAAATCCTCCTGCGCTCCGTGCTGCTTGCAGAGGTTTGCACCGCCGAGCAGAGATATTTTCCTTGTTTTTCACGGTGCTCTGCACATTTTTGTGACTTCTGTGCTAGGCACAAACGCGGGCTGAAGTCTCAGGCTGGCGGCATCACCGCGGTTCAAATCTCCCGGCTGCGGCCGGCGGTTTCGGCAGCACCGCTCCCACGGCGCAAATTCCACCGCCGAACGCTGGGGCAAGGAGGGGAGGGCACCGGCTGTGACCTGCCAGCTGAACCCCCGCCCAGAGGGTGTTTTTTTGGGGGGTAGATGCGTGAAGATATATTTTGTAAAATCCCCTCCAAAAAATAAATGATGGCACCATCCAAAATACAGCTTGGTGAGCTCTGGCTGGGAAATCCGGCTCTGCAGGTGACCCGAGCATCAGGGCTGCCTCGCCCTGCAGCATCACCCTTCTGCTCCCTTCTCTGGGAATCCTACAAATTGGGCAACCCCCTTATAAAAAGATGTTGTTTGGTGTTGTTTTTTTTTTTGGCCCTGGGTAAAAGTCCTGATGCTCTTCAGGCTGGCAGCAATGTTCCCTTCCCGGCGCATCCCCAGAGGCAGGTTTTGGGGTGGAGAGGAGGGTGCTTGTGCTTGGGGAGGGCTGGCCCTGGAGGAGAGGATGGACAGACAGACAGACAGACGGATGGATGGATGGATGTCAAATGGGAGATGGCATCGAGCAGAAGTGGCTCCAGGATGGGGTGAGCTGCACCAGAGCAGCGTCGCTGCCCAGGGACTCATCTCCAGCACCGTGACCTCGGCTGCTCCACCGCGCCCCGGTGTCCCCGCAGGAGGGGACGAAGTGGAAATGACACCCGCCCGCCTTGCCCATTCGACTCTCCTCCTGCTGGAGATCCCATCCTTGGACGAGCCGGGTGCTCCCTCCGTTGGCTGGAAGGTGGAGGTGGAGGAAGTGTCCTCGGAGTGGCGAGTGGGTGTCCTGCGGTGCGAGCTGCTGCTTCCCAGAGTTTATTTTTGCAGTTTTTGGTCACTCCGTGTGGACGAGGAGACAGCAGTGCCACGCAAACCTCCGCTTTGGGCTTCCCTTCAGACCCACTCCATGGATTTGGAGATTTCTTTCACTCCTGGTTGTTTCTTAAAAGCAACAGGCAATGGAACAGGAGGAGGAAAAAAATGAAAAAGCAAGGAGACGTGAGGTTTTTGGGCATTGTGGCTGCCCACAAGCTCTGCTTTGCCAGAAGAGGGCTTAGTGCAGGTGCCAGGTAGGACACACTGCCACTGGAGGGCCGCCAGGGCCACCTTCCCTCCATCTGCTTTGGATCGAGGCCCAAAAACCCAACCCCTGGCACCAGCACCTGCAGCCCCAGGGCCACCGTTCGCCACCAGAAGGGGACGGCTGGGGGACCCAGGGGGGCAGCAGCCCCGTGTGCGCACGTTGCGGTGAATGATTAACTTCTTCCAACCCAGGAACGGCTCCATCCATCCATCTTTAACCTTTTAGGGGACTGCCGGCTCCTGGGAAGCTGTTGGTAATCGTGATTAATGAGCTCTGGGGCTTTGGAGGCCCGGCGTACGCGCCCGTCAGCCTAGGTGTTATTGTGCAGCGCCGCTGAGATACCGAAAATCCCGTCACCAGGAGGTTCTGAAGGCTGTGCGGTTTCTGTGCTCTATGCTCAGAGCTGTCAGGAGGGTGTTGGTTTTGTGTTGGGTTTTCTTTTTTTTTTTTTCTTGAGACGGGCTTAAATTAACTTCAGACATGCAAAAGAGGGTGAGAAAGTGATACGGTTACGGTTACGAGGAGCGAAATTGGGGGGAGAGTTTCACAGCAGGGTACGGGGACGTGGCCGGCAGCATCGTACCTGCCCTTTCACCACCCTGGTCCGGGGACATCAGGGCTCTGTGTCTGAGTCCTCCTGCTGTTATCCGAATTTCGGGATTGCTTTTGGCTGCGTGTGTTGCTGCTGGTTTTATTGTGGGGCTGGCAGGGAGCATCCCCCCGGCTCCTCCTTGCTGGAGGCAGTTTTGGGGGAGCCCTTCCCACCAGCATCCCGGTGTCAGAGGGCTTTGATATCGCTCAGGCAAAGCGTGCAGCTTTGGTGCAATTTCCCACAAACTTCATAAAACCAAAGGTTAAAGCATGCAATAAAGTTGTGGGCTTTTTTTTTTCCCCATTTTTCCTTTTATTTTTTCCTTCTCGAGATGAGCAGTGGAAAAGCATGCGGGATATTTCAGAATCTCGGCGAGCACAGAGCTCCTTTGTTTTTAATTAGCTGCGTTGTTTTTAATTGCTACTATGCTTGATGCATAACCCAGCCTAAACAAGAATAGCTTATTGAATGGGGGACTGGCTATGAAAGGCACCGTGAGGAGAAGGGCTGTTCTTCACAGTTGATATATTTGTATTTCAGTGCTTCATTTAATAAGTCTGTTTCCCCAGGGGGCTGTAGCAAGTAAATCATGCCAACAGATTGTTCTCTGCAAACTGGCTTATTTTTGTAATTAGCACGACGTTAAAGCTGTAACTGCACAGAAAGCGATCTGGTAAGGAGTTAACATAAAAGAATTAGTAAGCAAAACGTAATACTTATTGTTTGATAACATTTGTGTTGATTGAATTGGTTTCTGGACAGTTGCTTGTCTGTGATAGTTGTTTTTTTCTGCGGCGCCTTAAAACAGGAGAGGAGAGCAGCGGATGCACCATGGGGTGGCAGCAAGGTGTGGGTTTTGGGGGCACCTTTTGGGAATTGCACGTGCACGGCCGGACTGAGATGGTGCCAAAGCCTTGCTTGCAGTTGGCGTTATTTCCCTTGCTTTATTATGTTTTTCTCTCTTGCTTTCCAGTTATATGAAAGATACGGCGTCACCATGAGCGGGGTGTTGAAAAGGAAGTACGAAGAGCTGGGGGACGACAGCACCTACTGCTCCTCCTCCTCCTGCTCCCCCCTGTCCTCCTCAGCATCCTCGGGCTGGGACTCGGATGAGGAGAACTCCCGCGGAGAGAGCAAGCCCAGCTCTGCCTTAACGCCCAGCTTCACCCGTGAGTATCCCTGCCACCCACTTCCAGCTCTGCAGCCACTCTGGAAGCAGCCACAGTGCCTTTTCCCTCTTGTTGTGCTCATTTATCTCGTTTTCATACTCACCCAGGGGACTCTTCCTCAGCCCTTCCTCCCAGCTTTTGTCACCCGTTTGTTATTTTCTTGCCCAAGTCCAAATTTCTGGGAATTGGAGCCTGGAGGACGTGGGTGTGCAGAGGCACACGGGTGCCTCCAGGCCTGTGCTGTAGCAGCATCCGCCATCCTTCAGCCCTCTCTCAAGCTATTCAGCAGGCAAATATGGGACAGACAGCACAGCCCATAATGCTGGGTTTTCAAAATGGTTAACCAGTAGCCTAATTACCATTTCAGAGCCCATTTTCTACATAAGGTGGGGACTTTGCCAAAGCACGCGACACGTTTGACATTGCCTCCGCTGTCAGTACAGATAAATGCTATTTTGTTTTCCCAGCATTATCGGTTTTGAGAGCTTTTAGGAAAACATGCAGAAGACAAGGTCATAAAATCCCTTATCTGCTGTGCAAAGGGGAAAACAAGACAATAGGGGACCATCTTCGTGGAGGAGAAATGGTCCAACCTAGTAAATTATGCTGAACGCCCAGTGTATGTAGCAGTTAAGGTCCACTTAGCAGACATACACAAACATGCAGTGGTCTGAAAAGGCTTTAGAAGTCTTGTAATAATAAAGAGGCTCATTCTTGCTTGTCTTCCCAGGTTTGGTGACAAAACAATGAACTTTTTGTATTCTCTGCCTCAATAGGAAAGGGTCAGGAATGGAAAAACAATTTGAGATGGGGGGGGGAAGGAGAGAGAAGCAAATGCCAAAGTGCAGCAGCTCAGTCGATAGATGATCACGGTGGTTAACTTGCCTTTTGATAAAGAGCTGATGTTTTAGGAGATTGAATCAAGGTTATTATGAAAAAGCAATGCACAATGCAAAGATAGCATCAAAGCAACAGCAGAGCCTGGTTTGAAACCCTCAGCTCGTGAGCAGAAGCTGCTGACACAGCTGGGTGAACGCTTTTTTTTTTTTCTTCTCATCCGAAACCGAAAAGCTGCGTTTTGGCAAGCGAGACCTGTGAAACGTGGGTGCAGCTAACTGTCCAGTCTTGCACTTTCCCAGCTCCGCCATCCGAAGAGCTCAGCTCAGTTCTGGCTCTGCCTTGGTCCCGTGCCAGGGAATCACCCAGCCCTTCCTGGCTGCTTTTCCTCAATTCCCACCCGTGCACTAGCAGCTAACAGCCAAAAAAAAAAAAAAAGAAAAAAAGCCAAATGCTGCATTTGTGCCTCGCTGATTCTCCTTCCTGACGTGCAAGCAGCATGCAACCCCTACTGCTGCGTTTTGCATTTGCTTTGTGCAGCTCGTGGAAACTCACTGCCTCTGAGATTGCCCTGACCAATTAGTCCTCCCCCACTCGCTGTGTTTGCAGATGCAGAACCAGGTATCTCAGGAGGAGCTCTGCTCTAAATGGCGTGCAACGTGCTTCAGCAGCTTAAGATAAACCAGAGTCATGTATTGCCATGTTTACCCCGGGATCACCTGCGTAAAGATTAACATCTTTGCAGCTGCTCTCAGATGAGTCTCTGGAGAACAAACTATGGCTTCATAGTTCCTCCCAGTGGATGGTGAAAGGAATTACCAAAAGAAGAGATGTTTTGGCTTAATTTTGGGCTCTGGCACAAAAGCCAGAGCTGCACCACGCTGCAGCATCAGTGCCGTGGCATCCCAGGAGTGGACCTCGAGGTCCTGGCTGCGGGGCAGCAGGCAGGGTGCTGTGGCTTGGAGCAGGGCAGGCGTGCAGGGTGGTTCAGTTGCTTGTTCGTTCTGCTCTGCTGCACGTGAAGAATAAGCAAATGTGTGTTTCCTGGGGGGAAGTCATGCGGGAAGGAGAAGCAGCAGCCGTTTCTTAGGGTGAATCTGAGCAGCGACTCCGATGCACCAGGACTTGGCAGAGTTTCCTCACCATCCACATTCCCCTTCTCGATCCTGAAACACAAAATGCTGTGACCTTACCCTGTCGTGTCCCCATTGCGAGAGCAACTGTGAGCCTGTTTGCAATATTTTACCTCCATCTGCAGGATGGCAGCGCTGACTGAATGTTCTTTTCCTCCCCCATTTTTAGCCACGTCCATCCTGAAGAAATCCAAGCGGCTAAAGAAGAACAACGTGGAGTTTGACCAGGTCACTGTGTTCTACTTCCCGCGCTGCCAGGGCTTCACGAGCGTGCCGAGCCGTGGGGGCTGCACGCTGGGGATGATGAGCAAGCACAGCTCCTCCCGGCAGTTCACGCTAGCAGAATTCTCGAAGGAGCAGGAAAACGTCCGTCGGGAGAAACTGAGAGAGAAATTGAAAGAGGAGAAGTTGGAAGCCTTGAAATGGAAGGTGAGTGGCCAGGTCGGTGGAAGTCCCATAGGTGGCCACTGTCAGGACAGATCTTCCCTTCCTCGTTTCTCCTGATGGTCTCTGCCTTGGTGTTCCCAACAGTTCCCTAACGTTTTGCCCATTTTGTGCCCTCAGCTAACCATGAACGGCACAAAGGAGTCGGAGGAGGCCAACCAGCTCACTGTTGAGGACATCTCCGACGATGACATCGATGTCAGCAACGTGGACCTGGAGGATGGCTTCTTCCTCCAGCCCTACCCCGCCAAAAAGAGGCGGGCGCTGCTCAAAGCCATGGGGGTGAAGAAGATCGACAAGGAGGAGAAGCGGGAGCTGCACAACATCCGCCTGTCCCGGGAGGACTGCGGCTGCGAGTGCCAGGAGGTCTGCGACCCCGAGACCTGCAGCTGCAGCTTGGCGGGCATTAAATGCCAGGTACTGCCCTCGCCGGCTCGCATTGTCCCTGTTGTGTGCGTCTTTCCTCGGGGCAAAGCTAGGAGAAGGTCTTGGAGATGCTCTCCAGGCTGCTAGGCAAGCGCTGCTCGAAAGCATCCACCTCCCAAACCACACGTCCCGTGGGGATGTGCCAACGCACCCGCACGGAGCGTGGCAGAGAGAGATGGACCATGTGGGCTGCTCTTGGCAAACAAAAGCTTTTCGCTCCTCCAGCGAGGCAGCGATTTCCCCTCCTCCCCCTGCTGGTATTTTTGTTCCCCTCCTTGCTGCGTGTCACAGCTCCCGGTGCACTCGGGCAAACGTGGGAGCATCAGCGTCAGCCCCGCAGATCACAGCAGCGGGGTAATCCCATTATATGCAATTTAGCACCTTGGTTTTTTTATAAATATTTCATATTTTTATGGGTGCCCACCCCGTTTTGGTTTTGGGGGCACGTTCCCTATTCCGGGTGCCGTTCCTATGCTGTGGCTGCACACTGGGGTGCTGCAGGGTGGGTGTGCACAGGCGTGCACAAGCGTGGAGTGCTCCGTGTGCGTGTCACAGCCCCCCTCTAGTGGCTGCTGAAAGCTGGGACATGAAGGTGTCACGGTTTGTCCTTCATCCCCTCCCTGGGATGAAGGATATGGATATTAAATACTGAGATGCAGTATATTAAAATTCAAGTTTACCATTTACCTCTCTTTTTGGGGTGTTATATTTTGATTTGTTTTAAACCTTTTAAGGTTTTTCCGTTCTACCGGAATCCATCTTTTATGACAACCTTCCAAAGAGCAGGTGGAGTTTTTTTAATAGCTGTATTTTTTAGCTTGCTTTTAGACCCCTCAGCCATTCCTTCGTGCTGCTGGGGTGGGTTCCGAGGGTGGCTCAAGGGAAGCTTCTGTTTTGGGTTCGTGTCCTCACCCCTGTGTCTCCTTTCTCCCCCTCCAGATGGACCACACCTCCTTCCCCTGCGGCTGCACCAAGGACGGCTGCGGCAACACCGAGGGCAGGATCGAGTTCAACCAGTCCCGGGTGCAGACCCACTTCATCCACACCATCATGAAGCTGGAGCTGGAGAAGCAGCAGCAGAGCAGCGAGGGGGTGGCGGAGGCCGAGCCTCCTTTCCGGGAGCGGCTGCCCCAGCTGGGCTGCGCGGCGGGGAAGGGGCCCCTGGAGGAGCGCGCGGCGCCGCTGGCCCCCGCCTTCCAGTTCAGCCCCGAGCTGGAAGCCCTGGGGGAGAACAGCTGCAGCAGCGACATGACGGACTCCTCCCTCTCCTCCCACCCCAGCGAGGACCTGGAGGAGCCCTACGAGAGCCTCCCCTCCGACAAATCCCAGTCGGACGTCGACGACGACGGCTTGGCGCGCATCCTCCACTTCAACGACTCGGACGCCGAGGAGGAGGGCGGCCGCTGCCAGGACAACCTGAGCTGTTTCCACCCCGCCGACTTCTTCATCGAGGACCACGGCGGTGAGGCCAAGCCCGGCCCCGTGGCCTCGTCCCACCTCTCCGAGTGCCTGGACGAGAACGCCAACCAGGACGGTGGCGGGATGCTGGAGGAGGCCGCCCACGCGCGCTGCGACGGGTTGTCCTGCTGCGCCCCGGCCCCAGCCGAGCCCTGCTCCAAGAGCTACGCTGACCTCAGCCTTTCCTCTGACTCCTTGGATTTCTTCCAGTCCTTCTCGGACTATAACTTGGGACCCCTTTACAACTCCTTGAAGGAGTACGAGAACCTCGATAACTACTCAGCGTTACAGTTTCAGTTTCCTAATTTCCCCAGCTTCCCGCAAGGCGGAGATCAGGGCTCCTGTTTGTTGGAGTCGCTCTTCGGTTTGTCCGAATCCGTCCCTGAAACCCCGGCCCCTTTCACAGACAATCAGCATTTGGAGGACGCCATCAAGTCGTCGCTGATGGAGACGGTGAAGGTGTGAGATGCCCGGGTACCCAGGGACGGGAAGGACCGGCAGCATCGGGGTGCCGAAACCAAAGCCGAAGAACGGTGGGATGGGCAAACTTTCAGTGACAGGATGATGTGCTATGTGAAAAGGAAAAACAAAAAATAATGAGACTTTCTGAGCAGACAAACTATTTTTGGTCTTTATAGAACGTGGACGTTTTGACATACTGCAGCTACAATCAGTTCTCTTGCTGTTTGTGCAAAAATTTCTAAACTTTCGTGATGGGGTGGGAGGGAGGGAGGGAGGAACAAAGACTTTCAAGTATGAATTTCCTTGTGTTTTGTATGCAAAGACCTGTTGAGAAATGCTCCTTGTGAACGTTGCCAGTCGTACACACAGCCCCTTCTAGAAACGTTTCAGTGTTGTGGGAACTTTTTTTAGACAACTTCTGAAGCTGTATTTATTGTGAAACTTTGTGATTTGCGTAAGAGCTAGCCCAACACGCTCTTGCGTTCAAATCCAAAAAGGTTTACAGAAGAGATCCGTACACTATATACATAATCATTCTTCATCTATTTATTGCAAATTCCAGAATTTAAATAGCCACCGAAGCTTGAACTAGCATGAAACCTTATTTAAATTGGTAATACCTCAGATGTATTATGTGTACAATCATATTTTTTGCATAATATATCTGTATTTATTTATTTTCTACCTGTAGTACATGAGTAGCACTGTGGTTTATCAGTGACCTGGAAGGGCAATAAGGTCTCGAAGTGGCACACATCCTGAAGATGGCCCTGTTGTTTTAGTCTGGAAGGTGCTGGCTGTTTGGTCTTCACATAACATTTCTACAAGAGCCGAATGCAAGTGGGTGGGAGGGGAGGGATGGGGGAAAGGTTCCTGTAGGGTTCTTGGATAGCTAGCCAGCCTTTCACAGACATGAGAGCACGAAGGTGTCCAATATCCATGATATGGGGACCCTCAACTGCCCAAGAAACACAAGCTAGCTCAATCTAATCAACAAAAACCACCCAACCCTTTTCATAAATTATTTTCTAACTTATTTAACTTCCTAAGGATTTGGCCATGAGATCTTTCGGTGCCTGAATATGCAGAGGACCCGTCAGCAGGGGGGCTGGATCCTGGGACTCAGGCAAGCAAAGCAAAGGGCAGCAGCACCCTGCTCATACTTCTCAGCGAGTGCTTCTTAGGACTCCCAAATGTTGAGGGTATCGCAGCCCCCCAAACTGATGGTCCAGACTCTTCATTTTTATAGGTCAATTGGGTAAATCGAGTCAGGGGGAGGGATGTGAAGGTTGGTGGGTTATTTATTGTTTGAGTACGGTTGGAGAAGGAAGGAAAAAAAGAGCAATCAGTGTGTTTAGGAGGGAAATTAGAGGCCTCCTTGGCTTTTTGTTGTGGAAATCAGCCCAAGAACATGACACTATTTGGCCATGCCATATAACTGGACCCAAAATCCGCACGCCAGTGATACACTAAGTGCCTACGCCAGCAGCGCGAGCAGCCGGGTATCGCGATGGGAACCCGCAGCTTTACATTGAGCCCCCCCCTTACAAAGGGTGCAGAGCCACCCAGCTGGGGAGGGGACACCCCAAAAAGGGGCTTTGGGGTCCTTTCCCCCGGCTGAACCGCTGATATCCCTGCTGAGTGCTGGTTGGTACCTGCCCTGGGATGGACGAGCCCTGCCCGCTCCAGCAGGCACCACCAGCGCCCTGCCAGCAATTCGGGCAGCTTCTGGCGTACGAATATCGCGAAGGCTGGGTTTTATTATTATTATTATTAATTATTATTATTATTTAATTGTTCATCTTCTCTGGTATTGAGCCGGTCAACCTCGAAGCATTGCTGACCCACCGCGTCCTCCCGCGAGGCATCGCCCCGGGGACTACCCCGCGGGCAGGAGGGCGACTGTAGGAATACTACTGGCAGATGGAGGATTTCCTGGAGATATATATATATAAATATATTATTTTTGTTGTCGTCGTCGTCGTCGTCGTTTCTTTCGACTGAAAATCCCCTTCAGTTATCTTCTAGGTGGTAGTTGCTATCCTTCAGACTGCATCAAACTCGCTGACCGTTGAGAGTCTGGTACCGTTCTGTATTTATTGGCACTAATATATTTTGTAACATTCCTCGGTTTCTCCGCATATATATATATTTATATAAAATATATACTTATATTTTATATATATATATACACAGTTTTTGTTTTTGTTTTTGTTTTTTAAATGAATGACGGGGATTGACTCCTGCCTTTGTGGATGTTTTTTTTCTATAATTTATTCATTTTATTTGTGTTAGTGCCAAAAAAAAAAGAAAAGATTTTTTCTCTTTTTTTTTTTTTTTCCAAGGCACTGAATTGTAAATAATATAATTTTTTTTTCTTCTTTGTATCTGTGTAAAAAGTTGCCTGTTAAACATTTTAAAAACTGGGTATTTATTGACACAATCTGTAATTATCTAATGTATTGATTGAAACGCTTCGGTTTCAACATAGCTTTATTTTAGCTTTCTTTGTGTATATATTGTGATTATGTTGCTTAAAGGTACAAGTTAAAAAAAAATGCTTTATTTTTACCTTATCCATTTGCATTTGTTTAAAAAAAAAAAAAAAAGAAAAAAAGCATATTTGTCTACAGCTGCTGTCTCTCATTTCATCAAAGCAATATGAAGAAATTTCCATTACACTTTCAATAAAAGAACTTTGTTTGAATACGGCAGTGGCTTTGCCCTTCTTGCTCCTTCAGCATGGCTGTGTGTTAATTTTTATTCCATACAGTGGCTCAAAAACTTGGATGGTGGGGGTGAGTGCTGTATTGCATGTCACAGCTGTTCCATTTTCGTGTTTTTTTTTTTTTTTTTTTTTTTTTTTTTTGTTTTTTACTTTTTTTGGACTGTTTTTGAATGGAGGTCTCCTCGCTTTAGGGTTCCCACCCCAAAGAGTGAGATGGTGGCAGCCTTGGAAGGGGGGCGTCCAGGTGGCCTCCAGGGGTGCCCCAAAGTCCCTCTGTTTTCTCCCAGGGATGGGGCTCCTCTCAGAGGGGCACCCAGTGCCAGGCCATCCCCGAGTTCTTGGCCTGGAGGAGGTCCAGGCTGGTGGGAATGGTTTCTCCAGCAGCATCAGGCACATCACCTGGGGAACAACCCCAGTTTACTCTTCTTTGAACTAATTCCAGTGATACTCGAGGAAAACCCAAAGCAAGCCTGTTTGCCCTCAAGCAGGAAGCCCTGCTGTTGGAAATCTGGGATCACACCCAGAGTTAAAAAACATCTTTTGGCTTTTTGGTGGAAAGGCCAAATTCATCGGTGAATGCAAATCAGAGATGTTAACGCAGAGAACAAGCTGGTTTGGGAAATACCTGTTTTTACCTGACATTGATGTTTAAGTCCCTTGGAAACCAAGACCAGGCAGGGAAAAAAAAAGGCCAAAGTCCATGGCAGAGGTGTTTAATACCGTCATCACGGCTTGCGCTGATGAATCCATGCAGGACTCGGGGTTTTCCCACTCAGAAGGATGTGTAGGATGTGTTTGTTTTATTTATATTTTTATATATATAATGGGATTTATGGGATATAGGCACAATGGCAATTTTGCCTACAATTTCCTGTCTGTTAATTGTTCTCTGGCTGGGAGAAGAGCCCAATGCACGGTTTCAGCTCCTGCACATTTTCGGGTCATGCCGATGGCTTGGCACCGTGCCCTGAGGAACAGCAGGGTGGCCACCCCCGAGGGGACAGCCACGAGGTGCCACATCCCCTCTGTGACCCTGCATGACTTTCGGCATCCCAACATCTACATCCACAGCTGGGAGGAGCAGAGGGTTTGTACCAGGAGAAGTTTGGGGTTGCTCAGGGTGTGATACGGCGGAAACCCCGCAGGATTTTCCCCAATTTCTTCAGCTCTGGCATTAAAGCAGCAGCCACTTTGCTGCTCCTGCCTTTCGAAAACAAATCTGTTGGCTTTTCTTTTCAGCTTCGCCGTGCCAAAATAATAGAAAAGATTTTTTTTATGTTATTATTTTTTAGTGCTGATGTCGCCCCAGCCCCCCTGCTTTTTTTTTTTTTTTTTTTTTTTTTTTTTTACCCCCGCAGGAGCCTCCCACGATGTGAGCCTCCCTCCTTGGCAGGGCAGGGTGAAGGCTTCGGGCTCAGCATGGGACACACGTGCTCAGACTGGTGACACACAGGCTGTGATCCATGCCCAGACCTGGTGACACACAGGCTGTGATCCATGCCCTGCGTGGCAGCGGATGGCGGTGCTCCTTTAATGAACCCAATAAATCCCATCCAGCCCGGGCTGCCTGCTCCCCACCTTCCTCACCCTCTTTATTACCTCTTTATTGACTTTTTATTTCCCTCTGTATAGCCACCATTGCTTGTAACACCCGGAGGCATGGAATTACTCATCACCTGCTCTTGTTTTCTTTTCCTGAGTTGCACCGGTGCCTACGAGAAGAGTTAAAGGTTGCGTGTGGCCAGCAGACAGAAAGTGTTTCTCCCCGGGTTGTGGAGCAACCTATGGAAAAAGCCTGACTCATTCCTTGCCCGGAGCTGGCACGGGGCAGGAAGGAGACACCCCGGAGCTGTTCTCAGCAGGAAGGGCTATAAAATTGTCAAAGGGAATGGACTTTATCTCCCGCAGGGAAAAACCAAGCTGGGAGCTGCAGGGCAGGGCGAGTGCAGGGGTGGTGGCTCTGCAGCAGCAGGGGCATTTCCACAGGGCCAGTTCCTGCACGCCAATGCCTTGTGCCTGCTCTGGAGGTCCAAAAATAAAATAAAATAGAATAAAATGCCTTTTCTTATTGCTCCTCTGTCATGAAAAGAAAACACAAGTTTCTACCAACTAACGTGGCACCAGGGGTAGGGTTGTCCCCGGTCTGCAGCAAAGGCAACAAAAAGTGTCCTTGGTGGTAACCTTTGAGTTTCCACTGGCTTCAAGACCTCTGTCCCTGCATCAGGCCCATTCTCCACATATGCAAGTGGTTTTTTTTCCATGTAGTTGAGAAAAAATTTGCAGCTGCTGAGGTTTTCACTCAGACCTGGAGATGGGCTTGGCCTGCCTAAAAAAAAAGGCTCTGCAGAATTGGCAATTATTGGCATGTTTCCATGGACCATTTGAGATTAATCTGTCAACACTGCAGGATGAGAAGAAAAAAAATAATATATATATATATATTCTGAAGTTGTAAGTATACATAGGTTCTGCAGTTATTCCTTATTTTTTTTGGGTACTGACATCCAGCATCACAGAACTCCTCATTACACCATAAGGATCCCACAAGCATCCTCTCCACCAAATCGACCAAAACTACATATGAATACAAAAGCCGCTTGATTTCTGATCCTTGTGAGGGCCCCTCTGTGGCCATCCGTCTCCGGAGGGACTGCAAGTCCTCAGCATCTCAGGAAATGGGTGATGTTAAATGTAGAGAAGAAATGTAAGTAAGTATAAAGCTTCAGAGTTTTCTCTCTAGTGTTTTCTCCCTAGAAAGCAGTGAAAATTCATCTCTTGTCAGAGGGCTGGCTGGAGTGAGAATTCAGATAAGCCATTAATAGAAAGAACTAGGTTTCCTCCTTCACAGCTACAACTATTAGGAGTTTTTATACTGCTTGATCCGCACATTTCCATCAGTTTGCTTCAGGCCACTGAGACTGCTGTGGAGTGAACAGCAGCATTGCCATCTACTGGGCAGCAGCTCGAGCTCCAGCTTGGAGAAGCACTTCTCCACGGGACCAAGAATTGTGTATTTCACTGGGTTTTTCTATTAAAAAATTAAAATAAGGCTTAAATGATCTGCCTGGGTCTGGAGGATGGGTGAGGATGCCCTCACCTGGTGCGTGTGTCCACAGCTGGAGGAGAGTTAAGTAAGTTACTCTTTGGAGTAAATAGAGAAGAGAACTTTGTGGTCTTTAAGTGATAGAATTATAGAAATCGTTTGGATGAGATGTCCGTAGCCTGAACATCCTGGTGGGGATGACTTGGGGCCTCAGGAGAGCTGTGATCTTCTGAAGCAGCAGCAGGATGGGTTGGAATGTCCTCATACATCCCTGGTAGTACTGACCCTTAGATTTGATCCCTTCAGTGATCCCAGAGCTGTGTTTCTCAGCATTTACAGCACTATCAAACATCTCGAGGCATTGTAGCCAGTCTCGTACCTCTCCAGAGTACCCTGCGTGTGGTGGGACCACTCCAGCTGTCCCTTGCAGCCACGGGCATCTCCTTTTTCTGCTCCACCTCAGGACGTGGGGTGCACCAATTTTCCAAAATCTAGAGGGTTTTAGCTGTGTCCTCACCACCCAGCTTTGGAGACAAGGCTGGGAACATTAGATAGGAGCCTTGTATTACCGTGCCCAGTGGCTTTTGCCCCATACTCTTGGATATTACATCGCTGTGAGACTCGGTACTGTCACGCAATAAAACCCATGGGAAGCACAGCACTTTCCACGTGCTCCCAAGGTCGGATTACAGCTTTGCTCACGCTGCTCAGGACCAAGCCACTCCCACAGGGCTCTCAGAGACCGAGAGGGCATGAGGGAAGCACCGTGTGCGTGCTGCCGGGCCGCCACCACCCTCCTACCCTGCGTCATAAATCAGGGCTGAGCAGCACAAGCTGTTCCCGTCACAGGAACCCGGAAAGAAAGGCTCTTCTTGGCACCAGGGATGGGATAATGATCCCGAGCAGTCTCCAACACGTGGTTTTCCTGCTCCTGTGGCTGCGGCATGATGTTTAACCTCTGGGCTGCTGCATAAGGAGGCGTTAAAGGAGCAAAGTTCAGAGCAGGCTGACAGCAGATTTCCAGTGCCTGATAGCCACGGCTGCTCCCTGGAGAGCAGGGGCAGTTGTGCAGCTGCAGGAAAAAGCAGGAAGAGCCCTTGTCTGCTGTCATATCGGGATATAAATGTTTGGGGTTGTGTTTATTAGCCACTTAAGCACCAATGAGGAACAGCCCTGAGCATGGGATGTTGCTCATACATGTGGTTGACTTGCTAATGCGGTGCTCGAGTGTTTTCAGCCCAAGGAGTAGCATCATCCCTGGAGGTCCCTGGGTCTGCTGGATGGAGAGTGATGGGGAATTTGGGGTCCCGTGTGACATCCCTAAAACCATTCATGTCCCAGGCACTGAGCATGCAGAGATAGACCCGACCCCAGGCATCAGGCACTCCAAAGCCAGCCGGGACTGGAGGCCTTCACCTCTCAGCATCCAAGGGGGGTTGGAAGTGGTTTGAGGGGCTCCACTGAAAAAAAAATGCTCCCCAAAGCTTCTGATCAGAAACAGTCAGGGCAAGATCTCAGCGACCAGCTGGCTGCTCTCACTTGGCTCCTAGGTGAAATTCAAGAGCTGTCAGCCCATCACTGAGTGAGTCTAATGGATTTAGGCTCCTTCAGGGAGAAGCTGAACTTGCCATCGCAGCAGAAACCACACGTGCTGTCTTAAAAGGAGCAAGAACCACCTGGTAATATTAAAGGGCAGGCAAGCTTCTTAGTTTATTTGGCTTTTTTTCCCTGTCAGCAGAGGAGAAGTGCCAACAACTGAGCACAGAGGGGGCATAGCCATGGGCAGCCTGATAAAGCAGAGAGCTGCGGACACAGCTGGGGCTCCAGCCCTTCTGCAAGCCTTGAAGAAACGCTGCCGGTTTTTGTTTTCGTTTGCGCTCTCCGAGGGGTTTAAGCAGGGCTTATTTGGTTGCCAATCAGACCTCTGGGAAAGAGCAGCTAAAGGCAGCTCCCGGGTGCTTATCGGCGTTGTCTGCGAGCAAACACAAAGGACAGAGTGCAAGGCTGTATCCATGCCTTTTTATCACGCTCAGCCCACAAAACTTCTTTAGCAGCCGGTGAGAAGCGTGACAAGGGTTCCTCCGGTTTGCCAATGCCCTCTAGTGGCTTTTGGCGAGCAGAAACAGCGCTCCCAAAGAATTTGGGTATTCCCAAAGGTATTTTTGCAAAAATACCACTGTGTCCCTTACGAGAGGCAGGGCACGAGTGGGTTGAAATGGAAAAGGAGCGAAACCCAAATCCTGCATTTCCAAATGCTCATCCTCATGCCAGTGGGAGAGGATGGTAGAGGGATGCCCCAAATACTCCTAAAAGATGGGTTTTTAGTTCATCAAAGGACAAAAACTGGCTTCTTGTGTTTTCTTCTGCCTCCCTTCACTGACCCCACAGTTTGCCTAATAGGAACATAGCTTTAATTTGGAAATCTTGTGTGCTCCAGGTGGGTTTGTCCCAACCATCCACTGAGGGCTGAATTCACGCAAAAACAGGGGCTCAAAGTCCCTGGGTGAAATCACTGATGTTTTATTATGATCTCAGCCAAACCTGGTGAATAACCCAAGAAAGTGTAGAAGGGATGCAAAGACGGTTGATGAGCAGAGGGATTTTGATGCAGCTCTTCCCAGGTTAACGCACTAGTTGATCCTTCCCTAATAACCCCCGTTATTCTTCATGGTCTGGAAAACAAGAAAGAGGTGAATTCAGCAGAGAGCCAGAACAACTAGGAAAAAAAAAAAAAAAAAGAAAAAAAAAAAAAAAGATCATCTCAAAGACAACGACTCCTTCCTTAGAGTTGTTTGCACCAAACGTAGCACCAAATATCCTGATTTTAGGCCTGCCCAGACCTCCCAGTTTGATTCTTAATGGTTTAATAAGTGGAAGGATCCAGCTCCTCTGTGACACCTCCCCTTGATGTGCCAGGTCACTCACGGTGTAGATCCAGTCCATGTAGGCTGACTCATGCATGAAGACTGTCGGCTTCTTACAGGTGTTACAGTAGGGAATTAGTTATAGAGCAGATCCGATGTCCTCATGCACGTTTTGTCACTTATACAGGTCTCTAGCTTATGGATGATGGCAAACACACAGTTTGCAAACTTCATGAATTGATCCTGAATTCCCATCTTGCTGGAGATGGGAAAATACGAAAAATTAAGGGAGGAGGGCATGGTACAAACTGATAAAGGGCAAAAGCTCCCACGCAAAAAAGGTCTTACTCCTTTGGAGGCACCCAACCTCAGAGTGAATTGCAGTGGATCCTGGGTGGACAGACACCCCTGAATCTGCTGAAGCTTTGCCTTTCCCCAGTTCTGGGAAAAACAGGGCTGAGGTCATCCCAGGAGGCAGCCTGCATCATTTCTAAGAGGAAGGTAATTCAGTAAACCTCCACTGTGTCACCTCCCAGCTTCACCAAGGGCTGGACTGAACCTACACAGCACCGCTGGCAGGATGGGGTGCTAAGGACCCCATCCCTTTGACAATATTTCAAATAATTACCCATTTCCGATGCTAGAGGGATCCTTCCACTGGAGGATTTTCAATGGGTTGCAGCAAACCAGTCTTATGAATTAGGAAAATGCTGCATGCAATTTGATGGTGAAGAAAGAGAAGGTGGGAAACACATGCTTCTTTCCTCCTTTCCATCTCTGTGCAGCTTTCTCAGGATGCAAGCACATTTGAAATGCTCACATTAATGCAAATGCACCTCCTCTCATGTAAATCAGCAATCAGCTTGATTTCCACTCCCAGGAAGTCAGCAATTACATGGAAAATCAAGGTTAAAGCAATGAGAGCTTCCCAGTTCCCTTGATTAAATGTGCAGCGAGATGTCCAGCTGTGCGAGGAAGGCACCAGAGGGGAGCTCAGAGGATGAGAAGGATCTGGCACCTGTCTTCAGCAATAATGAGGAACAGGACAAGAGTGTTGATGCTCTTTATCCCACTCACGTGCTGATGCAATGGGCTGCGGTCATCACCCAGGTGCTTCTGATGAGGGTCCCACCACAGACGTGACTGTAATAATCTGGGAACTGGCATAGGTGATCTGAAGTGATACCTGCATCGAAGGACAAAGTATTTTGCACCCAGGCCATGCAGAAATGGTGGGTGTCACTTCGGACAGTGGAATGGCTTCGTATAAAAACAAATTAAAAAAAGACCCTGGAACCTGAAATGACTGTGTGCCCACCATCTGTCGATTGCTCCAGGATGAATGGCAAGTGGAGCAACCTTCAAGGGCTTGTGTGAACTAAGAAATAAAGTTGTTGGGGTATTTTATTTTTGTTTTGTGTTGTTTTGTTTTGTTTTTCCATTTATGGAGCCACAAAAGACCACTGGTAGCATCTGATTATGAGAAAAGATGGCCACCTCTGTACACATTTTAATTAGAGTTTTTTCTTTTATATGGGCAAGCGTTAGATATCCACATTTTATTCTACAAATGTTTATCCATATTATCCCATATCTTTATTTATTTATTTATTTTTACATGGTGGAAATCATCTTCTACATTAGCTGGCTTTGCTCATAGCTGTGTTAAGACCTTGTAGGTGGTTGAAATATGCCCACAAAGGGTTATGAACTGTCTTAACCAAACTGATTTCAAAGGAGTGGGATATTCTGGTTAAGCAAGGTTGGCCACGTCATGTCCTTTCACTGCAAGCAAACCCTGCTTGCTCCTAAATTGAAAAGGTTGTAAAAGCACAGAATTGCTTTGATAAGTGCTGCTATTAAATTGTCACCAGCAGGTTTTACCTTGTATGGACTAGGAGTTTCATCGAGGCAAGATAAAGCACACCTTCCCAAGCGGGGATAAACCACGGAGTAAACAAAAGTCCTGGAAGTGAGCTACCAGTCCTGCTGGCAGGGTGGAAATCCGGAATAAAATCTGCTCATGACTCCTTGGTGCCAGGTTGTCAGTTGAGCCAACAGAATTAAAACCATACATCCTTTCCCCTATCCTGCAAAACTCTCCCACAAATAAGAAAACAGGAAAAAGCAAAAAGCAGCAAAAATGTATTTCTGGAGTCAGCAGTAATGACTGCTGCAACTGGTAAGATCTACTACGAAAGTAGCCTTTTAAATCCATTGTAGCAATGACAATTATCATTAACAAACAAAAGTCCACCCTCAGAAAGTGCACCCAAGTCCAAGCAAAGCTCTGGTTTGTCATTTGGCCCTAAATCCCCTTCCTTTAGGGGTAGGTTTCCCTTCCCTCAGAGAACTATCAGCTCTTCTTTCTGCAATAGAGAAAAACCCTTTCAGGCAGAGTATCTGTGTCCACATAGTTTTTATTTATTATTATTATTATTATTATTATTATTATTATTATTATTATTATTATTATTATGTGCGTGTGTGTGCACACACTGGGATGGTAATTGTGGAGAAGAAACAGACATGCTGTAATCTGCACTATTTAGAGGTTGCGAGGATCACCCTTTCCCAGCTCAAATAACCACATTACAATTTACCCAGACAATTAAGATGAACCAGATACTGTAGCATCTTGAGTGAAGTGGTAGCAATTCTCTGAGCAAATTCCTTTTCTACTGGCATATCTGATAAGAAGCAGTGTCTAAATTTGTGATTAAGGTAACTAAGCGCAGAACTCATTACACTGATCCAAAATGTTCAAATGTTCTCTCATATGGGAAAAAAAAAAAAAAAAAAAAAAAAAGAAAAAAGGTGTAAGAACCTGTTTAAGGTACAAGCCCAAGGTTACCCAAACACTTCCACACTGCACAGTTCCCACAGGGCCACAAAGCAGAAAAAAAAAAAAAAAAAAAAAAAAGAAAAGATAAATTTGGAGAGCTCTCAGATCAAGTCAAAAACAAAACGATGCAAAGCCAGGCAAAGCCAGCATTTTGCTAGTGATTGTTGATGCATATGTTGCATTCCCTTCTTAGAAATTTATCTGTCTGCCACTCCATGTAACATGGACTGATCTTTGTCAGCTAGATAATAAAAGTGTTAGCAAACAGGGAGGGTGGTTCAGCTTTGGCTGGACGTGTTGATTCGAGCTTGGCTGGACATGCTGATCCCTTTTCTGGGATCCTTTTCTCTTCCCTCCTCCCTGCTGGATGCATTTCCCCCTGCCTGCCCCCAAATGCTGGCTCTCAGCAACAAAAGGGGAGGCAGAGAACTGGGACATGAAGGTCATATCCCAGAGGAAAAAAGGGTAAGGAGGGAAAAGCTGTGGCTGGCAGAGACCGGGATGTGGACAGGGGCTGGGAGAGGTGGCAGGTACTAATGCCAAGACCTGCACCTCATCTTTGAAAGAGGCCCTGACCTAGCACTTTAGAAGAACGTGTAGAAACCTTCGTGATGGATAACCTTGGTCTACAGGATGTATGTTTTCCTTTTTAAAGTCCCTATGAACTGCAATCTCTGTAATCATTTCATACCATGGAGCATGGTGATTTATATCCCTTTAATGGCCTAGGTCAAGGTAAAGCATGATGTTGTCTTCACAGAAATATATATATATTTGCAGACAACTTAAAATCTTCTGTCCAAAGTGATTAACAAATCGGAGTCAGAAGCTTTCCCAGTTCTATCACCTGTTGGGACCACTCAGTTCTGATTTTACAAAACATGTTGTGTTTCTACTTCTACTTCAGTGAAAGCTCAGAACAGCCCTTCTCAGAAGATTGTAATTTAACAAAATACCTCACAGACTTTTATCTGTTAGAAGGCGTCATCCAGGAATGATCCAATCTCGTATTACATATGTCTTGGAGCCTCCTCAGTTAACATTCATCCAGTCATTTTCCTGACATCCAGACTAAAGATGAATCACTCTAAGCAGCTGCTGGCGTTTGTGAAGTGTCTATCGAGGAACAGAGCAGATGCACAGGTTCTTCAGTTAAACAAAAAATATGTTCCTACCCAGTCAGGAAGAAAACAAAAAATCCCTGTAACTGGTGGAAACCAGAGACTTGTTTCCATGATAAGGTGAAATCTGTTTGGGACACACAGAGACCGTCGAGGGACAGGTAGCAAACATCAAAACCTCACCTTGAACTTGAGGTGCAGCCAGGGATCAGTTGTCAGCCTGAGAAACAGCTGGCGTAATTCCATGCACAGCCCTTCATTTTCTCTCTGGGCCAATTTCACTCAACTTTGGGCCAAGTTTACCCAACTTTCTCCTGAGGAGTCTGTTTTAAAAGTAAGTTCAGTCAGCACTGACCTCAGCAGGTTTGGAGCTAGACATAATTGATTGAAAAAGAAAGAGTTAAGGAAATGAACTAGGAAGGATAGCAAGGCTCATCCATCCAGGTATGCTGATGGGATCCACTGCCCATTGGATGGATTTGGTAGGACCAGGACTTCTTCCACGTCATTCCACCAGTCCTCTTTAATGAGCCCTTTCTATTCTACTGGAAGCCATTAAAAGTTCATTGTGATATTTCAGCACTGAGATCTTTTTTTAAGTCACTGAACACTTTTTCCCTTTACATCATAGATCATTTTTAGCTTCCAGTTAGTTTTGGCCAGAGTCACGGAGTGGCCTCCTCGCCAAGCAGTCTCTTCGCTCACTTTCACTACATTCATCTTCCTCCTTAGGCCTGGCCAGCTCTCTTATTTTCTATTGCTAATTTGTTATTCCAAAGATTTTGTGTGTTCCCTACATACAAGTTTGTTGAAGAACATTGTTGTCTGTTTATTCTCCTTTTGGACCTCGTGCCATTTAGCTTGAGTAATTGTTTGTCCATAATCTGTGCTCTACAGCAATGCGCATGGCATCGTACTCGTTTTGCAGCTGAGTGGCTTTGATGTTGGGCTGTGTCGTAATGCCCAAAGGAGAAATAAATTACACCGAGGATGATGAATTACAGCTGTTTTCTGAATTCCTCCACTTCAGACATTGTTTTAGTGCAGAGCTCCGGAGGGACTGTCTGTGTTTTGCTCTGTGCTTTACACATATGCTTGGTGAAAGAGGTGAACCTACGGGTCATATGTGAACGGGGAGATGGGAGATTGAGCACTGGGACTGGAAAGCTGTACAAGCATTTTCCAAGGGCGAAAAACCTTTGATTTATAATTTTGGACTTTAATTCTAAGGGAACTAAGTGAAAACAAGCAAACAAACACAGTGATTGGAATTAATGGCAATGAGGAGGCTGATTAGTTTTTGATACCACAGCAGTACCAGAGAGCTCCAATTAATTACAAAACTTGGCTTGAGATGCCGAAGTCCAAAATGCCATCCAAAATGCCATCCAAAATGCCACATTTTGCCTACTGCTAGATCTGAGGAGCAGGGGCTATGAATTATGCTTCAGAACATGCTCAGTCCTGGTATCAGAGTGCAGATGTTGATCTCTGAAGGACCATCTGAAGCCAGGGCCACCTCAGGGTTTCTCAAAAGTGTAGACAAAAAAAAAAATTAATGTCTGTACTCCATGTCCCCACCAGTAAATAAAACGGACCATCTTTCATACCTCTAAGCCAACTCAAGTGGCCTGTTTGTGTCCATAAGGAAAAAACTCTTTCATATTCTAAAAAAAGAAAAAGAGAGAAAGAAAAAAAAGAGATCTCATCCATGCTTTCAATGGAGCATGGTCTGTCATCCATATCAACCTTCCAAACTACGTGTAAGAGTTGCTGTGAGGTGCATGGGTTGGTGCAAACTGGTGATATGCTATACTGTGTTAACATTGACTAACCTTGACTAAAACTTTACGGTGCTAACATGCTAATGTTCCACTGTATAGACAAAAGGAGGACAATGCCTTGGCTAATACTCTAGCACTACTTATTTAATCATATATATATATATATATATACAGCCTTTTTGTCCTTGTTCTCAGAGCATCAAAACTAAATATTTTGATGACCACAACATTTTGTGGGTGAGTACATTATTTTATGAATGATGGTAAGGATAAGGGAGGTTGCTAGATGTAGGGTGGGTGGTGGGAAAAGATTCCAGGACTGGAAGAGCAGATAAGAAGCTCTGAGTGGAGTTGATGGGGTCCACTGGAAGCTACTGAGCAAAAGATGAGGGCATATTCATCTTTTGGGAATCCCTAAAGTATGAACTGACCTCCAGACATCAGGAAGGTTTATAGTGCATATTCACTGTGCAGTTTAATTTTTATACTGCTCTTCAACTCTCTTCCTAAGCATCTGCTATCAGCCATTGTCACTAGGATATTGGCTAGATGGACCTTTGGCAAGACACATTTCAGCCCTATATATATATATATATCCATCCTTATTTATGGAGTGATGAGAAACATTAAAGAAGTTCTGAGGGTGTGACAAAGGTTCCAAGGAGTTAAAGCTCTACCCCGAGGCTTAGTGTGAAAGCTGTGCTTTTTGGTGCTGAATCCTTTCTGGAGAGAAGAGCCTGTCTGAAAGCATCTTCAGCAGCATTCTTATGCAGTAAGTCCAAGTTTTCAGTAGTTACTATGTGCACTTTGAATGTTTTACCTCTTGCAAGAAATCCACTTCTTTTTCAGAGGTAGTTTTCTTCTGGCTGACTGAACATAAATTTCTGGCATAAATTTCACCAGGTAAGTGGAGTAGCAGGCAGCTGGGAGGGGAAAGAAGACATCTGAAGGAAATGACCTTCCCTGTTCTGGAGACATTTTCTTCACCATGTCTCCAGAAATTAAAGACATTTATGCTTGCAGTGCAAATACTTTCTTCTTTATACAGTGATTCAACATAGCATCTCTACTCAGGATAATATTAAGCACACTGTTAACTCAAGTATGTGCTAATATAAAGCACATGCTGCTCTTCTCAACAGAGATGATGTTAAATGTATTAAAATAGGAATTGAGACAATTCCTTCCAAATGCAAGATTTAAAAAGGCAATGCACACAGTGTGTTTAATTGTTCATTATTATTTCTCTGTATTCCTTTTCTTCCATACCTGAATTTGAATTGATCAACGTATTGATAAGCTCATAAATAGTCCTGCCATATCATCTTCTAGCAGCAAATTAGGACAACATAAGTGGAAAGCCTTTTGCTACATAAGTAAAAAAGTCTTTTAGCACACTGTCTTGATGTTTGATAAAAGCTTGATTTAATGTCCTGTTCTTAAAAAATATACTACAGTGTTCTTAATCATTGATAAATGAGGATAAAGGGAAACATTATCTTATATTCTCTGTTTTTATTACTACATGATGAAGCTTTTATTTCAGTAAGAGTACTGTGCATTATTGAGCTGTAAAAAAGTACACACAGCTAACTTGTCACACCACACTATTTCTCTCTCTACCAGGGAACAAACCTTTGAAGATTTTTTGTTGTTGTTTTTACTTTTTTATTTTTTTTTACCTATAATATATATGATTTAAAATAAATCCTTATCTAGAAGGAAAAATAAAATCAAGAAATAGGAAAATGTATTTCAGCAATGGAAATCATAAAATGACATGAGGCAATGCCTGCACATTCACTTTAATTATAAAAATATTTGTTAAATTTAATTGATGCTTTATGTTGCTTGCTGGAAAGGAGAACCTTGCTGTACTTTATTTATTGATATTATAGCAGTGATATTGTCTGTTTTTATCTCTGGTTGATGGATCTTTATCATGGAGAACTTTGGGATATTCCCAAGCACGACAGACTTTGAGTTTTAAGTGTCTAGGATGAAACTTCCAACAGAGCAAGGAGGTGACCATTTTTATTAACTTGGGTAGTAAAGAAAATTTGAGAGGTATTCTGATACACACCTTCTTCGTGTTTGCCACTGATAAAAAAATTCCAGGCTTTCTACAACAGTGACATGATCAAGTGATGAAGTGATTGGGTGAATTGGTACACTGACCAACTCCAGGCTCTTCATCTTCAGTATGCGCAGTTCAGGAGTTTAGTCTTAATCCAAACAATAGCAGGGATGGCTAAGTCCATCAGAGCAGAGAAAACACTTCCATAAGTTATAAGCAGTCTGTCAGAAAAGCTGTGGCTATGTGGCAATTGAAGAGCCAATGTCCAAGAGGATTTAGACCAACATGAATCATACTGCTGATAGCTCCTTGGCTCCAGTCACTGTTCTAACTTTGTGAAAGTATCTCAGAGTTGGATTAGCTCATCCCACGTGCCTATTTGAAAAGAATAAAGGATAATCAATCCTCTCAACATGAAGTTACCATATTTACCTATAAAAGCACAAAGAGAAAGGATAGTTTTCTAGGAAAATTTTGAAATGTTCACAGTCAGCATACTTCCATATGCAAATCTATAAAGAATAGGAAGTGTATTAATTTCTTTAGGTAGATATTTAATTTTATGATGTATTGATGGACATACAGGTGTTCTTATACATATGACATCCACTCATTTATAGCTACAGAGTTCCTACAGTTTTATAGACCACATTCCTGCCAGTCCTGATGCATACATTCATGCAAAGCCAACCATTTAAAGAAGACACAAATCAGGTCCCAACCTCGTAAACTGTTAAGGAAGGAGGAAGTTAGGCTTGGAGGAGAACAAGTTTGGCTGTTTACCTTTCTCACTGTACCACAACTCTTGCATTGAAACATGACTGCTTAAGTACCTAGCTTCTGCTCACAGGCTTAGACAGAGTGCTTCTGCAGTTATTTGAGTGCATTAGTTTAGGTGCAGAATGACTTTAAACTCCATCAATGGTATGTGTTGCTGGAAACCTGCCAATTCAAATCCCTCTCTGGAAGACAGATGCTTACACTTCTGCACGCTTCTATCTGAAATGTCAAAGTTGATGCTCTTAATCTCACCCCAAAATGCTAGCAAAACCAAGAGCTTTTCTAAATGCTCAGTGTTCCTTTTGCAAGATAGTGAGCAGGAGAATAGATTGGTCATGATAAATGTTAAACTTGTTGCTTAGCACAATACACAGAGATACACCTATACTATGGTGATGATGACAAATAAAATAACGAGGAGCATTATTCAAAAAGAGCAGCATTTCCTTTAACAACTGCAGCCTGGAAGGGATCACTTGGAGCAACTGGCAAGGATAATTTATAATTAGAGCAGCATACAGCATTGGGGCATTGGCTCATGTGCTCTCCGGTTACGGGTACTTAACATCACACAAAACTGATGAGTTGGGCCAGTTCCATCAGCTGTGCCAAGGGTAATGTTACATACATGGCTGGGCTGCTCTAACAGCTTGTTGCTACAAAAAAAAAATGTGCCTTGTTATCACTCCACTCCTGGCAACAAGGAGACAGCTCTGGGACCTTTCATCTCACACCGTAAAATGATTTGATTCACTACCCCAGGGAAAAAATTATTTGCATTTTGGCTCTGTCATTGTAGAAAGACGAATCAGGCAGGTATGGAACTGGATGGTTTCCAGAGCCTATGCAAAGAAGCAGGTAGACCACATGGCAAGACGCAAGGCAGGAGGAAGAGCAGCACCGTCCCACTTCAGCACAGCCAGTTCTTGAAGGGCTTGGTTCTCTATCATGTAGTTAGACATCAATGTGCAGAAATAAAAGAAAAAATGGACATTTACATAATAAACTATTTTTTTTTTCATTCAGTGCTGCAAAGACAGTCCAGTGCAGGCTGAAAGATCTGTGCAATATATTCTCTATCGTGTCTTCACATGTTTAAAACATCTCAGACACTTATGCCTTCAGAGACCTACTCTCAGCAATCAAGTTGTAATGCATTACACATCAAAAAACAAACAAACCAAAACCAAACCAAACCAAAACAAAACAAATTACCTTTTCATTATCAGATTGATTATATAGTCCAGATTAATTTTGTTTCATTGTATTTTAATATATCATTTACAGAAACGTGTTAGATGTGGAACCCTACTACTATAATCTTTTATTTTAAAGCCAATCACCAGAAAGATCTAAAGTCAGAGAGACTAAGAACTACCTTGGTTTATATACATGACCTGAAAACAGGTAACAAACCCAGATTTGTAGAATACAATGATCAACAGTTTAGAAAATGTTCTGAGATCCCCCAAATAAAAAGAGGCTTTTTAAAGTATGTTACAGGACTAATTTGAATTCTTTTACTGACTACATTACAGGAGAACATCTCAGGTAGACACTTGGCTCACTGAAATAATTTAAGCCAGATCTGACAATTTCTTTTTTTCAGACAGAGGAGTACTTACAATTAAAGCTCTTAAGTAAGCATCTGAAATGGATATGTTCACATTTACAGGCTTCTCTTCTGTTTGGAGCACCATATTTCACTATACGTACGGCTTTCTCCATCTCCATGTTCCAACACTTTCTCCTTCTTCCAAAAATGTTATCCTATTAAGAAGTTTGTATTTTTACCAGCTCTAACTTATATGAGCAAATCTGAAATCACTAGATTCGTTTTTGTGCATATGAAGAAATAGCTCGATTAATTTAAAAAAAAAAACAAGCCTTAAAGTGGTCAAATAATCTGCAGAGAGGTTCTGAGGCACTACTCTGAAAGTCTGACATGCACAAGTATTACTTTGCATGCCTCACCAGTCCTTTGCTGTAGTTACATTCCAGTTCTAAAAATAATCAAGTGGATTGTTTGTTTCTTCACCATTTCAAATAAAAATGCAGTCTTATCAAGGTTATCACTTCTCAGCAAATCAGCTATTTTCCATGGCTGAAAAGTTATCTAAAAATTAAAAGCAACAAAGTACATTTTATCTCAACATTACAATAACTCAGATGCTTCCAAATCTTGCAAAACTTAAACACTGACTTAAATTATGCAATACTTTGTTGTGTTTTGGAGGCTGTAACTAATGAGATACAGCAATACTGCTTATCTCTTGGCAGGAGGCTAAGGCTCATAAAGTAAAGCAAAATAAATGGCGGAGTCACAGGGCCAAAGAGAATTCAGATATTGCTAAGATTTTCAGCTTCTTGGAACAGAAAGCTCTTCTAAAATATTTCAAATCTATTCATTTCTACTTGTGACACTAAAGAAAATCCTGAAAATACTGACTTCCACTGAGAATTACAATTTTGTAAATGAAATTAAGAACATAGAATTTGCATATTTTTACTTATTAGTTAAAAAACACGCCTTTGAGTGGAAACACAAACAAATACACAGACTTCCAGATTACAGAAAGTTACATACCTGGTGATTTTTCTAAAACATTCTGGTAAAGGTTTATTGCTTGTTGATTGCTTCTATTTCCTGAACATGAGATCTGACACTAGCCAAAAAAATGTAAAAAGGGGGTGTACAAACAAACAGTTCTACATATGGACAGGTACTGCATAATATTAGAAGTTTGGTTATTTTAGGCATTATCAGAAACATAACAAAATTACTAATGGTTACTTTACCATGAAGCATGTGGGATATCTCCACTTTTTAGGAAGAGAGAGGGCCAAATCCATCATTAGGTGTCACATTGTAACAGCTGGATCAACATCATCACTTTGTAATACAATTACCCACAAAAAGCAAACTTTTATTCATTATTCATATGTATATATAGAGTGAATATTTCTTCTGTCCTCCAAGGACTGTATTTAGGGGATACAAACCTCTGCTTTTCATCAGGCCTCACTCCTTTTCTATGACTTTTTTTTTGTAAAAGCTTCAGGGATGCCAACTTATCATGACAGCAATTTCATTATTAGTAGTTTTATGTAACAATACGTAAATACAGGCTGGTGTGTAGGCAGGGAAAATAGTTACTGGATCTTGACAGAAATGATTAAATAACATCAGTTTGTACCATTGTTGTAACTTGACTGCACTTGTCGCCTTGAAGAAAGATTCACCGATGCTCACATGATGAAGATCTTCTCCCCCCCGCCCCCCCCAAAAAAGACCCAATTTCATTATTATCTGATAAAATTAGAAGTAGCTAAAATAATATATATAGATAAACATTTTAATATTTATCAAAAGCCTCTTATTTTCTCTCTACTGAGCTCTGCAATACCTCTATGGTAGATAGAGTAGCTCAGTTTTTTCCAAGACAATTCCCATTTACATTTATAATTACACCAAAGACAGATTACCCCACTAGAACAGCCATCTCAATCTCCAAGGAATTATGAATATGCATCAAATTAGATTCTTTACTGATTTTTTCATGTGAATCACTAAATATCTGAAATGGCAGGGCTAAAATTATTTCCTTTAGGAATAAACAACTAGAAGGAACATGGAGGAAATCAAGTACAAAAAATAAGAAGATGGCCAAAAAAACAGTGTAATCTTGGAAAATATTAATAGCAGTTCCATTTATATGAAGTGACTTGTGCTTATTAGACATTAAAGCTTGTAATATGTTCCATATCATTAGCTGCCAGTAAAAGCATAGATGGAATTCATATCTAATTCAGTGCTATTTTCTGCCATTTAGTGGACCTGAGAAGCAAGCATTCCCAAATGTAAATAGGAGTTTTTCCAAGCCCATATTTTATGGGCTTTAAAACTTAAGTTTACTGCTCATAGAAAACTATACCCGAGCAATTTCCTTTGTTTTGTGACCTGATATTTACATTTGAGTTATGCTACTGTCTTCTGGTGATTTACTTTATTACACATAGATTAGAAATATTTCTCAATTTTATGCATTTTATTGTGTGGATAAATAAGCACAAAACTGGCTAACATGACTGTATTTCATTTTCGTACTCATGTTCCTTTCTGGATCATATTCCATTCAAATGCAAGAAATATGATATAAGAATTCACCTATGATGATTCTTTGGTGTCCAAAAATCAATAAATATTTTCTTGTTTACATTTTTATGGACACGACACTAACAACAATTTCACTCACTTTGTGTACAGATATTATGAATAAGATGTTGACTAAGATTTTTAAAAAGACTTTCTTTGCTGGCTGTTGTATATGTTAACGCATTTTTCTAGATCCCAGTAGTTTGTACATAGTTCTTCTGACCCACATAGTGCTCATCAGACTGGATGTTAATCAGTGCTGCCACCTGCTTCTGAGAAGAAGTTGAACCTGGCTGCTCCAGAGACACATTTCAGTGTTCTCTGAAGCAATTCAAAAGCATGCAGAAATGAAAAAGGGTGTAAGAGAGATTCATGAAACTGAAATATTAATTGCAACAATTTCTGGCAATTTTTCAGAGCAGTTCCTTTTGCGTCTATTTTCTGGGCATCCACCTGAGGAGGGGGCACCTGCCTTCACATCACCTTTTCTTGCTCCAAAACAGAGAACTCAATTCAAGTCTCCAACCACCAGATTTATGTACAAACACCAGACTACTGGTATAATAAGATCAATCTCTTTCAGTCATTCCCCACTGAAGCTGTTCCATTTTGCATAAATATTAACCAGAGTAGGGATGCAAACGTGACTTGTGCTCCATGGGGAGAGCATGGCCATTGAACTATAGTGTCTCTGTATTTTTTTTCTTCCCAGTATATTTCTCGTGTTATGAAGTTATGGTACAAATACTCCTTAAAGTCATGAAGGTCAAGAAGGTGACTGAGATCGGCCAGTACGGATTTACCAAGGGCAAATTGCACCTGACCAACCCAATGCCTACCAGAGTGAGATGACTGGCTGGGTCGGAGGATAGCAGTGGATGTTGTTTGTACATCTTGACCATAGCTAAATTGTTGATGTCAGAACTGGATGACTAGATAATAAAGTGGATGGGTGGATTGTCAGGTCCCACTTGTGATGATACTGGTGGCATGCTTCAGGTCACTACAGTTCAATATTCTTATTCATGACCTAAGTGATGGATTAGAGTGCACTCACACTATATTTGCAGGTATTACCCAACTAGGGGGAGTGGTTGATATGCTGGAGGACAAGATTACTCTTCAGAGAGACCTGGACAGGCTGGAAATGGGCTGGTAGAAACTTCACAAAATTCAGCAAAGACAAATGCAAAGTCCTGCCTCAGGAATGGAATAACCATGTGCAACTGTGCAGGCTGGGGGGCACCTTGTACGAAAGGGTCTTGGAGTACCAGTGAACAACAAATTGCACAGTGAACCCTTGCATCAAATAAAGACTAACACATTGGGCTGAATTAGCAAGAGTGTAACCAGCAGGTCAAGGGAAGTAATTTCCTCCTCTATTTGGCAGCTGTTAGACTGCATTCCTGGAGCAGCATGTCCAGTTTTGTTTTCCCCAGTAAAAGAGAGGCACTCACATACCAGAACAAGCCCTGTAAAGGACCACCAGACGAGGGAACCTAGGGTTAATCAGCTCGCCTGGTAGTATAAAGCCACACTGTATCAGGAGAATACTTCTTCAGGCTTAATTGGGAGTTACTTACACACTTAAACACAGGCTTACACAGCCATTTTAAATGCCCCAGAACATCTGACACATCCTCCCTGGGCTGGCATAGGGCCAACGGGAGACCTATTCACCCCTGAAGCTTTGAGGCTTAATCCAAACGCTATCCAAGTTATTTCAATTTGCTCATAACTGCATTACTGCTTGACTGCTACCAACACAGTTAGCCTGCCAGGCTCCTCCATCACCCGGTACAGTGTAAAGGCTGAGGCTGGAACATTTCCAAGACCTCTGTTTGTATGGGACACACCTTTGCCTACCAGTCCGAGCAGTTTTGATAGCACCGGCATGCTGGTACAGTAACTGAGCAAATATATAAATTGCTTAGTCTTTGCAAGTCTCAGTAACATGACAAAAAAAAGTCTGTCAAACATGTGTTATTCTGTACTGCTACACTGAACTGAGCTTCACTCTAGAGTGAAGAAGCTTTGGAAATACCCAAACTTTCTTTAACAGTGAACATCAATGTGTTATTTGTACTGAATACAGTTTCTTTCTTGTGAATACAAGATGCAGCTGGAAAGACACCAGCACAACAAGATCAACAAAACTGGATACAACTGAACAATTATCACTGCCTGGTGATTTTATATGTAGAAATATCCTTATATATGCTTCTCCAAGATTGCAAAATTCAATTTTTTGCAAGTCCTGTCCTTTTATCGAGGTGATAATCATTCAGAGTTTTTACGTGTGTTGTACATACGAAAACTCTGCCTTAACATTGTCATTCACCTTTAGAATTTCTGATAAGTTCTACAGAAAACAGCTCTGAAAGAAGACCAAGATCTTTATTCATACTACACAATACTTCTGTCATATTGAACAATAACTTGTACAATGTGCAGGGAAAATAATTGTAAAGGCTACACCCTTGAAGTGCCTGTTTTCTCCACTGATTCAAAAAAGGAACCTATGACTAACTCAGCTGCAGCTTTGTATACCTATATCGACATATCTAAGCGTGGTTTAGAATGGTCAGCACACATTTCACCAATCAACATTCATTTACATAGGGAACTTTAGAAAAGACCAATCCTGAAAGCAAGTTGTAATTGCTAAACACACAAAGAGCTTTGAAGAATAAGCACTCAATGTTTACAATACTCGGCAGAATCTGTCAGTTACCTCTCACATTGTTTTAGTTCCATTGCCCTGAAAGACAAATTACATTTCTTTTAAAATTCAATTTCTGCAAAAGCGAAGACCTCATATGGATTTCATTGTGTGAAAATGCCATAACTGCATTATTTCAAGTAGCTCAAACCTTTGTAAAAGTCAGAATATATTTCTAATGACTTGCCAATTGTCATGTTTTTAATTTCACATTACCAATTAGCTGTTTCAAATCATGTACTGACTTTATTATAAAAGGATACTCCTCTGTCAACAAAGTATTTTGGAGAACAACTACAATTATACTCTTGGCCGTTTACTGAAGATAATACTATCTTATTTTTAGCATCTAGTAAACAATTAACAAAATAAAATTTAAAGAGTAAGATTTCAAAACATATTTACTAAGAAACTTGACAGCAATTTCCATCTAATAGTTACAGAACAGCCAGTTCTGACTACATCAAAGTGCAGAATGGTAAACTTTGTGTAATGTCATGGATGTGACCAGACAGTCCTCCTCATATATTTTTGGAAAATCTTTTAAATGCAGACTATTTCCTGTTTAACACAATCTATAAATGAAGAGTAATCAGGGAAAGAAATACAGGAAGACGAGGCTTGAAACTCTCCTCAAACTCATTGTATGTTTTCCTCAGTAGGTAAGGATTTGCCTTTTAGTGGAGTTATCTGTAAGATGTGTTCAGAAAGCCTTTTATTCCAGTCTGCTTGCCTCTGGCATGTTACATCAAAGTAACTCCAAAGTTGTAACAAACTGTAAGTAGACTTGATGAAAGTTTTACCACCTGACCACTATGTTATTTTCCCACTGCAGAAAAAACAAACCAAACAAAACCAAAACATAAATATTTTTCCTCATCAGAAAGAGGATGTGGTTTAGATTTATGTAGAAGTATCCACTCAAAATTCAATGAATTTTCTCAGGTTTTATATTAAACACAAAAATGTAAATAATAATAATCTTAAGTACATTTGTTTATGTATTTTTTTTGTATTATGCTAGAAGTCTGATTATTTCATTTTACTTTCTAAATAATGAGAACTTCTGTCTTGTTATGGATGAGATACCATTTATACACTACTTCTCTAGCTGCCGGGGATATTTTCAGCATTCTGTCTAGCGCTTCAACATTTTTACACATCAGCTATAAGAATATTGCTATGCAATATAATTAATTTGTCCCTTCTCCTTCATTTTTTGTTTCTTTTGTTTTCCAGCTCTAAACCAGCCACACAATCTAAAAAAAAAAAAAAAAAAAAAAAAAAAAAAAAAAAAAAAGGTTTAAATGTGTTTTAGTGTTACTGAAATCAAAATTGTTCAGCATTTGCCAGACTGGAAAATAAATTAGTAAACTCTCCTCCTCTAGAAGTCACATTTTTGAAAAATGAACTATTTTTTTGCAGAAAGACAAACTGAAAAATAATATACAATTCTGATATAGAATGTAAATCTCCCATCACCTTAGATGGGACTTGTGCTCCGTCCTAACTGCTGCTGAGCACTGGGTCACTCCCATGGGAGCTGTAAGTGTTCTGTGTCTTCAGGATCTTTGTATTCCTAAAATTTATTACCTCTAGTAGAAGAAATAGCTACTAGTTAGTGTTTTCTTTTGGGTCTGGAATACTCTTGTGTTGATGTTCTAAAAACACCTATGCAACTAGTCAACATAAATCTTTGTTGTAGCACAGAATCTACTTCAAGATATATGCATGATAATAGAACTTGATTTCTTGTTATAAGAATATCATAACAT
This sequence comes from Aythya ferina, assembly GCF_964211825.1. Lineage (NCBI taxonomy): Eukaryota > Metazoa > Chordata > Aves > Anseriformes > Anatidae > Aythya > Aythya ferina. The sequence continues at coordinate 5,948,841 of NC_140297.1, forward strand.
GATCACTACAAATTCTCCTATGTAATGCTGCTGTTCAATAACGTATTGAAGTCTCCAAGCTCTGTATAAGTTGACAAATTGAACATGAAAACACGGCTTAAGTGTTAAATAAACATGAACTAAATTATCTTTCTGAATAAATACAAACATGTTGCAAAAGAGTGGTTCAAGGCAGATTCATTTTTTCGGTAATTTCAGTGACAGCAGTATAATTCTGGTACCTAGCAAATGGGACAAAATTGTACTTAAAATATACCTGCTTTTATCAAATCACCCCTAGATTTCTTCCCTTCTCCAACTCTTAATTTAATATGGATCACTGGATAAAATATTGGACTAATATACTGTCAAACTTCTGAGAAGTAATATGTAAAACACGTGGAAAAACAAACACAAAAGAAAACAAGCAAACACAAAAAAACTTTACCTATGTTTTTACACCTTTTGTGTGCATAAATGAGTGCCAAGAGACAAGAGAATGAAATATCGGAACGGTTCTGTCATTTCCCAGCTGTGAGTTAGCATTTTGTATTTCACCTGCGGAGATGTTGCAGATGGATGGTTGATTCAAACATAATTAGCAATCACTTTAAAAGTGATTTGTATAAATGAACCCTGAGCCACAGTCTAACTAGTAACTCATTTCACTTACAAGCTCTACCACAATAAGCTGTTCTCAGTGCATGTGTGTTTCTCTAATAGCTTTGTAAAGTACATGGAATAGAAAGGGATAAGAAGCACTGACTTACGAACAACTGAGTTAGGTCAAACCAAAGCCACATCTAGCCTGCTCCCAGCCTGCAACAGCAACTCTAAAGCACGTGGTGAACAAACACTATGCCTGGGACAAGTACAAATGATACTTCCCTCAAATGCTTTCCCAGCCTTCAGATGGTTTCAGCTCAGAAAATATCCTTTGCTGTAGTGGTTTCTGTGTACTTATTGGCCCTCCCTTTATTTTTCTATGGTGAATTTGCCAAGTGCTTACTTGGGTCCAAATAAACTCTTGGCATTATGGCCTCCTGGGTTAGGAAGCTGAAGAACTCAGTTAGGTGTTACATGAAAAATCACATCCTTTTGCTTGCTTTGAACCTGTGCCCTCACTGTTTCAACAGTTCCCTTGTTATTAAACTGAAAGAGAGCAAACACTCATCTCCTGACTATGCTCTCTGTACTGCAAATTGTACTTTGTAGTACATCCTTTCTTCAATTGTTTCTCATCCGAATGAAGAAGCCCTGGTTTACCTATCATAATAATACCTATGAGCAACTAGTGATACCTTTAATCATTCTTAAAGCCCATTTTCAATCTTTCCCATTTCTACATTTTTTTTTAAGTGCGAAGACAAGATGCAGGAAAACTATGACTTCATATGGTAATTCAACAATGTCCTCTTTATTATTCTCTATTGTTTTCTATATAGTTCTCAGTGGATTTGCTTTTTTGTTATTTCTGATTTCTGAAATGACACTTCATAAACTCAAGGTCTCAATTCAGGCTGTTTTGAACAGCTCAGAGGCCACCATTTCATACACCAAATTGGTCAGGATTTTTCACCACATGGATGATTTTATGTTTATCTACACTTAATTATACCTGGGATTTTATTTCCTACATAGTCGATATTGCCTATAGTTTAAGATCTTTCTGTAATTCTAGAATTGTTCCTTATTTTTACTGTTCTCAATAATTCCATGATATCAGTATAATTTGTCATTTCCTGCTATTCCCTTTTTCCAAACTTTGGAGAATATGAAGGAAAGTAGGGTCTAGTTCTTGCAGTACCTCGTGGATGATCTTTCCAAGCAGTGATCATTTACTTCTATCTTCTGTTTAGATACTTTATGGTATGGTTGCTTAGTTTCCTTAAAAGCCCTTGATAAGGCATTTATAGGGGACTTTTGGAAATCTAAACAGCCAGATCATTCCTTCCTGTATGTTTGTTAACCCCTTTGGGAAATCCAGTAGATTTGCCAGACAATACATTCCTTTATGAAAGGCATGTTGACCCTTCCCAAGAATGTAACACTCAAGTACCCACTAGACTTGTTTTTTATTATGGTTGGTTAGTAGGTGTGCTACAGACTCTGGCATCCATTTTTGGCATGTTTGAAGAAAGATTTATTACTATTATTTATAGAAATACATTTATGTGGTAACTCCACAGTGTTTCATTGTCCCATCTATTATAAAAAATATTTTGAAGAAAATTTAAGCAAAGATATAGTTGTGTAATAAGGTTCCCAAATATGTGTAGCAGGAAACACAGAAAAATGTTTAAGACAAATTTATTATTTCTAAATATTTGCATGCACTTCTACCACACACTCAGTAAATATAATGCACAGATCTGCAATCCCACGTTGGAAATTACACAGGGAAAAGTGACTTAAAAAAGGCTCCTAAGAATATCCTGGTCAGGATGAGCCAGTATGTATGGCTTTTGAGTGTAAATATCTATTGAAGTGACAGGGAATTTAAGAGCTTCACTTGGAAGAAAAGGCAAAGGATAGAGGAAACAGCTTTTTTATTACTCTGCCTTTATGCGTCGCACTGGAACCACAGGAATTATGTGGATGGATCATTTGGAAAAATGACATCTCAGAGGTTCAAGTAGTAAGTACCAATTAGTTTAACTAAAATGGATGTTTTTATACCAAAATGAAAGTACCCATGGATGAAATATAGCTGGCACTTTAACTGTATTAATATAGTATTGCTTCAAATCACTACTATTACTCTGAAAACTTTCAGAACTCTTCTATTATTGAAGATTAAGACTAAAAGGCAGAATCAGAAGAATTCATCCTTAGTAAAGCAGAGTGGAACAGATGAAATTTCAAGGGGAACGTAAATATCACCACTTCTTAATAATTACCTAAACACAAGGCTCCACAGGCCTTGAAAATCAGCAACACTGGATCATTGATTTGCTTCTTCAGTTCCAAGTCTGCAAATTGGCTCAGCTAGTGGAAATACATTTCTTGAGCATAATAGATAATATATGCCTACAGTTAGAAAAGGCACAGAAACACTTTCTCTTTTGAAATATGCTAAGTGTGTTGGTAAAATACATTATCAGTGTAGTGAAAGAAGAAGGGATAATGGTTTTAAACTGGAAGGGGGGAGATTTATATTTAGTTAGATATAAAGAGGAAATTCGTTACTCAGAGGGTAGTGAAGTCCTGTCACAGGCTTCCCAGTGAAGCTGTGGATGTCCCATCCATGGAAATGTTCAAGGCCAGGCTGGATGGGGCTTTGGGCAGCCTGGGCTGGTGGGAGGGATCCCTGCCCATGGCAGGGGGTTAGAATTAGATGATTTTTAAGGTCCTTTCCAACCCAAACCATCTTGTTATTCTATGAAAAATAATAATGTCATTATGGACCGTAACATTTCTTCTCAGAAAGAGCAGTCAGGCATTGGGACGGGTTGCCCAGGGAGGTGGTGGTGTCACCATCCCTGGGGGTGTTCAAGGAGAGGTTGGATGTGGTGCTTGGGGACATGGCTTAGCGGTGACATTGGTGGTAGGGGGATGGTTGGACCAGGTGATCTTGGAGGGCTTTTCCAACCTTAATGACTCTGTGATTGTGTGAAGAGGAGTATAATTTTTAAAAGGCGGTCAAAATGAGAAGAACAGACAACTATTCGTTTATTTCCCTGAGCTTTACGAGTGTACGTAAAGAAAAAATAAAATAAATAAATAATAATAAAAAAAATCCATCCCTGCCTTCCCTCCTTCCCTCAGGGGGCGCCTCCCTCAGCGGCGGGGAGCCCCAGCCCAGCCCCGTCATGGCGCTGCCCGCCCCCAACAAAATGGCGGCCGGGCGGGAAGCGGCGGCGCTGGCGCAGCGCGGGGCGGCCCCGCCTCACACCGCCCGCCCGCCCGCCTCTCCCCGCCGCCCGCTCGCCGAGGCCTCCGCGGGGCCGGGAGATGCTCCCCGCCGACAACTCTTGAGCCGCCGCCCGTCCTGGTGGGCATGGGGCTGGGCTCGAGCTCCGAGGTCCCCGACGGCGGCGCCGAGGGCTTCCACGTCCACGGGGTGAGGAGGAGGCGGCGGCGGCCGCCGAGGGGATAAGGGGGGATGGCCGGGAGGGAGCGACGTGTCGGCGGCTGCCACGGCGGCAGGGGAGGAGCGGCGGCTGCCGGCAGGTCCTGGGGTCCCCCAGCCCGGCGGCTTCCACCGGAGACCCCCAAAACTTCTTGTCAGGCTCCGGGGCTCCTTCACCGGCACCGTTCCCTCACTCCCTGCCGGGTTCCCTGCACCCGGGGCCGCTCCTCGCAGGCCGCCCGTGTGGCGGCTCGTTTGCCGTAGCCTCTCCCTATGCCGTGTTGTTAAAAGCTGTTCAATAAGCCAAAATAAGCCGTGCTTGCATTTAGCTGCTGGTTTTCTTCCCGAAACGTGCTGCTTCCCGCTCCATCACTAGTTTGTGCTTCCCGGCGTTGTAAAGATGTGTTTGGGGCACAGGTATGCTCGCTTCGTCTGCTTTTGTCAGCCTCCTTCACTGACTTAATTCTGTCAGAAAAGACTATCGGTCATAAAATGTTCCCCCTTTTCTATTAAGTCCACAATAACTGCTTAGTTGTCTGTTGACTGAGTGATGATTGTTGGATTTTGTGACCTATGATGTGCAGGAGGCAGTCTGTCGTGTCCCCCCCCCCCCCTTTTTTTTTTCCCTTCAGGCATTTCATGCAAATTTTGCCAGGGTGTCATTTAGTTTTGAAATCTACTGCAGGCTTTTTTTGCAACTTTCATCTCCATACAATAATCTGTATGGCTCTCAGACATCTGGATAGGTGTTGTGAGCTCTGTAATAACTTTCACCTTCTTCTTCTGTACATTTTAATCCCTGGTATATGATAGTTTATATGTAAGTCTTATATGTAAGTCTGATAGTATATATGTAAGTCTTCTTGCATGTTATTGGAGTGTAGACAGATCTTTTTTTTTTTTTTTTTTTTTAACCTAGCTTTTTAACGTAGCTTGGTTCAGTGTAATGTGGCAGTTTGCTACTGATGCGCTTTATGGTTGTGGTGAAAGTTGATGCTTCCTTCACCCGTGGTGGTTAACGTCGTTTGTCTTGACTGTTTGACAATAAAGCATGAATTTTCACTTTTAAAGTTTCTGCTGAACTATGCTAATATATGTATTAATCCACATAGACAGCCATGAGAGTAGTCCCAATACAGATTCAGCTTTATCTATTGAATAGTGAAAAGGTTTCCGATATAGCATGAGACCAATTACAAAATGTAGCAGTTGTGCCTTTGTACGTGAAACTTCTGAACTTCTTGGTTTAGATGATGTGTGGGTTGTAACTTAGCCACTGAAAGCATGGGATGGCTTTCAGGACTCAAGTATGTTGCAGGTTACAGGCTGTATTGTGGCATTCGCGAACAGTAAAGCAGTGTTAGGATGTTTGCAGTGGTTCCCTTAGCATTAAGTTGCTTTGCTGCTATGTTTCTAAGAGGATATACTCTGCATATATCAAGTTGTTAGCCATGCATTTGTAGCATGCTCTTCTAAATGTTCCTATTCTAATGTACAGTAAGTTGTGGGAAGTTGTGTTTATGTAAAAAGCCGTACTTTAACTGGGGACTCTCCAAGAGCTCAGGTAATTAGTAGCATAGAAGAAAATCCCCAAGCAGCACTTGGAAAACTAAGCCCTTCTCCAGAGTCTTCACTACTAGTTACTCCATGCTTTGCACTCTGTATTGCAATGCTTGTTTCTTATGTGGTGTTCAAAACCTATATTTGGCAGCTTAATTCGGCCACCTGTTGTTCTTAGTTCTGTAAAAAATAAATTCACAATCATGGACTGCTTCCCAAGGTCTGTCACTTGGTATCTCTTTTCTGGTTCTGTCAAAAGTAAATATTGAATCAAGTGTAAAGATTAACACTGTGTCACTTATTGTAACCACAGAGCCATGTATAGTAATAAAAAAAACCTGTATGCTTTGCAGGTTCAGGAAAACTCCCCAGCTCAACAAGGAGGACTGGAACCTTTCTTTGATTTCATCATTGCAATAGGACACACTAGGCTTGTAAGTATTTTCTCTCTTTTTTTTTTTTTTTTTTCTTTTTCTTTCCTGTATAAAGCATGGCTATTGTAATGATGAAAGGTAGAAGCCAAAGCTGTCAGAATAGAGAAAGCATGTTGTATTGGACATGGATACGGTATTAAAAAGGCAAAGTAAAACGTGGTAGTGTTTTAAGTCTTTTCTCTGCTTGGATACGAATTTGATGAAAGAGCCTTTAGTCACCTTAACTTCTTAACAGATTAACACTATCTTTATGATATTACTCATTCATGCGTATTTTCTGCCACAAGGTGATTATTGAACTAGTGAGTCAATGGTAAGAGCTGAACATTTGTTTAAGCAAACCTGTTTCAAGATTTGATAAAAGATGAAAAAGAATCATTAACGGGAAGAAAACCGCCACGTGGCCAGTTAGCTCATACTTTAAGGCTGGTAATGCAGTTCTCTATGGTGCGTTGCCAAAGAAGAGTTGAGTAAACTTGAATGTATGGTTTTGGTTAATAAGGCTCACAGCTCTGGCTTTGTGCTTCATCCTGGCTACATGGAAGCTGAATTCATTGTGTATTTGTGCAGCTATTTTTCTGGACATGCTCAGTATAATGGCAGATTTTGATGGAAGATCAGTCAATCTGATGACATTACAGAAATAATTGTAGTTTGCTAAGATGCTCCCAAAGAGTCTGTCCTTCCACAGCCAATTTGCAGTGATTTTTTTGAAGGGTTATGGAGTAAAGACTGGGATCAGGCACGAAGTGTTGTTGCTTATTGTTTTGATTGCATCGTTAAGATTTAATATTCCTATGTTACTCAGCAGCAGTTAGGAAGAAAAGGAAAGTAAGTGATGAAACTGAATAGTTGTAATTACTTTCATAGAGGAACATGAGCTGACAGTACTGACATCTTTCTATTATTAGAAAATTGAACTGCTGGTTCTGATCTTAAAATGTAGAGTCTAATGACTGTTTTGGTTCTTAGTATTCAAATTCTGCCACAAGTGTGATGTCTGTGTTACGGGTGCAGTTAGAAATGTTAAGCATGTATCTCTCTCTGTGCTCTACAGAATAAAGAAAACAATATGTTGAAGGATCTGCTGAAGGCAAATGTTGAAAAAGCAGTGAAGCTGGAGGTGTATAATATCAAAACAATGAAAATAAGAGAGGTGGAGGTGGTCCCCAGTAACATGTGGGGAGGACAAGGTCTTCTTGGAGCCAGCGTGAGATTCTGCAGTTTCCAGGGAGCCAATGAACACGTGTGGCATGTTTTGGTGAGACACAGTTCTTTGTCCAACAAGTTATCTAACAAGCTAAGAACAGAATGTAAATTGCCATTTGAAAACTTCCTGCAAGATACCAATATAGTGTTGTTGTTGGGACTGTTTTGCATGAAGCACAAACATTGAAAAGGTTTCTTACTATTCAAACCTGAAACTTTTTAATAAGGTTTTTCATTTTCTGTCACATGAAATGTGCCACTTAGTATTTGAAAAAAGTGGTAGTTCATGCTCTGAGATGTTCTAGGAATGTTTTCATAAGGATTTATAGACAAAGCATAAGAATTTCACCTGCATCTTCATGCTGACTACAGTGAACTCAGTTGGTGGCTTGTTAGTTACTGCTCATGCAACTTTGTTTTGAAGTTATTTAAGAGTAGTTTGAGTACAGAAGTGCAATGCTGAAATCACAAGAAGTGAACACGGTCTTGAAAGCTCATCTGAGCCATTTGAACAGGGACACATTGGTAACTGTTAGTACTGCTATGAAGAAAATTAACTACATTCCAATCAGACCACACTGACAGTATGATGGGGAGAGGGTTACTTTGTGTCTTACACTGAAGAATCAGTGGCAAAAGCAAAAAAGGATTTTGGTTCAGTTGGTGCTTCTGTTGGCTCAATTTCATCAAAGTAATATTCATATATAGAAAGTACCAAAAAAACCCCACCAGACTTCAAATTAAGAGGGACAGATGGAAGTGTAGAACAGCTTAGGTAAGACTGACCATTTTGTTATGTTTCTGTTTGTTTAAAAAAAAAAAAGCATGTCAACATCTTTATAGTATTGAATTTTGAATTGGTAGTTTCTTGGTCTTTTTTTATTCAGCTTATCCTACAAGACCTGTATGTAAACTGTTCAAGATTTATTTTTTTATTTTTTTTGTCCCATAAACAAAATGCTCTTTCCTTTTGTTGTTCTTGGAGTTAGCTTTCCATTTTGATCTCTGGGTAACTTATTCTGCTGTGAGCACAGATGACGTGTCATTCTTTCACAGGATGTTGAACCTGCATCTCCTGCAGCTGTAGCTGGATTGCAGCCATACACTGACTACATTGTTGGATCTGATCAGATTCTACAGGAGGTAGGGTGCATGTTCCTTCAAGCAGTGATTGTTTTCATGCCTGCCATGTTTATGTTTTAGGGTTTCTCTTCTATCTGTAACTGCTTACACATCAAATGTATGGGGGAGAGTATTAGGGGATTTTGTGAGGCCGATGTTTAGGAGATGCTTAAAGGCTGAGGTACCTTTTTTTTTTTTACTATTTAAAAAAAACCTCACTATTACAAAATGATGCCCCTAAAGATCAAACAACATTAGTGAATTTTAGTCTGTCTTTGGGTTTTTACTATCTCATGTTGAATTAAATGCCTGAAATGCTAATTTGCATCCAGTTCCTCATCTTACACATTTGGGTTTAATAACTACTATTATTTTCTTCGTAGTCAGAGGACTTCTTCTCACTGATTGAATCCCATGAGGGAAAGCCGCTGAAGCTGATGGTTTATAACACTGAAGCAGACTCCATTCGAGAGGTAGTTGTGACTCCCAATGGAGCTTGGGGTGGAGAAGGAAGGTACTGATCTCCAGACTGTCACTGGCTGATGACAGGTTACACACTCGCTTTAATTGAGCTCCTGTTAAAAATATCGATTACAGCTTGTTGTTTTCAACTTAAGCCTTATTTCCTTATATTTGCCACAGAAAAATGTTCATTCTTCCATTTAAAAAAAAAAAAAAAAGAGAACTAATAATTAGGCGTGTTCTGGATCTAACCCTGTTTGAGTTGACACTGATGGCAAAACCTGTGTTCACTTCCCTGATAGCGGATTCACTAACTGCATTCTTGCAGTCAAGCATTCAGTAAATCAAGAACAAAATCCAAATCAGGTCAGATTACATATTTTGTAAAGATATAGAAAATAGGTAATCAAAAGCTGAGCTACATATCTGTTAAATACCAGTTGCAGACCTTGTGTACTGTAAGTAACTGAAATTATTTTTGCAGGTAGGTATTTCTTGCTATAGTTTAAGGACTCAAACTCTTTTTGCTTTAGAGTCAGAACTCAAAACACTTCCTAGCTTTGTTAAGAACACCTTTTCTTAAATCTTGTTTTGCTTTCCTTGCACAGTTTAGGATGTGGTATTGGTTATGGCTATTTGCACAGAATTCCAACGCAGTCTTTATCAAAGAAAAAGCCAGAAAGCAAACCACCTTCACCCTTACCAGAAACTGCAACTCCTACACCATCTACTAATGGTTACACAGAGGTATGTAAGAAATAAGATTGTGTCTATGGCATGTCCTCTGGGATTTCAAAAACTTCAGCTTGTTTTAATATTCATAACACAGTATATTTGAGTACAGCACACAGTTTTGCTTTAATGAAATGGACTTAGGTGAAGGGAAAGTAATGCCAAGTAGATGACAGGAAGGGTAGCGTGAAAGAGAAATTAAATTCCCTTTGCCAAGCTTTACTGTTTATTTCCTCAAAATTCCCTCTGGTTTTCCCTCCGTATTCTTTATTGTAGTTGGGTATTTGGATGCAATTACAGATATTCCAATTAGTTTTTCATCAGCATTGGCTGAAATACGTTTTTGACAGATACTTGCTGTTTTGATGACATGCATACAACACCTGTGTCAATCAGTGAGAACCACAGTAGAATCCCTTCTCACTCGGAAATAAAATGCACCTTCAAGAATTAAGCATCAACTGCTCTTCTAAGAACACACTGTCTTGGAAAGGGTACATTGGAACCAGTCCTAAACAGCAGTGTGATGACTGGGTTCAGGATCAAGTTATCTGAATTGATGTACTTGGAGACAGAGGCAGAACACTGTCATAGGAAAGTTGATTTCAGGTGAAACATGCAGCATAAAAAGATGCTTTTCCTTTTTATTATGTCATTCCAGACTCCGTTGTTGGCACCTACTTCTCAAAGTGATGCCTCTGAAATAGTTATGAACTTGGACCATTCCACAGGGCAAGAAATGAGTGGGTATTTGCCAGAAAGCTCACTTTCTTCTCCCCCCCCTCTCCAGAGAGTTATGGATCCCGGTATGTTTTCTTGTGTGCTTTTTCCAGCATGCCTTGCCCCTTACCCGAGTCCCCTGAAATTCTTTAGATGGCATTTAAGTAAGGTCTTAAAGAAGTTTGAGACTTAAATGCAGAAGTACGAGCATCGATGTTTTCCGTAAAGTTTTTTTGACTTCATGGGGTTTCAGAGTTGTGTAATTTTGATACTGTGAGCTTTACCAAGGTTAAGATTCTGTAAAAGTTGTTCCACTGACTTGATAGGTTAAATTCATTAGTGTTTATCTAATAAATAATACAGAGTTAAACAATTTCAATCTGCACGTAACGTATCTTTTTGAATCTGGAATTGTGCGTTAATCTAAAACGGTACTGGAACACTTCCTTTTTTCAGGATTTCTAGACATGTCTGGTATTTCACTTCCTGAACTCCCTGACTTAACAAAAGTGTCCAATGTGTCTTCATCTGCCTCCTTCAGCATGCCAACAGTAGACACGTTAGTAGGCACTGAAAAGTTTATGTCAAACAGTGAACCTTCTGCTTATTTTGGTAAGTGTGTTCAAGACTTCCAGGCCTCTGACCTAATCTCTAGAATGGCAGCTACTCATGCCTGATCAACTGTATTATGATCTTGGGAATTAAGCTGTTTTTAAGAAAAATGAGAAAAGAGATTTGGCTAAAATGAGATGATTATAGCAGCAGAAATCAGATACAGAAGTGGGCAAAAAGTAACAGGCTTTTTTTTTTTTTTTTATGAAGTTGTAGAACATCTCTCATTAATTTTAAAACGGTGATGATCCAAATTAACCTGATCTTAAAAGTTGGTATTTCTAAATTCTGTGTAAATAAGTCTTTGTACCACAGGCTTGTATTCACAATTCTAAAAGCAGAAAAACAGGCAGTCTTAATAATGACTTCTCCATCTAAAACAAAACAATTTCATATTAGGGATGCTCTTCCATGCATAAGCATGCAGTAGGCCAGATGGCTAAGTATCTCTGGATTTTTGCAGAACTGAGTAAAAACAGGTCATGTGTTTGGCAGCTGTGAATCTGTGTCATGTTCCTGTAAGAGGTATCTCACTCAAGGTAATGCTCTAGATATGTGGTAACCAGAGGCATTGTTTTTTGTTAGCTGGACAGGTTTTGGTGTTCATTTATTTTTAACTATTTTTTTCATTTTCCAGAGAACGCCACAACTCCAAACCCTGAAGATTTGATGATGTATTCTGAAGCCTCAGCCAAGCAGCCTGAGTTGGACCACCTACTGCCTACAGCTTCCTCTTTGCCTTCTTTTACTCTTCCTAATGAAATTTCTTCAAAAACACTAGGAACTGATTCCAGTAACCAAGAAACAGTACTCTTAAACAGTTTTGAGAGCTCATTATCCACTACTCTGACGAAACCTGATGATGAAGAAACATGTGAACAGAAAGAGGAGGAAGCTGCACAAGGTCATGAGTGAAATGGATGCTTCTTTTGTTTACATATGGCCATATGCTGTAATCCTACAGCTTGGAGTATTTTTCTGATCTTGAAAGAATTACAGCTGTTCTATTTTGTTAGCGTAGACAATAGCATAAAAAACAGAAAATCATATTCAGACATACGTATTCTATTGTCTTCTCTAATCATTGTTTAATAGATGATCTGTGTTCAAACTCCTTTGAAATGCTGTCCAAAATCAAATGAAAGGCAAAACTAGTGCAAAAACCATTTGGAGACCAGAGTCTTCAGTAGAGCTGAATACGTCTTGGTTTTTGTAGTGACAAAGGAATAGCTTTTCTTCTGCTTTTCTATTTATCTAGTTACTATTTTCATACAAATCATTAAGACACTGGAATAGAACATGGTGCAGCAACACTAAGCTTTTTTTGTAGCTTTATTTTGTTTAAACTTGCTTTTGAGTAGCTTCTGAATGTGTGTTACATAGTGAACAGCAAATATGAAATGAACAATGAAAAATATGGTGTTTTTATACGCTGCAAGGCCATGACTTGTCATGGAATTTGAAATCCGGAGTGAAGGTATTCCTAATCAGTAGTTAGTGCACCTAATGTGATGAGAATCCTCAGTAAATTAAGGGAATCGGGTACATTAGGTATAATCTGTGAGCTAATGTATATGTAGTTGGCAGGCCAGTGTCAAATTCCCTTCTTCCCCTTCTCGTGTGTTCCTACACTGCACTCTATAGAGTTCAGGATGCAACATGTCTGACTCATCTGAGATCTAGTAACCATGCAGGATGGGGAGTTGCAGTCAAAAGGGGTTACCTGCAACAGCTCAGCTTCAACAAAACGGTGTAGATGAAGTAGCAACACAAGAGGGGTCTCAGATGAGTATAACACTTAACAAAATTTGTCCTTTATATTCTGTAATCTTTGTGTTAGTCTTAAATACTGTTTTCCCATAAAATAGGTCAGGATGGTCAAAACAGCCTCTTCTTCCTGCTTAAAAGAAAAATACCTAGGCCCTAGGTACAGATAGTAGAATTAAAGGACTTGAAACTTAGTCTGCGTGGTCTGTGAAAGAAGTTTGTTATTTACGTACTGCTAAAATGAAATTTATTTTCTTCCCCTAGTTGACTGATAGAAGAGCAAACAGGTGAACACTAAACATAATTTAGTGGTACGTTTCTGAGACAGCTAGGACATCTATTGAGTTTTTGTTATTGTTTGTTTAGGGCTGGTTCTAGCAGTACGCCTTTATCAACCCTGTTTTTAAGTTTGTAGCAGTACACTTAAGTGATGCTGTACCATAAGCAGCCTGCCGAAGTTTCAGAGCAGGAAATGTCAAAATTAATTTCAAATGTCACAGGAATAAACAGCTTAATGCTTCAGCAGTCTTTGTCTAGCCTGCTTTATGGTTAATTAGATGTGGGGAGGTGGTTTCTGTTTTTGAAGACTTGATTCCTTTTTCATAACATTTAAAGGATAATTGTTTAATATGCCAGTTTGGAAAATCCTGAAGAGTGTTAACCTCCAGCAGTAGTGTGTTAGATGCTTGTAATAGAGAGCACTTAAATGACAGAGCTAAACTAGGTGAACAGTAACCTCCAACCCAATTCCTTCTCCCTTGACAAACTCTGGACAGTACCTGCTCAGTGCTTTGTATCTCCTTGTTGAAATAAAGAGAAATGAAGTATTCTTTTACTTGTGGGTGCAGAAATGAAAGAGCTCAATAATTTAATATAACCTTAAAAAAAAAAAGGAGAAACTCCAGCAAGGCTGGTGCCAAATCTTGTGCTACAGGGGACAGCATCCAATTGTCCTGGAGCCCTAGGCCTGCTGCCTTTCCTTCCTGCTGCAAGCACAGCCACCAGGACAGCCACCCCACCTGACACAGACAATGTGCCACTTGTACATTCACTGCTCCTGATTTTAGGAAGGGAGTATCAGGGGAAGTCCAGTACCATGTTCCACTGCTATAAGAAAAGTACCTCACAAAGCCTGTGAAGAGAGGCCACTTGCAAAAAAAAAAAAAAGTATTTAATCTCCATCTGGAACAAGTAGAATGGAAGACAGAGCTAGTGTTAACATGGCTTGGTCTACTTTTATGTTGCGTATTTAAAAAAAAAGAAAACCTACAATCAATCAGGTGCTGTCCCAAACAGCTACTGCTCCCATTATATATGGCAGCTGTATATTTGGGGGCATCTATTACACCTGACAGTGGTAGTTCTTTTCAGAGACAGAAGGATTAGCTCAGCAGAGCCACGTGGAAGGCAAAACGGAAAAAAGGGGGGTTATTAGCTTAATGTACCTTGTATGAATTTTAGAGCTTGGCTGCAGCACAGCTGGGGCTTGGTATTGCCCCAGACAACAGGATAAGCCTCCAGACCTGATTTGCTCCCTAAATAGTCAAGCCTGAAGCCATGAGTCTGGCAGATGCTAAATCCAAAGAGGCCACCAGGAGCTCAAGTGTTAGAGCAGGATTAGGTAAAGCTCTTGTTTTCATCTCCACTGAGCCCCGCCTCTCACAACCTGAGTGAGCCAGAGCACCTGGATGTGGTTAAGCGGCTGATGGGTGCTTCAAGAAGCTACAGGATCCTCCTTCCACCCAGATACAGCTACTCAAAGGTGTGAGTGATCTCACCAAGCCTTGCTCCAAGTGTGGCTGACTTCAAAGGGCAGTACCAAACCCCTCCCTTCTGAAGTAAATTGATGCATAGGAACTTCAGGCAACATAACCCTGTACTGGAATGATCCTCGCACTCAGAACTCACCATCTGAAAATAAACATCCTAGAGATAAACCTGCAAATTTTCTTAACAACAAAATGGATACACAATTAATTCCAGCTAAATTTGAGAATTAAGGTATTCAGTGACCCGAAGGTGAACAGCTACTGAAAAGGATTGTGGAAATACCAAAACTCTGACAGCAATGACTTAGTTCTCCCCTTAAAACTTTCACAGGAGGTTTGTCCATCTACTCAATCTACATGACTCTTCTGCTAGGATACGTTTAGAAGCATCTGACTCAAGATGCCACACTTGACTGAATTCCTCTGAGTTGACCTGAGTGGAGATCCCAGCACTCCTGTACACACTGATGTACTTGAATTAGGCACTTGCAGTGCTGAGGGGTTCAGAATTTAACTTGGTGTAGCACCAAGGATTACAGTACTAACTGATTAATCACAGTACTCACTGATTAAGGGGGTAAGCAGCTGTTCAGCACCCACTGTGCTCCTGCAGCACTGCTCAATTTCTTCAACAGAACTGGAAAGCATCTGAGGGAACTTCTCAGAGAGCCTTTAATTCAGAATTCTTTCCAAGCCCTTACTATTCCACATCTCTCCTCATTCCTGAGCAAATGTTTTTAACCTCCATTGCCTTCGGCTGTTCTTACATGAGAGCAGGTACAAGTTACTCATTGCACTTAATTGACTGTGGTAATCTGTTATTTCCTGGGCATTGCATAGACATCTACACATTCTTCCTCTTTGCTTTCACCTTAAGGAAGCACTCATTTGCACTGGTTCTGCTGTAAGGGCAATTACCCTGGGTCACCCCTCTCTGTTTGACTATAAACAATTGAAACAACAAATCCTAAATCACTTTTGCACCATTTCTGGCCATGAGGTAGGAACTACATCATCATTTCTGGTCTTAATTTTGAGCACTACTTTTTCAGTGTTTCTAAAGTTATCACTAAATCCTTCAAGTAGTTCTCTTCCTAAAATGATATTCATGCTTCAGCTGCAACTACTGGATCACGTTCTCCTGTTTTCAGTAGTACTCCACAAAAAATGCCACCTGCCACAGTAAATTTCAATGTTCTTCCTCAGGACAGATTATGTTGCTAAATAATCTATAAAATCCCTTCCAGTATGAGCTTGGAAATTATAGAAACTTCTATAAATCAATGGCCTTTTCTATGATTCTGACAAACTGAATCTCTCTCTGTTCATAATGCACCAACAGACTGCAACTCTCAAGATTACTCCTGAATAGCTATGCAGAGCCTCTCACGTTCTTCTCTTCAGAACTCATACAGGCAGAGTTCAGAAAATGAGATGAAAATTAAAAGGGAGTAGCAAAAAAAAAAATCCTTAGTTGACACCGTCCAAGATGGGTGCTAGCAGGTTCTGGGAACACATCTGGTCACTGAATTACTGCTTCCTCTGAGAGCAGCCCAGTTGAGAGTGCCCAGAGCAAACACTTTGAGTATAGTGTACTGTCATTTGCAGCATCGAGCAAACCAATTGTGATTTCCCATTTGTCTCTTACAGCACTAACCTTCCTACATCCAGAAAACTCGGTGTCAAGAGCTACTTGTAGCAGGGCAATCTTTTCTGTTTGGTACACTGGTGTTAGCACACCCTATTTTTGTAGTACAAAAGGAAGCACTGCCCATGCAAACTGCGTTACTTGCGCATTCTGCACCTCAACAGGATCTCAAAGCCTGAATACGAAGGGTTGCATGCCTGCTAAATTCTTACATCCACCCACATTACAAGATCATCTTTAAGGGATTTCATTAAGGCACTGCAATTACTTCAGCCATTCCATTACTTGAAACTTAAAAGTACTTTGAAGTCCTCTGTAGTACAAGGGTTAAGTAGCAATGGTACAAGCTCTAAATTTCTGTAAGTGATCCAATATACAAAACAACTTTAGACTGTTTTAACTAAAGCCTTTTATTCTATACAACTGTGAAAACATCATTTGTCCTTCTGGCATTGCAGACTCCTCTGTCAATCTTTCATGAACTGCAGTTTTGGGATGGTTAGGGGGAAAAAAGTTACAACCTTGGCTGATTTCAAACAGAATTATTGGGAGCAGTTACAATGTATACAACGGGACAGCAAGACAACAAGAAAAAAAGTCTTGAAAGGAAGCACAGACCTTTGCTATTAATAAATACAAGTCAGGACAATTCATCAATAAAAGTTACAGTTCTGTTTAACCATTGAATTCACAACCACCGCTAAAAATGTGCAGATAGCACAACTGCGTTGGACTGAGCATACATAGAACTAGGCCTTAAAAACTGAAACTGACTCTTTCAAAAGATGGATAAAAGACAGGCTAGCTTAGTTCTGAACCACATCTTTTGTTTAAGCAAGGATCTTGTTTAGCTAAGGTTAAGAGTGCAGAAGGTAATGATTTGATTATTTTTCAAATAAAATACAATGCAAAATATTTTTTTTTGTTTAACCAATATAATCCCAGTAATATAATCTATTGGGACTTTCTTTAGGCCTCAACCTAAATCTTGATAGCAAGACACAGGAAAGGCAAGAGCTTATGTCTCCTGAAGAAACTCAAATATTATAACTGCCCTTGGAAGGCACTTGTGCTTCTGCTTCAGAAAGTCATTTTTATATAATTTCTTTATGAGGATTTGTAATTTCTCCTGGCTACAAATGGTTTTCTGGGACAGTTCCATATTTTCCCACCAAAAGCTGAAATGCCTTCCCCTCCCTCCCCCCAATAAGTTAAACTCTATAAAAGACTACTATGAGTCTACGACAGCCACAGATTTTCAGAAATAGCAGTGAAAAAAAGAGATTTGCATACATCTACAACAAAAGAAGAACTGCATATAAAACTTTTGAAAAAAAAAAAAAGAATAAGTATTTTTATATCACAAGTATGAAATCTGCTGTGAATTTTCTGAAGTTTGACATCAAAACACATGGAGTTATTTTCAGAATGGTCTGAAGTTTTAACAAAATGTCACATAGTTTTGGAGCAAAGTTACCAAAAGTTAGACTACTGTGTCCTTAAAACACACATTGCAGGAACTAGTTATATATATATATATTTAAAAAAAAATCTCTTTAGGTTGCTGCAAAGCATGTTCACTATTATGATGCACAGCATCATTGGACTGACCCTGCTACAATATTTATCTAGTGTTCTTATTCTGCATGTCAATAACTCTCTAAAGCAACGCTTGAACCACAGTATTAACACAAGTCTAATGTTAACCCTTCAATTACAATTAAATGGCCCAATTCTTTCAAGTATGCAATACCTATTTTCTGTTCCTTTTCTTTTCCAAATGCCTTTAAGTGATAGAAATGTTTTAGTAACCTGTGAGAGATCACTGTAGGTACTTTATGAACGGAATGTATTAAAATACCTGGTGTGCAGTTCTGAGTTACATTGCGAACACAGCTACTAATATGGCCAAAACGGTTTCATACCAAGCATGAGCAGATGAGAATATAATGTTCTGGAAAAAAAAAAAAAAAAAAAAAAAAAAAGAGCAAAAAGGAGAAAGCCAAAGTCTGCACTGGATTATCATCCATTCTCTGTACACCTCACACAATACGAACCACTCAGGGACTTCCCATTTCACTGGCTGAGACTAGGACAGACTTTAGTTTAAATCATATAGACTTTTTTCCTCTATATTACAGATCTATTAGTCACTTCAATTAAATGTATACTTTCCGTCCATACTGAGTCATTAGAAGTCTCATCTACCTTAGGGGTTCAGTGGGCTTCTATAGTACTACTCTTGGAACCAGCACAGTATGGTCAAGTAAATGAGCAACCATTTGTGTCCACCACTCCCCTCACGTTGATTTCTGGCGATAATGAAGCGTCAGGTCACCGCCACTCTTCCAAATGAAGTGCTTTACAGTTCGAAGGTCCATATTCGGATCCAAAACCTGAATAGAAAGAATTCATCTTTTATTCCACAATTTGTGTTTTAATCCACAATCTGCTACATTGTCAGAAATTCAAGGATAAAACACTCTGGCTGGGCAAAACACTCCTATGGGTGAATGGCATCAAAGATAAACCATGCAAAGGCTCCGATTTTTCAACTACTGAGTAAACCTTTTGCATTATAGAAAGGTTCTACCAACATAACAATTTCATTAACAACCACCTCTTCAATATTTAACCTACTAACAAGCAGCTGACAGTAGAGTCACAGAGCCCAGAGTCACTATTCAGCCTTCCTACACCACTGAAAAAGTAAACCCATCTCAGAAACAGCAAAGTTTGGTTTCACTTTCTGCAACTGCAGCTTTGTGGCATTTTTTCCCCCCAGTTATTATTACACTTACTAAGCAATCAGTGATTCTGGACAAATTTTAAACACTGTTAGAAATGTATAATTAGGAAAATTACAGAAGTGGTATAAATGTCCTAAAAATGATCACTTATTTATTTAACCTGACTTGTACTGCAGAGAGGTACAATGGAGGATAGTCCTTCATGACTATCATGACTATTCTGACTGCAAAAAAGTCTAGAAGAGAGAAGTCCAAATAGGAGGACTCATTTGTTCAGTATGAAGTTTGAAGTGTTATTCAAATAAATATTATATATATACACACACACACACCACAGAGAACTGTAGTATGAGACTTAAGAACCCTATGGAATAGTGTTAAGTACAATTGTTCAGTACGAGTAAGTAATCTTATAAAGTCTGCTTTTATTCACGGGCTAAAATGCTTGGGTAACTTACCTGGTCCTGGCACAGAAGTTCAATTTTCTCCTCTGCTAGCACAGCAATGTCCTCCTCTTTTTCTTGTTCTCCTGCTTTTTCATTATTGGAAGAGCTAGTTGTCTGAGACTCATTATCCAAGTTTATGATTTTCTCATAGACGTGTTCCATCACTTTTCTCACCTGAAGCATATCACTTGCTGACAGTCGGTCTCTATGTAAATTAAACAAAAGTTGGTAGAATAAACTTGAGTAAACTATTTATTATTTGCACAATACCCTACCCGTAGCAAACTATGCAAGTACACAAGATAATTTAATGTTACACCTACTACAATATGAAGAGTTTATCAGGATCATCCAAAATACCATGACGTAACAGCTGAAGATTCCAAAGATTTGCCCAGAGGGACTCAGAAAAGCCGTAAGATATTCAAAAGACTGAATTAAAACCAAACTTTAGATGAAGAGCACTGTACACAATCTTCATTCTTTCAATAGAGAAGGGATTAAGAGGATGACAAAAAGGATATGGAACAATAAAAGAGGTAAAATAGACTATGCTGTTCTCCTTACTACACAGCAAAAGGGAATTTCAAAGCAAAAAGCAGCACTTTTTCCGCAAAGCACTCAAAGCCTATGGAACTGCTCTTTCACAAATTGTCTCTGATATATAGAAATCAGCAAGACTTAAAGAGAACCTGAATATTTATGAAAAATACCCAGAATTATTGCAAACAAACAGTAGGCGTACTGTCCACAACACTGACTTCATATTTGAGGATCTGCACTGATTTCTAACCTACACAATCCCCAGTTGCAGCTAATATGATGGACAGACTTCCTCACATCCCCTGTCAGGTGTTGTATCTCCTTTTAAAAATCTATTATTCATCACTCTTACAAAGAGGACACATAACTAAGTATAAAACTGTGGTTCTGGACATTGTAACAGTCAATATGTTCCTCTGCTTTCTGATGAAATACCACAAACACCACAAAAGACATCAAGTTAAATTACAGTGTTTGGTTTTTGGAGACTTCTTAGCATAAACTTAAGTAACTGTTAATTGAAACCGAACAACCCTTATTTTCTTACAAATATTCTGATACAACTAAATGCTTTAGAGCATTGGTGATTAAGTGACTGGAAACATTTTTCTGCAAGTTCATCAACCATAGTAAGATTCTATACAGCAAACTTTTTTTTGAGCTTCCAATTTTTTATTTTTCCACTTTTGAGAGTCAAATACGCATTATTACTTACTTTTTTAGAGTTTTTGCCCCTGAAGATGAATGAGGCTGGAGGTAGAATGGAATCTTATTGAATTTGGGCATATTTTTCTAGAAGAAAGCAATATGAGAAGTGTTAAATTTAGGATGAACTATTATTGGCTCCTATTTCTACCAGCTGGTATGTAAAGTACATTCAGATCTTAATTATCAAAACCCAAGAGAGTCTTAAACATAACCACCACAGACAACTTCCAAATTACTCATGCTCCTGAGATGCTCCAGTTTAGATGATGTACGTACTATATCTAGCTTTTGAATATGAATTATTGTTCATTTCAAATGAAATTAGATAGTATGAAAAGATTGTAGCAATGTGAAAACTACTTTCTGTTCCTGAGCTCCACACTTGAAAAGGATACCAACTATGCACAGTGCTGTGAGTTCCTTTTCTAAGATTTCTGTCAAAAGGACACAAACAAAAAATCTTAGCTGGATATATCAAAAAATAACATGTATCAGACGATCTTGAATATAGTCCTTGCGACCACTTATTTTAAAATGCAGTATGTAAAGAACAGAGAAAAAAAATAAGATAAAATATCACTTCAGATTGAGTTCTGATAAAAATTTAATAGTTGACCTTAAAGCAAACAAACAAAATCAACAACAACAAAATCAAGACCTATATATGGGATACTTACATCCACAGTGATGTCAATTACCCATTGTGGCACGGTTTCATTAAGAAGCATAGACTCAGTTTCACCACCTGAATCCCGACATAATAACCTAGGACACAGAAAAGAAAGCTTTATGAATGAAAGAGTTAAGCATTAGGAAAAGAGTAACTGTAATGTGCATTAAAAAAAATGTCTCAAAGCCATAACACCATGTAACTTACAACTACCATACAACTTCTAACATTGTAAAACCCACCCCACACCTTGTTGATGTCCACCAACATATGTTGGTAGAACAATGCAAGAAGTATCATTAACAGCTGCCTATTTTGCATGTCTTGAACATCCAGTACAGAATGGATACAAGTATTATATTCTGACAACATTTCTGCTTGCACAAAGGAAATGTCTGGCCACTTTATTTACACTTTTGAGTCTCTATACCTGAACAAAGTGCGTCCTCCAGCCTCACCAAAAATAACTGGTGTATGTGGTGGCACTTGAAAATATCCATTTCCTTTCTGGACTCTGTTCTCCTGCTCACCATTCACTGCTGGAAAAAAAAAAAAAAGTCAACAGTAAGACTGCACTAGGCATCAAAACTGGGTATGCATAGACCAGAAAATGTCTTCTCCACCTACAGTTAATGAATTTAATAAATGAAACAAAAATCACAAGCTTCATAAAAGCAAGAAAGTCCCCATTTCCAATACGCAGCAAGTATATCTAAACAAACTCTAGAGAGTGATGAGATTTTCCCCTACGCTGACAGTACAGAATGCAAAGATGTTAGCTTTGCCTTTATACCTGGATTTGCCAAATGTCAAAATAGTGTAGTAGTAAAGCTCAAACACATACTTCCTTGAAGTTCCTGTATTCTAAATTCAGTTTTTAGCTAGTTCTAGCAGTATGGTCTTCAAACATTGAAGAACCTGATTTCACATCCATACAAGATTCAAAAAAAAAAAAAAAAAAAAAAAAAAAGCATTATTTATTCATTTTCTGAAGAGCAGAGTTTTTTTGTCATTCAGGTGTCTCGAAACACAAGATAGAAGTATTTAGATTTATTCCTTCCACTTGAAAAAAAAAAATCAACTCGATTGCATTTCAGCATGTAATTACTACATTTGAACATTATGTTGAATTCAAGCAACATAGAAATTAAATGGCTTAGGCTCATGAGAGGAATAAATACTCAGCATTCTTACAAGCAACATGTAGTGAAAGACAAAAAATCATCAAGCAAAGAACTCAAAAAAAATCCTATTACATATTAGGATGGGTGAATATAATAAACGACAGTAGGTAACTCTTGGCATAATCTTTGTTACAAAATGGCAAGATATTGCTGATCTTACAGTTTTCTTAATTGCATTATCTGCAGAAAGTAATTTCTTAATTGCCAAAGAAAAGACTTCTAGTCATCTCTGACCTGGGTTGAACGTATTTCAAAATAATTCGCAAACGTAGGACTTACACAGCCCCTCTCATTCTGCTAAACTCAGTCACTATCTTGCATTTTACTTGCCTGATTAGACTTCACATTATTACCTAAAAGACCACTCCTTTTTTTTTTTTTATAGACTTACCCCATGACTGTAATATTCATTGAATGATTTTTTTTTCCAAAAACTATTTCTTTTATTTTATATTGCTCATAATGCCTAAAAGCAAATTGGAGATATAAGAGTACTGACTAATGAATAACTGAATTATTGCTCTTTGCTCTCATTATCTAGATTGCTTCTTTTCCTTTTCCAAGTTGAGCCTTACTTTTGTCACTAATTGTTCTTCATCAAGGCATCATGTTTCTGTAACTTCAGAACCTTTCTTTTTTTTTTTCCTTTCTTAAGATTAGAATTCTTAATATTTTTGCTGACACTTAGACGAGAATAAACTACTCATGATGTTTTGTTGAAAAATAACTTTAAAAGCAGTAAACAGCATTAAATGCTATAATTCATATAGACATAACTGTAAGATAGCAAATCAAGTTGTATCTGTTAAAGAAACATACAAAAATATATGAGTAAATCCTGAAAAAGGAAAGCATTAAAAATTCTAACCATGATTTATTTCATTTTCTTCTTCATCCATTGGGTTGATGTGTGTTCTAGGCCAATACTCCAGAAGTGCTTGTAGTAGAAGCCCTCCAAGGTTTACTGTCAAGACAGTTAGGAAAAACTTCAGTTATGTAAGATGTTATGACACCAGTGTTTTTCACATTTCATAGAATCCTACAATAATTAAGGTTGGAAGAGACATCCAAGATCATCTGGTCCAACCATCCCCCTACCACCAATGTCACCACTGAGCCATGTCCCCAAGCACCATGTCCAATCTCTCCTTGAACACTCCCAGGGATGGTGACTCCACCACCTCCCTGGGCAACCCATCCCAATGCCTGACTGCTCCTTCTGAGCAGAAATGTCTCCTCATTTTCAACCTGAACCTCCCCTGGCACAACTTGAGGCCATTCCCTCTAGTCCTATCACTAGTTACCTGTGAGAAGAGACCAACCCCATTTGATCCACAGACAAGAACCTTCCCAAAAGTTTGAGTAGTTCTATTCCCCCCCAAAAAAACTATTTATAGGCACAGATATCTACTTCTCATGAACTCAAAACTGGATGCTACAATCCTTCAGAAAAAGAAGATTTTTCAAAATGACTAAAGTTTCTGAAATGCTACTGCTGGAACACTCACATGCTATAGCATTCTCTAGTTTCGTTAATAGCTCTAAGTTGCGAAATATTACTTTTTCCCTTTGCTTCCTGGAGGCCTAAAACCAAGTTAAGGAGAAAAAACTGAACAACTGGAACATTTCAGAAAAAAATAACATAACGTTTTTTTTAATTGGAGAATTCTCTGCAAAATTTAGTCTAAAGAAAACATACCTAAAACCCAACCAACAAGTGATCTGACACTGGAATATTTTGTAAGATAAATACTGGAATTCATTTTGTCTTTTTTGTTTCAGTAAAACACTAATAGTAGTAAAAACGTACATTTTGGATCAGAACCATCTGGACTGCTAAATCCAGCATCCTTTGCTGAAACCCAGGCTGCAAAGCAGTCACTTTCATCCAAAGTAATTGTCAGCATCTGTTGGAAGACCACCATCAGCAAGAAGAACACAGTAACTGTTTTGTATAAAACAAGTATACAAATTTACTGAAGGAACAGCTGGGAATACAAAGCTAAAACTTAATTTATAACTCATATTGGAGCATTTAAACTGGTAATAACACAACAAAAAAAAGGTTATAGAGGACTGTTAAGGACTAAGGTGAAATTTGCTGACTTGCTTCAAAATAAGTCAAACCCATCAGATAAACGATTACTGTTCTTCATACACTGAACAAACAGCATACAAAATTATATTAATTATAACATCAGAGCAATAGATTTGGAGCTACAGCTCACCCCAGTTTTCAAGTCTACCGAGAACCAGTTTGGCACATAAACCATTTTAAATCTCTTCTTAATTTCTTCTTCAAAATCTACTTTTCCAAGGTCTTCAACTTTACATGCCTGTACACCAAAAGAAATCCAAGTTCTGTGTTATTGAGCTATATAAACCTTTAAAAACTTTTACTTAACTTTTATATACACTCAAAATGACTATGACAATTACCATTTCTCCTAAGTAATGTAGCGTACGAATACACAAGTTAAAGTGTCAAATTTTTTACATAAATTGAAAAATAGTTCATGTGGTATGTGATTTTTTTCCTGAGGTAATGGCATCAAGCCAGTAGAGAAGGATAAAAAAGGAAAAGTTGCAGGAAGACTGAAGGATGTAGTGAGACGTAAGATAAACTCCCACTTTCCTTCCAGTTTCCTCAATGTCTCAGATTTAGAGTGCAGTGAATACGAAACGTAAGACAACATCTTGACTTCCAGAGTAACCCCATCTCTACGTGAGCATGTATGCAGATATGTCTAAGAGATGCTTCTGAGCACCCTACCAACAAAAGCAGAAAATAACAGAATGATTAACATTAGAATCTGACTTTGGCCCTAATGCTGTTCTCAAATATATACCAACTGAAAATGAAAATTAAGAAACGGTATTCACTTTTCCACAAGTCTTCTAGAACATTTTTAGCACAAATCTATATTCACCAACCTCATTCCCTTCTTTTTCACTTCATTCAGTAAGCAACTCAGTAAGACAGCTGAGTGTGCTTTATTACTAAATCTTGTTTGGAGCACACAGGGTTTTACAAGAGAAGAAACTGCTGACCATCTCACTGATCTGAGGCTCCAGTGCTCTTTGCTCTGCTTTTCCTCTCCCCTGACCAATCGTTGGGTATAATATGATAAAGACAACTAGGGACAGACATCACATCTCTCTCATCCCACAGAAGCAAGTGGCATTAGGAAGGAGTCATGTTTCCTCCTGCTCGCTTTCTGTCCAGTCCTACACTCCTGCCTGCTATCTAGCCAACTAACAGGAGAAGTGGTAAATTGAAGCTCCCAGAATAATCCACAGATTACTAATCAGCACAGTCTCTTGGGATCTGTGGATTCATAGTAGATTTAGGACCTGAAGAACAGGTTTCCCTTTTGCAGACTAAGCTTTCTTATACTATTACATACAGCATTGGGCAGACATGTCCAAGGCCCTCTTTTAACACTCTTCAAAAGAAAATCCAACCAAAACAAACATTACTGAATTAGGTGCCTATGTTCAGGACAGAATTCAAGGGTCTGAATTTGAAGTGAATGAAGATGTTACTACCCAACCTCATACAAAGCAAAGATGCTCCTAAAGTGCAGAAAAGCTCAGAAATGGTGCCTCCCATTAAAAAAAAAAAAAAAAAGGCAACCTTTGCATTATGTCTGTGGATACGAAGATATGAAAATGATTTATTTTCTACCACAGCAATCTCCCACACTAAAAAAAAAATCTTTTTTTTTTTTTTCAGAAACCTCAAATATTTATTCATACAACAGCAGACGTTTAATCCAGAATTATCTACTTACCTTCAAGACATCCCAGTATGCCACATTATTGTTTGTGTCTTTGGTTAATATGTGTCTCTTGTCATTAAGAATGTGGCACTGAATAATACTAGCACCCCCTATCAAACAAACAAGAATTAAGGTCACTACAGTAATTGTTTCTTTATCTAATTTTACATTAAACTGTATAACACAACACGACTGTTCCTCGGTTTCACTATTTTATATAAGCAGCACCAATGTGTAAACGCTATTTTAATCATAACCAACACTACATAAATGTTAACCACATTGTCTATTTCTCGTGGTTTTGGCTGGGGTAAGTTAATTTCCTTCACACAGGCTCATATGATGCTGTGTTTTGGATTTTTGATGAAAATAGTGGTGATAACCCACTGAAGTTTTTAGTTATCGAAGAGCAGTTGCAGAACACTGAAGAGAGAATTGTTGCAGAGCAGTCCTTACATAGAGCTGAGGTCTTTTCAGAAATTATGTACCTAAAAACTCGTGCCAGTCTTAAAGATCTATCATTTCTGCTAACAATACCGGATTTTATAAGCATTCTAGAAAACGGCTGTTTACCTTTTATAACTTGATCAGGCTGTGTGCATAGCGGTGGTATAGGATTGGTACAGTCATTATCATAGTCTCCAGATGCCCTAAAATTATGAATTCCCTTCAATGTCTAAAGAAAGAAATAAAATAATGACACATTCATAATAATCTAAAACTCTGCTCTTATCTGTGACTAACAACTGCCAGTTCATGCTGCTATTTAGATGTTAATCATCTACTGCAGGATAAGATACTTTATTCATAAAAGCAGCATAAACAGATAGCAAAAAAAGTAATTCAAAGCTTGATGTCTTTTGGTCAACTTGAGTATTAACATTTTGTTTTATTATTTTTAAAGAAAACTTACAGATCATAGCAAGTCACAGTCCAATTGCAAGCAACAGACCAATAGATCACAAACCAAGAATGCAAATTCCACACTACTTAATTGAATTCATAGTGTAAAATATATCACTTACCCATTTATTCACAGAAGATTTAGTTGTTGCAACCCAAAGTGCTGGAGGAGGATCAGCTGATCTATCAAGTTCCATCTAAATAATGAAACCATAGATGCTTTCAGCCATACTTAACTTAATTTTGCTCTGGGGACACACACAGCTTATATACTGGCTTTCCTTGTGAATATATTCTATTGGCTTAGAATATATCTACACATATACCCATGGTTTCTGCTTCAATCACACACTTTTTACCCCTACATGTTCCAATGTCATGTCATCTAGAGTTACAGACAATAAAATGTTTCCAATCAGCACTCTCTTCAAAAGCAGTCTTCTCAGAAGACTCAAACTTGTGCATGTAGTTTTCTCCAGTTAAGATAAAAATCTTTCAATGCTCAAAATAATCCCATGATCAATCTTCCTACTGGTTCCCACAATTATGCACAATATTCTAATAGAGTCTTGTCCATATAGCGTACTTCAAAGAAACATCCATTTTTATCTAAAGCCTTGACAATGCTGCCTTTGTTTCTTAAAACTGCGCTAAAGCCTAGTAAAAACAACTTCTCATGTTTGAATTATATTCAATGTCAGGAATATCTGAATTTATATATTTTAGGTTGCAGCTAGACATTTCTTCAGATAATTCAGTTTCATATGTAATTTAGGAGACAAAGCCAATATACTAGAGATGCGATATACTAAACACTTGTTACTCAGGTAAGAATGTGCAACACACATTGTTTTAACAATACATACCTGAAGACACTGTTTCATTAGACAACATGCAATATATAATTCTGTGTTTCTAATTTCTAAATTAATTGTTCACGCTAGTGTTTTAAAGCCGTTCTAGTAGAGGAAATTTCAAGTTGTTACTCAAATGCGTATTAAATGTTTGAAATATATGCTGAAGTTAATCCACGAGACTTCAAACTGTTGCAAAAAAATTCTACCACATGCATCAAGACACAGCTAAAGATTTTATTTCGTTTGATGATAATCAACATTTGATGATTTAACTTTTTTTTTTTTAAATCACAACTTCCGATCAAAATATTCTCTTTATAAGAACTTGCTTGCTTTGTAACGGAAAGAACACTAGCAACATTTAAAAATCTGCAGGCTTTTCATATAATCCAAAATTCCAAGACTTCCGATTCTAGCCAACAATTAGAAATGGTTACACATTCTGGACTGGTCAGCCTTAAGAAAACTCAGGGAGGATCTCAATGTGTATAAATACCTCAAGAAAGAGCACAAAGAGACCAGAGTCAGGCTCTCCTCAGTGGTACCCAGTGCCATGACAAGCAGCAATGGGCAAAAAAACAAAAAACAAGAGATTCGCTCTGAACAAAAGGATTTATTCATTTATTATTTTACTGCGAGGGTGACCAATTACTGGAACAGGTTGCCCAGGGAGGTTGTGGAATCTCCCTCTTTGGAGATTGCAAAAGCTGTCTGGAATTGGTCCTGGGCAACTGGCGGTCCTGCTTGAGCTGGGGGGTTGGACAAGATGATTTCCCAGAGGTACCTTCTAAGCTCAACCAGTCTGTTATTCTGTGAAGCAAAATCAGTTACCTTAAGAACTGGTGCCTTTTCTTCACAGATAAGTACACGAATATCAGGATTTCGTAAATCTGTACAATAAA
The DNA here is from genome assembly GCF_964211825.1 of Aythya ferina. Classification (NCBI taxonomy): domain Eukaryota; kingdom Metazoa; phylum Chordata; class Aves; order Anseriformes; family Anatidae; genus Aythya; species Aythya ferina. Next base: position 5,977,672 of record NC_140297.1, read on the forward strand.
TCTTCCTGTCTCTTCCTCCTGAATAAACATGAGTGAAGGCTTCATTGACCTGCAGAGCCCAAACACCTTCATCATGGACTCGATATGTGGCTATACATCTCTGCTGGCCAAGGGACCACAGACGGATAGTCCCATCGGAACTGCCTGAAAGACACTGAGCAACAATTATTGTACTTAAATCAAGCAAGTATTTCGGTATTTTTTTTCTCTTCCATAAAGATCTTTTATAATTCTAACTTTTTTTTTTTTTCTTCCAGCAAGACAATGCTAAATGAAGACTGGCAGTTAGCAACTCTAGTCACAATTTCCAGACATTTTGTATCAACCACCACCCCATACCTAGATGGACCTCATCCACTGACAACCCTTAATCACTCAATATCTTTCAAATTCTTGTTAGGCTATCTCCTGTAGCCTACAATATAAATCAGCTACTGAAAAGGCTAATGACATATCTGTGTTCTGTGAGATGCCTTTGCCTCAAACAAAAGCACATACCTGGGTGCCATCTCTGTTCAACAACAAAGCTTTTACGTTGTCCGTGTGCCCTTTGAGTTTCATTAGTTTAGCACAAGTTCTTGGATCCCACACCCTTAGAACCTACATAGACACAGGATAACTGCATTAACATTCTTTCCACCAATGCATTTCCTCTACAGAAAATTAAGTCTTCCTGAACAAAGTGACCCTTATTCTCAACATGCACACATCCATCACCAAAAGCACATTTCATTAGAACAGGTTATACATGACTAGATCTTGTGCACCTCTTATAATCAGATGGGATTTTCTTCCCTCGATCGTAATTGCATTTGTTCTGGCTTTTTCTGTCATCTTCTTGAGACATTAAGGAATGGAAATGACTGGAAGCAAGATAGCATGATGTGGGGAAAGCAGAAAAAGATTCTGAGAATCCTCTCAGATGCCTGACTGGCATTTTCATTTCCGTATTGACTTGGAAATAAAATTCTCTCAAGATCAGATTAGGAAAAAAAATATTAGGGAGAACTTTAGGGTATTTTACCTTTCATTAAAACAAAAAGCATGGTCTCTCTCTTGGAAACGTTTAACTTCATTATCCCATTTCATTTCCCAACACTGCAGGGCCTTACATGTTGCTGTACCGTTTCCTTCTTACATGTGGCACATGCTTCAGTTTGTATAATCATCTGAGTATAATTATCTAATACGCCCCCAAAATCAGAGCTGTTATGGTGAAATTTAATGATCCTTGATATAGAGAGGTCTAGAGTTAGATGATGTATTAAAGCTATGCAGATAACTTATATATTTTTATACTGAGGTGGGTATTTGTATCCTACACTTCAACTTTTGCTTAAAAAAACAAACAAACAAAAAAGTGTCTACTTTCACTATTTAATACATTAAAGCTCCTACAGATGTGAAACTGAAAATGAATAAAATTGTCTCTTTTCTTTACATTAAAACATGAACTGATGCAGAACATGCCTTAATAGATTTTTGCTTACCTTTTCAGTGGACCCTGATACAATAACTGTTCCCATCTGATTCATTGCAAGGCTGTAGATAGAGTCTTTGTTCCCACTCAGGGAAGAAGCTATTTCAAAATAAAAAGTTAACATTTTCAATTTTAATGCTGTCATTTAAAAACATTCAGTCAAAAATGCTACCTGTTTCAGACCCAAAAGCAATTTGGCCTACGAAAATACTGCCACCATACCCCATATATGGGGATCCTTCAAAAAAAGGGAAGACTGTAGACAGCATAATCCTACAAAAGCACCACTATGATTATCAATCTAGCACTATATAAAAACAGAGTAACCCCTTGGATTTACGGCAACTACAATCCTGCTGTCTTTTTGGCACAACAATTCAGTGCAGGGTGCTATTGCTGTTTCCAACTACTTCATTAGAGAATGGTACTTCTAAGTGATCACATGACAACTTAGTGTTTGGATTAATGTGCAGAAATTTTTCCAAGCCAAGCAGCAGTAAAATTCTACATTATAAATTAAAGACTGTTCTCTGAGTTCAGTGGAGATGCATTAGTAAACTTTCACTGCAGTATTGAAACATGTTACTCAGGCATGGATACTACCTTTTTATTTGAGAAAACCAAATGGAAACTCTTTAGCATCACAACTACCTGTAAAGGACTGTGGTGATCATCAGAGCTCAGGAATTCTGTACCATCTAGCATAGTCTAGTTTTGGATTAAAGCACCAATCCCTCAACTGAGAAAAGCACAGTCACAGCAGATGAAAATCTATTCAGGGAGCAGCAAGAGGCATTTCAGCAAGCTTCAAAGATTCAAAACCATACCATTGGTATGCCAAAAAAACTAAGACAGCACCAAACTATACCATCAGCAAAAACGTGAAATTTTATATAGTGATTTACACTATCCATGACCTGTATCATAAATATTTTGTCAGGGAAAGAATTGTGCAGCTTTACTTCAGAGTCCTCTTAACCATTAGCTGTAGCTATCTAAATTTGAGCTGTCAAATGAAATCGAATACACGTGGCCAAAATTGGTAATAGTCTTCAATTGTTCCCAGATAATAGCTGAACGTAAAAAGCAGTACTAAAAACGTTTGAAGGTTAGCACACTGTCCAACAACCATACAATTTATACAAGGCTTTAAATCTACCTCTACAGAGTTATCACAGGCAGGAGAACATCAGGAACAAAAGAAAGAATCTAAACGCTCAAAAACAATCTCTGTGGGACAAAGAGCAAAGCTTACTCCTTGCTGTTCTGGAAAGGACTAACTCTCAAGAGCAAAATTTCTCCACCTAATTTAAACTGTCATTCTCCTGATTTGAGACACTCTTTAAAATTAAGTTTCCTTTTTATGTTGGCTTGTGTACATTGCTTCCCTGTAATCAGACAGAAAATTAAACCACAAATAAAATCTTCACTTAGACTCTGTGGAAATCACTTGTGTTTGAAAGGACTGAGGAAAACCAGCTTGTCTAGGACATATACTGTGTTCTTCCCAACAGAAGCACTCTTAGTTGGCAGCACTGTACTTACAAAGAAAAACCACCCCCTGCCTCCTTCTCTTCCCTCTCCCTAATGAAGCACTACTGCTCTAGCTCCAGAAATGCCAATTTATTCCTGCTATCTCAGAAGTACTGTCTCCACTTCGTTTTCATCTTGTGCTCAAAACAGTACTCCCTGTCTCCCAATTATGATTCACTTGGATCATTTGGGCTCTGTATCACCATAGCAACGTTTAAGACACCTATTTTTTCTCCACAACTAAGTTTTCCCATGAACAAGCAAATAAATTCTTTCTTCCTATACTCCCTGTCCAACCAGAAAATAGTACGTTTTAAAGTTATCAGCAAAGTTCGGTGATAAAACACTTTCAGTAATAGCAGACTTCTGGGGAATAATACATATATCTGTTTGGTTATGTGCAGTCATGTGTCATCCTACTACTACTTAGCAGTCCAAAACACCTCACTAGAAGCCCTCTCTCTCCTGAAGGCTACACAAACATGTCAGCATAAGTTTATACCTGAATTAAAGTCCTGTAGACAGGAAAAAAAAAAAAGCAAAACTGACAGTTCTGCCCACCATCTTTCATTTTCAAAGCTAACAAACCCTGAAATATAGCCTACCTTTCAGAATCAGATAAAACCATAATTCGAAAGAAAACCACACCAAAGCAATGAGATGCCTGCTTTTTATTTACATGACCACATACTTTTCCTGAGAATTCTTCATTTGCCTGTTGTGCCAATTCCAAATTTTAGCTTTGCAGACTTTTTTTTTTTTTTCCTTTGAGTTATTCCTAACCTATGAATGACTAGGCAAATGGTCTTGTTTAGGAAATTTAAGTGAGGTAGTGTGGCAAGATAAGGTCTTTGCCAATGCATTCAGCTGAAACTTGACTACTGTTTAAACATGTATCAAACATTAAACATAAAACAAGAGAGATCACTCACTTGGAACTGCATTTTTCCAAACTTCCTACAGACAACAAAGCACATCATTGTCAAACTAGATGCCTTACCACAAAACTCAAGTTCTGTAAGAGCCAATGCAAAGCAGGATGCTGACGACCCAGATTTGTGTTACTCATTCAAGCAACTTACTATATCTGAACTTGAAGACTGGTGTTATGCTTCCCAGAAGAGAAACTTAACCAGCTCTATGCTAACTATTCCAAAGAAGTGATATTGAAACTGCTGTCTGGGGAAAAAAAATCTCATATTTTACTGCCATGTCTTTACTGGGACAGAGAAGAAGGACCAGAGCATTCTTAAAAGATAATGATGAAATTAAGGATTAACCCTGATGGAAAATCTACCAACATTTTCCCCTTGCCTTCTAATATTTAACTAGTGATTAGATCTCACTACTACACTATCCCTGCACGCAACCAGTGCTTCAACACCACCCACAACTGCAGGAATTTATATCTAAATGTATCTAGTAACTTTATTCTTCAGACAGATGCATTTGATAAATTTATCAAGTTCTGCTTTAGGGTATGTGCTGCATTTGTTGCAGCACCTAAATAAATACACAAAATACATCACAGAAATTTTCCCTCAAGCTATTTCTTGGTATGTTTTCTGTATATCATATTTTGTTTTACTCAAGGAGCAAAAAGCTTGTCAGGCTAAAGCTCTATTAAATTTCAATGAACAGCAGCTCGTTACATTTCAGGAGAAAATGTTCAAAGAGACCTGTCCTCTATTCCGAATACCATGACTGGTGGCTGCTCTAGATTTTCAGCTATTACATAATGCAACAAATGGGCTGAGTACGTATTAAAAAAAAAACACTAAAGATTCTTGCCTTTTTTTTGGTACGCACAGAAACTGGTATATATAGTCTTAAAATGATCACACAGATTATGCTACTCAAAGTACATTGCATTTGCCTCCCCTCCCTAGGTACCTACTTGTGACAGTGTTATTTGAGGCAGTCAGTGCTGTTAGAGTATTTACATCCCAGAGGAATATCTGTCTGTCCAGCCCAGCAGATGCTACCAGTTCTTTATCTTTTGCATATGCTAAGGCTTTCACATAATCCTACAACAAAGTATAACAACATGAGTCAACAATGTTATCCATTTGAAGTCTACATCATAATATTTAAAAGACTGTCAGTAAAATAGAGTAGTTGCAGATAATGTTTTTCACCTTATGCGTCCTTAGTGTTGACATGCAAAATCCCTTATGTGCATTCCACACTTTAACAGTAGTATCTGAAGAAGCAGATATCACTAGATTGGAAAAAATAAAAAGAGTAAACTTCAAAGGCTTATTACATTAGAAAATGCCTGCACTATTCTTTAATTTTCTTTTCAAATGATTAAATGAAAATTGAAATATATATATGTGATTTATTTAAACATGTGCTTATATTATTTTTAGTACACTTACAACACATCACAGAAATTTTACATGCTAAGACAAGACGTAAAACCACAGAAGCAGTGGATAATAAAGTTTTATACATAATTTCTGAGTATTTAGTTTTTAAATATTTTAATACTCACATGTTTTACCATTGCAGCACAGTACAATATCATTTACCCAATCTGTGTGATGTTCCATAGATGCTATATATGGGTCTTGCTGGAAATTTAAAAAAAAAGTTTGTAAGATCTCTTCATGAATGGAAAAGCTGACACAACTATCAGATCCTGTTGTGACATTTTCAACCTTCAAATGGATTGAAAGTTCCCTGATTGAAGTTGCTTGAAGTTACTGTTCCAGGTTTTGTTTTGTTTTTCAATGCAAGATATCAAAGTGGTTTTCAGTGGAATTCCTAAACATTTTAAACTCTCAGTCCTACCTCATATATCATTTCACCTTAAAGTGTCTGGTTTTGTATCTTGTATGTACAGGAAAACTTACAACCAAAACAGCAGGGCCTGCCAAGCTAATTATTTCTGCATTTACGGGATCAGACTTGTTCTGCTGTAAAAAGTAACAGAACAACCAAAACACAATACAAGATCTCTCAGGATCTCTCCAAGTCATGAACTTTCTGAAGCTTTACTTCCTGCGTCTTTCAGATGGAAGCTCTGATTTCAGGTTTGTAACACTCACCTTTTGTTCAGTTGGACCCATATGAGGGGACCAACCAACTGGAGAGCAGCTTGGCAGAAAAAAAAAATAAACAGTGGGTCCTTGTGGACACCTCTCTGAACATGAAAGTGTGACCTTCTGCAAAGAAAGCTAATGGTATCTTTGGCTGCATTAGGCAAAGCACTGCCAGCAGATGGAGGGCAGTAATCCTTCCCCTCTGCTCAGCACTGGTGAGGCCATACCAAGAGAACTGGGTCCAGTTTGGGGCTCCCCAGTGCAAGAGAAACACAGATGTAGCCAAGAGAGTCCAGCAAAAGACTACCAAGATGAGTAAGGGACTGGAACATCTCACCTTTGAGGAAAGGCTGAGAGAGCCAGGACTGTTTAGCATAAAATTTTAATAAATTTACTTTAGTTAGAAGATCAAATGCAATGGTGAAAGAAAGCGGAACCAATAGGATCTGATCAATGGTTCCTCTTCTACTTGCAAGTAAAGATAATAGTAAAGGGGAGGTGATGACTGAAGGTCATCTCAAAATAAAAGAATATACCAAACAATCCATTGAAAAGTTCACTCAAAATTAACATGATATGCATAGTCCTAGTGATTGTTCTTCTGTCATCTTTATCACTGAAAATGACAGCATTCTGTATTTATCTCAGCTCTAACTAATTCTTTGGCCCACGTATTGGTTTGTAACATCCCACATATTTTGTTACAATATGAATAATATCAAAAGGACTGACAGCTGTTAATTAAACAATATTGTTAATAAACAGTAACAGGTGTATACATGTAGGCAGCTTACTAGCACAATAAGTCAAAAAAAAGGGGAGATTTAAGACTGACAAATTCTTTTGGCTTACCTTGTGCTGATTGACACTCCATATCCTTATAATAGAGTCTCGGCCTGCTGTGAAGAGTCTATTTAATGCTGGATCCAGCTGAAGTGCATTTACCCCATTTCGGTTATATTTCTCCACCTCATCTCTAATCACATAGGAGACCTAAAAGACATTCACACAAATCTGATTATGGTATTAGGATATTGACTTGGCCACAAAATGCTACCATCTAATTTCATTCTTGTAAGGTTCTCAGGTAGAAAATATGAAGAGCTTTAAAAGCATTTAATGAGACTGTCAGTTCAAGAGTTACCATCACTCTTGGTCATTTTTTCCCCCCACGGAAAATGGGGAAGAATCATAAAGAATACGTTAGCAGTCCTAGATACGGAGTCCAAAGGACTGTTTAAGCATTTTAACTCAAGCTTATACTACAAGAATCCTTAGTTCAGTTCCCTGCTCTGCATGGATACGCTGGGTGATCCCAGACAACACAATGAGTTCATGTCTCATTTTCTAAGCTGGTTTCATAGCTTCCAAAGCTGGGATGATTGTGTTTTCCAGACTCACAGGGGAGAGGATACAACCACTGAGGATTACATAGCACTGAAAAAAATGCAGGTACAAATCCTATGTATCCCAGATATCGCTATTAGTAGTGTGATACTTTAAGGACAGTATTCTGACCTTTTTTTTTTAAAAACAAAACAAAACAAAACAAAACAAAAAAAAAACTACCTCCTTTCTAACCTAGTAAGAAGCATAAATATTTACTGTTCATTTACTGTTCTTTCCATCAGAGAAATTATTCTTTCAGTTTCATTCTTTCTGCACTTCACAGCATGGAGTGCATAGGTCATTTCTTTGTTTTGTTTAGAAACATCAAATGGCAATCTGAGGAGATAAACTGCAAGGGCTACAGCTCTCTCCACTATTACTGTGAAGTAAATGCAATTACGAGGCATTGTAGACTCTTCAGAGCTCTCCCATTCACATCACGCTGCCTCTTTTCTCAGCACTTACACAGGATTTGCGTAGTACTAGGAGGAAAGCCCTCACACTTGGAGAAAAGGAGGGGAAACCGACATCTATGCTTCTTCCCAGATTCTATACAACAGTCACATCAGTGTAAAATTTTAAGGTTACCAGAATCCAACCTGCCAGCAACAGGAATCATTTGGATACATAACTATCAGTGTTTTGAAAACACTTTGAAGGAGTAGTCTTCAACCAGAGTGGTTATTAGCTCTAGAAGTCCAATAACTGCATTATAGCAGTACAAAGAAAATGTTTTCCAAATCGTTCTCAATTATGCAAAATATAACTAAGAAATTGAACAAAATTTTCAGTGATCCACATCACTGAAGAAACATTGTACACCATCTCAGACTCTATACCACAAGGACTGACAGGTCAATTAGGTGAATACATCCTCAGCTGAGTTCTGTTACTCCGTGCAGCACAGGGAGAAACCTGCTGTTTCTGACAACCACGCATCCAGTCCTATTTTCTCTGTGTTAGAAGCAGCTGCCAACAGCTCTGTTGATCAACTGGAGAATCAGAATTAGGGCCTCATGAGTCCTTGTGCTGCAATACTCTCCATCACTATTCCACCAGTCCATTTACTACACTTAATCTGTTTTGTCCCAATACTCTTAAAAGCGCTTCTGGCTCAGTGCTTGGTAGCCACTCACAGTCCTTGCAGAGTCACAGCTCTTCCTCTCAGTTTCAGATTGCATCCTGACTTCCAACACCCTCAGATTCTCCTGCCCATTCCAGACTCATCCACAATGTTCTTGCCATCCATACTTAAGTCTCCACCTACACTGCTTAGGGAGAGGACAGTAAAGCACACCTAATAGAGTCATGGTAAAACACATCAAATACTTGAAGTGGTTCTTACTGATGGATCTTAGGAAGAACTTCTTTACCAAAAGGGTTGTTAGACATTGGAACAGGCTGCCCAGGGAAGTGGTGGAGTCACCATCCCTGGAAGTCTTTAAAAGACGTTTAGATGTAGAGCTTAGGGATATGGTTTAGTGGGGACTGTTAGTGTTAGGTCAGAGGTTGGACTCGATGATCTTGAGGTCTCTTCCAACCTAGAAATTCTGTGATTCTGTATAAAGCAAGATGTTTATGCTACTCCTCACCTGGCCTTAATAACATGACAGCTATGTTGTTAAAAGTCTGCTTGAATAAAAGAATGTTAGGAACAAAGTCAAGGTCTAACTCCATACAAAACTCAAACCAAAGAGATGGTTATCAAATTCACGCTACTTTCAAACTATTTGGATAAATGCAATGAAAACATTCAGTTAAAAACACTAAGCACAAGCAGATAAACACAACTTAGTGACAGCTAGAAAGAATACAGAACCTAAAGATCAGTAGATCAGATTTGTTGTTCACTACTAGTGTGAAAATCTTTTTGAAATGCACTGACGGAGTGAAGAGCAGCAGAGGTTCTTCAGCTGTTGCTCCTCCAAACAGCTAGCAGGACAGCTTTTTTTGACAGATCCCATTTTTGGATTTGTTCCTCTTCTGTCAATTATCCCCGGGATTTGTTATATTTTCAGGTATGAATCAAGATTTCTCTCTTTATTCCATTCATAAAGAAGACTGTCAAACCAGATTGGTCACCTGTATTGGGTTTACACAGCACGGGTTTGGTTGCTGCAGGCTCAGTTCAGGAAGGACAGCATCCCGTGGGAGGGACCCCGCATGGAGCAGGGGCAGAGAGGGGCCATGAGGGAGCGGTGGGGACAAAGCCTCAGGGACTGACTGCAGCCCCCAGTCCCTGTGCTGCTCATGGGGAAGAAGGAAAAGAGGGTGGTTTTAGTTTGCCTTCAGTTTCTCACTGCTCTAGTCTGTTAGCAATAGGCGATAAATTACATTAATCTCCCTACTTTGCGTCTGTTTTGCCCATCATGGTAATTGGTAGATGCTCTCCCTGTCCTTATCCCAACCCTTGCGCTCTTTCCATTGTGTTTTCTCCCCCTTTTCCTTTGAGGAGAGAAAATGAGAGCAGCTGTGGTGGACTTGGCTGCACAGCAGAGTTAAACCACCACATCACCCAAACTTTTTAAGGAGCTTTTTGCTCATAATAATGTTACTTTCTTGATCTTCACTAACAGTGAAGAACGGTCATATGGATTAGATGTAGTAAAATAATTTTCACTTTCATCAGTAACGGAGTTTGTGTAACTATTAAACTTCCATCCAAATGACCTTGAAACTGGCTGTTGGGTTAATTGGGTGTTTTCTTCCTGATGTTTTGGCCATGATGAGAAGACTGACTATGGTTTTTAGCCACCAGCTGTAATGAAACACTCAACAGAATTTATTTAGTCTTTTTAATCACTTCCACATGCCAACAAAACACACAGTATACACACTGCTCAACAAAAAATAACCTCACAGGACATTTGCATGCCTGAAGCATCCAGACCTGTATTCAAACAGTTAATTAGATAATAACAAAATATATAATAGAAATAAGGCTTCCATAAAAACCGCTGAAAGGGTGCTGAAATGCTTCTCAAAACAGGGAAAATAAAATGGATCAATAAAAATGACAACATGATTTAAAACACCCAACAGTTGTTTAAGACTGGTGGACAGCAGGCAAGTTAACTAAGATGAACAGAGGAAGATTGCTGGTAATCCACACAGTTCTCCTTATAACCTAATTTTTGAGAAGGTCTGCTTTTTTTTTTTTTTAATTGGACTGCCATTAAATATAGAAATAGAACAACTATTAGTAAATACAGTAAATACAATAAATATGAAGTAAATATTCAAGTATATATTTCTGTGCACGTGCACATAAATGCAACAGGTTTCTGCTACGGTAAACTTCACCCCAACCCACACAATACACATCTTTTTCCGCCCCCGATGAAGTCCTGTATTGTGTCTGTAGAGTTGTGAAGGTCACCAGGAAGTTACGACCAACATCACCTGGGAGAGGCTTCAAACAGAGCCGACCGCGAGCACATTATTGCCTGGTTCACTGCGCTGATTCACAAAGGAGGCTTCAAACCACAAAGATAATGATTATGATACAGATTTAGTTGTGTTAACTGCCATGATGTTCCAGAAGGGGCAAGATGGGATACGAAATACTGTACCACTGACCAAGGCTTCTTGCATTTGTACTGCCATAGTATTTATAAGCTGCCATCATGAATAACAAGCTTTCACTGCAGTAGACACTGAAAAAAACATTACAAGGTGATGGACCTTCGTTGTAAACAATTTATGGGATCCAGTAGCCTAAACGGATCAGGACTAGGCATTTTAACAACTAAGAGCTCCAGAGATAAAACTAGTGTCCACAGATACGTTTCAGGACACAAGGCCACGTGAAGTTCTTACAGGACCTGTGATGGATCTCCTTCATGCGTGAGTATCAACTAATTTGAAATCTTACTACCCTAGTTAAATTACATGTTTTATAACATATTTTCTTAATGGGTGGGTAAAATGTGCTTTTAAACATACCAGTACTCCATCATGGTGGAATAAGAAGCAAACAGGCAACGTCTGATAGCATGTGTTCCCCACGTGTAAGTAGAGGGAAAATCTCAGACACAGATGCTAACGTAGACAATTAAAAAAAATGGTATTTTTCTAAATCCCTGGAAGGATTCCACAACTACCATCAACTGCATTAGAAAGTGAGAGAAGAAGTAGTCACCCACCAAGAAAAATATATATTTCTTTAGCATCTTGGTAGAGCAGATGATATTCCTTAAAATAAGTTTTTAAAACTAAGAACATATTGATATTTGAATTTTCAGAGGTTCCAGCCCCTAGAATAGAAGTCACGTATTAAGAAGTTCATCTTATCCTTCTGCAATGATTCAACCTACTGGGTATACTTTTGCTTAAGAACTAGATATAACATATACACGTATATAATCTAATAAATCACAGCATACAAAATCTATGGTGCTTTTAGTAAATTCTACCAGTCCAAAGAAAAATAAGTAGCTGAAATATTTAGAAATACTTCTTTTTTTTTTTCCTTTCACTACTTTCCACTGGCTGCCATGTAGTATAAGCACATAGATATGACAAAATCAGTGCAAAAATCTTCTCTGTGCAGGACTTAGTGATAAAATACTTAAAAGTGAGTCAATTTCATAACCAAGATACTGATCCGAGTCACTCACATCTAAATTCAACTGTTGTGTCATGGGGTTTTGAGCACATGGGCAAATTCATCCTGCCCAGGCAGCAGGATTGGGAGAGCAGTCACAAAGCAGCCCCTCAAGGGCAGCTGCTTTAAGCCACCTGCTGAGAAGTGGCTTCATCTTGAATTAATTCACAGCAACACACCTGAAAGCCACAGCACACCGCCAACTGCTTCTCACAGAGCGTTGGCTGCTGCTCCCACACCCCTGCGCCCTCATTCCCTCCTGAACTAAGGTGACCTTACCACTGCAACCCTCATACACGCATAACCAAGCTCAAGCAGCACAAACAGCCTTCCACAGCCCATTTCCAATGCCCGACTTACATTTAAATAATTACACTTCTTACCTTTATTTATGCATGGAATTTATTTTGAGGCCTGCAACACTTAGTCTGATTGAGCCCTTCTAAACATAAAATTACACACAGAAGCGTCCTAAACTGATGTTTTGGATGGTTCTGCTGACCAGCAGAACAGGTGCATCAAAGATAATAGTTCAGATTTCCATAAACTTCAACCAGTTCTCATGTCACGTAAAGAATCAGGTTCCTCCATGCCCAAGAGGTGTTTTTCTAAAAAGCATCTTCCCCTAGCCTCGTTGATTTGGAAGAAATCGCTCTCCCCCTGTCTCGCTTGATGTAGCAGCACCCTAAACACTCAGCCATTGGGAAGCAAAATAAATTGTTAATGGTTTTAACTTTTCATCAGGAGCCAATGGATACATGAGCCACTTAGAAATCCATTACGTGGCCAAAATTCTCTATCTAACCGAGTAAGTGAAATAATATGAGTGCAATAAAATACCTAGCTTTGACTCAAGGCTTTAGTTACATTATATGCATATGTAAAGTTATTCTCTGCTGATTTAGACTTAATATGTGCTGTCTGAAGCCCAGATCAGCAGAGCAGTACGTGAAGTAAAAATCATCAAGTAACACAATGACAGCAGAAAAGGGGACATCATGGATCAGCACAGAAACACCTTTAAATACACATTTTTGAGCTAAACACTGTTTGGAAGAGTGTAGCAGTCAACATAGAAACAACATACTCTTTGATACATGCTGCTCTCAGGGAAATAATGTTTCAGAAAGAAGTAGGGATACATCAAATACATAACTAGTTATAATAAACCCCCCACCTTAGGAGGTTCATCTGGAAGAACTTGTATATGGCACAGACAAGATCAATAAAAGGGATATTATATTTTGGATTCTTTGTATTTTAAACAATGCCAGCAAGCTTTTTTTAAAAAAAAAATTTGGAAGGGCAAGGGAATTTTTTATATGTTTTTTATATATCGTCTGCTTTTCTTAACCACAAAAACCACTAAAAGCTAGAAAAGGTAACGCTTTTCCTCCTTGAGACAAAACAGGAATGATGCCTTCGACCACTGAACTGACCTCTGGAAGGATGCTATTTCAGGCTTAATCAGTATTTTCTTTTGATAGATAGAATGGATCGGAAGAGTTGAAACTTGCACTTGCCGTTAGAGGCAGGCAGCTTTACATATCAATAAAACCGTAAACCCTTCCCATATTGAGAAGCGTAAAACTATCTAAAGTGTTGGTAGCATGCCAGACAACAAAAAAATGAAGTTAAGGACCGTAATAAACACACTTTCACGGTTTTTACTGTTAAAAAATGCTTACGGGGGAGCTGACAAGGGGCAGCTGAGCGCCTCCCTCACTTGCCTCTCCCACCCCAAAGCAGCCACCCCAAACCCCGGCACCGAGCCTCCCCTTTCCCCTCAGCATTTCGGACAGCCACCAGGAGCCTCGTTTGCGGGGCAGAGCCCCCAAAGAGCCCCTTTCCCCTCTCCCCACGGCGCTCAGCCGTCTCTACACCCCCGGGGGGGCCCACCCGGGCCCACCCGGGCCCACCCCGGCCGCCCCGTCCCGCCGCGGGCCCCACCTGCACTTTCCGCCGCCCCGCCGTGTTCTGCCGGTGATGCGCCGCCATCTTGCATGTTGACACTCTGACGTCACTTCCGAGGAGGGCGAGCCGGACCGGAAGCCGCTTTCCTTCCCCCCCCCTCCTCTCCTCTCCTCTCCCCGAGCCCGCGCGCTGAGGCGAGGAGGGGCGGGGCTTGCGGCGGAGGCGTTGCTAAGGAGACCGGAGGGGGCGGGGTCAGGGGGGAGGGGGCGGGGCAAAATCTCCCGCTTCGTCCCTGCCCTCCTTGCGCCATTTTGTGCCTGCAGTGGGCGATGTCCCGCCCTTCCTAAAATCACACAGTCACACAGTCCTACAATCATATAATCACAGAATTATAATCATTAAGGTTGGAAAAGCCCTCCAGGATCATCTGGTCCAACCACCCCCTTCCACCAATGTCACCACTAAGCCATGTCCCCAAGCACCACGTCCAACCTCTCCTTGAACACCCCCAGGCACGGTGATTCCACCACCTCCCTGGGCAACCTGTGCCAATGCCTGACTGCGCTTTCTGAGCAGAAATGTCTCCTCATTTCCAACCTGAACCTTCCCTGGCGCAACTTGAGGCCATTCCCTTAGTCCTATCCCTGGTTATCTCCCCACCCCTTCCTTTCAGGCAGTTGCAGAGAGCAATGAGGTCTCCCCTGAGCCTTCTCTTCTCCAGACCAAACACTCCCAGTTCCCTTAGAAGCTCCTCACAGGACTTGTGTTCCTGGCCCTTCATCAGCTTCATAGCCTTTCTATGGACACACTCCAGGGCCTCAGTGTCCTTCTTGTACTGAGGGGCCCAAAACCAAACACAGCACTTGAGGTGCAGCCTTAGCAGAGCAGAGTACAAGGGGACAATCACCTCCCTGCTCCTGTGGGTTGCACCATTCCTGCTACCAGCCAGGATGCCCTTGGTCTTCTTGTCCACCTGTGCACACTGCTGGCTCATGTTGAGGCGACCATCAATCAGCACCCCCAGATCCTTTTCCTCTGCACAGCTTTCCAGCAACTCTACACCAAGCCTGTAGCACTGCATGGGGCTGTTGCAGCCAAAGTGCAGGACCCGGCACTTAGCCATGTGGGACCTCATCCTACTGGCCTCTGCACATTGACCCAACATGTTCAGATCCCTGTACAGGGTCTTCCTACACTCTGGCAGATCAACACTTCCACCAGCTTGGTGTCATCTGCAAACTTACTGCGGGTATACTCAATTCCCTCATCCAAGTCTTCAAAATATTAAAGAAGATGGGCTCCAACATTAATCCCTGGGGAACACCACTGGTGACTGGTCACCAGCTGGATTTCACTCCGTTCACCACTACTCTCTGGGCTTGGCCGTCCAGCTAGTTTTTAACCCAGCAAAGAGTGTACCTGTCCAAGCCATGGCTGCCAACTTCTCCAGGAGAATACTGCAGGAGACTATGTCAAAGAGTCTCCAAGGACCGTGTCAAGGACTGTTTCCTTGACCATAGGGCCACCTCCTCACCTGCGTTGCTGCTCCCTGCTTATTTTATTTATTTATTTATTTATTTAATTTCCATGCAGTGTGGTAGCCTAAGAGCCATGTTTTTATCCCTGGGAAAGCCCCAGAGGCCATGGCTGCGGGTTGAGTTCTTTTTCCCAGTCTGGAGGTCTCTGCTTGGGGCTGAGGTGCTCACCCAAGGCTGGTGCCATGTCCCAGCCCTGAGGGGCTCCAGCTCCAGCTCACCGGCAGCACTTCTGAGGTGCTGGAGGCTTTTCGCACACCCTTCATGGTTCTCAGATCCAAAGCCAAGGTCCAAAGTAAGAGTCTGTGGTGGGGGACAAGTGTTTAGCCCCCGTTTAAGTCTTTCCCAATGATGGGAAAGACTCGTCTGTCTTCCCTAGAGAGACGTGGAAGATCATATTGTTTTTTCTAAGGTGAAAATAGTTCCTGAAGTTGTGAGATTATGGCTGTATGAAGTTCTACACTGACTTTGAGAGATACGCCTCCCAGTTTTAAAGCATCTCTTTGGCACTTAAACCATTAGTGCATCAAGTGTTGGGTTGCAGCAGTAACTATATTCTGGTTAAAGATCTGTACAGAATTGTGTATAGGGCTGTGTTCTTGGAAGGCATTTTTTTACACTGATTGCTTCATTATGGTAGAACTGTAAACAGTAAAGGAACTGGTGAATTGGATGGAGGATTGGTAATAGGTAATGACAAAAATTTACCATGAAAAAAGATGGGTAAAGGGGTAAGTGGAAAATATATATTTTCATATATTCACGTTCATTTATTGTTGATTATAGCCATAACCAGAAAATTCAATGGCCATTCACTGATGGTAATATAAACTTGCTTATCTTGATATAGATCACATTTTCTAGCATTGCTGAGTGCACTGTGTCACCATCACAACTGCAAGTGGAGGCTAAGGTTCTGAAATGAGATCTGCCTTGACCAAAGCCCTTCCTTAACTGCAGTATTTCTACTATTTTGTGCTATTACAGCAGTGCAAAGTATATGATTCAAAGCATTTAAGACAAATATGGAAAAGTTTTATTGTTGAACACAATTTTCTCTTAGATAAAATTAAGGCTTTATTTTATTACTTATTTATTTTGAAACAAGAATTTAGTTGTGTACTAGCTTCAGACTAACGGTAATTATCAGAGCATTTCAGATGCTGATATGCATCGCCTATGTAATCTTAATGGACTGTGGACTAAACAAAGAAGTTTTCAGCTTAAATAAATTCTGAGCCAAGTGCCTTACTACCTTTCAGTATGCATTAGTCCATTATGAGGTTTGAGATTCTTTTCACAGAACAATAATTTTCACACATACTTCAATTTCTCTCTTTACGTTTCTCTTAAAGATATTTACGTTTGTTTATGATTTTTCTGTTACTCTGAAAAAATAAATGGAATAATTTAATTCATAAACCCTACTAATCATAATCGCAAGTAGATTATTCACTTGCTAGAGTTAATCTTCATATTATGTCTTCAAGGGCAATCTTCTTGCTTTGTATATTTACTTTAAAATTAGATTTGTTTATAGACTGAGGACCTTTGCTATTTACATTGTTGTGCAGTTTTAAAATTGCTTTTCCTCTCTGTGTGACTATTTGTGGATAGTCCCTGCTATTAGTATATATACTACAGTGTTTCAAAAACCTTTCATGTCAAGAATTACTCAAAGGAGAAAAAAAAAAGCACAGTGATCACTGTATCAGAATCATCGAAGTTGGAAGTGACCTCTGGAGACTGTATAGTCCAACAAAGGTCATATTTGCTGAGGGCTGCTAAAACAAAAGAATTATTATAGTGATAAGTGATAAGTTTCAGGCTTCTGTATATATGTTTAGCAAGTCTGAATTGTTACAGAGTCCTAAAGACAATATTACACTAAAATGTGGTAGGTAATTTTATTTTTATTTATTTATTTATTTATTTATTTATTTATTGCAGTAAATCTTTGAGCCTTCCATGATTTTTGTGTCATTTTAGAAAAGTGATGAGATCATCTCATTTATAACGTTAGCTCTGGGTTTTGGCAGAGGAGCAACATGATGGATATGTGAGTCCAGGGATTGTTTTTCAATTTCCCTTAAAATCTTTGGCTAAACTGTGAATTTCTGAAAACACTAGTGCAAGCAAACAGAAGTTGGGCCAAAAAAGGACGTGTAAGAGAACAGAGCAGGGTTCACAGGTAAAGCCAGGACATGGAGATGAGGAGAAAACTAAATGGATGTTTATTGGATAAGTAACCACTGTAAAAAAATAAAAATATAAAGATATTTCCTCAATAATAATAGGGTGAAGAATGCTATAGCATTTGCCAGCTGTTTCTCTCTGTTGTTCCAGCCCCTCTTTGTGAGGTTTGGCTGCTACAGCATTAAAGAAAAAAAAATCTGAAAAGAATTTAGAAATAAGCTGTAAGAATGATTTGGAGCCTGAGAAGCAGGAATTAGAGTGAAAAATTCATATGGTTTTTGCCTATAGAAGAGAAGATTAAATGAAACATTATAGCAGTTTTCAAATAATTAAGAAGAAATATGGAATAAATTTGTTTACATGTCCATGATGAAGACAAGAAGTAATGGACTGAAATTGCAGTTCAGAAAAAAATATATGAAGCACAAAAAAAAACAAGTTTGTTGGCAGTGAGCATAGTGAAGCACTAGAGTATGTTGCATATGGAGGTTTTGGAATCAGCATCTGTTGTAACAAGAAAGTAGCGAAATATCTCCAGGAATTACATCAGGATAATTGATGCTGGTTTGGGCTAACGCATGAGCAACGTGGCTTTAGGATATCACTTCCAACTCTGTTTTTAAATATAAAAGTAGAGAATGTTTTTCATAAGCAAAAAGCTCTTTAATCTAGGAAATGCTGTAATAGGCTATGTAGCTTGGAGAAGAGCTACATAAATTCAAGCTATGAAGAAGACATGCTTTTTAAGGCCAGCTAATCGCTGAAGAAATCCCCCAAAGGACGTGAGAGATTCTACGTAGCTTGAAGCCAAAAATATTGCAGCCAATACATAATTTATGGGCATGACTCAGTGGTAACTGTTTGAGATTGCTGTATTTTTTCTGTATTTTACAGGGTGCGAAAGTTGGTGATTTTAAGTCCTATTTAATTTTATTGTGCAACTGATTTTTCCTGGGATATCATGTTCTACAAGTCTATTTTTTTGAAGTAACATAATCTTTAAGACTCCTTCATTTCCAAAATCTGCTGTAAAAGTCACAAAAATGTATTCACAGAACAATGTACAGTAGTTACAGTCTTTGCTGTGTTTCTCTGGTGTGTCTGTAACTGCAAGTCCTGATGCTGGTTTAAAGTTGCAGAGTTCATCTGAAATAAATTTACGATTTTAGATGAAAGTCTAAAGACACACAATTTTCTTGTATTATGTTTCTTGCATGGTTCATAATGAGGGAATGTTTGTAGAAATTCAATGAAAAATACTTCAAATCAGTTTACGATCCTTCTGTTTTTGACTGCTGGATGAGAAGAGCCAGTTTCCTCATGGCACAGAGGGACAAGAGTTGGTGGAGTCACTCAGGCAGGTGATTGAGCACGTATCACAGCGGGGCCACTGAGCAAAGGCTCTGTGGATACAACAGCAAAACAGTGACCACACATATATTTTTAATGATTGGCATTTAATGTAAGTAGAAGATATGGTGCCAGTATGATGGCAACTGGAAGCAAAGACATAAAATAAATTCTCAAGCCATTTTGATAAATGAGATGCCCAAGCTAGCTGGAGAGGAGGGACAGACAGAACTGAAGTCCAGTTAGTTCGTTTTCAGATTGTAAAGCTGCTTGGTATTGTTGCATTCTTGACAAAAAGTTGAAATTTAGACTTTAATCTTATAGGGAGCTATGGTAAGAAGTATGTTTAAAACCAAATGCTCAGTCTTTGGTAGAGCTCTTCCATTTGTCGTTTCATAACTATGTTTGCAGGCATGCAATATAAGGTGAGACTTCAAGAGTAAGCTGTGTAAGCAAGAGTGCATCAGAAATACTGGAAATCTTTCAGAAATGGTATTAGCAATGTTTGCGTGCTTATATGCAAACAATGTTTGCATGTTACTTTTGAGAAATACAAAATGCTTCAAAAATACCTAACTGTTTTTCAGAATACTGAGAAGAAACATGGAGTGGCTTGAACTTTAGGCACTGAGCTAATTTTCAGACTTACTCAGTGTACATTAGGTCATTAGGCAGAAAGCTACTTTGTGTAACAACGCATTTAATGTGTACTTACCCTAAAAGCTATTTCCTGTTATTCTGTAAAACCAATTAGCTATTTACCAAATACCAAATTGCATATCCGTGTGATTTCTTATTTCATTGTGCACAATGAAGAAAGGAAGATGGGAATCAGATGAATTATTACCTTGAGAAATTCATCACATCCTTTACACTATTATTTCTTTTTTTTCTAATAGGGATTGGAGCACACCTTCAGTGTATCTCAGACATGACCGTTGACCTGAGCCCCTGAATTTTTCTCACTGACAAACTCTGGCCTTTACCTAATCTGTATAATATAAATCTATATTCTGTATAATATATAAATATTATATATTATGCTGTATATAAATATATATAATGTAACATAATAAATGTATATAAATATATTATTCTGTATATAAATAATACATATTATATATTCTGTATTATATATAAATCTATATTCTGTATAATATAAATCTACGTATTCTGTATAATACAAATCTGTATATGCATGTTTTTTGTTTGTCTGCTTTTGCTTTATTCTACATATAACATTTATTTATTATGCATTCCAGGTATAGCAAAGAAGGTGTATTTCTTTTTGTCTGCTGTTCCATATCGCTCGGTTCAGGGGTTATGGTATTTTATGCAGGGCATTCCTGGCATCTCTTGCTCATTTCGGTCTTGAAATTAATCCTGAAGCTTCTGTCCAGCAGCTGAATTAATTTGGTCCGCAATGGATGCATTTGAGTTTGCATTGTAATAGGGGTGTGTGCATTATTTAGAGAGAGCTCTTAATGTGATATGTTGGCTGTTTTGTAGTATTCCCCAATTGCGGGCATGCCTCTCTCTATCTGCAGATTTTAGATACACACAGGAGGGAGGATCATAAGTTCTCTGGAGTTGGAGCTTTAGTAGACAGAAATCCCTGCAAATAATAATTTTATTGCAAGTATATCTGATGCAAAAATGTCTGCTTGCATTTACCAAGGAGTGTGAAATTTTATTGCTGAGTAGTGGGCTGCCACCATTACACAGCTTCTAAGAAATATCATTTATGAGCTAGAAGCATCAGGGTTAATAACTTACACTACTCCAAGTGTTATAAAGAAGTATTATACTATGAAAATCTATCACCAATTCTCAAACTGTGTTTGTAAGTAGGGCTAGGTAAGAATTACCTAGGATTAGAAAATGAAGGCCTACTCTAATTAATGCTAATGATATTGAGTATTTGAGAAGGCCACAAGTGTTCACCAGTTGTTTGGGTGCTTAATTGTCCTTTTTGTCAAATTACATGTGCTTGTATTGGTCTGCATTGGACTAGTTTCAGCTTTCAGCTTTTATGTGTTGGATTGAAGAGTTATTTACTAGTCAGCTGAGTTTAAGTTAGGAGCTTACATAACACAGTATCATCCCTATAAATGAGGAAAATAACAGAAACCAAGTGTTAAACGCTTCTCTAAGATAGAGGCAAGCATTGCGGCTCTGTGATTCCACTGAATATAGGAGACAACTTTTTCTAGGATTACACCACAGAGTATTTCTCAGAAGAAAGAAATGAGCAGATGAGAATGCTGGATAGAACTGGAGGTTAAGAGGGTCATGCAATGTGCATGAATCGTCAAATGCCTTGAGATTTTTAATAAGTGTATTTATCTGAATAGTAATTTAAAGCAGCATCTCACATTTAGAGTTGTGGCACAGTCACAAGATACATTTAACTATCCAAAAATCTGTTTTTATTTTTTTTTTCAGCACTTGACATCTATGTGCTCACAGTAATTAGACTAATGGTGATGTACTAATGCCACCAAGAAAAAAATATTTTTTCTTGTTCTCTAGCTATAAAAAAAAAAAAAAATAGAAAAAAAGAAAAAGCAAAGTACGCTTTGCAGTTAATGGAAGAGACAGATCTATGGCAAGAACAAGGAGACTAAGTCAACAGTTAGTTGGTTCTATAATGAACATTATCTTTTTGTTAAACGAGCTTTTTTCTCTTTTTTCTTTCTGAGATTTTGATGATTAATGAAAGAATCTGAGAAGAAAACAGGTATTACAGGGTGCAAAAAAAAAAAAAAGGGAGAGGTGCAACTCTTTGCCCTCCTTTGAGATCTGTCTTTAGTCCCTGTGCCCCATTTTTCAGAGGGTCAGGTTGATGAAGAGGATGCAGCTGAATTATGTTCAGGTAAGGATGGGTTTTGTATTTAGCGATGCTGGAGGATGGAGTTTTATAAATTGTGGCTGATTTTGACCAGAGCAGTTATAGAGCCATTACAGAATGACCTTTTACTGATATTTAAAATTCTGCTCTCTTAATTGAATTTGAGAACATGCTATTGCTTTCAGGAAAAATAACTTACACTTGAACTTAAAATGCCTTGTTGTTGCTTGCATCACCGAACACTTAGCATCTTTATTTCTTTAAAACCATCTTTAGTTGTTTCCTTTGCTGATGGTATCTATCAGGCAAAGTGTTTGATCACAATTGTTTTTCTGTTCGCACGCATTAGGGCTGCCTGGCTTTTAAGGACAGCATAGTTTTTTCAGTGCAATTCTTCCAGCAAAACCCATGACAGCTCTTTATCATTTGTCACAAAGATTTAGGATCAATCCAATAAACAGTAAAATAGTCGTTGGACAGTAATTGGTGCTGTTGATGTAAGAAAAATAATTGTACTTAGCAATAAGGCTTGTCAGTAATTTGTACCTGTTGCTACCAATACCTGTTGCTAGCAGATTTTTTACATGAACTTTAATTTCAGGATATTCAGGATATGAGGAAAAACATGGTGGTTTTATTTTGCTCAAACAAAGCATGTATGTTTTTATAGAAGTTATGGGATAATGTAATATTGAATGTATTTCGAGCTCAGGTTTTGTATATATAAGATACATATATAGCTATTTGAGTTTGAGATTTTGTCTCAGCAAGGGAATAATAATAAATAGAATTTAAAGAATGAAACCCAGTAATTTGTAAATGCAATTTCTACCAAAAGTTTTAATGAAGTACAAAATTTGGCCCAATATGTAATATATGCTGGAAGTTTCAGCTGGTTAAAAGATCAGCTTCAGGAGGAAATAGGAAGCAAACAGCTTTTGTTTTCATATGTTTTTACATATATTTTTCCCATTGAACATGAGCAATCTGTGCTTTTAGTAAGTGCAGCTGTGATTTCAAAATAAATAATCGAGTAATATTTAGGTTATTATTCTTCAAACGAATCACCCTCTCACTTTTTTCCCTTTTTTACAATATTCCCAGTGAGATCACAAAATTTCATTTATTGCTCCCAGAACAGCCAAGCTCCTCCTTCCAGCCCTCCCCCAAGCATCCCAATACAAAAGAAAAACTTTCTGGATGGGAGCTGGGTAGGTAGGCAGGATATTCTTTAGAATAGAATGGTGACAGTGAGAGAATGAAAACTTTCTATCTCGTAGAAGAAACAAGCTAAATGAAATTAGCTTAAGAAACCAGTGTGAAGGCTTTTTATTTCAATGGGGATGCTGTAAGTGTTTTGTTTTTGCTAAATATTTGTATACTATGAGAAATACCAATTGCAATTTTTTTAATTTTAATTTACATGTATTGGGTTAAAATATTCAGGGGGTTCTCTGTGGATATATATACATATGTGCGCCTATGCTTTTAGGTCTTAGATGTGGTTTTATTTTAGATACAGGTAGAATGTACATAAGAAAGTGTGCCTTTGATGTAGAACTGTTATATTGCTGAAAATACGCAACTATTCCTTTAGCTTACATGTAGCAGTATAACATTTAACTGAATGTTAATATAATTCTTATTAATTTCAGACTGCTTTTTGTACTCCTGGTTTGGTAGGCTGGCTGATGCACAGTAGCCCTCAAATTGGCTTTCATATTTTCTAATCTTAGCTTTAATTATCTTCAAATAGTGCAATTTATTTTCCTGCAGAAATTTGGAATGTTTATCTCAAGAAAATGCTGGTGAGTCATTTTTTCAAGACATTAAAGTAATTCACCATCTAGCCTGTTGCACCTGTTTCTGATTTTGGAAGTGATAGTGTGAACAGATTTTGTTATATTGATAGTGTGAATAGCTTGTGTTTCAAAAACAAAGAAAGATAGCTATCAACACAAAAAACACAAAGTTTGGTAGGGGGGAAGCAGGTTGAGGAGAGTGGGGAGCAAAGTGCTCGGTGGAGGAAATAACCGTGTATTTTAGAAACAGCAGTAATGTAATAAAGTTTGTTCTATTTCCCAGACTGTTTTTAGAAAGGAATAAAATAAATCTGTTAAATGTGTTGATAATTATTGGTAGTTACATAAACAAAACAAAACAACAAACAAACAAACAAACAACAACAAAAAACAACAGTAATCTGAGAGCAGATGTGTTTTTTTTCTGTATTGGATCTGAGTAGGTGATGGTAGTAGCTTTTTGCAGGGTGTTGTACCGTACAGAAAAGAGAGAAATCTTAGCCTATTCCCTAGTGTTGCTGCATTTTTTCTTTTTCCTTGCAGTTTCTTGTTTCAAAAACATTTGAGCTGCACATAAAAGTGCTTTGATTCCTTTTAAATTATGTTTGTTTGTTTGTTTGTTTTGTTTGCTTGTTTTTAATATTAGTGGTTATTCATAATAATGAGTATTCATTATGGTATATACGTCCAGTGCATCCACATATCCACATGTAAGGTAAATGGTGAATTTGAAGGTGTTTATAACATTGAGAATTTTCAGATCAGTGTTTCCTGTGGGTGGTGAACTGGTTAAAAACAAAGTTTGAAATCTGAAATAACTAATGCAGATCACTGATTTTGCTGACATCCAGTTTTGTTCCTGTAGATTATATGGAAAGGTGACTCCAAAGTGTTTGAGGTGTCTGTTTAACAGCAGGGAAAGTTTGGGCAGCTATGGACTGTTTCAGCATAAGATCGCATTTAAGGGTCTAAATAGACTGTCTGTCCATGATCTAGGAGTTTAAAATCCCATTACAGACAGTGGAGATATATCGTCACTAGAGTTTTTGGTCATTCTAAAGTAGTTATCTCCCTTTGTTCATTTGAATATCTCTGCAGCCTGGATTTACTGTGCTTACTACTAGATATCCACCGACTGTAGTGACAGTTAAGATGCCTCTTTCACATGCAGGACCTCAGTGAAGGTGTCTTTATCTACAGACTCCATCCATCCACAGCATCTTGGTGTTTCTGAATACGTGTTAATTTGCAATTCTATGTTGTCAAGGTACTAAAAAGGCTACTGATTTTATTGATACAGCTGGAAGGCTAATTTTGCTATGTGATCCAGAGCTATATATGATGTATGTGGTGCCAGTGTCATTAAGTACTCTTTCATAAACTACTTGGAAGTATTAGGTTCTGGATATTTTGTTATAATGATTGTCTGAACAGATATAAGATTTATTTAAACTTGATTTTGCACATCACGACTTGAAATGAGTTTTGAAAAATACAGAGCTTTTAACAAGCTAAAATGCAGAGCTAAAACAAGCTTTCTGGAAATGCTGTTGGTGAGTACTGATAAGGGAATGGGACTCTGATGAGAGCACAGATTTTAATCGTTGTGGTCTTATGATGGTGGTTCTCATAGTAAATATTGCTATATGTTATATTATTGTTTTATTCGTTTATTTTAAGGTACTTTTTGACCCATGTTAAACATACAGTTATCGGATTTTGTGCAAACAAAATCCTACCACAGGGAATCATTTTTATTCTTTGTGTGAATATGTCTGTGTGAAAGAGTCTATTAAATGCATATTAAAAAAATAAAAAATTAAGCAGATAATTGCAGTTTATTCTTTATTTTTTTCAACTCCAGATGCTTACAGAAAATGTTCAATTGGTGGCTATAAATGAGGGAGCAGATAGAAATAACTCAAGGGTCAGGATTAAATATTATATATGCTAGAATTAAGTGAAACCCCCCAAAAAGACATTTTTCTATTTATGTTCCTGTTTGTTTTCCTATCAAATTCCAAGAACACCTTCCCATCAAAAACACCATTTACAGATTTTGATGGTGTTTTACTGAGCAGTTTTGTTAAATACCCCTCTTATGAACCTTTGAATATCTTATTGGTCAATTTTTTGAATGCTACCACCTATAAACATACATTTAGGAAGTTGAAAGAAATTCTGAAATTCACATAAATAGAAGAAAATTAAGGAGCTGCATTTAAAGCTTGAATTTATATTTTGTTGTTCGTTTTAAAAGTCTAATACTGTTAGTTATTATCTGTAGTAATTAGCCATTATACCAGTGAGCAATTTTTAATTAGTGTCTGCGAAACATTGTATTAATGGACTCATTTTTTGGCAGTACTTTGCTGTTCTAGATAATGTTGTCCTGAAAGGATAGTTTTTGTCTTAAGAAACTTTACAGATAATTGTACTATAATAGTGCCCATGTGTCCACTTTTTATTTTAATGACAAGTTCATCTCTTTGCAGTATACTTTTCATTGGTATATCTAGAATTCCTTGTGGGTTCTTTTTGGACATAAAAAGATTCTGTGTCATTTTCACAGTACCCTAAGTCAGCCTTAACCCAGTTAGCCCAACCTAAAACCACAACCAGCTTATTTACACTCAATTCCGTTCCTTTTCTCAATATGAGAAAAATAAGGACTTTCCAAAGTCCTTTTTAATTACAAAAATTGTGAATTTGGTGCCATATTTTTATATTCCGGATTCTGTAGAGAATAGTCCTTTAGCAGTGAAAGCAAATTTATACCTGTTACTGGTGGACCAATCTCTTTAGGACCAGATATATCAGAACGTGTTGTACGATTTGCAATTGTTAATTTAATTTAAATGGGAATTTCACACATACAAATTAATAGATTTGCATTCTGGCCTTCAGCAGCATGTTCTGGCAAGTGTGTGGTTAGGATTTCCCCATGGTAACTTGTATGTACACACCGCAGTCTGATCTCCAAGGTTCTAGAAGAAATCCCATCTACTGGTGCTGTGTCATTGCCTCTAGGCACAAGTGTTTTCTAGCTTCTACCTCAGATCTGTCTGCTAAGGAGATTTTTCTGCCCAATGCAGACTGA
This sequence comes from Aythya ferina, assembly GCF_964211825.1. Lineage (NCBI taxonomy): Eukaryota > Metazoa > Chordata > Aves > Anseriformes > Anatidae > Aythya > Aythya ferina. The sequence goes on from NC_140297.1 coordinate 6,004,475, forward strand.
AATCAATTCTGAGGGTAACATTTGATTTATCTCAGTATCTTGACTTAAAAATTCTCAGTGTCTTGACTTAAAAATTCAGCTAGATCAGCATCATCTCTTGAAGTAGCTGAGTTAATAACTGAATTCAGGAAATTTCCAGTAGTTACTCTCTCTTTTCGAATTTGTAGCCGTCTGAGTCACAAAGATTTTTTTTCAGTCACAGGTGTTCGTAACTTCCTTTTTCCCAACCTAAGCCACAACGTACAAATGCTTGGTAGGCGATGAAGGGGCCGAATGTGTTGTTCCATGTGAGCACAATGACAGCACTTGTCTATCTCTTCTGAAGAAATCCTCTCACGTTGTACATGAATATTTTTCCAATTACAACTTCCAGTTACTGCTGCTGAAGGCGATGTACCTTTTTTTTTGCTCTTCATCACCACTTTTGACAGGTTCAGCCTTCATTTTTTTTGCAAATTCAGCTTCTGAATCCTTGGTAGTAAAACCATGTTCGTATTAACTGAAAACATTTCCTTCACTTCCTTTATTACAGTCAGTGCAGTTATCTAAAAACCCAGTCCCTCTGTTGTCCTTAAAATCTCTTTGAAAATAAAATTAATCTTCTTAGTATTATTAAAAATTGAAGAAGAGAGCATGTTGAGTTTTCACTTTATCTGTTGATCTTTTGATTGGAAATGGCTCTATGTGGTTTTGCAAAATAATGGTTGTTTGATTATACCCTTTCAATTTGTTACCATGGTACATTTTGATTTCTGAATTTTGGTCCCTGGTCAGATCTGAACTTCTTTGTAAAGTCCCAGAGGAGGAGGAAAAATCCAAAACCAAAAAAAAATTATTGCACAATCTGTCAATCACTGGTATATTCTTTTTAAAGAAAATATAAGGTCCCTTCCAATTAGACTATTTTGTGAACCGAGAGAGCAGGAGGGGTGGCAGATATGGAAGTGCTGTTAGCAAAGCCCAGTAACTAAGGTGCAAGGCTGCTAATACCTTAAGTTGTTACAAAGAGAAATTCAGTGATTGTCAGAGTTCTGATAGAGCTGGGATTTTGTCACTTCCCAGGTGAAAAGGGGAAGGAAAAAAGCATCAGTTCTGCAACCTGAATTATACAGGATGTCTTCAGAATCAACTGCTAGTCTTTGCGGGTTTTGTTTTACATCACCTTTCTTCTAAATGAATGTTTCTAGTTGCTTTTGCTCTATTTTCACATAGGGTTTCACAGAACGAAGAACTAATTTATCTAATTAGTATTAATTTCAGTTATGTATTATTTCTATTAATTTCTAATTATCAATAACTTTCTCTTTTAAGCTATTTCTAGCATGGGAAACAAATATATAGAAGGAAAGATGGATCCCTTGTTTTGGCCACCAGAACCCAACTGCTTCCAGCGTTTCACTCCTGAGTCCTTGGCAGCAATTGAGAACAGAATTGCTGAGAAAAAAAAGAAGAAAGCCGAAGCTAAGAAGGAGAGTAGTGACCAAGAAGTTGAAGAAGATAAACCTACTCCTCAGCTTGATCTGAAAACCTACAAAAAACTGCCATCTTTCTATGGGGATGTTCCTGCAGAGCTTGTTGGGGAACCCCTGGAAGATTTGGATCCATACTATAGTGATCACAAGGTTAAAACCTTCAAAAGCATTTCTTGGTTTAATTTGGTCTGCTAATCTCTTACAAGATAGTAAAGGCTGTGTTCAGAAGTTGCCCTTTGTTCTGTAGACAGAACATTACTAGCATTTATTGGGGTAGAAGTGTTGAGTTATGCTCCATATAACCTAATTACAAGGTATTTTAAGGCCCAGTCAGCAATCAGAATTAATTATGAAAATAGAATACATATAGGATAGATAGGATACATACTTTTTGATCAAAAATAGTTTCTGAAATAACCGATATTTTGTTAGAGCAGTTTCTATGAAGTCTGAGGAGCTGGACTTACTGTAGTATAATCAGTAGCTGTTAAATGGTAGGTCACCATGGTCTTACTGCAAATGCTTTTGTTTAATTACAAATATACTAATTAGAAGAGACAGATCTGAAATATTTCCAGTAGTCTATGTAACAAAAAGAAAAAAAAAATCAGACTACATTAATTTTCTATTTTGTAACATCCTATCAGCTTTGTTTATTGTACCATATTTATATTGCATATATTCCATGCCATTGCAAAGTATTTTCTCTTTTTTGCCTGTAGGAATATGTAAATTACTTCCTGTAGTATTTCCTTCTAAATTAAATGTCTATTGTGTGATTGCTTATTATTGAGAGGGACTTGACCTGAAGAGCAGAACATTGCATTCTTTAATATATACCAATAAGTTTCTGGAATGTAATCATTTAATCAGAGAACGTGCAGAAGGCTTTGTAATTATTAGTGAAAAGATTCTTCCGGAGACTTTTTTTCTCAAAGTAATCAGAGTGACATTCTTGATGAAGAAAAGAGAAACTAAAGCTGATTCAGCTGAAGGCATTTACATAATGTTAGTTTGCTGTGGTTTCGATTTAAGGGATTTCATTTTAACTTCATCTGGCAATAGTACTGAGCCACGATGGGCCTTAGGGTAGTTTACAGGGAATTACAAAGTTATTTGATAACTTAAGGATATTTCAAAATTAAAATTCCTGGCATTGTTTTGTTACACAAAACAATGTGTGCTTTGTGAATGATCTCTTGTAGCCTATAAAACTGTCTAAGGGTAAGGTACTTCTGAGCAAGATTAACAACAATATTGCAGTCCAGAATGGTATCCTTTAATTACTTTGACCAAATGAATATCAGCAGTCACTCTTCTAATTAATTTTCATTCTTACTTCTTTATCACAGTAAATACAAACTTTCATATAGTTGCTCTTTCTTCAACATGTAGTATCATCATGTCACAGCTCCAAGTAAGAAGGCAAGAAATTTTTACTCATAACTGCAGTTAGATATAGTGCAGATTTAAAAACCAAAACATTATTTTTTTGGAGGAAATTTGTGTTTCTTTAAAATATTTCATATACAATTATTATTATTTTTTAATAGACTTTCATGGTGATAAATAAAAAGAGGAATATTTTCCGGTTTACTGCCACGCCTGCCTTGTGTATACTTAGTCCTTTCAATCCAGTCAGAAAAGCAGCAATTCACATTCTGATCCATTCATATCCTTTCATTGATTTCTGTAATTTTAATTTTAGAATATGCTGTGCCATTTTCTGTGATTCTTTTCCTCTCTATATATTAATCTAATTGTAGGCTCATGTGGTTTTGATACTGAGAGTTTTGAACCTTGTATTACAACAGCAAAGCTGTTTACATGAGGTTGCTACAAGTAAAATTGTTTAAAAAGCTCATGTTTAACAGTCAGATCTACAAATATTGTTATGAAACAACATTTAGAGGCTACTGTATGATATTTTAGCCCTTTTCTAGAACTTTTTCTAAATCTGTGCTGTGGTGACAAGCTTCAAATTTTAATTAAAAAACAAAACAAAATAGAGACTGTCGAGTTATTAAAGCATGAAGAGTGGGAATTACAGCAATGCTTTGCTGAAAGTATCTGGTGTTACCCTAAGAAAGGTATTTCACACTTAAGTTTATAGACAGCTCTGAGCACCCATTTTTCATGTATTTGCAAAAAGATAAGCGTAGTTTGAAGAAAGTAAAAATATGAAGGATTGCAAGTACAAAACTGTAGGCTTTCTGCTTTTTCTGCCAAACATCTGATTTCATTTAGGTTTATTCATTTGTAGAAATAGATCCTTTTACAGTGACCTTTGGCTGATTTTGAATGTATATTAGTGCTATTAGAAATAGCTAAATTGGCTGTTCGGTTCCAAGTTAATCCTAAATTTTGTTTAAAAACAGAAAACAAAACCAACATTTTTTTAGACGATGACTGAACTTTCATGAAAGGACATCTTTTCTTATGTATGTTTTAATTGTCTGCCACATAGAATGACAAAACTTTCTGAACTTGTGGTAGGCTGTAACTGTCCCATCATAAAAAATGTATACATGGGCCCCCAGCTTCAAAGAACACTAGTTATTGATAATTAACATTTTTCATCTTCTTTTATTTTTTTTTTTCCCTAGGATTTATTAAAAACCATGGTTAATATGGGGTTGTGACCCCTTTCTCTTTATTTCATGTTCCTGCTGCAAAAGAATGGAGGTTTCTAAAATTTCAGGTAATACTAGACAGCAGAGGATTCTCAGATTTCCTTCTTTAAATGTACTTCATTTATTTATGATCCTCATGTCTTCTGACAGCTCTGTCTGACCTCTTATGTCCAATTGGAATTTCAGTCTAATGTCCTATCTTCCAAAACTGTCCCCACGTGCTGTTATTTTTACATGATGAGGTTTACCCAGCTGAGCAGAAATTTAATCATCAGCTTCTTTGGAAAAAAGCAAGAAAAGTCGTGCATATTCAAAACCAAAGTAGTTATTTGAATAAGTTAATGGGTTTTGTTTGTAAATTGGCAACTTTTTTGAACTTCATTGTTTTATAATACAGCAGTTTTTCCTTGACTTATTATTCACAATATTTGTTGGCTTTATTACATGTACTGTGATACTCAATTGTGCTTCCATGGCAGTAAATAGCCTTCCACCACAGCTCAACTGGACTGAGTAAGTTACCTCAATTGCCTTTTCTTCACTCTAAGGAAACTAACCTGCTGGACTGAAGGAGATTGAACAATGTGGTGATCTAATTCTGGGGTTTGAAAATCCTCTGAGAGACTTCTGAGGAAGATTTGGGATTTTTGTAATAGCAGCCAGTCCTTGTGGAGCCTGTTTTCTCAGAGGAATACACAAGGAATATGCCCTTTACTCTGTGTTGGGTAATTTTGCCATTTGGTATAATATAGAATGTCGGCCCATTTTACCTTTAAAGGATTAAGCTGTTTGGAGAGGTTGTGTAGCATGATTCTAACATCTAAAATTTGGTAGGGACCTTCAAAGATCATGATTCAAGGTGAGGCCACACCAATGGTAAATATAGCAGGAGAATCACCTCATCCTAGGGTAATAACCTGAGTGTCTGCTATGCCCAGCTCATGCAAAAAGTATAGAGGAATAAATATTAATTCCATTCTCTCTTGCTATTTTCTGGGGACACCCCCAGTTCAGTTTTTCACATTAGGAACCTTTTTGTACCATCTCATTACCTTTTGTAACTGTGCTCTGTATCCAGTTTAACTTAAGTTGAGGTTCTGGAATTAAAATTTGTTAAAATCTGCTTGTGGCATCAGAGGTTCCATAATTTTAATCTCTCTCTCTCTTTTTTTTTTTTTTTTCTAAGCAAAGTGATACTGTTAGCTTAGTTTTACAGTTTTACGTAGAGTTTCAGTTTTAGAGTACTTGCTAGAATAACTGTGTTATTCTAGCAAGTACTCTAAAGTTTAGAGTTTCAGTTTTAGAGTACTTGCTAGAATAACTGTGTAATATATGCAATCTTATCAAGCTATGCTGAAAAAAAGCTTTAATCTTACTGTTCTGTCAAAATGCTGAGACTTTGATATTTTCTAGTCTGCTTTAGACCATAAACATGGGCTTTCATAATTCTTCATAAGGAAGTTTTTTCATCAGAAATAATATGGTATACTTACATATACACTTATGGTTATAGATTTACATTAAAATCTTACTGAAAGTCAGAAATGCATGTTCTTATACCTACAATGTGTTTCTAAGAGTAATCTATCCTGCCCTATCAGATTTCACATTTTCGACCTTCATTTCCATCCTGTGCCTAAACATGGAAAAGTTACAATGTGCCTAAATGTCTCTTAATCTCTTTCGTGTTTTTATTTCTATAGCTTTAATATATTCTTTCCTTCTCAGACATCTTTTTACAGGTATATATACTGGTGAAATATTGATAAAATTAGTAGCAAGAGGATTTGTTTGGAATGAATTTACTTTTCTTCGAGATCCGTGGAACTGTTTGGATTTTGTTGTTATCATTGTGACGTAAGTAAAACTCTGTTGTTCTCTTACACTCAAGGGACAAACATGCAAATACATGTAATATGATACTTGATGGTCTGAAGTTCTTTACAGTAGTTGACATTCTACCCACTGAAGAGTTCCTGTGTTTGAATCACTCTTTGCATACCTGCTGTCTGAAGACAGAAAAATTGTCTTAGACTTTAAAGAGAGAAAAACTGTCTTAGACTTTAAAGCAAGACCTAAATACAAAGCTCATCTGTTTGAGTTAGCATTCATTTGCTCATTTACTACATGTATTTTCACAATTAATAGACCTGTTTTATTGTTCTCAGTGCAGTACTTTTTTTTTTTTTTTTTAAACGAAGTGTCCCCACAGACAGCCAAAACCAAGCATGCTTCCTTGCTTCCTTATGTTGTCTTATTTGCTGTGGTCTGGGTGAGATGAAGTTTTTCTGAGAAGGATTCAAAGTGCATCACAAGATGTTGAAAGACATAGTGATAAACAGCAGATGAAATATAAAGAATGTAAAATGATGCTCAAGCAAAAGCAGACCTAACTTTACATATACAGTTAGGAGCTCTGAAATAGATTTCACATGTTGGAAAAAAAAAAAAAAAAGAAAATGGTGAAAACACCACTCCAGTGTGCAATAATGGTCAGTGAATGAAATAGTAAAAGAGGGCATCATGGGTAAGAAATAATAGAGCAGAACACAGAGTTATTTCACTGTAGAAGTCTGTTTTTTTTTTTCTTTCTTTCTTTCCAAGGCCATATGTAGTCTTGCTTCTGACATCTCAAAAGATGACAATTAAAATACATCACACAGAAGAGTGGCAAAGATGGCTACATCTTGTGCTCAATCTAATGAGAGACTACCTAGAGTAGGGCTCTCATGAAAAACAAACAAACAAACAAACAAACAAACAAAAAAAAGCACGCTCTTTGAAGAAGTCTCTAGTATAGAGTCAAAAAGAGAATAAATTTGTTATTTTTTTTCTCCTAAAATGAGAGCTAAAGACAGCAACTAAAGTTCTCAAATAACAGAATGAAAAAGAAGGGTTGAGTTTTTCACACTATGTGTAGGCACATTTTCTTTCAGAGGAGGTTGTGGATGCAGAAAGCTTATTTGCATTCTGGACAGAATTATTTGGTTTCTGGACAGAATCCAGAATGAGAAGATGCTAAGTGTTATATTTAAAACAGAGACACTATGTCTTCTACAGGAAGTCCCTGAGCTATACATTTTCTGGAAGAATGAAATCTGTTAAGCATTGAATGATTGCCTTGATGCTAAACTCTTCTCTAAGCCTTTGTTATGGGCCATTCTTGAAGGGGTAATTGGCCAGATGGATCATTGGCCAACGTGGTCACATTCAAGTTCATATCAAAACCAGGTAGCTAAGTGGACAAAAAAATAAGAAGAAAGAAAGTCAGAATTTGTATCTCAAATACAGAATGTTAATCTTGAAAGCAAAATAGTCTTACAGCAGTGAGCAGATTCACTCAAAACCAAGTCTCAAGAGTTTTTAAAGCTTTCTCTGACATTTAGCATCTCTGAGTGTTTTTCAGTTGTCATGTTCTAATTTGTTAAAGAGGAATGTAGGTTGGAATGGAAATTATGTGGTCCAACTCCTTGCTAAAAGCAGAGCTAATTTAAATTGGGTTGTTCAGGATCTTGTCCAATAAAGTACTGAGTTTCTCTAAGGATGGAGATTCAGTAAGTTCCCCAGGCAACCCATTCCAACCACATTGTGATTTATTTTTTTCTCCCAAATACCTATGTGGAATCATGTAGCAACTTAAGTCTGCTGCCTCTCGTTGTTTCATGGTAAGCTTCCAATGATAGTGCAACTCCATCTTCTCTAACCCCTTGTATTGGGCAGCTAGTAACAACAGTAACATTGTAAGGCTCGTCACCCCATTAGCCTTTTCTTCTATGGACTCAAACCCAACCCAGGCTAAGATTCTAACCATCTAATTGTTTTACTGGCCATCCCCAGAGACCTGGCTGCATGTGTTCCAGTATGTCAAATGTCTGTCTTGCCCTGGAGAGCCCAAGGCTGGTCACAGGACTCCAGATTCAATCAGATTCAATCTCAGAAGTGATGACTACTCTCAGGGATCTGGGAGGCCTGACAGTAGACTTCACAAATAAAGATCTAAGCAGTGTTGAGCAGCCTCAACTTTTGCATGTCCTTAGTCACTGCCTTCTTGAACATCAGTGTAAGTGATGAACATAAGTGAAGTGCAGTGTTCCTGTGCTTTGAAGAAAATAACCTTGACGATCAACCTGCTGTTCTGGGGGCTACTTTTCCCTTTGAGGTGGTTTCCCGTGGGATTCTGCCAAGCAGATCTCTGAATGCACTGGAATCTGTTGTCCTGAAGTCCAGGGTTTTTATCCTTCTATTCATTTTGCTTATTTTTCCTGGGGTCTTTAAACTGCAGCATCTAATGGGCTCTGTAGCAAAGGCTGCTGTCAACTGCCATATCCCTCACTGGTTTTCCCTCGTGAGTAACAAGTTACATACTCAGATGACATCACACACCTATGTATCTATGTGAGCAAAGTGTTCTTATAGGTAACCTACAAATCAGTAAGGATTTTATATGAACTAAATTTACACATCAGTAACAATCAAATAGTCCGATAGCTGTATGAACAACTACATTTTGCAGTCTTTGCTACCCATGTTCCTAATTCATTTGTGTTCAAACAGGTATAAGCACTTCCCAATAAGTTACCTGCTTCTGGTTTTGGGGTCCTATCATATTACAAATAAAAATATTTTGAAATTAACAGTGAAGTGATTAATTTATGTACTTGATTTAATCTTACAGCTTAGGTAAAGCTGTAGTGGTCTGAAGTTGTGCTTTGAGTGGCAAGTTACCTAGATGACCTCCAGAGGTCCTCTCCAGCCAGTGTTTGTCAGATTTTATTACTGAGACTTCTTATTTTAAGGAATTCTGTTACATGTTATGGCCTTATTATAAGAAGAGTCACAATTGTCCAGTGTCACATGAAGGATGTCTTACAAAATGTAGGGTAACTAGTTAGTGTTGTATATACAACTCTTAAAGTCCTCATTTTATGAAATTTTCAAACTGTTGTTAACATATTGTAAACGTAATTTTGTTCAAATCCTTTTCTATAAACTATATATTGTGTAGTTTTAAGAGATAGTTGTAGTATATACTTTCATGTATTTTTCTGAATCAGGTCAGCCTTGATGTGAGATGATGTCATATTATTGAATGACAATCAATAATATCAATCAGTTATATTTTTTTTAGTAGACATTTTGATGGATAAACACTTCAAAAGTGCTTCAAAAGCATCCAAATCCACAAGAAGAAAAACTTGCTCTGTTTCTTTCAAGCAGCATTTTTCAAAAGGCTCATTACTTTATAACAATCCCTAGCAGTGGACTTAGATTCCTAACTTCAGACATCTACTTTGGGATATATTGGACCTTTTTCTGTTCTGTATTATATTCATTACTCTATCGTCTATATGCATATTCTGTGAAAAGCTGGATCTTTGTCATTCCATTATATAGTGGTTTAATTTTATAGGTATGTTAGTATCTGTAAAACATCAGGAAATGTTTCAGCTCTTCGAACTTTCAGAGTACTGAGGACTTTGAAAGCTATTTCAGTAATACCAGGTAAGGAACAAAATATATTATTATTTGTCTCTTTGTTTCAGCAGAGAATTACCATTTTACTACTTCCTCTCCTGTTCTTGTGCTGTCTGTCACTTTTTGTGGCAGTTAAAAGCATGCCAAGGTGTTGTGACCATTTTGCAGTGTGTAGTAACTTTCAGCAGCATCTCAACAGAATTTTATTTACCATCTTTTGTCAAAATGATTTTGACCTTCGCAAATTTTTGTATTTTCTGCTCTTTTTTTTTTTTTTCCTCTCTGTAATTTTCCACCATCACTACTGTTCACCGTTTTTTACCTCAGTACCTTTGTATTTTTGCTTCTGTCTTTTCTGAGCAGTGCACTCCATCCAATAAGTTTTCTTAACATAATAATTGCTATACCACCATCTTTCTGGTTTCACATTAACTTCACAAGCTTACGTTTCTATGGTTTATTTCAGAGAATGCTGGCCTCACAATATTTCAGAGCTGCATTTCTTTGTTTACTGGCCACAGCTGCAATTTGGATTAAGGATAATTCTTTTATCAATATTATTTTGTATATGTTATCCATATATATATATATATATATATTATTTTTTTTTCTTTTAAGCTGTGCCACTAATTTAGATGTGAATGTATGGATTTCAGAATCTACAACTCATTTGAAAATCTAAAAATGACTGTATAACCCATTGTCATGATATATAATAGCTGTGCCATTTCTATATAACTACAAGCATTTTTGGATCTCACTCTCTGCCTATGTCATATTTCAAATTTCATTATTCTGCCTGAATATGTATCTTCAATTTATATTTTGTCCCTTTTACCTTCCCAGTGTTGTAAATGTTATGTTTTTAAACTGGTGACATTTACAAGATACTGTTTTCTAAAAAGAATACCCTGAGGTCAGCAGAAGTTACCCTTTATTGTAATGTGTATTCAACAAAATGTGTATCATTATTTAATGTTAACCAATCACAAAAATCTCTCCGTACTCATTAAAACTCAGAAGAGTTTGTTAGATGCCATCTTAATCTAGAATGCTCAATTTAGCAAAATTAGTGTTAGAAGGAAGTAAAAGCCAAATAAATTTTGATTAGGAAACTTAAATAAAAAATGTATTGCTCATTATATGCTTTATTTTACCTCATTTAGTACTGTGAAGATACAAAATGATTTACACTGACTTGTTTTTAACATACTTGCAACTCTTGTGTGTTGTCATAAAAGAACATTACTGCATTCCTCTTCTCATGTTGCGTATTTTTAAATCTTATTTTTCTAGGTCTAAAAGTCATCGTAAATTCACTTATTGAATCTGTTAAGAAACTTACTGATGTGCTGATCTTGACTGTTTTTTGCTTGAGTATATTTGCTCTAATAGGCCTCCAGCTTTTTATGGGCAATTTAAGATACAAATGTATCCTCAATTCTACTAAACCTGAAACATACAATGACAGTTTATGTAAGGATGCCAAGATATATTTACCAAATGAAACTGGTAAATTTTTATCATTACCTCCTTTTACTTAATCTGTATATCTTCCTATGTATGACTCGTTTTTCACATACGTCTTAAAATATGGTTGCATGTGTCTCGCAAGAAGGCATGTTCTTGCATTTGCACAAGTAGCGATACGAAATCTCTGGAACAACTGAATCAGAGGTTGGTGAATCTGGAATTTGGGGAAAGATTCCAGGAAAGCAGTCTGTGTGATATAAGGGACTGAGTTTTCTGCAAGCATTTCCTTCTTTACCAATGCATATTGCATGGGAACCCTAATTTTAGGGGAACAGCACTCAGAATTTATTTTTTTTTTTGGGGGGGGGTGTGGGGATGACACACATGAACTGTGTTTTTCAGGGATTTTGCTTACTTCTTTCAGACATTCCTATTTTTACCAGAAAGCAATAAAAATCTTACATTATAAGTTGTGCTGTCAATGAATTTTCAAAAAAGGAAAAAAAAAAAAGCCATACTTATGAACAGATCTCTTGAGAAACAACTCCATTATGCCCTTTGTTGTGAAAGACCAGTGTTAAAAAGTGCAGTAACATATGGCTTAATATCTGTGTGCTGTAGGAAATGAGTATGTGAACACTCACTTTAATTTGGAGAAGTTTAAAGCAACAACTTCAGATTGTATGATTCCTTTGTTTATTTATTTATTTTAATAGATATCTGTGCCAGAATGAATAAGTCTTCTGAAATACTGCTCTGTGGTTTCAGTTCAGATCCTAAGTAAGTGAACAAAACAGTTTTAGTATTTCCCTATTTTTTCCCCCCAGATAGACTTCGGTTTTATTTTTGGCATGAAGAAATGCTTTTGATTTTTCAGAAGGGTGGAATGTTTTTATTTTTTATAGTTCAATAAAAAACGTATTTCAATGAAGAGAAGAAATGAAATAATGAAAATAAAGAAAAAAATAAAATACTAGGATATAGGCAATTATGTACATGCTTTATTGCTAATAATCGATAATACAATGGTAATGTAGAATGACCTAAAAGAGGAAGGAAACAGATCAGTAAAGAATATGAGGTATTAATAAACTCTCCTCATCTTGGTGAATTATTTAAAAGTAAGCAAATTCTAATTTTTTACCCCCTCTGCATATTTCTTTGCATCCTGGGTAGATAGTTTCTATCCAGTAAGACTATACCATGAATCTTCGACTAGACAAATGACTTTCCAGGATAGTCTCATATAAATCAGTCCTTCTGGCAGAGTTGTGTTGGGGAATAATTAAACTGGATGTTGAGATGAATTGAGAAAATCCATATATAGTGTTGTGCATTGGGTGCTTTCAGAAACAATCAAATACTGCAAACATGAGTATTGTCTAAAGTTTTTTTGTTGTTGTTGTTTGTTTGTTTGTTTGTTTTCGGTTAGGGGAGAGTGCCCCCAAAACTATACATGCTTGAAGATTGGGAAGAATCCTGACTTTGGCTACACTAGTTTTGATCATTTTGGCTGGGCCTTCCTTTCTTTATTCCGTCTGATGACACAAGATTCCTGGGAGCGTCTCTACAGACAAGTAGGTACTTTTTTTTACCTGCTAGGTTGACTTTAGGCATGAAGTTTAGAGCTTTATATCCCCTAGAAAATCTTCACCTGTTTTTTTTTTTTTTTTTGTTTGTTTGTTTGTTTGTTTGTTTTCCACATTAGTGATACAAAATTTGTTTTGAAACCGATGGAAACAGTAAGGAAGGAGATTCAATTAGCTAAGTTCTCACAACTTCTGCAAATTGGATGGCAGCAATCTTTCCATGAGCGCTCATAGCTTGGTTGGAGAGCACACTCGAGTCATTGATTAGTAGCTAAATATATTAATTATGTAACTATCAAATGATTGGGGTATAGAATAGGTCCAGCTAGTGAGCTCACTGCTGTTGCAAGAGCAATGAGGACTTACGGGCTCTGTTTCTCGTTTCTCTCTTTTTAAATACTGACTCCTCACCAAACCTTTTGGCTCAGAACAAACGTGCTTAAATTTCAGAGCATATTTTGATAACTACGATTTAAAAAATGAAGCCTTTCATATTTTATTATTTTATTTTGTAACTTTTTGATTATTATTGTGTATATATATATACACACACATAAATAATACAGAAATTGAAGAGATCTCTCTGGATCTCCTACATCTATGCAGTGTCTGTGCTAAAAGGGAATTATCTTCTGCCTTGTTCTGTAGCTTTCATACGGTTCACTTGAACATTTCTCCAGCAACTGATTTTTTAGCTGATTTATTAACTGATTTTTTAAATGAATGCATCTGCAGATGATGCCAAATTAGGTAGAAGTCTTGGTCTGCTTGAGGGTCAGAAGGCTCTGCAGAAGGACCTGGATAGGCCAAATTGATGGGCCACATCCAAGCACATGATATTCACCAAGGCTGAATGCTGGGTGCTGCACTTGGGTTATAACAACCTCATGAAGCTTGGGGAAGAGTGGCTGGAAAGTTGGACAGGAGAAAGGAGTTAGGGCTGCTGGTCACCAGCCGGCTAAGCATGAAACAGCGGTATGCCCAGGTGGCCAAGAAAGCCAATGGCATCCTGGCCTACACCAGAAATAGTGTGGCCAGCAGGACTAAGGAAGGGATTGTCCCATTGTATGCAGCACAGGTGAGACTGCACCTTGAATAGTGTGTTCACTTTTGGGCCCTTATAAGAAGGACATTGATTTGTTTAAGCATGTCCAGAGAAGAGCAACAAATCTGGTGAAGGGACTGGGAAATGAGACGTGAGGAGCAGCTGAAGTAACTGGGGTTGTTCAGTCTGGAGAAGAGGAGGCCAAGGGGAGACTCATAATTCTTTACAGCTACATGGAAGGAGGTTGCAGTGAGGAGGGTGTTGGTCTATTTCCTCAGGTGACAAGTAATAGGATGCAAGACAATGGCCTCAGGTTGTGCCAGGGGTGGTTTAGATTGGACATTAGGAAGAATTTCTTCAAGGAAACGGTGCTTAGGCACTGGAACAGGCTGCCTGGGGAGGTGGTGGAGTTGTCATCTCTGGAATTATTTAAGAAACCTGTGGATATGGCACTTAGGGGCCTGGTTTGGGGTTTGGTGGCAGACTTGTAGTGTTAGGTGGGTGGTTGGACTTGATGATCTTGAAGCTCTTTTCTGAAATGATTCTATGATTATGTTTTCTTTCTGCCATTTCAAGGTCATGTTATTTTGTTTTCTGATGCTTCAGAGCTTCATTTTGAGCCATCTCTTCCACTGCTGTTTAAAAAAAAAAGAATATGCAGCCTAATTACTGCTTCTTATTCACTAAATACACATCTTTCATTATTGTTTAGATAATCCTAGCTTTCCTCCTCTTTAATAAGTTTCAGTAATTTATTCTGTAGTTAGCTATATATCTCTTTACAGATGAAGTAGCTTCTCATAAGTTAAACTCTGATTATCATTTGATTGATTTTCTTAGAGGTATTTCATTTAATTTTAAGATTTTTTTTTTCATTCTCAGTTGTACATGGTTTCATTATGAATGCTTAATGGTCTGTTACATGAAGAGAAAAATATTATATGATCACAGATAAGTTTTTAAGAGCGGAAATTTATTTACTTGTAGGCCAGATGAACTCCCAGCTAGATGTATTTCTAGACCTTCTGTATAACCTAGACCAGAGGTAGTGCAGTTGTTTAAAGAAAACAGCTCAGTATCTTGACCTCTTGCATTGTATTGGAAGATAAATTGTTAGCTTGTAATTCTGTTGTAAATGTTAGTTTGTTAAGAATCTGTTATGACCTTTCTTTTTTTCCTCACAGACTATCCGTACATCTGGGAAGAGCTACATTTTATTTTTTATGGCAGTCATCTTTTTATGCTCATTTTATCTCTTCAATCTGATCTTGGCTGTAGTAACTATGGCATATGAAGAGCAAAATAAAGCTACTCTTGCTGAAACAGAGGCAAAGGAAAAATTACTTCAGGATGCTCGTCAAATTCTAGAGAAAGAACAGGTTTGCAAATTATTTTACATAGTATATAATATGTAGTTCCTTTTGTATTCTTCTGTTTGTGGGTTAGGGGAGAAAGGTTCTTAATTATGCATGATTCACACAATATGTTATAATATTTCATTTATTTCTTTCTGCCTCATTATAAATATGTATAAACAATTCTTCAATACGAGCAAAGAGTATGAGTTCAGGTTACATCATATTAAGTTTTATTTTTTTGCAGACCTGACACTGCATAATCAATGAGCTTTCAAGGAAGATATGTAGCTTTTGTAGTATTTTATCTTACCTACATCATAGGTACCTGCACCCTGTGGTTTGCTCTGTTCTTGTATAGTACCACTATGGCTGTGTACAAGAAATCCTTTCTTATATCCTCTGGATATAAGAAACTTTTTGCTATTATTGCATAGTTTGACAAAAGATATATGAGTAAAGAGATATGCATCCATTGGAAAAGCTGACATTTCTTTACTTCTCTAAGATTGAAGTTAGAATACTGATGATTTTCAGGGTTGTTCAAAAATAGATCTTTCTGAGAGCTGCTGTTCTCAGCTGTTCTCATGCCTCTTTTTGAATGATCGCACACAGAAGGTTTACTGATTGACAGGAGCAGGAACAGTCTTTGGACAGGCTAATGCTGTTAGTTCCACATTAATGTAAAAGGACATCCAGGACTGTGTCAGTTTGTTGGCTTTTGGTTTCAAGAGTTAATACACACTTCAGATTTCTACAGCGTTCCTTCTTATTCTTGTTACAGTATTGCACGCTGGACCACAGGAAACCAAGGATCACTTTTTTTTTAATTTTTTCTTTCCTTTTTTTTTTTTTAATAAAAAAACTAATTAATTAATGTATTTATTCACTTATTTATTGTTTTTTTATTCTTAAGAAGTGAAGTTCAGCTGAGGCAACATATAGTTTGTAAATAAGATATCATTTATCCTCTAACCTTTTATGAAAGATACTATTAATTTACTGCTAACAACTAAAAAAAGTCACAGTTGTAAGAAGACTTGCATATATTTCCTACCGACTGTCCAATTTCATCAAGATGAAATGTATCACCAGTGTACCAAATTCCTCCTACATAGCTGTGGACACACCTGTGATGTTTCTCTGGCTGAAATGCTGGGTTTTATTCAGGCTTTTCCTCCTTCTCTTTCTTTCAAGAGGAATAGTAATAAAGAAAGATTTAGTATTTTAGGATTTAGTTGGAGCCCTGTGTCCTCTATTGTCATTGTGTTCAAGGTTGAAAGTGAGAAAAGGGGGAATAAACAGTACACCTGAAAATTTTCTGTAGTAGCTGATAAATAACTTTTATCTTTCAGTCTTGTGAGTAGTATTTTGTATTACTACCACTTTATGATAGTTTAATATTTGAAAGGTAAAAATTGCTAATTCAAAACATTTAGATAGCACAATAATTAAGCTGTATATGGTCCTAGTCCATTCATTGGCATTTGCCCTGTATTAATAGACAGACTTTTTGCTGTTTCTTTTACAGATGTTGGCTGCTGGAGAAAATGATAAGGCCTTGCATGTCAGATCTGAAAACCCAGTTGCTGACTTAGAAAGTTCAAAAGAAAAAGAGATGAAAGGAGAAAAGCCCATTTTAAGAAAAACCTTAATTTTAGGTGATCATGGTGAAGAGGAATACATATTTTATTCACAGCCTAATCATTGCCAAAAGAAACTTGTAAGTATTTGAAATACAAGATAAATTCATTAGACTTGGATGTGATATGACAATTTGATGAGCAGAAAAGCTTTCTTTACTTGCATTTTTTCCCCTCTCCCTTCTTGCATAAAATGGATTGAACTTGTTTTGTGGACCAATCTGAAAGTTAGATTTGGGGACCAAAGGGAGAAATCAAATGTGGACTTGAAAGGAAAGTTAGAAGTGGCTGTCGGCATAATTAAGACACACTATAGCCTGCTGCACTTACAACTGTGGTAAGATATGTCAGCATCTCTGTTGTGCTGCATAAAGAAACATAGAAAACCCTGTAATTTTCAGAACTTCCCTAATAACCAAACCTTTCTTTTTTGTACACATGTAATTCTCTGACCAAAATATTTCGCATTGGATTTAGTTCAGTATGACTACTGCTGATGTTAGGGGCATGATTCAGTTGTCTAAATATAAGCATCTAGTGCCATTTTATATGTTCTTGAACAGGCTGTACATCCTATACAACTTTGGTGTCAGTGGCCTATCTTCCAGTACTGTTGTATTGGGTTTACGTGGCAAGGCTTTTGTAGCAGGGGGGACTGCAGGGGTGGACTCAGAGAGTTAGTCAAATATAATCTGCAACATTCAGAGGTAATGACAACTACTAGATTATCACATCTAGGAATTACGGCAACTACAAGATCTGCTAAAGCTGACAACTCTTCAATATGCTCTGTACTTCAATCACAAGAAGAGGCTGAAGATGCCAAGCCAAAGAGGAAAAAGCTGATCAGAGAGAAAGGACACCATCAGTTCCATAAGAACTTAAAGAACTGTCTTTCTAGAGCTTATTTCGATATAAAATCCTAGTTTGCCAGAGGACTTCTCATCACTAGTTATTTCATTCAGTTTGAGAGATGAGCAACAGTAAATAGTTCAGTGTTGATGGATGCTCTTAACTTTTCTAAAAACATGAACGCTGAAAGCTTGTGAACAAATGTGAACTCCAGAAAGAGGACTTTGGGAAGTTCAGGCAAGCAGGCACACAAATTTTTACAAGTTTATCTCTTTAGAGTGACCAAATATCACAGAAAGAAATAAAAGGACAAAATTGCCCTGGTAACTGGAATGTGATTAGGATAATCTAATTGGGTCTTTTAGATTCTGAAAAAATGCAGATAGAAAAAATGAACACTTTATCACTATATTACAAATTCATTTTATATGTCTATTCTATAACTATCAGCTAAGTTTTGCTTAGCTTTGAAGTCATTAATATATCAAAGAGACAAAAAGAAATTAATTAATAGTAAACCCCGAGGGCCAAGGGTGTTAGTTTCATTCCGTGAATAATGATTTTATAAAATATGTTCATAAAAATCTTATTATGATGAAAGTCTGAAGTAATGATATGACATATCAGTAGTTACATACCCTCCCCTCCCAAATAGAAATGAAATTATTTTTTGTGCTGAAATAGAATACTAAAGTACTGTACATTATGATGTGGTCAGTCAGTAACTTCCTGCCAGCTGGTGGCTAAAATTATATTCTCCCTAATACTTGAATCTTCCTCCTTTCTATTTTTCTCTACCTAGAAGAGTCTCACCTACTCTTTGTAGCCTCTTTTAAAACTCAGTGTTTTACAACTACCTATTTATTTAGGCTTTAAAAATATGCATGTATTGGGATATATCGGGGAGAGGGGGGAAGGATGCACAGTTATTGTATCAGAAACTAAATCTTTGGTTGTAATTTAGCGTATCCCATAAGACATATGGCTGTTTCTCAGTGCATATCAGGAACAGTGAGGTTAGTATTCTGTTACTTTAATGAAAACAAAAGTAGTCCCATTTCTAGTTTTAAGCAGTTTGATATTAGTATTCTTGATAGGCTTAAGAGGTCTGGGCAAACCAATTATTTTGACTCACTAATTAGCTATTATTAATATAAATTCTTATTTCTTAATAATAGTTCAATTTTTTTTTAATTATTTATTTTATCGAACACTGGAAAGTGTTTTTTCCTTGCTCTCTTGATAATCATTTTTTTACCTTCTAGAATGAGAATATACATTCTATAATGGCATAATTATTTTTGTTAAATATTTTCAGAAGGAAACAACTTCTTGAAGAATGTTAGTGTTTTTAATGAAATGTCCTGTCTCCATGTGATTTTTTTTTGTTGTTTTGTCTCAAATTCTGTCAGCAAGGTAAGGCCTTATTACAATGTATATTTAAAACATTTTAACTGCATATTTATCTTACACTGTACATATTTTTTTTTATATTAACAAACATTTATTCATATTCCCCGGCTATATTATCTTCTGTTGTATTTCTAACCAAAGAGGCAGATCCTGCTGTCCTATGAATTGTCAGTGGACTCCATTAATGATCCTCTTCGAAGACAGAGGTTAATGAGTGCAGCCACTGTTATTACAGATAATTTGGGTAAGTCATTCATTCTTCAGAGTTTTTTTCTACAGTGCTTGAGTAACTTGACCTAAGAGATCAAAATGTCACAAACAATCTACATTGTGTAGAAGTCACTAGGGGAAATCATGCTGTAGTCAAAAGTGAATTTCAATAAAATAAATATTCTCATACCTCACATAACTCTAACTGTAACTCAAAATTACCAAAGGTCATTCTCATCTGATCAATAAAGTCACTGGGGTCTGTGGATGAGGGGAGAGAAATTATGTCATTTATCTTGACTTTAGCAAGGCTTTCTGTAGTATTTTGTGTCTCTGTTGGGATGTTAAGGTCTTCATGAGTGGGCAGCCAGCTGATCAATGAACTGGTTGGATTATTGGGCTTTGAGAATCTGGTGGCTGTGTTGCATTATACCTTGGGTCAGGTAACAAAGGGAGCACCGCAGGGTTGTATCCCAGGATCCTTTTTGTCATCAGTGATCAATGACAATAGAGTATTTACTCTTAAAATTTGTGAGTGACACCAAACTGAGAGAGATCAGTTTGGGGTAAGGGGATCACTGGGGGTAAGAGCTGGACAGACTGGAGGAATGGGCCAGCAGGAACCTTATAAAAATTCAACCAGAGCAAACTTTTGCATAAATGCAAGAACCTCTTGAACAATATAGGCTGGGAGCTGGCTAACTGGAAAGAAATTTTGTGGAAAAGGTACTTGGGGTCCTTTTGGGAAGTGAGCTGAGCATGAGCTCAGCAGTCATGGCTGATAGCATCCTGGACAGATAGCATCTTAAAAAGAGCATAGCCAGCCAGAAGACTGAGAAAAGTAATTATTACCCTTAATTAAGCATTTGTTAGACAACATACTATGCCCAGTTTTGGTCCCCTCCCATACAAGAAATACATTGACGAGCTAGCCTGCGTTCAGCAGAATGCCACCAAGACAGCCAGGAGCTGGAATACTTGCCCTGCTCTGGGCTAGTTCATCCTGGAGGTGAGAAAGTTTTGAGGGTTTTGAATATCACTCTTCCCCTATATGGGACAATGTTTCCAGGAAGATAGAGGTGGGCTTTTCACAGTGGTGCACAGTAGGATGACAAGACACAACAGACATCACGCTTCATTGGGTTAGAAACTGGCTGGATAGCTGGGCCCAAAGAGTCGTGGTAAATGGAGTTAAATCCAGTTGGAGGCTGATCACTAGTGGCGTTCCCCAGGGCTCAGTGCTGGGGCTGGTCCTCTTCAATATCTTCATCGATGATCTGGACGAGGGCATTGAGTGCACCCTCAGTAAGTTTGCAGATGACACCAAGTTAGGTGCGTGTGTCGATCTGCTCGAGGGTAGGAAGGCTCTGCAGGAGGATCTGGATAGGCTGCACCGATGGGCTGAGGTCAACTGCATGAAGTTCAACAAGGCCAAGTGCCGGGTCCTCCACCTGGGGCGCAATAACCCCAAGCAGAGCTACAGGCTGGGAGATGAGTGGTTGGAAAGCTGCCAGGCAGAGAAGGACCTGGGAGTGATGGTTGATAGTCGGCTGTATATGAGCCAGCAGTGTGCTTAGGTGGCCAAGAAGGCCAACAGCATCCTGGCTTGCATAAGAAGCAGTGTGGCCAGCAGGGCTAGGGAAGTGATCATCCCCCTGTACTTGGCTCTGGTGAGGCCGCAACTTGAGTACTGTGTTCAGTTTTGGGCCCCTCGCTACAAGAAGGACATCGAGGTGCTCGAGCAACTCCAGAGAAGGGCGATGAATCTGGTGAGGGGCCTGGAGAACAAGTCCTACAAGGAGCGGCTGAGGGAGTTGGGATTGTTCAGCCTGGAGAAAAGGAGGCTTAGGGGCGACCTTATTGCTCTCTACAGGTACCTTAAAGGAGGCTGTAGTGAGGTGGGGGTTGGTTTGTTCTCCCACGTGCCTGGTGACAAGATGAGGGGGAATGGGCTTAAGTTGTGCCAGGGGAGTTTTAGGTTGGATGTTAGGAAGAACTTCATTAACGAAAGGGTTGTTAGACATTGGAACAGGCTGCCCAGGGAAGTGGTGGAGTCACCATCCCTGGAGGTCTTTGAAAGACATTTAGATGTAGAGCTTAGGGATATGGTTTAGTGGAGGACTGTTAGTGTTAGGTCAGAGGTTGGACTCGATGATCTTGAGGTCTCTTCCAACCTAGAAATTCTGTGATTCTGTGACATACTTTGAAAGAAAAGAGCTTCAAGCTATTTGTAAGGACAAGCTTTCACCATGAAGACAGTCAGACTTTGACCTCATAGATGAGCAGGGGGTTGGACTAAGATATGGGAGAAAACTTTCTTCATTTTATTCTGGATTTTTTTTCAATGCGTACTGCATCTGTGACTGTGCAGGTACAACTGACAGAAAAGTTAGTCTGGGTAATAAACATATGAAGAGATGGGTAATATCACCTGTTTCTGTAATTACAAGATTTGTTGATGATGATCTTTAAATGGCCTGTGACTAGTTTGTGTAGAATGAATGAAATATTTTTTTTTCTATCATGCTCACGAGTTTGATATTTTTTTCTCAATCTTTTCTATGATTGTTTGTCTTTTTCTTCATACAGTGAAATTCCAATTAGTATTACTAATGTCACTTTCCTTTTTTTTTTTTTTTTTTTTTTTTTTTTTTCATTCAGAATTGCAGGAGTCAAAGCTGAAATTCCCTTTAATTTGTAAACGTTTTGCTCAAAAGTATCTAATATGGAATTGTAGCCCATTCTGGAGATTAGTCAAAGAGAAGGTGAAATTTGTAATTTTGGATCCATTCGTTGATCTCATAATCATGATTTGCATTGTAGTGAATACCTGTTTCATGGCTCTTGAGCACCCCGACATGACACCCACTTTCAAAGACATGATTTATACAAGTGACAAGGTAAGTTAATACTACTGTAGAGTGAATATGGAGGTATTGTCCCAGACTGACTGGGTCAGCCTCGTAAGATGTATTTTTTCTGTGACTTTATAGTGAATTTCTTCTTCCTCTTCCCAGGTCTTCACCCTGATTTTTGCAGCAGAAATGGTCTTGAAAATCATCGCTCTAGATCCTTACTACTACTTTCAGCAAAAATGGAATATTTTTGATAGTGTAGTTGTTATGGTTGGCTTAATAAGTTTTAGTGCAAATCTGTCATTTTTCAGGCTGGTAATCATTTCTTTATTCTCTTTTTAAAAATGCCCATGTTGTATAGATTTATAAAATCATTACAGTGATACCCTCAAATTATTTTACTGGTGAATCTGTTAAATCTCTTTGTAAGTGAATAGTAAGCCAACATGAATGTTAGATTAGAATTAATATTAAATGAACATTAAAAAAAAACATTTAATATGTTTATTATAGTGTGTACATTGGATATAACAAATTCTATGGCACAGTGTTCCCCCTTAGAGATTTGACTTTGTGGGAAGTTCATCAGTGTTCTGTTTGGTCTGTACAATGGCACTGATCAAATACATTTCAGATCTTCAATCAGGAAAATGTATTATCCATTTTCATGAGCTTTAAAGATAGCAATGGTTCCTTACCTACATAACTTTTCCTTTTGGGTTGAGAATTGTAAAATAGCTGGCTTTCCTTAAGGCTTTCCACCTTCTTGGGTAAAAGGACTCTCTCTCAGATATAATGCCACTTTTTCCTATACCCTTGCAGTGTATTCAGAATTACATATACTAAATTTACTAATTATTTTTAATATTCTTCCTAGCTTTTCAGAGACATCACACCTGAAAAGTCAGTTGAATTCTGTTTCTTCTTTTGTATTGTGACTGAGTTTAACAGCTCAGAATTCTAATTTGACTTAAAAAGTCCTTTTTAATCATGAGGGTACATAGTATATATCCCATCCATTTTTCCAAGTCTGTGCTGTGAAACATAGAAAAACTTCTTTCCACTGTGATTTGATTATACGTGCTTGATGTAGTCCAAAATGCAGTCATTTCATAAACCTCGTCCAAGTTAGCTATCTGATTATTACTTCTGGTAGCTGTAGTACTGTGAGTAATACAAATGAACTTACACATGCTGTTATTTAACATAGCATTAACAATTTGAAAGCTTGCCTGAGCAGTTCTCCATCCTCAGCAGTATTAACCGTTTGAACTTAAGCACAGTACTTTTGGATTAGAACAGATAAAAACCTTTATTTGGGGGACAAATTATGATGGTCTTATTGGATATGGTCTTTACTGAAGCAAAGACAGCATGATAAATGCAGGATATCTTGTGTGTGTGTGTGTGTGGTGTGTTATCTGTGTAGTGTTCTGCTACTCATTCTTCTCTTCTGTTTTACTTGCAGCTCAGGATCTTCAAACTGGCAAAGATTTGGCCAGCCTTAAATACTCTTATGAAAATAATTCTAAACTCAGTTGGCGCTCTGGGTAACCTCACTCTGGTTTTGATTATTACCGTATTTATTTTTGCTGTAGTAGGAAAGCAGGTTTTGGGAAAATGTTATGAGACTAACTTCACAAAAATAAGTGTAAGCAGAAATTTACGCTGGCATATGAAGGATTTTTGTCATTCATTCCTGGTCATATTCCGAATATTATGTGGAGAATGGATTGAAACCATGTGGGAATGTATGGAAGTGGCTGGAGAACATCTGTGTCTTCTCATTTTCCTGCTAGTCCTGGTGATAGGAAACTTAGTGGTGAGTTTCAAGCTATTTTTCAGTTTTTACTGAATGAATTCAGTTACATTGACATCTTTTTTTTTTCCCTGAGACAATCATAATTCAAAGAGTATTCACATTATTCTATTTTCTGGATGTTAGTTAACATTTTATTTTTTTGTGTGTGTGTATCTTTCTCACAAAAGAGGTAGCCAATAATTAAAATACACAAAATAATTAATTCTACCAAAGTATGGAATTGCAGCACGTTCAATAATTTGGTGATAATTTGCTTTCTTCATCTGTTGTGTCACTGGGATCAACTAATCAAATTGCTTTTAATGCTTACCAATTTATCCTTACAGTATAAAAAGCCTACAGTACCCAGGTTTTCTACTCTGAGTGATTTATACTCATTCTAACATATGTTGTGAGCTAGTTTATTCTTCCTGCCTGCCTATCTTGCACAAATACTTTTCTCTCAACTTTTCACAATCTTCTGTCTTTAAGAAGCGTTGTTGGATTTTGTTTATAATAGCTGCAAATATATCAAACACATTAAGTACAGGATTTGTTAGACAATGCAATAAAATTTCATAAAAGACTGGGGTAAGTCCTCAGGAAACTGCCTAGTCTGTTTCTATACTCCAGTAAAGGATGAGTGATGCCTTAGTCCTGTTTTTAAAAGTCTCACTGATGAAATCTTTTTGTTTTTCTTACCCCAGAATGTTTTTCTGCAAAGCACAGCCTTGTTCAACAACTTAACATTGTTTGAAAATGTTACATTTACTTTTGCCTGTAGTAATCACATTTTTTCCCCTTATCTTTCTTCCCAAGAATCTCAAACTTTCTGGAAAATCCAGCATTTTAGTATACTCCCCCTCAGCCCCAAGTAGATGCTTTGGTAAAATACTCTATTACCATGAGCAGTCAGTTAATAATTGGAGGAACAAATCTTCTTATACTTGGTTTATCGGTCTATACCAGATCTCTTTTGATTACATTACTATTAAAATTTATTTTTGCCAACTGTTTTTCAATCAGTCTACTTCCTTGTACATTATGGATATCAGAACATATGAAAATATATTGTATATACTCCACACACACACTTCCTTCCTTTTTCTCCTGTCTTTCCTTCCAGAAGAAGCCATAACATATACAATTAATTTCCTATTATAATAGTAAATAATAGCGGTGGTAGATGAAAGAGAGAGTGAGATTTTTAATCTAAGGAAGGTTTGCTGAAATGCTATTTTTCTCTGTTAGAAGCAGCAGTGTCTTCAACTTACTTTATATACTTTAAGGTGCTCAACCTATTTATTGCCTTGCTGCTGAGTTCGTTCAGTACCGACTCCTCAACGGGACAAGAGGAAGCTGAAAAACAGTCTAAATGTCAGATTGCCATTGCACGGATTCACAAGGGCCTGAAGTCTGTGAAACAGAGAATTTTGGATAAATGTGGCAAAATAAAGAAAGGAAACCTCAGAACAGCCAAAAAGAATTATTTGGTGAAAACTTCTACCAAAGACCTAGAAGAAAATAGCTATGCCATGACAGATGTCACAAAGGATATACACAACAGTTTTTTTGACATTGGGTATTACAATACTGAAGAGAGTTCTTCAGTAACAAGGAAGTATGAGGAATTTTCAACTTATCGTAGTACCTGTGTTCCCATTGCAGCAGCAGAGACTTATACCGATGAAGGTGGTGATAGTCAGAGTGTGTACACAGAAATGGAATACAGAAAACGGGTAAGAAATGCTAATGTTTGACATTTTATTGTAACTTTCACCTGCAAATTCAGTCTTGAAGATTACTATGCTGTAACTAGATTACTTTGTTAATAATTGCATTTTATGAACGTCCGTTGTGGTATGGCTGTGAAGCTGACATGCTTTAAATCTATGAGAACAGGTATTTGGGCTCAAAATGCAGTTACCTAACGTTATGCCAAGGCCAAAATGTCAAAAACAGATGCTGGTTTTGGTTGGATTATTGTATGGTCAGTGTCTAGCTGGAATAGTGGAATGCATTTCCTAGGCTTTTGGTTGCAAGAGGAAGTATTGTCAGTGGATATCTGTGGACAAATTCTCAAAGAAGCAGAAATTGCTGATCACCTTAGAATCATCAGTGGCCATTTGAAATATGTTTTGAGTTGGATTATGTATTATGTTATGAGATATCTATTGCCTGGATTTTGTTTTGGCAAAAGGACTGAGATCTGATAGGAATCACTTAGCAATTCTGCATGGAACTGGAGACTGGCTGAGGCTGAGCTGGTTCATCAGAACTTAGTATGTTGGCTGCAGGAATCCACCAGTGGGATAAATGTATGCCTTGAGAAATGATACATGTCCACAGGATAACCACAGCACCAAAGTGTTTGGAATTGAGGAAGAAAGTCTTATTTTATGTGCCCTTAAAGAATATCGTTTAATTCTCTATAATAAGACAGACATGATAAGCTTTGTGGATGCTTTAGATTCTGTTAAAAAATTTAACTTTCAGAATAACTCTCATGAAGAAAAAGGTAGAACATCAATTGTTTTGCATTATTTCACTCAGGGAGACAGATTAAAACGTAGAGAGCAGTGCCAGAGTTCAAGCAGCTTCAGCCAGATTTCTGGGACTTCAGAAACTCTAAGTCGCTTTTCAGAAACGCACCAAAAGAAAGGACAAAATGAGGTATTCATAACTTTTGTCACCTTGCGGAATGTGCTAGAGATGAAAGTTCTCACAGTGGTTCTCTTATTCAGAGATGACAGGACAAGTAGTTTCCAAACAGTAACAAGTATAATTCATGCAGAAGATGGTGCATCTCTCTAGAGGTAATACTAGTTTAAAACATGGGGGTTTGTGTCTCATGAACAGCTGTGGCTACCGGTGTAACTTACTGTATTATTTTCTACAAAACAGTGGAACAGAAAAAACAAGGAACACATTTTCTTTAAACTCATCTGATATGTACTGTTCAGTTTTATGGATAATTGTTTGCTGTCATTCTTGGATGCAAAAATTTATTCTCTAGAAATGGTTCTCCAAAAAAAGCATAGCTCTGGTGCAAAAACTTTAGCTTATTCAAATGCAGTGCAGTTCCACATAAAAAAAGGTCATGGCGTGCTTCCAGAAAATTAAATGGAAGTTCAGTAACATTGGATCACTTCTGTATATATACATATATATATATATATATTCTTTATTTGGATCAGAAGGGAGTTTCATTTATTTAGAATATGGTGACTTTATTAAGGAAAAACAAATAAATTCTCTTCTGTGCCTTTCTTCTGTGCAGAGATTTGATGTTGGTAGCTATTCTGAAGCCAGCACTGTGGATCCAGTTGCTCTTACGGATATTTTTTCCCAGCCTCACAAATCACACCTGCCTAAGCCCTGTTTTGCAGAAAGTAAGAATATTTTATTTATCACAGTGACACCAAATGAACAAAGGTATCTGTTTGGAAATTTCCAAATTGACAGATACTGTTTGCCTGAGACACTTATTTGTACACATAAAAACTCAAATAAATGTACCTGATGCCAGCACACAACTGAGGCAGGACTGGGATGCCTGAACACAGGCATTTAGTACCATGTGAAATGTCTGAGAGTACCCACAGCAACTGCATGGGGATGGCAGAAATGACACAGGAACTGTAGGATATCCCAAATGGCCTAAAACAAATCTAAATACCTGTATGTTGATGGCAAAATGCCATCTTTGGAGTGTGATCCAGTCTTATATTGAGACACCAGACTGTAGGTATTTGTATGTAAGGGCATTTAAACACCTCCAAAGGGGTAGCTGGAGGTCACCCAGGATATTCATCTAGGGACCTGGTATCTGAAGTGGCACGTCAACTGGGTTTGTCTGAGCTCCCAGTACAGTGGGAGAATATTCCAGTACAGCTACTGTACTGGAAGATTGTACTGAAGATTGTACAGCTCATCCCAGGGTGGACACCTACATCTGATTGCCTGGACTGCTCCAGAGACTGCATTGACTCTGATGTTTCAATCCTGTTGACTTTAGAGATGAATGAAGAAGGGTGTTTTTGGAGCAAAATAGTGAACAATATAGTTGTAACACCTCTGTAATGCAATCAAGTGAAATAATCAGTAAAAATAATAATTTACTAAACCACTAGTGAGATAATATCTTTTTTTCAAATCAAAAAGAATAAATGCAAAGAATAAAATAAGCATTTTTTTTTTTTTATGTAGAATTGATAACATTTTAGATGAAACCCTTGCAGAGGGGCTTGTCTGCACAAAAGCTTCTCTACTTTTTCCATGTATGAGATGTTCTATTAAAAGAGATTACTGTTCTCTACAAATTCTGTCTTTTCTTTGGCTTTAGAACTTTTCAGCAACAATAAACATTCATTGTCCTACACTTTCTGTGGCTCCATATTTTCCATGAAACCAATATACTGTTCTTTTTCTTTTCAGGTTGTGTCGAATGTTCTCCATGTTGTGCAGTGGATATCACTAAGTTTCCAGGCAGCACTTGGTGGAAATTTAGAAAAACCTGCTACAAAATTGTCAAACATAGCTGGTTTGAAAATTTTATCATTTTTATGATAATATTGAGCAGTGCGGCACTGGTAAATTTAATTTAAATTCTCAAACTTTGAATGAATGATTGTCAGTAAAGGAAAGAAATCCTATTATTTTATTTCATTTATTTCTTCTTCTATTCTAGATGAGAGTATAATAAATGTATGGTTTTGTAGTTACAAGGTTCTCCTGCATTTGTCTAAGATACTTAAATGTATAGAATCATATTCTTTCTCACAGTTCTTTATGGAACTACTTCTGTGCTTAACCGGGAGGCTAGACCAGGCGCTGAAATTACTTATGAAAGCTTAAAAAATGGTTTACCTCCAAAGTTGTAAAGCAGACTAACTGCTCAATAAAACATTGGGTTCAAAATCACCCAGACATTAAGATGATCAGAATTTAAAAGTGAAGATGGCAGTAAACTGATAAGCTGGCCTAATGTTTAATTGCTAATCTGATTATGTCTGTGCCTAATGAAGAATAAGGTAATTTTTATTTGATTTGAAAACATATTCACTAAGTTTACTGAAAGCCGTCTACTGAAGTGAGAAAGGAAAGTGAGTTATTATTTAATGTACTGCAGGACCTAAGTTGAATACAAAAACATTTGGTATCGAGATGCAAAATAACAAAACAATAATTATTTATTTTAATCAAAGACTTCTTGGGGTGTTGAGAACTTTAATGTTCCTAAATCCTGATGTCTTCTTGCAAAAGGGGACTTGCCCACTTTCTGCTAATTTATAAAGTTGTTTCTTGATAAGAAATTTCCTTAACTAGCTAGAATAAAGAGATATCATACCTTCAGGCATGTCTGGGGTTTGGAAGTAAATTAAGTAAGATGGTGGTCATGGAAAAAATGCATAGAAAAGTGGTAAGTGCTGAGAGCAAGGAAAAAGTTAGCAATGAGAAGTTTTAAAGAGCATCACTTTTAATGAGCAGGTAGTTTGACTAATGGATGGAGATGAAGGTAGCTGAGGTGAAAGAGTGAAACTAATGACGTTAATTATCAAACTTGCTCAGAAAAAAAAAGTAGAAAATAGTAAACAGGATAAAGTACATCAACGCTGAGAGTTCTCAATTACCTACAGTCAAGTTACCAGTCCTGTGGACACAGTGACAGTTGCTCTGTAGATTTTTCTCCTAGTCATAGTAAAATTGAATGACCACTGTAGGAAGAAGCCACACTGGATACTCATCAGATGCCATTTTAAAGAAGGGTAAAACATAAATAAGGCAAAGTATGTGATTTTCAACCCACTTGAAAATGAGAGTGTAGTTATTTTACAATTTCGGTTTTTACTTCTAAGTATAAAACTAAGTAGGTTTTGCCAATATTTTAACATAAAATGCTTATAATAAACCAAACTGTATGTTCTTGTGCAATATAAAAATAATTTACCATGAAACTACTGAACAGTTTTAAACTGAAAATTTCTGAAATTCCAGGCATTTGAAGATATTAACCTCGAAAAGAGAAGAACAATTAAAATGATTCTAGAGTATGCTGATAAAATATTTACTTATATCTTTTTTATGGAGATGCTTTTGAAATGGATAGCTTATGGTTTGTACAGCTATTTCACAAATAGCTGGTGTTTGCTCGACTTCATAATTGTATGTGTAAGTATTGTACTCGTCTTATAATTTGAATTTTGATACTTTGTCTTAAAAACTACATGTGAAATTGGAGTATGATTAAACACATGTAAAATACAGATTCCAAAACTGAAAAGAACTGCAATCAAAAGTGACTGTAGGACAAATTTAAATGGAAATTGTACGTAATAATTAGAAGTTTCTTAAAACAAAACAAAAAATCCCACATTTATCAAGTTACTGTTGTTGAGGACCATATTGGTACACACCTTTTCAGCGTATAGCAAGAGTGTAATTAGCAATCAGAAATGAAATTAAAGGAAGTTAATTAGATATGATAGAAAAATGTGAAGGTACTGGCAGCTCCAGCATTTAGAAACATACTTATTCTGAATCCCAACAAATTTAAATAATGCATTCTTGCCATATAAGAACAAAGTATTTTTTTTTGTCAACAATACAACTGGAAGATACCGAAATTAAATAGTTTAAAATAAGGAATTCTAAATAATTGACTTCCAAGGACATCAAAGTAGCTGTTTGATAAGCTCTCTGAATATTTAGCATTGAAAGTTGTGAATACTAAGAAATTTCATCAGAAGAATCAATACTATGACTATTTAAAAAAGAATATAAAGCAATTACTCTAGCAATTAAAGATCTGCAATTTTCATTACAATGCTGACCAAAACAGGGGAAAACGTGAAAATGTCAGATGGCTAGACAATCGGATAAAAAAAACATTAATAGGAAGGAAGAGACAAATTATGAACTGGGGGGGGGGGGAGGGGACGGACACACGACCCTAATTGTTGAAAGAATTTTTCAGTTCATTTTCTGTCTTATGAAGATCTAAAATCAAGACTGGATGTCTTTTTAAAAATATTTTTTTCTAAAATACTATCTTAAGTTATAGTCAAAATGGGGAATTACTGGATACGCTTCTGAGAATAATTGTAAAGAAAATTAGAATAATTTATCTAAATAATTCTTTCTAGCCTTCTTAGTGTCTGACATAGTTACCAATAGTTACCAATTTCGTTGTTGTATTGGAATTTTGAAGTATTATATGAACTGATTTTGGAAAAAAATAATTAATTGGAATGAAAGAATGACATTATTTGAAAAATGTCAGAAAAGAATGAGGTAAAATTCCATCATAATAGCTTTAAGTGTATATTTTTTGCATTTGATTTATTGGTCAAAGATGCTATGACAGTAAGTCTGCAATTGTCTACTGACACAAATAAAATAACTTTTTAATTTTATGCCAGTCAATAATCTCAATTTCAATTCAATTAACACAGCTTTCATTTGTTTCCTGGGGACTAAAATCTGTTTCCCAAGACAAATTACTTTGTTCCCATGGGAGTGCCCTGAAATCTCTCAGGACGCTGAGAGCGCTGAGGCCTCTTCGAGCTTTGTCAAGATTTGAAGGGATAAAGGTAAGGATCTTGGGAGCGGTGTGTATGTTTTGTAATAGCTGCTTTGGAAAAAATAAGAACTTGACTGGTCATGACCCTGAGCAACTTGTTCTAGGTTGGAGCAGTTGATCTGTGTTTCTGTTGTATTATGTATTTCTAGTGAATATTATACAAGGCCATGATAAAAGGCTTGGAACTTTCTCATAATGATAGCAATGAAACACTTCTACAGTGGTTATTGCATGAGGTTCATTTTGATCTGGAGGGCAAGCTGGTATTCTCTTACAAAACTCCTCCAAGATAAACAAAGATTATTTATCATGTTGTAGTATATGCAGATTGTTCTCCTATACTTGCTTTTTAGAGTCCATAGCTACCACACACTTGTCTTTTTTTTATATATTTGATTTACTCAAGGATAATTCTGGCTGACATCTGTTTTAATTCCTCAGAATGACAAGATAGAAACCACAGAATTACATACTAAGACAAGATTGATGTTGGGCTGAAGGCTGGCTTTAATTGTCATCTGCTAGTTTTTATATGGGTGAGAATCTGCAATAGATAGGGGAGAAAAAATAATTGTTTTTGTTGTTGTTGTTGTTTGTTTGTTTGAGAATATGTTCTATTGAATGTGAAAAAGTCATTCTTTTCATCCATTTTATTTATTTAAGGTTGTTGTGAATGCACTCTTGGGAGCTATCCCCTCAATCCTGAACGTTTTACTCGTCTGTGTTGTCTTCTGGCTCCTGTTTAACATTGTAGGAGTAAAACTACTCGGAAAAAAGTTTTGGAAATGCACACTGAAGACAGGAAATATCAGTGAAATTAAAAACAAAACTGATTGTGAAAACAGTAATGGAACATGGGTGAATAATGCTGTAAACTTTGACCATGTTGGAATGGGATACTTGGCTCTTCTCGAAGTGGTAAGTTCTCTAAGAGCATGCTCAGTTTCAATTTCTTCAAGGAAAGAGCAGCCCAACCACAGAATGCTACTGCACTTCTGTTTATCTCACTGAAATTGGGGATTTTTTTTTAGCTTAAATAAATATTTTTCATACACATTTCAACACTGTAGTGTGTGCATCTTTGTGTTAAAATCAAGCACACTGTTTCATGGCTTTTTGATTTCATTTTAATTTTGATAAGCACACTAAGCCTGAAACAGTCTGATACTGAGTTTAAATTAGTCTCATTTTCTTTAGATTAGAAATTACCCATGTTGGGTAAGAGAGAAGGAGCATGGTGGTGCTGTTTATATTGTCTGTTACTATGTAAGTCATGAAGAGTATGGATGCTAATTTACTGATCTTCCCAGTACCACAACAAAGGAGACAGAAGCACTTTTTAAAATGGTTATCCTCATGTCCTGTATAGATTAAGTTCTTTGCCCTACATCCTCCACAGCCTTCTAGAATTCTGCAGAATGCATAAATTAATTATGCAACTGTTTTTAGGCGACTTTTAAAGGTTGGATGGACATTATGTATGCAGCAGTGGATTCACGTGAGGTACGTCACTAAAATGAAATTAACTTATTTTTCCTTCCCTTCTTTACCTTTTTATACATACAATTCACTTTTTTCAGTTTTGTTTGCATTATCAAGTCAGAAATGCATGCAGATGAATGCTTCAAGCTATGTAATGAAAAAATAATCCTGAGAATACCAAATGCCTGAAACTTAGATGAAAGAAAATTGGTCAAAATAATGATACCACACAAAAGCCTGCCTACTTTATCAAGAATGCAAGGGCAAGATGTTGCAAGTTTTATACAAGTCTTTTTCTGGAAATAGAATTGAGAAGGCCTTGGAAGCATTAGTCCTCTGAAGCAAATTTTCTTTCTTTTAAATGTATACAGTAGCATTAAAACAGCATGCATGTTTAGCAGGTATTCCTAGAGGTTTCTTCCCTTTGTTTGATACTCTTACTATTTCTTCCCCATTTCTGTGTGCTGTTTCTCACTCTCACTAGTACAATATGATTTAACTTTTTACGTGTTTAATTTAATTGCCTTTTCCTTATTCATGCAAACACTAACTGTGAAGTAGCTGCTAATTAAAAGTAAGATCATTCCTTGTAGGGCTGTTCATAGTGAGCTGGTATTTTAAAAGTGCTTCTTGTCTGGGATAGCATTCAGGAAGATGACAATTCACTGACTTGTTTTAGCCTGAGTTGTTTTTCTCATCTAGGCATTCAGAGTATTCCTTCTGATTGGAACTAATCATCTATTATTTAAGAGTAAGAATTTTTGCTAGAGCAAGGTTTATGCATCTTCATTTGTAATTATCTTTACATACAGCCAAAAGACAGAACAAGACAATTGTTCTACTTGTACATGTAAATAAGGTTTTAAATATGCATAAATAATCTATTGATCTTTACAATAAAAATGTTGGTTGTTATAAATTTTGGAAATGACAAAGCTGTTACTATCCAGTTTTTAGTAATAATGTTTTCCTGTTTGGATTTTTTTTTTTTAACAGATAGATGAGCAGCCAAGCTTTGAAGCATTCTTACCCATGTACTTTTTTTTTGTGATTTTTATTATTTTTGGATCTTTCTTCATGTTGAACCTTTTCATTGGAGTGGTTATCAGCAATTTTAATAAACAAAGGAAAAAGATAAGTACTGTATGAACTAATTTAGGGTCTCTTCTAATCCTGATTTGATTAACTGTATGTTTGTTTGACATCTAGATATCTAACATTTTCAGATAACTATTTGACTGGAGAAATTTAAAATAAAATTTAGTTTCAGGTTTTCAAAATAGGATTCTTGTTGCTAGCTCATGCTTAAGCATTGTTTGGCGCTTTTCTTTCATTTAGTAATTTACCTGTAAATCCTGTTTACATGATAGGTCCTTCTGTTCTAAGTGGAAGGATGGGGAGAAGGGAGTAGATAGTTTTAGAGAAGTCAAAAAAAGTGTTATATAGACTTTGCTACAGCAGACTGGAATTCTTTTCTTCTTCTTTGAGGATTAATTTTGGAGAACAGAATAACTCTTTTTGCTGAGAGGAAACACCTAACAAATTTGGTAAGGATAGTCAAAACCCATGACTGCTAACAGGAGAAATAGCCAGTGCTTTCCTGGTAAAGAAACTTGAAAAGGTCTTCTTAATCAGAACTTCTTCTAAAGTAGCTACATTTTAAAAATCTGGTCTTCAATAAAGTCCTCTGCAGATTAATTTACTGAGTTTTTAAAAAAATCTGTGGTGAGATCCATGCCATGGCCCTAGAAAGAAGACAGCTAACCCTTTGTTAAAGCCCATGAAACACTGATTGCTTGCTCTACTCATAGTTCTTAGATTACCTATTATTTTTATTCATTAAGAAATTGAAGTAAAAATCTCGGAATGGAAAACACAGCCAGAGAAAAGAAACAGTCAGCCTTCCCAGGTACACTTCAGCTTCTTTGTGCCAGAAGATAATACAAAGCATCTGGAGCCTTATTTATTATCGATAAATATGTCAACTGAGTCCTCTTCAATTGAAGTTTAATCAGTCCCTGATTCATTTAGGGACTGAATATGCCCAGAATATTAAGGGCCTCTAGTCAATTAATCCACTTGGAAGTCTTAAAACCACTAAGCATTTTGCTCATTAAAAATATACCACAAAATGGTGTACCACAAAATGGTATACTGACGGGAAGTTTACAAGTTCAAGGTGCACGTTTGGAAAACAGAATCTCCATAGGATCAATTTAGTTATTTCCATAGGCTGACTTACACACAAAGTGTGAAAGAAGTACTGCCTTAGGTAGATATATTAAGAAAATAAATAAATAAGGTGCACAAGAAATTTTTCTGCTCTCTGCACCAGAATCACTTAAGGTGATTCTCCACTTCTACTCTGATCTCATGAAACCCCCCTCGAATGCTGTGTTCAGCTCGGGCCAGAGCACAGGAGAGAATCCAGAGGAGGCCACAAGGATGCTCAGAGGCTGGAGCACCTCTGCTGTGGAGCCAGGCTGAGGGAGTTGGGGTTGTTCAGCCTGGAAAGGAGAAGGCTCCAGGGAGACCTCACAGCGGCCTGCCAGGGCTTAAAGGGAGCTGGGGAGGGACTCTTGGGCAGGGGTGTAGGGATAGGACAAGGGGGAATGGCTTCAAAATAAAAGACGGTAGATTTAGATTAGATATTAGGAGGAAATTCTTCCCAGTGAGGGTGGTGAGACCCTGTCCCAGGCTGCCCAGAGGAGCTGTGGCTGCCCCATCCCTGGCAGTGCCCAAGGCCAGGCTGGATGGGGCTGGGGGCAGCCTGGGCTGGTGAGAGGGGGCCCTGCCCATGGCAGGGGGTGGCACTTGGTGGGCTTTGAGGGCCCTGCCAACCCAGTCCATCCTATGGTTTCATGGTTCTATGAATTTAAATTGAATTTTCAGAGATTTTGCTGGAGTGATCGGAAGTGCACATGGCCTACAAAAAATTGTTACAGGTTTGTTTTATAAAAAGATAATCATTCAATGATTTTATGATGGCTTCTCCTGGATACTTGGTTCAACATGATTGGTAGGTACAGATGGCATAGATGGTACTAGGAAAAGTACCAGAAATTCATAACAAAGAAAATCCCATAGAACTTGGTCCCAGAGTAGTTACTCATAATCCTCCATTGACTTTCTAGCCCAGCCATATGCTTTTTTCCTACCTTTCCCAAAAATATAAATGAAAAGTATTTTAATTATTGATGAGTCTTAGGTCATTGTTAAAATATGAAATAGATTTATAAAAACAACAGAAAGTTTCTTACAGTTGAGGAATCTGAGTCAGGAATACTGAGTGGACTAGATTTTCACAATCAAACCTCGATCATTTTTTTTCAGTACATCTTTTCAAAGAAGATGGGGAATACTGAAGAAACTTTTTTTTTTTTTTTCTGTGTAGTCTTAAATTCCATTTAGAACAGCTGTAATTCACTTTTTTATGTAGATAAACTTGCTGGTATTTATTTAGTTGACTGTTTAAATGTCTACTGAACAACAGTAATTTTTCCCTTTACTTAGGTGGAAAAGATCTATTTTTAACTGAGGAACAGAAAAAGTACTATAATGCCCTAAAAAAACTTGGATCCAAGAAACCTCAAAAACCCATCCCAAGACCACTGGTGAGGCCACCCTAAATGGAATGTGGTATCAAATATAGATGGTGACCATATTTAATCGAAGCAACCAGGCATCTGGAAATAAATTTATGAGTTAGAGATGATCATTATCCTCATTCCATATAGATATTCCATAATCTTCCTTACAGATAAAACTTTTTAATCTTCCTTACAGATTAAACTTTTATAAAAAATTTCCCCAACTAGATGGGATTATTGCAGGAGAATAAGTAAGGAGTAGTACATGCTACTCATTATTT
The DNA here is from genome assembly GCF_964211825.1 of Aythya ferina. Lineage (NCBI taxonomy): Eukaryota > Metazoa > Chordata > Aves > Anseriformes > Anatidae > Aythya > Aythya ferina. The sequence continues at coordinate 6,041,226 of NC_140297.1, forward strand.
ACTTTTAAATCATCTTACTCTTTAGTTCCTCAAGTTTTTTACTTTAATTCCAGTCCTGAGTTCATATGTTAACTATTCATTGTTTTTCTTGCTTATGAGTTTTTAATTTGAATTGCTTACAGTAAAATGTCTGCTTCAATAAGTATTTCTATAAAAAGAGCAATCACAAAGTACTCTGACTGTTTTCCTGCTAATTATTTTTTTCTAAAGAAATGTAGTTGCATGATACCTGAAAATACTTGGCCAAGTACTGAGTGTTTTCCTTGAAAGGCTAAAGAAAACTCCTAAAAATGCTTCTGGTACCTTATTATTAAACTTATATTCTCTTAAATTCCCCTTCTAAGCAAAAATCATTTGATTGTTGACTGGGTCTTAGAAGTAGCATTAATCAATTCTCTCTCTCCACAGAATGTGTTCCAAGGATGTCTCTTTGATATAGTATCACACAAAGCATTTGACATTAGTGTCGTGACTCTCATCTGTCTAAATATGGTTGTCATGATGGCAGAAAATGACAACGAAGCTGTCAGGAACGTTCTTAAAAATATCAACTATTTTTTTGTGGCAGTATTTACTGGGGAATGTGTCATAAAAATACTAGCCTTGCGACATTATTTCTTCACCAGTGGCTGGAACATATTTGATTTAGTTGTTGTGATCCTCTCACTAGCTAGTAAGTATCATCTGCTAATAATTTGTCTTACCAGTACTAAACAAAATTTCAGTATGAAGTTACCACTTACATATATCTGACAAAAAATTCCAGATCCAGTGTACTTTTTCAAACCATGTTCTTCTAAAGAAGAACATGTTACTTCTAAAATTGTATATGTTGTTTTCCATTATGTTTTTCCAGATATATATTAAAAGATAAATTGATAGTTTCCTTTCATCTTTCTTTTCCTTTCCTTTCTCTATCCTTCCTCTCACTCTTCCTTCCTTTAAAAAGTACGAGTTTTATTAAGCAATTTACAGAATAGCAAATTAATGCAGTGATATCTTTTCTAAGTTATTATATGTAAGTAGTGCTCTTCATAATTTTGATTTGCAAGTAACCACATTAACTGTCATTTCACAGTAAAAGTAAATCCAGGTTAAAAATACATTTGGATGCAAAATGGAAACTTCTATCTCCTTTTCCAGGACTTTATTTTAAGAAGCCAGGTTGCAAGGGCTGATAAAGAAAGATCAGGAGAGTTGCTCAGCACCATTATAAGTCTAGGGGACTGTTTGTGACTGTGGAAAATCTCATTAGAATTTGCTTAGTTTTTGTTGATGTTGTTTGTTTTTTTAAATAAGATCATGTGTTTGTCACTTTTTCAGAAGAGTCAAATATTAAGTTTCTTGTGGAGTTTATTTGGTCTGTTTGGTCTGCCAGAATTAGGTTTTATCATAGAATAAAGAAGAGGACAGGAAAGAGTTCTTTGCTTTTCCCTAATCACAATACCCCTTTGCTATCCCATGAAATCCAGAAGAATGCAGATTCTTAGGTCTTCTATTTGTAATCATACATTACCTCTGTGTTACTGAAGGTGATAGTAGGGTCACAGAATGAGGTGTGATGGAAGACTAATAGTGAAGACAATTTTCCTTTATTTTCTTTTTGATCTTCTCTGATCTCATTCAAATACAAAGCATTAATGAAAGTCTTAATGTTTAGCATGTGGCCTGGGCCAACAGCTAGGAGATGAGCCCCAGGACAGGAGCTGAATGGATTAAAAAGGATTTTTTAAAAGTACTTCAGCAATGCGTAACTTCATGCACTGAATTACAGAAATCTGGAAGGATGCAGTTTCCATACTATACATAAGCTCAGTACCTTTGTAAAGATATGTAAAGATATTACAATTTGTTTTGCTTTTCCTAAGCTCTTTCATAAGCAATTGCAGTATTAATGATAATGTTTCTATGGAAAGTGATATAATATGATCAGTGATAATGTTGATTGCTTTCAACACCTGAAGCACAGAATATAACAAAATGAACATAAGTATGGAATTTCATTGATGTGTCTTGACAACATTTTGGTTTCTTTTTCTTTTCAAAGCTATTGGACTTGCTGAAGGCTTTTCAAGCTTCTTCTCTCCCACGCTTCTGAGAATTTTTCGTTTGGCACGAATTGGACGAATACTGAGACTAATTCGAAAAGCTAGAGGAATTCGAACTCTTCTTTTTGCGTTATTGATGTCTCTTCCTGCTCTGTTCAACATTGGTCTTTTGCTTTTCCTGGTTATGTTCATTTATGCTATTGTGGGCATGACAAACTTTGCCTGTCTTGGCTGGGAAGATGGGATTGATAACCTTTTCAACTTTCAAACTTTTGAAAGTAGCATACTCTGTCTCTTCCAAGTTATAACATCAGCTGGCTGGGATGGACTTTTGAGTCCTCTGATAAAAGAACCTGCATCATGTGCTCCCAACTTAAATATGACAGATAAAGACAGCAATAGTTGCAGAAATAAGGTCGTTGGTATCACATTTTTTGTAAGCTATGTCATTATATCGTTTCTCATTGTTGTAAACATGTACATAGCTGTCATTTTAGAGAACTTCAGTGTTGCCACTGAAGAAAGTGCAGATCCGCTTTGTGAGGATGACTTTGATATGTTTTATGAAACCTGGGCAAAATTCGATCCTCAGGCAACACAGTTTATTGAATATTCTGCTCTTTCAGACTTTGCAGATGCACTGGCAGAACCTTTACGCGTTCCAAAGCCAAATACAATTCAGCTCATATCAATGGACCTCCCTATAGTGAGTGGAGATAAGATCCACTGCTTGGATATCTTGCTTGCTTTCACTAAAAGGGTCTTAGGAGAATCTGGGGATTTGGATAGTCTGGAATTACAGATGGAAGAAAAATTTATGGCTGCCAATCCATCAAAAGTTTCCTACAAGCCAATTACTACAACACTTAAAAGAAAACAAGAGGAGGTGTCAGCTCTTGTTATTCAAAGGGCCTTCAGGAGGCATTTGGTGCAGCGATCTTTGAAACGCAAATCTTTCTTACACCGTCATAAACATCGTAACAGTGGTGTCTTTGAAGAAGAGACACATGAGAAGGAAGGTCTTATTCCATCAAGGCTTAATGGAAATTATGGTAGGAAGATAGACAAATCACAAACTACATCTTCCGTATCTCTCCCTTTATTTTATGATGGTATTGCTGGAACAGATAGTGATAATGTGGACACATAGTTTAGCCCAGGCTGCAGCATTTTTACTAAACCAATGAGAATTATTTTGAAATGGAGAAAATCTTCAAATTCTAGTAATTGGATGAAGAAAATATCCTTAATTTACAATAGTTATAGTATCCTTTAGGTATTCTGATTGTTCAGTTTTGCAAATGCTCCTTCAAATAAGTAGAATTTGCACAACTATGTCATAAATATTAGAAGAAAATCAAACCGTGGATTTTTTTTTTCCCTCAGCTACTGGAATTGGTGTGTTAATTTTTATTTCTGTAATTTTTGTATTACTTCATATTTCTGTTACGATGGGAGAAATCTCACAAGATCAGTTGTAATTTTAACATGATTAATAGGCACACAAGGCTGTAGAACAATGTCTCTTCAGAGATAAAGTCTGGTATAAAAAATTGGTTATTGTGGGAAAATGAAATAATTACTACATTTTCTGTGAAGGAGCTCACTTAGGATATTTAAATAAAGGATACTTTAAAAGCCACTAATTTTTAGGTTGCCTGAGACCATCTTTCTCCTAATTCCTTTGGGAGTATTCATTTACACTTATGAATTTTTAGTTATCTTTACATGTGCACCTAAACAGATTTAGGAAATCATCCTCAGGTAACTATGCTTGAAAGTTATATGTAACTTGTTCCTTGTATTCCATTGTCATTGATAAAGATGTTGAAGAGCTTGGTCCCAAGACTGACCCCTGAGGGACACCACTTGTGACTGGCGTCCACCCAGATATAGAACCATTGACCAAAACCCTTTGGTTGTGACCAGCCAACCAATTCTTTATCTATTCTAACAGTCCATCCTTCAGATCCATACCTCTCCAATTTAGAGAGAAGAATGTGGTGAGAGACCACATCAAAGACTTTGAAAAGCCTATTCATAAAATCCCGAAGTTAGGTAAACTTTACTTAATGAGATCCTTCAAATGGAATGATTATAAGCACTGCATGTCAGACCCTACTTAGTAGACAGACCTTTTTAAGGAAGCTCTGGGGAAAACCATTTTCTCCTTCATGAAATGATGAAAAGTAGGGATAAAAAATTAGCTCTGATGGCTCTGATGATTCTATTGCTCAGAACACCCAAAGGGCTGCCCTGAGGGAAATCATTTTTTGGAACTTCTCCATTTCGTGAAAGGTCAAATATGTATCACGCAAGACTGATGATACCTGCCTTCTTGTACATGTATCTTATACAATAACAGTAAAATGTTAGAAGCCCATTTATGACATCTTCTTGTACTTAAGAGAGAGCTTTAAAGCATGTTAAGCAATTCATGTGTTTTGTAGTGACTCTTCAGCAATAATAAATTCTAATCACTATGGAAATTAAATAATCTCAGTATAACAGGCTGGAGAAATGAGCTAACAGGAACATTGTGCAGTTCAACAAAAGCAAATGATGAGACCTGTACCTGGAGAGGAGGAATCTCGTGCACTAGTAGATGGCTGGAAGTGATGTTTGCAGAAAAGGTATTAGGAATCATAGTAGACATTGTCCCTAGGGGTGTTCAAGGAAAGGTTGGACATGGCACTTAGGGACATGGTTTAGTGGGTGACATTGGTGGTAGGGGGATGGTTGGAGTGGATGATCTTGAAGGTCTTTTCCAACCTTAATTTTTCTATGATTCTATAATTCAGTGTGGGAGAACTGTGATAATAATGGTTGCAAAAATCAAAGGATTTTGTGCAAGATGTATTGTTTCAACCAAATCTTAAGAATTACTGTACACAAAATTTCATCATTATACTTCATCCAAACATCATGGAAAGTATTACTTAGTAATCTGCAAAAAACATCACAGAATTCTTAAAAGACAATCTTTTTTTAAAGTCAGCAAAAACATTTATTACATTGGCTCTGAAAAAAACAAAACAAAACAAAACAAAACACAACACACTTATGTATGAGCATATATTAATAATTACTTTTTTTTTTTTTTGTTTTCAGTTCAGTTTGATATGTGAACTGATCTAGTTGTCTCAGAACTAGTAATGAAGTAGAACTACTTTAGGTTATTTAATAAAAAGTTCATATGCATATGCAATTATGTAATTCTGTCTGTTTTGTAAGAGGTATCTTACCCTTCAGTTTTAGTTTATTACAACACACAATCTGTTTTAATGGGTAGAACTGCAGTAATATAACTTTCCAAAAATAGCTACATATTAGGACAAGATAACTGCAAATGCTTTACTTGTTATAGGGAATCAGAAGAGATTTAGGAGTCTTAGGACAGCTATAGCAGGAACAATAAGGTAATTACTCAATTTTTGCTGTCATTTCCTGTACTAAACACTATTAAAATATGACAGATAGTCAAATCTAAGCTATTTGTAGGACAGATAAAGGCATGTCAAATCTAAGAGTTAGTGGGTTTAGATACAGGTATGGTTTGAACTACCTTTATGACTTTCAGAAGAGTTCACATTCAGAAAAAAAATTGTCAGAGACGACTCATGAATTTGTACTCAGCATCAAGAGCACTGGGCAGTATGATGCAGAGGGACTTGGTCGGTGTGCTTGGAGCCAGCTCCTGTCCAGCACAGATTGCTTTTGTGAAGGCGGTGCAGGCGGTGCATAGTGATGCTTTTGAGGCAAAACTATTCTGTTTGGTGTGAGCTGCAATGAGCTGTCAGCTTTTGTTCAACGAGTTACCATTAGATGGCAGCATTTACTACACTTTAGAATATGGCCAGTCAAGTGAAACAGATGACACTTCATCATGGAAGCATTAAATTAATTGTAAGTAACTTGGATAATTTTTTTTTTTATTTTATTTTATTTTATTTTATTTTATTTTATTTTATTTTATTTTATTTTATTTTATTTTATTTTATTTTATTTTATTTTATTTTATTTTATTTTATTTATTTATTTTTTTCCCCTGGGCTCTGAAGTCAGCCACGATTTTTGGTAGGGGCTTGTTCGCTGACTGTGTTCTGTTTTTTGCATGACTGACAGATCTTGATCATTGTCATCTACTGCATCCTGAACGTATCTGTCCTCCTGCACCAGTGGATCCTCCAGGGGTTAGTTTTATTTGTTATCTGTTACTTTGAACAGAAGGAAAATTCCTTCCTGATTCTCAAGCTAGCAATACAATATCTGAAGTTTTTCTTTAGACAGGCATGTACTCCCTCAGTTTATCTCCAGTTTGACAAATTGAAACACAACTTTCCATTGCTCTGCTACCAAGAACTAGTCATAAATTATTAGAAATCAAATTCCACGTCTAGTACAAATTAATGTAGCTGAAGTACTTTCAGAGGGTTTGTCAACCTAAGAGACATATTGGAGTAAGTCCAGTGGAGGGCCACCAAGACGGTGAAGTATGTGGCTTTTGAAGAAAAGCTGAAAGATTGGTTTGTTTAGTCTTAAGAAGAGGTGAAATGATAGGTCTTAGTTCTGACTTCAGCTACCCAATGGGTATTTATAGAGAAGTAAGAGTCTTTCAGGGGTACACAGTCAAGAGGCACAAGTTACAACAAAGAAAGATCTGGTTAGACGTTGGAAAAAAAAATCCACATTGTGGGTGGATAACCATTGGAACAGATCACTTTGTGGTAAAACCACCACAAAGTGTTGTAGGATTTTCCTTGGAGAAAATCAGAAATTGACCAGAGAGGTCTCTGAGCAACCTGATCTAACTTCAAAGTTTTATCTATCTTTCCAGATGCATCTTCCTTTGGTTGATTGAATGAATTGCTCTATGACTCCATGACAGTAGACACATGCTTTTCAAACTAATGTTACAGACACAAGACTTATCCTCCTGATTCAACAACCATTTATATCGTTTATATCATACAGGGATCTGAGTCAATAAGAATCAGTGTGGTTTGGGGTATGCAGTTCTAGATTCTCTTTATGGTAGGGTGACAAATTAAAGACAGCAAGGAGATTAACAGGAGATTTCTTGTTCTTCCCCCTCTGGGATCCAAAATAATAAGAGTTTTCTGAAACTCCTACAACAGATTTCTTTCTGAGAGTTTCTTCAGTAATCCCATCTATTGAGCGGTTTCAGAGGTGAACGTGGTGGCAAAAGTTTAGGCTCTTTGCTCTGCCAATTCCAAAGAAAATATGTGAAGCCATCAACTTAGTAAGTGGTTTTATTGATCTGCAGGGACTTTTGAAAGAACAATAGAGATGTTTTGGCAACCCCTCAGGAAAATATAGCTGTTTGGGCAAATCTGTTGCAGTTGTCTGCTTTGTGGTTCCATGGAGCTAAGGCAAGGTGTGCCAAGCTGATTTTGATAATAGTCATTACTTTAATGCAGAACTACAAGTGTTTTGGGCAAATTGAGGGCAATGCAGTTTCCTCTTCTCTTCAGGATCCAGGGGGATTGGCGTTAAGTAGGAGAATTCAAAGGTTAGAAGATTCATAGAGAATAAGTTAGACTAACCACAACAGGTGCCCTACTCTCCTGTCCAAACATTGTGTAGAATTTGTCCCCAGAGATCTATTAAAGTACTCACAAGAAAAATCAGCTTTTATCCTAGCTTTCTTTTGGTCACATCTTTCTTGAAATTAAGAGAGTAAACCAGAGATAGAATTTTAGTAGTGGCCCTACTATACTACCAGTCTTAGCATTCTCTGAAGAGTTTATGAGTAAAAAATTCATACCACTATGCTATTTATTTTATTTTATTTTATTTTATTTTATTTTATTTTATTTTATTTTATTTTATTTTATTTTATTTTATTTTATTTTATTTTATTTTATTTTATTTTATTTTATTTTATTTTATTTTATTTTATTTTATTTTTTAATGTGGCTATGGCTGGAAGAATCAGTTACTGTAATAACACAGACATACTTAGGCAAATATAATAGAAAGTCATCCCTTTATTCTTCATTTGATATCTCTCTTGTTGTTGCTGCTACTGAAGCTTGCAACTGTTGGAACCAAGGATCTGTGTAGGAGGACAGATTCCTCAATGTCTGTACACAAAAACTGCCCCAAGCACTTCCAGCTGCTGCTTTCCCCCACTTCTGGACAACATCTAGAGAAAATTTCTCCCTCTTTTCAATGGAACATCAGTAAATTTCAGTCCAAATAGCAGCATCAGGACCCCACTACAGCATCTTCATAAAATGGCATTCTGTTCCTCCTTATATGTTTGTAGGGCCCATTGCTCATTTCTCAGGCTCAATGACATCCCGTTCAATATAAAACTTGTGCCTATGTCCATTACGTCCATCTTACTGATCACATTCTCAGCTTCCTTTTATAAATTGTTTTGTCTATGTAACTAAAAGACTATGGTTGTGAGAACAAAATATAATGGGTAAAAGTTAAGGTCTCCTACTGTCGCCTAAGTAGTGGCTTCATCCCTTAACAGCCAATCATCCAGGTGGCAAGCACCCAAAAAAAAGTATAGGAAAAAGAGAACATTATTGTACAAACACGGGTAAAAACAGTGGAATCTGCACTTTCTTATACACCTGGGAACCCACCAACAAGCTACAAAGACATTGGGAAAGCTAGGTTTTGTTAATTCTGCTGCACACGTTGGTACTTATTTGAGAACACTCTTTCTATAAGTATGTTTGCACTCTTTGTTTTGATCAGTTTACAGCCTGGAGTTTCAGCCTGAGACTGGCTTGTGTTTAAATGCTTAAACTGATGTTCTTCTTCAGCTGTAATCATCTCAAATTATTATTATTATTTTTTAATGAAAACTCTGTTATTTTTTTTTCTTTATGTCATATTGTTTCATCATGTTCATGGTGACACAGATGTATATACTTGGCTTCCAAGAAAGAATCTTGTTGATTCTTAAGTTGATATCACCCACTCCATTTTCTACATTTACTCCATATTCAGTTCAGGGCAAAGGTATTTTCTTCCCGTGTGACTAACTAAGAAATCCCTATAATGGAAGAAGGCTCAAAGGAGATGGGTAAAGGCAATGGGCCCACAAAGACTGGGGAATAATGTAGTGTGTCATTGATCACAGCTGTTGCAAAGAAAGCTGACTTTATCTCAACACAAAGGTATATGTGTCTCAGCCCAACATGGTATAAAAATGTAAGAACTAGCAAAAGAATTTGAAGGAAAGTGATGGTCTTGAGCTGATTTCAGCACATTTATTCCTTCCCTGTGCCTAGCATCATCACAGTGATAATATTATAGAGTGATAATGGGCATCACCTTGGTACTGTGATTGAACTGTGTGTTACAATTGCAATATTTTTCTACATGTAACTTACATTTGAAATGTCATTTCATTATATTTTGTATCACTCTGCTAAGTCAAAAATCGTGTATAGCATCAAATATCTTCAAATAAATAAATTTGGTATTAAACACCATGCCCTACACACATGGAATAATCTGAAAGGATTCTGGCACCCTGGCATGGCTGTTTTTCTTTCTACAATTATCCAAAGTCAAGAATATAAACAAGCAAACATCTAGAACACGGCTTTTCTGTTTGTTAAAGATAGGTCAATTATGAAAGAAAAAAAATATATTTTAGAACCTATTTGCTCACCTTAATGGTTACAGAGACAATTACAACAAACATCTTCATTTAAGGTTATAAATTTTGTATGTTTGTCTATGTATACAGAATCAGGTATTTTAATTGCAGTGCAAATAAATTAACTTCATAATGTTTTATAGCATGTCATGAATAATATATAAGAAGTAAAGTGAGATCTAACTCTGCATTTCCTGGTTTTGTGATGGTGATTAGTAGATTTGAATACTACATCTAGATGTAGTAAAGAACAGAACAATGGGCTTGACTGGCACAAACTGTCATTTCCAAGTGTCTCATCACTGGCTCACTCACGTCTCAAGAAAGAACACTGTCCAGTGCGTCACTTCGTACTGGGAAATGCCACAGGTCAAATCCAGCTTTGTGGTCACTGCTTAAACAGTGCCCACATTTCATAGACTTAAGCAGAGAGGTACTATAAATGTCTGTGGACTCACAAGCCATTTCCTCACAAGACATGTTGGTTTTCTGAAGCTGATTCAGTAAACCTGCTCCTCTACGTGGAAGTGTTCCTTCCTCTTTCCTAGAAGTGCCCAAGGCCAGGCTAGATGGGGCTGGGGGCAGCCTGGCTGGTGGGAGGGGGCCCTGCCCATGGCAGAGGGTTGGGACTGCATGGACTTTGAGATCCCTGCCAACCCAAACCGTTCCGTGATTCTGTGCTTCTACATAATCAAATGTCACTCCATCTTTCTTGTAAGGCATTTCTCTTATTCCAGCTTTCTATGGTGTTGAAGAACAAAGATATGTACTGGCTTTATAATGCTGCTGGCCTTGTGCCATTACTAATACTATAAAATGCAAAGTTGAATTGTTGAATTCCCTAGTCCTTTACTACAGTAAAAAAAAGTCTTTGACTGGGCTCAAACTCTCAGAAGAGAAATGGATTCCCAGAAATCTTAGAAGATCTGCCCTTCCCAAACACTTAGCATTTGAATGATACATGGTATTTGTACCCCAAATAATAAATACTCTCCTACTGCTGCCCACTGTTCCAAGCACACTGCTTGAACATTCCTGTAAAGCCGTTAGTTTGAAGATTTGGGGATGAAATCAACCCCAGCTAGTAATGCTATCCTTTTTGTTTTGCTGGATTTTTATGCCAAAGAGGCATAGGGGCCAAACAGCTCACAAACGAGTGCTTTCCTTGTAAACAAAGCAGTGGTTGCTGTCTTTTTTTGTATGTGTGAACAATGTCAGATTTTTCTTCCTTAAAAAGTAATCCTTACCCAATGGACCAGTTCTAGTATTATGACTTGATGATTCTGTTTGCAAAGGAAAAGATCCCCTGTGTCAAAAGTCAACTCCTCGTATCAAAAAAAAAAAAAAAGAAAAAAAAAAAAGAAAAAAAAGAGAGAAACAGTCCAGTTTCAGTAACTGAATGAGATGCTGTATAACACTTGTAGATAAATACAAGCCCTTCTGTCCTTTTCACCTTCTTTAGATGTTTTGCAAGCAACTGCGTGATAAAAATTTTATCATTAAAATATGAGAATTAAATCACCATCCAAAAATCTTGTCTGGTATCTATAAAATGTTTGTATTATTGTAAGTAAATAAGCAGAAAAGTGCCTATAAAATAGCAAAAAACTGTGGTTACAAGACATTTCATTTACCTCAGGAAAAAAAATGCATTTACATGTGCAAATATGCTTGTGAATTGTTAACGTTACAGCAAGCACCAATTCTAGTAAACAGATTGCCTGAATTTTCCCTTTAAGAGGATAATGAAGCTCACATGTCACCAGAAATATTAGGATGACTAACAGGTGAGACATTAATGTTATTTCAGATTATTACTACCTCTGGCCTTTATGCGATTTTGACACAAAAGCAGCTGTGGCTGACAAAGAGCAGGTGCTTAGAACATAACACATTTCTATAGCAGGAAGGGTCCTTTTGACCTTCCACTCGAATGTTCCTGTTTCCACAAACTCAAACATCTTGTTTTAGCTTTAAAAGATGAGGGTGAGATGAACGTTGAAACAAACCTAGATATTTTCTATTCTGTTTGCTGAATTTGATAGACCTTTAAAGCATGTTTTCTGAAAGGCAATTTCAGTCATTTCTCTTAGCAGAGCCCAATTATGCATTGGCTGCAGCTCACTGTATCTATCAAAGTGTCACAGATGCTTTCATGTAGGCAATATATTGCTTTGTCAGACCCAAGAGAGGGGAAAAAGGAGGCACCCCGGAGTCTTTTCCTTAAGTAGGTGTTGAGCAAATTAGCCCCATTACAATTCAGCATGCATTAGTCCATTAAAGGGCTGGAGGAAGATTCCTTTGTGTAAATGACCAAATGGTCTCACTGTATATTAGTATTAGTCATTTCCTGTTATTCTTTGAAGAAAGTTCTTGATACGTGATATTTAAGAGATCTTAATTTCCAATGAGTGTAACTTTAAAAAATAATTTAATGAAATAAAGCATTTACGTATATTTTAAAAGGTAATTAATTATTTTTTAATATCATAAAATGAAATTACTTTTTGGCTCAAAGAACACAAGAATTTCTCAATTTGTAAATGCCCATGTAGTTATCCTATGATTAACGTGGTTCCTTGGGTACAAAGCTGCTCTTCCTTCCCCAGATCGTTTCCACTGCTGTTCCCAGATCTAATGGTGATCAAAGAACAGGTCTATGGGCCCTCAGCCAGAGGTCTCAGACCTCTCACTTGGAATGAGCATGCTCAAGTAAAACCAGCAGGCCTGGCCTCCAAAGGAAAGGCTGGGCTTTGAGAATAAAGATTTAGCCCTTGGAGCAGCAGATTCAGCAGTCAGGGAGAGGAAGAGACCTGTTTCATGGATGGCTGACATAACAAGTGAAAAGAGGGTTCAGAGGAGGGCCACAAGGATACTCAGAGGCTGGAGCAGCTCTGCTGTGGAGCCAGGCTGAGGGAGTTGGGGTTGTTCAGCCTGGAGAGGAGAAGGCTCCAGGGAGACCTCCCAGCGGCCTGCCAGGGCCTAAAGGGGGCTGCAGGAGAGCTGGGGAGGGACTCTTCGTCAGCGGGTATAGTGGTAGGACAAGGGGGAATGGTAGTTTTAGATTAGATATTAGGAAGAAATCCTTCGCTCAGAGGTTGGTGAGACCCTGTCCAAGGCTGCCCAGAGGAGCTGTGGCTGCCCCATCCCTGGCAGTGCCCAAGGCCAGGCTGGATGGGGCTGGGGGCAGCCTGGGCTGGTGGGAGGGGGCCCTGCCCATGGCAGGGGGTGGCACTTGGTGGGCTTTGAGGGCCCTGCCAACCCAAACCACTCTGTGATTCTGCATTTTCATACCTTGGACTGTCCCCTCAGCTGAACTACTGCTTTGGCTGTACAGCCATATAGTACAGGAAGCTGGGAAACAAATCTAAATATGAAAATAACCCAACCACAAAATGAAAAGGACAGCTTTTAGCTCCTGTAAGTGCACACTTCTGGTCTGGTGTTCAACCATACCCTTTGGAGCTAAGAGCAATGGTGTACAGCAGAAGATAAATAGACATGCTGCCAAAATAAATGCTAAAGCTGAAGTTATACACAAAGCTTCATTGTGTGACATAATCTCACATCTTCTTGTAGGTTAATAACTTATATTTGGTATGATTGGTAGAGCTATGCAAATACCTGACTCAAGTGGCAGCAACAGTGAAGAGAGACAGATTTTTTTTTTCTCCTTAGTGTTTAACTGGAAAATAACAAGCCCGCTCAGAAAAATCCCTCCATTAAATTAGATCTCTTCAGCAGTCTATAGACACAAAGTTAGGAAGCTTTGCAGTAGTGAATTGATGCATTGGCTACAAAGTTTGCCTCTCCTCATGCTTTCCTGTTCCATTAGAAGTATAAAGTCAAATGAAAATGTACAAAAATTGGGTAAAAAGGAAAAAAAAACGTATGATCAGTTCTTTTCTACCACTGACTATGAGAGCTCAACAAGGTCATCGTCTGGCAAAAAAAAAAAAAAAAAAAAAAAAAAGCAAAATAGGAGGCAGAGATACTGAAGAAAGACCTCACAGAAACATGGTGATAGATGCAGAATTAAGTTACCAAGATTATAAATGAAAAAGTTTAAATTCCAGCAGAAAACTTTGAAGACAGTAGGCAGCAGAAAGCTCCTCTGTGGATTTGGAAAGAATGAACGTAGCTGAAAGTGCAGAGCTGGCATAAGGAGCTGCTGGGGATTTCTCAGTTTAGATCTTCTGTTACAACTATTTTGCACAGCTGCGAAGGGTCACAGAAGAGGACCTCATTTTCCAAACAGTGTTTGATAGTCATTTTTTTCATCTATTCCAATCTGATGAATAATACAGTCTCTAAATCACCATACTCTGCCAAACAGACGCTTTAGTCAATCATCTTATTATGTATTAATTAGCTTATCCACTTGTTCTCAGTGTTCATGGCTTTAAAATTGTCTGCTCCTGAAGGCTGTAGATAATTCTTACCAGACTGGACCTACATTTCACAGCATAATATCTTGACCTCAGTTGCTTCTGATTTACACCCGATATATATATATATATATTTTTTTTTGGTGTGTTTTGCTTTACCATAAAAAATAGAAATATAAGAAGTTTCTTAAAGAGTAAATATCCAGTGTCTGATACATCTAGGAAAATCTAGATATACTTAATGCTGCTTGATGAAATAGTATTAGGAATATTCATTTTCTAACTTGATTTACTTCACTACCGTAATTCTCTTAGTACTATTTTGATAGACCACTGAGGAGAGAGAAAAGAGCAATCCACAGTTTTCCATTTCAGTAGATGATAAACAAATTTTCCTGATTGAAATGTGCATTGGACCATTTAGAAAGCTGAAGATTACTGTATGTAACAGAATGATTTTAATATATACTTACAAAGAAAGCAATTTCCTGTTACTCTGTAATACCAATTATCCATTCAAAAGAGTCTGAATTTTACATCACCATGATATTTTTTTTTTTTTAATTTCATTCTCTGATAAAAGGAAATGAGATTCCTTTATACTAGGTCTTTATTTTGACAAAGATGCCAATTAACTACTTTATACCATTTAGACTTCACTATTATGTGGATCAGAAAATGGCTTCAGCTATTCTTTTAAAATAAAGCAGCAATGTAATATATTATAAAAGCTATTCTAATCTTTGTGCAGTAAAAAGCCATCATAAATCACTAAAAGCTCTCTGCAGCATCATTTCCTTGGTTTCAGACTGGGCTACGAATCCCACAGATGTTAATACTCAGCCAATAAAGAACAATTTATGAGGGTTTCCCCTCTTGACCAGAAGCCCTCAGTCTCCATTGGACATGTTATAAAAAAATGCTGAAAAGGTTTTAGTTGTGTGAAGTCACAGGAACATTGCACAGATGAACATAGCTGGTTCTGATAAGCAATACTGATAAGCATTTATGCAGTTTGGACACTACTTTCCATACCATAATTATATTGAGAGAATGAAATCAACAACACTTTCCCCCAGATGGGTATTTTATAACACAAATCTCATCATGGTGGTTTCTTTATAGGAGAAGAAAGCAGAAGATAGGTGATTTGGTCCTTAATTTATCTGTAAAACCATAGCAGTTAAACAATTCTAAAATAGCTGAAATGATTGTACTAAAATAGTGAATCCACGGAAGTTGCAAAATTGATTTTTTTTTTCTTACTTGGAATTAGAAATCACAATACTTGCAATCTAAGAACAGTTATTTATTATTTTAGTTATAGGTATGCAGTTCAAAGTAGGTAAGTTTTCTCTTGATTAATGGCTGTATAATTCCACATTGAATATCTGAAATCTGTCCAAAACAATTAACATACAATATTGCTAGGAACAGTGAAGAAAAGTATAACATGGACATTTTCTTGTCCCAGTTGAAGGATTTGGTCTATTTTGCTTATTAATAATTGTAGTTATTAACACATTCTACTTGGGTTTCATCTCCTTTCTCCCACATTGTGTTTTTGAAACAGGTCTGATGGATGCATCTTTATCAAATGATGAACTATTATCAGTAACAAAATGAAAACTGATGCCATGTCCTTAAAAGAAGATGATAATGAAATGTGAAAAGAAATTAGTTAACATTTCCAAATCACATCTCACTTCTCAGAAAAAAAAAAACCACAGAAATTAATCCTTGCTAAACCTGGTGATGTTGTGAAATTCCAGAAACATATGCAAAAATGTTTACAGTTGTGCAAGTCATCTGCTTTCTCCCAATTAAAGCTGCCATTGTATTTATTATTGTGTCCCTGTTACTATAGCAATGAAAGCTGTGTAAAAATTGGATAGATAGTGACTGATTGCTGCACCTGATATATAATTTTTCACAATCTACCTTCCATTCATTATTTCCTAAATTGCTATAAAATAGCATAATTTATCATAACAGATAAGTATGTACACACATGCCAATTACAGGATCATCAGGAAACATACAGAAAGAAGTTGGTTGTTACATCAAGGAAAATGAAGAAATGAAATTATTTTGTACTATTTCTAAGTAACCTTTCCTTACTCCAAAGTTGTTGCATGGGGGGTAAAATGGAAGAGAAATTTCAATCTCACTTTAAATTGACTGTTCAGCTTTATTGTAGATTAAATTACTGTATGTTTAATGATGGTTATACAAAGGAAACGAGCTTCACCCGTCTTCACAACTACCTAAGCCAAGACTCAAACATCTCATACTTCATAAAATTAATGTCAGATGATTATAAAGCTATAAAAGATCAATGCCAAACAAATACATTGAAGGGAACAAGAGAGAATATGAACTGAATTTCATGAAGTCTGAGATTCATCTGACTGATCTGAACATGCTCTCTTACTTTGAAGTGTGACAGTGGTGACAATTGTGTAGCCAGATGGGTTAATAAATTTTTCACCTGTGTCAATCTGCCATGAGAATTCCTATCTTTATTTGTGGAGAGTCTTCCTGATCATTACATAAGTGCTTCTTCCTATGAAATTAAACCTTCTATGCAGTGCACTGCCCAAAGCATCCAAAACAGTTCCTACAACAACACCCTTACTACATTTAGAGCCAAACAAAGACTTTTACCAAAAGATGGCAATGTTCCACCAACATATCGAGGTCAGAGACCTCGTGTTTCTGACCATGACTTTTCCCTCCCATTTCTTCCATTCCCACATAATTGGAAAGAAGGTCTCTCTAAAGATAGAAGATCAGCAAAAAACTTACACTTAATAGAAAATAAAATAGCATTTTTCTCACTATACTGCAAGACTATTCTTGGAGAGTTTTTTTTTCCACCTCAACCAAAGCTGCCAAGGCCAAAACACAGATGGGGCAAAAAAATGTTTTACTGATCCTGCTGTATTTAATACAGGGAAGGATCTGGCACCTGGATCTTCTGAGTCAAGACAATGCTCACATTGTAAAAGCACACTCAGAGGTAGAGGCACCATCTTGTTTTCCACACATGGGCCAGTTTGCTTTCCTTCTTTTGATTTATCCCACTTTAAATACATGAAATATTAGATATCCTGAAAGAGAAAGAAGTATAATCTAAAATTAATATACCAACCTTATCACGTTATTGATGCCTCTTTTTTTTTTTTTAAACCAAGATCACACTCTCTGTCCCTAAGCAAAACTGTATGGAGAAATGAGTTCTCTTTAACAGAAATACCAATTCTTCTGCAGGACAGGCAGGACCAACTAAAATTTCCTGGGTTCCTCCTTGGAGAGGAAGATTCCAGATTCCCTCCCTGTTTTTGGAGGATGAGAAAATTTAGTTTGATGGACAGAAATTGCATTGTGCCATTTAGCATAAGGGACAGAGAACAAGCCTTGTCCCACATTTTGGTAGTGCAAAGAGCCAGAAAGATGAAGTCTCCTGTCTTGTACAGCAGTGGCTTGGAGCTACCAATTGAGGAGTTGCAGGTTTCAGGAGTAAGCGACCTGTTCTGTGTTCCTCTCCTACTCCTTGGATATATCATAATATATATTACTAATCTAAATCATATATAAGCACTGGCAATTTATTTATATGTATGTGCATACACACACACACATATATGTATATACACACATAGATAAAGAGAATGAACTATCATCAGTTTTCCTGCCTTCTACTCAGCTTCACTCACAACATTCTTGCATAATTTGCATATTCTGCATTATCCATTTTCCTAATCACTGCTGAAGGAGGAACTGAAACTGAACTATTCAAATAAAATACAAAGGCCAATGGTTTTATAAAAAAAAAAAAAAAAATGTAGTGCGGAGAGCTCTCACTGTGATGCTGAAAAGCACATTAGTCCCCATGTTTCCCATCCACTTTGTTCTGTTCACTCCTGATGACCTGCTTTCCTCTGAAAGACACTCAGAAATCCAGGGATGGAATAATATCTTAAAGAAATGCTCAGCTTGGAGCCTCCCCAGCTTTGCTTACAAAGGTTGCAGCCTTTCCCGTGAGACCTTGTATAATCACATCAGTTGCTTTGATGGCTAAATAGACGCCTCCGACCCATCCTTCTTTCCCTCCCCCAGCACCCCCCACATACAAATAACACCCTGAAGGAAAAGCACTGCCAGAGTGGTGAGGGCTTGCTGAAAGGGGAAGTGGAGATGATAAAGGCAGTGTGGAGGTTTTTCCAACACTTTCTTGGGAGATAACTGGGCTGAGATATGTTTCACAGAGAGAAGTGACTCCTTGAACCTTCACTTAGGATAGAAAAGAATGTAAGTCCTGTGGTTTACTGCATTTTGTTTTAGAAAAAGGTGGCTTGTGCCAGGGTCTTCTATAGAATTCACTGACCTTTTATTTGCCTAAAAAATAACATTAAGAAACTTATGCAGAAACTCTTTTTTTTTTGGTATGTAAGTGGTATGTACAAGAAATTGAAAGTGAGAATAAGTGAGTGTTTATTAATTGCAGTACAATATGTGTGCACAGGAGTTTTCCCTATGTTTGTTACATGTTATTTGGTTGAAATGTGTTAACTACGGTCAAAAATAACATAAAGAAGAGAGAACAGGCATATACACCTCTCTTAATTCTGCACATGAGAATGGCAGATACACTTTTCATATACAAAGTTCAGATTGTTTACTTATAATTTTTGTTTCAAAATAGAGACAGAAAAAAGTCAATAACCTTAAGTTTTAAAACAGTACTTTCGTTTACATATGTTTATAATACTTGGTAATCTTGTTCTGTTACAGACTAACATTTATTTTTGAGACTTAATAAAAATGGATCTAATTTTACATGTTTTTTGATAATTGAAGGCTTAATCAAATTTCTTTTTATTTTTGGGCTGTTTTGGATTGTATTTGGTGAATGCTTTTATCAAGACAAACTGTGGGGCAGATACACTAATAAGTGAATATTGTTGGGGAAGTAAAGAATGAAACAGAGTAGGAGAGTACATACTGGGCTGTTTGCTGGGGAACTGGCAGTAGAAGAGAAGACAACCTTCTGAAACTTGCAGAAATGTAAGAAACTGCTCTCTTTGCTTCTGCGAAGCAGAAGAAATTAAAAGTTTCAAGTCTGCATTTGAAGTAGCTGCAATATATTTTGTCTGCTGGGAGTAACATACATGCATTCATCTTACCACAGATGCAACAGCAACATAAATGACTTAAAGTGGAATAAAATCTGTATTTTATACAAAGATGTTTTATTAGGATGATAAGCATGATAAACTGGAGATAACTGGTATAGAGACCTAACAGAACCAGTACTGGTACTTCTCCCTCGTCATGGTTTTTAAATTTTGATAATTCTTTAGTACTACACTTTGATTTTCTTTGTGATTATTTGACTTAACCTGAGACTATTTTACATATCAATTGAAAAAATTTATTTGAAATTGTGATTTCTTTCTGTGGAATGAAAAGGGCAAAAAAGGGCAAATAGTGAATTTAATAATGAAAAATGTGGAACTGCTTATTAAATGACATACCCTAGTGCAAATAGGATGTTCAGAACTGAATTCTGATTAGATACATTACAATTTATTTAGAAAAGTGTTTCAAGCTAGGAAACTCTGACAGATAAAAGACTATGTAGTTTGAAAATTTCATAGAACTTCTGGAATCACCAAATTTGTGGCAATCAAAATTATAGTTTAGATTATATACTTGAGAAATCGTCTTGCAAACCTAAGTGTTAAATATTTTCTTACTGTGTTTCATTAACATTTTTTTATTTCATAGAATACTTTACATTTGCTATGATCTTGGGAAAAAGTTTCTCCTATTTTGTATCCAAAGTTTTGTCCTCCAAATATATATACAGCTGCTAAGAGATCTTTCTATATCAAAATGTACATGATGAAAACAATCTTCAGAACTACAAAATAGCAAATTCATGATACTTTTAGTGCATTTAGTAATTTTGTTAATGGTACCAATCCAAAATCTTGTCTATGTATTTCATTGATTTTCTATGTCTTTCTTTTGCTGTAATAAAGTCATATTAATACAAGCTAGAAGTTTATAGAATTGTTAATCACATTAACCAAATCTGAAAGATTGCTTACATTAGGCAAACAAACCAAACAAAGTAAACCCTGACACATTGACAGTATGGTCTTTAGGGCCCTAAATCTGGCAATGCACTGTTTGTCATGATTTATGATTTCAAATGCTCTGTATAGTTTGGTGAAATGATAGACAGCTACAGATAATGTGGTTATTTCTTAAATTCAAAGAGATAATACCTGTGAAACATGCTCAATGGTCCAGCTGATGGAAGATTTACCAACATGAAAGGTGAAGAAGTGGGCATTGCAAATTCAAGGGTCCTCATATCAGGTATAAACTTTAGACTGGGCTGCATATATAGTTGTAACATAACCAGTTGCTGCAAATATCAGGAAAATATAGAGTCATTAAGGTTGGAAAAGCCCTCCAAGATCATCTGGTCCAACCATTTGCCTACCACCAATGTCGCCCACTAAGCCATGTCCCTCAGCACTATGCCCAACCTTTCCTTGAACACCCCCAGGGACAGTGACTCCACCACCCCCTTGGGCAACCCATCCCAATGCCTGACTGCTCCTTCTGAGAAGAAATGTCTCCTCATTTCCAACCCGAACCTCCCCTGGCACAACTTGCGGCCATTCCCTGTAGTCCTATTACTATTTACTTGTGAGAAGAGGCCGACCCCCAGCTCTTCACAAATTGCCCGTGTACATTTTCCAGTTACTTAGCAGTATTGTGAGGGTAATTTTGTGCACCATTGTTTTGTGTTCTCTCTTCTGAAACCACACAAAGTGATGTATATACTGGAAAGAGTCCGATGGGGGGTCACCAAGATGATCAAGGGGCTAGAGCACCTCTGCTATGAGGAGAGGCTCAGAGCCTTTCATTTTTGGCCTGGAGAGGAGGAAGCTTGGGGTGGCCTTATCCACATCTGTAAGCACCTAAAGGGAGGGTGTAACGAGGATGGAGCCCGTCTCCTTTCAGTGGTGCCCAGTGCCAGGACAGGAGTCCATGGGCCCAGCCTGGACCCCAGGAGGTTCCCCTGACCCCCAAGCAGCCCAGAGGCTGTGGGGTCTCCTCCTTGGAGAGCTCCAAAAGCCGCCTGGCCATGGGCCTGGGCACCGTGCTCTGGGTGGCCCTGCTGGGGCAGGGGCTGGGCATAATCAGGTCGTTGAAGGCGTTTCAACTCTTTTCTCTCAAGCTTCCTGTGGCTGCCACAGTTTCTTAGCTTCTTCAGTGCTTGCAACTGGCTATTTGACAATTTGTCAATTGACAGCTCAAGCACTTACAAAAAGTGATCTCTGCACAAATTTAAATTATTTATGATAGCAAAGTAGCTGAAAATTAGTCCGATCTTAATATGCAAAAGAAAATGTGGCTTAACGCTTCAGTTGCTAGGAAGGCTGGTCCTGTAAGTAGTCATTAAGGAAACAATGTAATGTAAGGCAATCCTGGAATTTTTATGTGTTCACAGTCTGCTGGTGACTAATGATGTTTGCCCAGTCCTACCAATGACTGTATAATTACTAATCTTTAGAAGTTTAGCAGTTGCCCATGAGTTGAAGCAGCAAGAAGAGCAGGCCTAACAGATGCAAAAGTTGAATTTACCTCATGTTACACAAGACACCTCAGGTAGTCAACCATCACTCTGAGATGTGATTCATTTCATCCTGAAATCAACGTGAAAATTAGGTGTCTCAGCAGGCAATCAGAGAGCTAGTGGAGATGTAGCAGTCTAGCTCTGAGATGTTTGCAGTGAGGTGGGACAAATTTCACCCAAAGGGGCAATCTGGGTGGACGCTAACAGCCTTCATCAGGTCTTTATAAATCGTTCTGTGGATCTCCATACTGTCTGCTACTTTCATTCCCCAGTGCTGGGAACTGTCAAGTGCACATTCCTGACTGAAAGAGTGGGATTTATCTCCTACTAATTATATAGGTAACAGAAAGAATCAGGAGCATTTTTCAGTGCTGTTCATCTGACTTAAACTATATGTTTCTTTATGATGAGCTGATCTGTGCCTTCAGCTTTCATGGTGACAAAGAGGGTATATGATGGCTAGATCAGCTCCTGCCATCCCCTTTCAGTCAGATGTCATCCATACTTGGAGACCCAGCAGGCTGGAGCTCTCAGCCAGGTTGTCTATGGAGGGGAAAAAATATTGGGCTTGAACCTGAAAGGTTCAATTCAGAGGTTGGTGCCTCAGCTTATTTCAGGTAAGGTGTAATAATGTAAAGGTTGGAAATTAACAAGGAAATATGCTGTCTCCCTTGGCAACCTCAGCGGATATACATGGATGGTGTTCGGACACATGCAAGTTTCTTGTAGGCTGTTATAAATAGGTAGACTAAATGGGTTGAAGTAGATATAGTATTTGTTTTCCACATATAGAGATGTCTTTGGTTGGTTGGTTTTCTTTTACCTTTCAAATCCATACAGTATTTTATTTCTTTGATCATTATTTTTATTATTATAGTGGTGCATGGGGGAAGGCAAGAGACAAGGTGTGTAGATTGAAAGAAGAAGTAGTCTAAATGGATTAAGACAGTCAAGAATTGAAACAGGTTGCTCAAAGAGCTTGAGCATTCTTTGTCCTTGGAGATTTGCCTTGATAAAGCCCTGACCTCATGACTAACACATCTTTGAAGAGTACGTTAGACTGGAGACCTCCTGAGGTCCCTTCCAACCTGAATAATTATATGATAAAAAATTACATGTTTTAATAAACAAAAGTTATTTTTATACATATTTTAAAGATTATTAAACCAATGCCAGTTTGGTTTGATTAAATCATCTGCCTCATAATATATAGATATTTTTTGATGTTGTTGAGGAAAATGTGGAACAGTTCTACAGAAGCTTTGACCTGCAGTTAGTTAAATCTTTCCTTATTCAGTCCAAGAAAGATATTCCAATGTGTTTTCACACCTTTCCGTAATAGCTCCTGAATCCAGGAAGTCTAATAATTGGGAAAAAAAAAAAAAAAAACACTTCATTATTCATTGACTGAACATTGAATTGCAGTGATTGTAATTGCAAGAAAAGGAAAGAAAATGTCCTAGGAAACCTTGTGTCCTAGCCTGTCAAAATGAATATTCCTGAAGTGGAAAACATGCTTGGAAGAAAGCAGTCTAACTTCAGAAAGCTATCTAGCTACACATTTTGATATTTGAAAAATATTTCATAGAAAATATGTTTGAAAGCTGAAAGAAAAAATCATCAATGATTTATTTGGTTTCATTCTTGTTCTTCAGCTCTTTCAATTTCATTCAGTATGCTCTGGTCTTCAGTCTGACAAAGGATAAGAAAACTTCATTTTAAAGACATATTAAACTTTACACTATTTTTAAGATGTTACAGGCCTTGAGAAAAAAATGGTGCTTGTTTCATGAGCAATACTTTGAATGCTGCCCTCCCTGAGACAAGAAGCAACAGAAATGATCTAGGGTGTATTTTTAAAGAAGCTTGACTGAACCTGAAATAATTTTGGGGGGATCACTCAATGTTTAATATTGATTAGCTTTTATCCAGTACTAGGCTGAGTTGCTCATAATTGCCTTTGGACAAAAAGCGTAATTTAGCCTTCTCCACAGCTTGTGGCTGCTATCAGTGGAAATTTTACTGCTGATGTGTGAAACAGCAAGCAAAAGACTTCATTTCCTTTCCTTAATGGTTGTTCACCTGTGGAGCAATTTATAAAACCACCTGTATCAGGAAGGGGCTCCCTTGCCTGATTTCCAGCTCTGGTCAAGGTCCTACAGACACTGCCTGTCGTCTTGCTTTCTCCTAGCCCCTATCCTGGGCTTTAATCAGCAGCACCTTGGCTTCCTAGATTTTGTTGTAGTCCTAGGGGAGAACAGTGTGACAATCAATTTCTTTTCAGGGATT
Source organism: Aythya ferina (assembly GCF_964211825.1). NCBI lineage: Eukaryota > Metazoa > Chordata > Aves > Anseriformes > Anatidae > Aythya > Aythya ferina. Next base: position 6,065,265 of record NC_140297.1, read on the forward strand.
TGAAAGATGATTTCATGGAAGAAAGGAGAGAAAATTGTAAATAAATTTGCATCAAATCCGGAATTTTAATGGTGAACTTTTGCAATCAGGTAGTCTTTTATGGAAGTGCTGCTTGGAGGGATGGGTATGTGTGGATGATTTGGCACAAGGCAGAATAAAGCAATTATTGTATTCCCTCCGTGTATTGCACAGAAATTGTGTCATTTCATGCATCATTCAGAGCTCTCATAACTAATACCACAGCATCTAAATTACTCTGAGTATCAACAAAACAAACACCACTTTGCCTAGGGCCAGTCTTGGAAATTTGGGAGTGAATCATATAGTTCTCATTTTTGTTAAAATGTTATGCAGATTCCAGACATTTAGGTTGGTTTTTAAAAACTTAAATTAATAAATATTCTTTCCTGAATGTCCTTTTTGACTTCCAGAAATGTTGCCACTCTGTGCTGGGAACAGTGTTTACTGTTCATATTTATTCATATTTATCATTTTGTATGCTTATTTAAATGAGAGAGGCAGGCAACCTGCAAGAATTAAGACTTTTCACTAGTTAGTTTGTCACTGGCCTCCAGCTGTTTTCATAGCACTGGTTCTCTACATTTTAGCAGCGTCAGGAAAACTGAAATCTGTGGAGAACTGAAATTGTGTTGTGTGGAGGGAAAGATACAGGGAGTCAGCACAGAAGTTGTAAAATTACTTATTACTGATATTAAAAAGCCTCTTGATTCAGACCTGGTGTTTTTCTGGGATGGCCCATACAGTGCGTAGGAAGGAAGGGTACAAGAGCAGGCCATTGTCTGAACTTTCCAAGATGAGCTCTGTCTGCTAGTTATGTAGTCAACCTTGAAAGCCATGTTGAAGTGATGGAAGCAACTTCTGGATGGAAAGACCTGGCTGCTTCCAATTTGAAATTCTTTCATGTAGACTCAGCAGTGATCCAGCCCTGAAACAGATAGGATCACTTCAGAGTCTGTGAGTAGGAATACTCTGGCTCAGTTGCTCCATAACTGTGTACTGAATCAATAGTGTCATCCTAGAGGCCATAATCAAAGGAAAAAACAAAACAAACAAACAAAAAAAATCAATCAAAGAAATATCCTTACAGAACTTTTAGCACAAGGATGTGGGTCTTCTCCCCTCTCCTCCCCTCCCTTCTCCTCTCTGTTACCACACAGCTTCCAGCACTGAATGGGTTTACAGAACAAAAGATCTTCCAGAGAAGGCTAAGGGTATATTGCCCTCAGTGATGTTTCACCCAGCAGGCCTTTCTTCTGACACTTGTACACTGCTTGCTCCTGTGCTGATGTCCATGGCACCATGAGGATGGCTTACCCATCTGAATATTTACTTTGCCACAGTTATTTTCAATTTTGGTCTTTCTCAGAAGCAGCTTCCACATAGTTGGTGTTGCAGTTCAGTGGGTTTTATTATCCCAGTTCTGAGATTAAACCAGCACCTTAGGTTTGTCCAAATAATAGCTCAAGAGTATTTGTGCTAACATGTACCTTAAATAAGGTGGTGTAAATACCTTCTTAAGGTTACAGGGGTCTGCCTATGTCCTATAAGATACATTAAATTAAATCAAAACAAAACAAAACAAAAAATCTGAACAAACATCTCATTGAAAAATGTATTGATTCTCTCTCTCTTTTTTTTTTTTTCTTCTTTTTTTTTCTTTTTTTTTTTTTTCTTTTTCTTTTTAGAAGATGGCTCAGAAATTTATGATTTTGGACATGAATGGGCAAAACGTTTAGTTTTCATAACTTATCTCTTCCGGAGTTACCAATTTTGATATCCCTTTCAGTTGTTTCTGTTTGGACAGAATCAGTGACAGGAAGCAAAGAATGAAAAATGGCTGAGTTCATACTGTCTGATACAAACAACTTCCGTAAGTTCACTTATGAATCTTTGGCTGCTATTGAAAAGAGAATTGCTGCCAAGAAGGATTGTCAAAAAAATGCCATAGACCAGAAACCAGAGGAGAAACCGCGTCCTCAACTTGACTTAAAAGCTTTCCAGAAGTTGCCGGCTCTGTATGGAAATCCTCCTCCAGAGCTCATTGGAGAACCACTGGAAGATCTTGACCCATATTACAAAGATCGCAAGGTTAGAGTCAAGCAAAATGTTTAGATCTCGCTTTGTTTTGTTATGTTGCTAAGAAGCATTTATATGAATGATCTCTTAAACAGTCTTGGCTATATTTGTTTGGAAAAACTATCATTACTTTCTAGGTTGAAATAATGCAGAAAGTTAGCACAGCTGAATGACATGCTGTAATCTTCTAAAAGAAAAAAAAAAAGCTTAATTTTGGATTATAGGAATTAAATGATATACACTTCATTAGCATTTAAATCAGAATTGAAACATCAAACATAAAATGGATAAAGGAAAAAAATGAAGTTTTGCGTCAGATCAACAAGAAATGATAACTATTTTGCAAATTTTCTTAATTTTTATAGTTTGAAACTGTCTTCTTCTGTCTCAATGGTTGTTCTCTCCTTACATTTATGATAAATGATTATCTAAGCGTAAATTAAAAAAAAAAACACATTTGCTGATGGATACATAAAACTTATTCAAGTTGTATATTCTAATCAGGAAGGATAGAAGAATATGATTTTTAATAACGAACAGAGAAATGGTATCTAATCCACTGGAAATTAAGTTTATTGCTTGAGTATTGCTTAATACCTTGAGCTAATTTCTACAGTCTTAGAGGCAGAAGATCACTATCAATATTAGCAAATCATATTAAGGCTGCAAGTCTTCCTTCCACCTCTGTATAGTGAGATTCTATGAGAGGTCCATCTTAAAGAGAATAGTCATAGGCAAAATTTGTTTTGTGCAAAGCTCTTTACAAGGATCAAAGTTAAAAATGGAAGTTCATGCTGACATTTGTTTTTCTATTTTGGTAGTTAATGGATATCAATTTATGATAAAAGGTATGCAAAATATTATGAAGAGTCTTCTCATTTAAACAAGCAGATTATCAAAGTCATGCTCATCATTCATAGAACTAGATGTAATACAGAAATGTGTTCTCTGCTCAATTTCCTGAAAGTTTTACTTCATGTTTCTTTATTTTTATTTTTAAGATTTTCATAGTGTTAAACAAACAGAAAACAATCTTCAGGTTTACTGCTACACGTGCCTTATGGATCCTCAGTCCTTTCCATCCAATCCGAAGAACAGCAATTAAAATTTTAATACATTCATATCCTTTTCTTGGCTTCATTCACTCTTTTTTTTTTTTTTTATTACAAAGACCTGTGTAATCCCGTGCTGTTATACCTTACAGCACTGAATGAATAGCTTTTTGTTCACTCCAGACAGCTTCTAATTATGGATTACCTCAGAAATTACTCCTGTTTGATGTTCTTGTGCTATTTAGTAATAAATAGTTTCATGAGTACTGAGGGTTTTGAAGCCTGATTTTCTAGCTATTTTGTGTTTTAAGAATGTTCTCTGATGTTGATCGTTTTATGTCTAATCAGTATCTTATATTGAATCCTTTCTCAATGAGAAAATGAATAAGGCCTCTATCCTTTATCTCATACTCAGTTTATGCATACTGTGATAATTAAATTCAGCCCCCATGCCAAAGCAAATCACAATGAGATGGGCACACATATGAAAACACAGAGAACAATTATAAAAACTTAGTTTCATTTAGAAATCAGATTTAAAAAAAATATCTTTGGTATACAACAATGAAAATTTTCAGGGATGCTGTTGTAGGGAAGAAGGATATCTTTGAAATAAAAAGGTAATAAAGATCCCAAGTCATACATTTAGGGGATGGGACTCACTAGTATAGTTCTCCACTTTGGTACTTGGAAATGAGACCAGGGAAAAAAAAGCTGTCACTCATGGCTGAATCAGGCCCAGCACAGTCTGCAGGTTACCGTGTTAGGTTTCCAACCATCTTCCCAGCAACACTGAGTTAACTGGGATGAGTCTGCAGTTGTGGCCGTAGCAGGGCACAGACATCCTTGGAGGACTGATAGCTCTCTGAGGGTTTCCCTGGGCAGCAAGTTGGCTAATGCTGGCATTTCAACACTTGTGGTCCAGATCATGGGTTTGTGACAGTATTTGATGATGCCTGCAGTTAAAGGCAGGAGAATTTGAGGGAGGACAGAAAAGATTGATAATGGGTAGATGTCTTTCCCATGCGCATCTACCTCCTGGGTTGTCCAAAAGTGTGGTATGACACAAGACATGAGATTCAGCTCCAGGGACATGCACTTAAACTCAAATATAAACATGTGAGCTAGATGCCCAAGTTCCAATTCATATCTTATAGTCAGTGGGTCCCAAAGGGCAGGTGGACAGCCCCAAGAGCTGTATAAACATAAGCATCTGATATCCTTTGAGACACCCACAAGTATCATGGGAGACTGCACTGTCCCTTCAGCAGAATACAGGTCTCCCAGTATAGTGAGCTTTGGGCTTCAGGTGTGTGACCTTGGGCGTTATTTAACTTTTGTGAAATATTCAGTTTATTTTTTAAAAATTATACTTTGGAGTTTTATGAGGACTACTTTATTATCATTTACACTGCAGTGATGATCAAGACATTCAATTTGTTACCTGCAAAACCTTGCTTTCAACATTGAAAATCTCCCTGTTTATTTGAAGATAAAACTCCACAAATTTCACAGGTCATGAGGAGGAGAACAAGAAATAGAAAGAGAACAGTGAAATATGTTTTAGACATATGAACTCATACCAACCTTCCTTTTGAAAGGAAGAGTGGAGCTTAGATGGTATCAGCCTAAACTCTCAACTCTATCCCAATTTTCCCTGAGACCTTGAACAAGTCAGACAGTCTCTGTTTAATAATTCCTCTGCTGTAAAATTAAATTTAAAATGCATCATTTCTCTCAGTCTGTCTCAGTGGTTAGGGATCATTTTACCAAGTCTGCAATGCATAGAGCAGCAGATCTGTACAGCAGTTAAGATGACATAAATAACAACAGCATTGTATTGTAATCTACATGTATATGCAGATCTTACATGTGCTTTAAACTCCAAAAAAAAAAAAAAAAAAAAAAAAAAAAAAAAGCAGATCTTACATGTGTTATTAACTAAAAAAAATAAATATATATGTAAATATGTTTCTAAATAAATGTCATATTCTTTGCCTTCACTCCCATGACTTACATTATTCACTTGGTTTATAATGTGCACTATTTTAACTAATTGTGTGTTCATGGCTCAGAATGAGTCTGCATCTTCTTCGTGGAACAAATATGTCGAGTAAGTATCTGTGGGTATGTATGCATTTTAACTCTGTATCTCTAATTAATTACTTAGCCTATCATGCAGCCTTCACACACAGTAGTTTTTGAGTTTAATAACTTCATTATTTTTTTGCTTTGAGGGAATATTTTGTCTCTAAACTCAATAACTACAATAATTATGGAGTTACAAGAGATCATGAGTGTACATTACATTCCACTGAAGTTCTGTCTGTCCTACCGCTCCAGTTCATTATCCCACTTTCTGAAGTTAGTAATTATTTGCTTTTTATCCAGGAACATTTCTTATTGTTGCCAACACTGATAAAGAACATCAAGAGTATTTTAAAATTATATTTAATAATATTGAAATGTTATTTGCTCTAATAAAATATTCTGTTAGAAATTCCTGGCTTGTGGGACACTGTTAAAAAATAAAACTCTTATCTTCAGCACTGCCAACCCTTGCAATATTACAGCACAACAAATTCATATTTTTGGAGTCACACTTAAGCTGGATAATCCTATTATTTTATTTTATTTTATTGTATTTTATTTTGTTTTGTTTTGTTTTGTTTTGTTTTTATTTTTATTTTTGATTATTTTTTTCAAGTTCTCAGTTTGGCATTAATATGTTAGAATATGAACTCTGATAGCTCTAACACACAATAGAAAGGAAAAGATTCCAAAATACTTGGTTTAAAATCAGTCATAAAATTGTTTCTGACTGTTTCATGATTCATGATACTGAAACAGTTGGGAGTGGCAAAGCCTTATGCAAGCAGGAATGAGAATCTGCAAGATATAAAGTATTTATATACATATCTCCAGAAGACACTGGGATACTTCCCTACTTTTGAGAGCACTAAAGGTTAGATAAGAGTTATATCTGCTGTTGGCATCAGAAGTACTGTTCAAATGCATTTTAATAATAATTTTAGAATACTTCTTTCCAAATGAAGAGGGAAGCACTACATACATATAATTTCTTAGTGCATTTGCTGACTACCAAGTGAATGCCTTTTGAATTCTGTAGGGAGATCACTATCTTGTTGAAATGATAAGTGCACTCAATAAGTTCAGAAGAGCTTTTACTGATAATTTTCCATTAATAAGAATAATTGCCATCTTAAATTGAAAATCCTGTACTCTTGTATTTTTCAAGCATTTTAAACATTTGCACGAAATGGATGCAGTGTGCCCAAAGTAAATAATACACAGAATATCATAAGTTTTCTTGCCCACATGAAACCAGAGGAAGATATCAGTTTTAATGCTTATTTTAGCAATTAGCTAGAACTTTTGTATTTCTCAAATTCTGGGGACTCACATAAAAGAGTTTGAAAAAAATTGCTGAATGCCAAAAAACATGTCACAGGCATTCATGTTAATAGCCATGTCAACTACTGTTTCAAACTACATACAAGTCAGATAGTCACAGGAAAGACTGAAATCAATAGGATTCTTTCCATCACTTCTCTGCAGTGTTGGCTTGGTTCACTGGTCTAGACAGGAAATGGTCTTACTGTGTCTTTTACCCTTTTCCATTACTTCCTAATGTTGCTGTTTACTTTGGCACTTTTCTCCCCTCCTTAGATTTACTTTCACTGGCATTTACACTTTTGAATCATTGATAAAAATATTGGCAAGAGGATTCTGCCTAAATGAATTCACTTTCCTTCGAGATCCCTGGAATTGGTTGGATTTCAGTGTGATTGTTATGGCGTAAGTGAGAACAAATAAAATATGGATTACTCGAACATGTTCTCTGTATTTGAAGTTTTTGTTGCTGTGTATCTGAAACCATCTAGGATGTTGACTCTTGTACTTGTTTTATCACTCTGTATAGCAACAATGCATTAGTCACTCAAGAAGGGAATGGAGTAGTGCAGAGCAAGATATAGTTAACTGTTCAATCCCATCTCATACCACTCTGCAGTCCTTTTACATGAATTTACATACATTTTACATGCATTTTTGTGTGAATTTGCATGCCCTTTTACATGCATTTGTAATAGCTGGGCTGTCCAATGTGAGTTCATACTGTGAATGAAAGTGTAAATTTGAAAATAGGGTGATTTGTATTGACACCAGGACAGTGGATTAAATTTGTTCTCTTTCCCTCTAAATTCATGGTCTGAGCTTCAGTTTGAAGCAATTAGAAAGATTTCATACTGGTTAGATGCTGCTACAGATGGTAGACAGAATCAAACCAGTTCTGGCTGTTTCAGCCTGAAATTAATAATTTTGAGTGTTACTTTTTTTTTTATATTTTGGGTACATAATATTTTAAGGTGCTGACACAAAATCAGCTGTGCACAAATTAAGAGTTACTTTATAAAACAATTCTAATAATCCAGAAATGGCTTTCTATTGTATGACTCTTCAAATAAATACTTGGTAAGTAGTTTCTTAATGCTTAAAGATAAACTCAAGAGGATTAAGAATTAAGAATGAACACTGTAAAAAATTTCACAGGTATGTGGGAGCATTCAGTAGCCTGGGGAGTGTATCAGTCCTTCGGACTTTCAGGGTTCTCAGAGCCTTAAAAACCATTTCAGTAGTCCCAGGTAAGAGAATCTATTTGCTGAATATTTTCTGTTACTTACAACCAATTCTTTACTCCAGTCAAAATATTGGCTTATTCTTATCTTCCTTCCTTCCTTCCTTCCTTCCTTCCTTCCTTCCTTCCTTCCTTCCTTCCTTCCTTCCTTCCTTCCCTTTTCTTCTTTCTTTCTTTCTTTCTTTCTTTCTTTCTTTCTTTCTTTCTTTCTTTCTTTCTTTCTTTCTTTCTTTCTTTCTTTCTTTCTTTCTTTCTTTCTTTCTTTCTTTTTCTATCTGTCTTTTTCTTTCTCCTGCTGTATCTTTCACTGATTGCAGATGCAGCTGAATTTGTGGACACAAATACTGTCTCAGTCCAGCTGGACTAAGCAGAATAAATCAAACATTAAGAACAATCTTGTGTTCAATTTACTTTTATTATATATCTATGTGTTATGGTTCAACAGAAACACCTTTGGTGACTGAACAGAATTATCTTACATCATCTCTGGGACAACATTTTTTCCACAATTTTTCTATCAGTTATGAAGTCAGTGGTTACTTTCTCATGACTAAACACAAACTTAGAACCCACTGGGTTGCCCCCGTGTTCTTCTTCTTCTTTTTTTTTTTTTTTATCATATTCATTATTGTTCATTATTGTTTCTAGATTCTTCATTGATTCTCAGTGTTGGAAATTTCATGTGAACTAAATTTATCAATTTCTGGATAAAAAATAACTAGACTATCCCTGGTTCCTTATCCTTGACAAGGTGTGAAGGAACATCTGGAAATTGTAGGGTCAGTCAAATGAAGAAAAAATGTTCTCATAATCGATACTCTAAGTTTTTCATCATGCTTTTCCATTGCACACTGTCTCCCTAGGACTCAAGATCATTGTAGGGGCACTTATCCAGTCTGTTAAGAAACTCACGAATGTGATGATCCTGACCGTTTTCTGCCTGAGTGTCTTTGCCCTCATAGGCCTCCAGCTTTTCAAGGGCAATCTGAGACGAAAGTGTATGAGGAATTATACAGATTCCAGTATCAGAAAGCATATAGAAAACCAAACATGGGAATCCTATGAAACGTTTGATAATTATACAGGTAATTTTTCTCCTTAATTCTTGTTTTATATGGCACTCTAGACACCTATGCATGCGTGTGTAACCACTGCTGTATATGAGATTGAATATTTGGATGAGCAACTACCTGATAATGCTCTTCAGACTTCCAGAGCATCAGAATGATATAACAATAACTGAAACATGTATTAGCTCATTCTCTGATGAAATTCCCCGAAGTTCAGCTTCTACTATATGCTGAAGGGTTCTACTAGATGCTGAAGGGTTCTAGCATCTTCATTCTGCTGCCTAGTTAAGTAGCCTTCAGCTTTGAACAGAGGAATTGGTTTAAAAATAAAAATCTTTCTTCTTCACACCATGTGTATCTTATATGTGATAATTATTTTATTTCATCTGTAAGATGTATATAATATACATCTTTCAACTATATATTGACTGAAGCTGTTGGTGGAAGCGTAGAGCAGAGATCTGAAAAGGCACCAAAACTTTCTCAGAGGAACAGCAACTGGAAGGTGCTATTCAGAAATGAAAAGTCCTGTGGTGAAGGAAATGCCTCAATGTACATGAAGAAAACAAATGTAAAATAGACAATGTATACACCAGAAATATGAAGAAAGCTTCATCACCACTGAATTCAGAACAGCAACAAAAACATACTCTAAGAGGAAATGTTGAAATACATAAAAAAGCCCTACAGTATTGCTGTTTGTATATACTTGGTGTGTAAGATCTGTTCATACAAGATTTCTTAATAGCCTCATAGTCCAGTGGGAGAAAGTCTTTTTTATAAATACTTTTGAGGATAGTTTTTGCAGGAACCTCTTGTAACTACCAAGAAAAAAGTACATAAGAACAAAGTAATTTCCATACACAGAATGTTAGAAAAAGTCATAACTGAAAGCAAACTTCAAAAGAAAGCCAAAGACTAGAGTACTACAGAAAAGAAATGTGGACATGACAAAATTTAGCTAGAAATATAAATTTTCTGTGCTAAAGAAACAAGAAAAATCTCTTTTTTTTTTCCTGTTATCGATTAAATGCAGAACATTGCAGCAGTATAAAGGCAATGGCCTGGAGATAGTAGGGCTCAAGAAATTCAAGATGTGTTGCTTCTCAAGCTTTGTCTTGTTCCCATCCCAACCATCTTGCATGCAATGATGGCAAAAGGAATAGGAGGTGCCAGCCAAGTTTAGTGGAATCTAGCTGTCTTTCCTACAGGACTTATGACTTACAGCCTTGTAAGGCCAATATTCAATTAAAGTGATTTTTTGGGTGTATTTTCCACAGGCTGTTTTGGTCCTGACTTAGTGTGAAGTTCCCATCTCCAGCATGGACACTACATGTTGCTACAATTTTCTGAAGCTCAGTCAATGAATATTATAAGATATTTTGTCAGTTAGCAGGAGCAGAGATGAACAAAATTTGGGTGTAAAGTAGTCCAGATAGTGACTCATCTCTTTATGTTACGTTTACATGGTACAGTACAGCAGATATTAAGGATTCCTGTGCTGGCTCTGAATCACACTGACTTATCTGATGAGCACAGCTGAGATTTGAGAAGCACCAGGAAGAGATGAGATGTGCTTTGCATCTGGGATATGAAACCCACCTCTTAATGGTGCTAATTAGCTATTAGCATTGAAGCTATTACTTTCAGTCCGATGGTAGCTCAGGTATCAGAGTAACTCATGCTAAGAGGGGAAGAGGTAAAAAAGATCATGGCTTCAGCGTCCTGATGGACAAATCTGTGTTTATCAGCTGAGCAGGGTTAGGACCAGTTTTCTGGCTATGCAGAGTAATTACATGTCATGGTTTATATCTGTATAGCCAAATACTCTTTCTTTCTGTTAAAAGCAGGGATTTGTTTTTATTGCTTGTTGGAAACGACCTATGGTACTCCCAAAAGTGTCCAAACTCTGTTCTGGAGAGGGCTAATTGTCATTGGACAGAACTGTGCCAGAGAGTGTGCTAACAACAACCAAACCTGGGGCTGTACTTAAACCTGCACCCTCCGATTCCCGATTTGCTTCTGGTAGATGGTGCCAAAGTGATATTTCAAAAACTTTCAATTTTAAGGGCTTCCTTCATTCTGAAATTTGTACATACACAGAAGTATGTGTATAAATGAGGACAGGACGTCTTGCGATATGGTGCAGTTGCTGTGCGTTTGGGAAACCTCTGTTGGTTAGTGCTCTTTTCGTATTTACTACACAGCAACTTGTATGTGTGTGCATGTACACTTACAGCTCACTGTTATCATCACCACTCCAGGGACAGAGGATACAGACTAGAAAGTGCTTTGGTTTTACCCTTTTTTTTTTTTAATAGAACATTTTGCTAAGAAGGCAGACTCCTCGGACATCTTGGTATGTGGTCCTGGTGCGGGGTAAGTTCACCTTAGAATATTTCTTCTTTGGAAGTTTTCTCTGCCTCAACACTTCTCTGCTTGTTCAGTCATAAGAGATGAAAACAAAGCAGAGATTGCTGAGTTTCCTTGACTGCAGAAACAGGAACACAAACAATAAAATATGGTGGATCATCAGATAATTTAATACATGTAAAGAACAAAGCATGAACCTGCAGTTGTCTTATTCAAGTCTAAATTCCTTCAAGCCCTTCTAGAAAGGCTATCTTTCTCTTTTCCACAGATATACAAGAGTTGAAAACATGAAGTTGAAAACACCTATAGCACAAGACAGACATGATTCTCTCTGTGAAGGCTTGGGATTGTTAAACTGGGAAACAAAACATGAATTTGGAGGGCAGATTTGGGCACGGAGGGAGAGGTGGTTGCTTTGTGGTGAGGGAATGGTGATGAGGGAGTTGGCTTTGGTTGGGGGTCTTCTCTAGCCTGTCTTTCTTTGTTGCTGGATTGTAGGTGCTGCTTTTTCCCATCCCACTTTCCAGCCAAATACTTCCTGGAGTAGAAAACTAGTTTGCAGTAAAATAAAATACAAAGCTAAATAATAATCCCAACTCTCACATAAACTGAAGTTTTTCTCCAGAATCTGCACCACTGAGCTGCAGTTATTATTACCTCTAGGACCTGTCCTCCAGACTACATATGCTTGAAAATTGGGCCCAATCCTGATTATGGTTTCACCAGTTTTGATACCTTTGGCTGGGCTTTTCTTTCCTTATTCCGCCTGATGACCCAGGACTACTGGGAGCGTCTGTATCAGCAGGTACCAGCTTTGTGCATTGTTCAGAACGGGTTGTCCAGGTAGACCAATATCTGAAGCAGAAAACGGCTAGGGAGGACAAGAAATCTCAAATAAAATAAGTAGCTGCAAGTCATTGAGCCTGCATACTCTTTTCTCCCTTCCAGCAAGACATGGTTCTTAAGTGAAAAGGGATGCTGAAGTGCTTCCCAGCAATATCCCTATTAACCTGTTGTATTAGAGACTTCAGAAAAAACACTGAAATATTCCATAGTGTCCTTCAAAAATGCAACAATGCCTCCTCAGTCATCCTCATGGGTTTACAAGTGATAGCATGGAAAGAGGGAGAAAAAGATGTGGAGAAAAGGAAAGGAAGATATATTTAAGCTTCCTAAAGCATTATGTCTAGAAAGCTGAGTGCTTCTGAAGAATTTAAAGACACATTGAAAGCCTATTTGATATTCAATACAGTATTTTTTATCTCTGGGGTGTTGTGCTTACAGACCCTCAGAACTTCTGGGAAGGTGTATATACTCTTCTTCATGCTGGTCATCTTTCTGGGCTCATTTTATCTAGTCAACTTGATTCTGGCCGTAGTAACAATGGCATATGAAGACCAGAACAAGGCCACTATTGCTGAAACAGAGGCAAAGGAAAGGAAATTTCGGGAAGCCATGGAGTTATTGCAGAAAGAGCAGGAGGTATGTGAATTATTGCAAAAATTAGTTTCAACGCTCTGTTATTAGTCACGTAAAGTGCATCTCTCCTTATATACAGCTATATAGTCACTTGTGGGAACAGGAGCAAATATTAAGTTATTGAAAGCAGTGATTCGTAGAGATACAGGATCACTTCCTTATTCAGCTGAATATTTTTCCCATATTGTTCCAACAATGATTTCTTGTTGTGGATAATGATATTTAAAGTCTGGTAAAAGAAAAGTAATATTTTAAAACTGGAAAATGTAAAATTCCATCAGATAGCAGCTTCCAAAATAACATATAGATGCTATAGATGGCTTTTTCTTTTTATTCTTCTTCACTGTTGTGGATTGCCAAGAAATATACAGTAATTCTTTTCATCAATTGCATTAATGTCTGAAACAAAGCCTATCGTAGTTGAGTGAAAAAAAAAATCATTTGTAACTTAAATAGTTTAGGAGCTTCTGGAACAAAATGTTGCTGCATTTTGAAAACATTGCCCTAAATTCGGTATGGAAAGGCAAGCCAGCCACAGTGTGAATACAGTCCTAAGGATACACAAAGACAAGACTGAATTTTAATACTGCTTGAGCATTTGTTTGGGGAAAAAAAGATATATTGTATAGCTTTATTTTAAAACTGAGTATTTTTATTGTAAGCAATTCTGCCATATGGAGGAATAGGAGCTATAATATGATTATTTTGCCCCTGGCAAGCCCAATACATGTGATCATGTAACATACTGCAAATAGTAAATTGTTCAGTGCTCCATATGGTGCAGAAATTCTCTCTTTCTTTTACTGTTATCACATATTGGAAGGTTTTTACTGACTTTTGTGAAATACAGATTGTTAAGATGAGATATTATGGAGCACAGAAGTGTTTTCTTGCTGCATGTATTCTACATATCTAGCATAAATGCCATCCATGTTTTTGTTTTAATTTTAGTCATTGGCTGCTAAAGGGATTGATATCCTATCAATTAGCTCCTTCGAAGCCTCTCCTTTGTCTACCAAAGAAATCAAAGAAAGAAGCAATAGGAAAAAGAGAAATAAGTCCTTGGGGATAGAAGATTATGAAGAACAACAATTTCCCAAGTTACAGCGCACAGACAGTCAACGAAAGTTGGTAATCTATTGTCTGAATCTGGGATCCTTACAGCTTTTCTAATTTTAATACTAAAATAAACTGCTTGAAAGTACAAACCAAATCCCATTACAAATGCTGATCACCCTTTAACCTTTAAAATAAACAACCTTACTGGATATAGAAGTATCATATCTAAAATTTAATTTGAAAAGGAAATACTATAAGCAAAGGATAAAAGGAAATTACAATAAACATTAAAATACATTTTCTATAGCTTCAAAAAATAGAAAATGTGAACAATGATCAGAATTTAACTCTAGTGCCATCTTTCTCTGTTAAAAAAATCTTACTTAGAATATGAATATAAAGCTTACAAAAATAGCTACTACAGCTGGCAAGATTTTATTATCTGCCTTTTAAAACCTAAACAAAATCCTTCCTGAATAATCTAAATTAAATAAGAGTTTTATACTTGCTATGGTTGATACAAAATGTTATGAAACTCTAAACTTTTATCGCTTCCCCAAACCTTCTCTACAATATTATGCCATTCTCTCTTTACTTCTCTCTTTGGGCTCTCAGGCTCTCCTTGGCTTGGTGTACGGCCCCAACGCAAATCAGGTGAAACGCAGGCTGAGCCATGGGAGTGTATTCAATTTCCAAATACCTTCCCTAGAAGTGGACTGCAAAGCAGATTTCGGTGACGTGGAGACCCGCAGTGCAGGGGAGAATGAAATCCAGGGGAGGTCACTGTCAGTGCCACAGGTGGGAAGACGCTGCAGCTTGCAGAGCCAAGTGAGCCATGGCTCCCACCCTGCTACCCCCAGCAGCGGGCAGGGAGGCAAGTGGACCAACACGGATGACTGCAATGGCGTGATTTCAGTGATGGGAGGAGGGAACGGCAAGGTGCACGGTCTAGATCCAGCATCTACTGAAGGGGTTCCACTTCCACCAGTAATGGAAGACCCAGGGAAGGGTGATCTGGTAAGTAAAAGTTGTTGTTTTAAGTATGTACTTTATGGTTTCTCCGTCAGTGGTAGGATTTTTAGGTAGGCTTCTAGTGCTGGCGTTAGAACTGGGAGAGTTTTTTTATTCCATGCTCCATCCAGGGTGATCGTTTTGAGCAGTACCTTTCTTCTTTTCCTACACACTCTATCTTCATACAGAAGCTTTGCCTCTAAGTTTCCCCACCAAGTGGGTAGAGATGCTTTTCTACCACTTTACCCCTCATCCTTTTCCTTTAGTCCCTGGAATATATTCTGGGCCTGTTTGCCCTCCTACACCTATTTCCAAGATCTGTGTTTGCCTTGTTGCTATTACATGCTTGGGGGATCCATTTACTGTAGCATTATTACTGAAGTGTAGGACCTTCGTTCTGAACACCTATTACATCTTGTAGAAAGGTGCATTTATCTGGCTTCTTGTCATCATTCCTATTAACTTTCATAGTTACCCATCATTGCATCCTACTTCATTTTATTCCTGTGGTATCTCCCTAATCGTGTTTACTTCTTTAAGCAGCCAGCTGTAAATGATGAGAGCGGCATGATGCATTTGCATCCTCATCTGTCAGTGGAGTACTTTAATGAGGCATTTCAGAGACAAAGGGCAGCAAGTGCAGTCAGCATAATTACCAGTGTCTTGGAGGGTAAGTGGATCCTTGTTATGCTTATTTCAATCATAAGGTAATGCTAGGGAAAAAGACCAAAATGTCAATACATTTCTTAAACATTAACATAGATTTGTAGCTGTGTAGGAATTTCATCAATAATTTGGATTTTTTTTTTTTTTTTTAAGCAGTATCACACAGTTTTTATGTGCTGGAACACATCCTTTGCCTATCATAAGATCTCATTTCTTAGGACAGAAAGAGAGAGGGTCTTGGAGTGATGGTGGGTGGAAGGAATTTCTCTAGAGGGTGAGGAGCAGAGCTGGGACACTGGCTTCTCTTCTTAACCCTGTGACTGCTGTTATATCACTGGTAGAGACATACACGTGCAGAATCCAATGTTAGGATTACACAAGCAAAATTAGTTGTGGCATTTCCTGGGGTTTGAGTACTTAACATACCTTTCCATGTGAATTTTTTGAGGTTAGTAAGGGTTGTATCATTTACTGTTATTATGCTACCAGATAGTTTCATTGTTGTACTTTGTGTGGGGAAAAAACAAAACAAACAAACAAATAAAGTCCAAATTGTTCAGTTGTTTTCTGGACCAGGATGAGGAAGAAATATGTATTTTCATGTTGTATCTCTATCACCAGTTCTTGGGAAAACAAGTGTAGGATTTGGCGGGGGGGGGGGGGGGGGGGGGAGAGGGGAGGGAGTAGCATTATGGCAGGGGGGTCCCTTTTCTTAAATTTCTTTAAATTACTCTTGGGATAGTCTCAGTTGAAATGCATCCTATGCAGCCTTGCTTTCAAGTTTAATTCATCAATAATTTGGGCTGTGCTGCAGCCATTCAGTTGTGACCTTGGATGAAACCAGACTTTTCCCCATAGCTTGAAGTGACTGTGGATTAACCTGAGAATAGACATCAGAACAGCAAGCAGAGGTTGTCTTTGCTAGGATCAGAACACCAGTTCTGCCAGATCCGCACAGGGTAAAGAAGCCATTTGATCAGGAGGAATGGAAAAAAAAAAGTTAGATCTGGAAGGGGTTTGAGTCAGGGTGATCACACTAGAATAAGTAACGTGGGGTGGAACTGGAGACTTGAGTGCAGAGAAGAAGAAATGGCGACTGAACTGGGAGGGGAAGTAAGGACATGTACAAAGAAGAAAAGGTTACAAGTCAGATCCAGCTCATAAGACCTTTGAAAAATTTTGGCATCCACAGAAACTAATTACTTAAACCTAAATACAAACAGAAAGGGAATGATCAGTGAGGTCCAGTTTGTCAATGAATTTGCACAGAACTTCAACAGGGATAAAAGTGGTTTTGAGCACACATTAATATTCATGTTGAAGGAAGAAAAGCCATGAGGTTTATATTTGACCAAAAACTTTTAAAGGACACTACCAGAACAGCTTCTATTCCACGTTTTGCTTATAGAAAATTGAGATGTATCACTGCTTGCATCAGCTGGAAAATGATACACATGAACTTTCCCACAGAAGTGGCCTAAGGTGAAATTTTGGACATGGTGGTTTGGGTTTGACTTACCTGAACATCCACCACTGCTGTTCTAAACTATTTTAAGAGTCGAAGGAGACAGAGATGTCATGTGTGATACAGCCAGTGTCCTAGATGTCTACATAAGGATCAGGTGAAAAGGGACTTAGCTGCTATATTGCCTATCAAGAGCTCCAAGGATGAGAGACTGAGGTGTGGCCACTACATCCTAAACATCTGCTTGGGGTCAGATGATCCTAGCACAAGTCTGTGCCTAAAGCCTGATCCAACAGCTTTTAAAGTAACTTCACATCAATTAATTTTGAATCTGATTTTCTTTGAATTTTATCTTTGTGTTTATTTGGTGTAGGTTTTATATGAGTGGTAGAAAGTGCAGGGAAGCTTTGGGGCTCTGTATGGGTTTTGAGGTTCTTTTTCCTTCTCTGGACTTTTGACTCTTTAGAGTTAGTATTTCACCACCTTCCTCAGCAATGATTATTTAACTAAAATGGGGTTTTCTTTTGTTTTTAGAACTTGAAGAATCCCAACGGAGATGCCCACCATGCCTGAAAGATTTTGCTTTAAAGTATCTAATTTGGGACTGTTGTCCACTTTGGTTGAGAATCAAGAAAAAAGTAGCTGCTTTCATAAAGGATCCTTTTATTGATCTCACCATCACTCTTTGCATTGTGATGAACACTTTGTTCATGGCACTGGAACACAATAATATGTCAGATAATTTTAAATCAATGCTTAATGTAGGCAACTTGGTAAGCAAATTTTCAACTCTCTGACCTTTTATACCAAGGATTGATTGATGAGTGTTTTCACTTGAGACACAAAAAATAGCTGTAAAAATGAAAGATTAGGGAACTCTAAATTTCTGATATAGTCGATTCCAATATTTTATTGATGCCCTTCTAACACACTCCTGAAAGAGCAGAAAACATTCCCCTCATTTTAATAAAAAGTGCATTAAAAGTTCATAAAAATAGGTTTTGTTGGCCTGTCCATGAAAGTTCACTATATTCGTGGACACATAGTCTAAAGACAAGATAAATTCATGGCAACTTTTAGGCTGATACTACTGTTTCTTGGTCACAGGTTTTTACAGGAATCTTCACTGCAGAAATGATCTTAAAAATCATTGCTCTAGATCCCTATTATTATTTTCAGCAGCCCTGGAATATTTTTGACAGCATAATTGTCACATTGAGTTTAATCGAATTGAGTTTACCCAAACACAGAGGCAAGAAAGAGAGAAGAAAAGGAGGAACCCTGTCAGTTTTACGATCCTTCAGATTGGTAAGCCTTACATTTACTCCATTGTATAAAGCACTATGTTATTAATACAATAAAGAATACTTCTGTTGTCTGCAGTTAGAATACAGGAAATTATTTATTTTATTTTCTCAGCAGTGGCAATAAGAAACATATTGTCAAACTTGTGATATTAGAGTTGAAGTTTAATGACATTTATATTTCCTTTCAATATAGTAAGAAGTATTCAGAGAAAAAAATATTTCAGAGTAGAGATGTTACAAAACAGGAGCTGAAAATGAAACACTAGCATAAGTAGTCTTAGGAAAAAGTGTCAGAGTACAAATTTAGAAAAAAAAATATGATCAGTTCATGTCTATTTTTAGGTAAGGTATTCACATCACATACTATGAAGAAAAATAGGGAGAGCTTATCATGTCAATTTCTTTAATTCATTCCATCACAACTGCAGCAGAGATTATTCATAGATCATAGAATATCCCAATCTGGAAGGGACCCACAAGGATCATTGAGTCCAATTCCTGTGTCCCCAAAAGACTGCCCAGAAAATCAGACCCTGTGTCTGAGAGTATTGTCCAAATGCTTCTTGAACTCCAGCAGGCTTGGTGCTGTGACCACTGCCCTGAGGAAAGTATGGACTGATTGGGGTTGTGTTACAGAAAGAAAGACGCATTTTCTTGTAAGACGGGAACGGGTCTCTTAGCTTTGGTCATTTCTGTTTCGTGTAAATTGGATACCATAACCTTCATCAGGGAGATTACATTTCAAGATTTCAAGTAAGAAACTGCCTATGTGGGCCAAGGCCTTATTAGGGAATTGGAATACCCAGTTCTTTAAAGTACTGGGTAATCCAGTTTATCTCTGTAATGTTACCCAGATTAAAGAAAAAATAAAAATCTGTAAATGCTTTTTTTTTTTTTTTTTTAGTGTTAGTGTCACAGTGCCATAAACATTATATTAATGGAAGAGCTCAGAACACTTGTAGAATAGTTTTGCAGGCCTGAACAGTGCAAAGGTGGGTTATCTTTGCTGATGTCTAACACAACTTTTTATGTTTTTACACAGCTGAGGGTCTTCAAACTGGCAAAGTCCTGGCCAACTTTAAACACTCTTATTAAAATCATTGGCAACTCTCTGGGCGCACTGAGTAACCTGACCCTTGTCCTGGCAATCATAGTTTTTATTTTTGCTATAGTAGGCGTGCAGCTTTTTGGGTCAAACTATAGAGAAAACAAATTTAAAATAAACAAAAGTGGCAAACCACGCTGGCACATGATGGACTTTTTCCATTCGTTCCTCGTCATTTTCCGAATTCTGTGTGGAGAATGGATTGAAACCATGTGGGACTGCATGGTGGTAGCTGAAAAACCACTGTGCCTTCTTGTCTTTCTGCTGGTCATGGTGATAGGAAATTTAGTGGTGAGTTTTCCAGTATTTTATTCTCTTTATCCCATCAATGGTAGAGTCAATTTTACTGATAAAAACTAGTCCCCAAAACACATGTAGAAGAGTTACCTGTGTCTGCTATAGTGTCTCAAACCTCTTCTACCTTTTGGCATTGAGTTGCTATCCATATTTTCATATTTAGCATTTTTTGCACATAATATCATTTGACCTTTCCATGTGCAACTTGAAACAGGAAACAACTTCTCTTCTTGGGATTTGGATGTAAATAATCAGCAAGTATTATGGCTTACCTGCATGAATTAACAGAGCTAAATGCTTATGTCTCTCTGTAAATTAAAATCTGTCTTTGCTGTTGTTGTTGTGTTGTGTTTTTGTGTTTTTTTTTTTTTTTTTTTTAATTTTTCTCGGATTCGCTGTCAATAAAATCAGAATTTTCTTTAATCATCTGTATAAATGAATCCTCTGAATGTCTATTTACATGCAAGAGCTACAGCTTATGCCAATCACTTCCATGAAGATCCTGCTGTGGATCCATGCTCTTGATCCATGCTATGCACAGCCTCATACACCCATGCTGGGGTTTAGGGAGAAAGCTTCCTTCCCAGGCTCCTTCAGTCCCTTCTTACTGCCCAAATCATAAAAATATTTTTTAGTTTTGTTTCTCATGTCATTCTTCCTATTATTAATATACCCATCTTCACTTAATTTAAGAAACTGCTGTAAAGAATTAACTTCAGGTAGTGCTTTACAGGAAATATCTGTTCTGTAGCTGAATCCCAAATCCCCAGGTTTAAAGTCCTGCCTGTTTTATGCCTTGATGATTCATTTTGGTGATGAAATGCTGTGAGTGATATTCATATAACATAATGTTAACTGTCAAAAAATTAAGTGGCCTATGCTCCTTGTTTATGTTTTCTTTTTATGAAAGATAACAGTGAGATATCCAAGAGTGAAATTTATTATAACCTAAGTTGAATAACTAAGACAGATGGAGTGAATTGGTCTCTGGAGGTCTAATATTCTCTGCTGACTGTGGAGGTTCCTGGATGACTCAGGGTGGTGCTATTTGAACACTTCTGATATGACAAAAATTGAGCAGCATAAATCTCATCCCAAATGGCATCAGAAGGCAAATTCTGGGAGAAAAAAAAAAAAAAAAAAAAAGACAACTAACCAACCAAGCTAACAACAACAACAACAACAACAAAAAAAAAAAAAAAAAAAAAAACACCTGTTTTATTCTCTCATTCCTTAAAAAAAAAAAAAAAGGTATTTGAATTTATTTCTTCTAAAATGTTCTCAAAAACAGGGAGAAAATCTGAAAATCGCACTTTGATTTACTCTCAATTCTGATTTTTGCAACATTTAACAGAATAGCTGTGCCCAAATCTGAGTTTACATTTAATTTTAGAAAAGTGTCCACAGAGACCTGATTTAATTCTAGTTTGAAAAGGGAATTGTTATTAAGCTGACTGGCCATGACTGTAGTCTTTTTACTACTATAACCTTTGAAAAGTTGTTTTGGCCAAATAATTAGGTGCCATTTTAAACAACTTTTAGGGGAAGATGGACATGAGAATATTAAGCTTTCTGAAAGAGAAATTTACTTAATCAATTGTAAAGTGATCAGTCATAGCCATTTCATTTTTGCTTTCTTTCAGTTTGCTCAGTAAGACTGAGCTTTGATAGCATCTGTCTTCTTCAACATTACAATTTAGACTTCTTTATGCTATTCTCCAGGCTTTTTATTTTATCATTATTTCAATGACTTTCAGGTCCTCAACCTTTTCATTGCACTGCTGCTGAATTCCTTCAGTACTGACTGTCTCCAGACAGCAGAAGACGATGGAGAGATGAACAATCTTCGAATTGCCTTTGCTCGGATTAATAAGGGATTTCACTTGGTGAAAAGTGTTACGTGGGACACCTGCTGTGGAAAGCTCAGGCATCTAAAGAAAGCACACAGAAGGAAAAACAAATTGACAGCCCAGAACCCACTTGGTCTGGGAAAAGAAAGAAAAAATTGTAAAGAGAATTACAACAATGAATGGGGTGAAAAAAATTGGGAATACTGTGCAGGGCTTGAAGATTTTATTACCAATCCCAATGTATTTGTTTGTGTCCCTATTGCTGAGGCAGAGAATACAAGTGATGGTTTTGAAGATGATGATAAACTGAGCACATTTACAGACATAGAACACAGTAAGCAGGTAATACATTTCTTTGTTTATTTTGGCATACTAAGGTGCATATATATTGAAGGATGCATGTATGGTGGAAGACTGTCTCTAGCAGAACAGGGTGGCATACATTGATCCGTTTCCAAAGAGTTACCAAACTTTGAGTTAGAAACAAATAAGAATGTTTTGAATGAGGGTAACTTGATCACTTGGAGCCTTTTAAAATAAATAATCATGGTCCTAAAAGAAAGACCATAAACTTCTGGCTTCACTGCAGGAACTCCTGGTTGACATGCTGTGTTATGCATGGATAAGTACAGAATTCTTGGGTTGTCCATGGGAAATAGTGGTAATCCTTTGTGTCCCTGGAATTTTGTATGTTAAACATGAAATAAATGATGCAAATTATTTTGCTATTTTCTGGATGACAAAGCAAAAATACCCAGAGGACGCTATCGTGGATTCATAATATTCAGACTTACAGCCCTATGCCATTCTTTATTTTTCATCCTTGCTGCCTATAGCATATAAGAATTATTAGAGCAAGGTAGAAGTATTAAGTATAGGCTATCTCCATTGAGTTCATGTTGCTTCCATGATAGCATATACTATCCTGTTTGTTTGTTTTTCTGATTTTATTTTTCAGTTCTGATTTAACCATAAAATATCCCATTTCTTGTGTCAATGTTTCCCACCTGAAGTTTCCATCTCAATCCTTCTGCAGTCACTTCCATGGTCTCTGGGTGCAGCTTTTGACTATTTCACTGAATTATTAATTCCTTAGTTTGCTGCATGGCCATGAAGAAAAAAATTCCCCATCTCTATCCTTAGGTAAAATCACAGACTCAAAAAGATCATATCTTATGACTTTTGACCAGAGAAATCCTCTTTAAATGAAGTGTACATCTTATCTTTCTCTCCCTTCCAATTTACCTGCTCCTCAAAAAGAAAAAGAAAACCTCGCTAACCCACAGATTATTTTCAGGAGGAAAATCATCTGAGGCAAAGGGGAGAAAGAGGGAAAAATTCAGGAAGCTGGAGCAAGGGGTCAGGACTTTCCTCTGAAGAATTCAGTGTGCTTTACCTAGGAAAAGATAGGAAGGCTGAACCATCATCACCAGAGCAAAAAGAGGTAATATATATAGAGAGAGATTTTATATGACATTGACTTTCCAATACTGGTCAGGCTTGGCTACATTTCTGCTCAAAGATTTGCTGGAGTGGATTTCAGTGGCGGCAGTGGCACTGAGCTTGCAGTAGCCAGTCTGGCTGGTTAATGATGGAGCCAGAATTCTGTGAATGAAAATGAACCCATGCTGGGTTTCTACATATTGATTTTAAGAAAAATGTAGGTATAGGAAAGATAAAGATTTTAGAAATGGAAAAACTAGAAAATAATTTGATTCAAATAAATAATTTATAAAATTTTCTGTGACTTCCCATTTCTTGAAATAGAAAAAAAAAAAAAAAAAAAAAAAAAAAGTGGAAGGTAGAGGGGAAATAAAATAAAAGTGTATGTGTGAGTGTCATAAAAGGACAGAGATATTTGCAAGTAAAAGTAGGAAATTCCAGCAAGTTGGTCTTTGTCCTAAATATCTCAATTTCAAGAAATGTAATGCTTGAAATGAGTTGTTCATTATGAAATTGAAGTCAGTAGTTATTCATAAATAAATTAAGATGAGTTTTGAATAAAGTAAACATTCAAAAAAATACTGTCTGCTCCGGCAATAGACAAACAAAAAATAATAATAATAAAAAAAAAAAAAAAAACACAACACAGAGTAAGTCATTGGTACCAAACGGATGACTCATCATTCATTTTATATTGTGTGAGGGGACAGAGAAAAGCTTTGGAACTGAAGAATATGCTATGTGATTCCAATTTTTAATTCATTAATACTCTCATAGGTGTTCAGTTTCTGACAGAAGGTTATATTTATCTATTTCTCCTGTTTAATGCATTTTCCTATTTTTCTGGGTTTTACCCAGCTAAAGCTTATCCCTCTTTGAGATCTATGTGCACTTGTAAGCAAGTTAAAATCTCTTTAATTTATGAGTTTATTAAACAGTTAAAGCTGGTTCATGCAGGTAGATACTGTAAGTGTATGACTTTGGCTCCTGGCCAAATGCACCTATTGTTACTTCAAAGCTCATATGCTTTTAAAGTCACAAAGTCCATTCTGTTACTAACCCTACTTGAAATATTAGCATGTACTCAAGTTTTGATTTAAAATTTTATTTGCTCATGGATGAATTTATTCATTTGGAACTGAAAGTAGGAAGAATCAACAGCCGATCTTATTTTTCTTGGTAGATTGACAGTGCCAGCTCCTCTGAAGGCAGTACAGTGGATCTAACAAATCCTGAAGATCTTTTGAGGCAGATTCCAGAGTTTGCTGAAGACATGAAGACTCCAGAAAAGTGTTTTCCAGAAGGTAAGGTTCTCCTGGTTACATGGCTGGAAAGTGAGAAATATAAAAAATAAACCTGTTTCTCTAGCAATGCTGAGCTGAGAGGGTGAGATTAATTTCATTTAATTTTAGTTGTCAACTAATGGCTTAATCATTGTTCTCTCTAGTGAACGGAGAGATTGTGGCACCTGAAAAATACCCCCCCCCTTCTTCTTAAAAACCAAGGGGAATGTTTCTAACTGGAACCTGGGCAGTGGCAAAGACCAGACCCCAAAAGAGGAGATAATTATAGTAAGGCAAGGTAAATTCCACCCTACTGAACAGAATCAAAGTCACTTTAGGGGATCAGATCTCAGCTGACAATGGGCACTGGGATAAGGCATTTGGCACACAGATATGTTAACGCCTTGCAACTGGATAGATGTTTCTTCCTTGAACAGTGATTCATGAAAAATAACTAAAAATAAAGAGTGCAACAAGCAGAGAGAATCTGTTAGGTTTAAGGTCAGTTTCTATAGGACAATAACGTGGGAATTCCTTATCAAGTCTTTGTACAACATCTAGCTTTACAAGCTGTCCTTGCAGGTTGCGTTCACTCCTTTTGTGAAATCTTCCCATACGAAGATGAAACAACAGCATGTGGTTTTCATAAGAAGAAAAGATAAAACTCTCAAGATTTCTCTCAATAGCTATCACTACTGACAGCCAGGGTTAATCACTGTCTTCTCAGTATTAGATGGGGGAGAATAAACTTAAACAAAACAAAACAAAACAAAACAAAACAAAACAAAACAAAACAAAAACACTTTATAAAGTCAGCTGTGGGCTCATTTGTTGCCAGTGCTCCAACTTTCTACTTTGCCCTTTGCTTGCCCAATCAGCCTGTCTGACCACCATTTCCATACATTCATCTAAATTCTCCTTGATTTAATTGTTTTCTATCCTTTCAAGCTTCCTTATATCACAAAACAATCAGGAGGGACTTTTCCAGCCTTGCATATGTGCAGTCTAGCAGCAGCTCCCACAGCACTCTGGGCTTGCTTTCTTCCCTGCTCCCAAAGGCAGAGCCTTCCTCTTTTCACCACCTTCCCACTCAAGCATGATTTCCTGGATATTTTATCTGATGAGAATACAGATAAATCAAATCTGACTGTAATTACTCCCATACCCTCATTGACTTGTTCTGCAGAGCTGGCTTTTTTTTTTTTTTCTTTTCCTGTGACCTTTTTGGGTCAATGAAACTTCTAATGCACAATTTTGGGATTAAATCAATAACAGTGAAGCACATTGAAACTATTTGAAGTTAGAGAGGTTTTTGCACCTGAATGCTAAGTACTCCCCGTGTAGTTAAAATATGTTATTATTATTATATGCTATACATCACTACACATCATAAATCCTGAGAGATTCACTGTATATGCATTGCAGTTTGCATATTGTTTTTAATAAAACTAATGTCAGATTTCTGATATTCAGGATTTTCTTTCCAAAACTACTTTATAAATGGTATTGTTTGTCAATGCAACTGTTTGAACAAAAGAAATAAAGATTTTTCTTTCCATGCTCCAAAGAAGAACTGTGAAACATCTTGTTGTCATCTTGCTTGTTTCTGTAGTCTCAGACTGGTGTGTGCTTGCTGTGGCAAAACTGTTAAGACTGCCACTGAAGGTGTAGCAAATTTGTACCTAACACAAATTTATACACAGAAATGTCTCTATCTAGAGCAAGTGCCATTCCCTGCCTAATCTCAAATCTCAGATCCACATCACTGGAGTAACAGATTATTAAAGGAAGTATCATCAAGTTTTTTTTGCACAATTTATATACTATTGTATATATGAGTTATATATTATTATATAATATCATATCTGTATGAGATACAAATATGAGATACAGATGTACATGATTTTCATGCTTGGAAACGACAGAAGCTCTCTAAAATTTTTCATAATAATGAAAAAATTAATTATTCTAGAGCACACAGCAAGGAAAATTTTAGCCAAAGTGAAACTATCCTTGGCAAAATGAATAAGCATCCAAACCCAGCATTTAACACCTTTCTTTCTGCAAGAAGTATTAATAACCACACAAGTAATCTGGTGAGCTTGAAAATAAACATTTCTTTTTATAGAGCCTATATGCCAGCTAGAATATGATATATTTTTACAGGTAATATGATGAAAACTGTGTTACTCCATATATTCAAATGAATGAACAGTATTTGAAAGATGATATGATGCCACAGTACTAAAGATAACTGTGCATCTTCTTTGTCTCTTAGCTTTTTTGTTCAGGTATACCAGAAATAAATAGCAGTTAAGAGGAAAACGAAGTTATCTTTCCTTACTTTTTTCTCATGGCAAAATGTGAAAAGCAGCCTAAGGTGGGGTATTTACATTGACCCTGGATTTTCCCTTGCTCCAGACGCTTTCTGAGAAGCCTTTCATCTGCATTCATTTTCGCTACATACATTCATTGCTGTCTCTCACTTTCAGGTTGTGGTCGATACTTTCGTTGTTATAAGGGTAGTGCCCTAAACTTTGGAGGACAAACATGGTGGAATCTGAGAAAAACCTGCTACCAAATTGTTGAACATTCCTGGTTTGAATCGTTTATCATATTCATGATTCTTCTGAGCAGTGGATCCTTGGTTCGTGTAGCACAATTTCATGTATTTCTTTAGGAGCATTTTTAGCTTTAATTGCACCCAGACAAGTTGCTTTCAGCAGAAAACATGGGGTATATCTTTGAACTCATCAGGAGAGAAAGGAAGGGATTTCTCAGAGCAGTCATTTATTTGCTGTTGTAGTAATTGCAAATTTATTATTCATACTATTACAAATCAGAGAGAGAGCAATGCTAAAAATATGCAGATCTTAGAAGCTGTTCCCATTCTGGTTGCATACTGGATTTTTCTGACTTTCACAATTGTGAAATACAAAGTTTTTTATATATCATTAAAATAAGTAAATGACATTTAGTACTTTAGTTCTCCTGAAAGCATAAAGCTCTTGAAATTAATTCCTAAAAATATACTTTCTTCCTAGGATCCCAGTGTGCATGTTCTGTATGTGTCCACAGAGGTGTACAATATAGAGAGAAAAGAAAGAGAAGGGACAGAAAGAATTAGCAGCTTATCAACTGACATACTCTTGAGTAAAAGATTAAATATTGAATGATGAAGGGGTCTTATTGATTGTAGACTTTAATTTTCTAAAGCCTGTCTCTGACTTTTAAAATTTATTTGTATATTTTGATTTCAGGCATTTGAAGACATACATATATATAAGAGAAAACACATAAAAGATATGTTGTCATTTCTTGACAAAATGTTCACCTTCATCTTTGTTCTGGAGATGCTCCTGAAATGGGTGGCTTATGGCTTCAAGAAGTATTTCACCAATGCCTGGTGCTGGCTTGACTTCCTTATAGTAGATGTGAGTTCTGCCTTCACCATTTCTACGCAGGTCCTGATGCAGGACTTAGCAGCAGAATCACGGATTCTTTTCTGGATGTGAAATTAAGAAAGATGCTTTCACCTCCAGTAATGATGGCTTCACGATATTGCACTCTGGGCACTGATTTTTTTTTTTTTTAATTTTCTTTAAAAAAGGAATAAAAAAAGCAGACACCAAAGGTTGCTAATACTTTATTTTATCTCTCCTTTCAGGTCTCTTTAATAAATCTCTTAGGTAGCTCACTTGATGCTGTAAAATCTCTTAGGACTCTCCGAGCTCTGAGACCCTTAAGAGCATTGTCAAGATTTGAGGGGATGAGGGTAAGACTGAATACAAATTAATGCCTGACAGCACTAATAAGCATGTAATGGAATCATAACACTGTGCATTTATGAGGTTCATATTTTTGTGCCAAGTTAAGTTTAGGATTTATAAAAATGAGTTTTTAAAGGGCACCTTTTCTGTGCTCCTCTATACTTGGCTGCTCCTTACAGGTTTTGTTCAAGTGATTGATCCCAAATGTTGCTGAAACCAAAATGAGGCTAGGCAGAACTTTGTTTCTTTGCTGCTCAGTCATTCCCATCTTCCTGTCTTCCTGAGATAACCCAAAATAAAAGAGAATAAGAACTGTGAGCACAGTTTTCATTCTTAAATGCTCATGGAAAACTGATTTAGAGGAAAGGATCTTTTCCATTCTGCAAGTTTTTATTGGACTGATTTACAAAAGATTCAGACTGTTAAAACATACTCTGCTCAAATCATTGTTCCAAATATAATTATTCTTACAAAAAGTGGGAGTGTTTGTCTTTAGAATATTTGCTGTCTTCTTCCATCAAAGGAGCAGCTGGAACAATGTGAAGCTGTTGGATGTGACTTTGATTAGAAACGTACCCTTGCACAAATACAGAGAAGTCTCCCTCAGTCATATGCAAAAGTTCTGCACACCATAATGTGAAACAGCAGTGATAACCACTACTGTGTTTGGGCAGGAGTCTGGTCTATGCAATATACTCTGGTCCGTGACCACCGGTGATGTATGTGCTTGTGGTATCACTATCATACATTTACATGGGAATGCAGCCTCAATGCAGCCGAGATATAGATTGCCTTTGGACATCTTTCGGAAGTGAAATTGAAAGCTCAACAATTGCAATATTGTCAAGAAATTGATGCATTTTGGTGCAATGTAGCACCAAAATTTCCATGTCTGAAGTAAATTTTGAACCAGGTATCATTATACTTTCTGTCATGCTATGCAGAATGCTTGCGACACAGAATGCTTTGCGACACTCTGAAGCTTTTCCAAAAAGCTTCAGAGTGCTTTTTCATGTTTCTGTTTCTTCATCAAGTTCTTTGTTACCTGACTAAGTTCACTGCTTGTGAAACTCAGATGCATGGTCATTGTTTCCTTACACTGCCCTGTTTTATGAAGCAATTTGTTATGTCTTGGTATGAATTTAAAACTTACATGGACATATTCTGTGATCCTACAGCACCTACCATAAATTGGGTCCTTAGCTCATGGTTATGGACCCCAAATACAGTGGTAACCCACTAAAAAGACCTAACAAAATGCTAATGGAGAGTTTTACTGCTTTTTAAACAAACTACCTTCCACAGTCTTAAAAATACAGTCCTTTGCATTAGTGATTATTGGGGAATCATTCATAAATCTTACATTGTAAAAGTTAAAAACAAAACAAAACACACCAAAACCAAGGAAAAGTCACCAAAAGAGGATGGACTCACATATGTGGTGGTGGCTCACAGCAAACTAAATCATTTGAACTCTTCCATTGAGGCCTAAGAGATACTACGCAGCTATGAGTCTTTGTTCAAGGTACCATGTCAGCTGTGATGTCAGCTGTGACCAATATTTACATGGAAAATGTTAGATTTCTGTTTGCTGAGATGACTAATTGGCTGCTCGTTTTTTCACATCATCTTTGTTTAACTATATGTATTCTTGCTCTGCCATTTCATCCAAGGTGGTGGTCAATGCCCTCATAGGAGCCATCCCTTCCATCATGAACGTTCTGCTTGTCTGCCTCATCTTCTGGCTCATCTTTAGCATCATGGGGGTGAACCTGTTTGCTGGGAAGTTTGGGAAATGTGTCAATATGACAGAAGAAAATTCAGTATTGAATGATTCAATCAATGACTTAACAGACTGCACCACGTATAATAACACAGGAAAAATATTCTGGGTCAATGTTAAAGTCAACTTTGATAATGTTGGCTCTGGCTACCTGGCTCTTCTTCAGGTGGTAAGTGCTGCTTACCTTCACTTGCCAATGACATGTCAGATGAACTCAACCTCCTGCCAACTCCTAACTCATCTTGGTGGATGATGGAAAGCAGAGATCTAACACAGCCTGCTCTTTCCTCATAGCTGGTTGTTCAAAAACCAGTGCTGTTAGCACATGCAAATGGAAAAGGGGAGGTAGTGTTATATATGGACAAACTGGACCCCACCTTTTCTAAGTGTATAGGTGCTTTTCTATGTGATAAAGTAAGCATGAGATGGATAAGTACAGTTCCAGCCTCCAGTTTAACCTTGGAAAATAAACCAGGTCTGTGAGCCTGAGAGCTGGAGTCAACTACAGAAGGAAGTCTGGAGTGAATAATAACCTAATCTGCCTCAGTACAGATGTGCTCAGCCATGAGGGTTGTAAGGCCTTTAGTAAACTATGGTAGTGAAGGTTTGCCCTGACAGGATCATAAAACAGCATGGTCTGTCCCATCATGACAAGCTTTCTAATCCTGTATGGGTTGAGGATGTCACATATAGCAGTAGTGAGTTTACCTGAAGTCAGTTTGGTGTTATGTGTTTATGACAACAGCAGAGTCTCTTTCCTCAGTTGGTGTCATTTGGATATTGAAAATGCAATGAAGACTTTTACCCTAAAAGTTCAACACATTTGCTATTATCTCTCATTCTAGGCAACATTTAAAGGTTGGATGGACATCATGTATGCAGCAGTAGATTCACGAGAGGTCAGTTGCCACTTACAAACTTAATTTTCTGTTAAGCACCTCTATGTGTTTCTGCAACACCATGGTGATTTTACACTTTGATGCCTGCTGTTTGTCTGTGCTAAAGCTTTCCAGTAATTCCTTTCATCAACTGATGTAAACATTTTATCTGTGAATGACTCACAGTAGCTTAATGCTAATTTGTTATAATGGGAAGAGGGATTCAACTCCAGATTCATACACCTAATTGCAGTTATCTATAATGTAAGGTGTCCGTGTGAGTTCACCTCCAAGTTCCCCCCGAGCTTAATGGAGATCCAGTCAGTGTGCTCAGAGAGATCTAGGGAGCATTTCAGCTCACTGGCTCTCTGTACTGGTCAGCTAAGCACCTCTTTAGACTGCACTGCCCCTGCTGATAACTGGATGTGAGCCATCAGGGGACTTCAAAGTCTCCACTCACATGGAAGCACCTAACTTTCACATCACCCATCATGAAAGTCGAGCTTGGAGTAAACTTGAATATTCTACAGTGACATGGTTTAAAATATAAGACCAAATTTCATCAAGAATCATGCTGCTGTGGATAAGCAATCATCTGATATACATTGTCAGGCATCACCACTAGTACCATTTTGTCTACTTTTTATGTTGCCAGTAACATTTACTGTCTTGTCAGAAATATCATTCAATGTTGTACAGAGCAAGGTGGTAAGTCATTGGAGGCAAAGAATTTGAAATCAGGAGGCTATCTCAATTTGATCATGAATTTATAGGAATTAAATAATTTTAGAAGTAACCATATATAATATTTGTATGTGTGTTTTGATCAGAAAAACTGTTTTCCTTGTTTTGGCTTTATTTTTATCCATAATAGCCATAAAAGGGGGTTTCGTTTGTTTGTTTGTTTTGCTAGGAAATAAAAAACACACCTAGGCCAATATTTTTAATGCCAAGAGCCTAGAATTCTAAATGATTTGCCTGATTTTTCAAGTACTAAGCCTTTTACAGCTCCTGTTCTTATTGGAAGAAGTTGAACTAATACTTCTGAAATGTTTGCAAAAATAATGTCAAACATGTCCAATTCAGGAACTGTTTCTGTTGACTTTAGTGGGGCCTTAATCAAGTGCAAATGGTAAGATTGTAAGTCATGTTTGAAAAGGAAAAAAAAATAGCTTTTGTGTGAAAAGAAATGTAAAACAAAACTAACCTTATTCATCATTAATCAAAGAGTATGATTTGTTCTGAAAGTTTTTAAATGCAAATATATTAAATATCAGAGAGAATTAAATTATCCTTGTCTGCAGTGATCTAGCCGGAAACTACATAAACAAACATTGTGAAAGAAATCAAATTAACAAACTCTTATAGTATTAACACTTTGTGGTACCATTATTTTAAGCCATATTTTCTTGTTAATTTTCTCTCCAGCATTGCTCTCGGCATATCATTTTATAAGGATTGTGTTTAGTTTCAAAAAGGATAGTAGTCAACATGAGCAAAAATATCCCGTTATTTTCTATAAAGTCTTAGAATGTTGCAGCACCTAATAGTCACAGTATGTGTTACTTTCTTCCATTATTCATTCCCTTTCCAACAGTGTCATATATACACAATATTTCACAGTACACAGTATTGATAGTTTTAAACTATATTAATTTTGTTAGAACTAGCATTCAAACAGTAAATGTTAGTTCCTCCTGGAAACAATTTGTGAGCGGATTGCAGAATGAAGATTATTCTGAATTAGGCCTATGTTGTTACTGGTCATGTTTCTTGTTGCTTTTCATTCCTGCAGAAAAATGAACAGCCACAAATGGAGCACAGTTTATTTATGTATCTCTACTTTGTGAACTTCATCATCTTTGGATCTTTCTTTACCCTGAATCTCTTTGTTGGTGTTATTATTGACAATTTCAACCAACAAAAGAAAAAGATAAGTATATTGGTTGTACTCCCGGGCACCTACTATGTCTCCAGCCATTCTGCTTTTAGAGAACAAGGTCATAATAACTCTACATAATACCTAAAACTTTTGTTTGCATTTACTAGAGCATTAGTCATGAACTTAGCAGAAGCAGCATGCAGGGTGAGGTTCTTCTTCTTTTCTTTTCCCCTAGAGCCTGCACACCCAGCTCATTCCCAACGTTTCAAAGGCAATGACATCTGCTCTTCAGCCACGTAAAATACTGCTCCTTGTCTTGGCACTCAGACGTTTTTCTAAGAAAGTAGTTTGGGACAGATGCTCTAATAAGTATTTTGGATGTTCAATAAGAACAGGGTGTGGGAATCCAGGGAAACAGTTGTTACCATGCAGGTTTTCAGTAACTTTCTTTTCATGCTTTCTGAGCTACTTAGGCTTCACCCCAGAACTTCTGATCTGTGAATGTAAGGTTTATGCCACTCTGTTCTCTGTTTTTTGTTTGTTTGTTTGTTTGTTTGTTTGTTTTGTTTTGTTTTGTTTTTGTTTTTGTTTTTTTTTGTTTGTTTGTTGTTTGTGTGTTTGTTTGTTTTTTTGGATCCAGTTACAAATCATGAAGAGAAATAGTACCAGCAATATGTGAAAAAGAAACGTTAGTTTTCAGTAATATGGACATCATAACTACAATAGTGCTGCTTTCTCACTAAGTAACAGTGACATTTCTTTATATACTTAGGTGGGGAAGATATATTTATGACAGAAGAACAGAAAAAATATTACAATGCAATGAAAAAGTTGGGATCCAAGAAGCCCCAAAAACCTATTCCAAGACCACTGGTAAGAATGTCTGAATTCCCCAAAGGACAATTCATTGTGAAATTAATTTAATTCAGTTAAGTGTGCATATTTTATATATTGAATATAAATTATATATACAGTCTTTATATTGATATTCAGACAGTACTTTAAAACAAATTCTGTACAAAAATGTTGTACTGAAATATATAAGAAGTTAAATATTTATTAATTTATCTGCATAAATATCATTGAGTTTTATATTCAGTTTGGAACTGATTAAACTTCAGGATGGGAAGGAATTTTCATACTTTCTTAAATATCTCTATCATAGTTAAGAGACTTAGCAATATAAAAATTGGTGCTATTTAGAAATCATGTACAGATGAGTACTCCCTACTTTCATAACTGATGACAGGTGTATTTGTTTTCCTCTAGAATAGATACCAAGGGTTCCTTTTTGACATTGTAACACGTCAAGCCTTTGATGTTGTCATCATGATTCTCATCTGCCTTAATATGATCACTATGATGGTGGAAACCCATGAGCAAAGTGGAATGAAGACTAACATTCTTAACAAAATCAATATACTCTTCGTCACTATCTTTACTGCAGAATGCGTAGTGAAATTGGTGGCTCTCAGGCAGTACTATTTCTCAAATGCCTGGAACATATTTGACATAGTTGTTGTGATCATGTCACTTCTTGGTGAGTAAAACTGGATAGGCAAATTCTTTACTAAATCAATCATGACTCTTTTCAGAAAAAAATACTTAAAATGTATAAGCTGCAAACAGATGTTGAAATAAAAATCAGAATACTGTAAAGTGTTGAGTGAAAAGAACTGCATGGTCATAAAAAAACACCATAATTACATTCAAATAACATGAAATTATATATTTTTAATTCCTACTATTTTATTTTTTTTAATGAAGGCTCTGTTATATAAAATATTTCATGATGGTTCTTTAGGTTGTTTCTCAGTTTGAGAAACAGAATTAGCATACTAGGACTCTATTAAGCGATGATTCCCATTGTTAGTTTTAGTGCCGACTACAAAAACTTTGGTCAGTTAAAAAACAATGATTTTTGCAACCTGTGTTTTAACGGAGAATGGAAATATGAAGATTGGAGTTAGATTATGGACTCTGGAATTCAGTTTCCAGAAACTGAAGCATAGATGACTGAAATTAAGGGCTCAAACCGTGTAATGGGATAGAAGAGAACAACCCAAATGTAATAGCTTTAATTAGAAGGGATTGCAATGGAGGAATAGTGTAAAGATGTCTTCTGCCAATTTAACTATTCCAAGGATCAGTACTGCCAAAATAGCAGAAGGCATTTCGGGGAAGAAAAATATTTAGTTTCATTATCATGAGTTATGTTTTTGTGGCAGTAAGAATATATCTCTTCCTTAGAAAATGAAGTTTCTGGAATGGAAATTCTGAAAAATGTATCCAAAATATCTAAACCTAGAGTAGCCAGCCTCTGCTTCTAGAGCTTCTAGGTCTGTCAGGTTTCATGAAAACTAATGACAAAATAACATCCATATATGTCCCTGAATGAACCACATGCCAGTGGTAAGCACTACTTCAATGCTCCTCTCTGGTTTTGCTTATAAGTATCTTGACTATGTTTTCTAAATGTTAGACATGGAATTGTATATCTTGTTTTCTTAGTTTAGCTTTATAGAATCAGAATCATTTTGGTTGGAAAACACCCGTGGATCATCAAATCCGACCATCACATAACAGTACCATGTCCACTACAAAACCATGTCCCTAAGCACCACATCCAAAAGTCTCTTAAATACCGCCAGGGATGGTAACTTTATTATTTGTCACCTAATGAAAGGGAGTGACACCCACCTTTCTGTAGTTTCAGTATTTGATATCCAAATCAGAAAGTAAATGCATAACTTGCACCTGCTGAAGAATTCATGCAACCAGTGTAAAAGACAACCATCAATCAACAAGCGTTGACAGATAAGGATTTTAAAGTTGTACATAGAAAACTGCCTGCCATCCTTAGTGCAACAGATGCTGTCTTCTCATGGCTGAAGAATGTAGCTCATAATGCTTGATTTCTATAGCTATTTTTTTCAGCTCTAACTGCTATTAATGGTTGTTATGCTACGCTGTTAGCACACACGTCATATATTTTCCAACTGCATAGATATTATCATTTCATCCTATAACAAGTTAAGCAAAAATGTGATATTCTAACCAGTTATTATCCCTTTTATTTTAGCTTTGCTGCTTTCTGGCATTGGTGAAGTACTTGAACATTTCTTACCACCTACACTCTTCAGGGTTATTCGCTTGGCTCGTATTGGACGAATACTGAGACTCATACGGGCTGCCAAAGGAATTCGAACTCTGCTCTTTGCCTTAATGATGTCCTTACCTGCTCTATTTAACATTGGCCTCTTGCTTTTTCTAGTCATGTTCATTTATGCTATTTTTGGCATGGCTAACTTTGCTTTTGTGAAGATGGAAGATGGCATTGATGACATGTTCAATTTCCAAACTTTTCCTAACAGCATGCTCTGTCTTTTCCAAATCACAACGTCAGCTGGCTGGGATGGTCTTCTCAGTCCTATTTTAAACACTGGGCCACCATTTTGTGATCCAAATGTAACAGGTGAAGTAGGTGAATGTGGTAAACCTGCCATAGGAATTATTTATTTTGTGAGTTACATCATTATATCATTTCTCATTGTTGTAAACATGTATATAGCTGTTATTTTGGAGAACTTCAATGCTGCTACTGAGGAAAGTACAGAGCCTTTAGGGGAAGATGACTTTGACATCTTTTATGAAATCTGGGAGAAGTTTGACCCTGAAGCAACTCAGTTCATAACTTTCTCTGCACTTTCAGACTTTGCAGATGCTCTGGCTGAACCTTTACGTGTACCAAAACCAAACAAAATTGAGCTCATAGCAATGGACCTGCCTATGGTCAGTGGAGACAGGATTCACTGCTTGGATATCTTGTTTGCTTTTACCAAACGAGTGTTAGGTGATTCTGGGGAGATGGATGCACTAAAAGTGCAAATGGAGGAGAAGTTCATGTCTGTCAATCCATCTAAAAAATCCTATGAGCCAATCTCTACTACACTCAGACACAGACAAGAGGAAGCTTCTGCCACTGTCATCCAGCGTGCCTACAGGAGTCATTTGCTCCAGCGCTCCATAAAGCATGCTTCTTACCTGTACCATCACAGAACTTACAGTGGTGACACTCTTGGAGATGCTGCTCCAGAAAAAGAAGGACTTATTGCATCTATGATGAGTGAAAACTATGGCAGGAATCTTGAAAAGTCTGAAACTTCTTCCTCAACGTCCTTTCCTCCATCATATGACAGTGTCACAAGAGCCAGTAGTGGCAATCTAATTGTTGAGAATGAACTCACAGGTCAGCAACAATCCCCAGACATTAAATAGGTCATCAGCGAGAATGTTATGAAGAACTATTCACAGAAATTGATATTGTAAATACACATCAGCTGAGGAAGCCTTTCCCATTAAACTTGAACTGACAAAGATGATCATGATAAATTAGCCATGGTTAAGTATGCTAGCAGCAAAATTGTAGCCTTTGATTTTGCTATTTTCAGCTTTGTAATGTATTTACATATGCAGAAAAAAAATGATTTGGAAAGCATCTCCCACAGTGGTGTGTTCACAGCAGCAGCAGATAATGTCACATCTGACATCTCACCTGCTGTCTTTTAGGGACCTGTCCCAAGGGTTAGAGAGATGGTCGAGCAACAACAGATCTATCAGAGAACAGGAAAAGAGTATCATTGTTCATGTAAATTACATAAGGAAGAAGAGCTAAAACTTATCTTTAATCTACCCCCCTATTTGATACTTTCATTACAGATCTGATAAGTAAATAGATGTTGATTTTTTTAATGTTTGGGGACTGATATACCATGAACACAGCCACTGCATGATCCACAGATATGCTACAGTGTAGTGGACGTCTTCCAATGTGATCAGTCTATAGAATGTCATGGCATGTACATGTATGTTATTGTAGTTGTGTCACTGCAGCTTAATGAAATAATAAATACAATTCTTAATATTCCAGAAGTTGTACTGAACTGAGTTAAACCTTCTTTTACATTTTATCCAGGAGGACTTTTTATTTTATTATTTTATTATTTTATTATTTTATTTTATTTTATTTTATTTTATTTATCTTATCTTATCTTATCTTATCTTATCTTATCTTATCTTATCTTATCTTATCTTATCTTCTTCTGGCAGCAAGGCAAAGGCAGCCATACTGTGTGTCTTCCTATCAGTCACTCCCTAACAAATTGTGTTTGTGACATGCTTTCCTCAAACCTGACAGGATGGTTAAATATCACGCTGTAGTTCATTCTTGCCAATGAGGTAGAGAAGAGAAGCACAAATAAGCATTTCCACTGAAGGGAAATTGACAGCATCACCTCAACCAATCCCTTAGGTAGAGATGCAGATGGGGAGTGCCATGTGGGCACCACATGGGCTGCTCTTTGTCATGGTGGTGAGCATCATCCAAGGCCATGGTGTGAAGCCTTCACCTGAGGAAGATGTGTCGTGTTGGTGGTAGGAGCCTCTCCCCCTTCTGCTATTGCTTCTCTGATGGAAGGGACAGTTTCCTTACCCCTGCACAGGTTAGAAGAAACCAGAATACAAATAACGTGGACATTTAGGAAATTTGGGTTGGAGCATTTGAGTCTGGGGTTAACATGAGACTATGGATTTAGAACATAAATGTTTCTTGTGAAACTGTGTGCTCATGGTCTCTCATGATCTTCACCACATTTTCCTTACAGAGGTCTTTGTCCTTCTTCATTTCCTTACTAGCCTGGGTTTCTCAGAGAAGCACACGTCCAAACAATACATGGTCTTTTGTCCCTTGCACATGTACTTTGTAGATACTTTTAGCTGATGCACTTTGCTGTCTCATGACTGTCATTTATCCTTTGTCATGCACTAGGCACAGTCATAAATTACCCTTGACATTTTAATTTATTATTTAAATTTCAGACACGTTGCATGCAAGTCAGTAGAAGAGGTTTTTTTGTTTCTCTTTGTCACACGGTTGTAGTCATGCAGTCACTGTTGGGTTTGTCAGGTTCTGGTGAGGTTCAGGTGAGCTTTTCTCCAGCCAGAGAAGAAACTGGGTTTTGCAACTGAATAGGACCTGTTGTACATTCCACTTATGACCTGCAGCAAGTTGCTCACTCTCTTCAACACCACTTCTCTAAATGGTTACATTTTGTTCTGTGCTGTGTCGCCTTCCTTTTCTACCTTTTTCACCTCTTCAGATTGTGAGGTCTTTGGACACAAATTCTCTTTTACTATAATACTTAATAATGAGATTCTGTTTTCAGTTAAGACTGTTTGAAAACTGCTTGCAAATAAATATTTATAATACCTTTTAATTTTCATTTTCTTGGTGGTATTCTTTTAGCTTTTCCTAGCCACTCCTGACATTGTAACACCTTTTAAAAGTTTTGACTAATAGTCACTCAAATTCTAAGATAGGTGCACTGTGAATCTGCTTGATGCTAGAAAAGTCAACAGCTCTGTGCAATTAAATCCAAGGGAACTCTATTCCTTCACACTTAAAATTAAAACAAACAAGTAAAAGTGATTAATACAATTAAATGCAGAACAACTGCAGCTCTCTGTAGTGGGCTTGATTTCACTACCTATAGGACACACATTTTTAACAGGAAACAAAAGTAATGGAAAGGCTTGGAATGTAATTAAATACTTGCACCCCAGTCAGAAGAGCTAGAGGAAAAAAAAAAAAAAGACTGTGTTCTTCAGTAAAAATAGTAAAAATCAGCATCTGTAGTTTAAGCTACAGTGACTTTACCACTTATCATTATTTATGGCACCACACTGACCATCTACTTCAGTGTCCCTCAGCTCCTTGGGGAAATCCATAGAGCTAAATTGCACTTTAAAGCAAAGAGAAGTTTTTTCTCTGTTTTTCCAGAAACTTTCATAATTCAATAACTGTGAATTAAAACTAGATTAAGTTCAGAAAATGCAATAATGAATTGCAACCTGTGTTATGAAAAGAGATCCAAATTTGGTTCATTCGGCTTAGAAAAACAACTGAGAGGACACACCAGAACTCTCAGTACATAAAGCAGGTGGGAAAATACATGCGAGGGAGAAAGGCATTTAAAATACAAATAAGGTAGCCTGGAAGAAAATGATCCTGGAAATTAGGTGTCTTCTGTTCTTCAGAGGATGAAGTTGTGAAACAGTGATGCATCAGAAGCAGTGGAGCAAGTCTGACTGAAAGGTGAATAGTTGCGAATTTCTTTAAGGGACTATGTGCCATGACATTTTCAAGAGAAGTGTGACACAGCAGGCCCCTGGATTCCTGCTCAAAACAATCAGAATTTCATTAAATTACCAGTTAAGGCTGGGATCTGCACCACACCAGTGAAACTTGTTGAATGCTTCCTCCTAGTGGTTTTAGATCAAAACGACATATTCGAAGTGCAAAAGACGTTGGGGGTTCTATCCCAAATATAGAGACTGAGACCTAAAAAAATAAAGGTCTTGAAAAGAATGTTAGCAACAAACAGAGGGTTTAGAGGGTGTGGGAGAAAGAGTTGTCCAAAGAGAAAGCTGCACCTTGATGGATGGAAAATGAAATGGGTACGAATTTCCAGTGTAAAGGAGAATTAAACTGTGAATAGAAATCTGAGGCAATAATAAATAACTCATCAGCTATGATGAGGAAGATGAACAAAAAATTAAGAAGATGTGGGATTGTTTTGGAGTGGGGCATGGATGAGTAGGACAAGTAGTTTTGGCTCAGAAGAAAGCTGAAAAAAGCACCTAGAAAAACAAGTAGGACAGCATTAGTTAAAGATAATCTTTCTCTCTATGTTAAAGACTAGGTAAATATTTTCTCTCACTTTTTAATGAAGACGATATTCAGCATGGGATTACTTTTCCTTGTCTAATAGGAAATGTTTAAATGGAAATGTGAGTATATCCGTGGATGAACAGAGGAGAGAATTAAAGCAATCGAGTCGGGGGCCAGTAATCTCTGTTCAGAGATACTGCTGAGAGCTGGCACGTGGGACTGTAGATCTCTCAGCAAGGATTTTGTGGGAATGTGTCAAATCAGAAAAGACAGCAGGGGGAATAAATAAACAAAACTAAACCCAAATATAATACTTATATTTGTAAAGGAGGTAAAAAAAGCAACTCAAGCAATCAGAGACTTGTTAATCTGAACTGAGTGTGTTCCAGGGTGCTGGAACACTTAAAAATAAGTGGAAAAACAAATAAAATAGTTTTAAAATCTTTTTACTGAGAAAGAAGAAAGTGGCAGATCTTGTTCACTGGTATTCTGATAAAGCTGTGTCTGATGGGGACCTGTAGGTAACATGGAGGCAATTTGCATTTACATGGGAGCTGTGCTATTTGCAAAGGGAAAACTGCTTTTGTTCACCTTGTGAAAGATCTCTTGCACAGATCAATTGGTTTTAACAATATTTTATCCGTAACCTGAACAGTGGAGCCCAGGAAGTGTTAATGCAATGGGAAAGCATGGATGAGGTCTCATCTGCACCCATGCATGCATTAGTAAATGATGCTCAGGAAAGATTCATACGAAACAAACAAGAATTAAAGGGCTTCTATGATAGGGGATTAGAAAGGCTTAGAAAGAAGCCTGGAAGCCTAGTATGCTTAATCCCACAAAATGAAACTAAAGGGGAGAGCTGTGACTGTTTCTGATGGGGGAATAAACGTAAGTGAGGGTTAAACTAGAGCATTCAGAAATGCTTATTTTTAATAGAACCTGCATCAGCCACCCTTCTTTCCAAGTCTATAAGTGAGTTTCAGGTTCCCCATGGTGAGGTTTCCATGCAGAAGAATCTTGCCATGATCCCATGGCTATGGGCCAAGGTTTTGGCTCAGAAGAAAGCTGAAAAAAGCACCTAGAAAAATTGTCATCTGTACCGCCTTGATCAAGTAGAACAAGCTGCTCCAGAACAGCTAGATCCAGTCATCCAAAATGCGTTTGCCATATTCCATCCAGTCAATGAAGATGGTTCCTGTGACTTCTGATGTGTTACTGCAGCAACACCAGAAGGTAGAAAGAGACTTTCTGCAACAAGTGCAAAGTAACTCTAGTAGGAGGTTATAGGTGTAGCAGAGCAGACCTGCATGCTCACAAGTCATGTGCAACACAAGCATTAATATATTTGCAGGCAAACATGCAAAAGCTTGTTACACAGGTACTGAACTAAAGTTTGCATCAGCTGATATGTAGTTAATGGTCTCATTTGGGATATTATGAGCACAAACCAACTGAAAGGGGCCTGGGTCATTAGTGCAGGTCCCTGTGATATAAATAAGTCATTTCTCGACTGAAAGAAACAAGAAACACAGGTTTAAAGTCTGCCAAATGCTTTGGTGGTGAGTTCATTCTCCCTTCTGTTGTCCTGCTGGGGTTACAGTTCTTCACCTGAAGACATGAAAGAAAATTTTTGCCCCCTGGTAATTTGTTTCACAGTTAATTAGCCTTACACTTAAAATCACAAGCCTACCTTCTCATTTAAATGAA
The DNA here is from genome assembly GCF_964211825.1 of Aythya ferina. Lineage (NCBI taxonomy): Eukaryota > Metazoa > Chordata > Aves > Anseriformes > Anatidae > Aythya > Aythya ferina. The sequence goes on from NC_140297.1 coordinate 6,107,231, forward strand.
CTTGACTTCAGCTTCAAGCCACTGGTTCTTGATACACCTTTAATGCTGCATTAAAAGGTTCTTTAGTACTTGCTAGTTTCATTCAATGAAGGCACTTATTCACTATCAGCACTCTATTTATTATTTTAATGTGAGTGGAATGACTTCTTAAAGTATTTCATACAGGCATTTTTCCCAGCAATCAAATAGTCTTTTGGCTCTTTTCAGAGTCTTCCTCAGTTCTCCAATGTCCTTTTTAAAGCTGCAGACAGATGATATATGTGTGATTCTCCTACATGTAACCCACTAATCTCATAATCATTGCCTATCGTGATCATTATAGCTCTGTTAGTATACAGGCAGTTTTCCCTCCCCTGAGAACAGAAGAGTTAGGACTGACTGTGAGGAGCTTTACTGGATGTGGCAGGGAAAGGGTTAACCCATTCAGCTATTAGCAGTCAGCTGCAACGTATAAAAGATCAGAAAAGATCAGGAGAAAAAAAAAAAAAAAAAAAAAAAAAGAAAACAAGGTTTGGGAGAGCTGGGTGCTGTTTTGGAGGGAGAAGAAGTGATTGAGGGCTAGCAGCTGGAGGCTGGATGGGTTCAATAGGACTGGATGATTTTGGAAAATGTGTGAGCTTCTGTGGCTGGGAGCATCCCAAGGAGGTGACCCATCTGTCTTGGCAAGCTATAAAGTACCTTGGTGTCATCTGCCTCAGTGTTCAGCTTCCCTGGTGGGAGAAGAGAACCCAGCGCCATGAAAGGGGCAGGATGAGCCTGAGCTTGCTTGCTGCTCCACTGGTGGCTTTAGGCTATGCTTATTTAACCTGAGGGGAATTGAAATGATGTATGTTTTCACATGTGCGAAAGGAGAAAATTCAGTCAGGGTCATCATATCCATTTATAAGATTAGTAACCTGAAATGTTTCGCTCATTTCCTGTTTTCTCCCCTCAAATTACCATTTAATCTTGTAAGGAAATGGATATGGTTTAGCGAGTGATATTGGTAGTAGGGTGGACCAGGTGATCTTGAAGGTCTCTTTCAACCTTAATGATTCTGATTCCTGACACAAGGAGCGCTGTTTTAGTGAAGTTTTAGAACATTCTGCTTGGTGATCTTAAAGGAGTTTTATGAGAAGATATTTTATTTAATTTCCCCCCACCCCAAAATAGGGAAGTTATCAAAAATATTCCTTCCATTTTCCTGTTTTGGCACTTCTCAATTGCTAAAACCATTTGCTGGCTGTGAGAGTCCCTGGGGCAGCAAGGCCTGGAGTTTGTCTTTCAGTAACTTGTACGATGCTGTTTACTTTTTAGGCTCATGTTTTTGGCAGGTCTCTTACCTCAGTGACATTCAAGTCATATTTTCAAGATTCTTTTAGCAGCATGAATCACAGCTTTATTATGAAATGAGAACTGAGTGTCTGATGTGATACTGTATCATGGGGTGCAACACGGGAACCATCCTGTCCATAGATAACTCTAAAGACATGCTAGACAAGTGACCTCTCAGGTGGTCGGATTTTGGAAACGGTGTGAAGACCTGTGTAGTGCAGAGATGGCTTTGCCATTTTTACCCAGCTGTAGGCCAGCCTCATCAGTGTTAGCTTGTTCAGCCCCAGCTGTGCTATTGCCATGGCATGAACAAGGCATACCACAAAATCTTGGGGGACAGTTATCCTCTACGTATGCTATCAGCCACTGACAGTTTTTGGTGTTTCACCGGATCAGGTAGGATATATTTCACACTGTATTTGTTGGCATAGATTGCAGGATCAAGATGTTTAAGTGGAGGATGCTGAAACTCTCCTTTTCACGCATCAGCGTTTGACAACCATGGGCAAGAGTGACAGCTATTACATCCTTGAAAAATGTGTGTCCCACTTCTGAGCTAAAGATGCTTACACAGGTAAGCATCCCATGTAAAAGTACTGTGCAGGACAGGATGTGGCCCTGCTACAGACTAGAAAGGTGGCTAAAACTGCAGAAATCACCAGAAGAGCTATTTTGGACCCTGCTGCAAAGTGTATCCCAAGCAGTGATGATGAACAGTCTGGGGAGGCTTGCAGGGGGTGAGGATGTGCCTGTTTCTTTCACTCTGCTCTTCCCACCAGCTTTGGCTGTGCTGTGTGACTTGGCTTTCCATACAGGCAAATCCCCTGCAAGAACATCTGTCATATTGTTTATGCAGGGTGCTTGATGTAAAGCAGTCCTAGAGAAGTAGGCTGCTTTGGGGGGTGCAGGTGGGATGGAGGGACGCTACAAATATCCCTCCTGGATGCCCATCCTTGTCTGCATTACGTGTAGAAGGAGTAAAATGTAATTTAAATTCATTCTGCCTCACTTATCCAGAGACAAAGATCTTAATTTGAATACTTCATTCACAGAATTATTTTTTATATATATATAAATAGATAGATAGATATTTCTGCTCTTCTCTGCTGTATTTGTGTATTTGGTGGCTTCTTTCCAACTGACCTTTTTCAAGGAAAAGGCAGCTGGTGAGTTTTCAGGTTCGTTTGATGATTAGTTCACATTTTATTAGCAGATTCCCTCTTCCATTGAGGCTCTGGCATAATAGCAATGAAAAGAAAGTGATAGCCACCACCACCCAGCAGTTCCAGCTGTTAACTCATTTTTAATTGTTCTGGGAAAGTTTTACCCACATTTTATTTCTTCATGCAGTTCCTGAGCTACGCCCTCAGATGCTATCACTTGGCTGATGGTGTTGAGCCCATTTATACTGACTGAGGGCCTTGTCTGCTAAAACTATTGTGAACTGAACTGAGGTTTTGGGGGCTTTTATTTGTTTGGTAAATCATGAGACAAGCTCATATTAAATTTATACATTAGAAAAAATCCAGAATTTATTTTTCCCATTTAGATTAAACCTTGTTCTGAGTCAGTCTCCGGTCCATTACCAAGCCTTTTAGCAAACCCTATCATATCACTATAACTTAAATTCTGCAAACTTCCTTAAAAATCCATTTTTCATTTATTTGCACAAGCCTTAGCAGCCCATTAGCTGACATCAGCCTCAACATCTCTTGCAAACAACATCTCTTCAGACAAATAAACTGATTACTGGTGTGGTTTATAGGGCACCGTCTCTGCGCCTGTGATCTGTTTCTAGAGTGCACCTTCGGGCACTACTCTTTCCTCAGGAGGACACGGTCACCATCTTTCTCTAAAGCTAAGAAAAATCTTAAGTATGATGGCTCTTACAAACAGCAAAATGCCAGAAAGATCTGTGGGAAGTAGGCACTGTTCAGGTAGTGGCTATTTCATAAGGAGGGACTTCTGCTTGTGTTTATGGCAAGAATTTACCAACTAAAGAACTGGTTAGCACCCCTGTTGAAGAGATTGCTGGTGAAAGAATTTGTTGAAGTAAATATATATACATTTATCTAAAATGAAACCCATTTCAATTAAAACATTACTGGCAGTTCTGGCTGACTTCTTTTCTTTCGGGTACAGAAAGCAAGTGGAAGGACTGGGACTAGGTGCTTTTACATCTCCAGAGGTTGATTGATCTTGTCCATGTAGGGTTGGGGAATCACATATCTCTCCAGTGGCTTTTTGGAGGGGAGACATGATATGGATTGTTCAGGTTTGGACTTGCCTACCTTTTAGATACCTAGATATGGGCAGACGACTCCCACTACAACTCTCACAAGTTGGGAAGAACCATGCAAACCTCACAGTTGTAAAGCACCTTTAACAGGGCTACAGTACTGTCTCAATTTTAGGAGAAAGTTTCTTGTTCTAAGTTATAGCCCTAAAACTGTCATGGCCTTTCTATCTAATGAAGTAACGGAGCTGAGATATATTTGTGCTGTATTTCTCAGAGAAGTGCTTGCTGGGGATATTTTTCGAGCTAGGTGTTCAGAGTGTGTGGACTTGGAGAACTCATCTGGCTTTGATGTTTCTTTGTTTATTGTTGAAGAAATTATTCCCTTTTTTTGCTTCTAAACGATGGTGTTTGTCCATTGTACCTGCCGGGTTTTACAGCTGAGCTTGTCTTTGCATCATATGCTACACTTGGGGCATGAAGTGAGACTGCAGAGCAGTGGAATGTCCTTGGGGAGGGACTGATATGAGTGAGCTACTGGTTTAACGCACAGAAATAGTACAATGGTAGCTGCATTAGTAAAAGAAATGGGGTAAACTTTCACTCAAATCAGAAGTGGGTACTTGCCTCTTCCATATACTTATCTTCCACTTTTCCTTTACTACAGACCATCCATTTAAACCAGCTCAGCTCAAGATATCTCCTTTAGAGTTTTCTTTTTTTTTTTTTTCTTCTCTTTTGATATCAACATGACTACAGGGAAAAAGGGGGGGAAAAAAAAGAAAAAGAAAAAAAAAAAGAAAAAAAAAGAAAAGAAAAAGAAAAGGCAGAAGTGCAAATCCATTACAAAAAGCAAAATATGAAAAGTGCCAGGCAGTGGGAAGTGCTTCTCCAGCATCCATCCTTTCTATCGGACACTTGAGTGCCCACAAAGATAGGCTACTCTTGACCCCATCTGACTCTTCTGGGCACCAAAGTCAGTTGTTAGGGTTTTGTGTTATTGTCTGTGGGTAGCTGTGTTTGTGTTGAGGATAGCAATTCCCTTCCAAATATCTGGCAGAAGCCCCAGTCCTCTCCCACTTAAAGTCACCCCCAAATCAATGCTTGAAAATGGATGAAAGAATAAATAATAATAATAATAATAATAAAAATCTCTTCAAGAGAGCACTCAAACTCTGCAGGAAAAAAAAAAAAAAAGTTGGACTTTGCTTGATGCTGAGGAGAGCATTCAATATCCAGCAAGGGTCTGACCTTGCACTCAGAGGGGGTCAGCTTGGAAAGCAAATGTGGTTGTTCAGTGCGCGCATTGATGTGCTTTAATGCTAGATTTCCAGTCAAGAGCAGTACGGTTTTTAAAGGCTCCATTTGTCAGAGGTAGGATATTGCATTAAGGATGAAGTATGAAAAGCTGAGAGCCGTGAGCAATTATAGTTTTGTTTAAAGTCTTCTCCAAAGAGGCAAACCAGGGGGACTCAAAGGATTCCTTGATTTTTAACAGAGGAAATTTTTAGATGCTTGGAGGACTCAGTGACTTTACTGCAGTTTATCCCAGCAGGTAATTGTGCCTGTTGCATTAGCAGCCAGATCCTGGTTGAATGCTGTCCTCCCCCTGCCCTTTCTTGTCATTGTGAGGAGCAGGCTGGTTTATTATATTAGGGTTACAGGAAATTTATGCTGGAGAGTCATTTTGCAGAGGCTCTAACTTTGTCTTGAAACTGCTTTGGTCTAAAAATTGTTTGCTGGGAAAAGGAAGATGAGGGGCAACACTGTGATGGGACCTGTTGAAAGTTTCAAGTTGGAAATGGAAGTAAGCATTTATCCTGCCAATAGGATGAGTACCAGTACTCATGTTAGCCCTCCCTGAGGGCAACAGGGCTCAAACAAGTTGCCCATGCTATATCAGTATAAAAAATTTAGTTTGAAAGAGCTTCAAGGCAGGCCCCATATCCCTCTGGGCATCCTTAAACTGCCCAGCTTAAAAAGCTTAAAAAAAAAAGTCCAAAAAGTAAATAAATGCTATTGCGAGCAGCAATAGGGCTAGAGCAGTCCTAAAGAAGTTGACAGGATTATTTTCATTCTGAAAGACATTGTGGTTTTAATGCTTAGCTACTCCAAGCACTTCCCAGAAACTGAAGTGGTAGCTTCTGAATACAAGATAATAGGCATTACAATTAATTAGAAGATTCAAATAAAATTAAAAAAAAAAAAAAAAAAAAAAAAAGGAAATGGCTGATGATTCACATAAAATACTAAGTGTACTGGAAGGAAGCTTGACTTTAATTAGTGTTAAATGGAGAAAAGGAGGGCATGCTGGATTAAAAAAAAAAAAAAAAAAGAGGAGGTATAAGGGTGCTAAATGCAGAAAATGGCTTTATCACTTGAATCTTGCCTCCAGTCCTTGGAGGGGCTGCTCATTAGCTGTGCCTCCGTGATGTACCCGAAGCCATGTGTCTAATGCAGGCCTGTCAGTAGTGTTTGATCCTCTGGACTGTGCACGAGCGGTGGCTCTGGAAGCACAAGGAAGGCAAAGATTTGCTCAGACTGCCTGCGGAAGGCAAGGAAAGTGCATAGAAAGTTTGAAGGTGTGGCAAATAAGATTTTACATCATGTACGGTCAACTTTTCACCATGTATAAAATAGCAATATTTCGAGATGCTTTGGATTCTTGATTTTTTTTTTTTTTTTTTTTTTCCTAGGAACTGATAACCTATGTTTTGTCTGCCTTAAAGTCCACTCTTATGGGAATCATAGCCAAAATTCCCACGGAGCTTGGCAAAGTTTAGATTTCATCCCCCTAAACATCTTCTTGGGGCACCCAAAGTAGAGAGAAAGTAGAGTAAGTAGAGAGATTGCAGGGATAAGGCCACTTCAGTAGTTTGAGTTTGTCTTTTTGACACTCCCCCCTCCAAAAAAAAAAAAAAAAAAAAAAAAAAGGAATATGTTTATATTTTTGGCTGCTTTGTGAAGGCTCAATGTGCAGGAATGCTCACTGACCATGGGAAAGGAGGGGTTTGAATCACCTCTCGGAGGGAGTTGGCATAGGAGAGTTCATATGAGGAGAAGTTTTTTCAACCTTCTGAATGTCAGAAATTCATCCCGCCTGAGGAAAAGGCCTTCGTTACAATGCAGGTGACACAGGAGAAATAGAAAGAAAGCTTTGCTGGAAAACCAAGTGTCTTCCTGACACTGCTAATCACTAGAGCTGATGTAAATGCATGTGCCTCTCCTCCGCTCTCTAAACCACCTAATCACCGAGTGTTTGTGCTGTCCGCAGGCAGCAAGAGTGCATAATGGGGCATAATTCAGCACAGCATAACCTTCATACCCTTCCACATTAAAATTCAGCTATATTCTGGTGTGACACAAGTGGCCTAATTGTGCGGGGGGGTTGCCATTTCAGGGAGGTGCTGGGAAAAGGAAATAAATTACTTTTATTTTAATGATGTGAACTGTTACGCATCTCTCAGGGCACTGAATGCTGTCTTCACACTTGGACACATTCACTGACTGCCTGTAATTTTTTTTTTCCCTTAAATTAGATTAACTCACTTCAGGATTATATCTTTGAGTCTGATTGAACAAATGTAGCAATTTAGCCAGGCGTTACAGGATTTCCCCATGGATGCTTGATGAGAGATGCTCCATGAGGATGATACACTTAATTAAAAGATGGAAGCTGAAGACTGATCCAGATGTACCCTGACACAGCAGCTGGGTTTATGTCAGGGTCTCTTTGCTTATCAAAATCAAAGCAGGGAATGAGAAGAAGTCAGGGCTCATAGTGCCAAGGGAGGAACAAGCCCAGCTCTCAGACTGTGTCATGCCTGATCACCATCCCTGATGTGACCCAGCAAAACCTGGTGCAAATAGAGGTCTGACCTGATGCTTTCCATAGCACAGAGGAGGCGTGGATGTGGAGGGATCCAGCCCTTCAGGTTTGCTTCATTTGCTCCTAGTTGGGGGCTGGGAAGCAGCTGGGAAGGGACCTTGTGGGGCTGTCATCATTGTCCAGGCAGTAGCAGGGGTCGATATGGGATGTCCAAAGCCCTTTTACCCAGTTAATAAATGAGCAACGTGTCGGTGATGTGCTGAATCGGACACCTTTTCTTCATTGCATGCACCTTGAATCCTCCATTGTTTTTAGGCAGGAAAGCCTTTCTTGTCCTGGTGTCTCCCTCTATAGCAGAGTATTGCAAATAGCAATATTTTTCTTGCCCGGTAGAGGGAAGTATTGGCTAAAATGAGAATTACGTATTTTTTTTTTTTTTTTTTAAAAAAAAAAAAAGAGCACCTGGTGCTAAAGGAGCTTCTCTCACCACTTATCCCTGCTCGTAAAAGGCTTTATAGCAAGCCGTGGTCTGTGGCAATCAAAGGCACTCACACCGAAGGCGGGAGGGCAAAGTGAAACCTTTCAAGTTTGGAAGAAAAAAAAATATATATATTTTGGCAAGTGAAGTTTTGCGGGATTCTAAGGAAGTGTATTTTTTTTTTCTTTTAAGACAAGGAACAGTGTTTGTGTTTTAGACTAAAACTCTTCTCCAAACTCTCTCAGTTTCCATAACTGCATGTTCTTCAATTTCTTTGTTTCCTTAAAGCAGATGGCAATAAATGTGTGGCGATTCGGATGAAAGAAAGGTTTTATAAATACCTCAGAAAAATAAATGGCTCTTTGCAACCAGCACTGCTGCCTGTAATCTCTTTAAGAAAGCAATGATTGCTTCATAAGAAAAAGGTACATTTTTTGGAGAGAAGTGAATAGAAAGATGACATCAGCTGATCTCCCACATAGTATTTACTTTGCTGCTGGTACCTACTTCCATCTGACATGCACATTTATTTGGTTTCAGCTGACTCATCTGAACTTCTTCACAGACGCTCAGTAAGTCAACATTACCTGAGAGTTTCCTGCAGAAGGGAAAAATTTGGCAAGGCAGCACATTTAATCAATTTTATCTCTCTGATCGATCTGCCTGTAGGGTTCCAGTTAACGTGGTCGCTTTATGATTAGTTTTTCCATTATGAGTTGCTCGTGTCCCAAGGATGCTTGCTGCATGAGTTTGATGCTGCACAGATCTAGATCCCACCCCCAAAGTGCTGCCCTTCAGCATATGCTCCTTGGTAGCGTTTCCATATCTCCTGAAGCGATGCTTAGCGGGATGCAATTTAGATATGAGAACCTAAATAACACATACATATTTGATCTGAAAACTTGGGGGCGAGTAATGGTTTTCTGGGCTGAGCTGAGCTAGGAGATAGAATATGGGGGATGCTCTCATTCCTGCTTCTGGTGTGGAATAAATTTGACAGGTGGTTTTCCTTTCCTATCCTTCTCCCTTTTCCATCCTTCCTTGTCTTCATCCTCATTGTTTCCTCTGTAAATACTGCTCTGTGTTTCATATAAACTGGGCTCAGACTGAGCTGAGGAACTAGGATTTGCAAATGTTAGGAATAATTTCTCAATTTCTAAAGACAGATGAAAAGAAGATGGGTTTTCCTGGTGCTTAATTGAGATTATACAGTACATTTTCTCCCTCCATAAAATAGCGGTAGAGTTGAAAACTTGGAGGATCTTTACTTATTACTGACTGCAAAAGAGAGACGAGGTGGTTAGACTGGTGGATGGACATTTAGTGAAAGCTCAGGGGCTTATCCCTCTTTTCCCTGGCTGTGACACTAAACCTGTGACACTGAGATGCTGGTGGCTCCCCCCTGCCCACCTCATTTAATTTCTGGGATCAACCCTGACACAGTCACTGCTGAGATTATTAAAGAAGGAGAAAGGGCAGAGATAAGATTCTTCATGGGGGAATTGTGAGTGGAGCAAGAATTGGATGAGAAAGACTAAATTATTTTAATTTCCAGCAGTCAATCCCCTTCTACATGAGATTCCTGAATCTGAGTGAAAGCTCCAGCAGTGTCTGGAATCCAATACTACCTGTTCTGCTAAAGCACAGGTAGGGATATAAGAAACCAAAAATGCCCTCTAATATATACACATGTAAATCTTTGTTCCAAAACATAAATCTTCAGCTGTCATCAGTGCAGACAGCAGTACATCACAGCCAAAGCTGTCTATTAATCAACTTCTCCATGGAAAGAAGAAATAAGTTCACTTGCCCTCTCTATGTGCAAAGCCAGCCCCCCCATGAACACCCTGAGAGTATATTTTAGCGATTTTAGGGAATAAACACTATTTTGAGAAGCAACTTAGGGCATGGCTCTGGGGTTAGAGACTCCCACCTCAGTCCCTGACAGTGATGCTGGTCCCACTGTCCCAGGGCTGGGGGTGTTTCTGGGTGCTGAGGGCACCTCCACAGCAGACTACGCTGCGACCATCCCTCTGCAAGGGTTTCCATTGAGGCTGGGCTCGAGACACCAGCAAACTCTGGTTTTGGACCTTTCTGCTGTGAGGTCCTTTCTCCAGTTAATTTAATATGGGGTAAAAACTACTATAAGCTCTGCAGAAAATGAGCTGTTTCTCTTCTGGCGTAGAAATGTGCTGGCACAGCAGCAGGGTGTGACTGGAGGGGCTGAGCAGCCAAGGCTTTTGGAGCAAAGATTTACATGTGTATGCATCTGAGGGCATTTTTGTTTTCTTATATCCCTGCCTGTGCTTTAGCAGAACAGAATTTGCTTCTGCGGATTGATGTTATACAGACATTGCTGGAGCTTTAGCTCAAATTCATCAGTTTCATGTTTGACTTTGTGGTGTTGAAGACATGCCCATCCTCTGTCTACTTTAGGTCCTCATGAGAATGTCCTTCCCTATGCACACCAACTATTCAACTTCTTATCGAGTGATTAAAAAGTTAAGCTGTTCCCTGAGGATTTGTCTCCCTCTATCTCTTACCTCCTACACCTTCCTGCACTGCTCTAGGCTTTCAGGGGCTGTTTTCCCATCAGGGATCTTCCTCCTTGCTCACATCCATCCTCCTCTGCTTTTTGTAGCCTTCAATCCCCTCCATCTCTGTTCATTTCTGTTCTTCATTTTCTAGTCCCAGTGCTTTTCTGATCTCTACCTCTTCTTCTCATCTCTCTCTCTCCTCCTACTCTTCCCCATGACACACTTCTTCATTCCCTGCTTTTCCAGCTTGCGTCTATGCATATTTTGAATCCCTCACTTGATAATTTCTTTGGATGTGAGCTTTCTTTTGAACTGAGACCTGTTCATCACACATTTCTGGGGCCACTTTTTTTTTTTTTTTTTAACATTTTGTAGCCTCCTCAATTCTTTCCTGCCTCATCTGCTCCTTTCCCAGCATTTGTATTTTTGAATCAATACCCAGACTGGAGCTGCTTTCACAGGAGTTTTTATTGGAGCTCCAGACTCTTTCCAGAGCAGTAACAGCCACTCAGAGCCCATCACAGGCAAGTAAAGCCATGCCCATGTCCCCTGTATACACTATTTTACCTTGCTCAGTGTTGTAAGGACTTTTTGCAGTTCTTCAGAAGTTTCTTTCACCATCCTGAATACTTCAATACTGCCAGCAAATGGTCACTCTTCTCTTTACCTACGAGCATCCATCCATGACCTTCTCACTTACTGCCAGGCAGCTTATTTTTGGTTAAAACTACTGTTTCTGCTCACTTCCATGCCACCCTTTAAGCATGACTTGGCCTCATCTGTTCCTTAGGGCTTGAAGCACTTGGGATACAAAACTGAAGGAGCTCTTGGGTAAGGTTGAGTTTTGTTTTACATGGGGTGGAGAGAAGGCAGCTTTGGCACTTCTCATGCCTGCCACCTTCCCCTGGTGCTGGTGTTCCCCTGCCATGTCCCACTCCCCAGCACCTCTTTTCTCCCTTGTTCTCCCCCAATTTATTTTGCTGCAGCTCCATCCCACCTGCTTCCCCACCCCGCCTTCCTCCCCAGTCCTCCTCATCCCACCTTGCTCCATTGCTCCCTTCTCTCCCTTTCTTCCTCTGTATCCTTCTTCCTTTCCCAACTTATATCCTTCATCCTTGCCTATCCCTCCCTATCCTTCCCTATCATCCCCATCCTACCTTCCTCTCCATCTTCCTCCCTCTCTATTCTCTCTCCACCCTTCCTTCTCTCCATTCTTCCTTCTCTCTCCATCCATCCTTCCTTCTCCCCCCACCTCTGACCCCTGACTATCCTTCCTCCATCCTACCTTCCTCTCCATTTTTTCCCTCTCTAGTCTTTCCCTTTTCCTCTCTTGTTTCCCATCATTCTTCCCCAGCCCTCCTCATCCCATCCTTCCTCCTACCCCTCTGTTTCCCATCTGTTCACCATCCCCACCTTTCCCCCTTGCCTTTCTTTCCCCTATCTTCTTCCTTCCTCTCCTTCCCTCCTTCCTCCCCATTCTTTTCCTTCCTCCCCATCCTCTTCCCCCATCCCCATCTCTCCTTCCTCCCTCCTCTCCTTCATCCCCATCTTCTTCCTCCACCCCATCTCTCCTTCCTCCCCATTCTCTTTCCCCCTCCCCATCCTTCCTTCCTCCCCATCCCCTTCCTTCCTGCACATCCTTTTCCCCCCACCCCATCCTTTTCCCCCCTCCCCATCCTTTTTCCCCCTCCCCATCCATTTCCACCTCTCCTCCACTTCCCCCCCCCTTTCCCACCCTCCTCCCCCTTCCCACCACCCACCACCCCACCCCACCCCACCCACCCCACCCCTACCCCCCCACCCCCCCAAATTTTTTCCTCCCCCTTCTCCCCAACCGCACCAGAGGGCGCTGCGGGCCGGCCCCGGCCCCGGCCCGGCTCGACGGGGCGGGGAAGGGCGGGATGTGCCTCCCTCCCTCCCTCTCTCCTCCCTCCATCCCTCCTTCCCCCCCTCCCTCCCTCCCGCCCCCGCCGCCCGGCCGGGGCTGCGCTCCCACGGTTGCCGCACACGGCGCGGCGGCTCCGAGCCATGAACCCTCGGCGGTGGCCGGGCAGCGCGCCCCGCAGCCGGGCTCTTCCCTCGGGACGTTCCTCTGGGGGACTAAAAACTCTGTGGATACAATGAAGTGGCTCTGGGACTCTTGGGGTAGCAGGAAAAATTAAATAAACCGATGTAAGTTTCTCTCTTATTTTTGTTGTTGGTGTTGGTGGTGTTGTTGCTCGGTAATAATAAATAAAAAAAAAAAAAAAAAAGAAAAAAAGAAAGAAAAAAAAAAAAAAGGAGAGCCAAAGATGTCTGGTCGTGAAAATGTTGGAGGAATTTGGCGTGTTGGGATTTTGCCTTCCCCTAAAGTTTTCCCCTCGAGGTGGGAGCGCTGTCCCGTCCGGGGTGGGTGGCGGTGAGGCTGCCGGGCTGGAGGAGGGAGAAGTTGGCTCAGCAGAGCTTGCTCCGGGGTGTAAAAGTGGAGGAGGTAGAGATGTAGGGTTTGCTGCTGAAGGGGAACTCTGGCTGGGAATTTGTCTAGTTTCCGTCTCGCTTCCGTGTCCAGAAGTGCCGGAAAGAGATAACAACACAGAAAATACTCTGCAAATTGTTCGGTAATGTCATGTGGTGTCGGATGTCTTTGAATGGAAATTTAGTGGCACGTTTTGAAGGGAAGAGATGAGCTAGAATGGATATTTCTGCGGTGGCAGGGAAAATTAATCATTCTCCTGTATCATGAGAGTACTACAGATATTACTTATAAGAACTGTCATAATATATTAAGTATATATCTTAATAACACCACTCACCTCAAAGCCATTTGTAGAACACCCGGGCTTAAAACACTTGGAGTTTTTAACGGCATACATTAAAAACTCCACTTGGCTTGTGCAAGTGAAAGGAAAACAGGGAGAGCTGTGCTGCACTCCGGCAAGGTGATCATGATTTTATCAAGGCAGCCCCGGGGGGAACGGTGACATACTGGGAGCACCGCGAGAGAGAATGAAAGCTAAATTAAAGCAAAACTTATGCAACCAAAGTGTGGCTGCAATGGAAATATATCAGACTTTTTAATTATATTTTTTCCTGGAGATTCGGGTGAGGAGGTGGAGATGAGCTTCTAAAAAGTGGAGAAATACACGAGCCGCGTGCACCTATGGCAACAGGTTTCGTTTTGCTTGGAAAGGATGAGCTGAGCTTTGTGGGTGCTTGAGCTGAACCTTTCCAGTTGCAACTGGGGCAGCTGCTGATCCTGCAGACGGGCGGCGGATCTGGAGCTGGTGGCCCCGATTTCTCCCACAGCTGGGGCAACAAGCAGCTATTCCCGAAATACAGGGCGTATGGTGGAATAACCGCGGCGATTCAAAGAGGATTTGTCAATACTAAAAATAAACAGGCCCGCAGATGTGTCCTAAAGGGTCATGTCCAGTCATAACATTTTCAGGGCGGATGTGCCGATTTCACAATTTTGCTTGTGCGTGTCCTGTCCAGGGTGCTGAAGTTCATTTTGCTGCTATTTTCCAGGATTTCTGGGCTTTGCAGAAGTGGTTTTTGGAGGCTTCCTCTCGGGTTAAGGCAGTGGAGGTTGAGTTGGAGGGTCCCCCCTGGGTGGCATGATGAGGACGCAGGGATGTGTTTTCAGACACGTATATTTGATCCGTCCTTTTGGCGTGGGAAAGCAGGCCAGGTGGAGTCGCAGATGGATCCAGCAGATCCTATAAGCTTTTGGTGGCAGAGAACTGGAAAGGTCAGAGCTGTAAGGCAGCGAGGAGTGAAACCCCCTTATTCTAATGGACTAAGAAAGTGGTGTTTTTGAGAGTACTGCTGCTTATTGGTTTGGGTGCCTTGCCTCCGATGAGATGTTGTCTGGTTCCAAAAAAGTTGCGGGGAACCCTGTGTTGGGATGCGATAGGAATGATGCAAATGGGATTGGAGTGATGCCCAATGATTTCGGTAATATTTTTGTTTTTCTGGTGTAGCCTTTTCAAATGGCAAACACAGCTGATGGAGACCTTCAGAAATAGAGGGTGCTTAAGAAAAAAAGTGTGTCTTTTGGGGGAAAAGTGTCTCAACAATTAAGCAATGGAAGCCTGTGCTGCAAGTTGTGATATTTTTAGATTAATGTGCCAAAAGGTCTCAGCTTTAAGTAGTGGGGTTTATGTAATCTTTGGTATGAGACAGATCGCAGTATTGCCAGAAATAAGCATAGAGGAATATGCTACTTAACTTGTATGTGTTTGGAGTTTCATGTTGTAATGTGTTTTTTCTCAGTTCTTGAAATTAATTCTGAATCCTTTTATCATGCAGATTTGTACTTTTTGTCTAGGACTCTCAAAGGGCTTTAGAAACACAAAGGATGAGATTTTGATACCTGTGTCTGCATGGAGGAGTAGTTTATGCTGTGAGGAGTGCTGTAGATTTAAAGCATGCAAAAACTCTGTACAGTATGGTTGAGAACTGATATTGTTTCATAGCCTCAGTCACTTGTTAGAGATCACAGAGGAACTCAGTTGCATCATTGGGTATGTAGCCCAAATATCTTGACCATGAAGGGTGTATGTAGATCATGAGGCTTCCTGCTTCTGAATGACAGCTTATGGGTATAGAGTTTAAAACTGCAACACAGAGGAAAGCATTGTATTCTTGGCTTGAATCAGAAACTAGCCTCTGTTCATGCTATGATGGACTAACCCCCATGGGACCAGTTAACACCTCCTAAGACTTCTACAGGTACAGAAAACGGCTGAGTAGTGACTGTGTTCTTGATTTAAATGCATAGTCATATTTAAAATTTGTATTGATAGAAAATGACATTCTGAAAGGCATAGAAGATTTATGAAATATAGCTGGTTTTAACTTATTTAAAAGTCCTTATTTTTGGTATTAGACAGTTATTTATCCCTTCTTTACTATTTCCAATTTAGTATCTGAAAGGAATCTTCTGCACATGTATGTGAGGAAGAAACATTTTGGGTTGCCTGTTAAAGTGTGTTGAGTGGTTATTTGGAAATCCTGGTCATGCTTTTTGGAAGGAACAGCTTATCATCTATCACCCCCTCAGATGTCTTTGTTTTTTAAATCTCAATTTGAAAAACACAGAAGAGACCTGTTGTTTTCATAGGGTGGTTGCTCAGTTCTTCTTTAAAATTACTACTTTGTAAGTTGTCTCCAATCGTCTTCAAGAATTATTTTGGAAAATTATAGGTCTGATAGTTAAAAGGTGGCAACAAGTAATTTCTCACTTCTGTTAAATAAAAATCATGTTTTACAAAGGCAGTGTCTCTCTGAAGTATATACTTGACTTCTGCTTGTGTTACATGCTATCTTGTGGTAGAGCCTTAATCAAAGTATGAATTTATATTTTAAATTCTCTCTCTGCTTCTCCGTTTTGTCTACAGTGTCTATTGTTGTTGATGCCTGAAAGTGTCCAAGGCCAGGCTGGATGGGGCTTTGGGCAGTCTGTGCTGATGGGAGGTGTCCCTGCCTATGGCAGGGATATGGAACTGGATGGTCCTTAAGGTCCCTTCCAACCCGAGCCATTCTTTGATTCTAACATGGAGGAAAAGACACGAAATCACTCGGGTCTATCCCTATGTGCTTACAGTGGGTATCTATTCCATGGTATCATATATCTCTGCAAACAGATCAGATAAGCATCTGTTTGTTTATCATTAAAATAACCATCGTCCTTATGAACACTGACCAATACAAAACCCTTGCTATATTTCTATTGATCTTGTTTTATTATTTATTTTGCAAACCAAACTGATGGGCCCACTTTGACCTGGCTCTGTCTCTTTGGGTTTCTCTTGCAAAGTGACAGTTTCTAAATCAGGAAGGAAATCAGGTCACATTTCTGGCTCTGCAGGATTTATATCACTGCTCTTCTTTCAAAGTAATTAGAGTTACTAATAATGAGGAAAAGAAAACTTTTCCAGAACTGGTATGTCCCTAACCCCTCTCTCCTTCCTGCTGTTTTTGTGTCACAGAAGAGATCCCGGTAGTGCAGAAAGTTTGTTGTGGAGGATCCTTTTGCTCCACCATTCAGACTGTGACCTCCTTCAAGTTAAGCTGCAGGTGATGTGGTCACTATTACAAAGATGCCTTCCTTTCCTTATATTAACAGTTTCCTTCTTTATTCCCTAGTCATTCCAGTATGGTGTTACTGGGCCATCTGTGGGCGTCCCAGTCCCAGTGGGTGAGCTCCCACAGTGGAGCTGCTCAGGTTTCAGCTTGGGAGAAGAATGAGGAGACACTGACAAAGAGCTGTTCCCATCCTGGTCCCTGAGCAGGCTGGGGACAGAGGAGGGGGACAAGATAAGAATAAGAGACACAGTGGTTTTGTTAAATACGTGTAGTGCCAGCTATTGTGGTTATGGTTTGTATCCCTTCTTCACAGGCTACTTATCAGTCACAGTTCACTGCAGCATACTCCCAGGAAAGCTGGCAACTGAACGACAAAAATTCCCTTTCCTTTAATATGTCCACCTTTGAGGTGGGGCTCAGCCTCCTGCAAGGAGGTTTGCAAACCCTTTGTGTGCAAAATTTTCATTCATGTTGAAAGACCCCTTATCTTTCATGGCAAAAACATGCCTCCCTGCTCTTTGAAACCAACAATGCCATTTTAATCACAATTCTGCATGACAAAAATGGCTTGATTTTTTTATCATAATAGTGCAAGAGCTTTTTTAAATACAGAGATACCACACATCAAATAATAAAGTTGTACCAAAACAGGCTGAAAACTTTAAAATTCTGTTCAGCATTGAGTTTTCCTTTTCCTTTTTTTTTTTTTAATTGAATTTAATTTGAATTTAATTGATTTTAAAGTGAGAACATTTCTTATTTACCCTATAGAAAATAAGTCTGTTCCTTATCAGATTGTTTATTTCAACTTTCAGCTTGAATTGAACTTCCCTGGCTCACTAAGCATCCACTAAAGAGGCTTTTTGCTGCAGTGCTAAAGCCCTGCCAACAGGTTACAGGTTGCTTTTTAACCTTGCTGGATTCCTAAGAAGCTAAAACTGCTGTGCATCATTTGAAAGTTATCATACTTTACTAACTTTAGTCTAACTCCAGGATTAGTATGGGACATTTAAAATGTCATACTGATGGTCAATATTTGAGTGTATAACACTGAAAGCAGACTGTGGGC
This sequence comes from Aythya ferina, assembly GCF_964211825.1. Lineage (NCBI taxonomy): Eukaryota > Metazoa > Chordata > Aves > Anseriformes > Anatidae > Aythya > Aythya ferina. Next base: position 6,124,763 of record NC_140297.1, read on the forward strand.
ATGAGTAAGGTGTCTATGTTGGAAGTAAGGAGTGTCTCTCAGTAGTCATGGAGTTTGTAGGCTGATTTTCACCAATAAGCCAGGTTTTAGAGTTTTGGAGGGGTTTTGTCTTGGTGGGGTGCAGTTGTTGTTTGTTTAGTGTGGTTGGTTGATTTTTTTAATTAGTATTTCTTTTTTTTTTTTTTTTCTCTCTCTCTCTCTCTTTCTTTTTTTTTTTTTTTCTGTTTATGATTTAATATTTCTCTAATGCTTTAGAGAAAATCGAGGAATCTGTGCAATAGGAAGGTATAGGAAAACTTGCTTGTGGACAAATTCTTTCAAGACCCATTAGCTGAAGATAAATTAGATACTAAGTTTTGAGGCCAAAATCCATTCTCAAAGACTCTATTATTCATAAAGTGATTTTTCAAAGATTCTTTTTCTTATTGTAATGAAATATTCACTTTATGCAAACAAACAGGCAGTGTTGTTTGTGTCTCAGTGGCTCAATATGCCACCATTCCCCCTGGCCGGCTTACAGAACACTGACAAGGGGTTTAAAAGTCACAGGAGCCAGATGCCCACTTGGCCCAGGGTAATCAGAACAGGGCAGCACAGAGGGCAGCACATTTCTGGCGATTTTCAGTGAGCAAAATTCACCCCAGTCAGAGCCAGCTCAGGTTTTGTGCTCCACTGCCAGCCCACTTCAGTCTTCCGAGGAGCATTTCTCGGAATGGGCTATACGAGGGCAGCCATTGCCCTGGGGAAATCCCAAAGAAGCACAAACTTTTCAAAAAATCATACCGGTGAGAATTAAATAAACCAATAAATCCTCACTGTTGTGTAAAGCTCATAAAATTGAGCAAGTCTGTGATGAAAATTTAATTTTTTCCTCCATGATATAGCCACCTAAAAGGGGTAGAGGTGTTAGGGGGAGGCTTTGCACGGTGGTGGGAAACTCTGCAGGTGCCTGTGCTGCTGGAGATGCAGCACAAGCTGCGGTACAGCATGGGTGGTGGAAGGGGAGCATGAAATTATGAGAGAGCTTCAGCCCAGCTTGCACAGCTTGGAAACGCATCATTAAAGCATTACAGCCTGACCTGTAGACAGGCATTTAGCATCGTCCCAGGTCTGACACGTTAGTAGCTGTTACATAATGCACAATTATAAAATCACGCCAAAGACTCTTTAAAATACCTGCCTGATTACAACTGGGCAATTGCGCTGCTTTTAATGGGGCTGGGTGCTGCAGGTAAGGTACCCCCTGCACCAGCGCATATTCCCCTCCCTGGCAGCTTGAAATACTTTACCAGGTGGAGCTAACAGTGCCATTCCCTTGGTCAGGAGAAGACCTCTTCCCTCTAAAGCTCCCCGGTGCTCGTGTCCTCATCCTGGTTCACCTGCCCATGCCTGCTCTTATGTTACAGAGGTTGTCCTGTGCGTCTGGACGAGGGTTTCTACCCACCCCTGATCCCCAGATTTAGCACAGCAAGCACGGCAGCATGACGCAGCCACTTCCTTGCCCTCCCTGGGGCCAAGCACATCATCTCTATTGCCTCGCTGGCTAGAGTTTGAGGCCCTGACATGGAGTGATGTGCGGCTTCCATGCTGCTGAAGGGGCTGGAGGCAATAAGAGGGGTTGGGAAGCACTGCAAGTATCTTAAGGATTTTTTTTAGGTCTTTATCTTTAAACAGTGTTTCATGTTGAAAAGTCTAATCTCCTTCAACACATGCATGTAATTCCCATTCATGTGAGAACAGAGGCTGCTGCCGGCATGCTCAGGAAGTAACCCCGTCAGAGCTGTGGTGCGTGGCAAAGTTACCCGTAGCTTACTGAAGTCCTTGTCGCTTTTTCCTTCCGTTCATTTGTCAAGCAGAGGGCTGGGTTCAGCTCTCAGCTCCATAAATCCAGATCGACTCATCTGACTTCGGTGGAGCTAATCCAGATTTGTGCAGTAGCTTCCCCGAGGACTGCCCGGTTTCGCTCTGGGTGACAGTTAGTGTGCCAGTGTCAGAATACATCTGATCTAGCCAGATTCCCTGTCTTGAATCATTAGTTATTCCTTGGCAAAAGTTTATCAGAAAGAGCTGTTGTATTTGAAAACAATATACAAATTCTGTTGCTAATGTTAGAAAGTACAGGATTTTTTTTTCTCTTACTGTTGAAACTAAATATAATTTGAAAGATAATGTACAAGAATTTAAATATAGCATGCAATTATACATTGCATATGAATAGTTTCTCTCATTTTTAACATGCTTAGATTTTTTTTACCAGTCTTTCTCAGCAGACAGCTGTTAGATAAAGAGAGAGAAGTGAATAGTTGTTATGAAACGACATGTCATAGCTGAAGGAAAAAAAAAAAAAAAAAGAATCATCATATGAATATCAGAGGAAAAAGACAGAAAAAGTCATCTCTCACTTCCTGTGCTTTTTGCTCCCGTCATGTCCTTTCTTGGCACTTCTGAACTTTAGCTGAAGAAGTAATTTTGTTCCTGGACATAATGCTTAAGATCTGCAACAAATTTCCATTGCACTCCTGTTCTGTCTGTGTGCAGGGAGTTTTGAATCAAGGCTCTGAATTCTTTACAGGAGGATGAAAGTGGAGTAGAAACCTTCCTAGGAAAGTCTATGAATTCTTGGGTTCCTTTACCTTTAGTGAAAGTCTTGTTTGAGTTGCATTGGGTTTTCTTTCCTGTGAAGTTGCCTAAACTTGACAGTTCCCCAGAGTTTTCTCAGTGTCCCAACAAGCAGCTGCAAGGTGTACGGACGTCCACCTGGGTGCCCAGGGTGGCTTGGGCAACCTGCTTTGTCCTGTAGCTGTCAATACCCCAGAAACACTGCTCTGGGTCACACATGACCTTTTTTGGGGTATGGAGGTGGCAAAAAAAAAAGATCCCCAAACTTAAAATATAATAATAATAAAATACTTATGGTGACTCCAGACTCCTGGGAACAGAGGAAGTGGCTGAATATGAGGTTATGGTCTGAAAACACTGAAAGATTCTGGGCTGTGGTTTTCTTTTATTAATTAGCTAAAGTGATATTCAGAATCTGAAACCAAGGCTTTTAGGCACATCTCTGGTGCCTAATTCTGCTTGCTGTCTCCTTGTACGGTGAATCAGGAGACTGTTTATTGAAGTCAGTGATGCAGCGTCAACATAAGTGCAACATAAGGGAGATGGGGGATTTGTTTACGAGCATAAAAATCCCCTGGACAGTTTAATACTAACAGTGAAAATTACTGAATAGCTGCAAAGCACGGGCTTTAAATGTAGCTGAAATAAGTTTTCTGGAACATTTCCAGCATTATTTTAAGGGCCTGATCAAGACCCCAATGCAGCCAAAGGTAAAGCTCCTTTTGATTTCTTGGGATCGAGCATTATATTTCTGAAACACCATTCCTGCTCCTAGAATTTTCTAAAGGTGTGTTTCAGGTGGTTTTTGATTACCTATTAAGCCAGATGTAATGTCTTTTGTATTCCTTTAGCTCCTGGATTGGTTAAATATAAGAAGGAAATAGCATAATAACTCTGTTGCACAGCACATTCTAATTTTCAATGTACTCATTCATTGGACAAGATGTAGAAAACTATCTTTTGTTGCCTGTTTTCCCAAAGAAAATTGGTTTTACCATTACCCTTACTGTGCGTCTGTTCTGTCCTGTAGCTTTTGAACCTCCTGGATTATTTGGCTCAGAGATTTAGGACTAGAAGATATTTGGGTTGTGCGAGTTTTGTCAAAGGAAAGGGTGATCCCAGATAGAGAGTGGAGAGACTGAGAGAAAAGTCTTTTCCAACCTAGATGATTCTATCATTGTAAAGAAGGTGACTGTAGGGTGACTCAGCCACATAACTTCATGACAGCCAATCCCTCAGAGACCTAGAGGGGAGCAGATTATTTTAAGTAAAGTGAATTGTTCAAAGAATTTTTAGTGTATTGTACTGTATTGTATTGTATTGTATTTTTAGTATCCCACTGCCAGGCTGGTGTCCACTTAACCTACATTAACCAGGTTCATGAGGTCACATAATGCCAGGTGTAGACTATGTAGAGCTAATTGTATAGTTTTAAAGGAGATTTAGGGAACAAAGCTCTGGGATTTCGTCCCCTTTCTAAATCACATCTGAAAAGACTCCAACATAAAAATTTGTGCGCACAGCTGTGAGAGTTTGTGGTCCTAATAAAAACCAGAAGAGATGAAAGAGGGATATATACATTGTCCCAGAGGACCATGGCCCTCCCTCCGCTCTAATCCTGCCCCACACATGGCTAAAACCGTATGCATGCCTGGGAGATGTTCGTCTGTACTGGCACCACATCAAGTATGAATTACTAACCATGTATATACATACAAATCTATAAAAATCAGGAATAAAGCAGAGCTATTGAAAATGCAATTTTCAGCTGCACCAGCTGGAATGCAATTTCTAGCTCCACCAGTTGCACACTCCCCATTTTGCTGGGATCTGTCATCTGTGGTGTCAGATGGGGGATGTGTGCCTGCCTATTGCATGACGGTGGTGCAAATGGAGCTGGCATTTAGTGGGGATGTACTGAGGACCTCCCCCCCGTGCATGTGCACCCTTGCAGCAAGGCTGCAGCTGCTTCTCCCCTGGCCATCACTGCGAGATGGTACGAGGAGGGGAAAATGGAGAAGTAATCCCCAGCTGACACCGTTCCTGCCAGGAGGCACACGTGGCCAGCAGCTATTTACACAGCCACAGCAGGGACTGGCCTGGGTTCAAAGGAGAACAGAGGTGGCCCCCTTCTGCTCCTCCTCCTCACCCTGCTCTGCTACAGGCTTTGCCTTCCCTGAGCAGTAAAACCCACTTTCTGCCATTGCTTACAGACCAAAATGCTTTTTTTTCCCCTATGTATTGCATAGGATGCTAATTGCCAGGTGGGCTTTCTGAGCTAATAGTTGGGATATAGCCTTTAGTAATGCTTATAGTCTTTAAGTAATGCTTATCTTCTGTGAGTCTGTCAAGTTATCCATCCCCAGTGTCAACCCTATTCAGCTAGAAAACATGCTGAGCAACAACATGTGGCTCCTGTGAAGTCTGGTGTCTCAGTTCAAGCACAACTTAGAGATTCGGATGCTCATTTGATGAAGAAACCGTGCTAGGAAGTGCAAGAGGGCAGGTGTGCCAGCATGCTCCATGTTTGCTAGCTTGTGTGGTGTTCATCATGCCAATAACTTCAGGTTCCTCAGATCCTGAACGAAACCTGGAAGAATGTGCTTGCAATGACATTTTCTTCTCTCACTTCAGTGGCCCAGGATCCCATCTTGAATGCAGAGCACCATCATTTCATGCTCACTGAAAATTGCGACAGCTGAACAAGCGAAGTGCTTTGCAGCAGCGCAAGGCCCAAACCAGACCTCATGGAAGCCTGCAGCTCCCTCATAAGGGGAGCGGAGGGGCAGGCGCTGAGCTCTGCTCTCTGGGTACAGCGACAGGACCCAAGGGGACGGCATGGAGCTGGGACATGGGAGGGTCAGGCTGGGTGTGAGGGAAAGATTCTGCACCCAAAGGTGGTCGGGCACTGGAACAGGCTGCCTAGGGACATGGTCACAGCACCGAGCTGCAGGAGTTCAAGGAGCATTTGGTCAATGCTTTCAGACACAGGGTCTGTTTTTGGGGTGCTCCTGTATGGAGCCAGAACTCAATAATGCTTGTGAGTCCCCTCCAAATCAGGATGTTCTGTGATTCTAGGATTCTAGGGCTCAAAATGCTGGACCTTGCACATTTATTTGAAATATCCCTATGTTGGTTCTAATTTTCCTCCTAATGCTAGTCTGAAAGCTAGTTTTATATTCATAGCTAGTTTTGTGCATGTTTGAATGGCTCCCTGGTACATTATTTCTTTAGGTAGATTTCTATAATGTTAATGAATGTGAAAGTTGTGATTAGCACAGGAGATTATTGCTTATAGCAACTACACAATGTATTAGGCAACCCATCAGTCTTGCTGTTAGAGCACTCTGCAGAATTCGATAAGTGACATTATTTACACAGTTGCCTTTATGAGCTTGAGAAACTTTGCAAAAACGTGTTATAATCTAGGCAATAGCTTTGCTAAAAAGCAAGTTAGCTTCATCGATTGCATTTCTTCACTTTGGTTACTGAACTGCGTGCTAAAAATAAATTAAAAAAAGCCATAATTGAGATCAATCTCTAATTGATTTTGACTTGTCGTGCCCAGTTAAAAGCAGAACCGATGCTTTCTGGAATGTTACTGATGTTCAGAGACTTTGTAGAGCTGCATACATGGAAAAGCATCAATAGCAAAAAGAATGATCTCTTAATTTGGGCTTCATACAGAATTTTTCGTACTTAAATGTCAGACTAAAGTTCAAGTGTTCTTCAAAGTCCAGCAAGAAACTTCAGTGTCAATGAAATTCCTGTTAAAACTGTCCTGTGAGGCTTTGCTGCCTGTAAAGGCTGGCTCCTTGAGCCAGAAATCACAGTGATCCATGGGCTGTGTAAGCAAAGGCTTGGCAACAGGGTGGTGGTTAACATGGAGAGCCTCTGATGGGGTTATCCGTGGTGGGATCTGTGCTCTTCACGCAATGAAAGCCAGCCTCAGCTGCTCCACAGCCGCTTTGGCTGTGGGTCAGACAGGGACAGACGCCCCGAGGACAGCCGGGACGGGCTGCACGGCTCCGTGCTGTCCCCGCACAGGGCTCACGGTGGACTCGGGTTGCAGCTCCAGTGCTAAACATTGTGGAAAACGCTCTTTCCAAGAAGCACGAGGTCAGGTGGGGACCCATGCACTGCGTCCCTCTCCTCCATCTCCAAAAATACCACCCTGCTCCCTCCGCTGCTTTTCTGGTTGTTTTTCACTGGACCGCCAGCCCTGTGCCCCAGGGACGGAGGGAGGGGAGAGCCAAAGCAGAGGACAGCCTATTTTTAGGCTGACTATCTCCCACTCCCTGGCATGCTGGGTGCCAATGAGGTGGTGTCGCAGGGCGATGCTCGCGTGTCTGCAACACAGCCCCTGGAGCAGGAAAGGAGCGGAGATTTGAGCCACCTTCCTGCAGGCTGGGAGGGTCCCAGTGCCTGTCTAGATCAGCAGTAAGTTTTCACCTTTGCATCTGTTTATTTCCAACTGGATAGCTTTCTCATCCCTCCCCTCGCATTTTATAACAGAACTACATAAATGCTGTGCTGTGCAGTGTTTTCAAGCCCAAGTGCAGGAATTCTGTTTGTGCCTTTCACTTGATTTGGTAGTGGGATAAAAAAAATAAATAAATACAGGTTATAGAATTTAAGCTCAACTGCATCCATCAGAGATTATTAAACTGTAAAGTGAAACTGTGATCACCTCCTCCATTTCAATAATAGCAGAGGAGTCCCCATAATTTATTAGTGTTGGAGCTAGAGCATATATTACCTAGAAAACATTAATTCAGGGAGGTGGATTTTCCATCCTTCAGTCTTTGGTAAATTGGCAGTCTTTGGAAAATCACAGTCAAATTATTTTGTTAAAAGTGTGCACGTTGTGCCTTATTTATATATCTTTTGTTCCAGTTCCTGGCCACTGGATTTCTTCTATGTTTGTCTGACAGGCTGCAAAGCCCTCTGTAATATGCAGAGTAGCAGTATTGTCGTGGCTGTGTTTGTCCAAGGGTACTGGTACAGAAGTGAATTCATCTTTTGCCTTTCTCTTTGGTATGATGAAGCTCTTTGCATCATTTACCATAAGTCTGGTTTCTAGCCTGTAAATGTCCTTGGTGATGCTTCCCTCAGCCTTTCTAATTCATCCCCATAACCCTTGAGTTGGCGACATCAAAACTGAGCACTGTACGGGGGCAACATTCCCATCAAATTATATTTGTGCCCTCTCAGTGCTGATTAACCAAGCCCTGCATCAGCTATTCTGCTTGTCTGGCCAGAAAGCAGAGGTGACGTTCACTCAGATCTTTCTGTTTATCCATATAAAATCCTGCCACAAGTGCTTTATGCAGTGTTCCAAGACCTAGGAAAGCAACATTGATACTCAGAGTGAATTCTGGCCAAGCCTCTAGTAACCCTTGGGTACAGTTATCCTGACTTGTTGATTTAAAAAGTCAAGCTGTAGAAGTTTCTGTATGTAGTACCTCTTTGTTATTTGTAAAATGGAAAAAATGTCGTTCTCAGAGTGTTATTCCTCTGTTGTATTTTTTTTTCCCCTGAATACAGAACAGAAATCTGTGTTGAACATTTTTGCCTTTTCTGTGGCGTTGCACCTGACAGTACTTCCACAATACATTTTGGTCTTTGTGTTTGAAAAGTTCATTCTTGTCTTCAAAAAGGCCAGTGATGTCTCTAGCCACAGATTTCTCACTGTGTCTTTTTACTTTACTGTTGTCACCTAAGTCACTTTTACCATTCTTTCCTTCATTTTTATTATTTTATTTTATTTTATTTTATTTTATTTTATTTTATTTTATTTTATTTTATTTTATTTTATTTTATTTTATTTTATTTTAATAAGCTTTGCGCAGTGACATGTGTGCAGCATTTCTTTGCACCACGTAAGATATTTTGGTTGACACAGGAGAGGAGGCAGAAACTCTTCCAAGCCCTTCAGTGCCCGGGGAGCTGACTGCCTCGTCATGCTGTGACTGGACCTTTCTCTCTCTTTGCATTGCCTGGCCAACACGGGATTTGCAGGACGATGCAGCAGGTATTTGGAGAGAGCTGGGAAATGATGGAAGTTCAAGTCCCCAACATCTTATGAAGGGTGGAATTCTTTCCAAGTTAATAGCCTCAACAAAACAGATCTGCTTCACATCACCAAACCTTGATGCATCTCTTTTAATGCAGGACAGGCTAAAGAGGCTGCACTCCCCCACCATTACCATATCACACATGAGGGCAGCTGCAAATAATCTCTTTTTCTCCCATAAAATCTGTTTGCATTGTCACGCCACCTTCTTCTGTGTTTCTGCTAACGTGTAATTGGGACTTAAGAAAATGAAACCAGGGCCAGAAACAGTAGACATCCCACAGCCACTTCCTTTTTGCAGCCAAACAGTAAGTCACATCTCTGCATCCTAAACTGGAGACTGCACCAAAACAGCATCCTTGGGATGCTCACTGGTCTCAGCACTCTCTTGCTGGGCTGAAACACCCAGGATTTTGGGAGAAGCCCTCTGCTCTGTGGGAAAGCCCAGGCTGGGAGGTGAGCTACAAACACTGGGTGAATGAGCTGAGTGGTAAGGATTGTAAGGAGGAAAGGCAGCTTCACAAATTATGATTGAATCTCTACAAGCCAGTGATTTTTTCATTTACATTAAAGTACCAGAATTCAGTCTTTCAAGCCTCCTGATACTGGGGTCCCTTAGCAAGAGGCCCAAGGCTTTCTGGCTCTGACTGAACATGAACTCTGGGCTGATGCATATTTATTATTATTTTCTGTTTCATGCCGCTGATTGTCCCAGATGCAGCAGAGGAAAATGACTTTCAAATGAGAAGATTTTCATAAGCCTAGAGCATAACTGTACTTGGAATGCAAACTTTAATCAGTTATTATCTGGAAAAATGTCTAACACAGTGCCAATCTCTGCTGGGTTCCCCAATCATCCTAACATCAGCTACAGGTGGTCCTTGGACGAAAGATGACTCCCGTGTAAAGCATTTAGGACTCCTTGTAGGGACCTTGGAGCAGGGACCACCCACCTTTCTTATGTACTCTGAGAATAATTATAAATATTAATGATAATGATTAATTTATGTTGGTCAGAAAGCTTTACCTCACTGGGGGAACAGAGTATTTTTAGTCTTGAGAATCTCTGAATGTTTTTGGCAAAATCTTACTGTTGGATTCAAGTTTCTGCTTCTTCAGTTCAGCAGTCAGGTTCCCATACTCTTGGCCAAAGAAGTGCCCCTAATCCAAAAGAGGCATCAAACCATCTGGCACCCCAAAGCACCCAGTGCTAGGCACCTTACAGGGGGTCAAACCCCACATGGGAGGAAGCTTTGCTTCAAGATCCCGCATCACCCCTCACCATCCCACTCTAGGGCCACTCCCTGCCCCAAGAGCTTTTGCTCTGCACCTAAAAAATGCAGGTACCTGTGTAAGTGGTCGCAGTAAAGAGCTACCAGAGGAGGCAGTTTTTTTCAGGACACAACCAGAGAGCCTACTTAGCATAGTTTTACAGGCTGCTAATGTGGTTTTATTGCTTCTAGGACCTGACCTATTATTGTTATGTGCTGTGGATGCTTTTATTCATTTGGAACTGATCCAGGGATCTCTAACGGAGCTTTGCACAGCATGACCCAGGTATGCCCAATGTAACACTCCTCCCATGCACTGGGAAAGATGTGTTGTTTTTTTTTTGCACTGCAACTGGGAGGCTTGGGGAATTAGGCTGGCAGCACAACTTACCTTTGCAGATGCTGTGCTCTGGATCCTGCAGGGTACTGGAGGACTACAGGGTGGGAGTAAGGGATGTCTCCGTGCTCCCCATCACTGCACGAGGCCGTAGGTTTCTTTTTGCTCTGTTGTGGACTCAGTGTGCGTGTGCTGAGCGCTTCAGTCCAAGCGCTGGTGTGCAATGAGTCATCCCCCTCTGCTGCTAATAGAAAACTCGATAGAGCCCAGATTAGAAATGGACAAGGGATGGTTTCTTAGACTCACCTTCCCCCGCACCACTGAGCCCAGGAGTTGCACAGCCACGGCTGCTCTGCTCCATGCCCTCTTCTCCCTCAGACAGGTTGAAAACCCATGGGGGAGAGGAGGGATGAGGCAGAGGAGGGTGGAGGAAAATTCAGTGAGTCCTGGTTAGGCAAAGAGGCCTTGTTCATCCTGACCCATCACCAGGACCAGCTTTGCCTTACCAGTGTTCCCATGGCCAAAATAATGGATCTCAGCATTATCTGTAGTCCTTTAAGCATTTACTATGTTTTGGTGTTACTAGTTTTGACTTTCTATCCCATTTTACAGCCTCAAATAGCTAAAGTGAATGTTTTCTGTTTATTGAGCTTTTCGTGGTTTCTTGATAATAAACAGCATTTTTCTACATTTTTTTCCATGCTTAAAATGCTGATCCAAGCAGTACCATCTTGTTTGTGAGGCCAATTGCTGTCTTGAGATTCCTAAACACAGATTTAAAAAATAAATAAACTTCTTTTGGCAAATGGTCACTTTTATGCCTGAATAGTCCATAGGGGCCTTGTCGGTGTTTTGCAAGTCTAAAGAGGTCTTCCTTGTTACCAGAAGTAGCAATTTCATACTGAAAGTGGCAAATTTTTGTGTTATGGACATAAAAGCTTTATATGACAATGGGATTTTGCTATGAGCACTGGGAGCGTGGGTGCACATGTTTAGCTTTAAGCTAATTTTTGGTTCTCCCTGAAGTGGTCAGGTAGTTGGACTCAGTGATTTTTTAGGTCCCTTCCAACTGAACTACTCTACTCTACTCTACTCTACTCTACTCTACTCTACTCTACTCTACTCTACTCTACTCTACTCTACTCTACTCTACTCTACTCTACGCTACTCTACTCTACTCTACTCTACTCTACTCAAGTCCCAGGGGCCTGATGAACGGTCTTTCTGCCCACAGCTCTCAAGAGTTTCTGTCCTCACTGCCATTTTTTCCCCCTCCAAAACCTTGCTTTTGCTTCCTTCCAAGCAGGAGCACTTCCCACCTAAAGAAACAACACTGGATTAAGGCTTTTAGCTAAAAGGAGAGGAGCATATGCATGCCTTACACAGATAATCAGGGATAGAGAGAAGGGGAATTTTGCTCTTGTGTGAGCTGAGACATTGCTTTGAGGTGCCTCTGTCTCTGCATGGATGACATATCCACCTAGAGAAGCTGCACTCTCACCATGTGGTTTGCTATGTAAGATGATGTGGTGCTTTGGTGATCAAACACAAAAAAGCTGTTGTCTTCAGGGAGGTTGAGTTGTTCAGCCCAGGTCTATGCTGCCCTCCAGTCCTCAAAATGGACCTCTGCTGGGGACCTGCCTAGCTTTTGCTCTGCATGGACTTTGTCATGCATATTGAAGTTGTGCTGTTAGGAATAACAGAGCATTCAAAGTATTTCAGCATGAGTGGCTCTAACCCTGACCCTAGCCTCACATAGCCTCTAAAAATGCAGACTCGATGAAACCGCTGAAAATATATTGTAGAGCTTAGCCATCAGAGCAAAATGCCTGTAAATATTTTTTAAAGTAATCAAAAGGCGAAAAAATTAAGAGCAGAAGAAGGAGAAAGTGCACTGCTAGTTCAGTGGAAAAGACAATTGTACCTGCTTGTAGCAAGAACAACTTCATCGTCTGATGCGTGGACTTCTTCCAGCTTGTCACAACAAATACTGCACACCCAAGGCTATTTGTTGCATTAGCAATAAACCAGTGAACATAGGGAGCTGCAGCTCATGTTGGCACATAAGCTAGGCACCAGTTACTGCTGGCACAGATATACTACTGTTTAGCAAGGAGGAGAACTGGTGAAGACGTGAAATGGCATCAAGGACACACTTTGTTTCCCACCTCCTCTGAACTGTGTGTTGATCAAGCCCAAGTGTTAAGTCAAGCCCCAGGTGATAGCATTATCTACTGTTTTGCTAAGAGTACTCAAAAGACACCTATCACCCTACAGCTGAGGCTCACTGCACTTTGGTTATGATAGGACCAATCTTTATTCTAGGACCTGGCAGGGCACAGCAGCAGCTGACTTCAGATCCCAAATGGCAGCTGAGAGATTCCGCTAAGGAGAATCCTGTATTCAGCTGTGAACGAGTAGAGGGATGGTTTGTAGCTTAACATAGGCAGCCTTACATAATGCAGCCAGAAAAACAAACAAATGAAGAGGTTGCAAATGACCCAGAGGATACATTGCAGAGAGATGAGGAAGAAGAAAGCCTGCATTATTCTTGTTATAAGTATCTGAAGGTAGTTCCCCACTGGACATCACAGCTCAATCTTATTTGAGGTAAAATCATCTGGCTTTCATCAAGGTTCCTGTCTGTTCCAGGGGCTGGATGATCAGAGAAACAAGTGAGCTGCACCTTGTAGAAAAGGCTTGCGATGTTGTCCTTGGCTTTCAGTGTGGAACTATATAAGCAAGGTGTAAATGTCTTTGCAGCCCAGATTTCTCTCAGCATCTTTACCTCAACAGAGCTGTTCACAAGATAAAGGAATGCAGAGGCGAGGGTCATGGAGAAGGAGCAGCTGGACAGGATAACCTGTGGAAAGAGATGGTACTGCCTTGCCTTCTGATGGCAGCCTTGCAGCTGCCTTCAAGATAAGAACATGAATCCCAGAGACAGAGCAGATGTGGGCTTGAAAACCACAGGCTTGTTAATAATTGCGGACTAATATATCACAAGAGTGTCTACAGGCTGCCTTGGAATTGCTCACGTGAGCACGACAGAGGGACAGAGCGCAGGGTACCTAGACAGACTATGGACACTGATCTTTCAGACCTGCACTGATCAACCCTCAAAAAGCAATTCCACAAGCTCCAGTTTGGCCACCTACATTGCATCTTCTATTTCTAGGTTTTCAAAGCCAGAAGCGCTTCTTTGTCTGTCGGGTGCTGGTTTTGAGGTGAGAGCTGCCCCCAGGAGCAGAGTTCTGCTGATGGGGAAGCATCGTGGCTGCTGAGCAGGAAGACAACCTCCTGTTGTGGGCATAATCGCTGCATTCCTTGACTGGGAGAGGAGCGGAGCAAGCCTGCCTGTGTAGGACTTACATGGAAATGGCATTTTTATGGGAATATCTGAAATGCCTCTTACAGGCACCCGGTTAAACACTCCTCTCTGTCTGGCCACAGGCCAGTCTGGAGTCCTTTGAACTTCTTGCCCTCCAGGCAGAAGCTGGGGTTGAGTTCTCCTGTTGGCTTTCAGGACCCTGTTTTTGGTAGTAGCCCCAGCGAAGGGAACCCAGCAGCCTAAATTGTTGCCAACAAAGTTTCATGTGTCTCATCGGCCATGGTAGGGGTTTGACAGAGTTTTGTCTTCTGCAGTTTTTGTGGCACTGTGTCCACTCGCTGGCAGACCTCAGATTTTAGCAGGGATAGAAGGCGGATCACAGCTGGTAGCCAGGCAGTCTGCCAGTGCGCATCAGCCATTTCTCGTGATATTTAGCAGCTGAACTAAGTTGATTTTTTTTTTGTTTGTTTGTTTTTTGGTGTGGAAGCTTTGAAACCTGTTGAACTTGCCATGTAGGAAAATGTCCTGTTAGTCCAATGCTCATTTGTAGCAAGGACACACAAGTTTGGGAGCATATTCCTGCTCACGGCTTAAAATGTGCTTTCAGCACATTGTGCATGCACACACCAGAACTCTTGAGAAGGTCCCAACATCCTGTTTCTATGTGCAGATATACAAAGTGGTGCATGCAGCCAGGGAAATAAAGCTAAAAGTGTGTGTAAATTCAGAGCCTGCTCTTTCAGCTCTCGTGTACCATATGCTGCTCTCGGGGAGCGTAGGATTTCAGCCCAGCAATCAGGCTCCTGTGGGAGACTCGCACTGCCTCTCTGCTGCCCTAGTCAGAGGCTTTATGTGAAGTTGCTACTGCTGAACTCAAATGAGGACTGAATACCACCAGGGAGGGCTAAATGATTTTCGTGGCCTCAGTATTCTGTATGGTGCTGCTTTAAGGGATCAATTCACATCAGACTTGGTTTCCTCTTGCTTTGGGAACTAAGTTTTAGACTTTGCCATTGAAATGTGAAGAGAATAAGAGAGGAGCCAAAATATGAATCTCTGAACAGCAAAAGATATTCTGCTTTTCTAAGGTTATTACCCTAAAATAATGTAAATAAAACTCATGTTGCTTTGTGACTAACAAAACTAATTCAGCTTTGTTTCCTAGCTCTTGTGACTTTAACTTGCCCTCCCAAGCCCATAGGCTCTTCCTGATCACTTGTGGGACTAAGTGGCAATATGTGCAATGGCTTAGGGCTGTATGTCCTATTGAGGATTTATTTACATCCCTAAACTGACTGATATACTGGCTGCCATCTCTCAGAACAGGGTAGGGGTGGGAGCTATGCTGCCATGGGGGTACTAAGGTTGATTTATTTTATATAGCTCTTCATTTCAATAGGATGAGTGGGCATTTAGTGGATCTAAAACATCTACTTCCGTCTCAAGTATGGTTGAAATTGGCCAACGGATTCAAAAGTTATTAGAGGGGATTAAAAGACAGACAGCATGATCAGATAAGCCTGTTTCCTCGGAAAACTAGGCTAAAAAGGGAAAAAAAAAATCTAGTGCAAGGACTCCTGTGATGTCCTCTGTACATCCTGTTTTTTTTCAGCATCCACTGTAGTTAATTCTGCAAGCTCTGAGTATTTACAAACGAGTGATGCAGCACATATTGAAGTGCTGCTCTCCTTTGCTCTGTTTACATTGCACCTAGAACACGGCATGTGGTTATCCCACTGATATGGTATCAATCCTCTGTCTTGGGAGCCAAAATCTGTTGTGCATGCATAAGGAGTGGCTTCAGGTTAACCGCATCTGGACACCCCTGTGCCCAAACAGAATTTAGTGGCCAGGAGACAAGCCTCGTGTCCCTGTCCCTATTCATTGAAGGACTGTAAGACACGCCACCAGGATGGTCATTCTGTATCCCAGAGCAACTTCTTCTTGGTTTAGGTGTGAACATGGACATGTTTTAATTGAGCAGGGATGTGAGGCTGTGCCCAGCTCAGCCTAAAATATACACTTGACTATCATCTTTCATAGTCAGCATCATTTTGCTGTCTAGAAGTTGCCAGTTCATAAATCAAGGTTTGCAGACTGGGAGGTGGGGAAGTCCATGAGGTATTGTGTTTGGTCTCTAGATAAGCAGCTGCCACTTTGTCTGTACAGCAAGGTCGATGGAGCTTTGATCCCCAAGTACATTTCAGAGCAAGCGCTGCTAGTCATGAGCCCACCATCCAGGAGGAGTGAGGGAAAGGGGCTGGGTTTAATGGAGCCTTTCATCAGAGAGAAGGATGCTGGAAGGAAAGGCAGCCACAGCTGCAAGAAGAAAAATAGTTAAAGTCTGTGAAGGTATTAAGACTTGGAATTTTATTTCAGGCTATGTAAAGGCATATTCTGGGAGGTGAATTTTTAAAAGTAAAGGAATGGTACATGGATAAGGTTTGGGTTTCTGCCTTTTCTTGGTGTTTCCAGCCCAGTTTCTGCATTCCTGTTTATATCACAAAGCCGGTAAATTTTCAAGCAGACACACAAATCCAGAAATAAAAGGAATAGCTGGTCATGAACCTGCCGCCCACATACATAGCCAGTGAGCCAGCTGGGTGCCAGCACTCCTCCCTCCCTTCCTGCTTCCCTGACATCCCTGTTGGCTCAGCCGTCATGACATGAGTGAGACATTGCTGAAATCCACGAGGCAGATTTCCAGAGCAGGGTTGGGAATGAACTCCTAAAAACGGTCTGGAGAGACTACCTTGGCTTTCAGAAGCTGTAGTGCTGGGATTCTGGTAGCTCCTGAGCATCATCAGGAAAAAGAGGTTTTATGACTCAAAATCAGTGCTTTGAACTCTTTTGGATGAGCTGGTAGACAACATTGTTGTCAGAGGTGATGGACATCAGATGAAACTCATACCTGACAATGAAAAGATTCTGTCTGGTGCTTGCTTGGGCTTTCAGACCTTCTGAGTGTGTCTTGACGCAGCTCATGCTGTAAGCCGCCTACTTGCACTTCTTGCATGGGGAGGCAGAGAATGGGCATCTGGGCAAAGCCTGGGAGAGCTGGGATCCCCTCCTCCTGCTGGTGGAAGAGGCAAATAACTTCAGACCATTCTGCCCTTCATTCAGTTCACGCTGTGTTTGTCCAATGGTAAGCAGCAAAGTAATTGCATTTGTTGCCTCTGGGTGCTGCTGTCAAAGAATAAAAAATAGCAACAGGAATTTCTGGGGCTGGGCTTCAGTTCAGAAGCTCAAAAAAGTTTGTACGCACTTGAAAATCCCTCCCTGCCCTTCCTTCTCAGCTGGATATTTAACATTATGAGGGAACACTTGGTACCATGCCTAGTACTCAGGATTAGTAATTTGCTTTGTTGTGTGTGTTAATCTAAAGCCCCTGGCTATGCAGCAAAAAGTCAGCCAAGTTCCCTTCTTGGAGAAGTCTGGGAGGAGGTCATTAATCTGGTGTGTGTAATGAAGCACTGTGCTCAGAAGGGTCATTATCTGCGCGCTGCCAGCCTGCCGCACGGAAAGGACTGAGCAGCATTTACCCTGATGGCATCAGGTGTGCAGCTGGGAGGAAACCCCTGCAGCAGCCAGAGGAAATCTCGAAAAAAGGCTCGCTGTCAGAAAGCAGTTTTCCTGCTGAAGTCTGCCCTCTCCTTTCCTCCTGGGATCTGCAGAGCTGCTGCCTTTTAGCAATTTGCTCTCTGGAAGAGGTTGAGAGTAGATGGCTTCTGCCCCTGCGTTAGTTGGGGTAGGTTTATGGGGTACGTGGGTGCACACTGTGCTGCCCAGGAGTGGGTCACAGCTTGGGTCTAAAGGCTGCAGGATGCTTTTTTTATGCCTCTACCCAGGCCTTGATCTCTAAGCAGTTTATATTCTCTGTATCTGTTTCTACCAAATGCTTCCCCCGCCCAGCCACCTGCTGAAACCAACCCAGGCTCTTTGGTTTCTTTTCTTGCTAATTTGTGGTGGTGCTTTTTTTATTTTATTTTTTATTATCATTTTTTATTTTTATTTTTATTTTCTGTGCTGCAAGAGGTATAGCCTAGCTCTGGAAGACTCCCAATAGCAGCTCCCTCCCACCCTCCCCATTCCCGTTTGTCTTGCGTCTCGTTTGCAATTGCCATTATTTCATCCCTCTGAGGCACCTACTGCTAAGGCTCCCCCCAATGATGGATGCTGACAGACCGGATGCATAAATATTAAGAAAGGTGGAAAGAGGCAGACTTGCAATTTCTGTGTGCAGAACAGAGGTGGAGATGCTACTTTTAGAGCTGACCAACACAACTACAGTCTGGGCTCCAGACTAAAAAGTCTATAGATGCAAGTTAGGTGCAAGTTTTAGCTGGGACTGGAGCTGTGCATCTTGTGCCAGCGAGGCAGAGAAGCAAATATGCTGGTTATACCGGTGATTTTCACTGGACTTAGTTAGGGCTTAGTCAGGAGACTGATCTGGTCTCTAATTGTATCCTGTACCTTGTCTAATTTCTGTTACTGGTAGGGTGAGACAAATTTGTGCCTAGATGGTTTTACAGATTTTCAGTTTCTTGAGTCTTGACATGAAAAATCTGATGTGAACATAAGCCCCTGTGCATGGCCCTAGAAATGATTATGTTAACTGTCAATCTGGTACATTATCCTTGCAGTGCAGTATCACAAGTCACCTGTCTATGTGACCACCTTAATAAATCAGTGTGTGACCGCCCGGAATTGCCAGAGGTTTGGTATTATCAGAAAGCCTGATGGCAATATTCAGATACTGAAGGAACAAGAAAGTCTTGATTAACGCTGAGTTAGCTGTCTCTTCTCTAATGCTGTTTCCAGTTCAATGGATGTCTTGATAATAGTGTTTGGTCTGAAGGCCATAGACTTATTGATGGTCACAGATCAAAATACCATCACTTCCAATAAATTATGCTGCCCTATTTCTGTTAAGAAGTACACCAAGGAACAACATCTATAAAAGCAAGGGGAAAATATGAGCAGTCTCAACAATGAATCGTACTGCTGCTACCCAGAGCAAGAGTGAACACAATTGGAGTGCATTTCCAGAAGTGAAATTTGAGGAATGCAAATTTGAGGCTGGCAGTGGTTCTGTGTTGTGGACCCCACAGTACAGTGAGGATGGTGTTGTTTTTGGAGGATCCCAAATTTCCTTGCTTACATCTCCTTCTGCAGACCTCTTTGGTCATTTATCCTACCTTGGATCAGGTATAGTTTCGAGAATTTGAGGATAAATAGATTAGGACTAATGCAAAAAGGCACTGAATGTTTTTCTTACATCTCAGGATAATAATGCCAGAAGTTTGTGATGGACCAAAATAATTTTAATGTTCACAGTGTCCCAAACATCATCTCTGTGTTATTACCTCTGAGCGTGAGGCTGAGACTAGTGTGATCACACGAAGATCTCAATATCCCTGTAGCCAATACAGTAAATTAATACTTTGTAAGATCAAGGTTTGGGAATGTACAACAATCCTCATCTTGCTAGGACTGATCTCTCAGACCAGTGTGGAGTATGTCAGAGATCTTGTCACTTTTCCAAGGTTCTCACCTTGTCACTACTCACTGTCTGCAGGCAAAGGGAGGCTCACCAATCGAGCATTTTCCAAAAATACTAACTTTCACTTAAACAAAATGTGCAAATTACCTTCCTTCATTTAAAACTCACAGAGTGTATTGTATTTTGTAGGAGGAAACAGATTGGAGGACATCTTGTTTCAGAGCATGCAAAAAACTAACCAAAAGTCTGGAATCACTCACTTCTGTCCATTTACTATCAATGAAACATAAAAGCAGCTGTTTGCACAGTCCAGGTATTTCCTTGAGATGAAAACTTTTGCTCCGTGACAACCTATGAGCATCCATTAAAGCACAGATTGTGGAGCAGAGCAGATTGTGTGGTTCTGCCCATCTGCACATCGGATACCCGTACTTACTTTTTAGTAAGAGCAAGGAGCTGGATGTAATGTCATGCAGTCATAATTCTTGGCAGTTACTATAGTTCATATGTTTATAGGAAGCTGAAGCTTTGGAGCATTTATCAGATCTCTTTACGCTTCCTGCATTAGTGCTTGGGTGTTTTTTTTTTCAACTGAGCTCTCAGGCTGCTGAAGCCCTCTTTGGTAGGGAAAGAGCCATGTGTCCGGTGGAATGTTTTGTGGAGGAATGACTATGTGGGAAAAAAAGGGAGAGCACCTTCCTGTACAATGCATGTTTGTAAATTTAGATTTTTAAAGGAACTTTGAGAATTTAGATTTTTAAAGGAATTTTGAAAAGGCTAGAGAGGACTTCTCTCTCCAGAGTTTGGTGTGAAATAGAAGTGGCACCTGCAAGATAATGGACTCTCCCTTGGAGGGGAGGAAGGTTGTGGCAGGCTGACCTTGTGGCAGGCAGCACTTTCTGCCTACTGAAAGTGGACTGCAGTGAACTCAGCTGTCAGCCTTGGGATGTCATTTAGGGGCTGGACTGAGGCTTAGAGCCACGTCTTGCAATGCAGGACATTACACAGCACCTAGAGCCAGGGCAGAGCTTCTAACTGGGCAAAGCACATGCTGTCTCATCCATGAGGACCTTAGCAGAAGGCTTCGGGGTGCTGTGTTATGTACCTCCACCACCAGCCTTGCTGTCTGTGCTGTGGCACGGTGGCACAGTTCAGCATCTCTGGGCACCTAAGCAGGCATGTGCTCCCAGCCATAAAATGAGGGTAACGCTGTGACCAGCCGAGGCAAAAGGGATGCTCCCAATGGTTCTCAGCTCTTGGTATGGGCCATGGGAGCTGCAGAGAAAATGATTTTCCCGGCTTTCCTGGGACAGCCCGTGCATGCAAAGGGTTGGGCTCCCTCTTTTCTTCCTTTCCTGTTCCTTCCATCTAAGTTTAGGAGGTACGAGGGAAATAACAGAGGGTGCTCCAAGCTTCCCCACTCCTATGACCCCGTCACCCTGAATGATCCAAGCAGGGCTGGGGTTTGCCTTTAGGATGGTCATACGATATAAAATTTCTTCTAGGATGAAATTCCTTCTTTTAATAAAAGCCCCATTTAAATAATCAAAGTCCCGGCGATGAGATGCAACTGGCTTGTTTGCCCAAGAGAGTGTTTCAGAATACTTTTACCCAACAGTTGGTCTGAGATCAAAAAGACTTGGCATTGCACTGTTTCCTGGATAACACGCCATCATTATTTATTAATCTGAATCAAAGTGCTTGATGTTTTCATGTGATCAGTTAGAGCCTTATCGTCTGCTTCCTTTTTTTTTTTTTTTTTTCTTTAAATTTGTTGTTTTTCAAGAAAGTTTTAAAGCTGTTGCAGTGGGAAATCCATAGCTTAAGTGGCAGCTTGCTCATCTTTTATTTATTTTTGTAATACTCCTATTGTTCCTTATTCAAACCTCCAAAAGATCCTTGTCCTCACTTAAAAGTTTTATGCTTGGATGGTAGCCTAAAGGTGACTTTTAAAAGAAAGGCATGTTTTCCTGGGTTTGAGTAGATATTTTCCCATTTGCTGCTTTGTGATTTAAAGAAAAGTCTCTTGTAAGGTCAAAACCAAGTAATTTTAAAATACATTTTTGTATTAGGATCAAAACGACTAAGTTATGTTCCTGTATTTTTTTTTTTAATATATATACTTTGCAAACACAATCAGAGCAATGTCAAGTCAGTGGGTGAACCAGCAATGGGATGTGATTAGGCTGATTTCTGGCCTGTTTCCATCATTCTTGGAGAGAAAGTGTTTTTTATTTCCTCACGGAAAAATGTGATTTTCTATGAGAAATCTGCTCCCTTTTCATTTTGGAGGCTTCTTTGTTATACAAAGAAATTTGTATCTCAAAGTAGATGCTCTTTACTAAAATGCCACTCTTATTGGAAAGACTTTTTTCTATAGAAATAGAACTTCAATAGGAAATTTGCAGTCAGCTGTTACATACAGCAGGCAACACTGCTCCCCCTTCCTCTCAAAAGGGTGGTTTCGTACAGAACCTGCACTTCTGCATAGCCATGCCAGTATTGTGGTTTTATAAGCACATTTTCCTATTTTAAAATGTTTTCCTGACTCCTGTTTTTGTATTAAACATCCTCTCAAAGAGGGATGATGATTTATTAGAAACTACAGAGGAAACTATAAAATCAATTGCTCTCAAAGAACTGTATAATGTAGAAACTAAACTAATTAAAAAACAACAGAGAAATATATGTCTATTCTCTCCCCTTATTTGGTTATATAAGTCTTAGCTGTAACTTGGAAGATTTTTCTGAAACAGAATTGTAACCCTTATACATTGTCTAATTGGTGCTCAGCTACACATTATCTGTGAACATACCAAACAATATTAAAAAAACAGAAAAGCCAAAAACTCTCTTGATGGACTTATTCTGACCATTTACACTGCAAGAAGGCCTGATCCCCAAGCTGATTGTGCTTCTTTATAAAATTAATCCACAAGATTTTCTGCTCATAAATAACTGTGAAATGATTGAACTTTAAAACGTAAGACTTCTCATGTGCTAAACCTCATGGAAGAATAATCTCTTGATAAATTTAGTTTTAAAGCAACGGAAGCATAGATGATTGCAATTCTATTTTTAGACATGCGCAGTAAACCGTTTCCATTTGGTTTATAGTAATGTTAGTTTAACTTGGAGCCTCCAATTGAGGAGGTAGATGTGAGAATGTGCAGGAGCAGCAAGGGTTGATGTATCAAGCAGTCCTGGCCCTGGGCTTGGAGGCAATTTTAGGAAGGAGATGGTCACAAATTGCATTTGCCAAGGCAGGGAGGAGGCAGTTAGAGAGCCGTGAGATGGCCGGAGCTGCTGGAATCATGGCTATATCATAAAGACTGGAACACCTGAGCATGTGTCTCTGCTATCAGCCTGTACCAGCCAGCACAAAGCAAACTTAGGCCGTCAGTTTTTGGGTTTATTACAGTGTGTATTGGGTCAAATGGAGGCGGTGTTAGGAGCTCTAGGTTTGTGCTATCAGACCATACCTAAATAACCTGTAGATCAGCTGTGTTGACCACATGGAGACATGTTTCTGCCTCACATCTGTAATGAGAAAGAAGTTAAGGTAAGCAGCAGAACTCTGTCCTGGACTATCTAATTCTTGTTAGCCACTGTAAGAGTAAATGTTAAGTATGTGAAATGGGATTTCCCATTACTTTCTTAAAGTGAATCTTCAATTGAATTTAGATTCACCTGGAAATATTATAAATTATAAGAATTGAGAGGATCAGTAATGCTTTTAATGGTCTGATTTTTCAAGCTAAATGTTCTTGCTTTGATGTAAGGGTTAGCCTAGAGGCTTTCTTGTGTTTTGTGACAGCATTTTTTTTGAGGCTCTCTTAGCCAGCTCCATCGCTTTGGGATGGAAAAGGGACATAGTATAAGTCATGTGGTAGCCCAAGCTGCAGCTCAGAGCTGCAGTCTGGTCTGCTGGGACCATTTTTTCCAGGATGTCTTCTTTATCTGCTTTGCAACTTATTGATTTATTGATCAAGCGAGAAGAACTATTTCCATAAATGATGGTTATTAGTTTGGGGCCCCTAGGCAGGGGCCCCAAAAAATCTTTTATTTCCCCACTTACATTTCTCTCTTCTCTGGCCAGCAGTAGAGATGGGGTGGAGAGAAGAACAACACTCCAAGACAGCTCTTCAGTAGTTAGCACTACAAGTTTAGTCAATATTTTTGGAATGGAAGTAGAGTCAGGCAAGCATATTTTGGAGCCAGGCTAAACACAGTTGTGTGGGAAGAGAGGATCGGTGCTATAATGCTTGTTCTGCTATTAAAACCACTATATTCCTTGGCATAATCCATAAGACAAACCCAAGACTGGCACATGAAATTGTCTGGAAATGGAGGTTCACTTTCAACTATTTTGGGTTGTTTCTTCATGGCCCCTAGGAGTCCTGGATGCCACTAGCAGGTATGCCATTCTACTTTAAGAAATATTAGCTCAAAACAACTTTTGTCCACAGAGATGCACAGTCCAGGTCTCCACCAACCCTTTAGTCTGCAGAAGTAAAATACAAGGTGGACAATCTTTTCCAGATGCCCAAGTCAAATGGTGTGTCTGGGAGAACTGGGCTAAGCTGAGTGACCACGTTTCTAGGAAGAAGCATGGTTTCACTGGTTAATTAAATGTAGGCATTTTGTTGAAGCTGAGCATCTATACTGAATGCAGTAAAATAGTAGTGAGCACTGGAAAGCTGTTGTAGAAGTGAAAGCTGAGGTAGAAGTGTTGGAGTTTGCCATCTTCAGGAGTGGAACATCCCCACGCTCTGCTCCTTTTCCACCGTGCAATTAGAGGTAGCTGATCCTTTTTTTTTTTCCAAGAAGAGTCAAGCAGAAGAAAAGCTAACACACAACACACAACTTGGTCAGAATTTTGAGGAGATGGTTTTCAGTTTAGATGCCCCTGCTCTGTCAGAGAAAAGCAGACATGCCGGCATAGACACTGAGTTCACAGGTACCTATCTATATGTCAATACCTAAATTTAGGTGTCCTAATCAACAAATTGAATCATCGGTACCTTTGCTGCGGTCTAGTCTGGTTTATCTCACTAAAGTAGACATGTAAAACAGGAGAGATGACTCATGTTCCTGACAGTGTCTCCCTGAATGTCTGACATCCTGCATTTCTTTGGTTTGGGCAGTCAGTTTCATTGCATCAAAGATAGATTCATTCTGTTCTATGTATGAGGCTATTTCATATGAGTTGCATGTCCAGTGCATATATTTGCAGCCAAAACCTTTATAATACATATTTGTCCTGTATGAGCTGTGAAACTATGCTGCGGGATGGATGACGATAGAGATGAATGTATAAAGGAGTAGGCTGTACTTAAATTACTAGGCTCTTACATGGCCAAATAAAAATTAAGAGCCGGAATTTTCTTGTCAAATTTTTATTTTTAGGAAACATCATCTCAAGAAAGGAAAAATAAATAAATCTGAATGTTCCAGCCATGTAGTCACTTCTGTATCACTGCAGGATCCCATCAGAGCAGGTGCTATTATACCTAATAGCAATAATGTCCCTTGAGGGCTCCTACATTGCCAGCATTCATACAGTAAGGTAGGGCTCTGGCACGGAAGCTGTCCTGCACATAGGAGGGGATTAGAATCAAGATATTGGCTGATCTCTTGGTGCATTTATAACTGATGTTATGAATATTAATGTTATTTTTTAAAATAGTGTTGTTTTCTTTTTCTTTTAGAAAGTGCAAACAAGTTCCCAAATTATGGAGCTAGTGCATTTTCTACTTAGAAAATATCCTGCCATACCGTCATCTGATGTTGCTCTTTCACAGGCCACTTGATGTATTATTTTCTGTTTTACTCATTGACTGTTTGGTCTCATAAGCTAAATTAAGCAAGGAGCCACAACAGGGGGTTGCAATACTAGGCCACTATTGTATGCTTCCAGTGCATTGTGCCTCAGGCCCAATTGAGTATTACCAACCATTGAAGCATGCATCGTTGACACATAAATGCATATTTGGATGTAGCTTGTTAGTAAATGCAATGTCCCCAGCAGTTTTATTTGGATGATTATATTATTGCTAATTAACAGAAAATGTCATGACTTTTGGAAAATAATTGTTTGTGCAATGTGTTATTTACTCTGTAAAATTATTCTATGTAAAAAAGATGAGGAAATTATACAGAGGAGAAGGGGAAAGTGGGATATTCAGGAGAGTCATGGGGTTCTCAGTAGTGTGAGTCTCATTGACATCAGTGGGACATAACCAAAATCACTCCTGGTAATGTGACTCACTCATATACCTCTAAAATCATCTGTGTTTGCCACTCATTAGATGCTCTCTTTCATTTGCTCAGATGCACTTTAGGTTTTGGTTAGTGTCAGGAGAAATAAAGTTTAATTCAGCTAACCTGCCAGGAAAATATAGTAGCTAGAAGGCGGCAATCTTGGTGCTAGTGTTAAAGGCTACAAGATATTAAAACGGGAACAATGAAAAATCCCTGGCTTCTCGGCATTCTTGCTTTGTCCACCTCATTTACATAATGGTTTAGAGCATTATGTAATTCAAATCAAATAGCTGTCAGTAGGCACCAGCTTCCATTGCATCTTTTCCACGAAGCTGCACTGAGTCACTGAAGTAACCGTATCTGAAAGGAATGGCAGAAATGAAATAATTCTGTCTCCCAGACGCCAGGGATCTGACCCACCACCTATTGCAGTCAAACAAAATATTCCCCTTGGTTGACGTGAGGCAAGGATTGCACCCTCAGCACCAGGGTAAACTCTTAACTCTGATTCCTAAACTTGGCAACCAAACACAGGCAGTTTTCAATGGCAAACAGGCAGAATATTGCTCCTCTTTATACAGCAATAATTCTCTTTCTGTCTCTTGGTGGGGGAAATCTCTTCCCTTCCATCACATTTGAAGATCCACTGGCTTTATCCAAGCACTACTGTTAAATTCACAGGGTACTAAATAATGAATCAAATCTTCAATATACCCCAGCAAGCAGCAAATAGCCTCTCCATGATGGTGTCCCTGTTTAATTTCATGGGTCTCTATTTCCATTTTCAAAAAAAATAATATTGCCAGTGCACTTCTACATCTGTGCCTTTAGTTTATTCTCCTCTGTGTCTTATTGCAAAACACACTGAAAAGGCCTGCCTGTAGTCGGGGCACCATTAGCACCCAACACCATACAAATGCATAGGGACATAGGTACCCTGCACCCTTGTCTGAGGGAACCTACTAGAATAGACAGAAATGCATTGCAGGAGATTAAGGAGAATAAGATAGCTGTGCCAAAGTCACTCAGGATTGGTGCAAATGTCACTTGAGGGTTATTGCTCAGTGCTGTGGACAGGGATTGGTTTGTGGAAGGGTCATGTTGGCTTGGGATAAAATAGGTGGGAGGGTGAGTTCGTTTTCTTGGCTAACAAATAAAAAAGGGAACGAGATGGAGAAAGATGGGAAGCTGGGTGTACCGTAGGTATGTGGGTGGATGGAGTTTGGTGAAGGTTAGTGGTCATGGAGCAAAGTGCTGTTGATGTTGCAGATGGAGGAATGCTTGGCAAGACCTGCTGTCCGACCTCCTCTGCTGGATATGAGAAAGGGACTTGCCACCTCCTGTAGCTTAACTTTGTGTGATTTGGGTCTGTCTCTACCAGCCTTTTGTATCTAGTATTTTCTTGACACTTCATCTCATCCTCTTTTTGTTCCTCACCTGAAAGAAGAAAAAAGTATATTGCACCATTTCAGTTTTGGGCCCCTCGCTACAAGAAGGACATCGAGGTGCTTGAGCGGGTGCAGAGAAGGGCGACGAAGCTGGTGAGGGGCCTGGAGAACAAGTCCTACGAGGAGCGGCTGAGGGAGCTGGGCTTGTTCAGCCTGGAGAAGAGGAGGCTCAGGGGCGACCTTATCGCTCTTTTTAGGTACCTCAAGGGAGGCTGTAGCGAGGTGGGGGTTGGCCTGTTCTCCCACGTTCCTGGTGACAGGACGAGGGGGAATGGGTTTAAGTTGAGCCAGGGGAGTTTTAGGCTAGATGTTAGGAAGAACTTCTTCACTGAAAGGGTTGTGAGGCACTGGAACAGGCTGCCCAGGGAAGTGGTGGAGTCACCATCCTTGGAAGTCTTCAAAAGACGTTTAGATGTAGAGCTTAGGGATATGGTTTAGTGGAGGGCTGTTAGCGTTAGGTTGGAGGTTGGACTCGATGACCTTGAGGTCTCTTCCAACCTAGCAAATTCTGTGATTCTGTGATTCTGTGATTTACTCTTAATAATGGGTTTTAAGTTCAGTTGTTGTACCATGTTTGTCTCAGTTCAGCGTTAAAACTGCAAGAGGCCCTGGCTTTACTTACAGTTTTATCCATCTCTTTTAATGTAGACATGCCAATTCTAGTGATGGTTTCTGTAAGTCTGTTGTTTTTTCCTGCTGGTGAGTGTCTCTCCGTAACTTAGAAGGGGGTGATAGTGATGCCTTACTTGTAACCTTGTGTTAATACATCAGATAGCCCAGCTCTTCAGCTGTGGCTCCCCATCTTCTGAAAGCATACAGCAAAGCTTTTGGTGGCCAGCCTAAAGCCTGCCTTCTTTAAGCAGTATAACTACCACATAATGGCTTCAGAATATATTTTAATAGCTGTTTTACAACTTCCTATATCCGTTAGAACGTCTTTACAAAACACTCTGTGAGTAAAATGGACCTGATTTGATATATTTTATTCATGGGAGCATTCAAAGCACCTAATGGTGTGAGTAGTGTATATTATATTTGGCATAACATGGAGCTCTCCTGTAGATTTCTTATTTCTTGTTCAAAAGCTACTGACTGTATCCTTAGCTGAAAACATTTGGCTTGCTTGGTAGCTCTTTTGCAAGCTCTATTGGTTCAGAATAGCAAAAGAGAAATCTCCCCCTGGATCTGAAGACTGACTAGTTTCTAGCAAAATAACTCTGAGGACAATCTCTAGTTAATTAAAATAGATATGAAAACCTGTTGGGTGCAGCGAATTACAATTTTCTGCAAAATATAGAGATGTGCACTGGTAACTATATGCTGTTTCCCTCTTGCTTATTTCTGTCATTCAGTCGCAGCATAATTTAAAACAAAAACACCTGCAAAGAAAGCAGAATATTTTTAGCTCACTAAAAATATGTATTTTATCATAAGAGAAGACTTAGTGCCAGCACTTAATTCTTGGCATAACATTTGTCATCCCCAAATACAACATCGGGATGAAATCTTTTGAATTAATTTCCTTTTAGCACATGTTAGCTTGCTGAAGACTTTATCTTATCAATAAGTCATTGGTAATGTCAGAATGTCATGATTCTGATGAGTGAGATGCCAGCAAAACTCATTAAACTGGATTTAAAAGTAGATACAGCACAGGCAGAGCTGGTTGTGACAAACGGCGTGTGGGTCAGTAACTCTGAGATTTCACTTTGGACATTTTGTGTTTATTTCTGCCCTCGGTCTGCATGCTTGGTGAACAAATAAGGCTCCTTTTAGGAAACGTGTGCGTTATGCGATGTCATATCAACCTGCAGGCTTGCTTCGTGACGCGGGCAGCAGGAGGAACTCTGTCTCACAGCTCCTTCTGCGTCAGTCTGGGGCTCGTCTCAGTGCTCGGCTTTTCCTGGGAGATCTCCTTCCAGTGCTAAGAACACAGCAGCCGTTTCCGTCAGATTTTTGTGGAATGCCAAATCTTTCTGTTGCAGTCCAGCCATGGGAGCCTGCCTGGTCCTCAGCAGGTGTTGGTGTCCTCAGAGTCTCTGCTACGTTTGGCAGTATCCCCTTTCTTCCTTTGACTCCAAGCTCACCCAACAGGGTGTTTCTGAGCAGTGTTCTCTTTAAAGACAGCGTATCTATCCGAATATTCTTGGTCCTAACAGATCACTTCCCCAGCTGCTGTGACTTCCCTGGGATGGGTCAAGCTGTGCTCATTTACACCAGCTGGAGATGAGGTTGATTATATATGTTAGGAACATGTACCACAAGAAACCATTCTGTGTGGTCTTGACAAAATCATGCCTGTTGGAAAAAAGAAATAAATCAAATACCAGTTTAAGCAGAAGTAATGAGCGCACTGTGCAAAATTTCAAGAGCTGTCTTACTCAGTTCCCCCTTGTTTCGGTGAGAGCACACAGACCTTCAGAACGTGTATGAGCAGCAACTGAAATGTTTCAGTAAAAATTTCAGTAAAAAGAATTTCCTGTGACACCTGCTAGCTGAGGTGCATCAAGTGAGGTATAAATATAAGTGAATAAAGTTTCCTGAGGTTGTCTGTGGATGGTCAGTAAAATTATGAAGTCACCTAGACTCCTGTAGGCACTTGATCTTTATGTAGAAGTTCTTTATTTGGTCTTAATTAGAAACAAGAATTCTCCATGAAGCCATTACATGCTTCATGGTTGGAATAAAATTTTCATGTGGTTCCACATCACCTTGCAGTCTTTTTAGATACAGTAATGTTTGTGTGTGCATGCGTGTAAATTTATGCATAAGAATCTGTGAATCTAGGCCAGTGACATTAAATTAGATGTGTCATTGCATCATTCCTTATTTCCCTAGCCTATTATTCTCATGTTTTGTAGTGCTCTGTAGGTCAAAGGAAAATGCCAAAGAGATTATATGGAGAAGAGGTTAAGAAAAAAAAAAAAGATGTCAGCACTGTATGCAGACTCAAACAAGGGAAACCATCCTCATAATTGTTTTTGTTACCACAGCAGTTGGGAACACAAAGTCTACATTTAGTCACAAACATTTTGTAAACAAAGGCGAATTTTGAATTCTTGTTTGTTACTGTGTAAGATTTATGTCTAGCAGAATCACGGTGGAGACATATTTGCTTCCATGTGCTACCATGCATCTCCCCAGCCCATGGTCAGTAGTTGCTTCTTGAATAGCATCACTGAAATCAGAAGGGTTGTATGAATAAAAGCCTACTTGAGAGGAGCATGTCTGATGGTATCCAGTCTTCATTCTATGATCATCACTTTCACTCTGTTGACTTTCAAGTTTGGCTCCTTTATTATTATAGCTCCCAAGCATGTGAAATACATGTGTGTACATCATTTATACTCTGTGTGCCAGGGAAGAAATCCAGTGCCATCATGCACATTGGAGGTGAAAGCAAGACAGGTCTTTGAAGGCAGTATTCCTCCAGGTGTAGTGGACAGCAAGGACCTCAGTCTCTGCTTCCCCCAGTGCATGAAGGACCTTGCTACCAGCTTGTGTCAGTGTCTCAGGCCATGGGAAGTGATTGTCAGACACTCGGGTGGTGGTCTGAATCTGCAGACCCCACGTGAGAGCAGGAGGGCAGGCAGCTGGAGGTGAACAGGACAGCTTTCATTGGTTGTATCTCATTGCCCAAGTGGCTTTTTGGGTGCTGGTCAGCCATCCGCGGGGAGTCAAGGAAAAATTTGTAGGGCATGCATGTCTTGTTTGGAGAACCTGGAAGGTCTTCTGAGCTGGGATGACTGAAGCTTACATGAGTAAGGCTAATTCTATGGTGGAAACTGGCATTTATCTTACTGAATAAATACAGATGCTAGCAATATCTTTGTACAGTTCCCACTTCTTGCCATGTCATAGAAAATAAGCATCTTGGGGCTTTATTTTCTTATGCACATTTTGTTTACATAAGCAGTACATTTTTATCAGCACGAACTGATGTTAACTGAATTTAACAAAGACAAAGCAAGAAGGAAATGTTCATTCTGTGCATGGTGATATCACAAAAACAATGTGTTTTGAAGCCTTGTACTTCAAAAATATGCCTGAGAGGAATGGAAAAATCCAGGCTCATATTGTAAAAATGTGAGTCACAACCGCTATTATCTCTTAAGAAGTGGCATTCCAGCTCTTTGATTCAGTCATTAATGATTTCTTTTTTAAGTAGTGGTGCTTTCTTACCCTTTTAAGAAACATCTGCACTAACCCTGGCTATTTGTGTTCACAATTCATAGATTCAAATAAATTAGACATAGAAAGGACTTACGAAATCATCTTGTCCATTTCCTGAAAGCATATGAAATTGAAAAAATAATTATACTAAACATATATATTAAAATGCAGATGCCTTAACTTACGTACAATATGAAGACAAATATGTCAGTTTTTCAGTTGTAAGGATGCTAAAAAATATAGCTTATTTTCTTTATAGTAAAAATAAACACGAGTGTAGCAAAAGCTTTCACAAAGTTTGTGGAGCATTTTCTACTTTTTTTCCCAGCAAGCTAACTTTCTGGAATTTGTATTTAATATTCAAAAGATCTTGTTTCAATTAGTTTTAAGGTGATTTTTTTTTTTTTTTTTTTAGTTTTATATTTTAATGAGAGAGCTCTGAACAGAAAGAATTCTTTTTTAAAAATCAGTTATTAAAACTTCAGTTTTTGATATGGTTTTGGGCAATTTTATCTCACTCTCAATCCCCTATCCTATTAGTTTTTTTAGTTTAAAATTTTTTTTGACAAGTTCTATTGCCAGAATAGTTTATTTTAGGAAGTCTTTAGGGACTGCTGGGTAGGATGCTGAGTATTCTGGTGAATATTTGTTTTTCGTGATTAAGCAACACCCGTGAAAACTGTGGCACTTATCAGAGACGTTCCACACATTCTCTTATTATCTCAACAAGTACTCAGTGTTCCTCATGCTATATGGTCATGCCTCTAGCTCTGCTGTATGGAGAAGGGGCTGCAGAAGAGGCTGGGCTGAGGCAGGCTAGCAGAAACACCCCAGAATGACACAGCTCATGAAGCATGAGCAGGGCCATGCGCAAGTTCACCACTTGTGTGATCTTCATCCCTCTCCTGCAGCATAGCACAGCTCCTTGTCAGAAGGGGACTGTTAGGGCTAATTTTCTACTTCCACCAGTCTTAGACTAGTAACACCTCCGTACAAATACTCAAGATATTCTCTAGTGACTTAATAACCTCCTGGTCTGATAATTTCTATAAAAGAAGATTATGTATAAAGCTACCACTAGCTTTCCAGTAACCATTGTATATCTAAATGCTGGAGGATGTTGTCTGGCCCATGATCCAAAGCACTAGAAACAGGTAGATGGTCAAGCACCTGCCAGTGAATGGGGGTACTAGCTTTGGTTTGCCATGTGGTTACAAGGCTGTACAAGCTTAGGCCAGCCACAACGTCAAGGAGCAGGATGAGCCCAGCCCATGCCCAGGGCAGCGTAGGCTATCTTGTATTGACATGAATGCTACATAAGGACAGATGTGCACAAGATCAGACCACGGGTTCCTCCAGGGCAGTAGCCTAGGGATAGAGTAAAAATAGGGAAAGCGTATGTAGTCTTTCTTATGCAGCCAGGTTCTGCAGCTAAGGGTTTTTCTCAGTAAGAGGCAGTGTCTTTGTATTTAAAACCATGATAGGAACTTTTGCTCATGGATTTGTCTGTCTCATGGCTCTGTGAATTCTTGGTGTTTTTGTTTGTTTGTTTGTTTGTTTTGTTTCGTTTTTGTTTTTATTTTGTTCTGTCTTTGGCATTTACATCAGCTGGTGTAAACAAGTTTTACAGGCTAACTCTGTGCCATGTGGAAAGTGTCTCCCTTTTTTGCTTCAAACCTGCTGCTCTGTGAATTCATTCAAAATTTCTCCATTCTTGTTTAATGAGAAGAAGTGAACAGTCATTCAGTACTCACCATCTTCACAGCTGCAATGATGATCCGGACTTGCATGGCAGCCCTCAGTAGTCTTATTTCTGGTTTAGAGGCCTGGTCTGTTCCTTCCCAGAAATACCGATCAGCCACTGATTTTTGTTGTCCCCTTCAGCACTGAGACAGGTTTTGCTGCCAAGAAACAAAAATCAAAACGACAAAATACCTGAGAGTCCTCTGGCCACCTGTACTGATGTCATTTATAGAAAGTGAAATTCTATTTGTTTGCACTGGTGCTGAGTCACAAAGCCGTGCGCATAAGAAAACCCAATTTGTGGGAAAGCTTCTAATTTCCTGTTTTTCAGGAAGAAGGGAATAAAAAAATGATGTGGGGGTAGTGGGAAAAGGAGCAAAGAGAATAGCTAAATAAAGAAGAATGTCAGAATACCCAAAATACAGGAAAGGCTAATTTATTTTACACTTGTTGAAAGAAGTCATAATGCAGAGTATAACGTACAAGCTCCAGTAAATCATTCCTGTATGATAGTCTGTGATCAATGACAATTTAATGAATTCATTTTAAAATGAAGTCAGAATAGGAAAAACAGTAGTTGTTTGAAAGAGTACTTTACTCAAATAAATTGAGTCAATAAATATGCTATTTGTCATGCAGAGTCCAGTTAAAGTCTTGTTTGCTAACAAAAGTGCTGTCATCACAGAACCTAATAGAAGCAAACTATCTGGAACTATCCACTATAAATAGACAAATACTGTCTGAAAGCAGAAGACAACAATTGCAGCTGAACAAAGAAGTGTAGCCTGCACACACTGATGAATGCAGTAGGGTAGCCCACCTCAAAATCTACAATTTTGTTTGTCGGTTGCTTATATTCTGATGATTCTGATGTAGTATGAATGCTCTCTTAGTATTCAAAAAAAAAAAAAAAAAGTCATGTTTCTTCTATGAACAGTGTTCTAATTGTTGCATAGTAGGGGTTTCTCTTTCTAGAGAAAACACCACTGAAGTCACTATTAAATTGCAAAATACAGATTCAGTGAGCTTGAACGGATTTGTGCAGGCTACTAGAAAGGGGATAAGCTTCATCCCCTTTCAAACAGTAGTTTTACATTAATTTTCACAGCTATCCATTTTGTTTAGTGCAGATACAAGAGGACTTTTTGTTCTGCTGTGATTTTCACACTTGCACTTTTTTCATGTAAACTGAAGAGTTGTGACACTTCTCACTCATTTTTAGTCTGCTATGGATTGGAAGTGTTAACAGTGAAGCCCCCTTAACCCAAGATGGTTGAGCCTCACGGTTCTGGGTTAGATGTTCAAACTGGTGTTGGATACAAGCAGCATGATTTTCAGATGTGATGAAAGGGGGTTTTCAGCATCTGAGAAGTTTGGAGTGCTCTCACGAAGGTTACAGGGCTCTGCCAGGCACATTTGGGCTTCCGGCATCCTTTGGATTGTAGGGTGTGGAGTGGCAGAAAATACTCAGAAGTCCTGCCATATATCTCGAAGATGGTATTTTCTATACCCAAAGGAAAATAAATGCTGAAAAATTACATTGCAGAAGCCTAAGACGGAGATTATGAAGAATTTTGGTGTGATTTAAGAATCTGAACTTGACCCTTCTCTTTTTAAATTTGGAATAGAACAGCTGGGGCATTTTTAGAGTTTGCATCATGTGGCCTGAGATCGGTGGATTTAAATCTGCCCTGCAGTCATCTTAGGCACATTGTTCATCCACTCCCAGAGCTGCATTTTCAGAAATGAGTTAGGAATCCAATCCCTGTGACTTTCAGTGAAACTTAAGCTTGTATGAATCTAAATTACTCCTTAGATGTGACTGAGGCTCCCAAGCGACTTAAAAACTTATGAATAGGCCACAGTATATCTACAAAGTCTTTTTTAGCTCTGATCACAGATTGCTAATTGCAATAACAGTTTCATCGTTTCTGGTTTCCTTGATGTTCTACTGACCACATAAAAACAGATGAAGAGTTTCCTGGTAATCAATATCCTACAAGTTATTGGTTGGTTTGTGTGTTTGCTTTTCGTGCTGATGGCTTTGTTCTTCTTGCTTTGCTGCTGTCAGTAATCTTTGGTCCTTCTCATTTCAGCTCTTTCCACTACTAGGAGTAAAGACCAGTATAGACAAAGCAGGATGAAAAGATGGCTGACTTCTTGTTACCACCGGGTACTAACAGCTTCCACCGGTTCACACCTGAATCCTTGGCTGCTATTGAGAAACGAATTGCGGAGAAGCTTGCAAGGAATGCGAAGCAGGAGTACAGAGAGCAGCTGGGTGAAGAAGAGAAACCTCAGCCTCAGTTTGATTTGCAAGCTTGCAAGAAGCTTCCCGATATCTATGGGACTGTTCCTCCGGAGCTCATTGGGGAGCCATTGGAGGATCTTGACCCCTTCTACAATGATCGTAAGGTAAGCATCAGCAAAATGTTCTGCTTCTTAGCTTTTGCTGAACCATAAAAACTTCGTTTTGAGGGCTCTGGTTTTCATTTTTCTACAGTCAGTAAAACTATTTTTTTCCAGATTTAAGGGTCAAAGTTTTGTTGAGTAGGACTCCCAGAAAATGTCTAAGCAGCAGCGCAAAGAAGGACACAAAACATAATTATAGAAGTTTTCAGATGACACTGGATATGAATCTACAGAGACTAACAGAAGTAGAAAAGTAGCTGAGTTAAATGAACCCAGAGGTTTTTACCTACCACATCTTGCCATCTTCATGAGACTTGACTCTTCATGGTTTTGTTTACCACTTAGGCCCTTAGGTTAAGGGTTTCTGGGTGACTTAAACCTTGTGCTAACACTCTTCAAAGACAGGCAGGCTGTTCTGGAGGGCAGTGGTTCCTTTCCTGCTGAGGGATGGCAATCCCATTTAAGATAACCAAAACAGCTGAAGGGATGTGTAGGTAGTGCTGGCACTTTGCAGAACAGTATGCTTCATCCCAAAGGGAGCATCACCTGATGAAGAATCACATGTAGGCTGGACCAAAGCCACAATAGTGCAAACAGCATCTGTCAAAAGGCTGTTAACAGCAGAGCTGGGCTGGCTGCTTTCTACAGTTCGTTCCCCTTTCCAAACATTTTGCAACACGGAGGACAAAATAAGGCTTGGAAGCACGGTGTATTTTTAGGCAGCTTCCAGGTCTTTCAGGCATTGATGTTCTTGCTTTGAGGCTATGCTATTTCCTGTAAACAGTGGATTAATATGACCACAATTCTACTTCTGTTAAAGTGATGTGGAAACAACTACAGAATAAAAGTTAAATAGACAAAGAGAAATAGATTATTTATCTGGATGAGGCAGAATTAACTTAAAGGTTTTTATGGCTGTGTTGTTCCTGCTACCACCAGGCGCAAGCAGCAGGATATAGATTTGCAGTGAAAGGATCATGAAGGTATTAGACTCAAGGTGGGTGTCTTGCTTAAGAGTTCATCTACCGAATGGCCTGATCCTGTCTCTGAGTGAGTATTAGTCCCTCTGTACATGGTTGGGCATCTTCAGAGCTCTGAATTGGGCCAGCATCCAATTCACCTTTGTTTTGGATTCATGATAACTCACATGCCTGGTTTCCTCCACCCATATTAATGTGAATAGAGTGACAGTGCCTCATTGCCTGGCTGAGATCGTGCTGTGGAGCTGTGCCTCACGTAGCTTCTCACTTGAAAGATGAGACAAGAAACATAGTGTGAGAGCAACAAGGTGTGCAAGGTAGGGAAGATGGATTAAAAACGCAGCAGAAGAAGACTGGCATAAAAGTCTCTCCACTGCATTTTAGTCTCCAGGTCATCTTGCATTTTTAAATGTCTCTTTGCAGCCCCAAGATGGAGTGATGGCACAGGGTCCTGTAAGCAATGAAAGGATAAAAACAGTTGGGGTATTGCAAGAAGACAGGCAAGGGTTCTGCTTGGAGGGACTTGGAAGAAGCTTCACTGAGTGAAAAGGAATCTGGGATCTTGGGAGGTAGTGA
This sequence comes from Aythya ferina, assembly GCF_964211825.1. NCBI lineage: Eukaryota > Metazoa > Chordata > Aves > Anseriformes > Anatidae > Aythya > Aythya ferina. Next base: position 6,161,496 of record NC_140297.1, read on the forward strand.
GGAAGGAATCTGGGATATTGGCAGGAATTTCCTGATGGGATGTGAGCTGGGACAATCTGGGCATAGATGCAAGCGCTGAATGTTCTTATTCTCTATTTTGTTTTCCAGACATTTGTAGTACTGAACAAAGGGAAGACAATCTTTCGATTTAGTGCCACTCCTGCCTTGTATATACTTAGTCCTTTCCATCCAATCAGAAGAGCAGCAATTAAAATTTTGGTACATTCATATCCTTTCTGTTGATTTCCCTCCTAGTGTATTTTGCAATATTATTTTAAAACACAGATGTGTGGAACCCAGAAAATGTTTGATTTCATTAAGCTGTTTTAAAACTTGTGTTTGGATTTGCTTGCACAAGCAGAACTGCACTTGGATTTTTGGTCTGTTTTATTTTATATTGTTATGTGAGCTATGATTATGATTATATTATGCTACTGGCAGATAATGTGAACTGTACTGGATACTTTGATGAAATTACTCGGGTTCAAAAGGCATGAAAGGCCTTCCAATGACTATGAAGGAGTCAGTGAAAGAAACTGGCTGCAGTACCTTGGAAAGGAAAGGAACAAGGAAGCTGGAGCTTGCCCAGGAAAATGTATGCTGAAGGAGAGTTTTGCCACTGAGCACTTAAGCAGCCTCTCCCATGAGACTCCGTGAGACCATATACAGACAATTTAATTTTGAACTGCCTCAGAATTATTACTATTTTTTCTGTCCTGAAAGACAACATTTTAAAACTTGTTTTGTTGTTTTGCCAGTTTGGTTATTTCAACTTCTTACCCAGCTAGTAATGAAAGCAGAGGCTGGCCTGCTGGAGCTCTCAGTAGAAGGGTGATGGCTAATTTCCCTTAGCTCTAGATCTGGGGTCATGCAAGATGACTGCACATTTGGTTATTTTATTTTATTTTATTTTATTTTATTTTATTTTATTTTATTTTATTTTATTTTATTTTATTGAACACAGCTACGGAAACATTATATTCTGATATAGTCTCATCTCTCTGGAAGACCAGACTGAGCTGAATGCTCAGCTTTGTGTGAACATTACTAAAAACACACCCTTTTCCATGAGTTGCCTTCTTTTTCTACGGTGCGCATGGGGGATCCAGCAGTGCTAATTCAAATACTTCACATACTGTTCTGATAATTGTTTGGCGTTTTATTAATGGGAATCCCTCTGCTTCAATGCCCCTGCACATCAGAAAGAAACAATACTAAGCAGATAGCATCTTAGAATCATTGGTTTATTATCAAATTTCAGGGGCAAAAATAGGGAAATAAACCAGATTCCCAGTGAACCATGCAGTGAGAAAAAAAAGGAAATAAAAAAGAAAGATGTGAGAGTATAGATGTTCTAGCGGGAAGAAAAATAGGTAAAGCTTCTAGTACAAAAATTATAAGGAAAAAAAAAAAGAGTATGTGATATCAGCCAAGATGTTATGAAGAAAATGCATAGGATTTTTCAGAGGCATTTGCTGATGGATCAGGTTATACCTGCAAGCAGTGCAGCACATGCTGCTGTATACCCAGAGCCCAACAGTGTTTATTAGGTACAGTTACATCAGCACAGCCTTGCTGAGGTTAATTGAGGTCAGTGGATTTGCACAGCTATGGCTAAGAGAAGAATTTTGAAATTGAACTTCTTAGAAAAAGTGTGTATGTGTAAATATTGGCTCCAGTTTTGGAGGCCTGTTCTGTCTTCTCACTTTCTTTCACGCAGGCTGGGAAGCCAAGAGGTCCCAGATATGTGTAATGCACAGGAACTACACGCAGTCAACTAAAAGATAACTATGCAAGAAATCCTTATCACATTACTCCCAAGGATAAAGAGCACAGAGGAGTGAATTTCAAAGACATGACAGGAGCAGAAATATAGTCAGATAAGGAGTGTAAAGTTTCAGGAGCGGAAGGCTGCAATGCTAACAGTATTTTAGTTCCAGAAGGAGCCAAGTTATCACCTTTTGTTGATAATGTCAGACAATCCAACAGCTCAGCCTTTGGCCAGCGCAGGCAGGAGGCCGCAGCTCCTGTCCTGGTGAAACAGCAGTGAAGTCCCTGCATTAGGCACGGTGTTGTTTTCTGTCAATAAAGGCCTTTTGCATCATCCTGAAACACAAAGGGCAATTGGCTGAGCAGGAAGTCAATATCCCAGGCAGAAAGGAGCCTGAATCTGCAAGTACTCAAGCAGATAATATCACAGACATGAATCTGGGAACCGGATCTGTTGTCTTGCGTGAGGGTAATCAAGCAAGCTTTATTTTCCCTTGGGGCAAAAGTCAAAAAAGAGCATTAACAAATGGTACCCTGTCACGTAAGTGTCTGAAGCAACATCTTTTGCAGATGCCATATTTCCATTTCTAGGCACCAAATGTACCTCGAAGGCCAACAGTAGAACAGAGTAAAATCATCCTATATAGAAGCTGTGGGGGGTGACATTTCTTGGTTAAGTAGCTTTGTATGGAGTTCTTCTTCTGAGACTTCAGGCAAGATAGATCCTGTATGCTCACAGCTCATCCAACCAAGCATGGTTAGCCTAGTCATTCAGAAATACACCCTTCCAAAGGAAGTTATCCACAGGCTGACAGCCTCCTAGTAATGTGAATTATTTCAATTAACAACATACCCCTAAGCCTGTTCTAGGTATCTTTCTTCCTCTTCAGAGTCTAGGAGGCCTCATGAAAGGACCACAGTCCAGGAGGCTGCCAGAACCAGGCCCTGGCCCATTTCTGTCACAGGACTGTAGGTCTGCATCCCTTTGGTCTATATCGAATGCAGAACAGAAGGAATAGATGAGCACTTTTGCCTTCTTCATCATTACTGGCCATTAACATCTTTATTTACTATCTCATCCTATTAATAAGATTAAACCACTGTTAGCATTTCATTTATTCTGTATGCTTAATAGGCTCTTCTTAGTTCTTCTCGCCTGCAAGCTAAAAACTGTTCTGTGCTATCCCTGGTTTCTCCAAGCAGTTTGCTGTCCTGTATAAAATCCATGGCAATTGCTAGTTCCTTTTTTTTTTTTTCTTTTTTTTTTTTTCTTCTTTTTTTCTATGTATAGGTATAGATAAGTGCTCTCAATTTGCTACTAATCCAGAATAGGTTTTTGGCCAAAATTATCTTCTTTGATGTGAGAATTATGAATTCTGTCCCATCTAAAAAGAAAAAAAAATCCATAAGAATTCACAATTTGTGTTCATATTTTCTGCTTGCAACTTCTCTCCCATCTGATTTTACACACTTTCCTTGGTAAAGGAAAATGAGGCCTTGTGAAGTACCAATTATATGTACTATTGATTGGACCTAACCTTTGCTTGCCCATATTATATGTAATTTGGCAATGATCACTTAAAGAGCCACTAGTATTCGTTCTGCTAATTAACCATTATCTGTCATAATGAAGTCTAGAATAGAAATATGCTGTGTTTGACTCACTATCTTTGTGCTACAAGATAAATTTTATAACTTTTAGGAATTCTTTATACAGGCTGCATAATATCATTCTATAACTTCATATTGGAAATAAATGTCAGGTTCAATTTATTGCAGAAGGGATCCTGATGAGTAGCCTAGTATATTGGATTTGTGGTTCATAACAGAGTGTGTAACCCATTCTCCCTTTTGGAGTGCGTTAGCCATGTGTGTGATTCACGTCAACTCATGGATCAGTAGGCTTTCAAAAACTGGAATTAATAGCAGTTCTTTCAAAAAACTGGAATTAATAACAGTTCTAAGATAGGAACAGACAATGGTGGTAATGCAGATTGTATCTATTTCATCTCCTTTACTTACTCTGTCTTTTCTGAATAGATAATGATCACTGACTTTTTCTAATGTGAACAATTGCCTTAGATTTCAGATAGGAATACTAATTTTCATTCTGTAGGAATTTCTGTTTTCTCTTGCTTTTTACACAGACCTCTGACTTCGGTGCACAACCAACTAGAATGATTCTTTCTTTTCTGTTCTTTGAAGTTTTGAGCATGGTCATGAAACTCAGTTTGAATTGATAGTGCATTTGATGACCTGAAGCTGACCCCTTACATTTTCAACCTGTGTCATCCTGTACATTCTCTTTGGTGTCCAAATAAGAAGGTGATGACACCTGCCAATAAGTGAGCTTTGGGAAAGCTGTTAGATTCAGCTTACACCACTAGGAAACAGGGACGTATATATCTGATTGGTGAGCCAAAAATGTTTTTTATAGAGGAATTTCCCTGCTTGTAATTGTACTGATGGATAGCTGTTGTTTGGCATGACCTGAAGATACCACTCTGATATATTATTATTACTTTCACAACATTTCACTTCTGTTGAAAAAGTAATCCAATGTTTCCTACACTAGCTGCAGTTTACAACCTAAATTTTGTTAACCAGATAGACACTACTTTCAGGGACGTATCTCAGGCTGACTTAAGAAAATGAGTCTAGAAATCAGATATTCTTCCCTGTACTTCAGCAGGAGGTGTCGGCCCCGTAAGTGGAAAATGTTTGTGAGATGAGCAGTCCCTCTGAGTTCAATTACAGCTCTCTGCAATGGCACAGGGGAATATGTGAGTTGGTTACTACCAATTTAACCTTGTAGTGGCTTATGGGGCCCATCAGAAAACATTCCACTCTGTACTCAGCAGAGATTTTGGATCTGTGAAAAGACGGCTTTTATGCAAACATTTCAGGACATACCTTTTTAAATGATATCCTTTGATCACTATTCTTGTATATTACCACCCATGGGACTGGTAAAGAGATAAAACCAGAAAACTTTATTTTTTTTTTTCCAAAAGAAGGCAGTAGAAAGTTACATATGGATGCTACCGTCTCTGAGAAGGGTCCCAACCCATTGACTGAATTGTAGGTTGTTTTACTTCTGTTCATTTTAAGTCATTCTTTAAATGTTCTCAATTTCTCCAGGAGCATGGGATACATTATTTATGCAAGAAATTCCCATCATGCTTTGTCTTTTTTTTTTTTTTTTTAACAAAAAGTAGCATGTGCTTTTAGGAGAGCAGCTCAGTGAACTATGTTTTGAATTTCAGGAATTTGATTTGATTTTTTTTAATTTATTCTTTTTATTTATTATTTATTTATTTTATGGCCTCGGCGTAGCAGCTAAGTGCTAAGACTATACACTTGAGAGATTCATTTTAGCCTCCTGTTAGGGAAGCTGGTGCATCATCAGAGGCAGTCAGCTTTGCAGCCCAAGACAGTGTATTTTCCACCCTGGTTTGCAGACTAAGACTTGAAATTAATGCTCTGAAACTCGTGATAGCTTTTGGTGAAACTGTGTACTGAATGCAAGACCTCAAGCTCATTAGAGAGATTAGAGAGATTGGATATACAACTTTCCCTACTGCCTGAGAAAAGTTTCAGGATGCAAAATAAAATCAGAATTTGCAGAGACAGGTTTTTCAGTATGTACTTACATGAGACTAATCCCTCTTTTCATGCAAAGTTGTGCACCTATGCACATTGTCATCTGACCAGCACAGCTGTAAATTTGGGGTATTGTATTTTCAGAAGACTGCAGAGTCAGTGTTTGTTTACTGTATGAAGTATGCATAAAAAATGTAAGCAATGGAAAAAAACAGGAGAGAGTCCCCTGTTTTTTCTGTGTTTCTATAATTACATTTTCCCTTATGTAATTGCAAACAAATGTCTACAGTGTTTTTTAAACATCTTGGAAATTATAAGTGAGCTGTCACATTTTGTATGAAATGATAAAAATTTATAACGTATGCATTGTTTTCCTTAATTCAGCTATTTACATTGTTCAGTATGTTTATTATGTGCACTATTTTAACTAATTGTGTGTTCATGGCACAATCAGAGACTCCACCATGGAATAAATATGTTGAGTAAGTATCCTGGCTGCTTTACAACTTCCCCATCCTTATCTTGTCCTTCCTCTTCCATTTGTTACATCCTTTTCATCTTGTTTGCTGTTGTCTAATTTCTTTCCAGTAATACTGACCATAGTATCTGTCCTGACAAAATGTTTTGCCAGGTGTTTGTTGCCCGTGAAAACTCCCTTAGTAAGTAAGCTAACAATTTTCAGTCTTCCAAGCTCATACTTACTGCTAAATGCACCTGCTATGCTACATCGGAATGAGATCACTTATGATGAGAACTCCATTCAAAACTGGCCGGCCTTCCACAGTTCCCATGCAAGAGATTCAATTGCTGGACATGTTAAGATAGGCTGATGGATTTTATGTTAAATTATTTCAGAAAATACTCCCACGATGTAGTTAGTTCTGTCCTTAAACTGGAATTGGAAACACAAGTTTCCTTCAGACCGATTGCATCATGAGAAGTATTTCCCAGTAATCATTGGTGGACTTATTTTACGAGCAAGCATAAAATTATTTTGGAACACTTTTATCAGCATTCCTGTCTTTTTAGCTTGCCAAGTCCTCAGAAAAAAAAATAAATAGCAAAAGTGTCACTTGAAGTCCTTTTTATTTTTTTCTAGAATGAATTTTAAAAGGGGCTAACGGGCTTCAGAAAGCCCATTTCATTTCTTTAAGTTGCTTTAAAATACTCCTTTTAGAAAGAGATACCAGATGCACAAGCTAATCAACCTACAGTGCATTAAACAATTATTTTGGCTCATTGAACCAATCAGAACACACTTTTTATTTTTGACTGACATATGATAAACACAACCATCTGCTGTTCCATAGCCTGGTGGTTGGTCTACTCAGGGCTGTGAGGAAAGGCAGTAAATGCCCTTATTTTAGGTTTCATAAAATCATGCAGGGCACATCTTCTAGGCCATAAATTACTAATTATAGGCAGCACTGAACCAAATATTTCATCTGATCACAGTAACATCCTAATCCCAGGATGTTTCATGTATTTCTGTGCACTGTACTACCCTCAAGTATGTCTGTGACTTTCCTTTTCCCCTGATGTTGTCCTTTCCTCGTTGAAAACTGTCACACAGTACCATGCCCATGGTGTATGCAGCTGAAATATGGACATCTCATCCACGTGAGTCAAAATTTGGTCAGTGGGTCTACGGCTTGGAATTTGAACATTCTGAAGGAAAATATCAAAGTGTTTGTTGGGTCTTCCTTAGGCAGCAAAATGTGGATGATGTTATCAGTACATTGAGCAGGGCATGCAAGAAGCGTAGGGCATAATTGCAAATGGAATCATGCAGCATGGAGTAAAACCTTTCCCTTCCATGTTTCCCCCTCTACTGTGTCCCCTCATACCTCTCAGCTTTTTCTCCTCAAATTAAGAGAATGAAATCAAAACCAAATAGTTTTGTGGAACAAAATAATCCAATGAACTTTAATTCAAATTAATTAATATTGGATTTGGAACAGATACATTTAATTCATTTTTTCTGCTGTTCACAAGGGATGCACGAGCACAAGAGCAACATTGTGCAAATATTTGTCTTAGTATCCTCCTTTAAAACAGAATAAATACTTACTATTTTGGAAAAAAAAAAAAAAAGAAAAAAAAATCAATTCCATTTACCACCACTAAAAACTTTGAAAAATGCTGACTTCTATTGTTAAAGAAGCTGTTCGGTTGCTGGAGGACTTTGCCCAATGCATTTAGAATTTGATGATGATTATACAATCAATTAAACCATCTGACATGCTGAATAAATACAAGTGCTTTATCATTTTAATGAGCTTATGTACTGTTAACTATTTTTTTTGGTTCTTTCCTTGTGTTTTCTGCATGTATTACTGAATACACATGCTTTAAAGAGATTCACATGGGTGACCTATATTTGTAATATCAGAACAAAACTAAATACAAGCCATGAAGAGTTGGATACAAGATAATGCTTAGGTGTGTGGTCAAAAAGGAGATGTTAGAAACATTTTACATGCACTGCTGCACAAAAACAGCCCTGCTTATCTCCATTTTAAGCTGAAGCACACCGGGGATTTATAGTATGTGTAACTAACTCTACTGTGTGACAGGATGACAGGAGGGCATGAGATTTGCCTCCGCTTGTAAATGTGCACAGTTGCAGATCAGGGAAATACAACTAAGAGAAAATATTTCCTCATTTCCTTTTATGAATAATGCAGTTCTTCCATATATTACCACCTTTAATTGCTTACAGTTTTTGGTTTTTTGTTTGTTTGTTTGTTTTCCCCCTCCACTAAACAGGAATGCCAACTCTTCTAGGGTTGTTTTGTTTTTTGATGACATCGTTGCAGTTACTGATGTTTAGGAACTGAACAGAAAACTCAAGCCAGTGTTTCCAGTGCAAGCCCTAACATTATGGCTTATGAAATTTATGTTATCACAGAATCACAGAATCACAGAATTTCTAGGTTGGAAGAGACCTCAAGATCATCGAGTCCAACCTCTGACCTAACGCTAGCAGTCCCCACTAAACCATATCCCTATATATATGTATATATTTATATATATGTCAGACTCATGAGAATGAGAACTCTGCTTTAGTTTCATCTGTATCTTCATCTGGGGAAAAAAGTGTAGGGAATACTAGTGGTGGATATTAAGCATTTATTATTTTTATTAAGATAGGACCTAGAATACCAAGTCCCATTGGGCTAGATGTCTCAGGTAGAAACATATTAAAAAGGAGGTGTTGTATGCCCTGAAGTATGTCTCTGTTGGTAGTTAGAGCCCCAGATGGATACCAATCTGAGTGTTATAAATCAGATACGTTGCTGCCCTCCACAGAGAATTTGCTAAATATTATTACAAGTATTATCTTTATTGTGAAAGGTAAGATGTATGTTCTATCCAGTATCATTACAGTGAAGAGACTGTTGGTAATAAACAATGAACAGTAGTATGGGAAAAAAGACCCTCGTGTCTCTTACTGTCAAGCAGGTCAAAATTGCTGCGTTTAGTATTGGGGCAGGGCTTGATTTGCTCTTTTTTAGTGAGGACATTCTGCTGTTGTTTGATTCTGAGGGTTGAGTGATTCATCACAGATAGTGAAAGGGGGGAATTTGAAGGGGGAATGCCCTTTTAGCTAAGAAAACTAAGTGGCATTATTTTTTAACTTCTGTCCTTCAAAATGGCCTGGGCAGGAAGAGATGAGAGGTGTGAATGGACCAACCATTGTCCTTCGAATATGAGAAACAACAAGGAATGCTGCATAATCCATTCCTCTTTCATTGGCGACTGCAGGCAGAGCTTCGAAAGCACAGCTTAGCAGCATAGCGTTCATGCTTGACATAACGAGCAAGAATTCATCAGGGTACGCCCTGTGGTGAAACTTATCTTCATCCTGTGGCTGTCATGAGTGCTTTCCCATTTCTTACACGTCCCCTGGTCCACTCATGACGTTGCTTACACCCAGCCCCAGTGCCACAGCCATGACCCACATGAGCAAGCCCAAAAAGGTGGGCAGGAGGGTCTCATGTGAGTAGGACTGGGCTGAGTGTGCCTCTGCCATTCTCTCCCTCAACTGCTTGCTAATGCTCTTGCTTATCTTGGACACTTTATTCCCCAGGTACACTTTCACTGGCATTTACACTTTTGAGTCATTGATAAAAATATTGGCAAGAGGATTTTGCATGACAGAATTCACCTTCCTTCGAGATCCATGGAACTGGCTGGATTTCAGTGTTATTGTTATGGCGTAAGTAGCACTCCCTTATATTTTTTGAGACAGTAGTGTGCAATAGTTATTTTTTAAAAAATTATCTAGCTGTCCTCTTTTTTATTTTTCGACTCAATTGTACTAAAAAATGAGAAAATTCTCACTATATTAGGATGGACTTTGTTTTCCTGAGTGGTTTCAGAGCAAGAAGTCGGAGGAATCCTCTGTTTTGTTCTGTCAATTCACTAGACTGTTTTAGAGAAATTATTTACATTTGATCTGAACTCCTGGGCCCATGCTATTTGAATGGAAACAAAATTGGGAAAAAATACTCAACCCAAACTTAGGTCAAACAGCAGTAAGGGCCACTGAACTCAGTGGTGGGGTTCAGGGATCAGGACTAATATTCTTAGTAATATTTAGCAGAAGAACAACACAAAGACATGTGAAACCTATGTGGACTTAATTGGGAAGATTCCCATTTATTTTAGTAGGTCAGCCCAGCGCCAGATTCTGGTATCTGTTACTACCTTCCTGTGGTTTTGGCTGAACTGGCATCTGGCCATTGTGATAAGCATTTCAAAAAATGCAAGGCAGGTGGGGAGGAGCTTTTGGCAGTCAGCACACACTAGGTATTTTTCTCAGCTAAACCTTTCCTCAAGCAGTGTGATTCTTTTGCAACATTTGCAGACAGGACAGAGCAACCAGTGTCGCCAGCACACTGTCCTGTCCATTGGATACTGTAATTGATGCAGGGAGTTGAACTTTAGGGTTCTGAATTCTTCATGACTTGGAGAGCTTCAGTGCATGGGTTCCCAGTATTCTAGAAGGAAGGAAGCTTTTGACAGTAAGGTAGAAATGAGCAGAGAAAAAAGGATAAAAAAGAAGCAACTTGCAGCCTTGACAGTGCATGACACTGTCATGACAGTGCTCTTCCTTGTCTTCTCAGCTCGGGTGGAGGTTGGGTGTCATCCCCCAGCTCTGCAGAACTCCTCTGGGAGCATCTCAGTGACTGTCACCAAAATCAGAGTCTAAGCAGTCAATGCAGACAAGGTCTGGATATCCCTTAAATTATGGCCTGATCACCTTTAGAGGGTTGGCATTTATACAGTTGAATTAAAATATGCACAAACCTTAAGGTGGACTATTGCCCAATTTATTAAGAGATTACACTTCTTTTTTTCTTTTCTGATTCTTCTCAACTTGAATGGCCAGTGAGTTCTCTGGCCCTAGGAATTGTAAAATTTTCCCTGAGACTTATTTGACCTCAGTTTTTTGTTTCCAAGTTACATTTAAATTTTCTATCTAAATGATATTCCATCTCTTAGTTGGAAGGTCCCCATAACAGGGTTGCCTGAGAAAAACTAAGCTCAACATCAAATTATTGCAATGATTGCTCGCTTCAGAAGTGGCAGTTGATCCTGTTGCTTCTTACTTTAAGGCAGTAACATTAACAATTTTGGAATAGAAAGGAAAGATTTGAAATTCTGGAACAGAAAAGAAGGAATTTATACTTATAGCTAGATGCAAGCGTTTTCTTCAGCCCATAAGGAGCAGGGAAAGAGTTAAAAGTGACTGCAATATGATCGTCATATGTACAATGAAACCTGCTTCCCAAGTATGCAACCAGCAGATAGCACAAAGCATTGGATAATGGACTCTATTCTGATACGATTTATCCTTCATATAAATTCAATTTGCAAGCAATTTAAAGTGAGATTGATTATACAGGTAACTGTGGTGTTGTTTTTGCTTGCAGCTAGTGGTATTTCTGTATCTGGAAACAAAAACAGCATGGGATGGAGAGCCTGATAAGGGGCCATGAGATTTAGATGGGCCAAGGGTTTTGAGCTAACTGAAAATGTGATTGTTTCACTGGTGGATGTTACAGTGGAATGACCATCAGTTACTGCAGAGCTATTGCAGAATTACTTCCTACCTCCTCTTTGGGGCAGAAATTGCACGGATTGGGTCACAGGGAGTAGCTTTTAATAGCATGCTAGAGATTAAGTGACGCCACAGGTCTCCAGGGCTTTTCTCCCACCCTGTGCTAGCAGAGAGCCATGGCTTCTGACCCTCTGTGGGACCATGGATGGCTTCAGGGGAATTTATGAAACTGCCCTGTTTAGATCACTGTTTCCTAAACAAGCGAGTGCTTTCCAGAATGAGGAGGGAGAAGCTGCTCTAACTGTGTTGGAAAATGTCCTGCCAAAATTTTAAAGACAATAAGCAATTTCCTTGCTAAACAGAAAACTTGGAGTGGGAACTCCAGTTGCTTCTCACTTCCCATTACAGAGGAACTGAACTGCTGCAATTCCATCCAAGAAATGGTCAAAATAAATATTAATTGACTGTTGTGAACAAGCAGCAGTAGTATTTGTTTAATATGTTTGTACATATAGTATTATTTTGTTTGTACAAATCTTTGGTCAGAAAAATCATATTCCCATCCTGTTGCTTCTCCCCAAATTATTTTTTCCACCCTTGCATGCTGCAGAAGAGTTTGGGAGAGAAGCACTGGGTAAACCTGGTGAGGAATTACTGGACAGGTAAATGCCAGACTTCCCTGTAAGACTATGCAGAGGAGAAGCAATATTTCTCTTCCAGGCCATAACCTGGGTTAGCAGATATGAAGAGGATGCTTTGTCCTCTCCCAGAGGCTTTTGCACAAAGTCCATTTTAGCAGGCTTTGTAAAATAGTCAGGTGAGTTTTATCCTTAATATGTGAAAACAAAAGCCTCAAAAAAGTAGAATATGTAAATGTAAATATCAATACAAAAGGGTCCAAGAGCTGTTTGGTTGAGAAGATACAATGGTGATTTTGATTGTATTGCATACTGGGGAAATAATTTTGCAAAACAATGATAAACCCGAGCTCATGCTGTAACTGGCCCTCCTGGGAGCATTTTGCTTGGCTGTTCCACGGGTCTCTGTGATGACCAAAATAGACACGTCAGTGAATAGCTGGGATTGGTATTTTAATCATAAATAGATTTTAGTAGGATTGCAATTATATTCATTCAAAAGCCATCTTCCAGCAGCCAAAGGGCATGGATTTGATGTGTAAAACAAAATAAAGTTTTAAGCGTCTCTTGAAACCAACATCTGCTTTACCATGCAGTACATTGTACAATAAATGACCTAGTGGAAATATTTGCACTGATACTTTCCCATGTTGTCCTATATGTAGCTTGCAGATGCTATTATATGAAATTACTTGGGTATTTGAAGCTTTTATTTTTATTTTTAAGAGCAGCAAAACAATTCTTAATGTTTTCTATAATGTAAAGAATGTTTGTTAAAATACACGATGGAAAAATCTTTGTATTATTTGTTGCTGAACAGCAAGATAACAAAGTTCATCCGGTAGTTTTAAAGAACTGATGCCTATTAGATAAGCTTAATAGTTCAAGAAATATTTGCAATAATGTGTACTATGAAAAACCCAGGATGTATGGCATCAAAGAGCAGCCTGAAAAGTGGATGCACCTCTCATTCGGATGCGTTCGCTCCTGCTATGTATGAATGCATTCTTCATTCAGACAAGTCTCATACTCTATTGTATAATTCCAAATAACTGTGACTTAATTCTACAGGTATGTAGGAGAATTTGTGAATGTAGGCAGTGTTTCACCTCTTCGGACTTTCAGGGTATTGAGAGCTTTAAAAACTATTTCAGTAATCCCAGGTAAGAAGCCCTGATCCTTACATTTTGGCTCTCAGCTACAAGTGATTCTTTCTCTGTCTCTCTTTGTCCCCTTGACTGTTGTTTTCTGCTGGTGTTTTGTCATTGTCTGTGTGTGACTTTCCCTTGTTACAGATACATAACTGAATTTGTGGACCTGGGCAATGTCTCAGCCTTGCGAACGTTCAGAGTACTGCGGGCGCTGAAAACAATCTCAGTCATTTCAGGTGAAAACCAGGTTAAACACTCCGGCTGCAGTTAAAGCCTACATGCCATTTCCAGTAGTAAACGCAGTAAATAAGAGTGACTTAACCATAGATACTGATCAGGAAATGGAGGAATGTAGGGAATGTGACCTGTCAATAGAATATCTTTGTCTGATATATTTCCCAATACCATTTTTGTGGGCAGGAGGAATTAGAGTGCTTCCAAAAGTACAGACCTCACTAAAACGAGTGCTGCTATAAGAAATGCCGTATACAGTGGCTCGTGAATCACAGACACAAAGTGCTCATTCATGAACTGTATGAGAATGGCAATGAAACTCTTTTAAAGTCTTCAGATATTGATTTTAAAAATGGAAGGTTAATGACCTCAAGATGCGTATTTGTGTTTAAGAGCACATCGATAGAGGAATCTAAATCTGTGCTATGAGCTGAGGTTTCAAGACTGCAAGCACAGATAGCCTAATTTGTTCTGGTGTTTATCTATTTGCATGTGATAGAAACGGTGTTTAAATTTCTGACCCTGAATTGATCAGAAAAAATCCATCATTGATTTTGTCAGATTCAGCTTTTCACCAAATCACATCTTCTTACATTTTAAAGACTATGATTCCAACCCCCCAGTCCTCGCTGAAGAAAAATAACAGTGTTTTTGTACAGGCCAGGTAGTGAAAGAAGCTTTTTTTCATGGCTTGTGATCTATTTTATTTCTGTTTCTTAAAATAATAAGGTTTTTTTGTTTGTTTGTTTAGTAATTTATGCAGGTATGAGTCCACTTAGGACTAACTGTATGACAATAAATTCTTGCCAAGCATTATCTATGGACAGGTCTCATTCAGCCTCAGTGTTTAACATCTACAACCTGCATGGCAAGGTAGAGAAGGTAGCAAAAACCGTGCATGGTAGATCCTCTTGGTGATAATCCTGAACAGATGTTGGCAATTACGTGTCAAAAATATTCATAACGTTGAGAAAATTGCTCAGATTCTCACGCACAGCTCTTTAAAGTTAGAATGGTTTTGCCATCCACCATGGTATGCACACCTACATTAAAACATAAATGTAAACAAATGCCACAGCATAAACTTTTAGGGGCTTGTATTACAACTAATTACAAACACTCACAGGAGGTATAAACTAAAAATGGAAATTCTTGAATTAAGAGATTAAGGAAACATATATAAGAGTCCAGGGCTTACTCCATCATTCCAACATTTAAGTTTTGAAATCAGTGAAATCATTGAAAAATCAAGCTACTTTTCATTGAAAAGGCATGGAAGTCAAAATATAGCTTTAAAGAATAAATACATTAGGTCTTACATACTTAATTATTAGGTCTACTATTTCCTAAAATTGATTCTTGTCTTAATTCTTGTCTGTAATTTTAAAAGGAAAAAAATTAGCAGAGAGGTTTTGTAAAGTTTCTTTAACTGGATTTCCATTGTGAAAGTGTTTTTGCTTGGGAAAGCTTTAGCTGAACAGCAAGTTGAGCAGTTTTACAGATCATGTGGAATGGTAGTGGCTAATCAAAAAGAAAAGCAGAGTTTCTTAGCTTCCTTTGCTAGTGATTTGAAGGCTAACTTGGAGGGACAGACATCTCCAGGGGACACTTTTCACTTTTCATCATGTCTCGATCTTGTGCTTTTTCAGAGCAGGGCCTGTCAATTTTGCTGAGTTATATATATAGCAATTTTCTGTTGTTCTGTATTTTGTTTTACATAGAATGATAAATTGTGTGTTTTTCAGTTAAAAAAAGGAGTATAGAGATTCAAAAAAGTTTATTTTGAAATTCACCAAGCACTTCAGTCATACTGAGTGCTAAGTTGTTCCATTTGTTGGTTAAAGGAAAAGAAATAAAAAAAGATGAGTATTATTTATTAGAGTGATACATGGTAACTCACATTTCCTTTTATTTTTTCTTTCTGCCTATTTGATTAGTCTTTTGATAACTGCATTTTTAGATACTAGTAACTGAATTATTTGCTGACATAACTGCATTAAGATATGCAAATAAAATATCTGGCCCTTAAATTTTATTGTCAAGATTACCTGTGCCCTGAGAATGTTTTAATTCCAGATGCAGGGAGCTACAAATTGCTAAGGATGACTTAGCTACCTGTAAAATGCAGCTGTATTTTTTGTTCGTTTGTTTTTTAAGTTAATAGATAATTTCAGAGGAATCAGTTCATTTATTTCCATTAGGCATGCATTTAAAAAGAAACACTGGGCATGATATGAGCCTCCATGATAGATGGAGGGTCTGGAGCCCAGGACAGGGACCTGTTGGAGTGAGTCCAGAGGAGGCCATGAGGATGCTCAGAGGCTGGAGCACCTCTGCTGTGGAGCCAGGCTGAGGGAGTTGGGGTTGTTCAGCCTGGAGAGGAGAAGGCTCCAGGGAGACCTCACAGTGGCCTGGCAGGGCCTAAAGGGGGCTGCAGGAGAGCTGGGGAGGGACTCTTGGGCAGAGGTGAAGTGATAGGACAAGGGGAAATGGCTTTAAAAGATGGTAGGTTTAGGTTAGATACAAGGAGGAAATTCTTTCCTTTGAGGATGGTGAAACACTGGCACAGGTTGCCCAGAGAAGTTGTAGATGCTCCATCCCTAGAAGTGTTTAAGGTCAAGCTGGATGGGGCTTTGAACAACCTGATTTAGTGGGAGGGGTCCCTGCCCATGGCAGGGGTGTCGAGCCAGTTGGTCCTTAAGGTCCCATCCAACCCAAACCATTCTATGGCACTGTGTTTACTTGGAGATCAATCTGAGTTTTTAATGATAACATAAGCTCATGCTGGGATAAAATATTGTTCTACAATAGGCTTAACAAGGAAGAGATGATGAACACTAATATTTTCCATGAGATTTTTGAGTTCAACCTCTAGAGAGAACAGAAAAAAAGGTTATTTTTTTCTATCTTTTATATCTTAGGAAAAGAACACTGTAATGTGCTCTCCTTTGCAAATATCTAAGCCTTTCCTCAATAAAATTGATCACGCTTCTCTATCAAGTAGTTATGTTTGTACAGACGTACTTGGGCTCAGCATGCTCGGTGAAATTGCTTACTGAAAGTAACAGGCCAAGTCCTCCACGGTGTAAGGCTTCTGTCCAGCAAAGCACTTAGAGGCTGGTTTTCAAAGGCATTCCGCTTCACTTGAAATCAATGAGTTTCACTATTGACTCCAGAGGGAGTCAGTAAAACTAACAATTAGTGCTTTTAAAAATCTCACCTACCTCTAATGCCTTGCTCTAAGTGCGCAAGCAGGCACAGGGACGTTTAGGGGACGTGGACTCATAGGATTCAAAAAGATCTCCTGAACTCTTGGAGTCCATTCCTCGGCCCTAGCCTGTGTTTATGCAACTCATGATCTTCCTAAAAAGTATGTTCTAGCACCTCATTACCTTTACGTTTGCTCTAGGAGGAGGGTTTCAGATCCAGATTGAGCAACCCAAATGTTAGCGTCTAGCAGTAAAGCTGTGTGCTTCCTGCTCAGTGGAGTCCTGGGGTTACATCTCTGGGGCTTGCTGTCACACTGGCATCTCCTGTGGGTCCTGTCTCTGAATCCAGACCCACAAGCACCCTCATCCTCTCTTGGTGCATTATTGGCTCATCATTTTTAACCCTACAGCCTACATTTTTAACCCTACAGTATAAGACATCATTTTTAACCCTACAGTATAAGACATCAGGTCAGTGCCTTACACTCTGTGGCAGCCTTTAACATGCCCAAAGACCATCATGGATCCCCTCAATTTCCCCTTTCCTGCATTAAGCACACGCATTTCTTTCTGTTTTCCAGTTTCCCAAGATATCGGGGAAAACAAGCTTTATGAAGTAGCTGGGTATCTGTTTATCTAGACTCATTAAAGAAAATGTTTTTAATTTCTTCATACATCCCTTATGTTCAGGTTCTTAGAAATAGTGAACGTTCTCTGCATGGGAGCATAAAACCTTTAACTCTCAGTGATTTTATTTATTAATTAGCATCTTGCACATTGCCATGGCAACTAGATTCATTCGTTTTCATCCTAGATAGGAACCATGATCAGCTTGTAGGACAACCCACTGATGTTACTCATTTGTCTCCCGTCACCGGTGTACCCAAATCCCAGAGTACTCAACAGGAACCTTTCCTGTGACTAAAGAGGACTCTAATTATAATTTATCTGCAAGGAAATCACCAATGTTTTTGTGATAACTAAGAACTGAGGTAATTTAAAGCCCTCGGGTACACCCTTCTATGCCCCAGCATTGAGAACCTGCAAAATGCAGGCCATGGTCATCATCAGGATTTTATGAAGTACCCATATCCAGAGAAGCTCTGCTGCTCTTTCTAGAACAAGCGTGCACATCACGAACATTTCACATCAAATGACAGGATACAGGCGAAAGGTGACCTCATAGAAAATTGGGCCAAGGCACTTCGGGGCCTGATCCAGCTCCCATTTAAGTTAGTGTGAGTCTAAAGGCTATAAATAGTGCCGTGAATGTTATCCAGTACTTTACTGATAGCCAGAACAAAGCTTGGAGTGCAAGAATTAAGACTGTGTGGAGGAGACTGACTGTTGTTCACTGCTTGAATCTCACAGAAGTCCCCCTGCAGAAGGACAAATTTCATCCTTATGATGGGTAAATCACTTCACTCAAGAAGTAGATATCTCAGAGGTGAAACATTTGCACCTTCCTTGCAGACTGGCCTGACAGTCACATCTTCGTACAAGGATGGTCTACAGAAATGCTGACAACCATTCAAGTTTGCCAACGGGGTATTAAATTCTTAGCTGCTGTTCATGACTGATGACAAAATATGTTCATCATGAGTAGTGACAAAATTTGTTCATAGAGAGCGAAATCTCTCCCTACATGCAAATGATTCACGCAGACAAGGCACATGCACATCTCTTGGTGCAAGTCACACTCTCTGGTTCCGTTTTTGCCTTTTTTTCCCCACTGGTTTCCAAACTGTGCATGTAAGTGTCTGATGTTCTGTAGGTGATTGCCAACATCTGGTATGGATGTCATACTGAATTATGCTAATACTCTCACATCTCAAAGGAGGAATGGATGGTGCTGTGGGATCTTGCCATTTCTCATTGTTTGGTGTTGCTTGCATTTTCTATGGTTTCTGATTTGCATTTGAAAACTGATTATTTGATTAACCTCTGAATGTGTTAATTTCTACCAGTATTAACAGGAATGTTTGGGCCAAATCCTTCTTGCTTTCTGCAGATGTCAGGCTGCCTGTACAGCCCTCATTCCACTGATTTTGGATGCTCTGGTGTTACTCATGTCACGCAAGCAGGATTTGGCCCAGAAGTGTGGAAAGAATTCAGTGATTCAGGAGACCACTGTACCGATTATTCCATAAAGAGTAATCCACAGCGCCATACTCATTAACAGGTGTAGACGTTACTCAGCTTTGGATCAGCTCCTCAGTTTTTGCTGCATGCTGCCTGTTGGTGTTTGACTTGCAAGAATTAAGTAAATGCCTTTAATGCCCCATAAATAGAATCTTCTATTATGCTATATTGCAATGCTCTCATTGGCACTATTTCAAAGAAGGATTATTTATCTAGAAGATTTAACAGTGCTCTAAATTTGAGTACATCTACCATTGCTTTTACAAAACACAGGAATTGATTCAGACAAATGCAGAGCACCTGCAAGAGGTTCTGGGTGTCCTTATTTCCCCTTAGCCCTTCCATTTATCAGGCAGAGAAAGTTTAAATGAATGGTGATTTAAACACTTTGCTTAGCAGTGAATTGTGCCAAGCCACTCGATGGATGCTACTTAACTTTCTGGGCAAATTTTCTTTTTAAAGGGTGAGAAAATAACATAGTTAGACTGTAAGTATACAACTCCCGAAATGATTTTCCTGGAAAGTTGCAACTAAGTTCCAGAAGGCAGAGTACAAGTTATTTTTAAGTGGTCTTTAATTACAGCAATTGTATTAATAAAGCATTATTTTCTTAGATTGTTCAGAAGTCTATATGCTATTTAAAAAAAAAAAAAAAAAAGTAAAGCAGAAAGCCCTCTCATAAAGAAATTATTTGATACTTGCCAGGAACAAACTTATAAATCTAACAGCATAGAGTTACTCTTCTATTTAAAACTCCAGTAGGTAAACTGAGAAAAACATGTTTCATGAAATGACCTTGGAATTAACAGTACTGGGGCCTGAATTTGAAAACAGGTAGTCTTTTCTGGTGACTAGGATTTTGTAGGTCATACTTCCTAACGTTATCGCTGTTTACATTAGGAATCCCATTGTCCTTGCTCATGTGAGTAAGATTAATTAGTGTATGTAAGCAATACAAATGCAGTCTCCAAGCTTGTATTTGTGTCAAACAAACAAATGAATGTGCTGCAGTGATTTCACAGGGGGTACTGAAATAAAATAATTTGTGGTTTGGCTGTTTTCCCTTTCTTAAAATTCGGTTTGCATTTGGATTTCCCAAGTTTCCCTGGCTTCAGGGAAGAAACATCTGTGCATTCAAAGGGCAGCCTATGATAAGTATGACTGAGAAAAAATCAGAATATTAAATGAAGTATAAGAAAAAAAAACAACAACTATTGTATTTATAAATCACATTCCTCTTTCCCTACCCCATTACTTTTTTTAAGACAAGGCTTTACAGGACCTGAGGAAGTCCTTCAGAATAGGGCTACAACTAAAACCAATTTCACTTCAGGTATAAAGTTTACCCAAGGCTAGATTATCAGAAAAGCTATGCTTTTCATTTAGGCATCAAAATTGGTAATCAAATCTGTTAGCAAACCGAAGAAGTTCAAAGCTAAGCTTTATCTAGATACCTGAATAGAACTCACCTCATTTTCAAAATCTGTTTCTGATGAGGAATGCAGATCCCAAGACTATCCAGCTTTTGCCTCATGTTTGTACTACAAATATTTTTTGGCTTATTCTTGTGTATAAGAGGGAAATTTATAGCCTCTCCATTTTTAATGTGCCAAAAAATAGCTTTGAAGAGGTAAACAGAATATTTAATGAAGAAAGAGGGCAATTTCACTTGAGGGTTCAGTATCATTTGTTTGGAAGGCCATTTTATAGTAATTAATATAATTCACGGGTTAACCTAATGGCAGTACTGCTATACAGCACTGAAAGTTTTAGTCTGGTAGGACCTGGATGCTTTTCTAGCAGCTCATCCTCCTTTAAGGAGCTATGATTTCCCCCTTACTTTATCTACAGAATTTTAAGCAAGACCAAAAGTGCTATTTTGCCTTCCTACGCATCCTCAAGTACATTTTTTACATTATTTTAAATTATAAAGCACTATCTCAACCTTCATTGCTGTCTAACTCTTGGGATGGAATTCCAGGGAGCTGAGATTTAATGTGTACGTTCATATTCAGTGAGCAAATCAGCATGTTTCTGAGTATTTCCCAGGAGAATTCCTCCTGTTTCCTTTTTGCATTTTCTATTTTTCCATTTAACTCAATTTCTCTTACTGTTGCCATACTGGCGACACTGATTATCAGAAGCACTGATTAGTACTTATTGAGTATTACATATAAAAAGTGAAGAAGCAACAAAATTGCTACCATTGTGCAGTTGATATTAATGTCCAACTAAAGGATACAAGATTTAGAAGAACAGTCTATTTATAAAAGAGTGGGTTTTGTCATATTCATGTAATGTTCAACCAGCTCAAATATTGCTGAACACTTCAGGAACACTTCAAAAGCAAGCAACATCTTTTGGGAAAACAGTTTAATTATTTATATCTATATACTTAAATAATAATAATCTGAATCTAGTGTTATGGGGTGAAATAAATAATAAGAGCCAGTTTGCATTACCTAGGCCTTTATTATAAGATGATTTATCTACATTGGCAGTATATTATAAAATGATTAACTTTGACCAGGTATTGTTGGAGCCTTGGGTTGTTTTACTCAAATAGTTTCCACTGGGTGTATGTGATTGCCCATATTATTTGGTTTACTTCTAATCTCAAATTCCGCTTGTTTTAAGCATATGAATTGAAGGCAGAGGAATTATTCATATGAGGACAGTGAACAGAATTTGGCACTGAAAATGTAAAATAATCAGGCAATAAATAACATTTTCATAGCTCTTCATCTGTTTATTTGAGGGATAAAGTTATCAATCACCTAAGTGATTTAAAATTAATTCACATTCTCAAAAGCCAATGGGATTTAGGCTTTACAGCCTTTACTGCAGCTCCATGAAAATAGAAAAGACTTCCTGTATTTTCTTTTATCCATTACTAGTTTTTGTTTTTGTTTCTCACTGTTCCTTCATCCAGTATTTCCTTCTATTTTTAAATGAGTGTTTTTGTAACATTAACACCAAGACTTTTGTCGAGATAAAAGTAGGCCAAACTAAATGTTCATAGTGATCACTTGTCTCCTGTTTCTGCCGTCAAATTACAAACATGTAGTAGAAACCCTTCCAGTTTTCCTTTCCATTCAGATTTTCATCATAAAAAAGTTGCTATCTGTACATGTGTTTCAGCCTCTCAACCTATAAAATCTTGGCTTTTATCTCCCTAGGACTGAAGACCATTGTAGGTGCACTTATCCAGTCTGTTAAGAAACTTGCTGATGTGATGATCCTGACCGTTTTCTGCTTGAGTGTCTTTGCCCTCATAGGCCTCCAGCTCTTTATGGGCAACTTGCGACACAAGTGTGTCAGGGACTACACCATGTTTAACTCCACCAATGGCACGTTTTACTTGGATGGTAGGACGTGGAACAGCTCAGAGGAATTTCTTAACGATCCAGGTAAATACTTTTCTTTACTCTGTTATCTGTTTTATTTATTTATTATCATATTTATCAAAATTCATATGTGAATTCATACTGCAAATGCAGTGTCATGTGTCTACTGCCTCTTCACAAAGTTGATGTGGTTTGGAAAGATCTAGGTAGAATTTTCTGTTGTACATTCGCAATTCACGCTGAAAGTTTTTTAGTGCTTTCCTGTTGCAGACTAAGTGCCTGGTCACATCACTGGTGATTTTCACAGTTTTAGGGTGTCTCATGACTTTTTTCTTAAAGCTTCCTTTCCTGAAATCAGGTGATCAAGTGGAAATTTCAGCTGTGTGTGGGGGGGTCTATTTTTCATGCTGTTCCTTTAAGACAATTTATAGCACTAACATTTTCTGCAAAACTTGAAAATTCGAACTAAAAGTCTTAAAAATCAAAAAGCAACACAGAGCAATTCAGTATTTATTACACTGAAAAACCCCAGGAGTATTATTTTAAGGAAATCTCATGCTATTAGGGCCTGAACTCATTATATGGTTTGGGCCATCCTGCAGTATCTGGTGCTCTGATGTTTATTATCAAAAGGCCTGTTTTCTAGGCCAAAGCAATTTTTAATACTCTACAGTCTGCCAGACTTCAAATTACAATGAAATAGGTTCACTGAACTCATTTATTAACATTTAAAAAAGGCATTTCATGTAAATAAACTTCAGAATGTAAACAAGGAGCCCAGCTATTAGCTGGGTCTGCACCATAAACCTCAGAGACACCAGAGGGTCCCCAGTGACTGCAATGGACATTGGCTTGCATCTGAAAAAAATCAGTGATGCTTTTGAGAGAAGGAAGCAAACAGACAAATATGCCTTGCAAGGAGCTTGTAATCAGTGACCTTTGGTATTTGATTTATTTTGAGAAGACTGAAACGCATAGTCAACTTGCTAACTAGAAATGTGGTTGGCGGGAAGTAGCACTGTCATGGGGTCCCTCTGCTCTGACTGTACGGCCCTACAGTCATCATTCCTGACCCCTAAGCCAGGTTCAGGGCAGTTGTTTGGCTTGATCCAGGGCTCTGTTGAAGTGGCACAAAGTTGTCTCCAACCCAATTCTGCGTCTCAGAATTGTATGGCTCTTCAACTACATTATGTGGTTCAGGGACTGAGCCACGGGCAGTCCTGTCATTCCACATGGGCGACTTCTGGCCTTTCTGCTTGGTTCCTTTCCCTGCATTCTAAGCAGCCTTGGAAGGAGTAGTGTTAGTAAGCTTTAATTCAAAGAATAAGAAGCTCAGTATTGGTATTGTTAATGCATAATGTGCTTAATAAAACATTAAGGAAGGGCATACGCAAAGCTCTGGCTAAATGAGGGCCATCTTCAGGGCTGACCTTGATTGTCAGGTTATTTGCCTCAATGACCCTTCCACCAGCTGAAAGGGGAAAGAGAATTTTAAAACCCTATAATAAAGGTGAAGGGATGACATTGGAGCTGTGAAGATACTGTGGTTCTTTGGGAATGGAAGTAGGGTAAATGCACCACTGGTGGTCTCTATAAAAAAAAATATAGTTACTGTCAAGGCCAGCTGCAGCATTGCTTTAAATGGAAGGAATTGCACAGCTGCTGCAGCATGCCATGGGCAAGTTTATTTGTGTGGGTCTGATATGGGGAAGGGGAGAGACACTCATGTAAATCCATTTGGTAAATCCAGCAATGGGTAATATGGTCAGGAAACTATACTTATTATCGCTAAAGTAGATTGACCTATTACAAGGTTAATCAACTTGGTGAGATAAAGGATTAAAGTGAAATAAAGTTTGACCATGCAGTATTAATAGTAAGCAATAAAAATATAAAGGACTGTTTTAATGTTTTCATAATATTGGAAAATAAAGACAGTGAACTATGGCAAACAACTGTCACTGAAGATGGATGGACAAGACATATTTAAATAGTTGAAATGTTAAGTCACTGCCAAGGGCCACTGAAGAACTGGAAGAAAAGTAGATGTATAGGAAGAACGTACTAACTTCAGAATAAAAATTCCTCGAGAAGCTGGAGAAGGTGGCTCAGCAATAAGACTAAGCAGAACAATATTAAGTAGGATTTTCATTTAATGTTGATAATTATGCCAAAGCAATTCAAAAATTGAAGGACTGGCTCATTTTGTAACTAGAAGGAATATTGCTTTATATTCCATTTTGCGTAAGTATTATGGTGAAATGAAGTGACTATTTAACAGAGTAGTACTGACCACAATTTAATAACAGTCCGAATTTCAAGTACTTTATGGAATTAAGCAATACATATGGTTAAATTAGAGTGTAGGCAGACCAAATTAAATAAAAAGAAGAATACATTAAGAAACAGAGTAGTGTCAGTGTTTATTTTGGGGAAGAATTAGAGAAGAAAATTGGCCAACATGTTGAGATAGTAAAGTTCATTCAAAGGGAGCAAAAACAATTACAAAAGCTCACTGGAGACTTTAAAATGAATGCAGCTGAGTCACTTAGATTGAATCAGGAATAGTAATCTAGAAACACAGAAAGCAGAAGAAAGCAGAATCCTGAAGAGATTCATGATAATATGTAAAACAAACAAATAAAAAACGCAGTATGTAAACAAATGCAGCAGTGAAAAACACTCATAAATGGAAAAATGAATTGTTAATTCATTCATCAGGACACCAAAATAATGAATCAAAAGGGATGGTATGAGAGCTCTGCTCTTGGAGAGCAAAAGTTTGCACTGGATTCTTTGAGAGTTTTTAATGTTTCAGAGGACAATAGGAAACCTCTGAAATAGCATCAGCCTCTTCTTGTGTCTTATGAACCTTTTTTGCATGAATGGAAAAACAAAGTGAGTAGATCCCTTTGAAAGGGATCTTGGTGCAGAAGACATTTTGAAGGGGATCGCTTGGTGCAGAAGACATTTTGGTTTTGTGGAAGGCCTGGAATAGATTTAGCTCTGCCCTTTTTATTCCAAACAGATTTTGTATGTGGACTGAATTGTATCCTCTACCCTTAGCTGCTCTCAACCCCCAGGCCGGGAATATTCAGTCATCTGTCTTTGCAACACTTTTTTTTTTTTTTTTTTTTTTTTAATAAACGGGGAAATAATTTATAAAAATAACTTTGTATGGATCATCATTGGCTTAACCACAATTACGTGGTAATGCCTAATTTTTGTTTGATCCTTGTGTGATATATCCACTTTTCCCCATGATACAGGGACTCCAGCCCTGAGCTATATACTCAAGACTGTGTTCTATCCTGCTATGTGGCTGTGGTCACCATGACCATCTTGGCTGATGGTACAGGTGCTGCTCTGCTGCTCTACACTTCTGGTACCCCTGTTTCTGCCTCCACCACCAGTAAAGACAGCAAACGAGCACCAGTAGTGGTGGTGGCAGAAACTGTGTTGACAGAAGAAAAATGTGGTTTTATTATTTTATTTTTTTTCCTAAATTTGAACCAAAAATTAAATAAATAAATTGGTGTGTTTTTGTGCTTAATAGAGCCATAACAAGTCAGTCTCCTCCACCTCCCCTTTTGGCCCTTTTTCTGTTACTTAACCTTTCTTGGATGAGCTTGTTGATCCTACACTGCTTGTTTTCTCCATCCTTGGCTGCAACCCAGGGATGGCTGAGCCCTGCTCTTCTTTCATGTGCGAGGTTGTTAACATCACTGAGAGTGCTGGGCTCTTTCCTGTTACTGTGCATCTGCCATGAAAGGATCTTATAAACTAAATCCCATAAGGATTAAGGATTTTCTGCCTTTCCATCCAACACTTTGCTTGTTAATTCCATCATTTCAATGGCTACTGCAACTGAAGGAGAAGCCAGGCAACTTAGGAAAGCAAGTGACAGAGCCCTTATGCATTGGGATTATCTGGGAAAGTTCACAGGGAGTTTTCTTTCACCAATTCTAAGGTTCAGTGTTCACCAATTACAAGTTGTAGGATACAACTGACTATTTCTGGTCTGACTATCAAGAAGGAAACTTTCTTGGTCATTGTCATTATAAGCTTAATTCTATGAGGGAAACTTCACCTAAATTACTGCAGGTGCAGATGGTTTCTCAGCTTAGCTACTTGGCACAGTGGTCATAGTAAGGTGAGATAACTGCTTAGTCTCTCCTTTCCTCACAGTGAAAATGCAGGTTCAAAATCTGCTTTTCAATAGGTATGTCTATTTCATGATAAACAGGAGGATTTTCCCATTCTTTCTACTAACTAAAATGACTCTATGTCTTCACAATTTAAGCACCAACCTCTCAGAAGAAGACTTGTTCTGACCTTTCTTATCAGAGAAGTTATTCTAGTCTGGTTTTGCCTACAGAGTGATGCTAATTCTTCCAAAGCTAGAAAGAAAAAGGAAGAATAAGACTAAAGTAATTCATCAAATTCATCAGGACTCCTGGCCTCCTCCGTAGGACTGTTTTTTTTTTTGTTGTTGTTGTTGGTTTTTTGTGTGTGTTTTTTTTTCTTTTCTTTTTTTTTTTTTTTTTTGTTTGTTTGTTTTGTTTTGTTTTGTATGAGAGCAGTATGGGATAAGGGACAGTTGAGCACAGACAGAATTAGGCTAAAAAATCTTGATGTCAAGTGACAAAGATAAATTCTGCTCAAAATTAAAATGGAGACAGCTAGAGTATCTAGGAGAACACCGGCTACTAGTATGTAATTTTATTTTTCATATTTGCGTTTCAAGATTTGGTAAGGGACAGCAATCAATAAGCCCAAATAGGATTATTTGTAGACATTAATAATAATAAACATGAGAATCTGAAGTTATAGATGCAACAGTGGTCATGTATAAAAATTACATAGATAAAAATGTACAAAATAGAGATAGTTTACATCCACGGCAATATGAAAATATGTGATCAGCGTATCAATACCAAAATTATTGTGCTGTCAGTTATCTGTAGGAGAGGTAACGGTTTAGAAATAGCAGGTGACTGAAAACCTGCCATATTAATTCCAATGCTTGTAAAGATTTCTAGGAAAGTAGCTGCAAATAGCATGCTCGAAAGCCTTAGGTTGTGGTATTAAAATTAAACATGTATTTTATGAAGTGAAGCTTTATGAATCCATGACTGCATTGAAAGTTATATGAAGTCAGATGTGTCACTGGCTTAGGCATAGTAAAAGATGTACCAATAGACTGAATGTAGTTGATTCACATTGCTGATGAGCGTAGGATCTTTAATGTAATTTATGTATTCCATTAGTAAAATGGATTATTGACTAATCAGTGAGTAGTAACTTGAAGTCTGAGTTTAAATCGGGTGTTCTTTTGTAGAGTAGGGCTCAGTTTGAGTACTGAATACAAGAAAAAACACTTAAGAAATAAAACCTTAAAATGTAGCAAAAAAGGTTATTAAATCACTCTTGAGGTGCTGGTCACAAAATTCAGTGTGTTCTTTTACTTTAAACTAAGTACCCCAATTAAGAGGCTTTGAAAGGATCTTGTTTTCAAAATGTGCCATATATGTTTTCTCTCAAAATCAGTATCTTGTTAGGTAAAATAAAATTAATAAAAAAACACTTATTTCTTTTAGGTAATTGTCCAAGATATTGGAATAATAATAATAATAATAATAATAATAATAATAATAATAATAATAATAATATATTTTTAAAAGTTTGATAAAATGTATTAACCTTCTGGTGGGAGGAGTCAACTGCCATTTTTATAGTTTAAAAACCAACTTTTTAAGGCTGCTGTTTTTTTCTTCCAGACCACTTTCTCACATTCATTTCACGGCAGTGTTTTTTCTCTTCTTTTGAAGTCAAAGTGTGTAGTTAATGAAAGTTTAAGGGAAAAAAAAAAAAAAAGTAATAATAATAATCCAGATAAAGTTTAATACAATATCTGTAATGTCACCTCTAGTTACACCTAGATAAGTCATGGTTGCTTTGGGTTCTGTATTTAGAACGACATATAAATATATTAAGTTTAGGTCTTTGTCTTTGCATCTCCCAATTGCATCCAACTAAGTAATCTGAGTGAGGTGCACTGTTAATGCACTATTAAATAAATGGGCATGGATATTTAGGAGTATACATTTGAATTTAAAAAATATATAGATATGTGTATATAGATGCATGTCTACATACATGTTTTGTCCAACTTCTGTGTTTAGTTATTAGCTCTGCCTGATGAGTTGCTTCATTTTTGCTTTCAGAATGTCTGAAATGGAGCTGAATGAAAAGATATTCTGAAACTGTGTGAAGAGTACAGAAAATAATGATGTCCAAGCCAGATAATAGATGTAGCAAGTTTGGGGAGAGCTGAAGTGTTTGAGGTGTTATCTGAGGTGGTAATAGAAGACAGTGAGTGTTGGATGAGTAATTATGGAGGTGGGAGAAAAGAGGGAAGCAATAAATCAGGTTGAGACTGGAAGAGGTGTTTTATTATGTATGATTGTGTGTGAACCAATGATTAAGACAAAGAACCTCTCTGGGCTTTCAGGCTGTGCTTGTCAGTGTGGAAGCTACTTGCATTACTCTGCCGTTAACTGTAAATATTGTGGCTTTGTTCAGGTGCTTCGGATCTTTTGATAAATAGCTTCTTAAATGCTCAAACATTAATGCAGTGATATGTTATTAACATGGGTATTGTACCTGTGCACTTTAATGTTTTAAGCTACATTGAAAAAGAAAGGCCCAGTGGAAGAAATATAGGATCAGAGAAATATAGGAGTTGGTACTGTTGTACCCAATACAGCCTCTTCCTGACAATTCAGTAGCATTATTTTTTGATCTTGTGGTGAAAGAGCAAGTTCTTGGTCTCAAAACAATTTTTAAACATAAGGATTTGCCCCTCAAATACATTTCTTTTGCTCTCATCACTGCATTATTACCTCTCACAGACAGATCTGCTAGGGGAAAGATCTGCCACAGAAGATTAAACCTAAATATTTTGAGAGTTTTCCTGCACCTTCAGATTGTTCATAAACTACCAAAGTGATATACACTTGACTCACAGAGCACTGTTCAAATGGACCTCATCTGTGTCCTGCCCTACGGAGCCTCTCCGTGGACTTCTGCTTGCTGCAGGTTCAGCAGTAACGAGCCTTGCAAGGGCAAGAGGTAGCTCTTGCATTTAACTCTGAGCAGTAAGTCCAGGTACAGCATGAACTCACCACCAGAGAACAGCTTGCAGTACTGCTTTCCCTTATCACACTGGTTTTAAGCATTAGGAAATATTTTCTCCTGTACATCAACACTGAATTCAGCCAAGTGAGGTAGAAAATAAATAAGGGAATTGCCAGGCTCAATCTGACTTTGGTTTACCTGGTGCAGCACCAGTCTGTGGCACAGAGCAGCCCCACATGTTCCAGAAGAAATTAGTACAGCCCTGAGTATAGACATTTTTCTAATTTTGTATTAACTATTATAATTCTGGATATCCTTATCTATGTAAGCAACCAACCTGTCTTTGAATGTTTTGGCTACAGGGACAGCTTGTGGCAGCTGAAATGACAAGTGCAGTGAAAAAAAAATATATTTCCTTTATCTTTGTTTTTGATTCTTCCCCCATTTTCTTAGGGAAAAATAAAATAAAAAAATAAAATAAAATTATCACATTCTGTGTCCAGGAGCACACAAAGATCCCTATTCTCATTTTGTAGAATGTGTGCTATTTTTGACTCTAATTGTCACCCCCTTTCTAAGATAAAAGATCTCAATTTTTTCAATAGCTCATCTTATTAAAGTTTTTCTAGTCATTCTTGTTACTTTCACCCACTTCTCAATACCCTACAGTTCAGCAGTTGCCCTACTGAGAGCAATGCTGTGCTCTGACTTCTGGATGACATAAGCCACCGGTTAATAAATTGGCATATTTTTTTCCTGTATGGCACTGTATCCTTTTCCTCCTGCATATTAGTACCACAATTTTCTTTGATCCTAGCTTCAAATTATGTAAAAATGTTGGGTAAGGGTTTCAAAAAAAAAAATAAAAATAAAAAAATCCGTTTCTCTTACCTGAGCTGACACAGGGAATTAAGGAATTTAAAACTTGGCAATGTTATGAATGGGTGAGATGTTCTTTGCTTTACATCACATTCTGACAACACAATATCTGACTTTGCCTTTTTCTACTCATTTTCCTACCAGGACAGACCTCTTTAGCGTTCCTCATTCAGTCCTGGCTTGGACTTGAGTTACCTGAAAGTACTGTGCTGTCAGTAGATTTCCTCAGCTCTGCTCAACCTCTCTTTTCACT
This sequence comes from Aythya ferina, assembly GCF_964211825.1. Taxonomy (NCBI): domain Eukaryota; kingdom Metazoa; phylum Chordata; class Aves; order Anseriformes; family Anatidae; genus Aythya; species Aythya ferina. The sequence continues at coordinate 6,191,932 of NC_140297.1, forward strand.
GTACTTACAAATGTATTAAACCAGTGCAGACACAGGTCTGCCTATTAGCCTTCAGAGATTCTGCACCTTGGCATTTCATCTCTAACCTTTGTTTCCCATCTCTTAGTTCTTGAGCCAATTCATGTTTTCTTTATCACAATACAAGCAGGAGTTTTGTTTTGTTTTGTTTTTGCATCTGTCTGTATCACAAATGCATTCAGCCCTTGTAGCAGCTTTTGATTTGAATTCCTTTGTGCGAAATATATATATATGTATATATAAAAAACAACAAAACAACCGTCTACAAAACTTCCAGACACCACACTTCAGCGTTTTGCTGCCTGTTCATGTGAAGCGCTTGTTTAAACAAGTGGCATTAAATATGCTTTTAGTTGTGTACTGTGCAGCCTACAGCTCCAAGCGGGGGGCTGCGTGGCTGACCAAACACAGAGGCATGGAAGGGGTGGTCTGAAGATCATTAAAAGACTGCACACATATTTATTGCTGGTCATTTTCTCCTGTCTCACCTTGCTCAAAATGCTCATGGGCTTGGCATGGTCCCCAAGCAAATTTGACAGCGTTGGTGGAATGCGTAAATTCTCTGCTTTCTTCTGGCCTGCAGCTCCAAATGCTCCTGATTTGCTTTTCCTTCCCTTGGACCGTGCACCGCTGTGGATCTTTGAGGTTTTCAGAGCCTCTTAGTAGTGCACAGGAGCCATTTAGCAGAGGGCTTGATTGATATCTTTAGTGGCTTTTTCTCAAAGAGAGTAAAAGCTTCTCTATCAAAATTGGATGAATTATTTTTTTACCTTATGGAGACGGTGGAGCCCTGGCTGGTAAATTGCTTTTTTGGCTTGTGTCAAGCACTGGAGGGAAGCACTGATGACAGGAGCTTACCAGTGACTCTCGAGCTTAAGGAGACCACTTTCCTCCCAGCACCTTGTTTTATGGTTTTCCACGACCTCATCCCAGCTCCTCCATATCTCCTGCAGGATGGCTCATACCCAGAAAAGCCCCTGGAGTCAGAGCTGTTCCAGGGCTCTAGATACCCTAAAGCCATATATAAACCAGTGCTGTATATAAGACCCTCAAAAAAAGTTGGCTGCTTGGACTCTGCCCCCTCTAACATCTTCACAATTAGCTCCTCCTTTTCCTTTTTTAACTGAAATTTTGAAAACATTCTTAAAGATGGTGATGGGGTGAAATGGCAGGAGAGAGCCGGACCAGAAGCAGGTGCAAAAGGCAAGAGGATGGGAAGGGTGGGAAGCAAGAAAGGAGAGGAGAGCACCTGAGAGCTTGCAAAGCCTAACAGAAGGACCAACAGCAGCAGATGCCAGGGGAGAGAGGAAGACAATCAGATCCCCTGTCATGGGGTGAGCAACAGGAGAGTACCTCATTATTATAATTATTTGCAACCCCTTTTAGCAGGGAAGAACTGTCTGGCAGTGCCATTTATTCCCAAGCATTCTTCCCTAATAATACCCTTAATACGGCTTGTTCCATCGCTTTTGTGAGAGGCATGTTTTTCATCTTCAAACTCAATTTCATTTATTAGAGACTTCACCATGTGTGACACAGTGTGCACACAGCAAGTGCAGCAAGGATTCATTTTAATTATTATGTATTACCAGGAGGTACAGTGTGTTTGTGCCGGTGGGCGAAAGGGCGAGGAGGGGGTGTTATCTATTTTGTTTCTGTGTCACGTATCACAACTGTAAGGTGATGGGGCTTTCTGAATTGCATTTTAAATTTGGATCTGGACATTTGTTGGCTGTCAGTGCTCCATGCCAGCCGTAGCGAAGGGAGAAAGTCTCCAACCAGCGTGTACCCGTGTGGCTGCAATAAATAGTCCAAGATAACAGACACCTCTCTCAAGTTTTTGTTAGAAAGTCAGCCAGAGGACTCTACTCTGGGCAGTGACTAATGATATTTGAATGCTGCTCTTTACACAAGTGCGATAACATATATATTTTTTTCAAACCCCTATGACTTTGCGGTAAAAGAAATCAAAATATCATTTTAGCTGGATCTTCAGATAAGGAACAGAAGGTGGGCTTGGGAAGCATGTTTTCTAAGCTGACTCTAACCTTATTAATTTTTTTCCAACTGGAAACTTTTCCCATCCTTCTACACAGAATTGCAGAGGGCTTTCTACACTGCAACTTTCTGCTAAGTGGTGTGACATAGGTATGGAAGGTATAAGATGGAGTATAATTTTAATTAGAATTAATTGTCTTGTTGAGGAATTTTATGGGAAGTTTGGCTTTTTTTTTTTTTCTTTTTCTTTTGTTTGCCTGACAGGTGGAGCCATTGTGAATTATTTGCTGTATTAGAACTGCCTGGTGTGGAAGAGAGCAATGTGGAAACCTGAAAGATTGGTAAATTGGAGAAAGCGTAGAATAAAACAGCAGAAAAGATGAGCAGTTAGAAGAATTTATTTTAGAAGGAAGGCAATGCAAAAATCTAGAGGATTTTTTGTATTTGCTCACTGTCTGCATATAGCTGTAATCTAAAACTAGGGTCATCACCTTTGCTGGTGGTGGAGAAGGGCGCAAATTACCCCACTCTATAGTCATGATGCTCTGTTCTGTGGGCTCAGTGTCAGATCTAAAGACAACCATCTACCAAATAATAATGTAACATATAGCAGCTGTGTAATATTTGTTATCAACCCTTTCCTCAAAACAGTTAGGGGAATAGACTAGAGGAACTTCTTGGTACAACATTTATGTTAATGCTTGATAAAGCCTATGCCAAGAGATGCTATCCATAGTAGATGGAGGTAAACCTCTACTCTCCCTAACTGTTTTTAGTACCAGTTGCAATGAGGTTATGGCAGCATGAGCTTCATCACCCCAGTACACAGCAATTAATGTTGCTTGAGCCACCTTGGCTGAAGCAGTTGCCAGTTTCACGTTTTCCTTTGTAGGCAGACAAAACTCTGTAAGAAGGTAATAAGTTGCTTGTGAGCACTCACTTTTACAGGCTTGATTTGTTGAACTCAGCACCTCTAAAATACAAGCCAAGGAAGACAACACCAACACAGGGGTTCATAGTGCACCTATATATTGGCAGCAGAACCAATGTAGTAATACTATGTTAGGAGCAATGGGAATTACGGGGTCTTAGTATGTTTTTATAAGACTCAGAGTTGATACAAATGTGCATATGTTTTGGAGAAGATAGCATCTGGTTGTTGGAAAACATGTTTCTATTGAATTTTTGACTGCTAAGTGCTGACAGGAAATGTTCTGTATTATTTAAAAATAGATGTTTATCTGGCACCAATGGAGTAAATAATGTGCGGCCAAGAAGAAACAGATACTAAGCGAGTGTTATTCTGATAATTTATTTTATTATTTTAATATAACCAAGTAGTGCTGGAAATTCCTGTAAGAAACTTCCTAAAAATTATAATACTGACTATAACTCTAAAATCAATATTTTAGTATAGCTGGAAGGAAAAAAAAAAAAAAAACAACACAGTTTTCCTTTGGAGAAAATGACATGTTGGATATACTTTATTTACACACAAGCAAGTGTGAAAATGTTATTGTTTTGGCTTGATTTTACTTCAAACTGAAAAAAAATATATATAAAATATATGTATCTATACTATGGAGGTTGTCAGTTTTATTTTCCTATTGTGTTCCCCATTGACATGCAGAAACTTTTTATGATAAAGCTAACAAAACAAAACAAAGATTAGTTTGAATCTTCCAAGACAATGAAAAAGTCATGTTTTCATAAGGCATTTATCAGTTCAAGCAGTCTGCCTTTCAGAGATAAACGTCCACTGCAAATGAAAAAGGAGTTTTTTGGTTTTTTGTTCACGTTAAAGTTAAGTGATAGAAAGCTGCGGCCACGGGCTAATATGATACCAAGGTGGTTTGTTCTTAAGAGCAAGAGAGATGACTGCTTGCTTCTTAAAGACCTCTGATTGCATGGCATGTTTGATCGAAATCCAAACCAACTTGCTTTGAATGACAAATTGATTGTTGTGTGCGTGTTTGATAATAGAGCAATTTGTCCCCTCAGGCATAATACCGTAATCCCCCCTTCATTTATCAGTAGGGAATCAGTAATTCAGCTTTTCTTCAGGAAGTTTGGCACAGTAGTGGTGATGCTCCATTGCACAGTTGCAGATCCCGTGGTGAAGATACCAATCCTAGCCGCATCTACACACTGATTCCTCAGCATGCATTTCATATCGCTCTTCAGCACCAACTGTATTGCTTGTTTTAGAAATGTAAATGTTTAAGTCACAACATAATTTTGTGTCTTCTTGAGGTTTTAAATGTCTTGTTTGCACACACACTTTTGCTTTGATCCTCACTTCCATGCTCTGACTCTGTTCTCATCTTCTGGTCCAGCTGAGCAGGAGGTGTTGCTTTGGTCTTCAGGGCTTCAGTCATACCTTGAAGAAATTGGTCAATGTACAGTGACAGATCTGTGGTCCTCCTGGTCCTAGCATTTGTGGTATGAAACGTTGCAATTCGTAGGGAGCTGTGCATGTTTGCTAAGTTCAAGGTATCCTGTGTAGCCATACCACTTATCAGCAAGGTGCAGAACCTCTGTGGTTGTTTGTCTGTCTCTTATTTCATGGAAGTGCTCTGTTTCCTCCATATCACAGAGGGTTTGTGTCACTAACTGTATATATCCCAAATAAGATACCATCTATCCTGAGAACAGTAGAAGTGTTTCACCAGCAAAAGTGCAGGGTGAAAAGAGATATAAACGTCTGCATCCCTCCTGCTTTTCTGGTGATTTTTCACAGCTCCTTAACCATATTGATCACTGAGGTGTTGCTATCAGTCAAGATATTTCTGTCAAAAGCCCAAATGTACGGCAAAGCCGAAAAGCATACAGTCTGAGCAGGATATATGCGCTGATAACTTGTGAACACCATCACGTGCCCTCATAACCACAAAGCTCATGGACAGTAATTCCTTCTTGGCATGCAGCAGGGCAGGGCTTTTCCCCTGCTCGCAGCTTACTGAGAAAGCCACAGCACATCTGTTCAGTGGCTTGAGCCATTGAGCATTCTTTGCATAGCCTGACTCAATAAGCTGTCACTCTTGATTTTTAAAGCATTTCACAACAGGGGGTTAGGTTAACCTATAATGAAGAACCTCTTCAGAGCATCATCTGCAGAGGCCCCTTTGCTCGCAAACAGATGTTGTGTAAGGCTGCCACCATCATGTCTTGTGTCAACAGGGAATCCATCCTCGCTGCTGCAACAAAACACACCAGTGTACCCACCCTCCCTGTCAGCTGCTGGCCTCTGTTTTGCATTTATGATGATTCTAGATCAATGCTTTTATCCTTTCTTCTATGCTGCCATTCAGATTATAGAGATTCTCCTTAGAACATCTCTTTTTTTCAGGCTCTCTCTTGAAAACTGATTTTGCTTATCCTTTTGAGATGTTGGCCTCCTGTTACGTTTCTCTGAATTTTAGACCATTTGTTGGCTGGGGATAGGAGAGGGAGTGTGTACAGAAAGGCTCTTATTAGCCTGGGGATGCTAATTTCCTTAAGTCTCATTGATAGTCAACAAGGGAATGATGCAGAGCACTTAAATTTAGCGTGCTCCTCTGAGTCTCCCTAGAGAAGTGTCTGTCTCTCTCCATTGGCATTACAGATGACTGCATTGATAAATATTTGTCTTTATGAATACTTTCATGTTTGTCTGATCTTTAACGGTGCACATTTTTCCATTTCTTTTGATTTATAGTGTGTATTTTCTATCCTGACCAGAATTCACCAGGCTGGGGGAATAACACTGTGTTGGTGTTATTACATTTTGACTCGTATCAAAGTTGCATTTTTAACCTATGAGTCACGATTTGTTATCACAAACTTTAGTTAATATGTATATCATCAACACAGAGTCCTAATGGGCAAACTCATGGATTAGTTTCAGTAGGCATTGCTATACTGAATCCATTAACATTGTTTGTATTTACAGCAGCCACATGGCTAGATGATGTTTCCTTCAAACTTTGCTCACAGCCTTACTGCCACCCTATTGCACTGGTCAGGTTTGGATTATAAGCACCAAATGTTTAAAGAGCTTTGAAAAATATCTTTGTTTTTACAATTCATAAATTAAAATTATCAAAACAAAGCAAAATATGCCGTTCTTTCTCAATTACTGTGCCAGTTGAATATGTTAGTTGGTGAATAATATTTGTGAATGTTATCACTCCCAGAATGTACTTGTTAAAAAGCTGTTTCTCTAATTCTGTTGCAGTTAACTACTTCATAAAAAATGGTACAGAAGATGTATTACTTTGTGGCAATAGCACTGATGCTGGGTAAGTAATTTAAATGGCTTCCCTTCTGTTTGTGTTCTTGTTGTTGTTACATTTCCTTCAGTTTTTTCCACTTTTCACCTTTATGAAGTAGATATTTCAAATTCCTTGTTTCAGTAGTAATAGGAGAGAGTAATGCTTAGAGACTGCAAATATTTCATTTTCTTACAATGCAGACAGCAAGGAAATCACAAATAATTCCTGTGTTATAATAGTTTACTGGTCTGCACAAAGGACTTCGTTCATAGCCCTACCACCCATAGAAGCTACTGATTCCTTCTGCATCCAGTCCTCAGGGTCTAAGTGCATTGTCTGGGTGTATGATTTTATTTGATAGGTTCTTGTGATCTTAATGGAAATGGAAGAGTTAGTCTGGGATGATGAGAGATGGATCTTGTGTGGGCAGAGGAGATTAAAAAGTATGCAGAGACTGTAGGGTGTTTGAAGTTGTATGACAAAGAAGAATAGAGACCTTAGTGTGGTGGGATGGATTAGGTTTTGATCTAAATATGAGGGAATAGTTGAACCAAGGAGGTGGATGACCTAGGTCAAGTGAGGAGAGGATGTACTTTTGGAGGAGAAGGATGTTCTGAGCTGGTAGAACTAATTGTGGAAGACTTAAAAAAAAAAAAAAAAAAAAAAAAGGAGGGGGTGTTAAATTAGGAAGAGCTTATTGTGAAAAGAGAAGGAAGATATAATCTAATCTTGCTTGTGTACAGGACAGTGAGAAAAGCCATGGGGTCCTGGAAAGAGATGCTTTACTTTCTGCTGCCACTATCTGTATCTGCATTTGCATAAAACAAAGGGAAAGCTGAAGTGTCAGCCTTCCCTCTGCGTGTCTTGTGTCTGATCCGTATTGCCAGTCTAATTTAGACTGTAAACTCCTTGGGCACAGGGCCATGTTTTCCTCTTTGTTTGTTCCAAGGAAGGTACAATGTCAGCATTCATTAATTAAATGCTTTGTTGATTGTAATACATTGCATTTATCCAAGCTCAGGCTGGACTCCAAGACTATTGGGATATTTCCTGGGGATCCCAGGATTTGGCAGTCTATCTACACTGGTGTGCTTCAGCCTTTTATAAGCAATAGACAATAATATTGAGCAAGAAATGTTCTGCACGATAGCAATATTGTGTCTTTGCTATACCTTGCACAGAGTTCCTGTCTGTCATCCACTACTGTTATTTAAACACATGGAGATAATTAGGCATGATCCTAAGGCCTCAAGGGACCTGCAAAGTTTTGTATTCCCACCTGTTAGGACAAAGACCATCATTCACAGTCCAACATACCCAACCAAGCAGGACTCCTTTTCCTTAATCCTTCAATAATCAAAGCCAAGAGTAAGTAGGTTCAATAGTAAAAGAGCTGATCTGAATAGGCAAGACATTTTGGGATAGTTTGCGCCACAGAATCAGGGAAGGGAGTGAAAAATGAGTGGATGCATAATATCGTGGTCCTCCTCTCTATCAGCAATGAAATTAATGACAAGGGCCTAAGTCGGGAACCTGGCAAGAGAGAGAATAGGAGAAAACAGTTGGCAAGACTGTGTCTGAATGTTCATAGCATTTTTGGAGTTTGTTTCTGCCCTTACTCTGAAATAGCTTGAATTTATTAGCCTCCGGGGTATGCTGAGGACCCAGAGGAAATGCAGGGAAGGGTGGTGTCATGTGTGCGCTCCTGGAGGGATTTGTTGTTACAGTGAGGGATATCTGTGCTGTGGCTGGGATATTAAATCTCAAGGTAATTGACAAAACCATTTTAGTGCATTTTAAAAGCATGTTAATGACACTCTGAGGTTTGGCTGGTTGCTGTTATTATAGAAGAATAAAAAAAAAAATCTAAATAAATCTACTATGGCAATTATTAGGTGATGAGACTCAGATGGTCTGATGTAAGAGAGTTTAGTGATGGAGACTGCAACCTGAGCTGGAGCAGCAGGCCAAAATCAGCAGGGAAATGATCATCAGTGGATGCTATATCACAGACAACCTAATTATCTCTAAGGTGGGGGCTTTATTACATTACTAGGAGGGACTGTTTTCTGAACAAGCACCCAAACTGCCAATAAAGCAGGAGGTAATGGATCTAGCTAATATTGATTCTGGTTCAGAAGGGATTTGAATAAATGGATGTCACTCAGATGCAGCAAACATGTCTCCAGTACAATACCTGGCAGATGGAAGAAAAAATCTTGGTTTATGTTTTAAGGTACGTTCAAGCAACCTTGAGGAGTTATGTTAAAAATCACTTTGCATAGATGTAGCAGGAATGTTGGGGAGAAGGCATGTTTCTTGGTTGGACAAGGACTAACCTGTCTGTGGGGTTTCCCATGTGATGCCTTAGAAACTTTACCCAGGATGTCTGAAATTTTATTTTTATTCACTTAATCAGATTGAAATTGTGTTGTGTTTGTATTTTTTATCCAACTGCATTTTTCCCCATGATGTGCTGCTAGACTTTTATTTGTATTTAAGAGGAATAAAGAGTCCAATGGAAACAAAAAGTAATGTTTGGAGTAGAAAGAAAATCAAATGATTGTGATCAAAGATGTTCTTTGGGTCAGAGTGAACGTTTGTGACGCGTGCTTGGTGTTTCACAACAAGCACATTCAGAGCACGACATTAATGGAAAAATCCTCTGCTCTGAGATGTGTCACAGATTGGTCAGCCACTGGAAGTGGTGCTATAGCAGTAAGGCTCTTTTAATTAAAAAAAAAAAAAAGTGTAGTGTATTTGCAGAATTATTTATGTTTTTAGATGCGTTTCGGGGTTAATTCAGTACTTTTAGATATGGCTACACTGGGATTTGTCCAAGTTGGTTGGTTCTCCTTGCAATTTCAGCTCCTTATATTTGATTTGGTTAAAATAAATGGAGAAAGCTCAACTACTTTTATTTTCAAGAGGATTACAAATTCTTCTATAAACCTGCCTTTCAATTTAATTCCCAGACTAGCATCTCATCCAATTTTGAACACCTTATTTTAAGCCCTGAGGAAGATCCAGTAAAGATCTTGTACAAGGATGAAATAGCTGGAAGATCTTGGCTAGGATCAGAATGTGAAAGCTGCTCCAGCCTTCATGAAATCCAGCTTTAGCATTAAGGGGACTATGGTTTGTAAGGTCTGCAGAACATGTGACTGAGCTGCCTTATGGGGCAGCAAACAGCACCATACACTGCCAGCACAGGCATCGTGGGCCTTTTGGAGGCATCTACCTCACATTGTAAAAGTGGCCCCTGAGGTCAAATCTGCCACATATGCGTACAGTGATAGCACCAATGGCTAAACCCATTGGTGGGCCAAAGTGCTGAGGAACCCACAGTACGTGGCACATTTTGTGCCTGCCCCCAGGTGATGGTACATGGCCAACACGGGGCAAAATGGTTGTTTTGGGGAGTCGTGATCCCACATTCAGCTCCAGCATGGCATCCTGCCTGAGCACATCAGCAGCACTTCTACCAGGCATCGTCATGCTGTGATCACCAGACCAAATCGCCCAGTGAATGAGCTGTGGGAAGCATTATATGCCATGCAGCACCATCCTGCCTTGTGCCATCCATGCAATTACAGTGTGTTCCTTCTCAATGATTATTAACCATTCATTTTAATGAGATGCCCAATACCATGGAGCCCTGTTTCCCACGGGGCAAAGATTTATGGGGGCTGCCGCAGCTTGGGATTATCAGTCCATGAAAAGGGAAGATATATTTCAGCTCCAAAGCAGTTCCACTTTTATGCTGTTGTAATTTCACAGGGACATTTTTCTATCTTAGACTGCTGTTTTGTCTTCCTTCTCTGCCTGAAGGTTTGGAAGAGCAATAGAAACAGCAAAGAAATTTGTCCATTAGGGAAAAGAGAAATGGACAAGATGCTATCAATGTACAAAGTAAACAAGCAGAAAAAGAGAAACTTATCTTTGTTCTTTTCACTTTTTCACTTGCAACTACTATAGGGAGATGGTTTTTCAGACAAACGCGTATGTTTTAAGTCAATTGTGTCCCCTCTGGGTCTCAAGGCCAGACTGTGTTTTTATTTTTATTTTTATTTCTTTGTCCTTTCACATGACTTGTCCTATATACTCGGCTTGTGGGCAGGAACAGTCTACGAGATCATACAGACAATGAAAGTACATTTGCATCGTGTCTGTACGGATATTACCAAAAAGACTAGTGAACAGGAAGGAAAAGCAGCCAGTAAAGCTACTTCAGGATGTAACAAAAAAGCACCTTTGGCAACTGCATCCTAGTAACTGTTGCTATAGAAACTTTACCTACCTTTATCCTCGCTATGACCTTGATTTTTCTTAACAGCTTACATTAAAATAATGTACAGAGTGGGTCAAGATTCTACATGGTTTGGTAAATTCAGCTGTCACCGAGCTGATTGCTTCTACGGGATGTAGGAAGGACCATGCAATGTAATGCTCCTCAAAGTTTTTTAACAAGTCCTAACAGTTTCTAAAGTATTATCAAAGTAAAACTGTTTCCTGTTGTGTTATGTCATTTTACTAAGGAAATTAATACCAACACATAAAATTGCATCAGATGCCTGTTTTTACAGTTTCCATGAATACCGAAAGCAACGTTTCTATGGTAGGTTCTCCAAGCCAACATGCTGTCAGCATACTCATTATAGCATGTACAGTGATGTAGTGCTTTGATCTCTGAGCTGTAATAACATTCCTTTGCCTTTATGCATCTTCCGTGGGGTGATTTAAAGTCCCTTGCAAGGGCTTATCACAACCCTTAAGGGAGGAGAAGAAACATGCACCATACCAAGGAGCGCTGCGACTACAGATACTTCCCATGCTTCCACCAGCTCTATCTTGTCTTGCACAACCCAGTGCTGCAGCTTTTGCTCAGACCTTGGCAGGCAGAGAGCCTGGAACCACATATATATGTCCACCAGAATAGTATCTCCAACAGTGTGGTCTCCCACAGCTCGCAGTCCCCGAAGTACAAGTAGACGTGGCCAGTAACACAAGCCCAGCTGCGCTGAAAATTGAGGAAGTGCAGCAGAGAATAATGTACCCACTTGGTTCTTTTATTCTGCCGCTGGCAATTAGGTCCGCTGCAGCTCTGAGTTGCATGAATTTAAGTAAGCCTGTGTTATTATTATTGCTATTATTATAATTACTTGCTGTCTTAAGATCTGAAGGCCCCAGATTCAGGCATTGTTTTGTTGGCTACTGGACAGATACAGTAAGAAGAGCCCCCTTCTCCTGAAGAGTTTGTGTTTAAGAGGCACCAACTTGAACAGGTTGGGGTGAAGATAGAGCTCAGATGCCTTCTCTGCATGTATGTTCTCCTGGGGAGAGACAAGAAAGGGGAATGTCATAAGGAACAGCTAGTCAAGGTGATCTCTGGATAACCAGCTTTGCCAGGCAGGTGCAGTCTGGCAGCCTGTGTTTAACTTGTTATGTGAATGGACCCATCACAGCAAATGGGCTCCTGGCCAGCTTTAGAGTGTGTCTGTGGGACCGGTGTCCTCATAATGCTCACCACGTTCAGTCTGATGGGGTGTAGCTGGATGACAGGTGGGAAAGGCTGGAAAAGCTGGTGGAGTGAGGAAGGGGATACAGTTCCCAAATGCGACTCCTTTCAGAAGTGATAATATTTCGTAAAGAATAAAGTCTATTGTTTAGGCTGCCAAAGCTGATAACCTAATTATACCCCGGTTTAGTAAGCAATATCAATGACCTTATTACAAACCTTCAGGCTGTACAGCGTGCCTTGCATGAATTTAACTAGATTCTGATGTAAATCACATAGACTTTTCCATTTACTCCTTGTTGGTTACAGTGACATCAGAATGAGGATGGCTTGCTCCTGGTGAGAAAGCCTCTCACTTGAGTATAAGAAACACCACAAGACAGGTATATCACTTGAAGGATGCTGCAGAGGCCATCGGGGATAACTTTATGTACTATATAGCCTTCAGGTCAGCAGTGGAAGTCTTCACTCCTGGGGATCAGTTGTGTATTTGGAAGGTCATGTCTGCGGTTAAACAGCAGCAGTAGGATTAAATCTAAATCCACTCAGTTCTTAAGGATGGGTAATATTATCTCTTAGTCAAAGTTGTAATAAGCTCATCAACCACATGAGAGAAGCAGACTGACTGTGGGCTACTGTCTTCATTAAACAGTAATCTGTCATTGTGTTTATGATGATAAATTGCTTTGCATTTTGATTGATGGGTCAGGCAGAAGACCCAGTGCCTGGCCACTAGATTGATTGAGAATGATAGTTTGCCTTCCTTGTTGGAACATGAAGTATAAAAAAGTCATCCTGGAGCACAGGGAGTTCTTCCTCTTGCTTGCGTGCCTGCATGAAGGGTCTGACATAGCCTGAAACCAGTGGTTTTCCATCTGTCTGAACAAGTAGCCAGTGGAGAGGGTGAAACTGTCTGTGGGTGCAAGTCAGTGGCATACAGAGAGGCCAGTGGGTGCTCTGAGCCTGTGAGCAAGCCTGCTCACTTGTGCCTCCTTTGCTTCTCCAGTTTCAGCACTTGGTCAGTGTTGCTCTTTATTCTGATCTCCTTTCATAATTTTTTTTTCCTGTGGTGTTTGGTTGGATCTGCTTGCACTTCCTTTTAGACTGTTGGTACCCCTTGCTTTCAGTCAGACCTATGAAGCGTGCCTCTGTGAGTGAGATGTTGGCTCTTAGATAGTGAGTAATGGGGAATTATAAGTCAGACTCTCTTACCATGGTTAGTCTTTAATATCACAAAAAAAAAAAAAAAAAAAAAAAAAAGAGAGAGCAAGAGAAGGAGAGCAGCCTGTGACTTTCAGGCAGACCAAGCTTTCACTGTTAGCAACCCCTCACCTTGGCTAGGATGCTGCTGACTTTCAGTCTCCTTCTCCTACATGCCCAATCACCCGTACAATGTTCATTTTGTAAATACAAGAAAACATATTGCCCTGTTTCAGATGGTTAGTTTTATCTTCTCAGGCTGGAGCAAATGTTAGGTTAAGGATCTTTATTTGTTCCCCTGTAATCATTGCTTGGTAGGCACTCCTTGTTTGGCTGCTGGTCTCTTCCCTGAAAGCCAGGAGAAGTGAGAAAACATGAGAAGTGCAGAGAAAAAGCACTTGTGTGTGTGATCTAAAGGAGATCCAGGCCTTTGCTTTGTGGCCTGAGGACTTCAACATGAAAAGGCAGGTTGAGGAATTCTTTGCCATGTGCATCACCAAGCCTGGGAGGCCACAGACACCATTTCTCCTTCCAGCTCTTACTGTGAGGCTTTGAAACCCCATCATGCTCACCAGGCAATCCTCTGGAATTAGCAACATATCAAAAGCATCAACTGTAAACATTTCCAGTTGTTTTCTGCATTCTTAGGCTTAAAATGTGACAAAAACAGGGATACCTAGGAGCCCTTACCATTATATGTTTGTTGTTTGTTTTTAAGGCTTTATTTAATTATTTTTGGTGTGTGTCAGTGGGATGCACTTTATCTCCCATTGTTGCTTCTTTTATAAGCAATTTGGAGTGGCAGGTCGTAGTGAGCTTTTCCAGCCTACACCAGATAAAGGCGTAGACCTGACTTTACAGCTGTCATACCTGACTTGAGCAGCGGTTTGTTGCTAACTTCTGGTAGCACATGGATAATGCTCCCTGTGTGTACGGGATTTGAATGTTACAACCTAGCACGTCTGTTTTACAAATCTTCTTTTATTGCACAGCCTTATTGGCCACTGCAGTCTGGATCAGCAGGTTCCTTGGCTTGCTGAGATTAAACTCTTGAGCCAGAGCATTTTGTAATTATGCCCCTCAGCTCCAACTCACTGGCATTCCCAATCTGTGTTATTTAAAACAAAGTCGTTTCTTATGTTCTTTAATTTCCTGTACCAGTGCCAGCTTACAGTGGTGATTACAGCCTGATGGATAGGTAGGTAGACTGATGCTTTTAACTTTTCCCAATCAATGACACTAATTTTATTGTGATTAATTGAACAGCATCCTGTGAGGCTCCTGTGCAGGATGTTATATTTATGTCGTCTGTTGTTGTTGCCCATCCCTGTGCATCAGAGGAGGGTGCAATCCTCTGTAATGCTTCCCCAAGGTAACAGAAGTGAAAGATTATGGGGAAAAAAAAATAAAAAATCTGAGGGGGAAGACTTTATTATACATCTAAGACACTTCAGCAAAATCTTGACACTCCTTGAAAAAATCCTTAGAGGAAACGGTGTCAGTTGCAGAATAATATTCTCATGTGAGAGCCTTCCTCCTAAGTTTCTGTAGAGTATTTTTCTGGGAAGAAGCTCTGCCTTTTCCTCTCAGTGTTTTTCAGCATACCCACAACCCGTGGGTTATCGCCTCTGTAGGCTACAAAAGAGGGTGAGGAAGTATAAGAAGCTAAAAAATAAGAGATTTTTGTCTCAAGCATCTAGTCTCCATTAAGAGGGATGTGAGCTAATGTTAATAGCATTCTTTGAGCCAGAGTTCATGTTTTTTTGTGCTCTAGACACCTCATTTGAATGCTCATACACCTGCACATAATATTAGAGTACCGTGTACACTCACTATGGAGCCAGACAGATCTTTTCACTGCAGCAATCTATTGCTAAGTGGAAAAGGTTTTAGAGACACACAACGGCAGAACAAATCATGAAAAAATAGCAACTGTATTATAAACAGAAAATATTAGTCTGAGGAACCATTGTTCACTTTCAAAGTCAGAGGAGTTGCATCTCCATTTCCTAGGGCTTTCCAAGCAATTGCAGCAAACTGCTTTACCTTTTTGCTTCAAAATGGAGTTTCCCCAGTCAGAAACACTGGCAGTGAACCTAAGAGTGACTTTGAAACCTCTGATCTCGTGGTGATGCATGAAAATACATCCAAGTTGAATACTCCCAATATTGCCTTTCTTTAAGGCACAGCTCTCTCATATTTGAAATTATGGCTGAGGAAACTCCAAAGAAATTAAGATGAAAGTCTCTCGTGAAATGAATGGCAGCATTTCTGTTTTGTCTAAGATGTGGCCAGCTTATTCTAGGTGAAAATTTATTTCCAACCTAGGTTTAAGTCCACCAGTAAAGCTATCACTATTGAGTTTCTCACAGCTGTGCTCAGATGTTTTAGCTACTCGTAATAACGTTAAAATATGAGCAGTTACACCAGCTCAGTAGAGCTTCTTGGGATCTGTCTTTCATGAAGGTGTAAGAAAGTTTGTCTGTCTCTGTAAATAATAGCTCAGTTTCCACCCCAATACATTCTTAATGCAGTCATTTTCATGGCAAAAGGAAAGAGCCTTAACAAGAATTTTCATGTCCTGCCTGGGTATTATGTCCTTCCTGGGCATGATGTCCTAACATAAGTGCACAGAAAGGGTTTCCTTCTAAAGAACCCAGAGGGTCCATTTCTCTTGAATGGTATCAGCAGCATGTCACGGGCACTGTAGGTTGTCTGCAATAGCAGATCTGAGGCAGAAATCTGATGTCTCTATGGCAGAGAGTGACAGCAGATGCTGCCTCTAGGACAGAGGAGATACAGTGAAAATGTTGCTTCAATAAAGGACATGGTTATACAAGAGATATTCAGTATGCCTATGCATATTTCAAGGAAAAAAAAAATAAAAAAAATCAGCATTTTCTTCTTTTGTAACTCAGTAATGTTACTTTACTTTTTATTCAAATGTGTCTCTGATCAGGAAACAATAGAAAGTTAAAAGTAAGAAAGCTCTAGAAGGACGCATTTCTAGGCAGGGGAAAAAAAATATACACGTCTCCTTTATCTTTCTTTGTGAGACATAGTTATTACTGTCTGTGGTGGTTTTACCTTGCTGGGCAGCTGAACTCCACCATAACAGCTCTCTCACCCTTCTTCCTCAAAGAGAAAGGGGGAGAAAGTATGATGCAAAGGGCGCAAGGGTTGAGATAAGGACAGGAAGATCATTCCACAATTATCATCATGGGCAAAACAGATTCAGTGTAGGGAGATTAATCAAATTTATTACCTATTACTAACAGGCTAGAGACGTGAGAATAGAAAAAGCAAACTAAAAACACCTTGTCCCCATCCACTCTCTTCTACACCTTCCCCTCAAGCAGCACAGGGGAACAGGGACTGCTGGGGGGCTGCGGTCAGTCCCTGAGGCTTCGTCTCTGCTGCTCCCTCATGGTCCCTCTGTGCCATCCTGCCCAAATTGAGCCTGCGGGGGCTGCCCACAGGCAGCAGCTCCTCAAGAACGGCTCCCACACGGCTCCGTCCCCCAGGGTCCATCCCCCAGGAGCAAACTGCTCCAGCAAGGGTCCCCTACAGGCGGCAGCTTCCCCCAGACCCCCTGCTCCTGCATGGGCTCCTTTCCACGGGCTGCAGCTCCCCCCAGACCCCATGCTCCTGCGGGGGCTCTCCATGGGCCACAGCCTCCTCCAGGCCACATCCACCTGCTCCACCGGGGGCTCCTCCATGGGCTGCAGTGTGGAGATCTGCTCCATGTGGGACCCATGGGCTGCAGGGGGACAGCCTGCTCCACCAGGGGCCTCTCCACAGACCGCAGGGGAACTTGTGCTGCATGCCTGGAGCACCTCCTGCCCTCCTGCTGCACTCTCCCTGGGGGCTGCATGGCTGGGTCTTACTCCTCAATCTCGCAGCTGCTGTTGTGAAGTAGTTGTTTTCCCCCTTCCTTAAGTCTGCTCTCCCAGAGGCACAAACAACATCACTTATTGGCTTGGCTCTGGCCAGTGGTGGGTCCCTTTGGAGCCAGCTGAAATTGGCCCTTATCTAACATGGGGTAGCTGCTGGATTCTTCTCACCGAGCCACCCCTGCAGCCACCCTGCTACCAAAGCCTTGCCACATAAACGCAATACACCGTCTAAATTCTCAACTGATATAAACTATCTTGTCTCTACCTAATAAGGTGGAATCACTTATAATATTCACTTCTGTATTACATCTAATTCGCTAAACATCAACTGTTCTTTTTCATTTTTATTGCTTTTTCTGCAGACCACTGCAAATATGGTTATGCAAACATTTTGCAATGCTTCAGCACTCCTTTTTTCAGTGTTCAAAGCAGACTTATTTAAAAATTTGTGCTCGACTAACAATATTAAATTAAGCTTCTTAAAATATTGTTAAATATGTAATGTTGGTGGCTGACACCCTAGATTTGTATACCTTCAAAACCTATAGTAATGTAGTCTCATCTCAACAGCAGTACTATATATATACATATATAGGCAAAATCCTTGTTTTTCATGCTGATGCACAGTCTGTTTTCTCAGGAGTCCACTTTGTTCTTTTTTTTTTTTTTTCATTTAAAAATTATTTTTCATTATTTATTTTACTGCTTTGCATTTTGATGTGCAGCAATATTCTGCTTTGGTGAAAAATAGTGGCTGAAATAGCTGATGTCGAAAAAACAAACAAACAAAAGTAAAAGTTATATACATTCCTGCAAATTTCTGCTGAGATCTGCTTCTCCAGATACTTAGATTGTTCTCACCTAACAAATTCCCAAATACTGTAGGGCCTTAGGACACTGGAAATTTCCTTGATCTTGTATTCTCTTTCCCTGATATATCCAGCAGCAAAATCTTTGCACTTTGCTCAATGTCTTCAATTTCTGATAGGTCATTTCTTATGCTTGGAAAGTAGCTTGTAGTGTGCAGGTGTATAGGGTCTTTTGGCTAGTTGTTCATTGCACCATTGCTGGGAAAGTAGGAGGCTTACTGACCTGGGACCTCTGCCACCTGGTGTTATTTCATTTGATGATATGATTTGGTACTTAGTACCACTGTTGTCTCTAAAGCAGAGAGCATTCTTTTTCTCTTCTGGCATATGGGTCTAGAAAATTACTTGTAAAGAGTCTCAAAGTTTAATGAGAGCAGGTTCACCATTAGAGTATTACCCAGAACTGTAATAGTAAATGATTACCATTTCCCAGCTTATCCTTTCAAAGGAAAAACAAGATCGCAAAGATCTTTGGTATTATGAAGTTAGCATGTATGTCTATGTTTTCACTCAATGCTCAATTTACCTTGGAGCATCCGTGCTTTTAACCAAGAGCATTCAATATGGTCCTTTTGAAATCTCTTTTTCCACACTGAGGCCATCCATGGCATATTTCATGTATTGTCTCATGTTTTGCAGGACATGCCCTGAGGGATACATATGTTTGAAGGCTGGGGAAAATCCGGACCATGGTTACACAAGCTTTGATACTTTTGGCTGGGCCTTTCTCTCTTTGTTCCGTCTTATGACTCAAGATTATTGGGAACGTCTCTATCAACAGGTATAAGAGTGTTTTCTTACTTGAAATAGGAAATAAACACATCATCTTATTAAATATCTGATAATTAAAGACAAGAAGGAATTCCTAGGTATTAATTACATTGCTCTTTGTGTGTTCTGAACAAGGACCATCAGTTGTTACAATTTTATTTTATTAGAGGTATTGATCACACCGGAAGCATAAGACTGGGTATTTGGGGGAGGGAGTAAAATTGGTATTAATGGAAGGATTCTGTGAATTTACATGAATCTGAATAAAGTTTGCCACTTAATGAGGGTCATCCAGGCTGCTTAATGATTGTTTAGTGACTGATGTAACATAAACTAATCTTTTGAGCCCATCTCAAAACAACAACAAAAAAATTACAAAAAAACACCACCAACCAACCAACCAACAAACAGAAAACCTCCTATGTATTTGGTGTATCTGTTTTTGCAAAGCATGTCAATGAACACAAATTCACTGGACAGCAAGACTACCTGGCACCTCCCAGCTCTCCGTACTGTAAACTTCTCATCACCAAGACCTAAGAGACAGAACTACAAATGGAGTTAACTACAAATGGAGTAGTCATGCATGCAAAATGGTCTGCTAGTAAATGCTCATTTTAGTGTACATTTTCCCAAAAGTATGCACACTCTGAAGAACTGCATATGATAGTTTGGTACTAAATTACACGCTCTGTCCATGAAACCATTGAACATTTAGTTCTGCATCTCAAAATTGCCAAAACTAGAGCATAACCAAGGAAATCAAGAGAGTTAGTGCAGAAAGATGCTTCTCTGAAGGTACTGAGGTAAACATCTTTGAAGGTACGAGGGATTTCAGCTTCACATGTAGACAATTATACAATTTCATGTCAGGAAAATGTAATACAAGGCAATCAAAAATTATTTGAACAACTGCATTCAGTTATTTGGCACAGAGCTACATGTACAGTTCTGGAAGGCTGAAACTGTCGGGGCAAATAAGGGTGAACATCACTCCTCTCATTATTTGACCCTATAATAGCACACTGTGTTTTCTATCACTAGAGTCAAATCCTTGACTGAATCCTTACCTATAACGTAAGTTCAACCTAAACTCTAGTTATGCCTGTAAAGAATCAGGCAGTACAGTCAACAGCACCTAGGGTTTAGTTTTTCTTATTCTGAGGCAGATGTCTAAATAATCCTTGGATGAATTACACCCTAAAAGTACCTTTTTCTCCCCATGGACTGTAATGGGACCTATACTGAAGACAGCTAAAGGGAAACAATGAATCCTGCATGGGAAGTCTCTATGTACTGCACAAAAATAGATTGAGCTATGTGAAGAAACCTCTCACTGCAGCTGATTGTAAGGTTATCTGTAGTCAAAGAAAACAAGCAGAAGTATTTGGTAAAAGAGGAAAACATTCTTATTTTAAAAATGAATTGTAGTGCAAGGCACACAGTTTTTGACTAAGCTAAAAAAGTTTATTGTGGAGAACGTTTTTTCCATGAATGACATCAGCATTTGTCATGAAAGGGATTCTGTTTAAAAAAAAAAAAAAAAAAAGCAGCAACCTTTTTGCTAGTGAATTTACTTTTGTATTTACAGACTCTCAGATCTGCTGGGAAGATCTACATGCTCTTTTTCATGCTGGTCATCTTTCTGGGCTCATTTTATCTGGTCAACTTGATTCTGGCTGTGGTTGCCATGGCATATGAAGAGCAGAACCAAGCCACTATTGCTGAAACAGAAGAGAAGGAAAGAAAGTTTCGGGAAGCCATGGAGATGTTAAAGAAAGAGCAGGAGGTGAGTAAACTGCATGATGTGATTAGCCTTGGGTTACTTTAAGATGGTCCCTTGAGATTCACATTCTCTTTATTTCATATTTATATGATAACGGAAATAAGGTTCTGCTTGAAAGCAGCTTAATGTTTATTGTCCTGGGTAGAGTTATTACAGTCCTTTCTAAAAGAAAAATGATGGCTTTTTCTGCTAGGACTAGGGCCATTTAGGGTTGACACATCCAGAGCTGTATTGGTTTAACTATACCAGCATATGCCAGCAGAGGAATTTATATTAGTTGACATATAAGACATTTTCATGATGATATTACTACATCTGCATTCAAACACAGAACATCCATTTTGGTCGTTCAGCCATAGCCCCAGCTGAACCACTCCTTCTTTAGCTCACGTTCATTTCTACACTGTCTCATCTGTACTGCCATGAATATCCAAGCACACATGACTTTGTACCTGAACAAGTGAACAGGCAGATCTTGAGGTTAAGCTTTGCATATTGTATAAAGGATATGTGTTTAATGTTATGTTGTAGTTTGAGCAAAACATGGAGGCCTAGGTGTGAAAGCCTTAATAGCCAATGTGGCCTTAATATCACTGATTAATTTGACTGTGATTTGTATGGGGTAGAAAGCATTTATTAAACAGCTGAAGAAAACGTTTTCAGTGCTGTGAGCAGGAAGACAATAAGAAAATTAGTATGAAATAACACACAGCACTGTAGTTCAGAGAAATAAATCCTTGATACACAATATAAACTAATATACATAATTTTCGTGAGGATACATATGGCTTCAGGGCCTAATCCAAAGCCCATTTAAATCCTTGGAAAGAAAATAGAAAATGCAATTCATTCTTGACAAAGTACTAACAGAGGCTTATGCATTGTTTATGTCCTTTTAAAGATCTACTTCAATGGTTTAAGTAATAGGTAAATGCAATTTATTCCATATGTGAACAGAGTAACTTTCTGCCATAACCATAGGGAGCAAGCTGAACTCCAACTTGTACCTATTTTATACAAATTTTCATGTGTTTTGACTCCAGCTGAGCTCTTCCTAATAACAGTCAACTTTGGTAACCCCAGCTATAATTAAAGATATTTAGGAATTTCCTTTTGAAGACTTTGATTTCAGTTACACCCATATGCATGTATGCATACAAAAAAGGAACAGTAAGTCCTGAAAGTCAATATGTGTCAAAATGAAGGTTGCTTGTGCAAACTTAAATTGTTCTCCTTTGTCTGTACGCTTTATAACATGGTCTTTTCTGTAGCCAACCGCATCTCATTTTTCCTGTGCCCTGTTCAGTACAAAGGGTGGACAGTGCAGGACTCAAGAGCAACTCTTCACTTTCTCCTCATTTGCTCTGTAGCCTTAGGCAGGCTCAGTCTTCCAGATTCGAGCATTCAAAGCCCGCTTCAAAAACAAAATGACTAATGTCCTCGGAGATTTTTCAGTACTTCCTGTCACTGCTCACACTCTGTATGCTTCAAAACTACTCATTTGTATTTTCAGTACTCCTGGAGAATTATCCCATTTTTATGGAGATGGAGTTTAGGAATACAGAGGTTGGGATGCAATGTGTTCACTAGCTTAGGTTGCCTAAATGCCCAGGACCCACCACTTCGTAACTGCAAGATGAATTTGTCCATGACTTCATGTGAAGTTTAGTCCTTCTGCATATCAATCCCCAAAATCTCAAATTAGACATCCTGAGGAAGATTCTCAGGAAAGTGATCTGAGTGGTTTGCTATACCATGTAGTTTTCAGATGTCCTTTGCCCCAGACAGAGCTACTTAGTTTTAATCTCACTCTTCAAGTCTTTGAGTTCTTGGTTTTGACATTCTCACCATACCACTAAGTTCTTGCCTTACATCCCATCTGGTGCATAACCCCCTTTTTATGGTGCATGTGAGCTAAGCTTTACTCATGTTCTTCAACCACCACACACCCTTGCCAGACGTGCCTGGTCCCAGTCTCCTTCCCTGCCTTGGGAGTTAACTGTGATTTGCAGTGCTGAGGGGACAGGACACTCTCCAGCTCAGCCACAGGAAACCGACCAGAAAGAGTAGGTAGTCAGGTTGTGGTCATATCCTCCAATCCCTGAGAAACAGTTTTATCCAAATCCTTTTTCAAAAACTAATGAAGGTTTGTAGAGCAGAAACATTGCAACCCAAGCAATAGGTAAGAAAATGCTAGGAAACTGAAAATTAGCTTATTTCCAGTAAGAGTACAGCAAGCCTAACAACATAACCTACATTTTATATATTTTCTAGATCACTGGAATATGATGGCAATGAGAAAGGAAAACTAAAACTCCTTAGACCAGCTTTGACATTGTGCAGTACAAAGAGAACACAAATATAATTGATAGACCTGCTTGGGGACCATCAGTCAATTTACGCAATTGGTCTAACACATTCCTAAACCTGAACTTAACACCAAAAGACTTGCTGAATCGTTATGAAGGGAAAGCACTTCAGCATAGCAATTAAATTAATTGACTCAAAAAAAAAAAAAGAAGAAAGGAAAAAAAAAAAAAAGAAAAACAGCTTAGACTGGTGTCTGAGCCCTCCTTCTTTCTGCTATAAGCAGCCTGCTCATGAAAGATATTTCCCATAGGAATTAAGTTTTGTTGTGCTCTCAGCTTGATAGAGCTGCCGCTACTCCTTGAAATACATGATTGATTCTTTACACGACTGTTAAGTGCCTTCACTTTCCTTGGACTGATGCCTGTGGGAGGAAGGGAGTATTTTGCTGCGGAGAGCTGATTGCCTGTTTGATTCTAGTGGCTTGCAGACAATAGCACTGAGGATTCATCCATTCCTCCTGTTCTTGGGAACCTGGAGAGGATTTTTTTTTCGTAATTCATTCATTTTATGTACTCCAGCTGGGGGCTTTGCAAATGGGCCTGTCTCCGGGTCATTGATGTGGCTCCTGCTGGGACATCAGCATCTCCAAACCTGACCTCGTGCTTTGTGCTCAGAGCAGAGGAGCCCCCTCGCTCCTCCCGCCCGCACTGGGGATGGGGACCCGGTATGCTGGCGTGGGCTGCAGCTTCCTCTCTGAATATATTGATTCTTCCTCCTGCTGCTCATTTGCTTTCAAGGCTCTTGCTTTGTGTGCTCAGGCTTTTGCATTTGGCTTCTGCTGGGTTTCTAGCTGTTGGTCTGTTATCACTCAGCTCCTGCAGTGATCCCACCAGATAGCCAGCACAACACTGAAGCGCACAGCGTAGCGAAGTCCACCTTATCTCCAGTTAAGCCCATGGCTTTCTCTTTGGATCTCTGATCATAGCTGCCTGTGCTGCTGCTTGGCATAAGTGTTTACAAAGACATATCAACTGAATTGCCTGCTGCTCCTAGCATCCCCCTGCGACTGGAGAGGAAAACCCAGCAGCCAGCTTGGCTCCCTCCCCTGCTCAGCCCTCCTGGTTTGAGGGGCTGAAGTCCCAGGAGAGGCTGTTCTTGTGGTGCCCCAACCTGAGATCTTTCTGACCACCACCAGAAGTATTACTCCAGAGGGAGTGTGCGCAGTACTCATCTGCAGGCATGTGCCCACGACCTGGTTCTCTTGTGAAAGGTTGCTCATGAGGTCTTCATAAATCAGATTACTTTATGCAGCCATTCCTAATGCTTCGTCACAGGATCTGGATGGAAAACCTGCATGTGTGCGTTTGTACTAGCATCCTGAGTCACATGTTTATTTTTCTCATGGCTGAGTAGGGATGTTGGATTAAGACCAGTTCCAGCCATGGGAGATAGTTTTATGATTAATGATCACTTGGAATTTTTAATGTATCTCCTCTAGAACTGAAAACTTACAATGAAAAATAACTGCTGACCAGGGTAATTATTAGTTCTCACTGGGATCCTGAACTCAAATAATGGACTTTGTACTTTCTACCATCTTCTCTTTTAGGCACTAGCTGCTAAAGGGATTGACTCAATGTCACTTAGCTCATTGGAAATGTCACCTTTAGCATCCAAAAATGCCAAGGAAAGAAGAAATAGGCGAAAGAAAAAGAAATCTTCAGGGGAAGAATATGGGGAAGACCAGAGGAATCCCAAGTGTGAATATGATGATGGTCAGAGGAGAATGGTAAGCCATGCTCTGGAACATCACTTATTTCTCACTGCACTTCATTGGATAGGTCAAGCTCTGAATATGCATTTAAAACTGAAACTTCCAGCCAGAAAGAAGAATCAATATTTAATGTCATGACTGACCTGCAGATAGTCTGTGTTAGAACTGTGGAAGGAAACATATTAGTGCTTTATTTTCAAAATGAATTAAAAATGCTCATTAAGCATTCTTATGAACCTATTTTGTTTCAATTTTTTTTAATTTATTTTTTGTTTTATTTTTGCTTCAAGATTACCCACAGTCTGATTTATTTTTTTTACTCTAACTTCATTCATCTGATTATATCTATCCTATACCTACTAGAACTAAAATATTCTTAGAAGAAACCTGCAAATCTTAAAAAGAAAAGAGAGGAGGAGAAAAGGAGGAAACTTGTCTCTGAGGGTATTTTTAATGATATATAAAGACAATATTAACACTTTTGTATTCCTTTGCTAGTTGCCTTCAAGTCAAAACTTTGTGGCACTTGTTTCTATTGTATGTTGCAGTAACAAAAGTAGTGAGACAGTTGTTAAATAGGGTTTTATATAAATGTTACTGACATGCATGAATATGAATCTGCACATGCTGTATGTACCAAATGATGGTAAATAGCTTCAGATAATTTGTCTGTGCTTGACTATGGGCACAGTTAAAATCAGGTTTTTGTTGTTGTTGTTGTTGTTTTTTAATAGCCATGTAATAGGCTAAGTCTTTTTATATTTTGGTGTTAGTGAATTTAGGCATACTTGGCAACCATAAAATGCTGATAGAAAACATGTAAGTGATTTAAGTAAATGTGACCATTTAATGACACCCTAGCTCACAAAATTTACACAGAGCTGGATTTCTGTAAACAACATGCCTCTTTTTTATCTTATAGTTTTTGTTTTCATCTCATTGGTTGAGTGGGTCGTGTCAGAAATTATACCTTTGTTCAAGCTAGAATTGCTCTCTAGCTTCATTCTGGATGGGTTTCAAGACACCACATCCTAAAATGATCATGGTCTGGAGCTGTGTATTGCCAGTGTGTTCCTTAAATTAATATTTCTTGTTTTCACTTTTCGCCCCTGGATGTCATATGCATGAGAAACATGGGAGACACATTTCAAAGCTTATAGTAAATCTTCTCTGCAAGGCAGTGTCTGGCATGGTTAGAGGGAGTACGGCTGAGTCATCATTCAGATGCAATCTGAGCAGCTGGAAGTGTGTTGCCATCAGAAATCAGTCTCAATGACTGTGTCATGGAAACCCAGGCATGGATTTTTTTTATTATTTTTTTTTACCAGTTAAAGTTTGGTAGCAATCCAAATGGGTTGTTTTTAGTTAGAAGGGGCCTGGTTTTTGTATGCGTACTTGTACCAATGTCAGAAAATAGCATCATTACATAATTCAGTGATGTGAGCTACAGTGCAAAATGAAATCAGGCTCATTTGGGTTGGCTGGCTAGTGGATAGTGTGGAAACCTGACCTCTCTTCATACATACTTGGTTCATGAAAAAGTTCTGAGGAAGCTGAAAATTCTATGCAGGTCATAAAATCAAAAGTATGTCCTGCCTAAATGCTCTTATTCCATTAATTTCCTCCTCACAGATATGAGGGAAGGGGATAGACTTGAATTCCTTATGCATTTTCTGAACATCCTTTTCACTTTGTGAGGGTTTAGGTGTGTTTAGTGCTTGCCTACGTCTTGCTGATGCTCTGCCAGAGCTGCAATCTCACTAGCAGACGTCAAAGTGGATCATCAAGGGTGATATTTAGGTGTTAAGGAACCTTCTGTACTCTAGGTTACCTACCCCTCAAAGCAGTTATGTGCATTGGAATAATCATTCTACAAACTAATAAACCATATCCCTCTTCTTGCTCTTCTGTTTTTTTTTTTTTTTATTATTTTTATTTTTCCTTTATCACCTTCTTCCGTCGTATTCTGCTTCTTCTTCTTCCCTCTTCTCATTTCTCCCCGCAGTTCATTTCCTGCCCTATTTCTTTATCTCTTGTTCTCCCTCCGCAACGTTCCTTCCCCAGCTGTTACGAAGATGTGTGATAATGCAGTAAACTGGAGCTGGATCCCCTTCCCTGCTCCTGTCTTCCACTCCTTGTGCTGCCTTCCCAGGTCCTTTGGCACTTATCAGATGGGGAGGGAGTAGAAGCAAAGGAAGTATCATGCTACCGGGCGAATGCCACCTTGACCCTTCCTATTTCAGTACATCTTTAACTGTCAAGTATTAGACAAATACCTAACGGCTAGGAATGATTATTCAGCCTCTTAACTTTGCTAAGGTTGAATACATGTAATTAAATCTTTCTCTGAAGGACTTGATTTTAAATGGAACTTAGTGCTCTCCCCAGACCTTCCTCGCTCCTGAAAACATGTTGCAAAATGTTATTTCTCTTTCCCCTTTTTCCTTTCTGGGGGTTTCTAGACTCTCCTTGGCATTAGTTATGGTCCCAATGCAAACTTGGTGAAGCGCAGAACCAGCCACGGAAGCATATTCAGTTTCCGACTCCGTGGCAGAGACACTGGCTCCGAAACAGATTTTGCCGATGATGAGATCAGCACTGCTGGGGAAAATGAAAGCCACCGGGGCTCTCTCTTAATTCCAAGATCTGGGAGGCGTCCGAGCGTGCAAAGTCAAGTGAGCCATAGTTCTCACCCTACTACTCCCAACTACACCCAGACGGGCAAAAGGAACAGCTCAGTGGATTGCAATGGTGTGGTTTCCCTGATAGGAGGAGGCACCGGGGCACTCAACCCAGACCCTACTTCTCCTGCAGGGTTACTGCTTCCCCCAGTTATTATGGAAAAACCTGGGACAGGCGATCTGGTGAGTACTTTATGACTGTTGTATGTGATTCACGCTCTTGTTTCCTTCTGAATGTTGTTGGAGTTTGCTGTAATTTATTTACACCGTATGCAGTCTGCAGTGAGAAACCCAAACACACCATCTTAGGCAGGGTGGGAAGGCAACGGGCTAGCTCCCATACCGATGTCCATTCACCACAGCATAAGTTTACAGCTTCTGGTGAGACTTGTTCTTCAGAACCGGCTGGAGGCAAATACCTATATCTTGGGTTTAATATGAATTTTCTTTTCTTGTAGGGACATTTTTTTAAGTTCATTCCTTTTGCCAATTGAATATCTGATTTCTTTCTGTTTGCATCTAACCTGTGGTCTTTTGTATAGCTGCTTGTGGAGGGCTGTTCTTACAGTCCAGGGGTAGTTCCCAGAAGGGCTGACTAAGCATTGAGTTCCAGTAATGCAGAGGACAGACAAGCAGATCATCAGCAGATTTCAAGCCTTTTGCAGATTTCCAGGATCTTTGTTGAGAAGCACCACTGTTACACTTCATAAGGCTGGAATTAAAACTATTAAGACTGATAGCATTAAGACCTAAGCACAAATTCCTAAGCACATGGAAAAACATCGGATGCTATTTTGGAAATAGCTACTTCACAGGCAGGTCGAAGTGGACAGGTTGAAATATGACTGATGTGGTGGGAATTTATTTCATTTAATGTGGATACCTAGATTGGAGTTCATCACTCAATAGTTTTAAAGCAATGCAAATCTAGTCACTAGCATCGATGTAGACAAGATTTGTTTCATCTCAGAGATCTAAAATGTATCAGAATAATCTTTGTCCCTGAAAGTGCTTTTTTTTTTTTTTTTTTTTTTTTTTTTTTTTTCCCCAACAAAAACTCTGTATTACATAGGTCTTAAGTTAGGTGAAATGAAATACATCCAGAGTAACCACGTGCCAAAAAATGGGTTAAATTGAGAGGGTGGAAAGCAGATGATATTCTAACATGTATTAGGCAAGGTATTTCCTGAAAAGAAAGGCAATTGAGATGGATCGCAGCCATGGTGTCAGATTATCAGTAAATTGAGAAGTAGCTTTTTTCTCTAGAGCCAGGCAGCTTCTTCCCTTTCAAGCACTGGTCTGATTTTTATTTTTTTTTCCTCACCTATCCAGGCACTCCCTGTGGCCCTGCAAATAGGCTCTCACCCTGTAAATGGGAGGAGAGTCCAGCATAGGAAGCTGGGTGGGGTGAGAATTACCTGCTTTGTTGGTGATTTTGAGGCTGTCCCTGCTTTTTCAGAAGTTCACACTTTCACTCATTTAAGGACTTTGGTATTCCCATTTGCACTCTCCACAGACAAGGAAGACCAGTCTCTAGACTGCAGAGCAGCAGATACAGATGGTGGATTTTAGTTGAACGTAGCTTGGCACGTAATAAACTGCAGGTTAAAGAAACCAAGAAACCATGGAAGGAGGAGTCTGTGTATCTACTAAAAAAAAAAAAAAAAGGTAGAAAGGCTTCCGTAGATGAGCAGTGGGTTTCCCCTCTGTAAGGCAAGCAGCTCTGTGGGCTGCTGAGGCTCTCCTGGCTGTCAGACAGCTTAACAAACCATGACTCAACCTTTTACGGCAAATATTGGTATTTTACAGGATCGGGCCCCGAGGTGACAGGGAGGCTTTGAGCTCTGCTGGCATTTCTTTTCCTTTGCCAGTTTACTGCCTTTTGAAAACTGATGTTGACAATGAAATGGCCTGGGTGGGTGAGCTCACTTGGCAGTTCCCTGGTCGTCTAGGAAATAGCACCCAGGCACTATAGTAACAGATGCTCCCTCAGTGATGCAATGTGAAGGATGTTGTGTCTCCTGAAAAACAGGTCTGGTATCTAATCTAGCCAGAAAATGTGAGCTGGACTTAAAAGCTAATTGGCAAGAAGCCCATTGCTGTACAGATGCATTTGCTACAGGAGCCGTAAGCGCTGCGCACAAACGTGCAGCTCTGTCCGTGGGGCGCAGGCAGAAGGAAAGAGCAAATCCAAAGCCTCAGCATGTTCAGAGATAAATTAACACTGTCTGGGGCTCTGTGTTGGATTATTTTGCCATTTTCTTGTTAAACTCTTGAAGTTAATTTTGTTCTTTCATAGCAGTTTTGGCTTCTTTTTATATTCTCTTGGGGGAGGCAGAAGAAAAATGTTACAGGGTGAAGTTGAAGTTACCTTATTAACCCCATCAACCTCTGTTATTTGTTTTATGCAAGTGTAAGCCCATGGTGAAAAGGACTGACCTGTGCTGTATCTGCTCTGTCTTCCCTGAACAAAACACAAAGAAACAGTCCTTTCCCTGAAAAGGCATCTCCTCTCTGTAGTCCCTAAATACAGCTAGTGAAACAGGAGAAGATTCAAGTAATCTCAGTGTTTGGTCCATCAGTCATGTTGGCTAGAGGTAGTCTGAGTGGTGAGCAATTTGCTGCTTGTGTCGGACA
Source organism: Aythya ferina (assembly GCF_964211825.1). NCBI lineage: Eukaryota > Metazoa > Chordata > Aves > Anseriformes > Anatidae > Aythya > Aythya ferina. The sequence goes on from NC_140297.1 coordinate 6,221,643, forward strand.
TGGTCTGTGCAGAATGGCATCCATCCAGGCCACCTTCTGCACCAAAGCTGCACCAAGTCACCAGGGACTTCAATGCACAAGAAATGTCCCTCAGGAGGAGGGACAGATGTTGTGTTTTTTTCTGCAGGGAACCCATTTGTCTCTGCACACTGTGCTACAGCTGGTGATATTTCCATGACACATATGAGCACCTGTGAGGCTAAAGAAGGAGCAACAGAGTTTTTGGGGAGCGTCTTGCTGGCACCAAGGGTTACACTGCAATTTTCAAGCTAGAAAGCCTGCTGAGATAATATGAAGAGCAAAGGAGTGTGATATCAAAGTGTGATCTGCAGACACCCCCCAAAGAGCTCTGGGCCAGGCAATCTTTGCGTGGTTATGAGGAGCAACAGGTGCTCAATTCAGAGGTGTGCAGACACCCTCCAAAGAGCTCTGGGCCAGGCAATCTTTGCATGGTTATGAAGAGCAACAGGTACTCAATTCAGAGGTGTGCAGGGTCCCAGACTTAACCCAGTGTAAATAGGCTGCAAGCTGGATGTGGTGACTCCATTTAGAGTCCCCCCCCCCCCCTTTTTTTTTTGCTTGCTCTGAGACTGATAGGTTTGAAAATGATTCCTTCTTTACTACTCATAATGATTGCTGGGCTGGGGGTTTGGACTTTTCCTCATTCTTAGACAAAATCCATCCATTATGTAAGCAACTTCAGGGCACAAGCTAAAGTTCCCATTTGTCCACATAGTATTTATTTGCAGTTATGTATTGCTCTGTTGTGTCTTGGTGTTTCTCAGCTATTTAATAGATTAGAATAACATCTTCCTTCACAAGATACTGATCCTTTTGAACAGAATTGGATTAAGTTAATGAGCTGTCATCTAGAGCTCAGTTTATCCATGGGATCTGATGGGGATGAGTAAAGCACCTGTGGTTCTCAAGGTTTTTTTGAAGGTTAAAAAATACGCATGACACCATCCTCTCTTGCCTCCTAAAGCCAAGTGGAGCCATTCCAGTAGGTTTGCAGGGAAATCACATGGTTTTTAGTTTAGCCCAGCTTTCCAAATCATTTGGAGATTCAAAGGGGCAGAGAAATGGACACAGGACTAGAAGAGGCAGCTGGAAGAGGACAGCTGGCTGTCAGCAGTGGTCCCCAGTGCTTCTTTCCCTCTGGGTCACATCCTCACCCCTCAGCCCAGGAGCAGAGCAGGGCCATCTGTGATGTGGCTCTGGGATGGGCAGCAAGGGGAAGGTTGGGGCTACCTGGGATCTCCCAGCCTTTCCTGAATCAGTCACACTTTTTCTTCTCCTTTAGGAAAATAGAAATATCAGGTATTTCTTGCATGACAGGAGAAACTACTGGGGTGTGAGCCCTTAGAAAGGGAAAGCTGTTTAATGAGGTGCCAAACTAAGGGTTTAGGAGACAGAATCTGTTCTCTTTAGAAATATTTTTGTTGTTGTTTTGTGTTTTTTTGTTTTGTTTTGTTTTGTGTTTTTTTTCATATAAAAAGAAGAGGCCTTGTTTTTTGTTCTCTCTAAGCAGAAAACCGGTTTGCTGACCACATTGTTTTAAGGTTTTTTGTTTGACCTTACAGCTGCCCCAAGGTAAAATTTCTTTTTTCCTCTTCTTGCTTTGCCAAAGGACTGGTGAAAAGGCAAAGTGTTAGCAGTTTTGTGTTCAGACAATGTCGACATAATAAGTCATGCAAACATTGCCACCAAGAAGTTATATGGGTGGAAGCAAGCTAGCCCTCTGCTGTGGCCGCACAGAGAGCTGTCATCGTGGCTCAAGTTTCTGTTCACTTCAAATTTTGCTTTAGCACATCCCAAATGAGGCCATACCTGCAGTAAATCATTCAGATTTGACACAGATACTGCAAGCTGCTCCATTTTACAGTGCATCTCTTTAAATAATCGAGTATCCGCAAAATTAAATGCCTTCTTTTTAAGGCTGAGCGCTATTATGGTCACCTTCAATCTCATTAAATATTTCTGCTAGTGCCTTTCTGGGTCCATTGTTCATGGTGTGCCCTGTCCACCTCTTTTTATGCTTGAAAAGATTTTTACTGTATAAGGAAAATTAAAGCTGTCCCAGTTCCCAAACGTAGTCTTTAAAATGCTGCCACATATAAGCCCATCTTCGCACAGCAGTTTTGACACAGCTCAGTACAGTGGGCACTCAGAATAAAATAATTCTGCAGTGTTATGCATCCTCATTTACATGTAAATTACTGAATAGTATATTTGTCCCTATAGAATTGAGCTAATCCAAGGGAGAAACATTTCCAGTCAATCAAGGAGCAACACAAATAATCTCATCTTGCTAGAGGTGCCTGTATTTAACTCCATTGTGGTTTCTCATCTGGATGCTGTGGAGGCTCCCTGCATAACTCTAGAGACTGTTGTTATTTTTGCTTAATTTTTATACACATATAAGTACAATGAACTATTGTGCTTCAATATAGTCTCTGTGTGATGATGATAGCTTTTATGCTGCAGTGCTTGTCCAGTTCCTGGAACTGCTTTCTATCTCAGACTGCAAAAACTGCCAGTTCCTTGTGCAACTATTATCTATCTCTGTTCTAAAATAAATAATAAAAGCCCCTCATGGATCTATTCATTACAAAGAACACAAGCTCGTAAACTTCCCCAAGGTACTTCAGTAATTTTAAGGAATTCATCTGGAAACTTTATTCTCTGGAAAAAATACTTTATGCTAAATCAAAAGCCACCCACACAAAAGATTAACAGCTATATTATGAAAGAGACCACGTCCTTCTGGAAGACCCTGGGAGCATTCCTGCACCCCTGCATCACCTGCCCAGGCACTGTGTCCTGCGAGCAGGGAGCAATGGGCTCTGCAGCTGGATGAGGTTCAACCTAGGCTCTTCACTTAAACTGTTTTAGCTGAATCCTACAACAGGGAGAATGAATTTGAATGTTTTCCTTAAAACTTCTTGCTTTCAGAGTGAATCTTCTTTGTGTTGCATTTGTGAATAACAGGTGGCTTTCAGGTAAAGGCCACCAGCCTATAGCTTCATTAAAAGCACTTCTGCATGCATCACTAGGAAAATAATATCCTTTTTGACGGACAGAAAACCAGCACTTCTGGGGACGAGGTTGTATAAAGAAATTCTATTGATATGTGAGAAACTATGGGATGGGATGATGAAACAGCTTAAAACGAGTTAGATCATCCAGAGGAATTTGAGAATTTCTTGTGCTTCCTTCTACAGACAGAGGGAAATGGCAGAAGGGTTGCTTTTTCACCGGGCTTTTTTGTTGCTTTTCTTAGTTTTGACTATTATTATTATTATTATTATTATTATTATTATTATTATTATTATTATTACTCTACTTAAAAATATGTTTCCCTTGGAAATTTTTCCTTTTCTTGGTATTTCATTTCACTCCTATGTATTTGCTTTGTACTGTAAGTGGGTGTGAAAGGTTATGCAATTTGGTAAATGCTGTCTTCATTAATAAAATATTTGTTGCTTCTTTGTTTGTTATTGGACATTTTTGAGGTGAAGGGAATCAAGTGAACTAATGCATCTGAAACATCGTTTCTGGTTTCCCCAGCTCCTAAGCCAAGCATAGAGTGATTTCTTGTTCTGCACTGCACAAGTGAAAGTCTTTTTGAATAGGCTCTGATTGCCCATCTCCTTTCGATACAACTGCATCAGTAATTCAGTGGACAATGATCCAATTGTTTTAACAAAAGAGAATATTTTGAGGAGAGAAAAAAAAAAAAAAAAAAAGCAGTTTTGAAGCATTAGTGCTTTTCGGACTTAGCTAATGTTTTAAGTGATTGCTTCAAGTCCTTACTCTTCTCTGGTCTTGCAGTCATTGTTATTTTTATCTTCAGTACTTCAAAGTGACCTGGGACCAGTGTCCTGACAATTATTTTTAGCATCAACCAGTGGCCAAGTAGCCTTGTCCTTTGCAGCCACCTGACAAAGGGATCTCCCCTGCCCTGAAGAAGTCACACGCCAGAAAGACAGCTTGTAGAGCTTCAGTGCTCCTTCATCCCCATTGAAGAACACTTTTGATAGAGGAGTGGCCCAGAAGATGGATCCTGAAACCTTCTGGGTGTGTGTCCCAGCGACAGGCAGCAGAGCTGTCTTGGTTGGCATCCTGGGCACTGCTCAAGGCAGTTGGGGCCATTTATGATCCAAGGGATCTGAGAAGATCCAGAAGATTGAATCAAATTCCTGTAGCTCATTTGGCTACAGAGGGGCAAAAGCAGTTCCTCTGACGTCTGTATAAACCAGGGGTTTTCATCCTCTTAGGGATTTCTCCCTTCACATTTCCCTGAGCTATATTTTGGGAGCCATTGGGACCTTTCTATCTACAGCGCATCTCTTTTGCCTACACAGTGTCTCACAGATCCTTGGAGGAGCAGGACAAGGCTGTTAAAACATTTATTTTGAGAACTATCCTTACTTGGATGTGTGTGTGGAGGAACAGAGTTGAACATGGCTTTCCCAGATCCTTACAGTACAAATACCATCTTTCCTTCTTCCTCTGGGAGAGCTGGAGGAGTAAAGCAAGCAGGATTTGTCTCTGTATGATGTGGGGGATCGTAATAATAAAAGTCTTAACATCTTGCTGCTGTGAGCTGACGATATAAAGTATTAAATACAGTGTGTCTGCAGTTATGCTGTGCTTCTGGTTGACTTCAGAAACCCAAGTCTTCAAAAAGCATACAGCTAATGTAAAATGAAATGTTAAATAAAGGAAGCTCGGGAGTTCTATTTCTCTTCTGGTATTTGAGTTGTTCTTTCTTTTTTTTTTTAGCTTTTCCTTGAAAACAGGAGACCAATAGAGTTTATTTTTGTTTGCTTGTTTGTATTTTTTTCTCTTTCCCTTCCAAAAGAGAAAAAGGAAACTGAGATTCTCCTGTAATTATGGAGCTTCAGAATCCGTGACACCAAAGATCACCAGAATGCCAATATGTTCCTCAGATTTGGCAGTGTTTCAGAGCATGAAAAAAACACGTGTTGGGGAGTAATTTGGCTTGGTATGATATCAGAGGCCTGTAATGGAGCTGTTACCAATGCTCCTTTTTCCTTTTCTAGCAGTATAATTTAACAGTTAACACATTTCAGAAATAATGGTATAATTAATGTAATTAAGCAGGGCTTCGTTCATTAGCAAAGGGTGTGGTAAAGCAGCACTGCTGTTTCTCTGGTGTCAGAAGTGCCCTTTTATTTTTACCTGCGTCTTTCACATGTTTACACAAAGGTGAAGAACAGGGCAAAGTTTTTAAAATTGCTCTATGTACCATTTTCAAAAGCAGTACTCCAGCAGCACATGTCTAATTGGGAAATTGGTAAGCTTTGGACTTCTTAGAAAAAAAAAAAAAGCTTAGACAATTTCAAAAAATGCTACCCCATATTTGCCTTGCATTCTTCCCCTGTTATCACTCAGCTGACCCAATGTGTTCATTTCAACAGACCTCTCCCTCAGACGAGGCAAGCAAGAAGCAGCTTTTAATGCCCCACCGCCCATCGGTGGACCACTCAGATGAACCCTTTCAGAGGCAGAGGGCAGTGAGCGCAGTCAGCATTATCACTAGTGCCCTGGAAGGTAAGATGTGCCTTCAGTTTCCCAGCTGAAAGCCAAGTCAACATTGATTGGCAGGAAGTAGCATGAAAAACACTAATGTTTTTCTTTTGCGCTCTTTTTGTTTTGCAAGACAGTATTACAGAGTTATTATGACCCTTATAATACAGGTCATTCCTAAACAGAAGGCAATATGTCTTACCTATAGACTTGTAAAAATCCTGACAAAGTGCTGGCAGTACAATCAAAGTTGGGTCTGGGAGCTTTTTGTTCCCCTATGGACTTTGATGTACAGAAGGCTGATGGGTAGTGGAGCACAAGACTGTGTATACATTTATCACAGAGTGGTTTGGGTTGGCAGGGACACCAAAGCCCACCCAGTGCCACCCCCTGCCATGGGCAGGGCCCCCTCCCACCAGCCCAGGCTGCCCCCAGCCATATCCAGCCTGGCCTTGGGCACTGCCAGGGATGGGGCAGCCACAGCTCCTCTGGGCAGCCTGGGGCAGGGCCTCATCTCCCTCTGAGTGAAGAATTTCTTCCTAATGTCTAATCTAAATATACCCTGTGTTTGGAGGCTGGAAAGAGAGATCTATCTCTTGGGAACAATTCTGCCTCCCAGAGATCTCACAGCAGTGCAGGTGTGCATGTAGGATATCAACCATTATTTTGAAAGTTTGCTAGAAGGCACCTAACCCTGCAGCTCTGTTGTCCAATGGGTGAAAATGCAGAGAGAACGCATTCTGGCTTAAGAGAGGAGGCTGCTTATAAACTGATTGAAATAATAGGGTTGGCTGAAGTTTTCCTGTTATTAGCTCAGGTTCTAATTATATAGACTAAAACCATTATACAGCGTTCCATGCCCATAAAGGAATCAGAAAAGGAATGCATTAGGCAATTCTACTAATCATGATCATTCAGACATTAACTGTCTTGTTTGGCTTTTCTTTTTCACTGTTTAACACAAATTATACTTACAAAGCCATTTCTCTTCTTTTGTGCTCAAATAAAATGAACATATAAATGTTCTATTTTAACTAATACTTTAAAAGCACCTTTAAAAAGCACATTGGAGCTATAGTACCATTTTCAAACTGAGTTATGCAGTCCCCTGATTTTAGAAGAACTCAGATGCTTAACGCCTTTTTGGATTAGACATTAAGAACAGAAATCCTATTGATAACCAATGATACACCAGCTCTTAAGACCTTAAATCAGCTCTAAATATCGGATTGAATCTCTTTTATCTCTTAAACTCTTTAAAAGATATTACTTAAGGTACTTGTAAAATGAGAACTGGAAATGAATTCTTCTTAACCACTTGAACTTTCCAACCTGGAACACAGAGTACAAGTCTGATTCTATGTGTAATACTAGGTCTTGCATGTCTGGAGTGAGTCTTCCTTTTCTCTTGGGACACTTTTGAAAGGTTCCTACTTTCAGAATAGGCCGCTGTCTGCTAAGTGCTATCAACTGGCAAAAAAAAAAAAAAACAACAAAAAACACAAATTGTGTAATCTGCCAGCCTGTTAGGATAGAAATATTTTTATCCTAAAATAAAAAGAAAGAAGTTTGGGGTAATGCAAGGGCCTTCCTCTAAGTTGTGAGTCATTTTAAGTGTTTCCTTGTCATATAACTCAGCATGCACTGACTGTTATTTTACTGCTTGTGACTTAGAGCTTGAGGAATCACACCAGAAATGTCCTCCGTGCTGGAACCACTTTGCCGTTAAATTTCTCATTTGGGATTGCTGCCCGCTTTGGCTTTTAATCAAGAAATTTGTCAAGTTTGTGGTAATGGACCCATTTACTGACCTCACCATCACCCTCTGCATTGTGCTGAACACACTCTTCATGGCCTTGGAGCACTATAAGATGACGAAGGAGTTTGACCACATGCTTTACATAGGCAATTTGGTAAGTGAATGCAAAGGTGAAATACTGTCTGAGGAGAATGTTTGCTGCTTTTTAAAGTTTTGGCTTAGGCCTTGGGAAGACCCACTTTTAACATGCTGTCAGCATTGCTTTGCCTATGTCATGTCAAGGGCACACAGTCGTGTCTTCTGGGGGTGAGGAGAATCAAAGGAAGGACTAGAACCTATTTTCATTAAACTATCACGTTGTAATGTTACTGGTGACCACAAAAGCCATGTTTCTGGTCTGTTTACAGGTTTCTCATTTGTATCAGTTTAAGGATATCAGATGAGAAAAAGGTTAATGAGGTTTATTTGTGATTTCTGTAAAAACAATGCTAGGGAAGCAGCTCTTGGTGACTAATAGTCACTTTTAAGTTAAAAATGCTATGGAAAAACAAGGCAAGATCATAGAAGGAAAAGTAGTTTGGGTAGGTATGTATGTAGGAAGGTGCCTAAGGTACATCTGCTGTGTACCCCTGCCTTATGCATGTGTGTGATAGGAGCTGTGCAAAACCCAGGGCAGAGGGGACACACAGCAAAGCTCTCTGACCAGTGCTCCGAGGGGAAACTCCTAATGTGCAGGCTGAAGCAGCTGGGGAGAGCTGCAAGGTAAGCAGAGACTGCTCTTCTCCAAGGAAAAGCAGAGTGACAGATCCCCAGCCAAGCTGCAGGGACAGCAGAAAAGCCTTTCCAGAGGCGATGTGGTACAATTTGTTAACCCAGGGGGGGCACTGAAATGCTGCAATCACTACAAAAGCAGAGCTTTTTCTTTAATTATCTTCCTCTGAGTTTGAGCTTAAAAGCTACCATGCTTTACAGGTTTAAAACTTAGTGTTAAAAATCCTTTTAATTTTAGAAAAATTAGTATTGGAAAAGGCATAGGCTATTTAGCTATGATTTGGTTGAATTGCCCCTAAAGTCTAATGGTAGAAGCAGAGATTTACACTAGGACCAGAAGAAAGTCTGGAGTACCTGGGAAGGTGGACCCTGCTAAATATGTATTCAAGAAGCTCACAGCAGAGATAAGAAAAACCCTTTATTTCTATTAAAAAAAAAAAAAAAAGGCTTTGCTCCCTCAAGGTGGGATTCACTTTGCCCAACTTGAGATATTTAGAGCGTAGGAGTCTCTGTCTGAGCTGGTTGCCTTTAAAGTCAATGGAGGGAAATGGACAATTTTAAGGCACAATTAATCTGATGTTTTTAAGACATTTGCTTTTGGATAAGGTGAACTGTGCCCTGAAGGCCACCGACTGCAGTGGCCATTGACTATAGTGGGAGTATGCAGAGACACTGCAGATGTCATGTCTGCATTGAGATACGTCCTACACTGGCAGGTTTAGGTGGGTAGTAGCAATAATCAGACTTTTTGTACCTGCTCTAGAATATGTGTTACAGAACCTGTTAGTGGTGGGTTTCTTCTGTGGTGTTTTTTGTTTGTTTGTTTATTTGTTTGTTTGTTTTTTTCCCACTAGTCATTATTCTTAGCTCTAGACCTCCTCAAGCAGGTTGAGGTTCTCCTAGGCTGTGGGACCTGTCTCTAGTTTTTCAGTTGCTGTGTCCTGGTAGATCTCCCTCTGTCGTTATGCTAGGCAAAAACATGGATCTTCTCTCCTTGCTCCAAACCTGCATTCGTCCCCTCAGTGGTAAGCAGTGAATAAGGGTAGCTTGGAAAATCACCCCTCGGGACTGCACCCAGCTTCACTTTGCAGCAAGTCCTTGTGTGGGGATGTTGCTCAACAATTTGTGGTCTTTTCAGATGACTTCTCAAATGACAAAAAAAGCACCTTTGGATCCAGCATCATCCCTCAGAGCAGGTGGCAATGCTGCCATATCTCCCTCTGGCTTGTCAATGTGTCTTGCTCTGCTTTTAGCAGATGAGTTGCTCTCTTTGCCAGACCACAGGCACTGAAACCCCAGCCCCTGGCAGCCCTCCTTCCCGCATGGCTCCTGCAGACCTGAGCGGGGCTGCGCCAGCTGCCAATGAGACTGGTGGAAATGGAGACGATGAGCAGAGGACAGGGGAAAATTGCAAAGGAAATTTTGTGAAGTGTTGCCCCCCAAACATGCATCTCCCCCTGAGTTTCTTAGCACTGCTTAGAGCTAATTTTGATTATTTGCGTTAGGGTGTAAAATAAGCAAAACAGCCTGATTTTTTTTAATTTTTTTTTTGTAGTAGGCAGCTGGCCCCAGGCTGAGATGCCAGGATGGGGTTAGGGAGAGGCTCTCCCTTGGCAGATTTTACTAAACCCCTACATAACAGGAATGGTTTTGAGTAGAGCAGGTCAGAGGAAGGTAATTCCATTTTGCAGAGGATTTCACAAAGTCATTTGTAATGAGAATTGAGTGATTTTTTTGCAATTCCCCATGAAAGGGAGGGCAGCCCCAGCTCCAGGGCAGGCTGCCAGGTGCCTGCTTCCCCTAAGCCACTGACTGCCAGAGCCTCCCTTGCCCCAGCGCCAAGCGGCTGTGCTCCTGCCATCCCATCCACCCCTCGCTGAGCAATTACATGAGCATTAGGTGGACGAAGATACTGAAAAGGGCAGATCTTTGGCATTTTTTCCTCGAAATAAGTGCTTCTGAAAGAAATTAGAGTGGAATATGAATTTGCTGTCTCCGAGAGTAATTCTTCGTCTGGCTGCCAGGAGCTGGAGACCTGCTTTGATGGCACCATCTCCATCGTGCAGTTGTGTGGCACCTGCTGCCTTCAAGCTCCTTTAGCTCATCACTGACGGGAACCAACATTTTAAAATCCCATCACAAGGCCTCACAAGCACATGGACGTCTTCACTTCTCATCTTCCTGTGCAGTGCCACCACTGAAGAAATAGGTAGACAGAGCAAGGTTTTCCCAATTTTTGTTTTTCTTTAGAAACTGAGATGCTATTATCCAATATTAGAACCTGAGTGGCTGAAATGATAGTTAAAAGAGGTTGCTTTCTTAAAGATAACGTCCTCCAAATCAGCAGTGGCATATTTATAACCATAACCAGGGGAATGTTGAGTTGCTCTTTTTCTTTACAGCCTTTATTGCACTCAGCATCCAGCCTCTTGTATGAGCACAATAGCTTGTTACCAGGTGCTGGCAATTTGATGACCACCGTTGGAAATTCGTTGCTGGTGCACGTACGCGACTCTTGATGCCTTCAGGAAGGCTCAGACATTTTCCTATCTTACTGTGACATTTCCCTCTCAGAAGACTATTGATTAAAATGATTCAGGCAAAGAAAGCGATCCTCCTGAGTCATTTCGCAGCAAGATGGTTGCATAATGTAGGCAGCATGGTGTTGTGGGTTTCGAGGCAGTCCCCTGGATACAATTTCATAGCTGTCCAGTTTGGGCTTGTTTGCTGTCCTCAGGGAAACTGGGGTGTTCTGGTGGGAATCTCTGGTATCTCTAGCCACTGTGACTCAGAAATTGTTGGTTAGTTAGAAATCAGAGACAGGCTGTTTCATTGGGTTCTTGGTATGAGGCATCAATAGGATGACAGTCCAAGGTATTATTTTCCTGATAAGGAGAAGGTATTTTGCTTAAGGAGTTGTGTGAAATAGCTGCTTGGAAGAACTCATCAATTCAGTCCTGAAGCATTGCAGAGTAAAAGTCACACCTTCAAATGATCCTTTATTTTTATTCCCTAATACCTTAATTATATATCCTTAACTTTTCCCTTCCACACCGCATGGAGTTTCTTAGTCTTGTTGCGTAGAGCTGATCACTTGTGTTGGGATAGCTCTTCAGACACTCAGCTTATAGGGTGAAAAACATTCCTCCTTGAGTGTAGGTTACTGATACGTCAGCTCTGGGGTCCCCCCTTTTTCTGACCTACACAATGCATTGATATTGGCTGTTTTATGGAAAACCATATGCTTTGATATATAAGTGGAACTGAGCGCTTTTCAGAATGTAAAGCTCTGTGGGAATGGAAATAAAACAGTATATGTACAACTTGCTGCCCACATTTTCTCATTTTAAGCTGACTGTCAGGTGTTTAAATGGGTGCTTAAGGAGGGCATATGAGAGGACAAGATCTGATTCTCTTGGATGCTTTGCAGAAATCTGTTAAAACTTAATTTACTGTCAGCAGCCTCCCCTTCTCCACTCCCTCTGCCTCATAGGTAATATTTATATGTTGTTTTAAAGAAAAATGTTCCAATTAAAAGCTCTACCATATGACATTTGAACCCCGTCATAAATAAGCAATGTCTTCTCAAGATGCTGTGAAAAGAATACTGCTGTGACTATTTGTAAAAAAATAAATAAAAAATACGAGGGCTCAAATTAGGGTTTCTAATCGCCTTCACTGCCAGCAATAACCTCAGAATGGCTGGATGCTCTTGCTGTCCTGGTATTAATAATAACAATATAAAAAGGGATAATACAGCCAGTACATGGCAGCCCAAATACCCCTTTAACACTCCCACTCCATTCATTCAGGTTTCTCCACTGAAATAAATAGATTTAACCTTTATAAAAGGCACCTTTACGCTTTCTTTTTTACCACTGAGACTCTGCAGACGACAGAAGGAGATGGAAATGTCCATCCTTATCAAGAGCTTGAACCCAGACGTCGTTGTGTGCTTACAGCGCTATAAAACATCATGGTGAAAAGACCAGACAAAGCCAGTGCTGTAACAGTGATAAAAAATCATCTGTGAAAAATGAAGTATTTGCTTGTAAAATGTTTTTGGCTTTCTGCTGTGTTCACCTCTATCTGTGGAGAGTCTGTAAGAAAGGAGGGATGCTTAGAAGGCTGTTTTCACTTTGTATTTTCTTTCTGCAGGTCTTCACTGGGATTTTTACAGCAGAAATGATCTTCAAAGTAATTGCCCTTGACCCTTACTACTATTTTCAGCAGGGCTGGAACATTTTTGACAGCATAATTGTTATACTGAGCCTGATGGAACTTGGTTTATCCAGCATGGGAAACCTGTCTGTTTTACGCTCCTTTCGACTGGTACGGTCTTATTCTGTTTTTACCCCTCTCCTTGCATTAAGTGTAAACTCTGACATGAACACAACATATTTTCTTAAAAATGCATCCACCGATAAAGACTTTAATTGCTGCAAACCGGTGAACGGTATGTGACACTAATTATAGACTGCGGGATAAATGGAATTGTTCCAGATTTACATCAGGGTAAATGAGAACATAATTTGATTCCTTCTAGCTGTGCCAGGTACTTGTAGCACACTTAAAATGTTTGAGATCCAATTTGTAATAAAAATCTGCCATTTTATACCTGTACACCTGTTAGCACAATCAGCAGATAATTGATAGCCCACAAAATGCAAGAGCTAGTAACATGTCGTTTTGGAAGTTGTTATTCCAAAATTATGTTATAAACATGCCACCATTCTTTTAAATGTTGTCAAAAGAAAATGTCTTTGAATTATTCACGGAGTGATTTTTTTTTTCTAGAACTGATCAGCATAACACAGCATCTGTCTTTCACGGAACTCCTTAGCTGTCAGCTCCTTTGTTATGCATGGGATAGTGGCATTCGATTAATGAGAGACTGTCGGCATATTGGAACAGAAAAGCAGTTTCCTTGCCAGCCTGACATTTGTGTTGCACTTCATGTACCAGGATGTCCATGCTAATCATTCTGGCCATGATATGGCTTCATAACTTGAAAGACCAGGAAAATAAGCCCTTATGGCTACATTTAGCGGAAGACTTTTCTTGTTCCTTTCCAAAATTCTATGCACTGCTCAAAAATGCAATTTTTTTTTTGCTGCTGCTGCTGGTGGGTCCTGAGAGTCTCCTGTCAATTTATGAGCAATGCCTCTTCAATGGTGTTGAAATTAAACCTTTAGTTGAAAACACAGTGCAAGGACTAGGAACCATTTACATCCTTAAAATAGGTCTTAAGTGGGATGTGGGTTGTGCCCAGACTGCGGGATCCTCGGCACAGAGGTGATTTTCACCCTGGGAGCTAACAGCTAACAGCATTAGGCTGAGGCTTGCTCTGAAATACAGAGGAATTGCTTCTCCCTTTGCAGGATCAAACCCTAGTCCCCTTCCCCCGAGACGTCTGTCAGGCTGTTTAATTTGAGGTGGAAAAGCAACATAAAACAAAATATTGATACCTGAGACTTCCTCCTTCCATCCCCTCCACACCGTGATATCAGGGAGCTGAGCCTCTAAAAGCATGTCTGCCTAACAAGGCAAGAGTACAGCCCTTGAATGCTTAATTCTCATCCAAGAAGCACAACTGATATTTTATTGATAGACACAGTGAGGCTAACGGGAAGTGTGGCTAAAATCCCCTTGTACTGTGGCATTTAACGTGTTTCACATGTTTTAACCACTTTAATAATTCAGCAGCTGAAGTGTCTGTTGCTTCTGTGAACTGACACTGTTGTTTATGTTTTGTTCACAGCTGCGAGTCTTCAAATTGGCAAAGTCCTGGCCGACCTTAAATACGCTCATTAAAATCATCGGGAATTCAGTGGGTGCCCTTGGGAACCTCACCCTTGTGCTGGCAATCATCGTCTTTATTTTTGCTGTGGTAGGAATGCAGCTTTTTGGGAAAAGTTACATGGACAATGTTAAGAAGATAAGCACTACCGGCAATTTGCCACGGTGGCACATGAATGATTTCTTCCATTCGTTCCTCATTATCTTCCGAATCCTGTGCGGGGAGTGGATCGAGACCATGTGGGACTGCATGGAAGTGGCTGGGCAGCCCCTGTGCCTTCTTGTCTTCTTGTTGGTCATGGTGATAGGAAACCTCGTGGTGAGTTGTCCAGATGGTTTCTTCTCCCTTTTCTGCTGGGTGTGTGCAAATGGACACCTTTTTATCCAGAAAATGCAAACCTCATGTTGTTCTGAGGCTTTAATTTGCTGAATCAAGGTCTCACCCAGAGACACCTGCTTACATCCTAAGTACAAAATTGGGAGCGTTGCATTGCTAATTAAGAATGGAGGCTTATGTTGCAGAAGAACAGGTAATGTGTTAGTAGAAAAAAGGCACATAGGCTTGTTATAATGATTTAATTCCTTAAGGCATTCATGGGACTTAAGAGATTCCAGATCTCTTTTCAGGAGTGAATATCACCTTAACTGTCATGAAGATATTTTTATTTCTATTCAGTTTTGGTCCAGAACAGATGAACCTTACAGCTAGCACGGTGTCTGAGTGGAGTTTCAAATGTGTTTAGCCTGCATGTTCTAGGAAGCTGCAGGTTATGTTTACAGTAAAGTCACTTGCTCGCTTGCTTTTTTAATAGAGTATCCCATAAGCATGGCTTACATAAGCTCTGAACCTATTAAGGCTGAATTGTATTTCCCTGTTGACATCTTATGGAGCGCTTTGCTGGCTTGCAGTCATTGTGGAAATGTTTCTCCCGTTCAGCTTACAGAGCATCTTTGACATTGTGGCTCTAATGGGCTTACTGTTTATGTAGTGAGTTGTTTAATAGTAGATGCAGCTATAAAAATGTTGGGTTTTGCTACCGATTGCTTTTAGTGGTTGTTTTGCTTTTAAGTACCCAGTGTTTTTGTTCTCAGCTCCTGGGATAGAAAAGTTCCTGAAGGGGCTTATTTAAAAAACAAAGAGCATAATTTTTGTGTTTATATGAAATTTTAATAATTAGATTTTCACTGAAAATATTATTTGCAAAGGGAAACTACAGTTTCTAGCTTTTATTTTATTTTATATAAGTCAAAAGATTAAGTTATGATTACTCAAAGTGGCAGAATATTTTTTTTTCACTGACTTCAAGTTTCAGCATGTTTTTCATGTGTAATTAGAGGATTTGTGGCCAATTATGACTTTCTGCATTTTTAGTGGAGTTTAGCCTAAATTCAGATATTTGATCTCCCCTTACAATTAGTCAATGGATTCTGCATATGATGATGAAACCTGAAAATAATTCTGGAGAAAACGTTATCATTTGAAATATTAGTGGATTACTCGGTGAACTTGCAACATCTGATTCACTTAGATATTAAAATTCATGGGATTGTGTAGAGATTGTTAAATATGAAATCTGATTCAGAGGAGATTGCAATAACATTATCTGCATATATTTAAATTCCCATGCTCAAAAAAGACAGATGTAAAACTAGATACTGAAAAACTCTGTCAGCATGGATAATCTGAAGTTACTGGTCAGCTGAAAGCAAAAATGCTAGCTTTATACTTTTCAGCCAGCAGTTCTGTAAGCACGCAGCAAAGACTAGTGGATAGGAGTTATTATAGGAATAGGAGTTAAGCTCTCAGGGTGGAAAACAAAACAAAATAAAAAGATCCATAGGTCTGATAGGACCAAGCAAATAGGAAAAGAACAACAGAATCTGAATCATGAGACTGATCCAGTGCCAACCACATTACATGGAGATTTCATGATGTTAATTAGCAGGTAGAAAGAAGGTCTCCCCTGACACCATCAAGTCTTAGTTTCCTCAGTGAGAGTGGATTGAATTCACAAACTCACGTATTTGCTGAAGAACATCAGACAAAAGTTCAGGTAGTCAAAAAGCACTACTAACTCTTTAAAATAAGAAGACTTCAGCTCTAAATTTTTACATATAACTCTGGTGTGTTCTGTGCTACACTTTCTCTTTTAACTTGCTGAGTTCCTTGTTCTTCCTCTGAGTTTGAAGAGTCAGTTCTGAGATGAACACTATTAGGTTGCATCTCATTTGGACCTCTAACTCTTTCTTAGTCTCTGCAGGCATGGAGGAAATCCTACAGCATTTTCCTGTGTTCCACACTCATATCAATTGAATACTTTTATTTGTAGCATATGCCCTTACTTCTGGTAGTGTCTGTGGATGCTCTGTCCAGTGCAAATCTATGCATTTCAGACCTGCTCTTTAACGTCTCTAAGCTCCTTATTTATTTATTTATTTATTTATTTATTTATTTAAATTAATTAATTAATTCTTTCCTGCAAACTGGAATGGGAAGAGTTATGAGCATTGTGATTCTGTGATAAGCTCAGTGATTTGGTCTGCAGATCTTATTGAGCCTCACTAACAGAAATTCATAGAATCATAGAATCATAGAATATCCTGAGTTGGAAGGGACCCTTAAGGATCATCAAGTCCAACTCTTGACACCGCACAGGTCTACCCAAAAGTTCAGACCATGTGCCTAAGTTCACAGTCCAATCTCTTCTTAAATTCAGACAGGCTCGGTGCAGTGACCACTTCCCTGGGGAGCCTGTTCCAGTGTGCAACCACCCTCTCTGTGAAGAACCCCCTCCTGACGTCCAGCCTAAATTTCCCCTGCCTCAGCTTAACCCCGTTCCCGCGGGTCCTGTCACTAGTGTTAATGGAGAAAAGGTCTCCTGCCTCTTGACAACCCCTTACGAGGAAGTTGTAGACTGTAGAATTCAAAGGAATGGTGGAAGAAAAGCATGGGAAACTAGTAAGTGCACTGGGCAACTTCATGTTATAATGCAGTTAAACTGCTGAAAGGAATTTTATTAAGTATTAAGTCTTTGGCTGGAATTCATATATCCCCAAAATGTCTTGGACCATGGTAGCGCTACATGCAACAATGTACGCTGATGGTAAGCTGATATTTGAATCATCCTTAAAGAATTTAACTTTACAGAATAGTTGGAAAATTACATGCTGTGTAATTAGCTAGCGCAGTAATACTGCTGCTATCATCAGAAGGCATTTTTAAAGTCACTGAAGTGGCTTTGGAAGGTAAAACCAAACCAGGGGAATGATAAAATAGTCTCTCTCTCATGTATAAGAGCTTTTGAAATTGCTAACTGAATAATTATGATTACTGTTAAGTTTTATAAAGACTAAACATATTTCCTGTGTACTTTTATGTTACTGAGGTTAATAAGGAAAATAACTGAGACAAGAATTATTAAGAAGATGTAGGGGAGTTTGGGTAGTGAGGCAGCCCTTGCTCTGTGGGGTCAGCTGATGTGACACCAGCCACTTCTCAGGGGACACCTGCGTGCAATGGCTGGGGACTACTACTGCACTAATGACGTGCATGAATAAAACTGACACTCCAATCACAGAAGGAACAACCTTCCAACCTCTCTGCGTGCTCCTGACGTACATTGGCCAAGCCACCCTTTCACTCTTCTCCCTCCTGCTTGGATGAAGCCAGCTCCTACCCACATGCCACCACTTAAATCTGTGCCCATCTGCCTAGGGTCATAAGCATGCCAGGATGTACAGTCCGTAACAAGGGAAGATCTTCAGGGTTTTACTAGAATTAAAGTTGAAACAGAAGACTTAAAGTGCCCTTTTAGGATCAGCCCTAGGCTTTTTTTTTTTTTTTTTGTCCAATAATGATGCTATTCACCCAGAAAAATATTGATGACATTTTCTTAGAACACACAGTTAGAAAGCATCACCAGTTTCTAGCGTACCCAGATATCCTACAGGAAGGATTACATAACTGCTAGCATTGAATTAATGTATGATGCATGAAATTATGAAAAACAAAGTGGAAGGTCATGCACTCAGCCCTATTTAAGAATTTATGTTATGATCAAGTAGCTTATCAACAGGAGATGTTTGAGGGGATAATAAAAACATATATGTATCTGAGATAACTGGGTGGACTACCTTTGTAGCCGGACCTGGTCAATGGAGTCCGTGAAGTCATAAATTATCTTAACCAAAAAGACACCTAAAATATGTCAGATTAAATAGATCCTAAAGGTACCTATTTCTGTCCCTGAAATCCTGGGAAGCTAACTCAGCTGTAGACACCCACATATACTTACCACTCTGCTTGACTGAGCCAACAACATCATGCACCTGTTAGAGAGGTAAATGCGATTCTAATATGTGTCAGGAAAGGTAATTACAGAGGAAAAAGGAGAGTATCAGTTCTGTTTTGCAGTGCTCTGCAGCACTGGGCATGCAATGTATTCCCTTAATGACTGATGCTCAAGACAGATTAAGTCAAACTGGGAAAAGCACAGGAATATTAAGTTGATGAGGGGACTGCAGAACTAGGCAGGGCTGAGAGTGATTTAAGATACAGGACAGAGCTCATCCCAAAACAGAGGAGGATAAATCACCAATAGGTGCCTGTGGAAAAGCAGATGATATTGTCTAGTAGGACTTCCCAGCAGCCTGCAAGATGGAGCTTGTTTCTGAAGGAAACAACACAAGTAGCCTGTCAGCAGGGGAGTTGACTTGATGACCCAAGAAGACCTTCCAGTCCTGTTTTCCCATGAGAATTCGAGTGCCTGCCAGCGGAGCTGCTCAGCATGATTTGGATGAGATTTGAAGTGGCCTGCTTCAGTTAAACCCGATAGAAGCTTGTCTCTAAAAAATTTGGATGCCCTGGAGCCTGTCCTTTTATACCACTTCCACATCTTTGGAAGCCTTAATGGATATTTCTTCTGTTTTAACATGGCCCATGACTGTGATACATTGAAACTTGGAAATGTCACGTTCCTGGAAAATAGCAGTTTTTCCTTCCCTGCGTTCTTTTACTACAAGTCAGTGTAGGATTGTTCCCTGAAGAGATGTTCTGAGAAAGTGCCGCTAAACCTCCATCAGGTTAAAATCTGTGGAATCCCAAACCGAGAAGATGCCAAAAAACCTGAGTAGGTCTCTTTTACCACCATTTCAAGCTTTTAACAACCAAAGTCTGCTGGTAAAATGGCATATCACCAAAGCAATTCTGACAGTCAGGTCTTTGCAAGAAGGCAAGAGAGAAAGAAATCTAGCTACAGGGAACATGAGCAAATTGGAATTGCTTACAATTTCCACTTCAGCATGTCTTTCCACAACAGTCTCCCTTCCTACTACTGAGAGATTGTCCTGAGCACCACCAGTGCAACCTGGATGTGAACAAATATCTGAGAAGGAAAAGAGTGAGATGGATGAAAGGCCAGTTAGCATGCATCCTGGCCTGACAGATGTGCAAGAGAGAGGTTTGAGATGGGGATGGTTTGAGTTAGGAAGAGGAGCAAGTACAAGTACATGTGATGCTTAGTCTGTGAGGGGAATTTCATGGTAATTTCCTGCCCCAAATCACCCTCCTAAGTGACAGACCCTAAGTACCACAAGGAGTCATTGGGTGCCATGTAGCTATCCAACAATTAGTTATGGCTCTAATCCCACAGTTAGGTAAAATGACTTTGTATGTGCTTGCAAGATTACATCTGCCCCATTAATTGTTTTCATTCCTGTATATTTTTGAAATATTAAGAATGAAGCAAAGGCGTGTGATAAATATTTAATTCTGATTAGCTTTCTTTGCTGCATCTTTGCTTTGTTAGCATTGTTGCCTTTAGTTTGGTGTATGCAGTCAAGCAAACAGAAGAAAAACCTGGAAAAAAAAAGAGGTAGCTGTGATGTAGAGAGTATAAATGTGTAAGACAGGGCTGCTGGTTGGATTGTGTAGTCTTCAGTATGGGGGCTTTGTTTCTATTTAAAACTGTTTCCTAGAGCCAGTTGTGGAGTATTATCACTTTTGCATTATGATCTCTAACTGAGGAATGCTCTTACGGGGTAGAAGCCTGCCCTGCAGGAATCCTTTGGCTAGCCAGCCATGCAGATGTACCAGGAGGTTCACAGGCAAGGGATTGCCCCACCTGGGATGTTGTGGTCAGCACAGGCTATGAAGAAGTTTAATAATATGGAGCAAGATGATCGTCTTCAATTGTCCTCAGCATAAGAAAATGTTTCTGGGCACATTTAATTTATTAGTGTGGGAGTAGCCATAAAGTCCTGTCTCACCCAATACTGATACACTTCCATCACTGCAGATTTCTCAGCAGATCACAGCTGAGCTTGAAAGAGGTTTATGGTAATGTGTCAGGTTTTCTCTTTAAATTAAATGGATACAGGGGACTATCACTGTCTCTTGCGGTAAAATCACAAGTAATAGCAAAATAGCTAGGCATCTACCAGGTCTAGGTAAAAGTGGATTGATTTTTTACATTTCAAGAGCTCAGACAGAAGAAGTGTATTAGGATGGTAAAAGAAGACCTTCAGATGAGACTTGTATTTCTGCCTGAAATGAAGGGACCATCACCTAGGGAATCTACATCAAGACTCTGGCCTTTTTAGGAGACATGAAGCATTACCCAAGGGTGTTACAAGACCATGAAGCTTTTTATAGGGTGATTAAAGATTGCTTTGCCCCAAAGGAATAAGACCTCATTCATTAATATTTTCTGTGCCAATAAATGAATGAAAACGGAACACTGATGACTTATGATAGCGCATTTCCAGCTGTCTACTTAACTTCTTTTCAAATTATACACAAATCTAAAATTACTGAAGCCCCATTTTCAATGATTTTTATTGTCTATCCCTAGAGAAATGTAAAACTCAAAAGTTGCAAACACTCTTGCTGTCCTGAATCAAGTAATTATTTTTGTATTTAATGACAAACATGCTCTTATTCATCGGGACCACTGAAGACTTCTGCTCTGTGAATAAAGGTTAATCTCCTTAGAGGGAAATGTAGTTTTTATATTGCAGTTGTACAGCTGATGATTAATATAAATGAACTGGAATGTTAAAATATTGTGTGCCTTCTAATTGCAAATACTAGGTTACAGCTGCTTGCTGGAAATTAAAACAAGTTTGGGGAAGACATGTTACAAGTCCAAGTTACAACATTTTAGTCTCTTTTTTTTTTTTTTTCTCAGAGACCATCATAGGGGTCTCTGAATCTTAGGTGCTCTTCATAGCACTCTGAAGCTTTGTAAGCTTTAACCACCAAGCAGGTGCTCTCATTTAGGCAACATTTAGCCCATCGATTCCTCTTCCTACAAAACCAAAGTACGAAGGGAAGAACAGTGCTTTGCAAGGAGATGTGCATCCAACAAGAAGTTCAGCTTTTCTCAAGTCTTGAAGGAGCTCTGCTGGCCCCTACAATCCCCTGTGTTTGTGTCCTGGATGCTGTTGCTACCTTATCTGCTCTTTCAGCAGCTCACAACATTCTGGAAATGTGCATTTATGTTTTGGTGACATCAGCTGAGAAGGCCACTAGATAAACAAGCGAGAATAGGCATGTCAGGAACAGTCAGCATCAGGACAGGCAAAATCTGCAAAGCAGCGAGTGGGGTGCGTGCAGGACACCACAGCAGAGGGGAACTTAACAGAAAGCTGCAGGAGGCTTGATAGAGCTGGGGGAATACAGGACATAGGGGATGGAGAACTAGAGAGGGTCCAAAAGGAGCCAGGGAGCCCAAGGAAACAGGAACAAGGAGTAAAAGTGTCATTTAAGTCTGTCTCATCAACTTCGACACCTATTTAAGTGAGGCAATTTTTCCTCCTCGAGAAACATGCAGCTTTGCAGAGGAGCAGCCCAGAACACATGAATAAGCACATTTCAGGACACAAGTGAAACAGAGTTGAAACAAGTGTCAGCATATTACCATCCTTTTTGCTTCCACTGATGTATCCTTATGGCTGGCAGCAGGTACATTTAGTGATACCAGAGAATCCAAACCTCAGAGGAACGTAGCCAAACCACAACACTTTCCCCAGCTTCTCCCTTCGTATTTTTCCTGCCAGCTACCACCACAGTCCTTGTGTCCCAGAACAATTTTTCCTGGTTTTATGTCCCATTATCCATCCTTGCTTGAACACTGTCCAGGAAGCAGAGCGCTGAGGTAGTTGATGCTTCTGAGCAAATATCTGGCCACATCTACTCAAGTATTAAACACCCGTAAGAGGAATGAAAGGCCCACCAGAAACAGATGGCATCATGTGATGAATCAAAAAGATAAATCCTGACACCAGCCATCAATCAGTCCAGTTGTGTCTGATGACTCTTAGCAGAGATGGAAACCTTGCAAAAGAAAAGCCTTTTGCCTAAGACTCCAGACTTTGAAAATTCAGTGCCCACATAAACAATTATTGTTTATGTTGGCAGGCAGATGTATCCCACACTCATGTTGAACACTAAAGGATGGTGCTGAAAAGTCTGGGGAAATTAAGCTCAGGATATTTTTGATAAACCATCAAAAACTGCTGGGTTTCAAAAATATAATTGTATGACAGAATAAGTAGAGACCATTCCAGGCTGGGAAGCGTAAGACTGCTTTCCCAAGAGAGATAAGGCAAATACACCTGGGAACGGATGGGAGGAGAAACTACTTTCCAAATGTTCTCCTAAAAAGTAATCTCTTTCCTAATGTCACTGCAGATTTATGAGTTAGTGCATCCTGCCACAGGCTCAGTTGTTTTTTTTTCTGAAGAGTTAAATCTTGGCACTTGGTGACTAAATCTGAGCAAGCATCTTGTACTAGGGGACAAGTGTGGTCAGTTCCTATTTTCAAGGTACTATTTAATGTCCAAGTTGAGTATATATATATAAAATCTGCTAACTTTTTCCTCGAAACATCCATTCACAGGAAGGTATATATTTTAAAGTATAAGTGGCTAAAATCCTAACAAAAGTGTTTGTACAGAAGAAGAGTCAGATTTTACTTCTGATTAAACTCAAAGGAGGCTGAAAACAAAAAACTGGACTAGGGCTCTTTTTTTTATCTACAAAATAAGAAATTTCCCAGAGCAGCAATCCAAACCAGATTCATTGGTTTCCTGTGACAGGTATTGATTGGCCTTTGGTACAGATTTTTATCAACAGAATTTTGAGGTATCTCTTCTTGATCTATAAATGGTCTAGGACGTATCACAGAGGAATAAAGTCCCTTAATGCTATCCTCTTTTGTAGGTATGTACATAAGGGAATATGAAACTATCTCCCATTCACCTTCATGGATGGGAGACATTAGAAATGCGGAGGAAGAAAACTGTTAATATGTTAGTTCAATAAACCCACCCCTTGGAAAACATCTTTATGCTCTTTGTACTATTTGTATTTTTAAATCAAATATATTGACTCCCTTATATGAAACACTGAGAAAACAATATTTTTAATAGGATCCACTATATATGTATATAATTTGTGAGGCTGATATGAGTGAATTGTCTGTTGAGATTTGGGTTAGTCCAGAGATTGAAGTGGAGCTGAGTTTCCAAATAATAAAAAACAAAAATAAGAATTGTCACCTTGTTAGTATAGTAGGCATCAGTATGGTAAAACACTGCTTATTTTTGTATTATCTCTGTGCTTGGTTAATTGTGTAAGTAGGATTTTTGTCAGTGGTTAAGTTCTTGCTAATAGCAGAGTAGTTATTAAAAATCTAGAAGACACTGAGTGAAATTTAGTTGGACAAGAGTGTGCAAATGTAGGTACAACTCAATGTGTCTCTTTGTATTAGTGTCACTGTGCAAGTTGTCTGGATGTCATTGAAAGGGTAACGACAACCTTGCATGCACTGGGGCAAGGACAAGGTTTTAATGTTAAAATAGGCCAGGTGGTACAAATTTAGCACATTATTAATTACTCATAACATCTTATGCTTGTATTTAAAACAGTCAGTTAAAAATATTAATTATTTCTCTCCACCAAAACTGCACCAGTGAGTGGTTCATTCTAACAGTTGCCTCTAGAAATAGCTTGTTAAAAGTGATATGTGAAACGATCAGGTAGTCATGACAGGCTTAACCTTCGTAGGAAGTGTGTGGTATTTAAAAGACACTGGAATTGATCTTTTCCATGTGCATAACATGTTCCTATCTGCGTTTCTCCACCTAGCACTTGTAAGGCAAGTGGATCACTGTCGTATTTTCTCAGGAAATGAGTATATGCTAATTGATTTTAGGGTCTGGACTGAAGGATATTGTTAAAAATGTTGGTATTTTCCATGCTGAATTTTTGTGGAGGTGAAAAATGCATTTATATTTGTCTTTAGGTATGGAGCTATGATCGTTTGTTGTATCTGATCAACTAAAGTCATCATCGTGCTCCTTGTGCTACCAACTTCTTCATACGGTTGTTTCTTCCAGAAGGACATCCATGTCCCTTCTCCTCTCCTGTAACCTCCTGTCCCACATTTAGCTGTGATGCCATCCCATTTCTGGGAGCTTCAGCCAGTGCAAAATGCCTTGCCTTTGAAAACACAGGCAGGTGGCTACATCTATAAATTGGCCAGGGCATGAACTCCAACGTTACGAGTGTTCCTCCTCCGTCTTGGTTGGCACATTCCTTGGCCACCCTGTCCCAGCGGGTGCCTGGGCATTCAGGGGACAGCCCAGGGTGGGCAGCAGCCAGGGAGCAGTTCTGCCTGGGGGCAGAGTGGGGCCGGGAGGTCAGCTGCCTACCCTCAGGGCAGGGGAACAGGCCTTGGCTTGCCTTTATTTACTACCGCAGCTGTAATTTTTAGCTCACCCAACCGACTAGCTGTCTGGCTCTCCGTTCCTTTCTTCTCTCCAGCAGACTGGCAGTGAGCACAAACTCATAAAAATGCTCTTATGGATAGCTCACACCACTGACTTTCTCCTTTGCTTCCCTGATTTTACATCCATCTTGAGAAAAAAAAAAGAAAAAAAAAAAAAAAGAAAAAAAAAAAAGATTTTGAGTGGCCCCAGTTGCTGGGATTTCATCCAGGCACACAAAATACAATTAATAAATAAAATCGCTTTCAAATTTCCGCATCAGCAAAGCACCTTTTGTATTTCCTGACATAAGAAGGCTGTCGAAGATGAGGTCATCATGTCTGGAAAGAGCAGTTTGCTTTAATCATGTGTTAGAATACAGACTAGATTTGAAGGCTGCTGATAGCCAGTCCTCCACAAAGTGCTTTTCTTGCATTTTCAGGGAATGCTTTTCTGCAAAGCACAGCTTAAAGCCAGCTTTATCCTGCAGAGATCCACCACGGGAAGAAAGGACATACATTCCCTGCCCTTCCTAGAAGTAGCCATCTAGTGGGGCCACCACTGTAAGAAGATGGCAAAGGAACTGGGTCACGTTTTAGGACAGCAGCAAGGCATGCCCATCAGCACCTCTCTGCCGTCCCTTCTGTTGGCAAATATAGGGTGGCTCTCATTTTTGGGATGTAACCAGGACCACCAAACTCTCTGGTCCTGTATCTTTAATGCAAGATGTGATTTTGTCCCACATTTGGGCCATCTGTCTTCTCCAGCCCAGGTATGTCAAATTTCCAAGCCTAACTGCGTGTTTTGAAGGCAGGAGATTCCAGACTGTGCAAAATATTAGTAGAAATCTGTTTTGTAGCTTTCCTGAGACAGATCCTTCTGCCTTTTTTGCTCAGTTTTTCCCTTTCAGGAATCTACATACGCAAAATGCAAAATCTGAACCTCTTTAGACCCACAAATTCACTAGTTGTGAATTCTTTTCACACTTCATTTAATGGGAAAGTGTGATTTCACAATTATAACATCAAGCCTGGGAAACAGCCTAGAAAGTAATTTTTGAAAGTGTTCCCCTCCCTGTTAATAATTTAAAATGCTAATATTAATTATTTCTTGGGTCTCTGATTTAATTTTCTAGTGTCTGGGCCTACACTCATATTGATTTTTCTTTGCTGCAATATATTGGCTTCAGGGAAGTCATTTGTTACCATAGCCATTATCACTGGGTTCCTCTCTCTGTTATTCTGCTGCCGTTTTTTCGTTTTCTCCTTTTGGTTCTCTGCAGCTTACCTTTTCCCAGATGTTTTATGCCATGTGTCAATGGGAATCACCTCTTTCTGTTGATCTCCAGTCCTGACTGCCCAAGGGACATAAGGACCTGTAGAAAACTGAATGGAAAACTTAATGCAGTCTTTGGTCAAGGCTGGGTGTCCCCGGGTGTAGGATTTCTGTTTTAAAGGGAAGGCACCAGGAAGGAGAGATGGGGCAAAGATCTGGAGTGCTGATAGCGTGTGCCCCTGCACTTCTCTGTTTGAGCATCCAGAGCTGCTGCTGTGGTCAGGGCTGCACGGGCTGGATCCCACTCTGCCGTGACCATGCAATGTCCTCTGCAAGTGCCCAGCTTTGCAGGGTTGGGACTGTGTAGTCTCTGCCTCTCTACAATGAGCTTCTTTCATATGCTTAGACATTGTGTGGTAGCTGGCACAACAGCCGGTGAGGTGGAATTTGCATATGAGCAGGGAAAATATTCCAAGGATAATATGGGTGTTCCTCGCCCATAATCACTCCTTGCTGGGAGCAGCAATAGCAAAAGCTCTTACAAATGTACAGTCAGCCCAAGCCTGTGCAGTCAGTCTTCCTTTCCAGTTGTCTTCACATCCTCATCACCATGGCAGGCAAACAATTATCTTCATTTAGCACAAAGTAATTGTAGTCTCTTGGTTTGTAATCAAGAAACTTTCTGTAACTTCCATAAGGCCATTGGGGTCTGTCGAGCCTTTGACATCTTGGACACGGTTGTCTTTCTGGGAGAGGTTTGCAACTGGGCTTGTCTGATAGCACTTCTGTTTGTCTAGGCTGGTTTGAGAAGTCCTCAGCAGCCCTGGTGGAGTTCTTGCTATGCTGGCAAATTAACGTTGTTGTGATATCTAATGAAAAACCTGTGGGAACATGTTTAGTTTTATGCTGTGACTTGACTTGAGCAGTGGGAAGAAGTTATCTGTCTCTGCTCACCATCCCACCCTCCTCTCCAAATTCAGACTTGGAGACTAAGATTTTCAGATCAGAAAGCACTTGGTTTCCGCAGGCTTGTCTTTTGGATTTTCTAAGGGGCTTACCTTCAAAAAACCCTGGAAATCCATCAGCAAATAAAAAAATTAAATTTATTTCAGTAATCTTGACCAGAACTTGTAGTGGTGCAGTTTCCATGCAGGTTTATACCCACTCAGGTGGAAAACAGATCAAAAATATGTAACAACACCAGAGATCCTCCAGGTTGGGCAGGCAGTGCCATGGGTTGCTCCAAATCTGTGTGCCAGCATGAAGAGGATGGAGACAAGTTATTGCAGAGTCTGGAGATGAGGAGAGGCAGAGATTAGGGGCTTGTCCCTGTGGGATGGGAGCTGGGGAAGCACCAGCCTCACCTCCCTGCTCATTCTCCCCCCTCCAAAAAAAACATTTCCACCATGAGGGTCAGCATCTCAGGCTGGCAGCAGGAGCAATTTTATGTGGTGGCCTTTGCCTGCTGCCTGCTCTCAGAAGGGTGTACCCATGGCAGGTCTGGCAGATCCTTGTACTTGCCCGGCTTTATATCTCTGCTGAAATCAGGCAGAGATGAATGGCAGCTTAAAGTGACCTCAGAAAACCCCTCTGTGACACAAAGGTGCTGTGGAGTGTAATTAATGGGCCTAATCTACCCTTCCATTACTCAAGCAGATTTATTCCCTGTGTAAAATGTTGAGAACAGCACCGAGGAGTCTGGCCCATTATAGATACCCCTCCAAACCCTGAGAGGAATCAAGTGGCCGTTCAAGCACCATTGGACATGGGTGAGCCCAGCTGACACCTAGCACCACTGCCCTGCCTTGTACCATGCAAAGGCAATCGGACACATGAGAGCCCACTGAAACTGCAGGGAAATGCCTTGTCAATAGCTGAAATGGCAGACACTCAGCAAAACTCTTAGCTTTACGGTAAATAGCACAAAAATGTTGATGGGCTGGGGGAAGCCATTCATCTCACCTGGTTTCTGAAGTCAACCACGCAGAAGGCTACACTTGTATCAGCCACCCTTCCTATTCTTACTGGTAGCTGGAGAACAAAAGCACTTTTACTCCTGTTTCATCTCACCTGTGCAGCTATCAGTTTTAGGATGAGACACCTTGGGCCCAGGCTTATCTAATTATTTGGGCTGGGAGTAGTCTGCCTATAAGGGGAACCCCAGGTGCCTTTGACAGATATGTGTGACCACCAGGTGTACCCCAGGACTGCACTTTTCAAGTGTGCTGCCTGTGACAATTATTTTGTGCAGGCAGGAAAAAGGTACGCGGGTAGCTGTGAGGTTGGGGGAAAATGTAGGCCTTCTCTTCTTCCTGAGGGAAAATTGAAATAGTTCACCTGATGTGATCAAAGTTATAGCCACTTTGAATTGTGGGTGAATTCTGCTATCATACTGCTTCCATTTTTCTCTCCCATGCAGAACATCTTCTTACATTACCATCATGAAGTAGTTTAGTGATCGTACATGAGAAAGAAGCTGATTTTGTTGCATTGTTTTCATTAAACTTTCATTTTCTTGCATTTAAACAGATAAACCTGTTATTCACCAAACAGGTTAACATGGAGTTGATAAGAAAAACATCCTGTTGCAACAAACTGGTATTGTAGTGCCCTACAAACATCTCATCTACAACTGCTAGCCTGTCCTGTAGGACCAAACACAGTCCACTAAGGAAGCTGCATGGCTGCAGGGAAGGAAATCTATATTCTCATTTCCACATGTTTTCTTTGCTGATCTTGGGCAAGGAACAGAAGATTTGTCCTTGTCTCCTGCCTGCACCCAGCCAGAAGAACCTCGTGCTGTTCTTGTGGTATCATGATCATTTTGACAGCAAGAAACCAAGATATCACAAGCCTGGGATTATGAATTGAATGCAGGATAAAGAGAAATTGGGCTGGGAGAATATAAGCCTCTTATCCAGCACAAATAGCTGAAATAATAGAAAGGGGAATATAGAAAATAACTGTTCATGTAAATTGCTTTTTGCAGAAGTACTCTCTCAGTAAACTTTGCCCTAGGATGAAAAAGTACAAAAGATTGGAAAATGTACTTCGAAGGAAATAAATAATCCTCCAGCTGCAGAGAGATGGACTAGATGGCCTGTTACTGCAGGTCTCTGGCTGAAGCTTACAACTCATACTGCCTTGGTGCAGGGAAAGCCCCTGTATGAGCAGCTGTTCTTTGTAGCTTCTTGGATTTTGCTACAGCAAACAAAAATTAAATAATTGGTATGTATTGTATTAGGCTTGCTAGAAGGTCTCACTTAAGAGAAAACTGCATCTTTCCCACCTGTGATGGTCAAAGGTCAGTGCAGATGTCCACTGCCATCAGAAAACAAGCAGGGAGGAAGAAAATAAGGTTTTTATATTGGTCAGGGATCTTCATGCTGGTGTGTGTTAACAGATACTGCTGGAGACGTGGTATTGAATAGGTTGAAGTTTACAGGTTCTGTTTTATCCACACACAAACAAAAAAATAAGTACCAGATGAGTAGTCACGATCCCATCAGGTACACTACTGTGCTGTTCTGCCCTGACTTTAGCATGCAGCTGAGTGACAGCAGTGACAATGTGCTGCCACAGGGATACCATTTATTTTAAATGTGATGTGGTTTTTTTATCTATATATTTTTATTTTTTCTTTCTCATGACAGAATTCATTGATTCAGCATGTTTTCTGCTCTGGACCCTGTTGTCATAGAAAAAAAATGCTTAACTGGCTCCTAGGAGAGCCCTCTTTCATGGGAAAACACCCTCAGGTGATGTAGATCCTCATAGCTGCCCTCAGCTGTGCTTCCTGTCCTCCATCTCTTGCAGTGGAGATGACAATACACATCTTCAGCCTGAATATTTTCAGTTGTTTGAAGGGTCCTGTGGGCAAAAGAAGTGCTCTTGACAGCAGTACCCAGACTGCTGTATTTTGTGAACACCACTCTCTCTCACCCCCAAAAGGTCCCTTCTGACTCTGCCTGCTAGGTTTTATCCAGTGTGGTGCAGATGGGAACATCTGGCCTTAGTTGCTGCTCAGTGCGAAAGACTGGGTGTTTGGAAATCAAGCTGTCTTGTTTTGTTGGCAGTGTGCTGTCAGGACAGATCCTGCAAGAGGAGAAGCCACAGAAGTGAGCTCATATCAGATTCTCTGCAATCAGACAATACTGATCAGACAAAACTGAAAACCTTGCCTTGGAGATGGTTTAACCCTGCCACTGAATTGGTGCAGGTGCAACACTGTTCTTGATCCTAGCTGAACAGAATTATTCAAATCTGCAGAATTGTTTCAAATCTGCTGGGAAGTGCCCTTATAGTCAATGAAGAGATTTCAGCCTATACTCAGTGCAGTGCTGAGCAAGGTGCCAAATGCCCTCCACTTCAGTGATCCTAATAAGAGTGCAGGGTAGAGAACACATTGCTGAATCAATGTACAGGAACAGCAGAGGATTGCAAGGGCTGCACGTTGTTTAACTGAATGAGACATGGAAGGCTAAATACATAAAGATTTATAACATTCCATTTTTGCCAAATCAAGGTAAATACAGGAATGGAAGGGAAATGAGGTGGTAGTCACAGGCTTTTGCTCCTAAAGTATTGTAACATCAGCATCAGAGTTTGAAGACAGCTATTCTTCAAGGAGGTTTGAGCAAAAGGTGTCATGTAAAATTTAGCTGTCTGGTTATGTCCTGTGATGTCTGGGTTTGGCAAGTTGTATTGGTTATTTGGTCTGCACCCATTAATGCCCTAGCTTCAGTCTAATTAAGTGGTCAAGCTAGCCTAGACTTCATTAAGTATCTCCAAAGATGGTTCAGCTCTTCAGCATCTCCTGGGCTGCCAGACTGGCTCTACCCTCTACAGACATCCTAGGAAACTCCAGCTTAAGCACCTCAGGGAGGCACCTGACATAAGGCTGGATGAATCTGATCCTTGGTGCCTTATAATGGCATAACCAGAGTTGGTGGCTTTGGGAAGGCATTAAAAGTGAGAAAGCCTGTGAAAGCATGATGTACTGGCATTAGGGTAAGTGCTTAACATCATTATGCTAAAGGATTTGGGGTTTCTTTGAGTGCATCTGTCATTTGATTCCTAACCTCAAAGACTGAAAAAGTGACCTGCTTCCAGAGACGGGATGGTCGCTGTCACTGGAAAGCAGATCCCTTTTCAAGGGGATCCGGATGGACATGCAAATCTGCCATCGCTTTTGAAGACTGAATTAGTCTTTAGTTTGCTTTTACTTAAACTGAAAGCATCGCGTTGGCAACCAGGAGGACTGGATATTATTAGTAACCTTTTACAGGAAACATGGTGTGTCATGGGTTGAGGATATATTTTATTTTTTTTTTCTAGAAAATGCAGTGCACGGTGAAATGGGGGGAATAAGTAAACATAAAGTGCTTATACAGCAGTTCACTCTATTTGAACACCCAGCATACACCTCTGAGGTTACCCGCTCATAAAGGAAAGGGGGAATGATATTTGAGACTTATTTTTGGCTAAAAGCATGAAGTGCAAATAGCTCTTTGTACAAAATGTCAGCTGCGTTTCTGAGAAGCAAACAACATCGCCTTGATAAGCTGTGGTAAATAACAACAGTAAGTATGTTACCACCTATTATACACACCTGTAAGTGTATCTGGATAGACTTCTGTAACTGTAGTTTGACATCTGAAATAAATATTAAAAAGTAAAACAAGGCATTTCAAACAAATAATTTTTCTCACAGCAGAACTAAGTATAGGAGGAAATTCAGCTTCAAATAGCAAAATTTATATGCCTACATGGAGGTGTTTATGTACAGGGAGGGAGTGCAAGCTACCACTGTGGTCTGGAGATCTCAGACTTGGCTCAGTTTTGTCTAGTGCCACTGGGGATGCTGTAGGGTGTCCATCCTGGCCTTCAACTAGATGCAGTTCTCCCAGTAATAGTGTGTAGCATCAGCCCAAGTTACCTTCTGCCTAACTTACCTCTGGATGATTTGGGCATGCCGGGGTCAGCTGGCACTAGATGGCTGCCTACTGGCAGCTGCACACAGCCCCTAATGGGGTCACCTGTATTTGTTCTGGACTTGTTGATTATCCTGTGAAACTCTTCTGATTGAGACGGGGCTTAGATGCCCATTCGAGTGCAAGTTTTGGTGGTTGTGGCTGGAGGGAGCTGCTGTCCTTGAAGCATGTGTCAGTTCCCTAAACACCATCAGTCTGGTGCCTGCTGTGGTGCCCTGTCATGCCCTGCTTGGATGTTAGCTACAGATATAGGGGTACACATATCTCCTGTAGGTATGGTGCTGATGTCGCAGCCTCAAACATCAACAAACACCTCTAAAGTAACTGAATTAAAACTATACTGTCCAGAAGACTTCTGTTCTGCATTTCTCTGTCTCTTTCCATCCTCCTGCTCCTCCATGTGTCCCTAGGCTGGGAAGGAGACACATTCCAACCTCTGCCTACACTGATGGCCTGGGCAGTGTCTCATTCTGCACAGGTGCTTATTTTCAGGATGCTTGTATCAATCTGGTTATCTCTCAGACCTCATCCCTCTATCAAATTTGCTTGCAAATGGCTAAAGTGATTCTGCCAGAAACTTTTGTTGAGACCATCAACACACTTATTTGTTGATGGTCTCCCACCTGCTTGGCAATATATCCAGTGCCCGGGTTGTGAACCACCTACTGGAGAACATCGCTTGAGTACCTCCAAATGGGATGTGAGATGAACGACTGATTTCACGAGACAACCACAACGACAAGAGGAGACCCATGCAAGCTCTCAGTGACACTCCAATATGATGGACCAGCTAAGAAACAATTAGCTTTAATCTCACTTTATTTCTGAGCAGGGCTGTGCTCAGTAAAGCACTGCTGTATTCAGTAGTTCGTAATGGACACGGGCATCTGCAGCGCTGCTGACTGCTTTCGTTTATAATCACGGTGATTGCAATGAGTACGTTATGAAACAGGACTGACAGGACACTTGAAATAAAATGTCACCAGAGTGATTAAGACCAGGGTAGTTCACAAAATTCCAGCTCATGTGTTCTGAATATTTGAAGGAAAGAGCTGGTGAGTAGGGGGAGAAGGGGGACGACAAGACACAGCAAAAGCTTCTGGCTGTTTGGTAAGGCTCTGTTAAATATAAATACTTTTTATACTGTTTATTGTAGGCTAGCAGACTTTATCAATTTAAAATATAATGAGAAAAGCAGAAGCCAGGGGACTTGCAAGTACTTCTTGTAGCATTAAGAGATAACAGAGACAATATCTTCACAAAATCTCTTTTATTGCTACAAGGGCAGAAGTGCTGCAACACTGAACTCTCCCTTGCATTGCTGGCATCCATTAGCCTTGTTCAGGCAGCGGCTGAGTTGATAGCAGGCAGTTTGGTCCTAGGTTATTTTGGGTGGGTATGTTTTAGCTGATATTGGTTTGAGTCACCTCTGCACCATTCCCATCATCCCAAGCATCTCCCTCTGGTGTGAGCTTCTTGTCCATGTCAGTCTGGCATGCAAGCCATGCTTCAGTCCTTCTTAGACCACAAACAGGTACAACGTCACATGCAGCAGCTGGTAATCACCTGCAAGATGTATCATGGGGAATGGCCTTCAAAGAAGAAATTGGTTTTATTTCTTGGATATAATTAAATTTAGTGGGAAGAAAAATCAACACACTAGATGGGGAAAAAAAAAAAAGTAGCTTAAAAAGTCAAATACATTACTGAAATCTGTAGTTGTATATAATCTTGAAGTTCTCTGCAAGCCCAGGTAGATAGTTGTGAAGTTGCAGAAGTAAGAGGAAACCAACTTGCAGTCTCTGGTTCAGTCTGAATCTTACATACACCTGTGAATATCTTCAAATATTTTTCTCCTGATTGGTAGCAGCATTTCCGGGACCAGGCCTGCTTGCGGGGTGAGCCCTGTTCAGTTTTAGCCGCATTAATCCAGGGTGTGATGGCTCCTTTTTCCTTCAGGGCAAATGTTTTGAAACTCTATGTTCTCTTAGGTATTTATTCACTGTCACAGAACGATTTCTTTGGCCAAGAGGCTATTTAAATCTAGAGTACCCTTGAAAATACATACAAATATTTAGAAAAGTTTCCAAATATACTATTAGGGTGAAATGCCATGCATACATATATCATAATGTACTATGAAATGTAAGTAACAATATTTACACTGAGCAAAATCTTCCTATATACATTATATATATATGTATATATATTTTTTGCACATGTAAGCAGTACACTTCTGGATGTCAGTAATTGTTGCAATTAGTGATTTTCACCAAGATGAAATACTAGCAATGACAGGAAATTCATTATTCATTCATATCAGCTTATAAGAATATTTACACTACAGAGCTTCCAATGAAAATTTAATCCCATATTCTGTTTCTCAGCTTTTCCTTTTTTTTTTTTTTTTTTTGTGTGTGTGTGTGTTTTGGGATGCTGGAGGGAGAAAGGGAATATCAGTGTGGGTACTTGTCCATACTAAACTTCTGTACCTGAAATTAATGTTTTTGGAAAAGTCTGCAGGCCTCCATTCCCAGTGAAACCACCCATAATTAGAGGCAATCCCACAAATGCTGATGATGTTTGTGCAGCACAGATGAGACAAGACTCGGATCCTCACACTTCCAAGACCAAAATTTGCCCTCCACATTCAAGAGTCACTAATTTCCTTTTAACTTTATTTGTTTCAGGTGCTCAACCTGTTCCTTGCCTTGCTGCTGAGCTCTTTCAGCGCTGACAACCTTTCGGCACCAGATGAGGATGGAGAGATGAACAACCTGCAGCTTGCTTTTGCTCGGATCAACAGGGGTCTTCAGTACGTGAAACGCACGACGTGGGATTTTTGTTGCAATGTCCTCCGGCATCCCAAGACCACAGCTGAAAAGAAGGCAATGATGAAGCTTGCTGCCCAGAATACAGGTGCCCTGAACAACTGCGTGAACAGTCACACAACTGCTGAGTTTGGCAAAGACATGGAGAATCACAAAGAGAACCACACTGAGGATGGGATGAATAAAAATGGGGATAAACACCTGGGAATTACAGATAACGATGATTTCATGACCAATCCTGACCTGTCCATTTGTGTTCCTATTGCTGTGGGAGAGTCTGATATTGAGGAGGAAGACGAGGAGCAGAGCACGTTTACAGAAATGGAGCAGGTAGGCAATGAAAATGTTTGTTAGCTGCATCTTATTAAGATGGCCTTTGTTCCCAACCTTGCTCTGGATCCATGGCTCATAATGCAAATGTGCTATGGCCTAATCCTGCCTTTGATATGTTGTTAACTTTAGAGGAAGTTACACCTGCATATCCAAGAGCAAAATTCAGTCTCCAACAAGAGGCATTCCCTTCCTTTGCATTATTTGTGCTTGTTGATATTAATTCTTCTAACAAGAGCAATTAAACCCTTTCTCACACAGGAGCCTGTTTTTCTTTCAGCTGAATCATGGGAATAGTACAGAACAAACCTTAAGTTCCTCTGACTCTGACAGGGCATTTTCTTGGTGTACAGTACTGGGGAATGGCTTGGTTCGATTTGGGTAACAGGAATCCAGGGCTAGATATTTCTGTTAAATAAATCTAGGCAGAGTCTGATAAGACATTGTGCCAGAAGAAGTGAGAAGATATGGAGTCATATGTATCCAGACAGGAAAAAAAAAAAAAGTTATTTACTTGTTCTTTGGTGTTTTCACATTTTATTGTTCCTAAGAGCTCTCAGTAGTAATGGCTGAAAACTTGTGTGTGGTTTGAAATGTTGGTGTAAAATGGAGAAGAAAAATCTTTATGGGAATGGTTTTCCTTCTGTCCTCCCCCCTTAACATATATAGTTAATGTGGATCCCTCACTCCTGTGGTGTCAGCGGAGATGTGTGACATTCAGCAGGCTCTGGATCAAAGCTCTTGTTTCAGATTGAGTTGTCAGGAGGGATCCCCCATCTCCTGGTCAAAGGGAAGAAAGATCTGAAGTACAGGAGTCCTTAGAGAAGGGATGTCCTAAAAAAGAAAGCCCTGAGGAAGGACTCTCTGCCAGGGAGGCAGGCACAAATAGGCTGTTAAATGTTAATTTCTGCTACTTCACTGAGGAAATCTCTTTGGTGCTGGTGCATCTGCTCACCAGCAGGTCTTAGGCATTGAGCAATCCTTGGGGAGCGTGAGGGCAAGGGGTCAGAAAACTCTATCAGCAAGCCCCACTGTCTGAACAGACTTCTAGGGAGAAAAAAAAAAAAAAAGGTATGAAATTTTTGGCAAACAATTTTAGGGACTATTTCGTATCTCTTTTTTTTTTTTTTTTTTTAAAAAAAAAAAAAGGAATACATTTATGGAAATGATCTGTGGATCAGTGTTGGTGGCACATGATAACCCACAAAGCTGACTACGTTTTCAGGGCTTTTTGTGGGTTAGCTGTATGCTCAGTGAGTGACAAGGCTCCAGTGAGGTCCTGTCCATTGCTTCCCTCTTCTCACCGAACATAAAGCAGGACTTTCTAAAACCATTTGGGGCATGAGTTGGATTAATTCTAGGGATAATATATGTTTTTTCTTTGAAGCCTTTTCCTATTCCCAGGCTTGTATTAGTTAAACCTACAAGAGGAGAACACTTGAAAAGTGAAATATACAGTAGAATTAGCTAATCTGCCAATACTGACTAGTATAAATATGTATCATAGCATGTAAGTGTGTTTAATTCAGGATTTTTTTTGTTTGACCTTTTTTTTATACACACATATCTACTACATCTGGCAGAGGGTCACAATTGTAAAAATTCTCACCCTTTTAATTACAAGGCAGAGAAAAGTTTGTTGAAACTTTGCACGCAAGTGTCCGTGAGGGCTGGAAGCATGAGCGTGTGCATCTGCACACACGTGTATGGTGTGTCACTGCACCCCACCTTGCTCAAGGTAAATAAGTGGTCACAATTGGAAGCTAAACTGTAGCATGGAGCATGGAGGATTTGGGAAATTTACAGCTTATAGTACATTAAAAATATAGAAATGTGGACTTCTGTTTAACTGCACAGTGTGTCCATGTGGGTGTGTAGGCATGGGACAGATGGAAGTCCATTTTATGCTGTATAGAAAGTAAATGTGGAATTGCAGGTTTAGGGAGATCTATTGCAGTCATGAAGGAACAAATTGATATAGAAAAACAGTCATTTTCATGAAATAGAACATAATAAATAATAATGGATCTGAAAATATTAAGAAAACTTTTTCAAATAGTTCCAATTATATGGAAGTGTTATCATATATGACATAAACATTGAGGATTCCAAGTGAAACAAAATGGGAAGAAACAAACTAAATAGGAGAAACAAACCGAAGTACTAAGTTTGCACACTGCATCGTTTTGTGAAATGTTCAATAAATATTAGGTTAGCATTGTTGCATTGCCATGAAATTTTTGGATTTTAGTGAAACAATGTAGTCACTGCTAGCATGTGCATGACGTAGAAGGAAAGGGGTTGAGAAATGTATTCATTAGCTTTGTCACCAGTGTTTTACAGGCTTTGATGAGCAGCTGCTGCAGGTCACTGCTGTTCCCTGGTGCGTAGCCCCGATCAGTGGTGTTCAACCTTTGTCTGCAGAGCTTAGGGGACTACTCCTGGAAGGGTCCCAACAAGAAGCAAGTTCACATGTCCAGCACTTGCTTTTGTCAAATGTCTAGTGAGGAAAATATGTGCACGTGAGAGGGCTCCGGTTCAAAGACTCAAATTGTATTGGCATAATAAATAAAAATAGGAAGAAGCTCGACAGCAGAACACATAATTGCAGGACAATCTTTGTGTTTGTTTTCCTGCAAGACCCTAATAAATTTGCACAGCTGTAAATGTCTCAAAAAGGAGAAGAGCCGTGGGAAAACATACTCTGAAAGACCTGTCATTTTCAGTGGTGCCCGTTCCAAAGACATACGTACGATCTCTGCACTCACAAATAAATAAATAAAATCCCTTTATCAACACATAGGTTACTGCAGAAGCATCTATTGCAGCTAGAGGTCAATATTAAATCCCAGCTTCTTGAATGCATTATTGTGGCTATTACAATGTGCAAGCTTTTGTATCAAGGGCACAGAGGGTTAAAATTCCCTGCTTTTTATCAGAAGCCTTTATCCTGTGAGCCCATCTCTGCAGTGGTTCTTACCTCCTTCCTTCAGAATGGTCACGATAACCATAGAGAGAGAGCTCTCAAAGGAAAAACAATGTGAACAAAAGCAAAATTTACATGATTGCACTGAAAGGGCACAACTGCGGTGAGGTATCTTTTTGTGTAGAGGGCATCATACAGAAATTAAACAAGAACTACCAAGGGTACGTTAAACATTCAAATCTATTCTAACTTTCCCCTAATTATAATCCATATTTTTACATATTTAAATATTTTAGCATGTACAAAGAGGATGTGCATGTAGATTTACTGCTGGGGAGAAGAAAATGTACCCTGCTTCACTTTAAAGTTGTGGGCTGACCTGGAATTTGGCAGTCCTTTGGCAATATTGCCAGAACCTGCCTTCCTCCTCATGCATGCAGATTTTGGTGCAACTGCATGGGTAAAGAGGCAAAAAGAAATGTATGGAAAGGGAATATATTCATTGCATGCTTCTCAAGTGCGTGGCTGCGTGAACCTACACAATCCTTACATGTCCTTCCCATTTGCTGTGTCAGCTGAACATCCAGGGCCATATTCTGAAGCTAAAAAGGAAGGGAGGTCGGTCTTCAGAAGAACCACAAAACTTTTGATCCCAATGAGATATTTTAGGGTGAGGATCAGTTCAGTTTACAGCTCCTGTACCAGTGCTTGTCTCTCTGGGGGTCATAAGCCGTCTTAGCTAAGACAAATGACCCCCACAGTGTTAGATGAAGCAGTTTGAAATTTCGGGTGACGAGAAACACGTAGAAATGTCTACATTTAAATTTCAGCTTCCATTTCTATCATAAAATCTTACTGGCAGCAGCCATATTTCCCAAAGCTACCCATTTTTGGCACTGTCATCTAGAGGGTTCTGGAGGAGAGAGCCCACCTGATGGCTTTGATTCCTGAGATGTAAGTGAGATGCTCTGCCAGCTCTGAGAGCCAAGAGACACATGCTTATAGCTCACACATATGGTGAAAGGATCAGGAAGAAAAGGTGAGCAATAAAAGTCAGTGCAGGTGTGAGAAGAGGCGGAAGAGAGTGAGACTGAGAAAGGAAACTGCATTTCATTTTTCGACTTTTTTGAGATGTATAATTTTAAATATGGGTTGTCCTAGCAGGGAAACAACTCCTAAAAGCTCAGCAGCAACCACAGCAACAGTTTGCATCTTCTCAAGGTTCTTTTGGGTTCTCACTTTGGCTTCCTAAGTAATTAAAATTTGGAAATCGTCAAATTGTCGTCTTCAGCTTCCGTAGCATTCCTATGATTGCTTAAAAAGACCATCTTTTCATAGGCAACATCAAACTTCAGGCTCTTACAGGAGTAAGGAATGCTTTGTGGGACAGTAAGGTGATAGGACAATTCAGTGTGCAATCCACCTGACATGGGGATCCTACCAGAACTCACCTGCAGTTTTACTGCATTGAAAGTTCCAGACATCAGAGGGGTTTGTGCCATTTACATTAGATAAATAAAGTCTTCAAACTTCCTTCTTTATTACTGCTTATCCTGCAAGGTGCCCACAGCTATAGCCCAGAACAGTATGTGCCTTTGCCACAGCAACATCACTTTTTGGTTCAGAAAAAAAAAAAAAAACACACCATGACAGACTAAAAGGAGGTTCCAGATGAGTAATGCCAGGCTGACATCCTGAATCAGTCCCCAAAGCACAGTGTCCTGCACTTACACCATGGAACTCCATCTTGTTTCTATTACCCCAAGCCTCAAGGACATGCGTGTCTTTCTTCAAGGTATTTGGATCATTGTCTGCATTGACAAGGTCCTCCAGTCAGCAAATGTCATTAGCACAATGTCAGAAAATGGCTCTAAACTTTGCTTGTTGTTTGAGTCAGCCTGGTAAGGCTGTTATTGCCTTCTCCCCTTTCTTAAATTTAACTGCAGCATGTGTTGCCTTATTCTGACTACTGCCCTCAATCTATCTATGTCATGCTACTGAGAAGAAAATCTATGATGCCGCAGTAGCTAGTGGCTCGTGGCCACATTTGCCCCCTCTGCCGTGACAGAACCAGGCATGGACGCTGCTTTCTGCAGAGATAACACCTCTGCATTTCCCCGTGCGGTGCAGTGCCAAGCCAGCAGCACTTGCCTGCTTGTCTCCAGAAAATGCCATTATTGATTTGTTCCGATGGAGTGGCTAATTGGGTCATATGGAAAGTGCTCACTGCCTGCTGCTGGGATGAAGAAGCGCTTTGCAGCTCCTTCCCCGTTCCTCGACACCAGGCACACACGCTTAGGTTCACAGCGGCCAGGTCCCATCTCCCACCGTGGCTGATTTGTACCGTCTGAATCTGCAAAGATGCTCGAGAGCTGCCCCTTCCCACTGCCCGAGGCTTTCCCCTGGATGTGGAAATCCTTAAATGGCAGGGAGTTATTGCCTGCTGGGGTTCGCCTTCATGGCCTGGCAGGGAATGTTGCCTGTGGGAAGGGGAAGGTTTTTTCTGTCACCCCTCAGGGTTTCCTGGTTTCTCACAGGATTTTTCTCAGTGAGGGATACACATTGCCTGGATTTTGCACACCCGACAAATATTTGTAACTCCACAAAAATCACTTTCTCAGCTTGGGCTCTGTCAAATGCATCTCCCAGGAAAATCAGTTTTCCAGGCTTTAGATAAGTTCCTACCTCCATACGTGCCAATGACAGAGTTGGCCATGACCAGAGTCTCTATTTGGTGGTACAGCTCCTATATTGCTCTGAACTGGATCAAATCCCCAAGCTTTTATTCTCTTTTTCCCCATTTTTTCAGTATTACTGACTTAATTTGATTTCACTTGACAAGGTGAAACTGTTTCGGATGGCTTTTTTTTTCATGTTTCTACCAGTAAGAGATTAATAGTTTTGAGGGCAGAGAGGACCGTTGGGATCATCAAGTTTTAGTTTTCTCATAGCACAGAGTCAAGGACTTCAAGCAATAATTTCTACTCAGAGCCTGTAAGTTTATTTTCACTGTGATACATCATTTGTGAGATAGAGGAGGGAATTAAATGTCTCAGGTAACAGAGACTTCACCATGAACATCTGGACCCACATCTGTTCCTTTGCAATCATTGGATACTTAACTGTACAATTTCTGTACAGTACAGACCTGTTCCTAAACTGATATGAATTCTGTAAAAGTCAGTAGAATTATTCCAGGTTGACATTAGTGGAGCTGAAATTACTGATAATTGCCCTAAAAATGCCATTGCATAAAGATTTTGGTATAAATTGTTTGTGACGATACCTTACTCTCCTGATAATTCAAACGTCGATAAATCAGAGATACCATGAAGTCATATGTTTATTTGACAAGGCACATTAATTTCAGCCTTTTACTGCAGGAAATATTGTTTATTGTCAGGAAATGCCTTTTCAAGCAATATTTATATCCCTGCTGTTTTCCGATACAGTCCTAGGGACAAATTTTCTTTTAGTACAACTGGATAAAATACCTTCGAAGTCAGTTGATGACTCCCCAGTTTATACTGGGAGGAGAATGAACGCACGTGTACACATGCACAGTGTGCAGTAAATCTTGCAGCAGTCTGCATGTCAGCTTTATTTGGGACAATATTTTTCTGACCATTAAGTAAGGCAGCAAGCGTTGGTTGTTGTTGTTGTTATTAGATCCAGTTTGCCTGATTTTCTCTCTCTTTGAAAGTGTATGGTTTGGTTTGCATTTCCTGAAAAGTGTGTAGAACTCATTTATTTTCTTTTTTCGTATTTTTAGCAATTAAATAGAATGTTTCTGTATTTATCACCTTGGGAAGAATAGCAGCAAGGCCATTAAAAAGAAAAGAGAAAAAAAAAAGGACTGTAAATCACAGCAGCAGATTTAAAGCACCTCTATTTTGTCTTTGCTTTTACATGTAGAATGGCATTTATATTTATTTCATTTCAGTACAATAGGGCAGAACAAGACTCAGTGTCAGATCTCTCTGCTGACGTGATCGCAGCAGTCACACCATGTATAAAGGTTTTAGGGTGCTTATCCAGTGGACACGGTGCCCAGGAAATATGTTTGTCTACAGCATAGTGCCTAAGGTCCAGGAAACACAGGGAGCTGATAGGAGAAAGAAAGAGGAAAAAAAAATAAAAAGAAAAGAAAAGCCTGGCATTGAGCGAGCCGATATCAGGCGTAGCGGACTTGTCAACATGCATTTGGACAAGAGCCCAGACTGGGGACCATGCGTCAGTCACAGCCTACTGGGTGCCATTTCCCAGGATCCATGTCCCTCCCCGGAGCACAATGCTGCCCAGAAATGAGCATTTCTTGCTGTTTCTGCCTTTGGTAAGGAAAATGCCAATGTTTAACATTTCGGACAAAATGAACAGCAGCCAGTTCTCGAACAGCTCCTGTGCCAAGGGGAGACAGAGGGTGTGTGTGTTCAAGGGGCATGAGGGCTTGACATTACTCCCCTCAATAATGGTCCAAAATAACAACATTTAAAATAATGGCATCTGAAAGTCTGACAG
This sequence comes from Aythya ferina, assembly GCF_964211825.1. NCBI lineage: Eukaryota > Metazoa > Chordata > Aves > Anseriformes > Anatidae > Aythya > Aythya ferina. Next base: position 6,264,171 of record NC_140297.1, read on the forward strand.
TTATTCTGTTGCTATTGCCTGTATTAAAATAAGTCTTCCTTAATGATCAAAACATTACCGCCTTGTTTGGGTGAAAGGACCCGTAGTATGTCAGACACTCTCTCAAAGCATGCTGCACTTTGAGGCAAACTTCCAAAATTTAAGCTTCAATCAGAGGAGCCCATTAGTTTTAGTTCTTCGTATTATACTGTGGAGAGATCCCAATTACCAAAAGAAACATAAAGTAGAGTGTGATTAAACTTCAAAATGCAATTTAGCAGAAGGTATTAGCTTGAACTCTGAACAATGAACACTTATGAAACACTTTCACTGCCTATTTAAGCCTATTGAATTGATAACAAGCTAAATTAACTTTGGCAGTCCATCTTTTTGCCAAGTTCTCCCACTTAAACCAATTTTAAGACTGAACCCTTGGAATAATGAATCAATGCTTTATTATGGGCAGTGTGTTGCCCAGTGTGGGAAAAGATCTCAGGCCAGCCAGGACCACACCATTAGAAATAATGTGCACTGCTCCTCCAGGGCCAGAGTTCAAACACGTAAAATGTTCTGGATCAATTCGAGAAGGACCACTGTGAAAGTGCCCTTTTCTTCTTCAGGGGAAGGCATTTGGCAAAGCACCCAGGGTTGGTGCAGAGAGCAGCAGTTGGTGGCTGCACGATGTTTGTCAGGGGAAAAAGTTCACATTTATTCAAAATAAAAAAAAAAATAAATCCAGGAGGGGCTGGCAATGTGTGTATATACATATATGTATATACATATATGCATACATTATATATATAAACACATTATATTGGAGTGTGTGTGTACATATATATATATGCGTATATATATACACACATGCCAAGATGGGTTGGTACCAGAGGAGTTTTTGCTGTTAACACTCTCTGCTCAGCAGCTGTGGTTTCTGGCCAGCCTTAGCCACTCTGAATTTTAAGGCCCAGATTCTGGTATTTTTATCCAGCTGCATATTCACAAATACTTTTTTTTTTTTTTTTTTTTTAAAACAAGTTCTCATCTTTGCTTCCAAATAGCCTACAGATTTCAGGGAATAAAGCTGTTTTATAGGTCCACCAGGAGGACAAGTCCTGTATTTAGCTACACAGGTGTAAGTTCAAACTACAGTGGTGTTCACTCTGACTGATGACAACACAATTGAAAATTCCCTTGGGAGCTGTGAACATCCAAATTAAGGACAGAATTTCATCTACCGGTACAGTCACCAGGAGCTGGGCAACAGGCTTGCATTATATCTGATCTCTCAGACTGCTGTATCTAACCTGTTTTGTCTGTGTTGCTCTCTGCACGCCTCTGCTAGTGGTTTTGGTTTTAATAAATGAGGTTCCTGTAAAGGCTGTGTCATCAAGAAAAAGAAAAGAAAAAAAAACAACACAGATGGAATTACATGGGAAATATGAGCAGGACTTTCTCATTCTGATGATGTTTTATGACTGAGTTTGCATCAGATTGTGACTGGCTTTTGCACAGGTGAATGGTGAGAGGAAAGGCTGGGAGGGGGAGATAAGGACTGAAAAGCTGGGCAAAAATCAGAGGCTAAGTTAGTCTGATGTGAAGTTGTTGTTGGAGAGATAGAGCTGGTGGTGTAAGATGGAGAGTGGGGATGCCCCCTCATATCACCAGGTTTAGATGTTTCTCTTTCCTGCTTTCATACCTATCCACCCTTGCTGATGAATTTGCAGCCCCTAAATTTTGTACAGTCTTCCTGTGCTGCAAACTCAAGGTAGGACTTCAGGCACTTCACATCAGCATCACAAATGCTGGTGACTGATAATGAAACATGCTTTTAAAGTGCCACATGAGTCCTGTCCCTAGTGCTGTGCTCTGATATTGCTTCTGGTTTTCCTGTAATTTCTCATTAAACTGAGCAGTAGCCACCCTGCTTTGCAGAAGTAATTCCTCAAATGGGGGCAGAGAGATTCCTGAACATGCGCGCTTAAAATTGACAGCTGTGTGGCAGCCCTCCTTTCTTCCTAGCAGAGTAAGTTTTATTAATCTTCCCCATCTCATATTAAGGAAGCAAGGGGATTTTCCTGATGTATTTGGTGTTTTTTCTTTGCATGCTGAACATGCAGAAAGATAAATCCACCGATTTTATTGGTGCTACAAGGATTTATATTTATTCATGAGAGGGGAACCAGGATCATAAATGATGGTAGCAAACCCCACCATTTGTTTCCCTGGATCGAGGCTATTTATTTCTCTCCCATTTTAGCCCCGACTGTTGAAGTCTGTTCAGACAGAGTGAATTCAGCATATCTGAGAGCTGTCAGCTTGACAGCTCTGCTGACTGTAGCCTCCTGTTGACTCTACACACGAAACAGGTGCTGCCCTGCCAGTAAGGCAAGCTCGCTGCTTTTCAGCAGCACTGCAATCTGCTTGCCTCTCCCCTTGTGCAGAGGTAGGATGCAAACAGTTCGGTTTTCACACTCGTTTACTCCTTGGCTTCTCTGCACAGGAAGGGTGCCAGTTACTCGATGCAAACTGTTGCCCAGAAAGGATGCCAATAGCTACCAGGCACAGCAATTTTGTGAAATCCATAGCTGTCTGCAAGGAGGAACATAAACACCAACAGTTACTTCCCAGAGTAAACAACCCTCTCGTAACTACATGTGTTTCTCCACTGAGCTGGGTTTGCTCTACATGAAAAACTCCTCAGGCTCCTATTATTGTATTTCATATCCCTGAACTGGCCATGGGAAGGTTTGCAGATTAAAATATGTTCTTGACTATTTGAGGACTAATTGTAGCTGTGCTGAATGGCATTTCTTGAGCAGGCTGTGTCATAGTGTTGGTCATCTCCAAATGGCTAAAGCAGAGATGCCTCTGCTGCCAGCATCCTTGACTGCGAGTGGTTCTTCCTGCAATGAGCAATGTCCAAAACTCATCTTCAGGGTGCCAGAGGGATGCATGAGCCTGGTGTGGAGTGGAGAAGACACATAAGATTGTTGTTTCCCATTGCACCATGGACTGAGTAAAGGGCAGTTCGTATTTGCACTGTCCCAGCAGCGTTAGGCGATACCCTGACCACCTCATAAAATAAGTTGAATTAACTTCATCCTGCACCTCCTTCATCTGTGCCCGCTGGATCAGCAGTGACATTTGCAAGTGGGGAGTGCTCTAGCCCAGTCCCCAGTCCTTACCTCCCCCGCTTGCAGGGAGAGGAAGCTTCCTGCTATCAAAGGCTTTGCACGTCTTCTTTCCCATGACAGCCGTGCCTGGGGAATCAGGGAACAAATGCTCCGAGCTGGGGTCATGATCTAGGTAGTGAGTGAAGTGTCAGGAGAGCCCATCCGAGCAGATCCCCATGTGAGAGACAGGCCTGGGGATCATCTTTCTAAATTTGTTTGCACAGGATGGAAAAAAATGATATTTCCATGGGGAAGGAATAAAGCGAATCCACGCCGATGACAGGTATTTGTCCTGGTTTGCCAGCAGCAAGTCTTCTTTCCAGAGGAGCGGCATTTGCACTAATCCCCATCTGAGCCCGAAACAATTAGCTGATCCGTGCTTTTCAGAGGCAGGACGTGGTGTGGAGCCTGTGTATTTACTTGTGCCAGCCAACAAGTATGTGGGTCCGTGCACACGCACACTTGGGATGTCACCCAGATCGTGCTCTGTTTTCAATCCGGTTGCTGTTTTTGTGGTGCCGCAGCTGACCTGCAGCGTGCGAGGGGACAGCGCTTGGTCCAGCCTCCTACACACGATAAACCCTCCTACGGTGCTGGCAGAGCACCTCTTTTTAGGGCCCAGAGCCGAGCAGGGGTGAGCAAACTTATGGTTTATCCTCTAAAAGAGCTAACGCCTGTCCCAGGCTCCCAGCCGGCCATTTATAGGCACAAAGTTTTCGTACTGCTGAATGGTTTTACTTTATAAATAGTGAAAACAAGCGAATCAATAAATATTACCATAATGTGTATTGCCTTGGCAACATGGCACTTGATACAAAAATTAAAAACAAATTATATAAACCACCCACGGTGGGGAGCTTTACAGGAGATAAACCTGCTGCCATTGCTGCCAGAAGAGCAAATCATCTGGAAGCAGAGCAGAAGCAAACAGCCCAAAGTTAAACAAAACCCCAGCGAATGCACCCTGCCCCAGGCAGATTCCTGCTGACCCTTGGGCTCTGTGTGCTGGAACTGAGACCCTTCCATCCCATGGCAGCAGCTCACCAGGGCTGACATCAGTCATTTGCAAAAACCCAGTTAATTCCCTAACCCTAGTGGATAATTTGCCAGGATATACTCCATCAGTACTAATTAATATTAACTTGTCAGATGCTTTCTACAAGTGTGATTTCTGGGAAGTAGCTGGGGCCATGTTTCCTGGAGTTTAGTCTCTAGGAAATTGTTCCTAAAATCTTGGTGCCACGGAGAAGGTTTAGCCAGTAGAGAAACGGTGTAAGCTTTGCATCTGACGCTAGCTTAATTATTCAGTGCAATAATTTGCTTAACAACTTGAATATTCGTCAGATCAACTGAATTACACAGTCTGTTCTCGTACACGGCTTTGTTTCTAATGAATCTGAGTGCACAACCCTTCTGCATAAGTGAACTCGAGATGTCACCCGGGATTGCCTTGGACTTTTAATGTGACACGATTGTTCCTGTTGTTTTAGTGCTATAACTGATACCCTGCCATTAAGATTACGTGGTACTAAGTTGTATGCACATTGCATAAAGGAAAAAAAAACACACAACTTTTTTATGGCTGAGCGCCTTATTGAGTATTCTCTGCTTTCCATGCTAGCATCTCTCCTGAATATTACAATATTTCCAAAGATGCTCTTTAAAAAGTGCTACTTTTTGGCAGGGGCTCAGTGATTATGGAACACTCTCCGGCTTGTGAAGATCGGTGCTAAACTGTGCCTAGAAATCGCATGCAATACATTCTCATGCAGAGGGTACAGGCTTGCACATGCATACTTTAATTTATTAAAGCTAGATTATATTTTAGACCACATGCCCTCTGAAGCAGGAAACAAGTAATTTGATTTTGAATTAATTTGCTAGAAACGCAGAACAACATTTGAAAGGATTGGTACAAACCTGACAGTCCGAAAGTATTTATACAGAGAGAGCAATTTGCTTAACCAACTGCTTCCTTTGTGTCATCTGTTCTCTCAGATAGTTATATTTGGAATAAAGTGTTTTTCTGCTGCTGGTACCTCTTGAGGGACTTCCTGTGGTGATGTGGCTTTAGAACTGAGGCAGGTAGGCTGTGGCTCCCTGGGGAAGGGAAACTCACTTTAATACTTGAATAACATCGAATGTCACTCAAGCCGAAGGAAAAAAAAAGGTGGACAAGTGAAAGATAAATAGGTTTAAATAATTACTGTTGAAATCCTGTTATGCTTGTAATTTTTTTCTCAGCATGGAAGTCCTTCTGTAAGCAATTCAGCATAACCCTTTGAAATCAGCTTGAGTTTTATTAATATTTTAGTAGCAGCATTAGTAATGGCATGAACGATGGTAGTGCTGTGATGAGCTGTGGAGTTTTCAGAGCAACCCCTCTTGCAGGTGAATCAATAAAACTGAACTGATTTACACCAGCAGTGAACCTGGGCTCCAGATGCAGGGGCCAACCGTGCAAGCATGCTCTCCTCTGCCATTAGTCCTGGCAGCACTTCTGGAGAGCTCAGAGGCAATAAGCATCGCCCCAGGATGGCGTGGCTGGATTTAATGGCACCACTTGTACCGGCAGGCACTGGGGCCAGTCAGATGTGTTTGCAGGAAAAAATGCTGGTCTGATTCCGCAGCGCATCCCCTTTTAGTGCAGTACTTAAGGATGTGCTCTCCTTTCAACCTGCGGTTAAGTCCCGCTGATATCAGTGGGTGCAAAGTAGTCTGCAGTGCTTTGCTGAACAGGCGCCGCACACGTTCCTGTGTTTACCTGCAGTTTTTTTTACATCTACTTTTAGATACCTTTTATCTCTTCCTGTGAACTTGGCATTTTCCTTCCCTTCCATGTGTAGCTTGTCTTCTCAGGGTGAGTTTTTTTCACATCGTTTCAAGCAGCCCCGTGGCAGGGCTCTGGGTGTTGCACTGGTGCCTTTCTCCATCTGTGATGCTGAATATTGCTCAGTCACCTGGCTTCAGAGTACACCCCTCAAGTTGCAAAAAAACAAACAAACAAAAACAAAGCACAACCCCTTGTTTGAACTACAAGCCCTCTTCTGTGCCTCTGGTCCTTGGAAGAACCTATGTCACCAAACTGGATGGAAAGTGGAGAACACAAGGAAATTTCCTCCCACAACAACAGCTCAAAAATAATAAGCTGGTCTATCTTTAATTTCCGATTTTACAGACAGATATCTTGACACATATAGTTGCTAAACCTGAAAAATTACAGCATAAGCTTGTGTAATCTTGTTGCTTGCCATTTTTCCTTAAGATGTCATCCCCTGACAAGTATAGTTCAGGCTATTTTCTCTTCTAGCTGGGGAGTTCTCCATAAGAAATAAGCATGCTATCAAAGAAAAAGAAAATAAACCCATCTAGGATTATTTCCAGCAGGAAAAGCAGCTGCAGCTGAGGGGGCAGCGATGTCAAAGCCCAGGCGCCCGGAGTCAGAACTCTGAGATTTGTGAAGAGTTAAGTGAGTTGCACATGGATAAGCAGTTGAAGGCTGAGCCACCACCTCCAGTAGGGCAAAAAGAGGTAACAGAAACCACTTTCCTACCTGATACTGCATGCAATTCATCACACAAGCTCCATAGTGCATGCCACCAATTTTTGTGGGGGGTTGGGGCTTGGAAAATATATATTTGTCAATTGTCAGGGAAGCAGAAGCACAGTAGGTATTACAGTCTTACTAAAGGATTGTGTTGTTGTAAAAATCATTGAAAAGCTTGGAAAATGTGCATTACAAATTAAGATGGGATTTTCTGAGGCTTTGGAAAAAAAAAAAATCGGTAATGTTACTGTCTTATTTTAGGAGAAAATGCATGTGTGTTTAGCCCTTGAAAACTAGCTCCAAGAATGGCATCTGCTGACTTGGCAGATCTGTACCTGGAGTTCACTGGAGGGCACCTGTTCTGTGTAGCAGATTACCATTTCTTTTCCTGTTAGCACTATAGACCCAAGAGAGGTTCAAGAATTTAAGTAGCTGACATGAAATTACTAATTATACAGTAAGCCTCGAAATCATTCAGTTATTATTGGCCAAACTGTGGATAGCTCTTTTTTTTTCTCAATGTGAAGACTACATTGACGTTTATTTTCAATTTCTAGGATTATGTTGTCTTTATAAACATTAATATCCCACTTGATGACTTGTTGAGATTTTTGTCTCCATTCAGATTTAGTATTTATTGATAGAACATTGCATTTATTATTGAAGAGTGATCTTTGAAATCAGAAACTGGAGGTTTTGAGCCATGTCCTGGGAATTTGGGGAACTCCATAGTAGCTTGAGACTGGAACCAGTGGTAGTCTGGGGAGTTTGAATTAATGAAAGGGAAAGAATGACTTAATATCAACATCACTCCTTTCCTAGTTCTGCTATAAAACTGCCAATGAGCTTGTGCCCAGCAGGAGCAATCCCATGCAGAAATTTTGACAGGTCAATGGAAACAAGGCTGCTGCAGAGCCAGAGCTCACCTTATCCAGGCCTGCTGATTCTTAGTGTCACATGGGGTGGAATTTACTGAACTAAATGTGGGCATCTGCATCTAGACTTGTCATCTGAGACCCCTTCTGTAGTCAACAAAGATCGGGAGCAAATATAGTTAGGTAAAAGTGTTTCATCTTCTCCTGAAATCAACGTTTAAATTAGGTCAGATGAATCATATTTTAAAGCACCTGTTTCTCTCCAGTGACTATAAAGGGAGCCCAGGGTAACTAGCTGAGCTGTGGCGATCTACACTTAGGTGAGCTAAACTCCACTGATAACCACCCAAAATTCTCTAGCCGTGAAGCAGTTCTGTCAGGGGCAATCCTCACCAGAATAGTTCTTGGCATACTGAGCTTTCATCTTCAGAAAGAAAAGGTCCAGTACTTTAGAGGAAGGAAACTTCAAGCATCTCATATTCCAATCTCAGGGAAAAATAAATAAATAAATAAATATTTACCCAAAAGAAACATTAGATTTTAAACTAATGAGCTGAATTACAACAAGTAGGAATCAGAAGACCATCTCAGGAGTTTTTTCTCACAGGGGATTTGGTATCCTTCATGTTTAACCACATTTGTAAGATATAAAAACCCTGTTATATTAGCATGAAGGCCTGAGAACTATGTCCTTTCTTAGTGTTATAATGAAATGTCATGATAAGACAGGAACATTCTAGCTCTGATATATTCAGCAACATCGTGATAAAGAAATAATCCCCATTTCCTCCCTCAACTTTCAAAAGGTCCTGGAACACAAATGTCACCTTTCTATAGTAGACTATAATTGATTCTATTTGTGGCTTCTTAAAGAGAGGTGGAGGAATATGGCAATAATCCAGGGATGACTTGAAATCAAACGGAAGTTCACATGAGGCTATGAATACCAACATGAAAGAGCAAAGCCCAAAGGATGCTATTTTTGAAGGGTAAATCTTGTGTGGACATCACATACTTACAGTCCTTCTGTTCAGAAGTAATCTTTCTGCCGACACAAAAGGGCATGATAATCTTTTTGATGAATGCCCAAGAACCCGGGACTAGCCAAATAAAGCCAGCAACTGCAAGGAAGTAACTTAACGGATTTGGTATGCCCAAGAGACAGGGCTTTGAGTTATTCAGTCGCTCACAGGAAGCACTGAATGTGTTCTGAATAAAACACTGTTGATGGCAGTAAAGGATACATTATATGATTAAAAATTCATCCCATATAAATCAACAGGAAGACACCATAGAAATAAAATCGTTGATGTCACAGGTGGATAAGACCTCAGAGAACATACCCGTTAATTTCTTTGCCAAAACATCGCCCCGTAAAATATTTTGTACAGCCTTGTGGAATCTACCTTTAAACGTATCAGGCAACTTAGACTTCTTCATTTATCAAAGAAACAGTTTACTCAGCTAGAAAAAAAAATTCTCATGCTTGGGTGTATTGCCTTGATAATCATCCTATTTTTTTTTTCCTTTTGAAATAGATTTTTATTACTCTCTTTTATCTGGCATTCTCTTTTTATGAATTAATATCACTTAATTTAATAGACTGTTATTAGCTTCCTTTTGCATTTTGTTTACTCCCTAAAGTCACATGCCACTGTTCCTCCTTTTACCTTTTTCTTTTTTCTTTTTTTTTATTTTCAACTCCCTCATTTTTTCCTCTTTGGAGTTGTTTTACCAAGAACTAAACACAGTACTCCAAATGAAATATCCACAGAACTATAAAGAGAAGTAGTATCTCAGTATATAGACACAATACTTTCATATAGGATTTCTGCATCTTTATATTCCACTACAAAATCATGTCTAATTTTTTAAATATTACCCCAGGTGACTTGTGGTTACAAATTTTCATGATTCCCATTGAATTTTTTCCTGAACTATTTCCTTTGTAGTGTTTTGAGTCAATTCTCATTTTGCTATATTCTCTCCATGTTTCACTTCTCACTTCATTTCTCCTTGGTTTCAATACTCTCTTCAATTTAATGTTATCTGCCAATATAAGAATTATATTGGTCAGTATATCTTCTGTATCTTTAGTGAAGATAATGCTGACTCTAAGCCCTACATGTATCTTCCTCTGAAGACAAAGTTTTTGTTACGTTTGGGTCCTTAGGATGGCTTTTCTCCATACAGCAATGGGTGAATCAGAGCCAATTACACAATATTTCAAAAGTAGGCTTTTCTATAATAGAAATATAGGTATTTTATTAAGATTTATGTATCATCTGTCAGTTTGCTGGATTAAGGCTGTGATCTTCAAAGGGAAGGGAGAGAGGGAGAAAGATAAGAGAGTTAAACCTTCAGCAAACATCAACTTTCAATGAGATTTCAGCTTCTCACTGCTGCAGGCTTCTTAAAAAAAAATAATAAAAAAAAAGCAGCATTCAGATCAATTTAGCACTATTAGAGACACAAGTGGTGTCTGACACAAGAGACACAAGCCCTGTCCAGCTACTTAAGACAGAGCAGACCACTCAGAAACGCATTAAAAACTATCCTCTGCAGCATGAATTTACTCTCAAGTGGGAGGTCTTCCAAAGAGGCTCCTGATGTTGTCTCTGTCTGGCATATCTCCTCCACTCACTTATTCCAAGAAAGAAAGAGGACATTCTGTATTCGTCCTCTTCATCTTTTGGCCTCCTTATTCCCTGTTTGTGCACAGCACCCGTGGCAGACAGGAGAGCTGCCTCAATGTCTTTACGTCTCCATGACTTTTCGCTCAGCTGGCCTCCAAGAAAGTACTCTCCTTTTCTCCACTGTTTGTTTAATTAGCTTTAATCATGAGCTACAGCAAGAGTTTAGTGATCTGTGGTTCCCATGATTATTCCCTTTTCCTCTTCTCTATACTCAGTATTGTGTTTACTTATTGCTGCTCTCCTGGGCTCTTTCCAGTTTTCCATGAGCATTATTGATTGCTAATGGCATGTTACCTTAGTGTTTCAGATCCCTGTATGCCCTACAATGTGCGTTGGCTGGATCTGCTGATTTGCATTTGTTTCAGGTTTTCTAGATATTTCTCTGCTTACATTTCCACTAGTTCTAACAAGCTCTCACTCCCTTTTTATTGATCGCCTTGTTGGATTCTTTTAAAAAGGGTTTATTTTCTGAGGCAACTGAATTTTGATTAGTCACATCTCCTTCATCAATTGCTATTATGTCTCTTGCTCTTTTCTTTCCATTACCGAGTTCATGAAAACATTAATCCTTTTAACCTTTATGGCAAAGAGTAACCTTTGCTTCTTTTCCTACAAGCTTTCCTAATCTTTCCCTCCTCTGTTGTATGTATGGTTCATTCTTTTTCTAGTCCGTATTCAGACCCTCAGAGCTTTGTCTAGTGTTTTCTGTATCCATGTTCGCTCCCTCTTCTTCTTCCTTGAAGGCTTTTCAAAAGAAATCCTGTCTGTTTTGCCTTGCATGTTCCCTATCTCCCTTTGACACTGATGGATTCTAATATTTTCTGAAAACTCCTCCTGATAAATAACTCTTGAGCATTCTTGATTCTTTAAGATGTTTTCCCTGTGGTCTAATATAATTGCACTGTGTTCTGCAATTGTGTTCTCTGAATTTCGTAACCTGTCTCTGCTAAATACAGCACTCTCATTGACAATGCTATCAAGCTGACGTTGTTCTCACAGTTTTCTTTGATTTCTCTCTGTTGGTAAGAATTATATCCAACGAGGCTTCTTTTCTCATTGGACCTCCTATTTTCTACATCCTGCAGCTGTATATGATTTAGGATTATTTCAGTGATGCGTGTTTTGACGTCTTCATAACAGAACAAATAATGACTAAATGCATTCCCTAATGAACAGTATCAGAAAGTTCTGATTGTGCAAAAAACTTGGTACAACATCTTTTCCACCATCATATACTGTTTGTAGGCTGTAGAAAATAGGCTATTCTCTGTATGACAGCTGCATTCTGAATATGGATTTTTTAGAAGCTTTATCCATGCCGTTGGCCTGCTCTTTCTGTTCTGACTCTCTTTTTAAATGGTCTCTTCTCGATTGTGTGCAGTCCTTCTGAGTAGAGCATTAAAAACCCTAGCCAAGACTATGACCTTTGGGATGCTGCAGCTAATTGCAAAGAAGTAGCTTCCATCCCCTCTTACAAGCATTGCTGGAATGTTCAGTCTTGCCCGTTTTACCCCAGGTTCAGCATTTCTCTGAATTCAGCTATAAATTTTGCGTTGCCTGTGTATGCTGGAAAACAGAGGGTCCATTTTCACATTAATAATAAATATATGAAGCTGTACCTATTCTCTAACTCCATCTTCATGAAAATAATAATTTATGTGTACATGCCATCTTTCATATAACTATCTCACAGGTTGTTTAAAAGCATGGGTAAGTATTATTGTCCTTATTTTCTAAATGGAGAGAATAGTATTGCAAGATAAAGCACAAAAAAGTTTCAGTAGGTGCTCAGGAAAGAGAATAAGAGAGTTTGCAAATAAGTTACCTGTCCTGACTCTTGTTTCTGGCCATTTTGTATTGACATGATCCGTAGGAGATCCCAGCTTTGATGATGCCTGGTTGTGCCAGATATCTCTCCTACACAGTCAGAAACAAATGTAGGGCTGCATAAATATTATACCTCCCACTATAATGGCCAAACTAAAGAATCAAGAAAAATATAGTTTTGGATTCACACAAAATAAATATGTTTTATTTTGAATACTGATATAAAATTTTGAAGGCAAATCTTTTAAAGAAAATGTTTTATGTCAAAAGAAAGCCTAGACCTGAAATGAAATTTCTATTTCATATTTGGGCGGCTTATGTAATGGTGAGAGAAGGACTTCTGCTCATCTCAAAGAAACTGGTGCAGCAGGGAACAGGACACGGTCCTAACCACCAAGGTGCAGTTTTTATGCACCAGCTGTGGGTGAGGAGCCTCAGGAATGAGGTTTCAGAGACAAGAACCCAACAGAAGCCTTTCAATTCATCCTTCAGCATTTCAGGAGCTAGATTCTACTTATGGTTTTCCCATATGAATTCATCAAATATGAGGGAAGGACATACAAACCTTAAAATCCTGAGTGATTCAGTTGTTCCAAGCTTCCACCTACCACTAATATTCAGTGGCTGTTCCCTATGTTTCTTAGGTTGTTCCTTTTTATTTATTTATTTATTTTAAAGATTTTTTTATTATTTTTTTGGTTGGTGGTGGGTCAACCATTAGTTCACCACGGCATAGGTAGAGCTGTCACTCGAGGAGTGGGCACCGTGTGAAGTGCATGGCAATCTTGCTGTCGTGTCTGCTTTGGCTGGGATATTGGTTAGTGGAATAAAAACTCAGCTACTTCCTTCGGGGCGATTGATCAATTTGTTTTCCTCATCTTTGCTCTTGTTGACAACAAGCTTGATGAAATCAGTCTTTCTGAAGGCAGCACAGTGGATTTGACAAATCCCGCAGAACTGCTGGAGCAGATCCCTGAGTTTGCTGAGGAGCTGATGGAGCCTGAAGATTGCTTCCCCGAAGGTAAGGGCCTGCATATTTCACTGCAATGCTGAGGAGAGAAACCTCCTGTCCTCTTATCAAACATGCCTCCACATTCACACCAAGTTGCTCTGGCTGCTTGCAATAGTATTTCACTGGATGCACTTCATTTCTTAGATACAGTAATGCTCCAGAATCACTTGTTAACATTAGTCTCTGGATTTCCAAGGCAAGATAAGCCATATGCATGCTCAAAATTCTTGTGTAGCTTCTAACATGATGGGTTTATTTTAACCACAATTTGTGCTATACAGTTATTTTAAAAAATAATAATAATAAGGTTGATATATCTGATTTGGCCAATGACGATTTTTGTCTTCCAAAATATATGCATAATCAGACTTGGTAGAGAACTAATGAGTTCAGGATGTTTCTATAGCTTAGGTGTATATAGGCAATTAATATAAACTGTCTGCAGTGCTCACAAGTCCCAGGGACTCTATTCCATTTATTTTAAAAGGCATGAAGATAAGCATGTCCAGTAACATTAATTTGACCCGAGATGTGCTATGCATGGGGCATTTTACTTAATTATTTCAGATAACAACTCATATTTAGATAACTATTTTAATAACCCAATAAGCCAGTTCTTTATTCAATTTTGACACCATGCTACCCCAAAATGGATTTGAAACCCAGCTGCACAAAAAGATCTATCTTAGCTATATTTGAAAGGAAAATAACATTCTAAGTTTTTTCTTCTGAGTGAGCTCTATTCAAAATATTATCCCAGTAAGATTCCTCATTTTCCTTTAAATCTGGGTTCGGAAAAATAGGGTTAGCTGAATGTTAGCATATTCCCTTGAAAATTCAAGGATTATTATAAATAAAAACAGAGCTGCTCAGATGGGATCAGACAGAAATGATTTACTGGGTATATGAATGCCCCTGAAGTCAGCAAAAATGTGCAGCTCTATATGTGTGAGAAAGATGATTGAATGAGGTAAGGGAGCCCTGCAGGGCTTACAAATGTCCCTAGGATCTAAACATTTTTTTGGCAGCTTTGCTTAAAAGCAGTAGCCAAAAATTAATGCAGTTGACTGAAGAAAGCATGGTACTGTGCTGTAACTGTTCTGGCCGAGACAATAATATTTATAAATTAGATCTGGTGTTTTCATTCTTTCATAATATATTTCTTAATGAGACCAGTGAGGAGCAATCTATGTTGTGCACTGCAAAGTGAGAAATTATACTATATAATTGCACAAACAAGCCTGTATTATAAGACCAGTGCCAGTCAAATGCCAGACAGTTTACAAATGATGAAACCGTGGCTGGACAGGATCACCTTCCATTTTTTAAAACAAAAAAGGCTTGGATCATTCAGCCCATCACTTCATTCAGTATACAGCCCTGGGTCATTCCCAGCACAGCTGCATTCTGTAATTTTCTCTTTCTTCAAATGACCAGAACTGCCTGAATCCCCATCATGCAGACCCACACCAATACCCGGACGTTTTTTTGGAAGCCAATGTCAATGGGACATGGGGTAGCAGTGGCAAGAGGTGGATCATTGGAAGCATTAACCTAATTTTGAAGCCCACCTGTCATCCTGACCACAGATAAATGTAGAAATGGAGCCTTGGGATGAATCCCAGGCTTACCCTTGATCACATCCATCCTTCTGGCTCCTGATCCCTTCCCCATGAGCACAACATCACTGTTGCTGCCTTTTATTCCTCTCCTCTTCTAATTCCTCACCAGCCCCTGCTGAAATCAGGGTGTCCTCCTCTTTTCCCAGGCTATGGCCAGCTGAGCCTTGAGCACTAAATGGGAATTGAAGCAGAAGCTGCTCCCAGCCCTTGATCCTGTGCATGGTGGCTGGGGGCAATGGGGAAGCTGTTGCAGGCAATGGCATCCCCAGTACATCTGCTCTGCTTTCCAGGCAAAACGCGTCCATGTGGATTTTTCAGAGGCTACTGTGTAGGCTAAATGGAATTGTATTGCTCATGGATTTGGCAAAAATGCGTAAACTTGGCACGTAAGTGTTCCCTCATTGAACTTCAAGTCAGAGAGCCATAAACCGAAAGTCCAAATTACTTTTATTGCAATGACGTTAGAACTTGTTTGTATTTATGGAGAAAACCACAGTATTCTCCCATAATCTTTGTTTATTAAATGCCATCCAATATTTTCTCTCAAAGTTAGCATTACAATTAAGCCTCTTGCAGCTATCACTTCAGTCTGGTTAAAAACAAAATGAAGCAAAGCAAAACAAAACCCATCTACTTAGCTAAGATATGACAAGGTTATAAAGTACTAAAATGGAATTATTGAAGGGCAAGCACTGGGCTATTTTATCTAGTGTTGCCTTTGTCATCTTTTAATAAAGAGATACAATATTTGGAATATTTGGAAGAATGGCCAGCTAATATTTGTGAAAGAATATTAGGTGAGATGAAGAGAGGTGAGAGAGAGTGTTAAGTTCTTACCTTGTTAGCTCACCAGCTATCTAAATGCAAACTATGACATTTCTAAACACATTCAGCATAGGTTGTGTCCTGGACAAATATGTTCCAGATTCAGCCCCCTTTTTCAGATAACAAAGGCACAAAGATAATACATGTTCTGGAAATAGTTGCTGAAAGTTTGCTGAGGTCAGAGTTTTCCCGGAGTTGGGTGACCCAGATTAGCCATAGGTCGTTTTTCTTGGGGAGACTTGTTAATTTGTTATCATCTCAAAATAGCTTTGATTAGGCTGAACTGGGAATATTGTTGGGTCAGGAAATGTGGAGTCAAGGTAGGGTCACAGCTCAAGGTCGAGTATTGCTGGGAAAAACCTGATAGAAATGGAGAGATCATTCTTGTTGCCAGTTGATGGGAAAGCAACATCTAGGCAATGCCAGCTATTTGGGTATTTTTCCCTCCAGATGCCTTGCAACACTCCAGTGCTGTTACCTCTATTGGTATGCATTCCGCACCAAAAATTGTTGTCTGTTTGGACATTATCTTCTGTGTCCCGCAGAAGGTCATCCAAAGAGAGCCCCTGGCCCCAGCATACTCCTCTTTCCTGGACCCTAATAGGAGAAAGTTTTCGCCAAGTCCTCAAGCGTAATTCCCCGGGCACGGCCCGCTGGCAAAGGAATATGGTCAGATGGTTGCGCGAGAATGAGCTACCTTGATCAACACGCGGTTGATCGCAACTCGTGACGCCCAGGACACCCACAACCAGGTTTTCATGTGACCGTGTAGGAGCATTTATCGCAGCTGGAAAGCACTGAAGTTATTCTCGTTAATGGTGGGGTCTGTGTCATGCCCTCCCCAGCGGCTCTTAGCGGCCGTACAGAAATGGAAAAGCCAAGAGGAGCTCCAACAGACCGCTAAAGTGAACACATCTAGACTGAGCTGTGGGCTCGGCAACCAGATGAGGTTTGAAGGCAGTGTAAAACCAAACAAAGCCCAGAAAAATGCTTTAAGTGTCATCCTAGAAATATATATATATATAAAATATATATATATGGAACAAACCTAAGTTTGAAAGTCTCTCTTCTCTAGCCATAATACCTGAGATACAGGGCTTTTTCAGTCAGGAAGAGCATGGTAGTATTTTGTTGTAAAGTGTTCTCAGGCTTCAGAAAACACTTACTGTCCCATCACTTGTGCAGAACCAGATTAAGTCAGGTCAGACAGGACCTCCATCTTTCAACTCATCCAACCTCCTGCTCAGAGCACGGCTCCCAGCACTGGTGGGCCAGGCTGCCCACTGCTTTTGCTTCAATGCATCACACTGTTAGTTGCAGTGACCTCCAAGAGGATATGTTTTGAGGAGAGTAGCAGTGAATAAACAAGAATTATATCCTTGTAAAGACTTTGGAAGAGTGAAAACACCTGGCAGACTGTGGCTTTGTC
Source organism: Aythya ferina (assembly GCF_964211825.1). Lineage (NCBI taxonomy): Eukaryota > Metazoa > Chordata > Aves > Anseriformes > Anatidae > Aythya > Aythya ferina. The sequence continues at coordinate 6,281,153 of NC_140297.1, forward strand.
AGAAGCCATGTCTTTGCAGCTCCCAGTTGTAGTACACAAGGAAAAACTTAAATCTCCACATGTCGCAGGCACCCAAATGCTGGAGACAGTGAAAGCAAATATATTCTGTGTTAGCCCTAGAGCTGCACAGCATAAAACCCAGTCATGCATACCAGTGGATTAGTGGGGCCAGAGGATGAGAAAGGGGGCAGATAAGAGGGCCAGCAGAGATGTGTGCCCTCCAAGCCAGACTTACCTTCTTCCTTGAGCATGCACAACTAGCCAGGCTGGTCATTAGAAACCCAGTTTGACAGATATGTGTCTTAAAACTGAGTTATGAGTACCTGCCTGCTTGAATTTGTGCTAAGGAAGCTGTATTTTCTTTGTGTAAAACCAAGCAATATTATAACCAGCATTCAAAGCTAAGCAAAATATTGTTTTGTTCTAAAAATGAATGCCCCAGTAATTGGGATCTTCTTTGAAACAGTAGCTATAAAATTATTGTAGCACAAGGTAACAGACTTACTGCTCCACAGTATGCAAGAAATTAATTGGTCTTCCAGGTTTATTGAAGAGAATCAGCAGCCTAACCCAGCCAAAACATATCTAACAATTTTATGCAAATTTAAATGTATATATTGGCAGTAGATTTGTAAAGGCTTTGCTCATAAGCTTGAAATAAATAGTCTGGCTATTGTGCATGCAGGAGAAAGTTATTGCAGCATAGCTCCCACATTTACAGGGAGATTTTTCTCCTAATGCACCAAGGTAATGCAATCAGGTCTAACAGCTCCATGATTATAATGCAGCAGGCTAGAAAATGTGAGTGCAGAGCTAAAGGAATATTTACACAGAATGCATCATAAATTAAATTCCTCTTTTTTGTTTTGTTTTGTTTTTAGTTTGTTATTGTTGTGGCAGATACTTAAGTAAGAGCTTTCTCTGTCACACCTGCAGTGGAAACTGCAGGATAGGCCCCATTTTAATCTTCAGTTTGTGGTTATGCCATAGGACACCCTACTCACGGAAGGGAACAGTTCCCTTGTTTTGAAAAGCAAACAAAAAATAAATAATATCATGGTAACCAATGCATTTAGAAAGGTTTCTTGGTAAATGGGTCTCTTTCATGAGAAATGGTACGTAATGTTGAAACGAGAATTGAAAACAACCATTGTTCTTGGGCAAGGTGACCACTAACGGAGCTCAGTACAGCTTCACTGATTTGCCAGCAAATAGCTTGACCTTTTGAGGGGGACTTTCTCTGCTGTTCTGTGTTTCTCTTGAGCAGACATATACTATGCAAAATACTGTAATGGAAATGAGTCATTTTGCTCTCCAGAAACATGTAGCCCACCATGAATTAGGGTGGCAAAACTAAGTCCTGACTAAATCACGAGGTATTCAGCTTCTTCTGCGCAACCCTATATAGTTCCCTAATAGCATTGATGTCAGGGGATAGCACAGATCTATTAGACTAAACAGCATAAGTAATGCTGTTATAAGAAATGCCAAAGGGTTTACTCATGTCTTGACACTTGCTGTGTTAAAAAGTGTTAATGAATAGTCTTCTTCGTATGGATCAAGTAAATAGCTTTCAAGACCTGGAGCTGGAATCTGTTGACCACCTGCCTTGTACAAGTCAGCTGGAGTTATTAGGGAGCTATGACCCTCACCAGATCATGCTTAGAACACACTGGAATGTTTCTAATATTTTGATTTCATAGAAATGGGAAAACAAACAAACAAACAAAAATCCACCACCAACAACTCTTTGAACATTGACTAAGGCCAAGTAAACTTTTTTGTTGTGCTTTGTAAAGCTTCCAATTCATCATTTAAGCTTGGGTCAAGGTCACCGAACAGTAGGCTACCGGCATTACTAGAGAGTCCAGGAAAGCACAGGTATTAAAGAGCAGTCACTGAGGGCAATGAGAAAATTCAAAATGGAAATAGAACTTCGTTCATTAAAAACCTATTTATGGTCAGTTTTCTTTTTCTTTCAAATTTCTTTTCTTCTGTTTGATTTATGAGTAGTTAAAAATAGCATTTCATCTGAATTGCACCAGCATGATTATTCACGGAAGTGCTACTTGACATTAGTAATTGTATCAGAATCTGGTCTAAACATTTCTGAATTGGGCCCAATCAAAAGCATGGGATTTAATAGCGCTGTGATTTTGGGCTGACTCATCTGAGAGGCTATTTTGGATTTTTCAAGGTATTACTGTCAGTAACTAGGACCTTTTTTTTCTTTTTTTTTCAGAGCAGAATTGCATGAAATTGCCATCAAAAAGCATTTAAAAAAAAAAAAAAAAAAAAAAAAAAAAAAGAAAAGATTAGTGGTCCTAGCTGCCTTTCTGTCTTTAAATATACCTCTCTGTACCTGTAGATTATCAGATGGAAGCTGACTATATCAGCAATAGCCTGTTTTTACTGTTTTTAAACTCTTTTCCATCACAAATGAATAACTTAAGGTCTTATGCTGCCCTGCTCATTAGTATTTCATTTGAAGATGACTCCCTGATTTTAGCTATGCCTGGGTTCAGGTAATCATGTTAGCTCACTGTGTACTTGAAGAAAAGAAGCAGACTTCTCCCAGGAATGTTTTATCCAACTAACTATCTTAAGGTGGGGAGAACCACTTGCTGGAAGACATTAACCTATTCCAGTGCTGCTTATGGAGTCTATGACTAGCTGAGCGGAGGCCTTTACCTAAGTGTCTAAAACTCCAAGTATAAATCTAGGTATTAACTTAGGAGAAAATAGCGAAGAGTTTTTAGACAAAAGTCTTAAGTCATAAAAATTCAGATTTTTCAAAATACTTAATTTTTTTCAAAATATTCTAAAGTATGTATGAGAACAAGATAGTCTTGTGGAAAGTTTCTTCTGCTAGAAGCAGCAGTTACCTCTAATACAAAGGGGGATTTGTGCTTAACATGAGAAACCCACACCTAAGTTGTGAACACCCTGTTCATTAGGCTGTTCCCTTGATAAATGAGGGATCTGAGCCCATGTCTCAGCTCTACCTGATGCCAAGTTGAGCTGAGTATGAGGTAAGCTGCATACCTGCATAACAGCGTGGAGTGTGGACCAGACATCTGAAAGCTGGCAGTGGGGTGAGAAATGGTGTAAGAAGTTTCTGGCAGCACTACTAAGAGAAGCAACTGAGAGCCCCCAGTGTCCTGTCCTGCTGGTGGGAATATATTGCATGGGCATTTCCAAGCAGAGCTGCCAGGGGAGAATGTTGGGCTCAGGGATCTGATACCATAGATCTGGTACTCAAACTCTATTCCATGGAGCTACTTCCTAAAAAATACCCAACTCACACACATTACTATCTCTGTGTTTGTTTTAGGAAAAAGTTCTGTCTAACATGATATCTTTTCATCCCTTGCCACAATTCTCTGTTGGTTTGGATTGAAGTGCTTAGAGTGATAAAACTTTCCTTTGCTGGAGTGGTACCTGACCCACAAAGGGGCAGAGAGACAGTCCTTACACTTGCATCTTCTTCTAGCACTATGCTATTCTCAAGCAATTTAATTATTTAATGTATTTCAACTCAGCCCAGAATTTCTCTGAATTCCAGAATACAGTGGGAATACAGGTCTGTGTGATGAAAGTATTCAGAGGATAGATAGTTACTTGCATCACTGTCACATTACATTTTCATTAAGGGTTTCCTATCCTGCTAGTCCCATGCCAAAACCTCATACAGCCAAGAACCTACAGCTTCCAAACATCTCAGAGATGGGGGAGAAAAAGCAGCTCTGGGAATGGTTCATGCATGAATGATGGCAGTGACACCCTACAGCTCTGCTGCTCCATAGCAGGGATGTGGGATAGTATAAACTTACAGAAAATGCCAGGAAGAGCACAGCAGACTTAGCAGCTTGCTCCCTCCTGGCAGAGCCAGCTGCCAGCACATCCCCACTTCCAGCTACATGGGAATCCCGGCATCCTGGGACTTGCACTTGATCTCCTTGCAAATCACATGTAGCTCAAGAGCCTCAGTTATGCCACCTTGAATTAACAGCATCTGCTGTCTGCGTAACCTTGGCACTCACCCTCTTTCCTTCCCCACATTCCTTGCCTAAATATTATTTCTACTTGCAATAGCGTTGCATTACATCACCAGAGTGAGATCTCCTCCCTTGTCACTTCTGAGCAGTTGTTGTGTGCTTCGAGATGTGTCCGTGACCTCAGCCACCTTTCAGCTAGGGAAGCAGCTGGCCTGTGATTTATCATCTTATGATGGGACTATAAAACTCCACAGCAATGTCTATTTCTATGCAACACATGGATTAAATGCAGGGTAAAAAGCTTGTGTTTTGGAAATAAAGTAGTTTCTAAGGGTTATTCTCATCAGCAAATGTTGTGACACTTGATTTGAATTATCTGACATAAGTCTCAATGGCCAGCCTGGGAAAGGACAAATTCTGGCTACCAGGCTGTCCTCTCATCACAGTTTTAAGTTCCTACTCAACACAAGATAATGGAAGTGGTGCTTTTTAAATGGGAAAGACCAATCTATCTGTTACTAACAACAATACTCTTTCACTATAGCAGTTTAATGTTGCTAAGAAGACTAAAAACATGGCCAAGGTTTTGCCAGCAGAGATCGTTCTGTGGTCCCCATTGCCACCATGGCATTTAGCTATTGTATTTGTCATTGCAACACCTCGCTAAGGTCTGAAAGTGCTCTAAGTGCCAGTAGGGAACTTGCTGTGGACAGAGGCTGGATATCTAAATTTCTGCTGAAGTCAGAGAGGATTTAGCCACCTAAGTACCCTTTCAAAGTTGACCTGATGCCTTGTTTAAGCTCATGAGAGACCAAGAGATCAAAATCTGCTTTTCCTGTCTGAGTCTCTTCAGCACATTGGTCCCATCTGCATTGCTGCACCACCTCCCTTCATCTCCCTTTCATCAGGTTGCCACTTTTAATCAGTAATTCTAACGGTACAGTAATACCAAGAAAATATCCTTCATACATTCAGAAGGACGTGGAAACTATTGGTAATACCCTGCTGGAGTCAGTAGACCAGATCAGCAGGGCTGCCTGAGCTTAGTTCATACAATGTGATCAACCTGGGGCACGGGTGACTCATGACCAAAATATTCTGTAACCACAAAAATCACTGGGAGAGACCACTAGGGCAGGTTTAAAGTGATTTTGAATATTTTTGAATAGGGGAGTGAGAAGGGGAAATAGAAGGCAAAGCAGAAGAGTATGATGAGAAGTTTCTAAGGGTCGTTAGAGGGAGAAAAGGTAGGAAATACTCCATGTAGTAGTTTATTGCTGGAATCTTGTAGTTTATTGCTGGAATCTTGTTTAGCAGGCACTTTTTACAGATTTAAGAAATAATCAGGCCTTGTTTTTTTAACGGTTGTTTGGTTTTTGTTTTGCTCCTTTTCAGTTTGCGTGCGATTCTTCCCATGCTGTTCAGTGGACATCTCAAAATTTCCAGGCAAAATTTGGTGGAGGCTCCGGAAAACGTGCTACAGAATTGTCGAACACAACTGGTTTGAAACTTTCATCATATTCATGATCCTGCTCAGCAGTGGAGCCCTGGTAAGTGTATCAAGGTTTCTTCATTGATTGAAAGTAGACATGGATCTAAGAGAAGGTGGCCTCAGGTTAGGTGCATCCAAGATCTTATGAAACCTCATTGCTCATTTCTCAAAGCAAAGCACAGCAACCAGTGAATCAAAGAGCTACCAGTGGAGCTGGTGGATGTGTATCATGTTCTGGATGCACTTTAGCTTAACCCAACATACCTTTCTGTGCTCAGATACCTCCTGCTTGGAGCCGAGTGAATGCACGCACAAGAAAACCAGTTGGTCATTGCCCATGACTCTGATAAGGGATATTCTCCTCCTGAGAGGAGGTGTGCTGGGATTATCCACTCTGTACTATCAGCCCTGGGCTCTTTGTGGCAGTGGCAACCAGCATGCAGTTTCTAGGAGTTTGGTAGACAATCTGGCTTGTTCTCTCCACTCTGAATCCAGCCTGCTTTTAGCAAAGATTGCTGCTCTAGCTGTTCAATCTTGCCTTTTCCATCCCTCCTCCTGTCCCCTCCAGGGTCACTTAGATAGAAAAATTAGCACCTCTGCTTAAGGCTGTTGCTTGAAGCTCCCATCCAGTGCACCTATATTTGCATGGGTCATTTACATGGTTAAGAATGTCCCTGAAATTGATGCTGATTTCTCCCAGGGTTTTAGTTTGTTATAGAGCAAAGGGATATATAGGAAGTTTTCTGGACTTTGGTCTGGTGGTCACTGATTTTCTCCTCAGTGATGGGGTTAAGAAACATACCTACTAAATTCACAGGCAGTATCATCTTTGGACAGGTTACCAGTGTTTTTCTGAAGTTCAGGATTAACTTTGCCTAGCAGATGAATCTGCCTTCAGTATTTAAATGAAAGTCACCTTAGAAAGGTTCCTGCTTCACTTCACCAGGGATAATCAAGGGCAGAAAGACAAAATGCAGGCTGACTGGTGAGGTAGCAGATTTACTAAAGAGAGCTGGAGAGAGAACAGGCAGCAAACAGAATAGAATAAACTACATCACAGCACTGTAGAAAAGCCGAACACCCCACTAGGCTGTATAAATAAGCATGTTCTTCCACTCCAGTTGGCATCAAGGAGGCCTCAGCTGGAGCACAAGGCTTCAGCTCTGGGCACTGCACTTTGGGAAGGACGTGGGCTAATTGAAGAAACTCCAGAAGAGGGCAACGCAAATTGTCAGTGGCCTAAAAAATAAGAGGCAAACACAGAAGTACTAGGCTTGTGCAGTTTAAAGAAAGTCTCTGCAGGAAGGCAAGAAGATGGAAGTACATAAATGTTGTTACAAAATGAACAGAATGGACAATTCTCCAGGTCCACTAGGGATGGACTGGAATTTTGCCCAGGGGATTTTCTTTTATTATGAGAAGAAAAAGGCTGAAAAACTTGTACAGATAGCAGGCTGCTGAAAATTGTCATAGCTTTGCTGAAATCAATGGATTCTGACAGTTTTTGCACCAGCTTGGGGATCAGCATGTTAATTTTTTAACACATTTTAAAGGGGGCATGTCATTTGCTATAATACACTTCAGACAAATGCAGTTCTTTACATGTGTAATTAAAAGTGCCTTAGATACTGAAGACTGTGATATAAATCTCATTTAATTTTCATTGAAAATGTTCATTTGCCTTTTAAAAAATTTATTTTCAGTTTACTCGGTACAGTTCTGTATAAGGGCAAATTTCGCTGCACTTTCTCACATACCTGCACTGTGCTTCAGCATATCAGCTCTGCTCTCCAGGATTGGGATTGAACACGTGGGAGGGTACACAGACATTTTATTTTTTCCTTTGTTATTCTGGCTCACGGTCTGCTCTTGGTAGAGCAAACACAATGTGCTTTCTGACAAGTTAGTAGCAAACAAGGGGAGCGGAGGCAGGAGGGAGAGAAGGAAACCACTTTAAATAGTTTGCTGTTATTTTTGCAGTAATTGCAAAGTACAGCAAGTCATCTGACAAAGTGAGCGAGCCCCTACCAGAAGCGATAAACTCCAGTCTGTCTGTGTATTGTTTTCTGTGGCTTTCTCCAACAGCTCTTTCACACCCTTGAAATATCATTTTTGAAGGCAAGATAGGAGACTGGGTCGCAGCGAAAACGTCACCCCGAAGTGTGGGGACAAATGGACAAGCTTTGGCTTGGGCTGCCAGAGCTGTCTTGTCAGTTTAATTACTGTTTCCTGGCAGACAAAAGACCAGTGTGACTGCCTGAGTGACAGGCAGCACGCTTCTGGTATCTACAGGCACTGGGTGCTCGCTAACTTTTGCAAGTTCCTCAGAAAGTAGCGAGAGATCTCGAAATATGTAAATGTAGATAATGAAGACGATTAGCACAGACCCTCTTGAATAATGTCGTGCTTTCTTGCTGCTGAGTGTCACACGCTGGGACAAGAGGAATATATCAAAGCCTGGGTCCTCCAAGTGAGAGGGACACAGAGGGAGGCAGTCTGGATAATGATCAGCTGGGAAGCAGGCTAAAGCCACTGCTCGACTTAGCAGCTCCCAGCCGAGCCATGTATCTGCTGCCCTGACACCGGGATCCTGCATTTTTATTTGACATGCATTATAAAGTGAAAGCTAAATTATGGGACAACTTTACTTGTTTTATTTTAGTAGGCACATTGTTTTATATCGTAAATATTTTAAAAGGGTTATTAAGTTGCTTGTACTTGATGCAGATGCTGAATGTCTTTTGATGGTGCCCTGCACAAGCTTAGTTAGGGAGACAGATGAGATGGGTAGATAGATACCTTGACCTTTAAAACATAATTGCTCTGTTAAGTGAATAATAATGAGCATTTCTTGAGGCAGATAGTTGTAGCTACCTGAAATGTGATGGCTGAACAGAAGCCAGGGAACTCTGTGCTCTGTAACACGGGCGTAAGCATGTTAATAACCCAATTTGTCATCATTAGCAGTAAGACGTGTCTGACTAAATGTAAGGGTCGGATTCTGTCTATTAGGTTAGGATCAGTACTATCTATGACTGTGCACTCGTTCTGATGGTAACATTAAAATATACCAGAAATCACTGCCAGTACATGAAGTCCCATCAAATGAGACTATGTGCAGCACTGATGCTTTCCAACATCGCTCAGCAGAAGCTCTTAATCAATATTTTGCACTTCCAGGCTTTTGAAGATATTTATCTCGAAGATCGAAAAAACATAAAAACCATGCTGGAATACGCTGACAAAATATTCACTTACATCTTTGTCTTGGAAATGCTTTTGAAATGGGTGGCTTATGGCTTCAAGAAGTATTTCACCAACGCCTGGTGCTGGCTTGACTTCCTCATTGTAGATGTAAGTACCGTTTGGGAGCTACGATGCTGCTCATGTTGTGATTTTATGGTGCGCATAAGGAATAGAGGCTGTTAAGTCTGGCAGCTTTGCGTCTGCAAAGTGACAGCTGTCGCTCTGACTCCGAGTAACAACCTTTGGTGAACCTCGAAGGAGGTCGCCAGACGCCGTTTTGCGACTGTGCATCCCCAGCACACAGCGTGCCAGGGTGGAGAAAACGGCTCCATGTGTCTGTGCAGAGGTGTTACCCTGCTAATGTGAGTCACGTTCCCCTCTAGTCCCCAGGAGCTCACTCTTTCTCTTAGCATTTAATGTCTCGTCCCACACTCCCGCCTAGCACAAGGTCCGGTTACCTCCGAGTGCTCCGCACATGACCTCGACACACAAGTCTCAGCAGATTAGAGGAGCTGTCCTTGGCAGAGCTTCCCTGTGAGGCTGCCAGCAGCACCTCGCAGGATGCTCAATCTCCGAAGCATTCACAAGTGGAGGAGTCCAGAAGAAGGTGTGAATAGCCCTACCTAAAGTGATTTCACTACTACAAAACCATACAAAATACTCTAAATCCATGAAATGTCTCTGCGCATGGCTCTCCTGAGAGAATAATCTTTAAAACCAAGAAATAGTTGAATAAAAGGGAATTAATCCCCTAAGAGTGTTGCTAGAACCAGCCATGCCCTCTCCAAAGTTGTGCCTGGACCCCCATGCAGAAGGTCAGCAGGTATTAGCACATAAAACCTGAAGTTTAACAATGGCTGAGTGTGGGATCTGATGAATTCCAGAAAGGCCAGAAATGCTGCATCCTCCAGATGAGGTTTAACATTTCATCACAGCATATCAATAAGGAGGCAATTATCTCCCCAAGGCTATTTCTTATTAGCTCGGGGTATTAACGTGGCAGGCTAGCAAAGCTTTGCCATGACTGTAACTTATTAAACTTCTGATGAATTATTTTTTTCCCCCATTTTACGTCTGAACCTTGACTCGGGGGAGAGCTGTACTTTCTTTGGCCCCAGCCCAGAAAAGCACTTCAATGGGGCGATTTACTTGTTTGAAGTTATGGACATATCTAAGTGCCCTGCTGGATCAGAGCCTTTGGAAGCTTCTCCAGAGCTTTAATAAATTGATTTATGAAAAGGAAGTTCTTTACATAAATTGTAGGTCATAAATTCCTCTTCACATACATGCTTGGAAACCTCTTAAAGGGAAGGCACTTATTTTTCACAGATTAGTTTCAATAGAAAAGGAAGGCCTGGTTTAATTATCTAACCACAAAATTGGAAACCACCAGCTCCTAAGTTACAGCCCAAACCTGAAAAATGTGCTTACTGTGGTTTAGGTCAAGTGGCATACCTTCTCTTCCTTTGTTCCTCCATCTGTAAAATGGGACTAGTAGGATTCATATAAAGTGTTGTATGGGTTTCCAGGAATTTGTTGTTGGAGCTAATGTTCATAATGACCTTCTGGAGACTAGAAGAGCTAGATGAGAGCTGAATATTGTCACTACTATAAGTAGGGGTCTTCCTGATGGGGATGAGAGTTTGCATGGTGAATTCACCGAGGCAGTTTGGTGCTCTGCTGTATTACCAATAGTCTGCAATGAGTTCCTTCCTTAATAGAAGTACACATAGAGCATGGCATTTAATTAATGCCAAAGAGAGTAAACCAGAAAAGCAATGAAATTCTGTCCTCCATGCGAAAAACTCACTTGAAATAAGAGCTGTGCAAGAATGCAAAGTCAGTATGTAGCCCAAAAATTTAAGGTTGATGTTTGCCTTTTCATGATGAGATTTGTGAATGTAATGTCAGATTGCAGAGAAAGCCATGGGTGGGTTGGGGAAAGAGGCTGCACATCCTTGCCACTTCCAGAGCAGTCAGGTCATTAACCAGTGCTATGGGGGCAGGCAGACCACAGCACCCCTGGACTGTCCTGTCCCCAGCAAAGCCACTGGCCTAGTCTTCTTTATTTTCTGAACCCACGTGAAAAGGTTGTTTTTGCAGGATCCCAAGCTAGCCAAAAAGATGTCCCGCCCTTGAGTTGTTTTGGTTACTTAATTGACTCTAGGAAGTTTGTCCTTTTGCATTCTCAATTAATAAAGCTTTTCCCCATGCCCCATTATTTTCTTCAGTCATTTGCCAACATGGATTATGAGAACCGGTAATATATTTTTAGCAGGTTTAACAGATGCTCTTCTCCTAGCCTATTGCTCGCACACCCTGCCACTCTGAATTGGCAGAGTAACATGCTGTCGTTTTTCCAGCACACTTTTTACTTCAATTTACATTTTCTTTTGGTCCTTTGAGAACCAAATCACTGCAACTGAGCTGCAGAAGGGAGTGAATGAGTGAATTAGCTGCTCGAAAAGAAGCAGATGAACCACTTGTCTGATTTTCTCAAATTTATTTGTTTAAAATTATTCACTTAAAAATTCCTGATCTGCAAATTATTCATTAGCAATTTGGTATTGGTATTCAAAATTCAAGCTGCGATGGTTGATTTTTCATTGGACATGGGAAACTATCTATCATCTGTGTTTTCTCATTGTACAAATGCAACTCAGAACTCTTTCTCTGCTGTGAATTATTCATAAAACGATCTTAAAATTTGCAAGTATTCACTGTTTCTAAATGGGAAGTGAACCCAGAGGGGTTATAAGCACATTGCTGAAGAATTATTATTTTTCCCCATACTTACTCTGCTCAGTGAAAGACCTTTGACACTGATTTGGGCCTGTGGAGCAGCAAAGGCTCTGTCTCGTGATTGTGGATTACTAACAAAAATTCTGTCTTGCACAGCCTGAACATCAAAACACAGTAATCCACAAACTGAGGGCTATTTTTGCTGGATGTAGAATCCCTAAAGGATGATCTCTGATAATGGGCCTCCACATCTCTAAGAAGCGTGCAAGTGTAGCAAAACAAAAAGAGAGTGCTTTTAAATACATTGCAATACAGTAAAGTTTTGCAACAGATTTCTTTGGGAGGAAGAGAGAAAGGAGTAATCAAACCACAAAACAGAGGCTCATTTCAACTTAGAGCACTTGGGAGAGATGCCTTAAATTTCTGCAGTAGTTTTGGATATACTGAACAAAAAGCATTAATGCATTAATCTATAGATTACCTCCCTGCAAATAACATGTATATTCTTAAAATTAACCCACTTCTACACTGTAAATGTAGTTTTGCTGTGCACACAAACTGTGTGATGGGGACTGCAAGTCACAGCTCATTTCCAAATGAGAAAAAAGCAGAGTCTGTAGCATAACCAGAGTGTAGACAGACATCAGCATCACCGTCACCATCAGGAATGGTGTTTATGCAGAAGCCTCTTTGCTAGGCTGCATAGGCAAATATTTTCACAAAGAATTGATATTTCCCAAGCATTCGTGCAATCAAAACCTGTTTGTACTCAGCAGATTAAACAAGAAGTACAAACTTGGCCAGAGACGAAGGCGCATGGCATTCAGAACAAATGTTTATGAAAACTGTTCTCAACCAGGCGCGTCCCGCGACAGGCAGAGACAGTTGGGTTTTAAAACAGGGAGCAGATAAACTCCTCCGGTCGTGCCTGCTGGTATCACGTTTGATGTTGCTTTCAATTGTTTCCTCTGACCTATAAATATTATCTCGAGCTTATCTAGTTTGAGCTTCAGCCAATTAATTCTGAGCAATGCCCCGGCCTCTGCCGACAGCAAGCGGATTATTCCTTTGCAGTGGTCAGTTCAGGGAAGGCACTGGTCTGGAGCTCAGCATCATTCAAAGGGTGGAGGTGTTGCAGTCAGCAGCTTCTTTGCTTGGTGATCATCCACTGGAGGCGAAGGGGAGAGACCACTACCCTGCAGCAGTCATGGGAAAGCTCTCGGGAAGGGGATGTAACCGCCCTAACTCATTAGTAACACTGCTTGGAAAAAACTCAAAGGCAGGTTTCATGGCCTGTGGCATACACAGAAAAATCCTCTTAAGCGGGCACCAATGTCATTTCTCTACAAAAGTCCATTATCGCAAATCCATCGTCTCCATTGCAGCTTTTGCATTCCATTTAATTGACCAAAAGTTAGTTCCAATCGAGGCTTAAAAAAAAAACACAAAACGATTATTCTTTACTGGTTTCAGAAATGAGGGGAGGCGAGAGTTTCTCCACAAGTTCTTTCTAAGATCATAATACCTTGCAAGATTTGATATAGGGAAAGGCTATTTCCTACTGATTTTTAAAGCCTCCTCCCCTTTCAGTCCTCTTCAGCGATGGTCCCTAAAGCTCCATCCTGTAGTAGGGAGGGGAAGATGCTCTCTAGGTCCCAATCTCTGTCCTGATGCCCCACCAAGTTCTTTCTCCAGCTGAGCCACCACGGAGAGAGATTGCTCCTTTCAGCCCTTTTCCCCAGGGAACTGCTCCACTGCCTTGAAGGCTGGGGCTCACAGCAGCTGTAAGCAGCATTTCTGTCTGCAAAATAGTTCAAGAAAGGCTCAACAGTATCTTTTGAGGCCAAGCATCTCAAGTGAGTTATACAGCAAACTCAGGAGGAAAGAATTTGTCGACACTTTTATGATAGTAAAATAAGATGTAGGGGTTTGTTGCCCCTTTTGGTGAATGGTTATAACAGAACAGGTTTCTGGTCTTTGCCTGTGCACTGCTGAGTTTGTACTTAGAGAGCTGTGTTCCCCATTGAGCCCCTTTCCAAATTTCCCGTTTGCTGTCAAATTTCCTGTCTGTGTGCTTGAGAACCGCTCATGGATGTTCAGTCATTAAACACATCATCATTTTCAGTGAATGGTTAAAAAATACAGACATTATGTTTTCCAAGATAGTTTCCTGGAAAGCACTTGCTCTAAGATTTCTACTTAGAATACTTCACTGCCAGACGAGTTAAAAAACAGCTAATAATCTTTGGGTTTGAGACGAACAATTTTAGCAGTCTTTCTATCCCTAGCTGAAAATTGAATTGAATTAAATTATGCCCTTGTGTTGGATTGTCTTTAAGTGACAATTAAAAACTTGCTGTGTGAAGTAAATATTGATGGCTTATGATTACTTTAATTGTTTTTTCCATCTGTATTCCCTGTTGATTAGCAAGGTGATTTCTGTTTGCCTTACCAGTAATTACACAATCTGCTGTAATGAATTGCTCCCAAACAGCACTGAAATCCAATTTGTATTCTTTGGAAAGTATCTTAAAAGCATGTGGATTTCATCTAGTTTCTGTTTGGAAAAGCGCACGGGAACAGAATGACAAAAATACAGCCAAGGTAGAGTAAAAATAATATAGCCTGTCACTTGGAGAAGCAGTTTATGAGTGAATTTATTAGTGCTCTCTATGAGCTATTGAAAATCCACGGGTTACAGCAGATCATTATTACCTCAGAGCAGGTTTTTGACTGGTTTCCTTCCAGTTCTTCAAAGCAAATGCTCTTGTGGGATTTTTGAAGATGTCTCAGTGTGCATTCTTCTGGGCTTCTGCCAATGACATAAACCTCCCAGCTAACTAAAGAGAAAAGAGAATCCCTTTCCAGAAGCCAGGGAGCCTTGTTTCAAAGGGGGGAAAAAAATGCTGTTTTACTACATGTTGCCTAATTCAGGGTAAGTGAAAAAAAAAAAAATTCCACATGAAGATGAGATAAACGGTTTTAATGTGTGTTAGCGGACACTGTAAATCTCCTTTCTGCCTCCCCACACTTTATCTCAACATAACACATGTGAAAACATCCAAATGTCTTGTCTTATCTTGGTTTGCACCTCATGTTAGTTACCACATAGATGCTAAAAGGAGAGCGGCCCGGCTTTGCCAAGTGGAAGTGCAAGCTGGATTTCAGGCAAAGAATGCTTCAGACAAAGGAAAAGGGATGGTCAATGAGGGTGAGGAGAAAAGTCCATCAGCAAACCTAGCTTACTGCCTGCCTAAATGCTGCATAATGGTTAAAATACGAAAAATTTGTTATTAAGGGATAATTTCAGCTTTTGAAAGAGGTGTAAAAAGCCAAGCTCAGCTCAGATTGTGCTGAACTAGATTTACCAACTGTTTTTACTTCTTGAAGTTATTTAAAGATGGAGCACGTTTCAGTGGCCCTTTTTAGAAGAACATCCTTAAAAATAAAATAAGTGATATTTGAGCCTTCAGCCCTTGCATGCAGCCTGCCCAGCCCTTTCCATGGCTGTGAGCATAGCAGCCAAATTCCTCACAAAGTGATGTTCTCCCTTGGGTGGAGGATCAGTGCTGGGAGGGAAACATGGACCTTATGTCATCAGATATAAGAGGAGCTCTGTCCTATGGTTCTCCTCCCTGGTGCCCAGCACCTTTACAACCTCAACAGCTGTTGACCTTCACCACCATCGAGGCTTCACCCAAGCTAGAAGTGAAAAGGCTGCTTAAGAGATTCGTGGCAGTCAAAGGAGGATCAAAGGAATTTGGAGGAAACTTAGAAGTTGCACACCAGTGGTATAGAGATTTTGGGTTGGCCTCCTAACCTGGCATGGCTGTGAAACTGGCTTTGGGATGCTTTGTGCTGAGGAAAATGAAGATGATGATTCTGACACATGCCATGGCACCATTGTAATATATCCTTATTCACAGAAATTGGAGGTCCTGTAATTTGTCAGGGTCACTCTCCATCCTAACCTATTCAATACAAAATCAGGACCAAGTCAGGTTCAAGAATTCAACTATGCAGGGATGTTTTTCAAGTCATATTTGCCACATCGATTTTGGTATTTTTCCTATTGATTTGGACCATCTGATTAAATAAATGCTTTAGGGAAACAAGGAAATCCAGAATTGCACCTTGTGAAAACAACCCACGCAAATTTTTCTCTTTTCCTTTTGCATTGTGACATATTTGAGTAAAGTTGAGCCTAATCCTGCCCAGAAATAAGCATCCCTTCGGCTCAGCACCTCAGCTCCCACCGGCAGAGATGGCAGTGGAGCACATCCGATGGGGCTGAACCCCAGGGAAATGTTCTCTCAGCAATCACCATGCACACCCCCGGCATTACAATGCTGTCTTCAAATAACAAACAATAATCAAGCGCATCCCCATCCACAACCTGACAACAGCAGTCAGCATCAAGAGGGTACCCTGGGATGCATCGGGAGGTGTTTTCACAGATCTTTTGAAGGGGAGAATATCATTCCTGCTCAGCTGCCCTAAATCAAGGCTGTCTCTGCACGGTGCCTGGATGAGAAGCAGAACGGAGTTGACAATGAAGAAATTCTTTTGTTGCAAACCCCAGTAGAAATGCCAGCCTTTCCCAAGCAGCTGCAGCCAGGCAGCCACCACTGCAGTAAAAAGGAGGAAGGCTTCAGTTCTAGGACAAGGTCTAGCTGATCGAGGGGCATCCTATGGTCCCCAAAAGTCACAGGAATTCTTCTGCCATCCCTACCCGTGCTGGTAAACATGACCCAGGGATCTGGCAAAGGTGCAATGTAAAGGTGGACTGTGAAAGCCTGAAACCCCATTCCAAGTGGTTGGGGTGGGAAAACTGCGAATCCCAAAGGGCAGCCAAGCAGCCAAGCCCTTTGCTATCTCTCTGGATGCAAGAACACAGCAGCAGGTTGTTTGGCTCACCCTTGGAAATTAGCTGAGGTTTAATTCTTGATTCACAGCCATCTGCCTTGGGAATTCACGGGAGCTGTTAGAAAAGCCTGAGCAGGTGTAAAGGAGGTGACAGATTAAGAGAACAGCGAGACGTAAAGAGGTTCTTCTGGAAACCACCAGGAAGCAATTAGGATGCAGGAATGATTTATTTAAAAGCATTTATGCCAACAGGAGTGGCACATGCTGTTTGCAACGAGGCTGCCCTCTGCAACGGAAACATTGCCTCAAAAAGCGTGGACACAAGGAGTAGGAAACAAGCTGAGAAGATGGAATATTAATAGACTTTCACAGCCTTAGTTTGAGCATTAGATGGAGAATTATTTTTTTTTAAAAAAAGAGGAAATGCCTTGCAAAAAAAAAAAAAATAGGCTGAGTGGATGATGTGAAAACCTCTTTTAACCTGAGTTACACGAAGTAGTGTCTGGCTTTCCAGGAGATAATTTTTTGTTTATAATTAACCTAAGCACTCATGTATCCCATCATATTACAGTACATGAGAGCACTCCAGAGCAGTAACCAACCTGCTGCTGGTAAGGGCAGCCCTCTGTTAATTCCTTTGCAGACGCATTCGTCTCCGTGCCATGGACCAGCTCCAGAGCTGCCCTCAGGAGTCCATGGTCCTCACCTGAACACAAGGGTTCTGGTTCAAGGAAGCAGGCAGTAGAGGTGGAGATTTCGTGCAGAGCACCTTAGTCTCTCTAGCCTCCTAAATTAAAGACCTTTACCTTTTTGCCCTTCATTCCTTTGATGCAGTTCCTGGATCTGTAGATGCACTCATGCAGTTAGGCAGCTGTGAGGCAGAAAATGCAATGCCCAAGCAAAAGGGTAAACAGGTATGAGAAAAGATTAAGGGGATAATAAACCTCTGCTCAGAAATGATACATGGTAGAGGGAACACCAACCTCATTACTAGCTGTTTCACCCAAGGGTATTTCAGAGAGGCAGCAGAAGCTCCAGATATTTCACCTGTTTTTGCAAATTCCCCTTTCCCTGTATTTTTTTTCTCTCAGTATGCATTGGTGTACAGACCTAGCTTTGTTCCTTTTCAAAAGAAATGGGGCCAGCTGAGGACCATGGGCCTGGCCTTTAAAGACACTGAGCTGCTACCTGGCCTGGGAGGATCTGAAGATCTGCTCTGTAGGCATTACTTGCAGCAACAGGCATGAGAAGCTAGCCTGGGTGGAAAAGAGGAAAAAAGAAGCACCTGAAGTAATCCAAGCTCTCTTTCTTCTATCTTTTTTCTTTTTTTTTTCTCTTTTCCAAGCACAATTAGAGAGAGACAGGTGTTCCTGGGGCACATAAAAAGCTATTTGAAAGCACTGGGGGCCTGCATTAGCTGAAACTGCTTATTTAAATAAGTGGCCAGAGCTTTCAGCTCAGCTGCTGTGCTCCCTTTTGGATAGCCTTTTTTTTTTTTTTTTTTTTTCTCTTCTCCTTCTTTCTTCTTCTCCCTCTTGTTTCCTCCCCTCTTATTTAAGCAGGTAGATTAATTTGATGAAATCCCTGGCAAGTGCTGTGGTCCTAAGCAGGATGGGGGTCTGTGCTCCTCTCCCAGAGAGCACCTTACAGGGCATGTAATTATTGGGGGTTCTTCTTGTTGTTAGAGGTTTTAGGCTTTAAATTGCCAGCCAAGGAGTATTTTTACTGCTGCCCAGACAGAACAACTTGTTCCTTGGTCTCTGCTATTAATTCATCTGGGTGGTGATGTGACTCAACGTGAAAATGCAGTCTATGGCTGGGCAGTATTGTGCTGCTTAAATCCCCTTTCCAGCTTGGTGCAGTGGATGTTCACTGGTTATCCATAAGGATGTGCTTTTAGGCTGGTGAGAAGGAGCACCAAAAAGAAAGGACTAGGTCCTACTGCAGCTCAAACCCACCTCATTGCTATAGGAAACTGTCAGGTTCAGGTGAAATGCTGCTCCCAAAGATTGTGCCCCCTGGCACCAGCAAGATTGCCTGGGTGGGGTGTGCACTCTCCTAATGTGCTATTAAGGTCTACACGTATGGGAAGTAACCTCACAACTGTTATAAATGCAAAAGCTCATTGGGAAAAAGAGTCTGTCTCTTTGACTAAAGACCCTTTCCCCTGTGTGTTCTGGAAGGAGGCTGCACTATGGCACTTTCTACTCTGCAATTTTTTTTCTGCAACCTTAAAATTCTCTTTTGACAGCTTTACTGGGGTTTGCATCAGTTACAATTCTGAAGTCACTGTCAGATACTGAAGACATATATAGCTATTCTATCTACTTTACATCTGTGTTTGTAGTTTCAATAGTCCAAGATATGCTGCATATATGTTAACTCATGAATTATGTCAGCACCAATGTGCTCCCTGTAGAGTGCATCAAGGAGCTTGAAACATCTGATAGCTAAAAGAAGCACACCATAAAGCCAGCTCGTGGGAAGAAGCTGATGCATTTTCAGAAGAGCTCACTGCTGTCCCCACCACTTTGCTTCTCCCAGATGGACACAAGGCACACCCTGGCCAGTTTGTGGGGACAACACTGAGCACAGTGGGAGCCTAAAAGTGCGACACCTGGCTGCAAACAGATGGGTCTTATTTCGCATCTCAAGAATGACAATATTTCTTTAAAATGGTAAACCTAAAAGAATGACCATCACTTTCAAGATGTCCTGATTCCTGGACAAAAAAATTTTTGGTCAAATATAATCTAGTGGTGCATTGTACCAAACTGACTAAGAAATTCAGACATTATTCTTATTAGAAACATGTTGGCTATAACTCTGAAGAGTTACCAGTGAGGCTAGTCTCTTGAGATCTCTCTAGAGATCATTGCTTGTATTCTAGTGGCCTAAATTCATTGATTCTTCTCGATTTTGCTCTGGAAACACCTGTGAATGTCATACAATGGGTACTCCAGGCCCATGCTGCTAAGCCACAGAGATGACAGCAGGTTTGCTTTCAAAACACCATGCATGGGCCTGGTAATCCCCATGGCTGTCATTTCTGGTGTTCAGTGCAGTCAAAAGATTTAAAAGCTCTCATTTTTTTCTTGAGCATAACACTGAAAATGGCAAAAAAGAAAGATGTGGTGTTCATTCATTTCTCCCTTTACTCAGCTCCAGGAGGCTGCTGCGCAAACTCCTTCAAAGTCTGTCATTCTCTCCAGCAAAGGAGATCTATCTAAACAAATTGCATATAGAAATATAGGTATATAGATGTGTTTATACATATATAGTTAAAATGATATATGTGAAAAGAAAGAGAGGAACAGAGCTGAAAAATTTCACTACATGCCAGGATAGAAGAGAGCTCAAACACCACCTTCTGCAATGGCAAGAAGAAACCAAGGTGTGTGGTTGGCATCAACCCTGGCTTTGCCTGGAGGCTGGGATTTGCTGGGAAACTCAACTGTCCCATTGAGCTGGGTGGTAAACACTGCCTCTTTCAGGGTGGAATGACCTTTAGGAGTTTGCTTAGAGCACTGAGGTTGAGTTGTTTTGGGGCTGTGCTGAGATGACCTGAGGAAAACAAAAGAGAAGAGCTGCCATGGGATTGAAGTCCCAGCCCAAGGAACTGATGGGACCCATGCCATTAATGTCTGAAGAGGCAGGATCCCATACAGTGATTTGGGAGGGCCACTCCCCTGCCTTACACACCCTCATTGCTGGCCAGGCTGTGCACAGGGGCTCACGGTGGATGGGTAGCAAATTCCAGTGAAAGCATCATCTTTGGGACTTCAGAGGAACCAAATAAACAGCAAATAAAGGGATATGGAACAGCCTAGAGCTGAAGCGGAGGGTGTTATTACTCTATTAAGTTAAGGGAAGGAAGGTTTAGGAAGGAAACTGTGGAAGCTTCTTAGCAAGATCTAGCACGTTTGGGAAAAACCCTCCAGGGAGATATTAGAAGCAGAGCGTATGCAAATAAGAACAATAATAAAGCATCTCAGGTCAGAAGAGGTACATAGGAGGGTGAGACACTCCATAGCTTACCTGTTAACATGTGTGCCATGCAAAAAGGCTCAAGCCCAACAGAAGGTTGTGCATTTTATAGGAAACACTCCTAGGCAATACTATTCCTTAGGATTCCGCTGTGTTCCACAATGTTACCATGCTGACCTGTCTTCAGAGGTAATTTTTCCTGAAAAAAAACTACAAAACCATTTGCAAACAGATATTGGAAGGGTTAGAAATACATGCATTATTATGAATCTGGAGGTAACGTTGACACTACTAGTGTTTTCTGGGTGCCTGCAGCATTCTAATACTGAGCAGAGGACAAATGCAGAAACTTAGAGTAGCCCTGGGCTGCATAGCCCTGTAGCAGGGAAAAAAAAAAAAAAAAAGTTACAGAAACTGCTGACTTCACCTTTTGCTATGATTATGTGGGACTGTCAGCATCAGTTTTGAAAACTGCTTGATTTTTTTTCTCTAAAAATAGCCTTCTGGGTCACTTTTAATCAAGTCCAAATGGCCAAGCCTCTGTGCTAGTGATTCTCCTATAAATAATATTTGACAGGGATACCTTCAAAACAAACAGACGAGCATTTAAACAAGTTGTCTCAAACTCAGTTCTGACTCCAGCCTTGTAAGTCTTTGCCAAATATCACACAGCTTCATGGCCTAATCCTCTGAACAGATATCTAATGCTGTGTAAATCTGTGTCAGGAGGGCTACAACACCTGTGTGTGTTTCAGGGTGACATTTATGGCACTCCAGAGAAAGTGGTAGCCTGCTCAGACCTGAAGGCTGGTCCTGCAGGATTTGAACAGGATTCCTCTTGAGAGAGAGGAGAGCTGCAGGACATAAATCTGGGAGGAAGGAGGAGGCGTGCAGATTCACACACCAAGACAGTTTGAAAACCTTGAAAAGATCTACTTTCAATCACTGGGTAAAGCTAGCAAAGAAGGGGGGTGTTGAGTGCTCTGTAATGATTCATTTTATTTTATATCTGTACATTCATTTTAAAGTGAATGAGCTCGCCTTGTAATGTATGAATGTACAGATCTTGGCTCTGTCACTGATCATAACATTTTTTTCTTACACCTCTAGCCTTTCTGGATAGGCAGCTCCAGGGTTTTGTGGGGTTAAAGCCATTTTCTGCACTCAGCTCTCCACCAAGGACAGAAATATGTGTCACTGAGTTGCCCCCTTAGCATGATATCTCAATCCTGCCAATTATATTACAATTTTAAGAGGCCTTAGTTGAACAGCTCTAGTTTATGAGTGTTTTGTGCGTTTGCTTACTGCTATTAGACATCCTTCAGCCCTTTCTCCTTATTTAGACAATGTTCTCATTAAACTCAATGGGGAGAATAAACAAAAGGAGTAGGCTTTGGGCTGTATATTAATGCAACTTTGGAGTATTGGTTGTAATCAAGGCTGATTACAAATAGGGAAGAAAGAAAATGGGTGCAGCCTCAGTTTGGAAGCATTGGTGTGTTTAAAATGGTTTGTGAAGTCAAAATCAGGTTTTCATATTTATCTGTGAGCGTTAGCTGAGAAGGATTCAGGAGAAGTTAAAGGGTTACTAATGAATATGTGAAAACTGTAGTGTAACTTACTGTAAAATAACTTCTTAGGCATCATCATATCATGGGTTCAGGTCTGCTTCCTGAGACAGGGTAGCAAAGGCATCACTGGTGACTTTTACCTCCCCAGTGTGTTAGAGTCCTATAAAATTGGACCTTGAATCCAGCCTGCCTGTTTTCTGTGGTGTTACAGCACTAAAATGCAAAAATATTATATTAAAACCTTCCTTCTGCATCAGCTGCTGGGTCCGTACATGGGAGGTGAGTTTGTGTCGCACCTTGTTAAAGGGTGACATGCTGAAGTGAGACAGTCAGACTCTGTGCCGCTTCGTCCTCTGCATTTCTGGGCTGTCTTGTCATGAAAGATATCCAGTGTGTTTCACCCAGCCCAGGCGTGATGTCTCTGAGACCTTCTGCCCTTAAGCTTGCTGTCACACACATGCCACAATAAAGCCATCAATAGGTAAATAACAAATTGAGCAGTTTTACAGAAATGCTTAGCTATGCAGACAGCACTTGTGCATAAATGGATATGTATTAAGGAGAAAGGCTGCTCCATACAGGATGCTAGTTTGGGATGTAGGGGACCAGGTTCATCATATCCTGCCTCAGCACAAACCTCATGTGGTTCAGAGAAAAATTCACCCCATCCTAAAAGAGACAGGATGATTTCCCACCAGTACTGGCCATCTTCATGAGGGATCCTAGAGTTTTTGGTTACATTAAGCATCATTTTTCCTATAGGGTAGAAGTATCCCAGACTTAGACTTAGCTTCTATCTTTAAAATGGCAATAAAACACACTTCTTCCAGGTGAGGTTTGCACACTCACATTAGTGAACATGAGATACTCAGATACCATGATAGGGTTGAGCAAATAGCTGAAATAAGATGGGAGTAAGGGAACTGTGATGAGCAGTGTGCATAGGTCTCGTTCTTCTAAGAAAATAACTTACTATAACATGTGGGGATTCATTTTGGTTCCTTTCCTAATATGTACAATTTGGCAAGACACTGATGGTGTTGGAAGGCTGTTTCTCAGTAAGGATTCAGGCAGTGAACACTGATTTGAGCACACAAACCCCAGCTCCTCCGTGTGTCTGCTCATCTGACCCACAATCTCAACTACCATTTGGTTCACCCAGGCTCCAGTCCCGTGCTTGATACCACCCACATTTCTGACCAGCTGGACACTATGAAAGAACATTCTGAGAACATGAAAAACATTGAAACCCCTCTGTGCTTCCTCCAGATTTGGAAATATTTCTAAGTTTATTTCAAAGAAATAGCATTTGAGAGGAATGAACCTTAATGCTGAGCACCTGTTGAGTTTCCTTCTCCTTTAGAGGCTGCACAGGAACCAGAGTAAAGTGAAAAAGTGCAGAATCAAAGTCATGAACAGAATTCTTTTAGAGCCCGTGGTATTAAATCAAATCTATCAGCAATCTAGCAGGCTTGTTTTCTAATCAGTAAGTGTAAGATGGATAATTGAATGGTAAAGCTAAAATCTTTTATCACTGCTGGAAATGGTTAGATCTTACAGGTGCTTTCATCTGGAAAGCCCTAAATTATAGCACTTACATGACTCATCATATCTTTAATAGTGGGAGATGCACACACACCTTGGGAAGCATACCGGAAACTACAGCACGGGTGTCACAGAGTGCTGGTTTTGTAACGGTGATCTCTTTTCTCATCCATTTCATGCAAGCTGATGTTAAGAGGATTTCTGTGTGCTTAGTTAAAAGAAGACTGTCATCTTTGAAAATGTCTTTCTAGAAAGTTTGTGTTAAACTGGAGACAAAGGGTTTGTGGGTTGGTAAGAATTCTGCATATGCATGGATGTAAAAACATCCTTTTTTTGCATATTGGTCTAATTTAATGGCTTCCACTTAAGGTGTTTTTTTTCCACTGTTCACTAACCATCTGTTTCTTTTCAGGACGGAAAGGAAGAAGAGAAGGAAAATGGCAGAAGCGTACTAATAGATTGGATTTTTGCTTTGTGTCTCCATTCAGGTTTCCTTAATAAGCCTCATAGCCAACACGCTTGGATACTCCGAGATGGGCCCCATTAAATCCCTCAGGACCCTCCGAGCTCTGAGACCACTAAGAGCACTGTCACGATTTGAAGGGATGAGGGTAAGAGTATATGAAGCACTGATCAAAGCTGAAAGGCATGACAACAAGCATGTAACAGGGCCCTGTTGCACTTGGTTTTGTCTTCATTTTGTCTGCCAAAGGAAATGACTGATAATGCTGCATCAAAACAACAAAATCAGAAATCCCTCCTTTGTCTTGATTACAATTGTATCGTTACAGCTTTATCCTCTGGTGGATTTCATGATAAACTAATCCTGCTGCCTAACTTGTCATATTTCACTTCAAAAAACAGCTTTTTGGCTGAGGAAGCATCTGGCTAACAATTACCTCTCAATTATAAGGCATACCAGGGGAATAACCAAGCTACAAGTTTGCTCCCTGCTTTTGACATGTAAAAAATAAGACTGACTGGGAAAGTTCTTAAGGACTTTTTCACTGATAATTAGAGCAAAAATTAGAAATGCCAAAGTTATGGAAAGCAAATTAATAAATACACAAAGTCTTTCATTTGAACAGATAAGAGTTTTAATGTGTGATATCAGGACTAGCATTAAAACCGTGTATCTTGTGTTTGTTTTTCTGTCTTAGGGATCCATATCTCTCCCTTTCTCACTCATTTGCTGGCATGGCTGTATCAGCCTAGCATACTTCTCTGTTTGTAAGCCTACCTGCTGCACTAATCAATCACAGTCTAAATGGGTGCTTTGTTTATTTAATTCTTTGTACCATGCATAACCTGCAAAAGATGAGAACTATATTCTGTACGAGCTGAGGGTTGCTACTAATTGCTACATGCAGATAGCATAGCAAGATAAAGCCAATCTGTGACAAAATTCCACATAAGACAACACACATTCTCTCTGGAGAGCCCACATCTCACTACTAGGCCAAAGAAGCCTCAGCTTTTATACTGAGGTATATTCAGGGTAAAATTTTGCATAGGCAAAAATTTTGGTCTGAATCCTAAGTGACTAGATGTAGTTCATGTAGTACATGCATGCAGTCCTTGCAATTCAATGCTCCAATATTAAGGATCTATGGTTTTGTTCCACAGAACTTGCGATTCTCTAAATCACATAATTTGTGTGAATGAAGATGGGAAAAATCTAACTGCAGACCATTCTCATCTATGTTAGTATTAAAACAAAAAGATTCAAAAGGCTCTATTCGTCTGGGCACTCAGACCTGCATTGTTTGTTCACCACACTCCTTCCAACAAGCACGGGGAATATTGTAAAGGTTTTTCATAAAAGAGAACAAAAGCAAACTTCAGATCCTCAGCTGGTATAAAGTGAGATGTTGCACCTCTGACGTTAATAAAGGTCTCAGTCTTAGGCCATCTGATGACCTCACTCCATCTTTATGAAACATACACGGATTGAACAAAAGTTGGTTTCTGCAAAAACTGCAGTAGTTTAACTACCAGAGTGATTTGGACTCTCATGGACTCTCTCAAATCAATTTAAATCTGGCTTATGAAGGCTTAGCTTCTACTGGTGGATTTGCAAGCTCAAGTGAAACCCCTTTAAGATACTCTAAGCTGACATAAGAATGCTCCCTCGTGACTTTGTGTCAGCTTAATTAAATTGGATTCAAACTTAAAAGCAGTGGGCAGACTAGAGCAAAGCATTGGAAGAGCGAGAAACTGAAATAGGAAAGAACTAATGTGAAAATGCTCACAGCTCTGAGAGGCATTCTGAGAACAGTGATAGGTTGGCTTGGTGGAGATCCTACATGGCGTAGACACATGGTGCTGCATCAGCCCAGCAAGTTTCCTTAAAAATACATCCATAGTTGTCGCTCCCTCTGGTGCCTGACTTAACATCACTTTTCCTCCCTGTACCGTTGCTGCAGCTGAAATGTATTCAGTCTTTCTGAGCTACCAGAGGTAGTGAATTAGCTTGTAAACTATGATAAAGTGTAATTGAGAATACGTGCTATTGGAAAATCAAAGCACTTTATTTCTGGTGTGTCTAACCACACTTAACACAACTAGGGACAGTTAGACCTTTTATTATTAGGAGTTCATATGCTCCAGAATGCACAGGAAAATTGCCAGCGCAGTGATGGATTAAATCATGATAATGTGAGAAGCAAACACCGACAGTGAGGAAATGATAATAGTTTGCTCTAGTATAAAGTCTTTTTCTTGAATAACTCAAGGATTTCTGCATGGCAAGAGCAGAAGCAAGAAAGTTCTCACTGCAGTAAAAGACTTAGTTTGCTGTACCGAAATTTTGGAAACAACTGGTTCTGAGGCTAAGGCACAGAGTAGCACTTTAATGGATGGCCTCTGCCCTGTGTGTTGGAAGTAAGTGTGTGTTGGCACCTCTCATCCCATCAGAGAGGTCTGCAGAATAAGGCAGAAGGCCATCCTGCCCCTCTGTCCCCAGAAACAACACTTTAATGAAGACACTCAGTAAAGATACTTTATGACAAGTCATGTCGTGCCTGTGCCGCCACTGCCCATCAGCCACCACTTTTTTTCCAAACCATGCCCACGGTAAATTAGCTTAGCTCTGCCTGCCCCAGGTCATGCAGTCTCCATGTCTCCCCGTCTCTTGCCCATCAGGGAATTATTTCCAGAGGTTCCACTTCTCCGCAAGGCTCTTCCCAGCAAGGAAGGTTATTGCAGTATTTCAAAAGGATAAATGGGTGGATGATAGACTGTTTAATGTGAAACTGATCCTAGGCAAAGTCATGGTGAGGCTGCTACAAGATACATGCAGGAAAGAAATAGCATAATTAATGCTAGTTAGCATGATTTCATGGGAATAGTTCTTGTGAAACTGATATGGTCCTTTGATTTGATTACAAATTATGCTGATGATGGTAACTGTGCTGATATAATATCCTTAGATTTCAGAGAGGAATCTGATACCATGGGACATTGTGATAAAAAGCATGAGCTTTGTGCCAAGCCAAGTAAACATACTTTAAATTAACTTAAAATGGATGGTGGATCTCAAAATTGTAATTGTAAATAGTGATGACATTGTAAATTCAGTGATGAGTGTCCCAGGGTGAGGGATTCTTCACAGGAAGAGCTGTCCTTAATCTGGACTTTAGCATCTGGAAGGAAATGTAAAATCTTTGCTGACAGGACACAAAGTGATTTGGGTAGTAAAATGATATTACAGATAAGGGAATTATACTGACTGATCTGGATCACAGCGAAAACCAGATCAGTTGTGCAACATGCATTTTAATAAAACCACACACATCATACACCACAGGAGCAGGAAAGTAGGTCACTCTGGGGACATTTCTTGGAAAACAGCAGCTAAGAGGGACTTAGGGATTGGGACTGCTGGTCAGCAGGACACAGGCCTTTGGGCAGGTCTGACAAATGAGGTGACTGTTACAGTCCGTCAGTATACAAGATAGAGATTTGCACCACTGCAAATTAGGGCATGGGGTGGCTCAGTTTCTAGGCTATCCTTCAAGAAGTCACTGGGAAGGGGGTTCCACCTATAAAAGCACTGATGGAAACCCAGAGGTATGAAACCTTTTCTTAAAAGTACCTGTATATGATGCTGTTTCAAGATGCAGCAGAAATTCAGCCCTTTCCATGGCAAGTTTAGTAGCTAAACTTTTAATGTGAATTTATGATAACAACTTGCCCTCACATATCCAGGTCTTTAAGACCTCTTTCATGTCCCAGTGCAATTCAGGAGCGCTTCCAGGAGGCCAGATGGCATCAAGCTGGTGTAAGAGCAGCAGCAGGGGGAGAAGAATCAAATCCTCTGTTAATAATTCATTTGGAGAGGTGTTGCAGGATTTGCTCCAGTTTCATGTCATGTTTCATTATCTACGAGCTATTGAGCATAATTTGGCAGACGGAAAAAAGCAGGATGCAGGCATGGCCGTGGCTCACCCTGCTGAAACCTGGATGTCTGTGTCCCGTGGCAGGGTTACAGATGGGAGGTGGGTGCAGATGTGACATAAGTGCAGTGGCTTTGTGCTGGCACAGATGAAAAGCCAACGAAAATATTGTCACACATAGAAGCAAATTAAAGCTATTTTGACAAGGGCTGAGAGTGTCTTCAAAAAAGCCCTTGATTTTGAGATTATTTCACATTTTTATTATCACAGTAAACGGTCTTAAAACAATGAAATTAGGAATTGAAAAACATCCAAAACTGAAAGAAAAAATTAGGGAGAAAAAATGAAAAGTCATTAGGAATGAGCTTGTACAACAACAACAACAACAAAAAAAAAAAAAGGTCAAGCAGCTTTTCTCATGTGAAAATTGTCTTCATTCATAAATGCACAAAATAGAAATCTGGGTTTGGAAAGATTTACATAATTTTGTATTGTATATTGTAGATGAAGCTGCCACTATACATGCACATTTTACTCTTCCGGTTTTTCTTCTTCCTCAACACAGAAAAAAAAATGACAGGGAAACAAATTTTACATTATTGGCTTGTCAGAAAATTGGACAGTAACACAAGAGAAAACAAGAGCTGACATTTCCCATAATCAGATTCACAACCGAATAAAATTTAATTTTTATGGATCAATATCACCTTGTCTCAGTTTCAGAAGCATAGAAGGGGAAGCGCTCAGTGTCTGCCTACCAGATTTTAATCTCTAAAGCATGAGACAGAGATGGAGACAAATCCATGCAGAGGGGCTGGTGTCTTCAGCAGTGTTTTCAGGCAGCTTTGCCTGGACCATGCAATAGCAGGATCTCCAAAAGCTATGAGTATGGAGAAAACTTATAAACTATGGTCAGAGGAAGGGGGAAAACTACATTTTGAGATAGGGTTCTTCTCTCATAAATCTTCTTTAGCGTGATGTCTGGCATGCATAACATCTTAAAACATTAAATAAAGTGCATGCTGACTGGTCGATCCCCTAGTACTATAAAGCTGTGTTCAAAACTGGCAGCTGTACAGCATCGGTAGATGGTCTGACCTTTATCCCTTTCATATGGCTTCAGAATGGTGTGCATTACCTGTGCCATCATGCCCACACCTTAAAAACTCCTTTTGAACTTCATTTTGATGTATGATTTTACACAGATTTTAACAGCACTGCCTGGGTTGGTGTGGTGGAACTTCACAGCATGTCATGGGAAAATGTAAAGGTTTTTTGTTATTGTTGTTATTTGTTTGTTTGGTTTTTGTTGTTAAATTAGAATGGTTTCACTGATTTAATCATGTGTACTGACCATGGAGGGGAACTTGGTTTAGTATAGTATATCTCAATAAGTTAGTATTTAAGTAAACCAAATTAATCACAGCTAGAGTTCACATCTTAAGGAGGCTTGAGTTCAGCAAAAGATTTCAGAAACCTTTTCTGGCCTATTTTGAGATAGTGGTGCACCCCAGTAATTTCCAATTAATTGCGTGATTGTTTGAGATTGTCTGACTGAAGTGTATTATCCAGTAGGAGCTGGGAGGTCATGGTGACTTTGCAGATCGCTCCTGAATTAAAAGATTCCTCTGGAAAAAAATATATATAATAATCTTCCCTCTGGAAAAAACATTAATAATTCTGTTTTGTTTTGTTTTGTTTTGTTTTGTTGTTTTCTCTCCCTTTTCACCTAAGGTGGTGGTCAATGCCCTCGTGGGAGCCATCCCTTCCATCATGAACGTTCTGCTTGTCTGCCTCATCTTCTGGCTCATCTTTAGCATCATGGGAGTGAACCTGTTTGCTGGGAAGTTTGGGAAGTGCATTAATAAGACAGAAGGAGATATGCCTTTGGACTCTAAAATAATTAACAACATGAGTGACTGCATACTCTATAATGTTTCTGGCACATTTTACTGGACAAAAGTTAAAGTTAACTTTGATAATGTTGGTGCTGGGTACCTGGCTCTGCTACAAGTGGTAAGTGTGACAACCTGAGAGTAATCTCTAATGGGCAAGTGTTGCTTATTCCCACTGAAAAGGATCTGAATCATAGGATCGGATTAACCTCTATAGTTTTCTGGTTTGTTTTCTTTTGTTTTGAGCCATACTCATTAGGGGAATGCCTTTCCTCAAGTGAAAATGACTCATATACGGCATATTCATTTGGCCTAGAGATATTTATGGAAGCCTCTGGTTTTATTCTGAGCTTCTGATGCATCACTAATGTAGTCTTCTCAGAGATGATTGAACTATTAAGGTGAATTAAAGACTATTTTTTCAATGTTGTAATCCGCAGCAAAGTTCAGATCCAGAAACAAAAAGTCCTGGTGCAGAGGGAGGACTTTTTGTGCAGAGTACACTGGTCTGCCTGAATCAACTGGGACATCATTATTCCCTGCCACAAAAAAAAATAAAATAAAAAAAATGACGTTACAGTACCTTCAACTGCTCAGCTGTTATTGCATAAAGCTGGAGTTGTGAAGGAATCTTGATTTACAGTCCTTTGCTGTGTTTGATCTATAAAGACAGAAGTGAGACACTTTTATGACCTTTTTTCAGTAGGAAATGTAAAACACAGATAAATGGATTGTATACACAGAGATTGAAGGTGTTGGAAGACACCTAATGGATATGTAACAGGAGACTCCATCCTCTGTCCAGATTCTGCCATTGGCCTGCGGGGTGGTTTTAGGCAAATTCCTTTGTGTTTCAGTTCCATAGGGCTCTCATGTAAAATGGTAGCAATGATACTTCTTTCTTTTGTTCCTAATTTTCTCTGAAGCCTAGTGATGGCAAGGGATGGACACATGCTAGGAATGTTGGTTGTGCTGGATTTTATGTATACAGAGTGAAACAAATCCTTTGCTACATCCTTGGACAAGGAGGTTGCTGTCTTGAAGTGCCTGTGATGGCACCCATCATTTAGATAAAATCTTGCATGCTGGGTTCTTGGTTCAGTTGTCATACATAGGCATCCAGTACCCTTTGTAGTGCCTCTTGCCCCCTCCTGTCCTTCCAAGAGGACATGGGCCTTTCATAGGTCCCCCATCCTCTCTTCTACCCCTATTGCTTCCCCTGATGCAAATTTGTTTTTCACCAGATGTATTTTTAATCTTTCACAGACATATGAACTATCTTTGTGAAGTAGCTCTCCTTTAGCCTTCTATACTCTGGTCTTGGTACATATACATTGGTGTTTGAGGTTTTTTTTAACACTGTCCATGGAGTCTTTGCTTTCATGACCTCTGGAAAGCAGAAGGGTTGGAATGTGCAAAACCCCTTTTGGTTCTTTTCATGTCAAAAAGCTGAACTGAGAGTAGGAGCTTTCATCTTTTGCATGTAATTATGATATTCAGCTCACCCATGAAGGGTAGATTAACTCACTTTGAACATCTTTAATTAGATTTTCCATTCTATATAGTGCTTTCTTTGTCTTTTACTTAAACATCCAATCTAGCTGAGCAAAATTTTCCAGGTTTAAAGTACTGCTCCTCACCTGAAGCTTCTTATCTCCTCCATGACTGCATGCCAGATGGCTCATTTGTTTGGTCAAAAAATGCATGAGGGTATACCAAGCAAAGCCTTTCTAAAGAACACAGGAATTAGGGAGGCATCAGAATTTCTCTTCTAGTCAAGTTATGGAGACCTGCCTCTGAGTTAAGTAAATATAATGAACCCAGACCTGAGCAGCCTTCTGCCAGATGGCCATGAATTCCTATGTTGTTTTCATTTCTGAGATCTCTTTATCACCTAAAAGGGAAGGAGACAGGCCTGAGTTTGTGGGTCCTACTGATGGAAAGAGTAGAGTTATTCCATCACCATTTCTTTTACAAGACCCAAACTCCAGCTTTCAGAAATTCTGCAACTTTCCCTAAACTGTCACTTCCAAAGGAGTAACCTGAAGTGGTTTCTTTTGCTGTTCTGCAGTACCAGTTGCTGGGCACTTGGCACTTGTGATACTAGTTGCATTCAGCATGTGGGACCCCATGTTGGGATCAGTGATGGCAGCAAAAACATAACTGGTCACAAGTTGGATCTTGGCACTCTACTGAAGGAACCAGTTTTCCAGCAGAAAATGGACTTCATGACCCTGCTGGTTTCTTTCAAACCTATGATCCTGTATTGAGCAGCAGGGAAGCAGAGTTTCCAGTTGCAGAAGTGCAAAAGAAATGCCATAAAGATGGAGTCTGTGTGGGCCAAACAAACGGATTATGGCAGGAAATGAAGGAGTCCTAAAACCTTGCTCAGCTTCTAGGGCAGGTGCCGGCTCCTTCCTCCAGGAGGAAGAGCAGGAGCCAGATGCCATTAGGGGATTGATTTCGACTTTCATCCTGCACCTGGAGCTCTTCTGTCTGCTGCTAACAACAGGCTTAGGCGATAAAATGTAAAGATGACACCCACAGAAAAGGAGCCCAAACATCTGGATCTCTTTTGCCAGACTCCAGCCGAGGAGTGTCGGTTACAGGTACTTCTTGCCAAATATGCTCCATATGGGCTCGCATTTCATGAGCAAGCTGCTTTAGGAATTGCAGAGGATCAGTTAACAGCTCAGCTCTCCTAAGAGGGCAGACACGTTGCTGCATCTTTTTGTATGCCGAGACAGCATGTAGCAGTGATGAGATAAGCATTTTGGTTACAACCCTCAGGGATGCAAAATATGAGCTTTTAAGTGGGACTTGTCTTTTGAGTGTTGACATTTTCAGCTTCTTTAAATGACTCTGAATTACCTTTAGATGCTGGGATATATATCTGAAAATCCAAATGGAAATGTGTAAAGCAAATCCGTCTGCCTAATGTTCTGTCCTCACTTCTACAGCGTCTTTGAAAGAAATGAAAAGTTGCTACTACAGCACCTTTAGGGCTTACAGCTATCCAGAGGCAGACTTTCTGACAACGTAGCTGAAAACCTCATGAAACTTTTCCTAAAGAGCCTTTGCTCTTTTTCTAAATCATTTAGGATCAGTGATGTTGTTCTGGAGATGCCTTAACTACTACCACTTTGAATTAATGAGTCTGTGAAAATGTTCCTGTGAAGTAGTAATTCCAGATTTAAGCTTCTCGAGCTCACAAGACTGTCTCACAACAGGTTACTAAAATAGGGTGCAGACTCTGCTCATTCTACAAGCAAGGGAAATACCTTATTCATGGAGAGGAGAAGTTCTTTATTATCATGACTTTCTAATTTACAAGAAGGATGATTCACTCTGCTGGGGATTTAATCCCTTTACATCCTAATCTATTAGGAAAAATTATTACTACAACGCAGTGCTTCAGTAATGCTTGTTCTGTATTCCCAGAATTGCTTTGCAGATCTCAACAGACATATCTTAAATTTCCAGTAGGAATTCTTCATTTCCATTGCAGGATCTTTGCCTTCATATTAGGAACAGCTCCACTTTTTTTTTTTTTTTGCTTGTAATTTCAGCAATCTATTGAAGAATACCAAGAGAACAAGTTGTTTCTCACCCAGCATCTGGTTTGCTTGGAAAAGAGCTCCTTAGCAGGAAAAAGACTTACAGCAATTTGGTCCTATAATTCTTTGTCACTATGGATCTCCAGACAGGGAATGGAAAGACAGTAGGAACCCTCCTAGACCAGTGCAGCAACCAGGAGCTGTAGAGTTAAATCAGCCCCTCAGGCCAGATGCGAAGTCACGACTGAGCTCATAAATCAGCTACAAAATGGTCATGAGACAGTGGCGTGTGTCTAAAGTTACTGAGTTACATGATCTCTTGCACTCCTCTAAACAATATGCTGCATTTTACTTTTGCTGTGGATGCAAAATGTGCAGAAAATCAGTGTGCTTCTGAACAAACCATATTTTGGTATTCCAGAGCCTATTTTTCTGTATGTGCAAAGATCAGGAACAAGCAGTGGTTCAGGAGGCAGTGCCCTTGGTGCCCGTCTAGCCCAGTGGCCATGCAGACACCTGGGGTGCTCTGGTATGCCCAGTGCTTGGTGGTGCCCTGCCCAGCAAAATAATCATTCAATAAAATAAAAAATTGCTGCTACAATGAAACTGAAAAATCTGGAAAAATCAACAGAAAAGCCAGCAGAGTGGTGTTAGCACAGACGCCTTAAATATGTGTAATTTGGCTGTACTGTTGGCAGCTCTGTCTTAGCTTTCAGAAGTTTCTGTCAACAGCAGTAATGCTTGAAGAAGGATTTCAGAAACGTGGGGACCAATGCTACTGTCTTCAACAGCAGTCATTTTTATGTCAGTATCGCAATCCTTTTCTAGAAAAAAAAAGTTCCCTCGGGCAGATGTAAAGGCTTGTTTTATTTTAAGGTACCATTTGGTTATACAATAAATGGCTTGAGAACATCTAGTGCCGGCCCACCGATCCTCCCCACTAATTTGCTGCACTGCAGCTCTAACCACCAGTCAAATAACAGGACGTAATCCCATCCCAGGATTTTATCAGTAGATAATCTCGTCACATGACAGTTTCAGTAGAAAATGGTGTTTCTCTGGATAGCTTCCAGGCAGGATAATATCACAAACACTCCCATGAAGATTTTGTCACTTCCTTATCCAGAGTGTAAGTGGTTACTAATTCCAGATAAATAATTTCTTTCCCCAGTGTTATATTTCTTTCATTCTCAGTATCTCTTACTCTCTGCAGATGAAGTGTCTAGGGAAGCTTTCCAGAAGCCTGGTGGATTTTTAATTC
Organism: Aythya ferina; assembly: GCF_964211825.1. Classification (NCBI taxonomy): domain Eukaryota; kingdom Metazoa; phylum Chordata; class Aves; order Anseriformes; family Anatidae; genus Aythya; species Aythya ferina. The sequence continues at coordinate 6,315,710 of NC_140297.1, forward strand.
CCCTCCTTCTGGACAACTGGGAAAAGCAGAAAATCACAGTTCTTCATTCTCTTAGTATTTATTTTCATCAGAACACTTCATCATCTGTTATCACTACAAACCACTGTCTTGCAGTAGAGTCTCTTGCTTCTGTGGTACACATTGAGAGGTAAAATAGCTACTCCAGAGGAAAGATTTCCTCCCAAGTGGGAGAAAAGTACAGGCTAAGATCATATCATTGTGTGACACAGGCAGAAGGGTTTCTTGTTTCATCCTGTCCAACCTTCCTGAACAGCACTTTGAGCTGGGAGCTGCAAGTGGCTGTGATGACACCAGTAAATCTTTCAGCAGATTAGAAAGAGAACAGCAAAAAAAGGAAAATATTAGAAGAGCTAATGTGACCGGTTTAAATAATTAGTTGTTTCGATAAAACTACTGATCATTCTTGTACACACTTTATGTCTGAATTGTTTTCTAATACAGTATACCATGGCATAGATTTTCCAAAGGGTTCTGATATGGTGGGTTACTTTCTTTTGCTCAGTAGATGGAAAAAAAAAATACACTTTTTCAAACATTATTTTGTATACACATCCATGAGAAATAAATATGGTTGACCTCTGGTACAACATTTTCCTTTGGCTTAGTAGTGTTCAGAGGAAAACCGAATGGCAGCAGGGCTAATTTAATAACAGAAAGTATATAATGGAGCATTTCTAAAACCACTGGATGTACCCAGCTCAACATAAATGCCTGGTTTTCTCCTGGGAATCCCTGGCCAAATTCCCATTAGCATTATCTGGACTTGCATGCCTACACAACACAGAGAAAATTCAACCTAGTTGTCAGTAGGATTAAAAAAATATATTGGGCATGGGTCTTTCATGCATGCTAGTGTAAATCCGATTAAATCAATGCATCTAAAAATGCCTCATTATCTACTCACTGATTTTAAATCCAGGGTAAGACTAAGTGGGTCAGAAGTCAAATGAGAAACATCCCCAGCAGACTATTATGAAGGTAATGTGGCTTAGGCCAGAGCAGGACCTAATGCCATGCATGTTTGGTACCAGACCATGTCTAATGAGAGGCATATAGTGAGAGCAGAGTCAGGCTTCAGGCTTTTGCTACAGAACAGCAAAAATCACTTCTTTGTGTTTCTTCTAGGAGCTGATAGCACTGTCCTTTCTTCATTTTCTCTGCAGGCTCTAGTAATAGACACCAATTCCTTTGGAGTCTCTCCTTTTTTAAAACACTTTAAAAAATAATTAGAAACACTGATTTAAAAGAGAAAAAAATAAAGAGGCAAATCCGAATAGTAAAGCAGGCTGAGTTTCCTTGGCCAGTCTCACAGCAGGTGCTGTCTGCCTTTGCTCCTTTCAAGTCAGCTGCGATCTGTGCAGCTCCCCAGCTTTGACATTGCCTTGATTTCTCCTGTTTTAGAGGAGGTCAGGATCCAAGCTTCTATGGGACCCTGAAGCATATTCAGTGCTGTCAGCCTGAGCGAGCATTACAGATGGGCTCCATCTCCCCTGGTCAAAAGAAGTTCCTATTCAAACTTCACAAGATTTAATTGCCATGTTTTCAATTTCTATTAAAAGCTTCTGTTATATCCCTGCAATTGCAGAAAATCAGAAAACAACATGAAAGTCTCCAGGATAAAACCATTATGGGTTTTAAATGACTAAATGAACATAAACCCATGGGTACACGTTGCTTTAAAGGAGAAACAATTGATTAGTTGTGAAGAACATGCTCTACACTGTATTTTGGAAAGTCATCACAGTGATGATATCATTTCAAGATAGGCTTATTTAATATGCTTAATTATGTATTTTGTGGTTTCTTTTCAGGCCACATTTAAAGGCTGGATGGATATTATGTATGCAGCTGTGGATTCACGAGAGGTAGGTCACTGCAAGGAAAGGAATTATTTCCTTTTCCATTGACAGTTGCAGCATTCATGATGTTTAGCAACAACAACAAAAATACATGCAGGTTGCCAGTCCCTGTCTTACTTTGCTTGAGACCATTACAGACCTTCATTTTTTTGCAGCTTGTGCATGACCCTGAGATTAAATCAAGTGCAGCCCTCAATTCTATATAACCAATTTATCTATTTGTACTGCAAAACTCCCAGCACAGAGTGACACCTCCAGAGTGAGACTGAGTCTACCAAAAACCTAAATTGTCTTCTGTGTTTCTGCTGCTCTTACCACTGATAGCCATATTTTTCATGGATCTAATTTTTGATTACTGGAACTTATTTAAAAGTTTGTTTTTGTTTTTGTTTTGTGTGTGTGTGTGCGTGTTTTGTTGTTGTTTGGGTTTTTTTTGTTTGTTTGTTTGTTTGTTTTTGGTTTTCTTGAATAGAAGGAGATGTCTCTTTCCTTTTTTTTTTTTAAGTAATTTTAAAGACACAAGATTACTCTTACTGTTAATTTTTGAGGTAGCTACTGGGTATGAATGAGATTTTGATAGGCTAAATTGAGTAACAGGGAGTTGAGCCCTGAATGCAAGGACAAATGGTGGAAAATCCTCGTGCCATCAGTGAGACAGAGAACTACCTGGTTTGGTGGGAGGTGCCCATGGCAGGGGGTCTGGAACTAGAAGACCTTTATGATCCCTTCCAACCCAAACCACTCTGTGATTCTATGATTCTGTGATAGCACAGCTTGTGGTATTGATTTATTCTTCCACATGTACATGTGCATCCTCCTTGCTACTGAATGAAACATGAGGGTTACACATGGGAAAATATGGCACTTAGGGAAAAGTGAGCTTCTAATACAAATATTTCAGTCAGATACCTGAAGCTGGTAGGGCAACGCCAAGCATTTTTGCTATAAATGCACTACACGTGGTTTGAGGCTATCAGAACACATCACTCAGTCCTTCAGCAAGATCTCTGGTACCTTTGCTGCTGGTTGAAGGCATTACCTACTGCAAGTTTTCAAAGATACTGACACTAAGGGAGCAAAAACTGATAGCAGTAAGAGTCAAACCCTGGCATTGCAGCTCTTGCACCCTCCCCCAAAAAAGCATATGCCCACACAAGCAGCAGATGAGAATCTGGAAAGCCAGCACCACCCCTGTTGCCAGCAGGCTTTTTTGAAAGAGGCTGGTTTGTTCCTTTCTCTGTTCCACCTGAGCTAGATAAGCTGTTGAAAGCCCAGAACTCCAGAGATTTGTGACTCCAGGTTTGTGCCATAGGTTTTTTGGGTACCATTTCTTCCTTAGAAAAGTTCTTTCTGATGCGGATATTGCTATCAAAATGCTTTGCATACTGAGGTCTCTATTAAGAAGGCACTAACCATTCTACAGCAGCCATCTGATGGTTCATTTCTACTCATCATAAAAGAAGGATTGTACTTCTAAATACCTTTATTCTCAGTGCAGTGATTTTTCAGTAACATTTAATCATACTGCGATCATACTTTTGTGTTTTTTTTCAAAGTACTATTACTTTGTACAAAATTAGGGATAAGCAGAAGACTGATTCTTTTCCCCTTCTGGGTTCAGACTGAGAACATTTAATAGGATTTATTCTGAAGTTGCACTTTTTGAAGCAGTGTGATCGCTGTGACAGTATTATGAAATGTAGCTGAATTGACCGTGGCATTTCAGATACCAGTAGTAAACTTCAGCAGAGACCGTGGAGTGCTGACTCTGCTAGTGGCAGTTACACTGTTTTTCTTCTTTCATAATCTTTGCTGCTGACGGACAGCTTTCTTTGAACTGCATTAATATTTTGATCTGTACAGATCTCGTGTCATTTTTGTGTTTTCCCTTTTCCTTTTGCAGTGTGAGGAGCAGCCTGAATGGGAATGTAATTTGTACATGTACCTGTACTTCGTGATTTTCATCATCTTTGGGTCTTTCTTCACACTGAACCTCTTCATTGGTGTCATCATAGACAATTTTAACCAGCAGAAGAAAAAGATAAGTAGTTGCATATGCTGCACATCACCTTGCAGGCACTGCAGAGACCAGGGCAAGGGATAGATTTACAAGCAGCAGCTTTGCCACGTTAGCCTTGAGATTAACGTTAACACAACCACCCTGCAGGACTTTTACAAAAGCACAGTTGTAGCAGTCCTTAATCTCCTTATAGGACGAGTGTTCTGAAAATACTGACGGGAATTCTGCTCCCTGCAGAAAGCAGTGAAGCATCTCCAGGCAGTTAGGAGGTCTGGTGCAAATACTGCATGCTCAGGCGTGCAGCAGGCTGGCCCAAGAGCTGTGTTTCTGACTGCTTTGTAGGCTTTAAACAAAGGGATAAAGTTCTTATATTTTTCCCTCTGTCCCTACACTTATTTCCAGTGCAAACAGGATCTAACACTGAGTCTTGCTTCCCCCTGATGGTCTGCACTGCTCTGTCTCCTGCCCTTCACTTCCATGCAATAAGCAGCTCCCAGCACTACGTCTTCTCAGACCCTTGTTAGATATTTGATGAAAGCTGCATGAAAAGATAAATAAGAAAAGAGAAGTCCAGGAGCCCTGGACTTTGAATGGAGACAGTTCTTTTCATCAAAAGTAACAACTTTGTTTTCACCCTATACTTAGGTGGCCAAGACATCTTTATGACAGAAGAACAGAAAAAGTATTACAACGCAATGAAAAAGCTAGGATCTAAGAAACCTCAAAAGCCAATCCCAAGGCCACTGGTAAGAATGACATAATTCAGTTGAACGATGTGTAATAGATGGAGATTTATTTAATAGAATAAATGTAATTCAATTTCCCATCACAGAAAAGGTGATAGTTCCCAGACGAAAACCACTCTGTATTTACATATTTTGATTTTGGCCAGTATTTGCAAGCCAGGGAACGGTGTAGTATAAAATTCCCACTGTTCTGCCATATTGATTAACAGTCCAATTTACATACGCAGCCATGCCAGTGGCCATGTGTCTGCAATGAATGAATTCACGGCCCCAGTCCAATGTCTTTTTCCAGTAGTTTGTAATGAGTAAATGAGTTTGAAAACCCTATCATCCAACTATCCATCATCATCTTCTTGTTTCTGAAATTTTAATCAGAAACAGTATGTAGTTTATTTTCCTCTACTTCCTGATGAATCAGGAGACAATCATGTCATCATTTTGACACAGTTCGGATTTCCTAACAATCCTCTCCTTTCCTCCAGAACAAATACCAAGGTTTTATTTTTGATGTCGTCTCAAAACAAGCCTTTGATGTCTCCATCATGATTCTCATCTGCCTTAACATGGTTACCATGATGGTGGAAACGGATGATCAAAGTCAAGAAAAAGTGAACATCCTCCACAAAATCAACATGCTTTTTGTTGCCATTTTCACCGGGGAGTGCATCATCAAAATGCTGGCTCTGCGGCACTACTACTTCACCAATGGCTGGAACATCTTTGACTTTGTCGTCGTGATTCTGTCTATCGTAGGTAGGTGATTCTGGATGGCAGGGAAGCATTTTCACCCAAACTCCAAAGTTAAAAAGACCGACATAAACTTAATTAGACAGAGTGGAAGGCTTCGTGTGATAAAGTGCATTCAGAGAACTGGATCCAAAGCAATTTTTAATATTTAAATAATGCAATGTAACACTGTAAAATTTGTGTGATCATGGAAATGATGGGATGTATTAGACAACCAAATCTGTTGGGTGCCAAAACTCTGACGGTAGTGATGATGATAACAAATATCCTATCACACCCTAGTACTGATTCCAATGTACATGACCATAAAAGATGGTTTGGCTCCATACACTTAACCTGTGTTCTGGATAACAGCCTAAGACAGAGAAGTGAAAAAGCCACATGAAAAGCGCACATGTGAATTGCTATTTTTTTGTTATTTACTTTTTAGTACACCAGCATGAAAAAGTTCTTCAGGTCAGCTGTGGGCAGGTGCAGTGAGTCTGGCAGTTAGCCCTGTGTAGGTGAATGTAGGGTGTCGTGTTAAGAAAAGAGAACCATCTCCTCATTGACTGATGCTCCTGTTGCTCTAAACCCTCTGGTGGACCAAGAAGCCTGCAAAGTCTCAATGTAAGAGATCCCCAGTGCCCAGAGATCAGCCTGCATTTTGGGGGCATTTTATCAGTGAAGCCCGCTCAGATTTCAGAGATTTGGGTCACCAGGAAACATCACGGGCATACAGCTGTCATCAGAGCCTTGATGCTGTGGACCTGTCCATAGCAGCCAGTTAACCAGAGCTGTCAGATTGGCCATAGCACTGTCCCACAATCAAATATGTGGTTTCAGATACAGAGTGGACTTGGGCTATCTGACAGAGCCCCTGCCAGCATGGAAGTGAGGAGACATGGGCTGGACATGGCTCCCCGTGTCTGGAGACTGTTGGCATTGGACAATCTGGACAAAGCTGCTCTATTTCTGCAGGGAAGAGAGTTTAGCCACAGGGATGCAAGCTTACCAGTCATTTAGAAAAGTGGAAAAAATAATAAGCAAGCAACCAAGCTGATTTCCAGTAGGAACTTGCACCATTTTGTTGATAGTTCATAAAAATAGACTCAGCACACAATGCTGACTTGCTAACACTTCACAAAGAGAAATATTTTCAAATCAGAAAAATTCTGACCAGCTGCACTCCAGATAAATGGCTCAGGTGGGTCATGATCAAAAGCTGCATATATCTGTGTCCTGTCTGAACTGATCCTGGTTTTTCAGTCCCAATAAATGAGTTTTCCCTTAATAAACTGTGCCTACCATCAACACCTTTGCTCATAGTCTCAATAAAATTTGCATGGATTAAATGGGCACGAAAATGCTAATGACAATGCCATTCTCTTTATCTTGGGTCTTCCCGTTTGTGGAACTTTTCATTGATTTTGTCCATAATCCTCATTGATTTCTCTAAAGGGAATCAGGGATTATTTCCAAGGTACTAACTCGCTGTTTGTCTTTTCTTTTTAAGGCACCGTACTTTCTGACATCATTCAGAAATATTTTTTCTCTCCTACACTCTTCAGAGTCATTCGCTTGGCTCGAATTGGCCGGATCCTGAGACTCATCCGGGGAGCCAAAGGAATTCGAACTCTCCTTTTTGCCTTAATGATGTCCTTACCTGCTCTGTTCAACATCGGCCTCTTGCTGTTTCTGGTCATGTTCATTTATGCCATTTTTGGCATGGCTAATTTTGCCTATGTTAAGAAGGAATATGGGATTGATGACATGTTCAACTTCCAAACCTTTGCTAACAGCATGCTCTGTCTCTTCCAAATCACAACATCTGCTGGTTGGGATGGTCTTCTCAATCCTATTTTGAACACCGGACCACCATATTGTGACCCAAACCTTCCAAATGCAAATGGTTCAAAGGGAGACTGCGGAAGTCCTGCCGTAGGGATTTTATTCTTTGTTACTTATATCATTATATCATTTCTCATTGTTGTAAACATGTATATAGCCATTATTTTAGAGAACTTCAGTGTAGCCACTGAGGAAAGTACAGAGCCTCTAAGTGAGGATGATTTTGATATGTTCTATGAAATCTGGGAGAAGTTTGACCCTGAAGCCACTCAGTTTATTGAGTATTCTGCACTTTCAGACTTTGCAGATGCACTGTCAGAACCTTTGCGCATAGCGAAACCAAACAAAATCAAACTCATCGCAATGGACCTGCCCATGGTCAGTGGAGACAGGATCCATTGCTTGGATATTTTGTTTGCTTTTACAAAAAGGGTGCTAGGAGAATCTGGAGAAATGGATGCCCTTAAAATACAAATGGAAGAAAAGTTCATGGCGGCGAATCCGTCTAAGATCTCTTACGAACCAATAACAACAACTCTCAGACGGAAACAAGAAGAGGTCTCCGCCATTGTCATCCAGCGGGCCTACAGGAGACATTTGTTTCGGCGCTCCATGAAGCAGGCGTCTTACTTGTACCGGCACAGAACTTTTGACGGCAGCATCCTTGAGGACGATGCACCCGAGAAGGAGGGTCTCATTGCATTCATGATGAATGAAAACTACGGCAGGCCAATAGACAAATCAGAAACGCTGTCCTCCACGTCCTTCCCTCCATCCTACGACAGCGTCACCAGAGGGACAAGTGATAATCTTCAGCTGAAGCTGACAGACTCGAGCAAAAGCGACGAGGCTATAGATTGTCTGCTCTCGCCGGACAGGGATAAAGAATCAATTGTTTAAATGTTTGTTTAGAATGCTTTAAAATATTGTTTACAGAATGTAATGCTGTAACTACACCACGATTGAAGCAGCCTTCTTATTAAACATTAGTTGCAAAAGAAAGAATGGAGTTTTTACCCTTAACTACAGGAGTCTAATAAGTCATATAACCTTTGACCCTGCTCTTTTTGACTTGGCTCAATATTTATATTTATATATGCACAGGAAGAATCTTGGCAGGGTCATAGCTGTTATATCAATGGTGTGAATACAAATATGCTAAACTGTAAAACAGTAAACACAATGTATATCTATCCACAGATAAAGCCTGGCTGTATACATTCATTTAAGGTCTTACTCATAATAGTGTGTTTACTTATGGCAATGTATGACCTTGCATTCTAAAAAGGTAAAAAAAAAAATATATCACAGCTGCTGTAGCAAAATGTAACACTTACTGTATATGTTGTGAATGGTCTTTCATAAATTTATTATATTTGATATTTTTTTACTTAAAAAAAAAGTCTCTTTTTCCGTGGAGATTAATGATCCTTACACTCTTCATGATGAACTCTGAGTCAAGGTAATAGGAACTTGTGGGATCCCCATCGTTTGAAGAGGAAAGTTGTTGCAAAACTATCAAATTAGTGACATTTTAACTGTTTATTACACTAAGCCCTTCCCTTTGGGACTTGCAACTGCTCATCAGCAAGAATAGAAAACAAACAAAAACAAACAAACAAAAACAACAACAGAGAAGGAATTGATGTCAAAATAATAGGAGAAATGGCTTGTTCTATCCTTCAGGAAACTAGACAGTAATGGATTCTGTTTGTAAAACTGTTAATAAAAGCACTAATTTTTTAGTATGTTTCAAGAATCTGCTTTGAATACTGCAATCAAACTCACCATAGAAGTAGTGCATCACATTGTGTGTAGTGCTCCAAGGCACCATCTATGCCGGCAAAATTTCTGTTAAGGGCGTGGGATAGGTTACATTTTCCCAAGAACACTGAGCTAAGCAGCCTTATTGGAAACTCTGAGCATCGATATTACTCCAAAAAATAGTACTATTAATAATAACAACATCAATTGGGTCATGAGGAACAGCTGCAATGGTGTGATCAAGAAGGTGGGAGGGGAATTGCCCCTGGATCTGTATGTAACTTCTGATGTTTAGAAACCTGTCTTCTCAGTGTCCATCCTTCATTTTATCAGACAGTACAGTTAGAGCACTGGGGAAGGACAAGAAATAGCAGAACCAATAATAACAATCTGCTAAAAAATAAAAATATCCTCGTTCCTGCACGCAAAGGAATATTTACAGCTGATGTATCAATCAGCTTCAGGCCAAAGAAATGACAACAGAGTGGAAGGTGGATGTGTGGCTGTAGAAAGTATTAGAGGTTTTACGTGCATACATAGATTATTATTTATTATTAAACTTTCAGCCTTGATAGAATGTGAGAAAGTATTTATGGAACGTAGAGAGAAATCTGTCATTGCAGACGAGTTCTTTCTTTTTCACCTTCAGACTGATTGTACTTGGGTTTGGTTGGACTTCATGAAAAATCTTGAAATTTCTGTAATGAGCCATTGCACTTTAAGGAAGAGTAACTGTGCTTTTCGCCTTGGAGAAGCAAAGATACCAAGAATGTATTTAAGGTGTATTGTGATTGACATTTAGTTACATCCCAGGTTGTAAAGGTGTCAAAATCCACATGGGGTTGGTTGGCAACAAGAATTAAAGCAACATGTTACAGTGAAGTCTGTCTATGGCCATTGTTATCTGTCCTCTAAACAAGTCAAAAAAATGTAAAGACAACATGTCAAAAGGATGACTATGTATCTGTGTAAATATGGGCTAATATATTCTCTCCATTCATTGAGAGGTGTCTCAGGCATTCACTTGAGAGTGGTCTATTGGTTAATTCAGAGGATTTGCCATCAGGATTCCTGGGGTCTATTCCTGATTCTTACTACATGATTTTTAGGCAAATAATTGAACCTATCTGTGCCTCAGTTTACCCATCTGTAAAATGGGGATAATAATACTTACCTACCTCACAGGGGTGTTGTAAGACTTTCTGGTTGCAAAGTGCTATAAGGGAGTGAAATGTACTATATAAGTATTATTATAATCATGCTCTCTTGCCCTTTTAACCCCATGTCTATGGTGTATAACATAGGGCTGTTCCTCTGGAGATTTTGTTGCCTTTAAATCTTGTATGTAATTAGATTCTAACTTAAGGGAACTACTCTTTGTTCCTTAAAGTGAAAACACTCTTTATTCTTTCCTCCCTCCTCACTACCCTCCCCCCAGTCCCCACCCCCATTTCCCAAAAAAGAAAATTGCTCAAGGCTTCTCAAATTAGAGAAACTTTATACAGATTCCCTGTGTATTTATGCTGTAATCTTATTCTGACTGTACATATCACCCAGAAAGAGTATGCGATTTTTATATTTATATGCATATATATATATACACACATACCTATACCTATACATATATAAGTATCTTGTGAGTTTGTAGAGTGGCTGACACTCAGAGGACACAACTTACTGATTAAAATGTTTTGTTCTCAATGGGATTTATTGATCATTAGAAACGAGCTGCTGCCTATAATGAAACTGTTTAATTAGGAAATAGTAGTGAATTACTTGCTGAAAAAGCATTTATTGGCTGATGACTGGTAAAATTATTTTCCTTTTAAAGCTTCGGAATAAAAAAAAAAAAAAAAAAAAAAAAAGGAAAAATACTTAGAAAAAGGAGCATTTCTTATCTGATTTTTATCATACAATATAAAGTGTTCAAAACAAAACAAAACAAAAATAAATATATATATATAAAACAACCTTCACACAGCTGTGCTGTGTTGATCACTCTGTTTTACAAATATTTTAATTATTTGCCACTTACATTAGAACTTGCCTTCTTAATATATTCAACTGATATTCTTAATAAGTGTGAGGCCAATGATGAATAGGATGTAAGGGGAAGATTAGCTGGTCAATGATTATATTAGAGAAGAGCTCTTTCTGTGGTCATTTCACCCTTGCATTAAAGATTTTATTGTCCTTGCTGTGAGATCCTGTAGTACTAATGCAATACAACTGATTGTGTTTTCTACCCAAAACCTGTTAAAAAAAGTGTTATTTCAAAAAAAAAAATATCTAAAAGAGGATCTTAACTATAGATGTTTACAGTGCAACTATCTAAAAAAAAAATTGTAAATTACTTTCAAAGGCTTTGTAATTGGAAGGTTGGTTTTCCATCGGGTTTTCAATTTTGTTGAACATCCAAAGAAAGTATGGTATCTTTGTATGGTATGCAGAACTCCCCTCAAAAACTTCAGCTATCCTCAGCTGCAGATCTTTATTAATGGAGATGCTGATCCAAATCCAGCAATGATTTGACCTCCCAGTGCAGTAGTGATTTAGTTAAAGATACTGACTCAATAGTTGGCCCACACTGTCTATAAGCATGGTGAGTGCTACCATTTTTATTGTTGATTTGTTCAATAAAGTCTACTATGTGAATCATTCAAGCTACAAAAAAAAAAAAAAAAAAAAAAAAAAAAAAGTAAGGAAAATATCAGCCAATATCGTAGGACATATTAAGCTGTTTGTACCTGGAAAAAAAAATCAAGTTTATTATGTTTCTTTATTAAATAAATAAAGATAACAAATATTTCCTGTGCCAATTATTTTTTTTTTGTTATTTTACCGACATTTATGTGATTTCTCTGGCTTTGTTCAGCACCTTTTTTTGGTGACTTTTGTTAGAAGGCCAGTCAATGAAATCCCCTCCAGTTCATCTTGCATTGTAAGGCTAACTACTGGGCATTAAAGGCTTGAGTCAAAGCTTGTTGAAATTGATGGAGAATTTCTGGGTACTTCAGCTGGATTTGAAGCAGACTCAAAAGCTTTTCTTCAAAGAGAGTAATTTATAGGATGAGCCTTGCATTGTTATTTCAACCCCTCTTTCCTGGTAGTTGGAGGAGTAGGAGTTTTACTGAAAATATGAGATCCCACTAAGAGAACTGAAAAAATAATATATTTTCTTACTCTTTCAAGTGTAATTATACAGATTTGCCTTTTGGTTTTTATTATTTTTTTTAGTTGTATGTTAAAATTCTCACTAAACAATCATTCATGCCATAATCCTGGAAAGAGATGGATGACCACACTTGGAGCTCTTCCCTTAACTCTTCTCGGCATTGATTGAATCAGCCTTATCTCCACATAGGCTTCCACCAATTTAGTTACTCTTTTTCAGTGCTCTGATTTCTATTTAAACAGGGAAAGGTTTCTAATCACATTAAAACAGAAGAAAACTGAGTCAGTTTAAACTACAGTGAACAATTCCAATCAGTCTTTTGAATTAGTTAAAAAAAAAAAAAAAAAAAAAAAAACAGTTTATTATTATCACTTTTACATTAACCTGGGGCAGTCTGACTTTTTTTTAATATTTAATTAGCATTTACTAAAATGTGTCATGTAATCATATGACTTCTGAGTAATCGTGTATACGGAATAAATCTGGCTGAAAATTTTTCAGCAATGTATTTTTGATTTGAAAGAACCATTTATTGAAATAAAAAATTCTCTACAGAGATGTGTCAGGTTAAATAAGGATGTTCTTTGTTAGAATTTGTCAGCAAAATTCCCATGGGAAGGAAATTTAGTCATAATCCCTACTGTGAAGATTTCAGTGCCTACATTTTTACCAGAATTGCCTAACTCCTATGTGTGTGTTACCATCACCGTGCTGGGGCTGTTTTGGGTTATGGGCCTCTCCTCCTTTTCATGCAGAACTTGAAGAAATTTCTAAAAGGTTTAGATATTTCCCATTTCAGGATGAAATTTCATAAAAATATTGACTATTTTTTTCAAAAGGATTTGTTTTTTTCCAGCCCTAGCAGGGAACCAAGAGGACTGGCTCCTCAGTTAATGCCAGTTTTTACAGAGATTTTTTGTTTGCTTGCTTGCTTTTTGAAATCAAATTGTGTTGAATTTACAAATCCTCAAACCTAGTCAATCAAACCTGTCTGCAGCCTCTGAGGTTAGAGTCAGGCCCGTCAATCCCCAGATTCACCTTGTGATTTTGCAGTGGTTTCAGTTCCTTTCTACTTCTGATGCAAATCAGCTCGTAAGTACCAGGATCATTTTGGATATAAGTCTATGTTTGCACAGACAATAAAAGCAGTGCAAGCAAACTCAGGCAATTATATATATATATATATACACACACACACATATTAGCATCTTGCTTTAGGTTTAGACATAGTTTTTGTAGTAACCAAAAGCTGCTGTATTAAGAGCAGAAGTAAAAAGAAATGTGGTGCACTGAGAAGCTTGAGCTGGGTTCTGGTATTAAAGGACACCCATGTGGGATGACAGCAAGTGTTGTGTTTCTGACAACAGAGATGAATCTTTCTCCTATTTGCTGGGGTGCTGAGACAAGAACAGAACTGGGTTTAACACAAGAGAAAAAAAGACAGCAGCATGGTCAAAAAAAAAAAAAAAAAAAAAAAAAAAAAAGTGAAGAGGAAGAAAAAGAGAGAAACAAAGAAAAGAAAGAGAGAGAGAGAGAGAGAGAAAGAGAGAGAGAGAAAGAAAGGAAGAAAGAAAAAAAGAAAGAAAGAAAGAAAGAAAGAAAGAAAGAAAGAAAGAAAGAAAGAAAGAAAGAAAGAAAGAAAGAAAGAAAGAAGGAAAGAAAAAGAAAGAAAGAGAAAGAGAGAAAGAGAGAGAGAGAAAGAGAGAGAGAGAGAGAAAGAAAGAAAGAAAGAAAGAAAGAAAGAAAGAAAGAAAGAAAGAAAGAAAGAAAGAAAGAAAGAAAAAGAAAGAAATGCCCACAAAACTGTAAATGAATAGGGCTGCTTCTGCATGTCAGTTCTGCCAGCTAGCTGTGAAAGATGGGCCTCACTGGGTGAAGAACAAACATGGAAATCCTTCTGAGTGTTTACATATTGCAAAGAAATAGCACCCGTGTCAAAGGGAAAGCATGTGAAAGCAAATAGGCCAAGGGGAATAGCTATTGGCAGCAAGCAAAAAAATGCTTCAGAGTCAAACGTCACCGATAACCCCGTGAGGGCTGGAGGTGTTGGACCGCAGCATGGGCCTGGTTTTGTCAGCACCTCCACACGAGCTATTTTAGCAAGCTGACAAGCCTCTGAGCGGCTCCTGGGCTGTGTGCTCGTGCCACGGCAAAGTTTTGGAGACAGCTTCCAGGGTTAGATCCCTGTGGTCACCCTGTTTGTTGGTGGGCTGTCAGACAGTGCAAGCCTGTGGCCTTAGGGGGGCTTTGTGCCCTAGAAATTAGCTGTACTGAGTGCTGGCACGGTGCAGCCTGGAGAGGAGGAGGCTCAGTGAGGCTTTATTGACATCTGTAAACACCTGAAGGGAGGGTGTAACAAGGCCAGAGCCCGTCTCCTTTCAGTGGTGCCCAGTGCCAGGGCAGGAGTCCATGGGCCCAGCCTGGAGCCCAGGAGGTTTCCCCTGACCCCCCAGGCAGCCCAGAGGCTGTGGGGTCTCCTCCTTGGAGAGCTCCAAAAGCCACCTGGCCATGGGCCTGGGCACCCTGCTCTGGGTGGCCCTGCTGGGGCAGGGGCTAGGCCTGAGGGACCCTGAGGTGCTGCCAGCCTCACCAGGCTGCGATTCTGTGCTCATGTTTTCAAGATTTTATTTTCTTTAATAACTATATTAGAAACAAACAAAAACACCCACACCCACACAAAGAGGCTTTAAGACAAAAGCAGCAAAGACTGAGGAAATTATGATAAAATCATGCAATGTGGCCCTGCAAAGAGTTAAAATCCTTTCCCCTGCCAAAAGGTGACTTGAAGTGCATACCTGTGTTTTAAAAAGTCTGTGTTTTCTGTGAAATCCCGGTCATCCTAAAGCCTAGGGGAATTTAGCACTTGCCCTTAGGGCAGCCAGGTTTCCAACCTTTTTTTTTTTTTTTTTTTCAAACAAACTGTCCCAGTTGTTCACATTAGTCTTAATTTTTAATCTCCTCAAACCTGCAGACCAAGCATAAAGCAAATAATTTTCATTTTTAGCTCAGGGACAAGCTGTGCAAGTGAGGAGATTCACACAGAGGACATAAACCTGGAGTCTTGGATGCCAATGTGACATAGGGCAATCCAGCCCTTGGTAGACTTGGTCACATCGTGGATTGCATCTTTATTGTATCCAAAGGAATTTTTATGTATTTATTTATTTATTTTAGGACCGCCTAGGTCCTACTAGAAGGAAACTGCGGGCATGGCTTGTCTTGGCAATGTCCGAGGAGGAGAGGAGTCTCAAAGATAAGTGAATTCCTGCAAGTTTTGTGAAAATAAGCAGCTGGGGAGATATCCACTGTGGGGTTAGGGAAAGTTGTGAGGAGTTCAGGTCTCAAGGCAAGACAAAACATTTTAATAGAGATGACAAATCTTACAATTGCCTTAACTGAAGGGGGAATAATTAATTTGCATTTGCTTAACCACCAGGAACCATCAACTCCATGGTGAGAAGCATGGGAAATCAGACATTGTCAGTTCTGGTGCCTCAAAATTTTTTTAGATTGCCTTTACTGTGGAGTGGGAAGATGTTCAGGACAGAACCTACTGTACATTTTGATGAGGAGATGGCAGGATGCATCTTAGGGATAAGATCAGCCTGTGTGCCTCTCTCCCTTGCTGGATTTCTGTGAAGGGAATTTTCTCATCAAATACTTGAGGAATTGAGAATGCATGAGAAAGGTTTAAGGGTGGGAGTACACAGATGATTTGATTTGCTTTGGTATGAGCAGCTATTGAGCAGTGGATAGGTGACTGTAAGCCAAGAGGTATCCCAGCAGTGATGACACTGGGACAAATCCATTCAAATAGGAGATGCTCAACTCAATACTCAGCAGTGATGTAGCTCAGGGTTGTGCGCAATGCCACAATGAACACCTCCCTGTGTGTGCAGCACAGATAACTGCTTATCTGCACAACTGGTGCTCCCGTATTCATTCATCCCCTAAGAAATGTTGCAGGCTTTAGCTGGGCAGGCTCTCCAGCCCCAGGGCTTCACTGCCCAGAAGGCTGCCCTGACTGTCTTCACCTGGCACCCCTGTGTCCAGGCAGCAGGGAGGCACAGAGGGCAGTGGTCTGGATGTGCTCCTGCAGTTGGATTCACCTCCCAGAAAGCGTAGCACAGCCCTGAGATACAGTAGGTCAAAAGAGAAAGGTGAGGCAGACGAAAATATGGGCAAAGAAGATAAGATCCACTTTAATTATTTGAATTCTAAAAGTCGAGGTTGAGTCTGGGACTTGGATTCAACTCCTCTTCCTGCTCATTATCAGAGGAAAACCCCTCTGAAACCCTGTAATATTCAGCCAAAGTGCTGCTGCCCTTATCCACAATTTTAAGCCACGTGGTTTCTCTCCTTTCCAAAGAACACGGCACAATGAAAAGATGGATGTTGGTATAGGATAAGAAAGAAAAAACATGATTTTTATATTTTTTTTAAAGCTTAAATTTGTTGCTGTTGAAACCATGGTGAAATTTCTTTATCCAGGAGTGTGTGCCTGCCAAAAATGCAGCTCCTTGCAATAGTATTGGCAATAGAGCAGGGCTAAATGAATGATTCAACTCTACTGAGAAGTGAACGAAGGCCAGCAGAGAAATCACCTAACTCCTCTCAGACTGAGGCTTACTAGACTTGAGGAAGGTCTTCTTCATTTTGCTGCAAGCTTTTAGTGGTTGACCAGAAGGTTGAAACTGGGCTTCTGACCCTGTTGCGAGCCTTAGCACATCTGAAGATAAATTGTCCCTTGAAAAAACAGGCACACATGGTGCAAGAAGAAGCCAAACGGGTGTTCAGGAGTCAGGTGTGACCATCAAGAATAAAGCCCCAATCTGTCACCCACCATTCACCCGTGCTCTTGCCCACCACCAGGAGAAGGTCCTGAATTTCATATGTGGTGTGCATGTGCTGGGAACCATAAGCCACAACGCTTGCAGAGCTTATTTTTGGGTAGGGTCTCAAGGACTTAACAGCTTCAGGGGCCAGAGCATGAACCTGCTACCCAGCAGCTGTGATCTCCTCACACCTCAGCCTCTGTGGGAAGATCGGCCTGAAGATTAGTCAGCCTTCACATTCTTGGAGTGTTTGGCATAGAAACACTCCTGGGCATTGACAAGGGGAAGGTGAAGGGCTACCCAGTCTCCAGAAGGCAGTAAATGTGGCCCCTGTCCAAATCTAACAGGGGTAGTAGAGCTTTATAAAGTTATATGTGACATGGGGTGTGGGGATGACTCTGGTTTACACCTCTGAAGTCAGTTCAGTGTCACAATGCAGATTGGGAATTTGCAGCAAAAGGGTACTTGCAGCAAAACCATATTATCACCTCCCTGAAAGCAACCTGGGTACATCCTCCTTAGGGCTTTGTCTTGGAGGAAACTCCAAATAAAATTAGTGAGGGCTCTCCAGAGGGAAAAAAAAAAAAAAAAAAAAAAAAAAAAAAAAGAGAGAGAGAGAGAGAGAGAGAGATTAGAACTTGATCTTGTAGGAATCTTTTTATCTGGTGATGTTTATAATTAGTGATCTGAGTTTTTGTAATCCTCTCCCTTCCTGGTGTAGGTAGCTGATGGTTGCAAGTATGACAGTTCTGGTCTCAGAGTTGTGTCCAAACCCCTGAAGCCTGAAGCTTAAGGTCCTTACCCAGCTCTAATTTGAGAGCTTTGACTCTCACACCAGCTGACTGCATGGATTAGATGCATGTAAATACCTTCATAGCGACTAGCAAAACATACTCGTGATGTTATCCTAAATTGGGATGCTCTCTTTCCAGGGGTGTCAGTTTGATGTTATCGCCTACTCAGCAAATAATTCCCTTTATCGAAGAAGGAAGACTTCCAGTGATGTCCACTCACAACCAGCTTCTTTATCCTCTAAGTCTGCTTTCCGCTGTGCTTTGCCATAATTAAAGTTGACTTTCTAAATGCCATGGTGCAAAGATGCAGTTACTAATGCTTCGATATCATCTCTATTTCAGCTCAGCCTGCTGTGAGTCACTCTGATGTTTGCACCTTGCTGCTCCATTGTATTGGTCTTTGAAAGAGTGAGGAGGAGAGCTCCCACTGCAAACACTCGTCTCCCTCCCAAGCTAATGGGGTCAGACAGGTCTGCCTGCAGGACACAGATTTTCTTAAGGGTGTTGTGTCACTGAGAAGAGCTGTGAGAAGGTGGACTCTTTAATATGACTCCAACGTTCCTTCACTTACAGCACTTGCTAAAGCACTCTGCCCAAGGCAATGCCTCACACCCAGCATGAAAAAGGCTTTGCTCCCCTACCCCTCCAAAATGCTTGAGACTCTCTACACTGTCTCCAAATGCCAGTTTTCTGCTTATTTCCCCATTTGTAGGGATATAAATTACTCCTGAAAAACCTCATTAATTTCCGATTATTATATTTTACTTTGGGTGTAGAAATTAGGTGAGCACAATAAAAATGTGGTGTTAACCTTAGACCTCAGGAGGTTCTATAGCTTAGAGGCTACATAGCATGGCAGGACTAAACTCTGATCCCTCTGAACAGGGTCTTACCTTCCAACCTGCTTAACTGGAACAGTCCTTGGCCAGACTGAGTCCTGAATAACATGTTTGGGAGTTGCAAATTTACCAGATCAGAAGTGTCTTGGAGGTCTTTCACAGTTCAAACTTCAGGGCTGGCTGCTAGACCAGCCTCTAGCAAAGCTTCAAGACATCCCAAAAAGGAAAACAGCTTCTGGAAGAGAAAAATAAAGAAGACAAACAGCTGATAATGGGAAAGAATCAATGAGAAAAGGGAAGAGATATGAGGAGATAGGGGGATTAAATGTGAGTGGCAAGGGATAATCTGGGGAAACCCCCAAGCAGAGCTGCTTCCACTACCAAAAAGTGCCCAAGGAGCAAGATGACAGCTTTGGAGTCCAGATGATGGTGTGTCCCCACTGAGGTCTATGCCTGCCCATGTCTTGTTTAGTGGTATGGGAATAATCACATCAACAAAAGGCTTACCTGCCAGGGGAGTAACCCAGGGAGATCCCCAGCCAGGCTGCTCCTCTGTTCAGTCCCGATGAAACACCTCTCTGATCTGCCGAGTCACCAAGAAGTGTGATATATTCTAGTTTGAGAGTTTTCCCTGCAAGCTCCTAGGAACTGGGGGCTTTGAAGAATAGATGTCTGATGTTTTTTTTTCACAAGACTGACCAATCTCATCACCTTGTAAAAAATAAAAACCCAAAAGCAAGTCTGAGTATGTGTATGTGGAAATACACAGCTGCAAAAGGATTTTCTGAGAGAGATTCACTCAGAGAGGACTCTACTTCTCCATTCTGAGCTCCTGAAAACATTTTTCAGAACCAAAGCAAGCTCTTCGTTTTCAGAGGATGGAGAAGGAAGGCTATTTTATCCGCTGAAAATGAGTGCAACATTAATGAAGCCAAAACCACAAAAGGGCTCAGTTACACTTACATTACAAGCTCGCCACAAAATCTAATGTTGGTGGAGTTCGAATGTCTGCTGGCTTGCAAAAAGATGACCACAAGGAATGCAAAACACGGTCTGGGCACTGCTGTCCCCACTCCTGGGGAGACAACCTGCTGGGCTGGAGACTGCCCCAGGCAGCTGGCAGTCTATGATATGAGTGTGGTTTGCAGTCCTCTTTGCTTCCTGCTTGCTAAATCTCTTCCTGTTTGTTTGCAGGGGGTCACAGAGGGAGACAGGAGGCTCCCTGTGGTGGAGACAACTCATCTCACCAGCGATGGCAATGTTGTCACAGGACCCAAGGCCGGAGTGAGACAAATGCATCTGACTCAGCAGTAAATTCGCTTTCCTCCTCCCCCCACACACAGCATGACTACTGCTGATCCATAAAGGATGCTCTGGGCGTCTCTCGTAACAGCAGCTGTCCCTCTCTTCAGAGCACAGAGGCATCTAAGAAATCTTGGTATGTCTCCTGCCACACTCAGCAGGAAAACTCAAACCACACTGCAGGCTAAAAGTGATCTTGCAGCAGGGCCAAAAGGTTCAAGACCCAGCCGTCCTTGTCATAGCACATTAAAAATGGGTAATCATTCAGCCGTGCACAGGCAAAGGCTTTTATGTAGAGCAAATGTAATCTTCTGCCACAAATCACCGTGAGAAAGTGTGGGCAAGCTCCAGGAGCTAGCTTTCTGCTGACGCTTGGACTTTGTACAGATTGCACGCTCGGCAAGACCCAGGTCTCTGGGAGGGGAAAATAAGTCAAGGATTCCCCCTTTCTTTGACAGATGCCTTCCGAGGAGCAGACAACTGATGCCCCCTAGCCACGGGGTGGATGGAGTCTGTCCCATGTCACTCATGGATGTTAGCAGCCATGCTGATGTGCTCTCTGGAAATGCTGCTGCTCCTCTCCTCTTTCCCTCCCCCAGGTCTCTGCAAGGAGGTAATCAGCTCATCGCTGCTTAGTCGTGAGCTCTGCCAGGACTTTCCCTGACTTTCAGTGGGGGAAATGCAGCCAGAAGATGTTTTTATTTCACTAGCCAAGCAAAGTCCCAAATTCAAACATTTTGATCCACATAACATTAAACATTTTGACTGAATCAAAACTATATGTATATTTATTAGGGGTAGGTTTGGCTGCAAACATCACACAGAAATATCATGCTTAAATATTAACTCTGCCAGTTTTCTCTCTGAATACACTGTTTCCTTATCTGCTTTCTGTTTCATTAAGTTTCAGCCTAAGAGCCTCTCCATCCTTGGTCAGACTTGGACATCCAGTTGGTGTAAGATGCCCCTGGCCCCACCCTCAGTGTTACAGATCATTTTTCTCTAGCACCACTCCAGCCTGAAGATGTGCCATATCCTGGAGGTGAAATCTCCCTTACCCATCAGAGTGTTTGTAGCACCTGAGAGCATCCCTACGTGGCTGACTGTGGCTGTGAGCTGCTGCAGCATGGCACTGTGCTGGTGTGGCTGCCCCAGCTCTGCCCAGAGCCAGCCCACTCCTCTGCTAGGCTCCGTACATCAAACCCAGCCCTGGCCATGAAAAAAAAAAAAACAACCTTTTTTTGCCCTAGGTGGCTGATGCTGTAAAGAATCAAGATCATTCAGTAGCTCTTCAAATGACTGAAAATATTTCTATGTGCTGTTAACAACTTAGCTATGTCCAAACACAACCAAAAATGAAAAAGGGGATAAGAGGTACCATGTTGAGAAGCATCAATGTAAATTTGTTATCTGGAGTCTATTTTGCTTAGCATTTTTTGCTCAACATTTGTTGTCCTCTCTATCATCTTTGCTTTCCCCAGAGTAGCCCAAGCAAATGACCACAGTCCTACAGGATTTTGGTGGAAGTGGTCACAGTTATAATCTCCTCCACAACTTCCTTCTAAATATACAGCGACATATTGCCTCTCTGCATATTGTTGTGGCTGTGGGACTGTCAGAGCCTGTGCGATAAGGACTTGCTGTCCCTTTACTTGTTGCTTTCTCAACAAAGCAGGAGAGCTGCCGTGGGGTGCCTGGTGCCAGCATCACCATGTGTACCCAAACCCGTGGAGGACCAAGTACAATTCTGCTACGGTTAGGTTCATGAAAAGGAT
This sequence comes from Aythya ferina, assembly GCF_964211825.1. Taxonomy (NCBI): domain Eukaryota; kingdom Metazoa; phylum Chordata; class Aves; order Anseriformes; family Anatidae; genus Aythya; species Aythya ferina. The sequence goes on from NC_140297.1 coordinate 6,337,417, forward strand.
ATCTGCTCTTCCCCCTGCAGTTCAACACTTCTTCCATAAGTAACCGACTGAACATTTTGTAGCTGAATTCAGCTACCAGCATTGCTCTGAAACAGTAAATCCATGACTTTTCAGTCTTGTGCTCCCTGTAAACAAACCAACCCAGGGATAAATGGCTCCCTCTTTCTTTAAAAACATAAACCCTCGCTCTGCCCATGTGTTTCTGATGGGCTAGAAAACATTCCCATTGCAACAGCCATCGCTGAAATGTGGTCACTTCTGGGAAGAGAAGCAGCTGCTGTTCACTGAGGGAAGGGAGGCTTTGTGGTTTGGGCAGTGGTGGGAGCTCGGGATGTTTTTCTGGTAACACCACCGCTGGGAGCCGCAGCATCATGTAGACAAGCCTTGGCAGGATGGACTTTGCACAGCTCAGGTGCTGGTGGCAATGTAACCACAGACATGAGCACAGAGCCCTCGATAAAATGATTTATCATCTTTCTTGGGTAAATGATGCAGCCTATGCTGACCTCTGTGCTGTTTTAGCTAGACTGCTGCCAGCCAGCAGGCTTAAAGCAAGCTCAGGTATCACTGGGCTGTAGCCTGAGAAGATCCTGAAGTGCAACCAAAGGGTTATGTTGTGGGTTAACCCCTTGAGGTACCTGTCTGCTTTACCTGCCTTCTGCCAAATGGATGGATGGAGGGTTTGTGCACAGAGGGGCGTAACAGAAGGAAAATGATTAACTAAAGTTGCTTAATTAGAAGTTAATACCTGTTAAGGCACCCACAAGATTTTCAGACACACACAAACCCCCTTTGTTGTTTATTTTTCATCAGAAATATCCCTTTTCCGTGGGGATTTAGGAAGTGAGTTGGGAGTTTCCCCAAATGCTCTGTATTGACAGGCGGGATGTTTCATGGTGTAAGCCTCAGATGCAGGCAGACATAGCAAAAAAGAAATGTTTTGCTAGACAGTAGAAAACAGAAGAGGTAAAGCTGGAAAATGTCAAAATGAAGATGAGCACAAGGTGTCCAGCTGATTTCTTTTCTTTACTATATATATATACATATATAATTGTATAAATATATATATAGTTTATATATAGTTTATATATATATATGTTATCTATATCATATATAATATATAACATATGATATATAATAATATAATACAATCATATATAATGTATAATATATATAATGATATAGTTTATATTTGCATAAATATATATATAGTAAATTATATATAAATTATATATTTATTTACTATATATATTTTTTTATTTCATATAATTTTTTGGTTCCAGGAAGGAAAGGATCCAGCTGGATCCTATCTCCAGTATGGCTTTTTCTTCTGTAAAGGTAGTAAAAGGCCACCAGAGGTGGCCACAGATGTCAAAACAGACAATGTTGGATGAGTTTTATTTGGTAACCAAGCCGGATAAGTTTTGCAATGGGATCCAGATGCAAAACAACCTTTAAGCACCAGCAAGGAGTGGGTTGAATCCGCGGAAGCAGCTCTTTTCCATCCATCACTTAATACAAAGCAGCCATCCAGGGTTTTGGAAGGATGTGCTGGGAGGCAGCTGGCTGCAGCGCTGTGTCTGTCAAACCACAGGACATCTGGGGACATTGAGGATTGGTATCAACAACATAGAAAGTCAAGGATTGGGACTGGAGCAAGACTGTAGTGAGTGGCAGCTCAGGATTTTGCTTCTCTTTTCCTCCCATCTCCTACCTGCCTCGCAGAAGCTGGTGCCACCGAAGTGTCACAGCACAGCCCTGCGGCCAGGCTGCCATGCCATGCCTGGGCAGGACCAACACGTGAGACTGCCTGAAGCAGAGTCAAAGCAGATTTGGGATTGTTAAGATAGCCTTTTGATACTGAAGTGCTAAACCCTGTCTCGGGGCTGTACCCAGCTCCCCGCGATAAAGGCCCGTTCCATTTTCGTGGTGGCACTGCGCGGCGCATGCCACAAGGCCAAGTCACGGCGCTGAAAAAGGTAATGAGACACTTGATACGCCAAACATGTGGTGAATCACAAAGGAGCAGGAAGAAATATTCGATCAGATATTCAACCACATGAACACACTAACCAGCCCGGACGCAGTATATCATCTTCCTCCGAACAACAGCCCCGTGCCTGACAACTGTTACAGTCCATCAGTTATAAACCTCCAGCACACCTCCAGGAGAGTATTTTTTGCTGATATTTTTCTTCATCTGCTTTTTATTTTTTTTTTTTTGGAGGGGTGAAGGCTGCCCAAGAGCAACAGTCCCAAGATCCCGAGCCAGCTCCGGGTGCGGGTGCCCCGGGATGCGGCGGTGCAGGGCAGGGGCTGCTGAGCCGCTGCCATCCCCCGCCTGGCAGGGCAGGCTGCATTTGTCAGAAAGCTTCCATTAGTTGTGCATTCCAGCTATAATCTCCCAGCCCGAACACGACAGCATCTGCTTCAGAGCCGGTATTATATAACCACAATTGGCCTGCACAGAGCCCGTTAAAACCCTGGGCAGGAGAGAGCCATTGATTCCACTGCACGAGAGGCAGAGCGGAGCTGTTCTTTAATAAGAGCCTTTCTGTGACTATACCGACCTCCCTTCCCTTCCCTTCCCTTCCCTTCCCTTCCCTTCCCTTCCCTTCCCTTCCCTTCCCTTCCCTTCCCTTCCCTTCCCTTCCCTTCCCTTCCCTTCCCTTCCCTTCCCTTCCCTTCCCTTCCCTTCCCTTCCCTTCCCTTCCCTTCCCTTCCCTTCCCTTCCCTTCCCTTCCCTTCCCTTCCCTTCCCTTCCCTTCCCTTCCCTTCCCTTCCCTTCCCATTTCCTCTCCTCTCCTCTCCTCTCCTCTCCTCTCCTCTCCTCTCCTCTCCTCTCCTCTCCTCTCCTCTCCTCTCCTCTCCTCTCCTCTCCTCTCCTCTCCTCTCCTCTCCTCTCCTCTCCTCTCCTCTCCTCTCCTCTCCTCTCCTCTCCTCTCCTCCTCATCCTTCTCATCCTCCTCCTTCTTCTGTCTCTCTCTTTTTTTTTTTTTTTTCAATCTGGGGCTGTCTCTTGCAAATATTCAAAACAAGTATCCACGCACAGGCACTATCTGTTCGAGCTACCGATCTTAAATACAAAGCCCTGGACTACAATGAGAAGTAAGAGGGGTTGCTTTTTTGTTTAGCTTATTTTTTTTTCCTTTTTTTTTTTTTTGGTGTTGTTTTCTATTATTTTTTGTTTGTTTGTTTGTTTGTTTGTTTTAATACTTAGAAATGGTGACAGTAGGATTACACGCAGAGGAAACTCCACTGTGTCAGATCTGTTGAGAGGCTAAAAATACGTTCCCTCTTTAGGGGGGGGGGGGGGAGTGACTGGCAAGTAGTATTAATCTGAAACAGTCTGAGGCAGATAGAAGGATTATAAAGCAGCTCATTTAGGACCGCAGAATTCATTTTCAGTCACTCCTTTGCAAAATACTCGGTGACTCCCGCGTGCCCAGCAGAAGGTCTCTGAAAGCAGTGCAAAGACAGCAGGGAAGGACTTTAGCCCACTTATGCACAATTGCAAATCTCTGAGGAGAACATCATTAACTGCACTCAAGTGACAGCCAGGATTAACTTGGCTGAAACCAGCGAAGAAACATGCAACACTAAAATCGAGGGTGCCACAGAAACCTGCTAGGATAATCTGCCACTACAGCAGCCTGAGGCACTGGAAACCAAGAGGTGCAGTCAGGTGCCTGTGCCACCCCCCGTGACATTAATGCAGTGTTTTTTACTTGCTTTAAGAGACTCTTTGCACAAGCACATGGGTGTGCTTGTGTGCACAGATTTTGTGCGGGCAGAATCCATGCATGCATGCACACATGTGCTTGTGCACACATGCATGGGCACACATAAGACACATCTCCCCTGCAGAGAGGCAGAAGGCCCTGTCCATGCACACCTCTGCAAACCACTCAGCCTTGCAGCCTCTCCCTGAGTTTGTCCCCAAAGCCCATTTTGCACGATCTGCCTTCCCAGGAGTGGGGATGAGGAGGAGAACAAGCCATCCTCTTTAAAAATACACAGGTCACTGCACAGAGAAGGGAAGGGAGGGGATGCAGAAGAGCACCTTTATTTATTTTTGCTTTCGGTCTGCCAGGCTGGCTCTCCAAGGGCCCCAGCAGCACCCTCTGGTGACCTGAGGTCTCCCAGACAGCCAGCAGCTGCTGAGGAGCCGGGGCTGGGCTCTGCAGGGCTTTTGCCATTACAGGAATAAATCATTTAAAAGTCTGACAGTCCCCAGTGGGGGAGTTTGAGGTCTCAGATAAGCGATGGAGGAGAAGAAAGAGATGCATTGGTGAAGGTGACCTCTGTGCAGTCATCCTGTACCAGGGCTCCATGCATAGGGCCAGTAGCTTGAGCAGATTATGGTGGTGTGAGCAAGAGAGATGCCCCTATTTCTGCCTGAAAGGAAGTAGTAAGGGCTTATTGATACCTCAGCACCTTGCAGGGTATTCACTCAGTTGATCCTTGGGCATGGTGTCCTCCTATACCACGAACACCTGCAACAGCATCACCCCAAAATTTAGCTTTTCTGTCATTTCCTGCCCATAATAATGGGCTCCTGCACACACATCAGTTCTCCTCTGCTTCCAACTCTGCCCAGGGAATGGCAGATCAGCTCACAGGCTCTAGTGTCTACCCTGCAAGCATTTAAAAGGCTGAAGGCATCCGAAAGATTGCCTGGAGCTCTCAGATTAAAATCCATGCTTTGTAATGTCAATTTCAGTAATCTACTGAATGATTGTAGAATCATTTGGCTTGGAAGACATCCCTGGAGGTCCAACACCCTGCTCAAAGCAGGATTCGCTTCAAGCATCCAAGACAAATAAGGTTGCCGAGGCCTCCATCTAATGAGGTTTTGAATATCTGCATGGACAGAGGTGGCACAGCTTCCCTGGGCCCCTGTTCCAGGCTTCCCTCTCACTGGGATTTTTTTTCCTTTATATCTAAACCAATTTATTTTTTTTCCTTATGCTTCTAAGAAAAAGATTATGTCTCCATTTTCTCAATGATCCCATATCAAGTAGGTGAAAGCAGCAGTGTAGTCCCCACTCAGTCTTTCTTGCTCTCCAGGCTGAGGACAACAAGCTTTCTCCTGCTCTTCTCTCACTCTGTATCCCCCAATACCCTGGCCATCATGGTGTCTGTCCCTCTGCTGGAAAAACTCCAGTTTGTTACATCTCTCTTGAACTGGGAAGGTGTAGGACTCCACATTTGTTCTGGGGGCACTCCATGAAGTTCCCGTTTGCCCATTTCTCTGGCTGGATTGCAGCCTTGACCTCCAGTGTGTTGTCTGCCCCCTTGTTTCCAGGGAAAGTGATAGCTGGCACATGAGTCGGCTTTTAAATGGCACTTGATGTCTGGTATGTATGGCTTCTGAGATCGGAAAGCAGGAAACTCAAAAAGGTCATTGATTGACTGGTAGAACTGTGCCTCTTCTTTTTGAGGTGACAACACCAGACTCACAGTGAGCACATTAGCTGAAGGATGAAAAAAAAAAAAAAAAAAAAAAAACCTTAAGACACTGTTAGGGAGAATGCCCCGCTACATATTTTCTGGAAAAGTGAAGTCCAGTCCAAGTCTTTTATGTTTCAGGACTGGTCCAACCGAGTTTTTTATGGAACACTTCAGCTTCTCCTTCCATTTGTGGTCTGGGAGATGGAGCTGTATTGCTGGCCCAGGTGATTTTAATCTCCTCTAATGGAGAAACGGAGTTATTTTTAGGTTCAGGAGCTGATCTAGAACTAAGGCTTTGATGTGCTGCTTCCCCCTGGCCAGACCAGGAGGCCAAGAGGCTATCAGATGTTAAATAAGCAGCAGTTACTTCTGAGATCTGAGAGCAGGTTAAATTTCACCATGGTGTATGGCACAATGCAGTAGTTTAAAGAGATTCTGAGCAAAATTATTCCCCCCAAGCACATTGTCATGTTGGTTTTGCACTCTCCTAATGTCAAAATTGACTTGCTTACTTTGGGAAAAGTTGCCAATTGTACACGTTCTTGCCTGTATTCATGTCTAGCCTATGAATTTTTATGTAACTGGCTCTTATGTATTTTTAATGCAATGGCCAATACAGAAAAGTATATGCAGTTATATTCTCTAACCAATTCTTTTTTTGTGTCTCACTGTTTTACTTAAGTCTATTCTTAAAAAATACACCCAAACCTCTCTTTTTTTCTTTTTCTACTATTGTTTAGGCCTGGGATAAATCAAAACAAGCTACTTTGCCCAGAAGGAGATGGAGTATGACAGGGCCCAGTGAACCCTCCTGAGTCTGTATTGATGTCTGCAGGATCCCTTGGGTCTGTCTGCATCCCATGACCCATGCTCTGCAGCACCAGGCCCAAAGGAGAAAAGCCTTGTTGGTATAGAGTTTGCATGTAAGTGCTGCACTTGATCAAATCAGCTCTGGAAATACCTAGATGACATGGTAGGGAGACGTGCTGCCCTCAAAGCCCATCCAGTCCCAACTCCCCACCATGAGCAGGGACACCTCCCACCAGCCCAGGCTGCCCAAAGCCCCATCCAGCCTGGCCTTGACAAGCCTGCTTTCCCTTGTGCTCATCTCCAAATGCAGACCTGTACGTGCACCTAGAGAGGCTTAACCGGCCCCATGGGAGCTGGCAGTGTGTGCTGGAGCTCATTCATTTCTTGATGTCCCTTAGCAAGCATCTTATGGGAGCCCTGTACCCAAGACATGCACCATCTGAAGAGTGGGCACTTCAGAAAAATGCTCTAGCTATTCCCTCTGGCTGAGATGAGACAAATAATTTCAGAGTTCAAATAACAGTTCACCCACATTTATATCATCATTACCTGGTCTCATCCATTGCTCTCGACATGCTCATGAGCCAGGCTGGTCAGCTCTGAGCACACTCTTCCTATCAAGCAGTACAGAAGGGATTGTTCAGGGTTATGGGCGGTGTGATTATAACTTCAGGATGCTCAGAGGGTGACCGAAACAATGTGGGAGCTTTCTCTCCAAGCTCAGCTGCCCATGGAAGAAAGGCTGCCCACAGTGAAGCAAAGTCTTTGTTGCGATTAATATAGAGCTGACTACTGTGTGGGGAACTCAAATCATCTTTCCAAGTATGAATTACCTTACATCTGCAGAGGGATGTAATCTGCCACTACGCTGCCAGGTCACCTACCTCCGGTAGATTAGATGTGGGGGAGGTTTGCATGTGAGTCAACAATGGATTGGCAGCTTAGTGGATTAAAGGACTTCAGCAGAAATGCTTCTTCCTAGAAAAAGGTCTCCCTGGGTGTATATCCTCCTGCGGAAGCATTCCTTTCTTCTACTGGAGAATCAAAATTGATAAATTGATAATAATAATAATACAGTTTCTTAAAGATACTCATTTTTAGAGGAAGAAGGAGCTTTTTAAAATAAAATAAGAAATATTCCCAGCATGAGGTAGATTAGAAGACAAAGATTGTGAAGTGGATGTTACTTTCCTCACTCACAAATGGGAAAGCCAAAACTTGCTTCTAAATCCTGGCATTGGAAATATAACTCATTGGAACTGGGAATTTCATACAGAAGCTGAAAAATCGCATTGGAACTCCCTGTTTTTAAAAATAACATTTCTCCTGAAATTGTAATTTTTTTCCTCCAGATTTGGGGTTTTCTGGGGGTTAACATGACTTGTGGAATAATCCAAGCAGAGCTGGGGGTCACACGGCTGTGGTATTTTTGCTCTAAAAACAGAAACTGCAACACACAGTGCTTAGGTCAGCAGCCTACTTGTGCAGCTGGGGATATAGATATTAGTATTTTGAGTGTGCCATTATTATTTTTAGTGCATACTGTCCTACCATCATCATTACCTGTTTAACCCAATTTTCAACTGCTTGCGTGGATGGAGTGGTATGCAGTCCCAGAACTAGAACAAGTGCAAGTTTTACACCATTTTATTTACAAGTACCTTCTGATCATTGACTTGTCCATTTGGCCACCAGCGTTTTATCTGACATACAAGGCAGATCTACAAGCATCATTGTTGATACAAACCTGTTCCATCCATGGAGTATTCCAGTGCTGACTTGACCACTTGACCAACTGGGGAGGCAGGTTGCCCAGTCCCTAGCATCCTGGAGGATGCTAGACCTCCTGGCCAGATGTATTGGGATGCTCAATACATCTTGCTCTCTGTGAGCAGTGCAAGCTAACGTGGCCAGATATTTCATCATATCACTTGTGACCTAAAGCCTGTCTCAGTGAAAGCATGTTTTCTTCTGAGCTCTGAAGATGAACCAAGAAGAAAGGAAAATCCTTCCCATTGGGTTTTGGGGGACAGGACAAAATAAAGCCCTGTTAGATGCAAAGTGCAGAGCTTGAGGATGGTTTCCTGTCCAGAGCTGAGTGATTTCCTACTTAAAAGCTGATTAATCCAAATGCTTTTCAATTTAGAAGGCAGAGATCAATCAATAATTATCCCATTTAATCCCAACATAAATCCTTTAATTTTTTTTTAATTAAAAGCAGCCAAGCACCACCGGCTGGGATACACCAAATTGCATTAAACTGGAGTCCCAGGGGAGAGGCACAGGCAGCAAATTGTGCATGTGATTTTCTTCTTTCACTGCTGGGTTTAATGGCTGTTCTCTCTGCCTCCTGGTAGAAAATGATGAGCTTGGGGATATGTCTGGCAATGAGGAGGCAAACTAGACATTTCTTCCAAGTGTGCAGTGACTCACAGACCAAACAAGTGTCCCCTTTCTGAAAGGAGGACGAGAAGGTCACCAACTCCTCCTTTCCTGCAACAGGGCCCTCCAACAGGGGCCCTGGTCATGATAGGGTCCGTGAGACTCAGATTTCTTAGCAACATGTGAGCAGTGTTTGGACAACTCATAAATTGGGTTCTTGAGCTGAGAAAATTAGGGGAACCTAGTGTTATGGTACATCCCAGTACCCGCAGCCTACACCAGAAGTCTCTCTTCATGACTAGCAATTATCACAGCGTAATTATGGGTCTAATAAATTATTTAATGGAAAGAGTAAAAATGTTCCTAGAGCTGTACATCAGCTGTCATCAAATTGTACAGCCACCATGTCAGTAAACACTGCAGGACAGCCTCAGGGCGTATGGTAAATGCCTTTGTTTGCAGGGTTAATGTGGTGGTTGAATTATGAACACTGCTTGCAACCCATTCTCAGATACATCAGAGTTCTACCTCGGTCGGTTTAAGTAATTAAGCTGGAATCACACCTTTCTTCTTGATGCCAATGAAATCTGTATTAATTTTTATTTATTTATTTATTTATTTATTTATTATATAAGCATGTTCCTGTTACAACTTAGAGGTAAAACTTAATTTAAAAAAAAAAAAAAGCTACTAATTAAATCAAGCTGGGCTGTGTGCCTGAACAACAATTCCATGCTCCTTACCTGCAGTAATGAGTCAGGTGTGGGACATAACTATGGAAATCAGAGGCTCGTGAGGGTGGAGGATCCTTTCTGCAGAAGAAAAAAAGGCTGTGTCCAACCCACCTCCTCCACCCCCAACCTAATAAGAACACTGCCACACTTTGAGACATTCAGGAATTAGTGAAAAATGGTGATGTTGCCCATCACACAGTAAAATGATGAGGTGTCCTTAGGGGAGGGAAGCCCTTTCCATTTGTTTCTTCTCAGCAGATGCGTGTGGCAGCATCTCAGCATGACTGTCTGTAAGCCAGAAATGAGGACTAAGGCTGGCAGAAGCAAATATACAACCAGAAATATGAGACGTTCCCCTTGCTTGCAGAGCAGTTTCCAATGTAACAAAACTACAATTTTTCTCTTCCCCCAATTTGTCAGCCTTTTAAAGACTTCCTTGGATTTTAAAAGGCTGTTTATATTGAACTAAAAAAGGAGTTTGCAGCACTGTCCAGTGACAATGAAGCCTTTGTTGGCAACCACAGAACAAGGGATTGCATCTAAATGCCACCTCTTTGCTGCTTCCAGTGCTCTCTTTTTGAAGCGTGTGTGTAATTTAGCCATCTCTGTAAAAGCAACCCTTCCTTCATTTCTTGGAGTTTGAGGGTTTATTTTCTGCCAGCTGCTCTTTGAAAGGCTTTGAATAAAGCAAAGTTTAATTATCCATAGGGAAAAAAAATGCTAGTTATTTTCTGCAGCATCCAAGGATTTTAAATGATTGTCTTTTCAGAAAATATGTCACACCTGGTGTAAGTTGTGCTAGAGCCACACCATGCAGGCATCGCCTAAGGTGGTAAGCTTTACCTAAGGGGTCCCTAGAGAGTATTTTGGATTACAGCAGGGGCTATAGCATCTTTGAAATGTACATCACAGATCATTGCTTCATGGACTACCAGGGGTGTGCTGAAGATCAGATCTATTAACTGGACTGATATGTCCTGGCCTGGTCCTTATCTGTCGCTGCTGAGGAACATGATACTAGTTAACAGGGTAAGTCACCTGCTGTAGTGGCTCAGGGATGAGAATGTTTCAGTGATGCTCATTAGCATGACCTGTGGGAAAGGAGTGCCTGTTCTGACATTTCGACGCGTCTCATCTTCCTGAAGGGAAAATGTGTTTAAAAAGAAGAATTCAAGACGTATGATGGCATCTGAGGCAGTCACCAACACGCAGAAATGGAGCCCTGGGTGTTAGAGGAGAGGCTGGGAATTGCAAGGTTGGTATTTTCATTGCTTTTGAAACTGCAGAGGATGTGTGGGAACAGCAGGAGGTACCACAAGACCTATGGCCGAGACCCCAGCAATAATCAATACCCTAGACTTTGGTTCTGGGCACTTCTCTGGCTCCTTGGACATCCCACCTCCCTGGAGCAGGCCCTAGCAAAACCCTCTCTTAAATCTGATGGTAGCTTGAGAAAACAAGACAAATTAGCAAGTGCAGCATTTGCAGATGTTCCTCTTGAGCTTGCTACACACTGAGTTCCTGTGGCTCCTGCATTTGAGTTTCACATTGAGGGTGGGAATGGGAGACACCCCCCTGCAATTCTGACCAAGCAGCAGCCTGCTTCTTCCACCGTTTCCTCCTCAGATCACTAATGCCCCAGGATTAACAATTTTGCCGACTCACTGGGTGGCTGGGGAATGTCCCTGGGATCGGCTGCAGCTGCTGCTATCACACCGCGGGTGCTCTGTAAGCTGTTATCAGCATGGTAGCTCTCACCCACACAGCACTGCCCCAGCAACACCACCATCGGGTTTTATCAAGTGTCTTCTGAGGATACTAAACAATGTTGGGCTCTTGTGATGGAAAAGGCAAGGTGAAGGTGCATGCCCCGTCCTGAGCAGAAAGCAATGAGGTTTGAGGGGGTTCCTGGGTTAGGCCCTTCCTGAACCTGGGCTTGGCCTTTGTTGCAGCCCTTCCTCACGTTCATGTGAAGTTATCACAGACAGCTTTGCCATGCCTTGAGAGCACATCTGTCATCATTCAACCCTTGGATCTCTGAGGGGAGGAGGGACCCGACGGCAGCTTGGAGATAAGGCCTGAGATCATGGTGTGATTTGGTGCTCCCTGAGGATCCTGGGGAAGAGGGATTGTTCCCCATGCAGGAGCACAAGGGAGACATGTTATCAGATAAAGTTTCTTGCTTCACAAAACCTTCTGCTGCCTGGTGTGACCTTGTTGAAATCCACTCCAGAATGAGCAAGGCCAGATTTTAGTCCTTTTATGCCAACGCCTATTAGTTGCAGCAGGAGCAGGTTATGGCATTCAACCAGCTGAAGCAATGCATCTGCAGATCCTTCCTTTGGCTTCCAGCCACTGGACAAAACACCCCTCTTGCTGAATGGTGGGCTACGGCGATGATACATGAGGTTGAGTCCATAACAAAGTCGTGTCAATTTAGGCTACCATTTTAGGCCGCACCATGTGCCCAGTACACTACTGGTGCATTTGGTGGTGTTCTGGAGAAGAGGACAAGACTATAGATGGAGTCCACGTCTTCAAGCAAGGGTCTCTAGAGCTGATACCAGAGGGACAGCCCTTGCTGGAGGAGAGGGGTGGCCAGTGGGAGCCTCACACTATGTGTGAGACCTCTTTGGGGTCTGTCCTCCAAAGTGGGGAGGTAAGGGGGGTTGGCAAAGCTTGTGGACAGTATGCAATTTAAAAAGGGACTAAAATATCTGTATTTCCTATTTGGAAAAAAATCTATCAATTTGGGGAAAGCTGTTTCATGGAAGATGTTGTGTAGAGCTGATTTACATCCTGGCATTCACATAAATCATAGCTGGAGCAGCTCACAGCACATCTTTTTCACTTGTACCCTGTCAAGAAGCCCATGCCTATGGCTTCCAGGTGAGTCCTTTCTCCCTTCTCTAAGTATGTTATCAGTAAAAGCATTTTCCTGTTGTTTATCTGTTAAGACAGCAGCCTGTGACAGACACTTGCTCCTATGAGGGTAGAAGCCATCCTGACTGTTTTGCAAATGTGAGTATCCCTAGGCTGTACCACGACGCAAGGCAGCCTCAAGTTACCTTGGCCCTGGCACTCCCAGTGTCTTCATTTTTCAGGATCTGTTCCATTAAGTAAAAGAAGGAGCAAAAGAAGACATATTCCAGGAAATTTTCTTATTCTTTTGTGTACTTCATACTTTTCTGTTATTAAGGAAAAACAGAAATGAATCTCAGGACAAAACAGTATTTCTAAATTTGTGCTGAAGTACTGGCAGTATGTTCTTCTAGCATATACTTGGTACCTAGCTAGTGAAATCTTCCTTACTTCTCCTTCCTCAATAAAATTTGACAAAGTCCTTCAGGTTGTTTCTCCCAAGACCCTACCACATTTTTCCTACAAAGGGCCCAGATGCATGGGTAGAGACTCTGGGAAATGTCCTGACATTGGATTTCGACACATGCAACAGAGGGCAGAGCTTATTCTGTCTCTTACTCCATGATCCTTCTCTATTTCAGTCCCAGATACGGCCCCACATGCTGCACCAGCCCTATTAAAGCAGATGCTTCCTGTGGGATGTGGGTGCAGAGCTGCTCCTTGATGTGATCCATAGCCAGGCCTCCCATATATGAGCTCAGTCCAGAAAGTTTCTCCTTTCTTTCTGCTCTTTTCCCTAGGACAAGCTTGACAGAAGGGGGATTGGAGCCCTCAGTCTCTCTGTGGAAGATAGCCTCAATACTGCCCATCAGGCTAACACAAATGCAAGCAAACAAGGCAAATGTCTTTACATGAGAAAGCAGCTGGCTGATGACCTCCCACAACTGAAGACATAGACCACTGCAAGCAGGCAGCAGGCTGCAAGGAAGGTGCATGGAGACATTGTCAGGCAAGGACTTGCCCTACAGCACAGCACTGGCAGCCTAAAGCATGGGGATTAATTTTACCATGCCTACTTTCACTGGACTGAGACCAGCTTGCACACAAGGCCAGCATCCCCTCCAAGGCAGGTTCACCCTGGGGTGTGATTCACATGGCTGATGCATTTCTGACCACGGAGCATTAGCACCAGTTCCCGCCCCTGGGACTGGGGGAAAGGAGAGCCAAATGTTGCTCCCCTCTCAAAATCTCTTTTCACCAAGAAATCAACTCTGTGGTGAAGCCATCTGTTGTGAGAAGTGTTTGCTTATGATTAACAAATCTCCATATTGTAAGGAAACCAAATGTCTATATTAAAAAATAAATCTTTTTAAAGGGAAAATAAACAAGTATGGAAAGAAATTCCTAGCCAGTGCAATATATACATGCAGGAATGCCCTTTTACCCAGCACTGAGTGACTGCAGTCTGTGGGAGCATCCTCCTCTGTGGTAGCACAATCCCCATGCTGCTAGAATCACTAACATAAATACTCCCTAATGTGGCTGCCTACCTTGTTTCCTCCCTTTCTGACCCCAACAGCAGGGTAGAAAAATAAAACAGCATTTAAAAAATCATGAAAAAGTTCATCCTCCCTCTTTTTTTCATTTTGCTTCTAACTTTCCAGCATCTATGATCATATTTTCAGACTGCAATAATATATTGTGTAAAATATTTTCTCTACTGTACGACATAAAAAAAAAAAAAAAAAAAAAAAAAAAAAAAAAAAAGATTTAAAATATTCTTTAAAAGTTGCTTAAAAATTGTAATCACTAGACTCCTGAAGCCAGGGCATTAAGGAAAGTCCAGACCACTGCAGAATAGGTAACTTGGGGAGCAAGCACTGAGCTCCCTCGTCCATGCTCTGATACAGACCTCAAGGCTTCTATTTCTTCTCCCCAGATTAAGAGAGACTCCATTTTGCCCGCTGAAGTAGTTTTATCCCTTTATTTGGCGGCTACAAGGATTACTGTGTTTAGTAAGCAGTGACCATACCGAATTACCAGACCCGCAGGCACTTGCTACCCTTGGGTTGCCAGCATTTTCACAGTATGTGGAGGGAATTTTTCCCATTTTAACACTTGATACCATGCTCCTGGTTTTACAAACAAGCCAGATATCAGTGCTAACACAAATATCTGATTTGCATTCAGTAACCTTTGTGTCTGTGTCTCCTGAGAATACATTTCCTGACTTTGTATCACCTTGTAAAATACTTACAGTGAATGGACAATAATACACAGAAATTACTCCATGGAGCAACCATCCGATATGTAAAGTCAGGAGTTCAAAGAGGATTAAGGATCACTGGCAACAAGCAAGCCGCATTGCTTGTGGATGTGGAAGCAGCCACAGCTGCTCTGACTTTTCATACACCAGAATTATTTCAGCGTCAGTGCAGGATTGCTCCGCAGTCTTACCTCTCCGAAAGCTGTTGACCCATATACGTTGTATTTAGCAGAATTAAAGGTCATGGGGTTAGGAGAGGTATCCTGCCTAGCAGACACTAAGAAATTGTTAGCCACTCGGTGTGTAAAACTTTCTTGCATGCATGCAAGACTGAATTCAGTCTCTCTTCATCTAGACACTTACCATCTATGCCATATAAAAAAGACAAAGGACTTCTCATCTCGTTCACATCACACCTCTCAGGGCAAAAGGATGCTTCTTCTAGTATTTGGACTATCATCCCAGAGAGGCCATTCTGGCAGGCTCATGTGAATTGTATGAGCATTTTCCTGCTAAAAAAATTAAAAAAACTTTCCTGAGATCAGAGGTGATAGTGCAGGAAGGAATTACTGTAGAATAAGATTACTGGAGCAGTAATATGTGTTCATGCAGGCTGGGAATATTATAGCAGCCTTTTTCAGTTTGATAATAGAAAAGTAGGTTCGTGCAGTAACCTCTTGGGCCCCTCTCTCCATCTCCTGTCTCTAGAGCATTGTTTAAATGTTTTTGTATAAGACAGGGCATCCAGAATTTGGAGATGAAATTTGAATTTGGAGGTTTCACAAGAGATGAACCCTGCCTCCTGCAGAGTCCTTGATTATGGGAATAGTGGTTTAGAGCTTAATTAATGCAAACAAGCATTACAAGCTCCTGTTGGCTACCAAGGTGGTGCAGGCACAGCACTTCTTGGTGCCATTTTGTCTGATGAAGTCTTGCTAGAAAATGACTGCCAAGGGAGCATTACCTGGCACTGCAGGTTTCCCTGCATGGGCTGGCAGATATTTTAATCCTCCCCTCCAGCCTTGGCTACACGTCCCTGCCATGTACTGCTACCACACCATGGTGCAGCACAGCACTGGTGCTCCTCACAACGGCTGCACACAGCTGTCTGCCCCAGAAATAACACCAGGTGTTATTTATTGAGGGATCTGTCAATTATGCAAGAAAAACCATGCTTAGTGAGGCCATGTCTTGCTTTGACTGGATTTGTCACGGACAAGAGTAACAAATGAGGAGGGAGGGTGCAGAAAATGCAGTGGGTAGTGCTGACTCCTGGAAGCAGGTCAGGGTGTCAAAATGTGCAGATGAGGTCTAGAACTTTTTATTATTATTACTTATTTATAATTTATTTTTAAAATTCATTTAATTCTACAGTGCAAGCTTGCACCAGTGTTTGTAATCTGGCAATTTTTGACCCCTCACCACAGCCTCTTCCAGAAAACTCACCTCTCTTTTCATGACAGGGCAAACAAAATTATGGAGAAACCAGACTTTAAGAGAATTAAAGAGTTCAGATATGGGTCATGTTTCTCTTTACTGCTGTGTTTAAGGCTGAATAGCTAAGTGCTATTCCCTTTGGGGATGCTCACCTATATTCTGGCCATGGATTATGTCACTGCAACGTGGACAGTTCTCCTTCCATGATTTATCCATGACTGTGAAGACTGTAAATGTAATTCCAGAATATTTTATGTGGGGCAGTTTTCCTTCTAACTCTGCCACCTTGCCTGGTGATGTGGTCTAATTGTTGGAGAATATCCTCTGGAAGCCAGATGTGGAGTATAATTTAGTTTAACCATAGCGATGAGGTTTTAGAGAACTTTTAGAGAACTAGAGAAGTTTATCAGCTTCTTTGAGACATAGGGACAATGTGCCCTGACTAATACAAAGCCTTTGGAAGGTTGCTTCAGGGGTTAGGGGGCATTGGGTGGATTAAGGTTCAGTTCCTGTCTCTGAGAGACTCACCATAAACTGTGTTTCTCAGTCCAGGATAGCAACCCTTGACTCCAATGAAAGTCTATAGAAACAGGCAATTTCAGAGAGCAATTCTTCGTGACAGCCATATCAGGAGAAGACAAATGACCCTGTAGAAGCAACTATTTCTCTCCATTATCTTAAAGACAGCTTGGAGCGATAGTTCAGCTGAGGTCCCTTGGCTGAAGAGTCTCATCCTGGCTCTGTCCATGCTTTTATGCTCCTGGAGCAGTCACAGGTACAGTCATGACAGACTAGACATACATACTGCATCTTTGACATGAGATATTTCACAATGGCCACCCTCTGGACAGCTTGTCCATGTGTTCGTAGAATGACAGACTGGTTTGGGCTGGAAGGAACCTTAAGGACCACCCAGTGCCACCCCCTGCCATGGACAGGGCCCCCTCCCACCAGCCCAGGCTGCCCCCAGCCCCATCCAGCCTGGCCTTGGGCACTGCCAGGGATGGGGCAGCCACAGCTCCTCTGGGCAGCCTGGGACAGGACCTCACTGCCCTCTGAGTGAAGAATTTCCTCCTAATGTGTAATCTAACCTACCCTGTTTTAGTTTAAAGCCATTACCCCATGTCCTACCACTACATCCCCTGCCCAAGAGTCCCTCCCCAGCTCTCCTGCAGCCCCCTTTAGGCCCTGGCAGGCTGCTGTGAGGTCTCCCTGGAGCCTTCTCCTCTCCAGGGAGGAGAACAACCCCAACTCCCTCAGCCTGGCTCCACAGCAGAAGTTCATACATATGTCCATATGTTTCCACACATACGTGCGCTCAAAAATTCCTATGTTCAAGTCCAAAGACTTGGGGGTCTGCACCTGGGTACTCCATGCCTGGACTCATGCCTGCAGTTTGTTACCCACCAAAGCAGCTAAACTGCTCCAGAACAGCTTCAAAAATCAAGATTTGTCCTTCTAAGTCTCGGTTCCCAGCTGATAAAGCAGGAATGATTGCATCTCTGTTTCCTTCAGGGTTTTTGTAAGGACGAATACAGCCAGGCCTTGAGAAAACCAGTTCCTATAGGAGCTGTGGGGAGAGATGGCATTAAAACACCTAACTGCCATTTTCAAGAGTGCCTCTGACAGAAGCCACTGGCATTTGGCTATTTAGGAAAAGGTCAGCTCTTTCCCCAGGAAGAAAATTCTTAAACAACTTCATTGAATGTTGCATTAAGTTTGTTGTGCTGATTTTTTATTATTTTTTTTTTCAGATTATGTAAAGTTTAAACTAATTTTGAAGGGAAGGAAAAGTTTTAAATCCCCGTATTCTTCTCTTGTTCTCTCTGAATGTAATCTTCCCCTAGATAAGCCTCAGACAAATGTTTATCTTAAGCTCATTATCGCACCAGATAGTGTTGGAAAGTTGGAATGAAGATGTCAAGGGACCTTATAAAAGAGCCTCAGTGTCAGCGCTCAGCCCTCTGCTCCTGGTGCAAGGTGCTTGGTATGATAAAGATCAAAATTAAGCAATAAAATTACTGTGAAGGGCACACCACTGAAGTATAACCTCTGATAACAATGACAGGGGACAATGAACCCTCAAACCATCCAAGACCATAAAACAACATCCCATAGTCCCCTACTGCTGGGCAGAGAGGGCTGCAGACTGCAAGACCCCCAGAGGTGGCCTTGGCCATAACAAGAACAAGTCCTTGTCACATTGGACACATCTTGCCTTGTATTGATTTTTGCAAACAGTTTATAGGGTTGGAAGAAGACAACATAGGTGATGGAGAGAGAAGTATGAAAAAGCAAAAGAGGGAAGGGTTAAAAAATAAACCAGGATTAGATTGATTTATGTAAGATGACAATACAGGCTTACGGGCTCAGCTTATATGGGTATGCCGTGAAGAGAACAGGCAAGTGCAGGAAGAAGTTATGTCATGTCCTTTCCTACCTGTATCTGTCTTTCTGTTATGCACTGGGGGACAGATTTTGGCAGAATCTGTCTCTCAGCTTGAAAAGACTGAAGGGAAAGGGGATTGCTTTGGTTGTGATAAAAGGATCCAGAAAAAAAATAGAATGCCTTAATATATCTAATAGAGGAAAAATGTAAGAAAATCACCTCTAAATCAATAGCTGCCAAAACGAGTCAGTAGGGTTTTATGCTCAGTTTCCCATTTACAAAGATGCATCCCCAGCAGCAATTTTAATACCCAGAAACAACGCAGCACTGCTGGAGGGACTGTGCTATCATGACTACAGCCAATTCAAAATAGAATAGCACAAACATCACCTTAAAATGCAATGTTTTAGCTGTGATGACTTGTGATTCCATCCAGCAGCTGGCCCATTCCCACATCACACAGATGCCACAAAAAGAACTTGGCAAATACTGATTACCCACAGTAATGAAACGGGATCAGGGGAAGCTTTTGCCGCAGAAGTTACAAACATGCAGTAAAAATTATATTTGCCTTTAGAGGGAAAAATGCAGGCATAAGGTGTGAGGAGCAATGGGATGACGCAGCCTTTAGCCTTGCAATCTGTCCTTAACACCTGCAAGAAAAAAGTGGGTTTTGACTGCATTGTTCCCCTTTTGAATGTCTAAGGCTGCTTGCTTGTGAGCTGTCAGAGCCCATCATGTTCCTTGCTCAGCCTCACCTTGGCCACATCTCCATCCTAAAGCAGCAGGGAAGAGGAGGTGCGGGCATGGTTACAGAGGTCTGGCCATGTCAGTGCCCTGCCCAAATTGCAGAGGAGAGGGTAGAAAAGAGGAGTCAGGGATCAGGCACCATCTTCCCTCTCTCCCACTGCATGTGGGAGTTCACCTGAAGTCCACCTCTGACTTCAACGTGGAGGAGGTCTGAGCTGCCGTGTGGGCGCACATCCATCACATCCCTCTGCCTGTAATGAATTTAGCGGGGGAGCTCATTTTGCTGGAGGAAGATCACAGAGATATGTTAGCAGGAACTGAGCAGCGGGGAAGTCTCCAGACAGAGACAGAAAGGAGGAGGAGGTGTTTTAGGTAACACTGTGCATGTAGGTGTGAAACACATTGATTTTCCAGCCCCAAATTGCAGTGCACATATTTTAATTATAACTTCCTGACCTTAACCAAACAAAAGGCATGAAAAGAGACTTGTTCTTGTTGAAATATTTTTAAAATACAAGCTGGATTCTGCTTCTTGTGTTTTTGAGCTCAGAGTCACAGCAGTGAGATGGGTTTTTACAGATGATACAAACAACTGCTTGTGCCTGTTGAGAGGGGACTGAGGCTGAGTTCACAATATACGTGTATGTTGCAGGCAGATTTGAGCTTGCTTTGCCAGTGCTGAGCCAAACAATAAAAGAAGCCCCACGGACACATTTGTGCTGGTATGGGCACGTTGCCCTGTGCTGGGCAATGTAGGGCACACCAGCAATGCAGCGAGCTTCTGTCCCCAGATGCTGGGTAGTACTCCCTGTTAGCTCTGTGCAGCACCCAAAACTATCTCCCATTCCCTCCTTGCATCTGCACAGACAACTCGGGATGGTTTTCTCTACCATCATCTCCACAAGACAGCCTGGTTAGCTGTAAAGACACTCAGCCCCATTAGGTTGTGCATCAATCTCTGAAAAGCTGGCTTTAATCATCACTCTCCTGCCAGCCTCATGGACCATTCCCTGTTATATCAGGATGGCAAAAATAAAATAATAAAGAAAGAAGCAAGCAAAAGCTGTGATCATCAAGATGGCCTTCATAGCTGCTGTGTGTTTTCTGGCTGTCTGGCCTGAAGCGTGTATACAGACTGCGTCCTAAGTGCCCTGATAAGATTGGGGCTCCAGAATGTGTCGTCCTGAGAATGCTTGCTGCTGATTATCTGCCAGCTGAAAAACTTTCCCAAGTTTCCCGGCCATCAGCCCTGACACCCCAATTCAGACCAGATGACAGGCAGACGCGATACCGAACAGCTTTCGTACCTCAGGGCGATACCAAATTGGCTGAGAACCCGAAAGCTTCCCGCGAGCTGTTGAGTTGGGTCTGCTGACACGGTGGTGGCTGCTGAAACCTGCCACCCCTGCCCTGGTGGCATCCTGTGACAAGCGTGGGATTTGTCCCCTCCTGAGGCCCGGGGCACACTTCATCCTCCCACAGCCAGTGGTCAGGAGGAGGCTTCTGGTCCTGGCCAAAAATCTTATCCTCCCTTCTCCTCTCTTCCAGTCTGACAGATGCAACTTGGGCGTGAATATACGCAGCTTGTGAGCATACATATTGCTCCAGCACAGATGTGCTTAATGAGAAGGACATGGAAAGATGCTAGAGGCCTTTGTGGTGGGCATCTGTGTTCTTCAAAGAGAGGGCATTTCCATGTCTTGGTGGGTAGTGATTATTTTAAAGCAGGGGGGTTGACACTGAGCTGTGCCACTGAGTGACCTCCTTTCAGGATGCTCACTGGTGTGCTCCCAAGACCACCCATCTACCTCTGATTTGCTGCCAGTATCCTGATTATTAGATATTTAAGCCATTTATGGAGGGAAATAATATGTGGATTTATTTTTCCATTTTTCAACAATAAAATAAAATAGTAGGAATAAAACTTAATCTTCTTACTGTATACATCCCTATAAATCTTTATAAGTTCAGCCAGCTGTTGTGCTGTTTAATGGCTTAATTAGTGAATGTTAATAAAGCACTTCTGATATCCTTGGGTGAAAGATGCTGCAGAAGCACAAACTTATGATATTTTTCCACCCAGTTAACATCAAGCAACCTATAGGAAAGATACTTCTTTACACAGCTTGGGAAAACCCAAAGAAGAAATCAAACTGCCTGCTGCTCCAGCTACCATCCACCAACAGCCCTGGAATTTTCTGGTAACCCGTGCCTTACGGGAAGGACCAGCACTTTTTACAAGAAGCCAGTGTTTTTCAGTCCTGCAGGGTGGTGAAACATGCTTGGCACCAGAGCCGCCCGCGCAGCCCCGCAGTTTGAATTCCAGACACTGGTAGCACTAGAGAAACCGCGTGGAGAATCTGGACTTGGACACTATTTCTGGAAGTCCCTCTCATCGAACAGGCTAAAAATAGCAATAAAAGCCCCAGGTCCTTTGTGAGCAAGGTGGCAACTAGGACCCCATCAGATCTGGTTCCCACCTCTGCAGGCCCAGCTCTGGAGTCTGCATGGAGTTATCTGCTTTCTTTCCACTTATGTATTTGACATCCTTTAGTAGCAGCAGTTTTAATCAGAGATTTTCGGATCCAGAGCAAACACAGAGACATCAATTTCCCCACACGCATGTAGTGTTGTTCCATGTGTTCTGCAATGATGCTGAAGCCTCCACGCCTCCAGCTGAGCTGGGAATATGGCCCATGCCACTGCCACACAATTTCAGACAGAGGTGGGCAAAAAGCCTGTATTTTGGACAAATAGCTCCTCAGGGAGGAAATCCTGGAACTGAAATGTGTATTCTAAGAAAACGTCAGCTTGAAAGGTGGTTACAGGTGGAAAAGAAAGCTCTTAGACAACATTGGGAGAGTCTAGGGCCTGTCACTGTGTTCCTCCATAAAACGAGACCTGGTTCCTGCCTTCCCCTTGCCCAAAGGATGCTGCCAAGTTGATGTGGAGAGGGGTGACAGGCAGGATCAAAGGTAAGAAACAGCTCCCAGATTGCATAGACTGGGAATCTTCTGTCTGCAGGGCAGATAAACTGAAGGAGGACGTGATAGAGTTGTATAAATTCATGAGTAGCCTGGAAAAAATGAATAGGGAAGGAGACTCTTGACTGCTCTGACCCAAGGACTAGGGAGGTGTCAAACAAAGAAGCAAGAGATGGGTGGAAAAGAAAGACCTAAAATGAGATATTTTGTACCCTTCATGCTTTGGGGTTCATCTACAAAATATTAAAACATTTTTTTTCAGATGGTATTGATTTGGTTCTGCAGCTCTGGGAGATGCTGTTCCCTCTGTGTTATTGGGCACAAGTGCTGAAACAAGACCACTGCAGGGAGACACCCAAGTTCAGAGCCAGCACATGTTAAGGTTTCTGTCTCTGATTTCACAGCCCCTAGGAGAAGGACCTGGGGGTGTTGGAGGATGAGAAGCTCAACATGAGCCAGCAATGTGTGCCTGCAGCCCAGAAAGCCAACCGTTTGCAGCAGGGTGAGGGAGGGGACTGTCCCACTCTGCTCTGCTCTCATGAGACCCCACCTGGAACTTACTCTCAGCTCTGGGCCCCAGGACCAGAAGGACAGGGAGCTGTAGGAGTGGGTCCAGAGAAAGCCACGAAGATGCTCAGAGGCTGGAGCACCTCTGCTGTGGAGCCAGGCTGAGGGAGTTGGGGTTGTTTTCCTCCCTGGAGAGGAGAAGGCTCCAGGGAGACCTCACAGCAGCCTGCCAGGGCCTAAAGGGGGCTGCAGGAGAGCTGGGGAGGGACTCTTGGGCAGGGGTGTAGGAGTGGGACATAGGGTAATGGCTTTAAACTAAAACAGGGTAAGTTTAGATTAGACATTAGGAGGAAATCCTCACTCGGAGGTGAGGCCCTGTCCCAGGCTGCCCAGAGGAGCTGTGGCTGCCCCATCCCTGGCAGTGCCCAAGGCCAGGCTGGATGGGGCTGGGGGCAGCCTGGGCTGGTGGGAGGGAGCTCTGCCCATGGCAGGGGGTGGCACAGGGTGGGCTTTGAGCCCTCTGCCAACCCAAAGCATTCTGTCATTCTGTTTTTCTCCATATAGACTTGATGGTTGACTGTAAATGTAAGGCTTGGCATTTTTAAGGGGAAACTATGTGGATGACTGGGCTATTTAACCAACGAGTCTTAACATACATTTACAATGCAAAGCCTGTGTGTTTTGTTCAAGAGCACCCATGGAGACTGGGCAAAGGGCAGTAGCTGAACACTGATTTTCTGCATCTTTGTTTCATTACCTAAATTCTGCCTTTCATTTTGTGCTTAAGTCAAGGCTCATTCTTCCTTAATCCTTGATATGATGGCATAACAATCCCTTATGGATCAACTGCCTGACTCTTTTCCTTCTGAAATCATTTCAAAAACTTGAGGTCACCAGTCCCTTTAATGGAAATCTGCTGCCATTTCCTTCTCTCAGGAAGGACTTTTGTTGTTGTTGTTGTTGTTGTTTCAGTTTTGCTGGACTTCTGCAATGTAGTCGCAAGATGACTCCGATCTCACTCTCAGTTAAATCTAAATAAATTGGAAACATCACCTCTGGCTTTGCTCCAGATCACCAAAGTGAAGAAACTGGCTCCGAAGTATGGAACAAGGAATATAGCCAAAATACAAAAAGCTGATAGAGGTCCAAATCCAAAGCTATCCACAAACAGTCTTGGTCTTCTGACTCACCAGACAGAGACCTGACCCTGCTCAAGTATCTTCAGTGTTAGAGAAATTTGGAGGAATCTGATGTTCTGCTTTTAGTGTAGGCAAAGTGCAGCGACAAAACAAACTCATTCTGTTTAGTGCTTCTTATTTTGATTATATTAATTCTGTTCTCTCTTCTGAACTGACTATATTTTCACTCTTTCATAGCATAGGCCTTTCAAACACTGCAGTGCCAGTATTGCTTCTTATCTGCTATGCTTCAGCCCTATAATATCCCCATATATGCTGAAATAGCACAGTGCTTGGATAACAAAAGAAATCCTTGGGTTTTGAAGTCACTTTTTAGTTAATCACTTTCTTATTTGGAGATCATTTAGGGCTCCCTTTCAACTTTGAAATTACAGCCCATACATTTGTGTCTATTTTGTCCCTCAAAACACCTTGTCACTGAATTATTCCATGCGGGAACTTTCTTATAACTTATCTCCTCCTCTGACTTGTTCACACTTAAAGGTCACGGTCCTCTGCCTCTGATATCACCAGCTTTCACCGTGAAAATGGTTGGAGTCCCAAACTGCGGCAGGAATTTGAGGAGGAGGAGACAAAAGGCTCCAGGACAAAAGCATCTTTTTTTTTTTTTTTTTTTTTTTTTTCCAATAAATTACAGGCTGTTGGAGAGCATGGAAAATGAGGGTAAAAGAAAGGAGATGAGAGCATCGAGTTGCAGCTTCACACAGCATGGGCATCGCTAACCAGATCTTGTGGCTGCATGCAGAAACGTGCCCTGTGTCTTACTTGCACCCTCCACAGTCTTTGCTGCCCAATTCCCCATTTCTGAACAAGGTGTTTTTTTAGAAAACATGGGGTAGCAGCCCCTATCCTGCATGCCTGATGGCAAGGTGCACTGCAATAAACCTATTAAATGAAGCCCACATAATGTTCAACTGAGTGTTTGTACTCAGGACTGGATCCCAAGTTAGGGGGTGAAGTCAAAATCAAAATGTGGGCATCTTGTCATTACCCTGAATACACCTCAAAAAGAAAATAAATAAATAAATAAATACATAAATACATAAATACATAAATAAATTACATGTATAACACAGAAAAACGAACAAAAAAAGTAATGTGTTTTTTTTTTTTCTTTCTTTCTGAGCTGTTTTTTGTTAGGGTACAAATCAGAATGAAGATTCTTTGATTTCAGAAGAAAGATCACCTAAAGGAAAGCATCAGGGAACTGTTAAGTGAGATAAATGGAAGTAAAAAGGGCTGGACTTGGTTAACACTTTCAGCTAGTCAGACCCTACAACCAGGTGTCCTCAGCAGCACCTATATGTACCAATTAAAGGTCAAAATCAACCAGAAAAGCTACCAGTGTCCAGATTTAGACTGGAATTCAACACACATGAGGTACAAGTTAATTTTCCTCTGATAAAAGGGGAGGTCTGGCCAGCAGCACCCTTCTTTTGCTGTCATTTCAGTAGCAGCTAGAAAAGAAAGGTGAGGATTATTCTCAGAGGAAACCTATACAGGTTACATGGCACAGGCTTCCATTTGGTTGGAAATACATTGAACCTAATTGAATTTCCTTTGGAAAAGCAAAAGCTTCACTGAAAGGATACGGTGTTTTGCCACACTTTGAAAGTAATAGAAGCTGTTGTAGAGGCTTTGCAAAAAGCCAAAGCAGCAGTTTCTCCCAAACCAAACCAGATCCCACCATGGCATATGATGCAGAGAGACACATAGGTAGGCAATTATAAAGTGATGTAGAAAGAGATGGGAAGGTATGTATAGATAATCATAGATTTGCAGATAGTAATTGTGGGTCTCAATGGGCGTGTACAGTCTGCCAGTACATTTGCAGGGGAAGAGGATTAGCGAGCAGTTTGGCATGGAGTCACCCCAACCTATGGAGCAGCTGTTCTACAATTAGGAGGACCTGTTCTTTGTATGTATTTGGCTAAGTTGAAAATTATTATTGAGAATCTAGCTGCCTCACACACACATGCCGACTTGGTGAATATTTACTTTTTTTGCTTTCCACTATAAGCAGAGATCTGTCCCTCCAGTCTGAAATAGATGCTGCCTCTGTGAGGGCAGTTTAAGTGCTGTTATTGTGAAATGATACAGAAGTGCTAGGCTCTAGTGTTGATTTCCAGTAGATCCATGTGAATAATTGATTTTGCTTCTTTATTAACAAAGGAGAAAACTTAGAAGTGGGAGAGGAATATTTAATAAGAATTAATTTTTCTTTTTTTTTTCTTTCTTTTTTTTTTTTTTTTCTAACTCAAAACC
The DNA here is from genome assembly GCF_964211825.1 of Aythya ferina. Lineage (NCBI taxonomy): Eukaryota > Metazoa > Chordata > Aves > Anseriformes > Anatidae > Aythya > Aythya ferina. The sequence continues at coordinate 6,363,456 of NC_140297.1, forward strand.
AGGCTCTGTCTTGTTTTCTTTTTCTTTGTTTTTCCCACCACTGTAAGTTCACAGTAAGCTCACTGGAGACATGAACATCTGTGTTAGTAACTGTGAGATGTTCTGGGGGGAGTCATGTTGATGCATTACATCTAGTTTACATCCAGAGAGCATGGCTGGTGCCTGGAAATGGCATTTCCCTGGCAGCACACCTGGTTCTCCACCTCTCTGCAAAATTTGGCCACCACAGCAGCATGCACTAGCCACCCCAGGTTGCTGTAGCAACTTCATTAAGTTCAGGCTGAACTGAGCTGATTATGTCCCAAGATAGCAGCCACCTAAGTTTGCGTTCCCCACAGCCTGGCACAGCAGTGACCTCCACACAAATTGCTGCTCTCTGAGTGGGAGCAGAAACAAGCCTCACAAGCTGTGAGTCTGCTGTCTTCTTCATATATCTTTTTATATTGGAGAAATTTCAGTCCTGACTCCTTTATTGCTCTGTCTTTTTCTGAACTCTCATTTTATTCATTTTATTAAATACTGCTGAACCATCCATGAGCCGTATGAAAGGCTCACAGACAACAAGAGTTTAGTTTCTCTATACTTTTTTCCATATATTCCTGCCTTTCATTTCTCCATCCCAGGTAGGACATGGCCACACAAACACCTCTTTTGCAGAAAAAAAAAAAAAAGCTTTTGTTTTTGATTTTGGTTTTGTTTTGTTTTTTCTTTGGTTTTGTTTTTACATTCCTCCCTCTTCCCCCCCCTCCGCCCCCCCTTTTTTTTTTATTCTGCTAACAAGGCAAAGATAACTATCTGAAATCAACAGTTTAGCAAGATGAAGCCAAATATTTGGTGAACAGCAACTACCAAACTTAAAAATTTGCAGATACATGGGCAGATGTACATCACGAGCCCCAGACAAGCACAGTGAGTGTGTGCAGTGATCTGGTCCCTGCTATCTCTGCACATCTCCACCAAGGAAAAACTCATAAAACAATTCCCTTCTTTTAGTAGATAGTTGCTTTCATGAACCCTCTCAAACTATAGTTTTTTAAAAATACCAATTTTCATCTTGTTCCTATACATTAGGACATCACCACCTTACGCTGGTGCTGTGTTTTGCTGCAGCTGTTATTAAGCCCTCCGATGTTTGTGCAAGATAAATTCCCTGCACTTCAGATTATTTAACACCGAAATGAAATTGAGTTTGTTCATCCCTCTGAGTTGCTAGGCAGCCTTCATAGAGCATTTCTGATGTGTTGGTTAGTGGGTGAAATTATTGAAGGAAATATAAACAAAAAGAACAAAACTGAGCAGGTACATGTTGAAGTCAGGCACCTGCTCAGTACTCATGCTGTTGCACCCCTGCAAATAGACAATAACATCCACTTCAAACATGTAATTGTTCACACAGGGTACCTATACACCCATTTCACGGACAAGAAAATGTTGTCTGCATCTCTGGTGTCCTTGTGTATTTATTCAGCTGCAAGCACAAGTAATCCTTAAGCTTTTAAAAGTTAATGCAGAGTAGTGCTCGGAGGAATGCAGTACCACCCTGACAAGCCTGGGACATTATTTAGGACTAGTCCCAGTAAAGGATTTAGCATCTAAATGTGATTTAGGCACTGGAACCACCAGAAGGGAGCTGTCTGGAGAACCGTCCACCCCTTCTGTGCAAAATGGGCTGCTGTGCTCCTCAGATTATTACAGGTTTTGTCCACTGGCTGCTTAATGTAATAACAAATAAACAGCTTGAGCAACGGGAGCTACAGAGGAGACCCTGCTCCTGAAGAGTGTGCAAACCACAGAGTTTCTGAGCAGCAAATTATACAATTAGCAAGCCATAAGATATGGCAGTTGTGATGCTGTACCAAAATGTTTCAGCATGTTTTTCCCTTTTGGAAATCTCAGATGGAGACACGTTGCTACCGGTTCCCCCCAACTCTCCCCCAAGGAGTAGCTCCTTATCTATTGTGTGGCACTCTCCAGAAGGAAAATTTCAGCCTGGGAATTTTAGAAGTTTCAGAACAGCTCAGATCCTTCATCTCGCAAAATGCACCACATTGGTAATTATCAATTAAATGGAATAAATTGCAAGATCCTTACTACTGGAATAAGTTTTGCAAAGAATTGCTAGAGGAGGCTTATTTCTGATACTTCACTGACATTATTTCTGATATCTTTATTTCTTATTTATTTATTTATTTTTCCCAAACATGGCTGACTATGCAAGACATGATCCCAATCAATAATTACTAGTTGTTAAAATACCATACCATTCTCTGGAATACTTTATGTCAGTGCATGAGAAAAGAAGTAGAGGCTATACTGATGAAGGAATGGGGACCATGGGACTCAGTGCACTGCTCTCTGGAGAGGAGGAGGATTTCCCTGTGGGAGGTGACTTGGTGCTGGGCCCTTTGGGACTGGCATGTGGACGACATCCCTGGCTGGAGCCCCATGGGGTTTACGAAGCTGGATTTATTTAGAAGTGTTCTGCTGCACTGGGATTGTAATAGAGTTCAAAAAGGGATGTGTGTCAGAAAATGTAGCAACCATTCTTTTCCATATATATATACATATATACATGTATTTGTATTTGAAATATAAAATGGCTATTTTGAGCTGAGTCTTACAGGATTAGAATTTTGACACAGATTTACAATCTCTGGATTTGGAAGGAATGCCTCATATTTATTCCAACAAGATGTATTGATTTTCTAAAAAAAAAAAATCTTTAGAGAAATATTTTTTGTAGAAATAAAAAATGTTCTGTAAATGCCTTAACAACCTGTCATTTTGTTTTGATAGTACCTACACTAAGTGCTTTTTCTCAATTTATTCAAAGACGAAAGAAGACTGTTAAACATATACACATTTGAGTAATTTTTTTAAGTGGGGGTGGGAAAAATTACACAAAGACCTGCTGGGTTTCACATGTGAACTACTCATTTCTTTGACCAAGAGCAAATGTCTTGCAAGGACTTTATGATGTCCATGGCCTGGCACCATCCTAATGCCTGAACTAGGGCAGAAGCAGGGCCCTAGAAGTTGAAGGCTGGACCTGGCATTATTTCAAGGTCCCTTCCAACTTGGGTCATTGTATTATGTGCCTGTCTCAGCCCAGTGCTTTGGGTATGTCTTCACAGAGCATGGCTGGAGGATGCACTCTGTCATTGCACTGGGCTTTCCATCTGCTGTGTGACCTCACGCAGAGTTGCCTTATACATCAGATATTTGGGAGATCCGAGCCTATTCAGCTACGCCATATAAGGGGATTTCAGCAGAGCATGCCTCCATGGTGCCTGTTGGGTATTATCTGTATAACCCCTTCAGGCTGGATTATCTCTTATACTGAAATCTGTTCCATATAAGGGGCTGGGAAAGGGCTGTGCTTCTCAATCTGTTCGTGCCTTGGAGTGGTGAAAGGACCGTGTGCCTGCGAGGAGTTGGCTCCAGCCCCAAAACCTCCCCATCCTGAGATGGCTGCAGCACTTGGCATGGGAGCCCCTTCTCCCTGTGGTTTGCCACCCTCCACTCCTTGCCCGTGAATATTCCCTGGGAAATGGGCAGCTGGGGTCAGATGATGGTCTTTTGTGGCACATAGGTAATGCCAAAAGGTTTGACCCTGGATCTGAAATCAGCTCTGGATTATGTTATTGCTGGGAGAAGAAGTCACCACTCAAACCTGGCCTCAATATCCAAAAAAATGGTACGGTCAGGTTTGCTGTCACGCAAATACAACAATGAAATTTCACTTATGGAAAATTCATTGTCTGATCTCTTTTGTACTGACTACAGCTCAATAACTCTAGGTAAGAATGCTGTACCTCAGTAAAGGATAGACTTTGGGAAGCATCCTCATTTCTGGGATGCTTGCTAATAAGTTAATAGCACAGAACAATCCATGGGCAAAGCTACTTTCTCATCCCCCCCATTAGTATGTGATCTGTTTTGTATAGAAGTGATTCATTATAGAGTTTTACTCCCATAAAAGCTCTTATATCCTCCTTTTGTACATATGCCAAAAGGCGATGAAAGCCAGAGGCAATTAAAACAAATATGGCTTGAATTACAGACCTGTTCCCACAAGACCATGTGATAAGAAGATGGGTTAAGATGTGCAATAAGGCAAAGTAGATGCTGTGGAGAGGCCAGCTTCTCAAAACTGGCATTGGTCCTGGCTCCCTTATGCTTACCCCCTTCCCTTGAGCAAGGGTCTCCCCGACCTTGCTGCACCATTTGGTGTAAAGTGAGTGCAATGTACTCAGCCTATGTCCAGTCCTGACCTCAGCTGTCTTGTCCTATGGAGCTCCAAGGTAAGGTTTTGCTTCCCCAGCCCAAATTTCAGCAGATAAACCCGTTGTGTCTTCTCTGTGGATGCTGGTGGCAGAGAGCAAGTAAGAAGCTTCATGCTTGCAAAAAAAAATGGGGAAGAGCAGGAGCATCGAAGCAGCAAAGGATGAGGAAAGATGAAAAAGGTTTTCCCTTAGACCTCTGCTGTCACATCAGATCAGGTAGGCAGAAAAGGTCAGACTCTTTGTTATTTTAGTAGTGCTTTTCCTCTGGTGAACTTTTGGTTGTGTCACCTTCCTCACTGTGGTTAGACACATGGATCGGGATGGGGGGGCACTATCTCTTATGCTAGCATGATTCAAATTCAAATTCACTCCTCTTCAAAGCGTCAGGGTACACCAAGTCTTTCTATGCTTTTTGGAACAGAATGGAGAAGATTTAAGAAATGCTGTATGCAGAATGCCCTGGACAAGGGAGTTGATCAAAACAAAATTAATGCAGTGGTCTGGTATTTATGATAAGACATGAAACTCCCTCAGATTATCCAGAAAGATATCATTTTGACATCTCTGTTGTGCTTTTCAACCTTGTGATAAATTTCTGTTGTACACTGTTTCAGTTCTTTACACTGTAATGACTAATGCCTTAAACCTCGTACTCAACCCATACCCAGGAAATCCTGGGCTAAACTCTGCACTTGAATCACATTCCTGATGATAGCTCAGTTGGACGTGAGTGGAACTTGACCTCACTGTGGGTCTGCGTCACCAGGAATCCCGTTAATCATCGGCACAACAAACACTGTGGCACCCTGCTTTACAAGAGGTCACACTTCTGCATCTTCAGGGCTGTTCAATGTCCTCAAAAAACAGGGCTCAGTCCACATCCTGTATGCCAGTTGCTTTAGCACAGAGCCATTTGGATGGATGAACTAACAATTCCCATCTGGCTTTTAGCCAAAACTCTCCCTAGTAAAATTTTCATTTACCTGACAACTCTCTTTTAACAATAAGCTGGAAAACAAGGCATGAGAAAACTGGAAAACCGTGGGGGCTTTGGAATGCTCTGTGCCTCTCTGGGGATGGGGAAGACTGGGAGAAGGAGAAATCTAGTTTTTTGTTTATCTGTCAGTGAAAGTTAACCAGGCAGTTGCATTGCAAATTCCATCTAAAGCAATGATGTTTTAATCTTTTTTGTTATTTTTTCCTTTAAAATGCTTACCAGGATTTTTCCGTCACTGCCCATTTTGTGTACATCCCTGCACCCCACAGAGAAATGAGTCCGTGGTAGGAAACGTTCAGAAACTGTTGCGAGGTACAGGGGAGAGGCAGAAGGAGGAACAATTTTACTTTTTGGCTATTTATTTTACATTGCAGCAAAGAATATCACAGACTTGGATTGTTACCTCCACACTCGGTCAAAGCAGAAAATTGACCTTAGAAATAGTCCAATTCGAGATTGCAAGAGCTTGGTTAAGGAATTTTGACTTTTAATCTTTCCATTACACTCCCATTTAACACTTCTTTCTGCAGGTGAACCTCTGTCTTGTATACTTTCAAGGCAGTATTTGCTGGTGCTAAACATTTAGAAAACAGGAGCTGCTGGTGCTGGTCTAGATGTTCTGTACAAGGATCCAGCTGGTTGGCAGCTTGCAAGTATCTGAGTTAGAGCTGTCTCAACGCTTGTCATGGGCCATAAGGTTGGACAGCTAGAAAGGGGTGAGCATGGCCAAAAAAAGGAGTGAGAATTATAGCTTAAATGGGCAAATAAATAAAACAACACTGCTGACCTATTTTCCCTTGCCAGGTCTCATTGCTCATTGAAAACCACCAGTGATGTTATATTTTTACAATATCTATGTCAATTTATGAGCCTTTTTCAACCAGAGATGTTTCTAAAAGTTTTGCTTACAGGTGAAATTAGTTCTGCAAACTGTGAGCTGGTCACCAGATGCTTTGGGTCTGTTCTCCTACAATCTGTTCTCCTGCAGCATTATCGCAGGGCTACACTGCAATAATACAGCTCCTCCCAGTGCAATAGTGCAAAATTGTGCTGGCACAAGAGGAGGTCAGAGGGTTGTTGTCTGGCTTCAGACTTTGGCAAAATAGTTTGGGTCACTCTGTACCAAGTATGTGTGATTAGTTCAAGATTGGTCTGCTTTTTGGAGACCCACCATGTCTTGACACCCTCTCTACCCTCATCTTCTAACTACGCAAGAAGACAGCAGTAACCCCCCAGAAACAGAGGTTTGTCTAGGGCTATTCACCTCCTCTGGGCACATAATGTGATTGCATCAATGCAGCCCTGTATGTTCTGGGGCAAAAATGATTATTGGACCCAGAAAGCCAAGGGTGTGCAGGTTATGTGTGGGTCAGCACAGAGTGCCCCAAGCCTCAGCCACGCATCCTCCATCAGAGGTGAAATCAGGGAAAGATGGGCACCAACTGGAATTGTCATTACTGTGACTGAATGAGCAGGCACAACCCTCGGAAGAGGATGGAAAGCATTGATTTTTACCTGATTTATGCTCATTTATACATATGTCTTGCCTGTCTCTCAGAAATGAATGCACAGGCTTCAGCTGATCTACTTTACCACTACTGAGTAAAGTTAAGTACTTCAGAGCCTTCAGGCTTTGGGCCTAAATCCATAAGAGCAAAGCATCTTGCTGCATTCCCTGAATTTATCTAGACCAGAAACCCTCATTTCAGCTTGAAGCTTCCCAGACCCTCTGTCTATGTTTTCATAAGAGGACGACCTTAAGCCCTTGACATATTCTGTTGAAAAGTGATTTAAAGTTCTGGCAGAAAGGCAAAACTTTTTTTTTTTTTTTTTCCCAAAGAAAAACACAATAAACAAACATAAGCTGCTGCCTTTCCTCAGCTCTTCACTTCTTCTAGTAGACGGATTCCTCAGGCAGACAGGTAAGACACAATTGAATTTGTGAGCCTAATGCATATCAGTTCATGCACCCTGGACTAGCTCCCAAAACTGCACATCACACCATCTGTCATGCATAGGTAGAGGGAAACGGGGGAAAAAAAAATCTGCCTTGGTATACAGAAGAAAATCATTAGCACTGGAAAGGGTGCTGTTACCTGAAAAAAAGGCAGCATGTGCCTCAGGGAACAAAAGCTTATTAGAGTGCTAGTCTCTGTTTCTTTATTGTTAACCATCATGTGTAAACATAAGCCAAAATGTCTATTTAGAGGATTGCAGTGCTCAGTCACACATGATTTTCAAGCACTTTATAGACATCTGCTCTCGCCAAAAGCTGTTCTTCTTTTCCTTCACAGCATTTGGGCTTTCCCTCCATATTTCACCACCTCTTGGCCTGTGGGACTCTGGAACATCATGTCCATCTGTCATACCTCAGTTCCTCAGTCCATCTCCTCAAAAAACATCACCAAAAGCTTCCTCTCTGAGGCAATCTGTGCCATGGTGCAGCAAAGGACAACCCAGCCCAAACCAAGCAGTTTCAGGGGCTGTCAGTATTACAGAAGACCTAAATTACGTCAACCGTGCTTTTGTTAGAGATCACCTTATTCCACGAATATTTCCACTGCTCTGGGTTGAGTCAAACATGTGAGTGATGGGTTGTGCATCCAGATACTCAGTGGGGTTAGGACATTGCTCCTGCCATAAGGAAGAGGGATCTGCTGTACCAAAATCTCCAGCTGCCTTCCAAATGAGACATCTCCAACGGGGATTATGGTTTTTCATTTTGTTTCCAGAGCTCAGACTAGATGATGACTGCATCCCCTTTCATTTAAACAATTGATTTATGAACTTCTTGTTCCATAACAAATGCACTGATCAGGAATGCCTGAGGCCCTGCTAGTCCTAGATGTAATTGAATCTTGTTCAATAACTTGAAACTGCTATCAATACTTATTGAAGTACAGAACATACACTTGTCCAGTCAGTACTTAAAAGTGACTTAGGTTATTATGTTGTGGTTGATTTACAACAAAACCATCTGAATTATGAACTGTGAAGAAGAGGTAATTAAATTTGAGAGGTTAAGGCTGCCAGTGCTTTTGATCGTGATAAATACAAAGTCAAAAAAGTCTTCCCTGGGGACATTAGCTTCAACAGATGTTCAACTACCCCACAGACATATATCCTTTATAGGGGAACAAGTCTGTTCTTGACGAAAAAGACTTTATGATTTAGGGATACTTATTCCAGAAGTTAAACCAGTAAGAACTGCTGCAAATGGCAATGGGAATGTTGCTGAATGGTGAGAGAATTGTAAGACAATCAAATTATAAATCAAATTGATTTTCTTCCCTCATATTTTAGCTTTCAGATTTATGGAAGCAGTTATAACGAAGTGTCTACCAGCATCTTAACTCAAAGCCTTAGATGCAAAATGCTCTTGCATAGCAAGTTTGCTGCCATTGTTATTGCTCCGAAAAGGCTAAACGTTCGAACTACTTTATCAATTGCACTTAATAAATAGGCAGTGGAAAGAGATAAATTCCTCTAGCATCTGATTCATCCCACTTATCTGAGATAAGTAATTTAGGGGGGGATGAGTTGTCCTTCTGAGGCACCTGAACCTTACCATAGACTGCAAATGGATCCTTTAGCGTCTAACTTTACTGGAAGAAGTATTAAAGGAAATCCCACTAGGAAAGACTGACTGAGACAAGAGATAATGTCTTGTTCAGTTTGTGTGGCTGGTCATTGCTCCTGTCTTGTGTGCTGCACATGTACGTCTTTCTCCTAGTGATAAGACTTTTATGTATACTTCTTTGTCCATCAATACAGATGATCCACATCACAGACCAGATCAGGAAAGCTTTGGGCTGCTACTCCTTGAGCAATAGAGCTGTTGTTTGATTTTGGCTCTCACAGCTATTGAAATATCCAGAATGAGGAAACATGACTGTTTGCACTAGACTAATGTACCTGATGTCACATGTTTGTTTTAGAAGTCCACGTTACAGTATGTACCTTCTGAAAACATCCTCGTGACGTTGCTTCAGAGTCAGTACACTTTAGTCCCTTCTTGACTAGGTGATGGATGATGTTTTCTTTTGCTCATTTATTCTATATCTCTTACTCTAAAAACAAGACAGAATTGAGGGGAAGGAGTGTGCAGCCATAATGGCTGAAGTGTTCTCCTAGGGGAAGGCTTTTGCTTGCACTCTGGCTCCCTGAAGCTCTACATTTGGGGAAGACAAGTTTGCAAGTTTTTTCCAGCTCTGTTTTTTTATGAAAAGCTGATTTCTCATTCCTATGAAAAGGCACATTTGTCATAGACTTATCGTGCACAGTTGTCAAGATTACAAGAACTGTTCCTACTGCTTTTGGTGTTAGCACAAATAATTCGTAAATCCGGAGGAGTCATTGTTATTTGTGAACAGCTTTAAAGGATGCTTTTGTATTTCTTCCTGAATTAAGAACTGCAGGCAGTAAAATTTGAATCTTTAAAAAAACTTACTTCTTCTAATACATAAACCAGATGTTCTTGTGATTTCTAAGCTGACATATATTCACTTCAGTGGAGTTAAAGAGATTTCCTGGATGGATAAGGATTTAAGCCACTAACCAGGGTCATTCCTTCCCAAAGTATCTGTTGTCCTCAGAACCTGTCTCCTTGAACCCCTCTGTGTTACATCCTCTTCAGCTGTGACTGTGGTGATCAGTTTTTCTAGTTAGATATTTTGATGACAGTTACTGTAACACTTGTGCAGAAGACAAAATACGTGGCAAATAATTTATTCTCCAAGAACCCCATTACGAGAGTGTTGTCACGTGCCTGGGAATGGACTCACCACGTGGCATTTCTGCCTTGCCTGGCACTAAAAAAAAATATCCGCCAAGCTTGCTGTACATGGGATGACAGATGCCTTTTCCTTTTGAAATGCCAAGACTAAACTTGTGGCTCAGGGTGCCCTCTGACTGTGAACCAACACGGGGGCATGTGCCCAAGTCTGCAGCCTTCACCAGGATCAGAAGTGGGATTTCCCTCACTCTTATTAATCTGATTGGGGGATTGGCATTAAAATCTGGTGGTAGGACAACATTGACTGTGTCATGGCTGATCCCCCGGGTGAGCAGAAGACTCAGGCTGAGAAAGAAGTACAGGACAATATAAAAATAATAATAAATAAATAAACAAACAGGACAGAGTGGGATCAAAGAAGGGAAAAACATGAGAAGAAAGAGAAGGAAGAGAATTTTCAGCATCCTAAAATAAAGCAGCAGTAAAGCACTGAACACATACCTCAGCACATGTCTTCTGCCAAGGGTGCTCTGCCAGCACCGCAAGCTGCCCACCAACACTAGAGATCCTTCTATGGGACTATGGGATGAAGAGACCTGCCTTTTTACTTGCCTGCAGGCTGCTAAATATGAAATTTGACTCCCTCCACAGGCTAATGTGATGCTCCTGAACCAGACAATGTTAGGAATGGTTTGCCTTTATTTTCTAGCCTAAAACACTTCTACACTCTTTGATTATTCCTGCCAAGTCAGCCTCTCCCCAGGTTCCTCCCCACGTTGCTAGTTCCTATATAAATCAAGTGCACAAATGGAGGTTTCTTTCTGCCGTGTGCCCATGTGCAGCCTGGAGCCAAGTTTTGCAATAAGGCTGACAGGAGACTAGACCTCTATTAAGAGAGGTGGCAGCAAAGAACAACACAGTGATTAAATGCAAAATTGAAATCATAATGAAAATTGGGGCACTGAAAAGAAATTTTAATTAAGTAAGGAACTGCAAATCAAACAAATGTATTCATTATTTAATCAACTAGTGAGTGCAAAAATCTCAACTAATCAGGAAAGTCTCAGGGAGCAGATAAAGAAACAAATCAAGGAACCAATTTAAAAGCCATAAGAAAATAGCACACATCCGCACTATAGAAGAGCATTTGTCTGAGAAACAGAAGGTGGGGAGGTGTTGTTTTTTTTCCCCCAGAACTCTTTCTCTCTCATCATTTTATGGCTTTGTGTTTTTTTGGTGGTAGTGGTGGTTTTTTTGTGTGTGTGTGCATTGTGCATGTGTTTTTTTTTTGTTTGTTTTGCTTTTTGCTTTTTTTGTTTGTTTTTATAATATGCTGTGATTTGAGATGCTATGTCTTCTTGCATGTTTACTTTTAACCTGTTCAATCACAAGTGACTATGAAGTGATGTTTTTCTTTTCCCATTCCCAACCTTTTTTTCCCCCACTGCAACCTTTTTTTCCCCTATGACATCTCATTATATCCAATCTGTTTTACAGGGAAACAAAAGTTTGAGTGAGCCGAGGGGATCTGAGCACCTCATCTGTATGATGAGGATCTTCAGAAGGCAGTGCTCTTAGCTGTTCTCTCACCCCAACTTTTTTTTTCTGCTGATAGATGCGACCACAGGAGCGGGTGTGCATCGTTGGCTTAAATGAACTCCTTGCAAAGTCAGCAAACAGCTCAGCAGGAGCACAGAGAGCCCTCTCAAACCTCCGAGCTACTTCAGGGTAACCAAATGAGTCACAAGCAGCCAAGTAATTACTTTTCCAGGCTTCTTTACTCGAGGATTTGGATCTGTGTACAAAACCACGAATCCAGAGAGAATTGGCCGTCATGCCTTGCGAGCGTAGACTTGTTTGTACTCAGAGCAGTTGGAAAGGGGCAGGAGATATGTTAAAGAGTAGTACAAACAAGTCATTTGCTGCACGGGCTGGTAAGTATAGCCTGCCTAGAGCCTAATAAAAATCACACACTTAATTAGTGGCTTCATTCAGCATTGTGTGAGCAGTGATTCACTATGCCAGGCAAAGGGAGATGGGTAGCAAATAGACTTTGCACAAGGTATCTGAAAAAGAAGATTTTTTATGCAAATAGTAAAGACCAGCTGCAAAACAAAGGCCTGTGTGAAAACATGGTGGTGCTTTTAAAATGCGAGGGAGGCAAACTCTTCTGTAGGAAAGGTGGAAATTGAGTATACATGCATGCATTAGAGGGAACAAAGTCTGATTTTGCATCCTTTGTAGGGAATTGGGACCCCAGATATTTGCTTTCTTATTCTTTTTGTTGCTAAAACACAGCACAAAGGCTTTTTCTTCTATATTTCTTCTTGTCTGTGTTATTTGGTTGCTCCTACTGCCACGACAGCCAAGGACTTCACTCTCATAGCATTTTTCACCTCCTCACATCTGTTTTGCAGATGGAAATGCCCAGCCCTACCTCCATACCGGGCTGCTGGTTGCCTGAACACTGCTTGGGGGCTCCAAAGTGAAACACTCTTGTTCTGCAAGGTTCAGGGGGCCTCTGATGTTCAGAGCTGGAAATGTCTTTTTAAATTAATGTTCCCAGGTACTTCAAGGTCTGCCGATAGCACTCCACAGCCTTTGGAGGGCCAAATATCCCAGTGCCCATCTGGATCTTCAGGCTTCTCATGGTGCACAAAGCAGGAGCTCCCTGGTGAGGCTTGGGCTTCAAGCATGCTCAGAGCACACTTGCAAGACTTGAAAGGCTTTGTCCTCTCCAAAATCAATGGTTCCTCTAGGGCCACAGCTGAGGAAGCTGATTCATTTATGTGAGACTTTACTATGGTTTTCTCATCCTCCCCTAAAGATTTAAACCCATTTTCTGGGCACCGTGGCCACAAAAGCATAGGGGATACTGAAGCAGTGATTTGTGCTTCATTCCCTGATGTTGCTGCTGTTCCGGTATCTTGAAATAATTAAATGATGATTGGGCTGGGCTAGGAAGAAGAGAGAAATGCGACTCTATAGCTTCATGACTAGGGTGCTCTTCTGGGAGGGAGGATAGCTGGCTTTCAGTCCACTCAATATTTTACTGCTTGATATTAAAGAAAAGACTTTGCTTTGTGTTATCCTCCAAGTGTCTCCAGAGCACACAGACCTTCCATCTTGTTCCTTTGGTCCAGCTTTGCTGTTGATTTGATGTTCCAGAGTAAAAGAGACTAAGAGAGTGAAAGACTTGCACAGTGCCAGCCACTCCCGTTGCTGCTGCTGTGTGGAAGCATCTGCCCATCACAAGCCCATGGGCAGCCCCAGGGAAGCCCAGCTGAAGTTTCACACGTTTTGCTGAATCAATGTTGGTTTGATTTAAATTGCAGAAGCCATAATGCAAAGGTAGGTTTGGATGGTTGTCCTGCTGCTGACTACCACAGCTCAAAGCAGTAGCCCTTCTGGCTTACATATCATCTTCATGTGGGATGTTTTAGCTTCAGTGATCCAACTCCCACAGTGTTCCAATTTCATGGCCAGGGTACAGCATCCCTTTGCCTTGCAAGACACACTCACCCTCAATGCCCCTGGTTCTGGCTTTTCTACCAGCACCCAACATCCCAGAGCATCCCCTGCTCCCTCCTAACAACATTAGCAGGAGGTAATGACGTTGATCGGATCGAAAGGAAATAGCAAATTTGATTGTGCCTTGCTAGAAGGATTGGTATGCTGTCAGCAAGCACATGCACACATATACGTGCCCAGGGAGTGACCTATCCTCACATGCACACCAGGCTTTGTCTCGGGAAACCCACTTTCTATTAATCAGCAGAGATCAGAAACAAGCCTCTTAGTCTACTATGGGAGATAATGTCATTCTGGGCTAAGAATAAATCTATCAGCTGGAAACTGGTTGAATAGTACAGATTTTAAGGAGGGTGAGGTCATTTTTAGGTTACATCATGCAGACATGTTGCATCCCCATTTATATACTGCGAGAGCGTACAGCAATTTCAGCTTTCCCACAAGAATGTATTTGAGTAAGCATTATCTTAGGAAAGAGGCTAGAAATCTTCCTGTGTACAAAAGAAGCTGCTTTATGAACTTCATCCTATAGTAAAGGAAGCATTATTATCTCCCAAAAATCCATCTCCCCAAAATCCCTGGTTATATCTTGAGCTGGAGGTCAGACCTGTGCTTGCTGAAGGGAAATCCCACTCAGCACACATCTAATTATTTTTCTGTCCTCCAGATCCCACGTTGCAGTCCCTGATAAAAGGATAGACAGGGAAGAGGAATCAGTTGCAGTCCAGTTTATGATTTTACATTATTAAGCCATTGGGGACTACCAGACAATCTGAGAGCTTAGTGAACTGAACTCTCTAAGACCTGTTAAGTACTCAGGAGGCACTATGCAAACCCACAGAATAGGAGCATTAATCGTCAGGCAGAGCTGTCAGGATGCTCAATATGTGAGTGATGGATGAAAACAGAATGGAGAAGAGAATAGGGCAGGGCTGAAAAGAAGAATTTGGGGGTTTCACACACCTCCCCTCTCCAAAGCTCACAATTGTTTTTCAAAACTCTTTTTTTTTTTTTTCAGATTGACTTTGCTTTTCATTTCATAGGGGAAAATCCGTGCCTTAGCACTGATTTCACTGGAATTACTCCAGATTTACTGCAGTGTGGCTGTGCAGCACTGGCTCTTTATAATAATATGCCTCATTAGTGGCTACTTACAGTGTAACTGAATTATAGGACATCTAGTTCTGGGCAGTGGCTGCAAAATGGAGCGACGTGACACCTAATAAAGTACTTGTAAATGCCTTCTGGGAGTCATAATGCTGTATTATTTATGAAATGCCATTGTGTTTTAAAGACAGAAGACCAGATGTTAAAATCTGCTTTATTTATACAAAATCACCAAGGATGAAGTCTGTTGTCTTTATCAAGGAGGTCCCAGTATACACCATGCACAGGTTGGCATGGAGCATCCCTGGAGACACAGAGGTCAGGCACAGCATGGTGTGCAGGCACCTTCTATGGAGACAGAATGGTTCAAAGTGTCCTGCTACGAGCACTGAGCCAGATGTTACAGATGTGCAAAAATAAGTAGGGAATGATGGTCTGCCCAGATCTGACTTCCCACAGAGGTACAGTGCTCAGAAGTGAGTTTTTAGAACAAACCAGGGTTCCTACCAGGAGCCTTTCCTAAGAGTCAGATCTTCATTGTCTACACGCTCTGAATTCACATTAAAGAGTCTTCTGAAGAGAGAAAAGAAATGCAGTGTAAATCTGAGCTCCTAGCTTGCTGCGTGTGCTGTTAGGTGCCTGCAGGCAGCATGTTGCCCAAGTCCCAGAGCACGTAGGCAGAGGTGTCTCCTGCCATGTAGGAGGTTTAGTCTGGTCCTACCCTGGGGCGCTGCCACCAGGTGATTGCAGCTCCAAAATGCTGTCACATCAGCAATGTTCAACTCAGTCTGTGTGCTGTATTGCTGTGCCACAAAGACCTCTGCATCCCAGGAAGGAACCACGAGGAGCTTACAAGGGAGCCCTGGTGGTGGAGCAGGACCCATTATTCACTTGGGTTCTGTCCAGCTCTGAATAGTAAATAAGTGAAGTCATTCTAGTGAAGATCTTTCCTTTATTTTTCACCAACAGACAAGAGCATGGAATATCTTACCCCCTAAATTGATGTGCTTCATGAAGTGCTTCCCTTCAGCGATTTGAGCATTCCTGGTCCCCTCCCAGCAGGTACATCCAGTTGTGGTGAACACAGTGGGATGCTGTAAGAAACCACAGCAGCACGAGCCCCACAAATATGATGCAAGAATGTTGTCTTACACAACTTAGGGCTTTAGTACCTAAAAAGTACCCTTTAGTACCAGGGTACTTTTTAGAAGTACCCTGTCTGAAGCTTTGTTAGAGCTCTAAAGACCACTTAAAACAGAAATCATGATGACCAGAAATACTGATCTGCTTTAAACAAGCACTGACATAGGGAAGAAAGCTGATTGTTAGGGGTAGGTTGGAGGAGTCTTAGATGAGTGCTCCAGTTCTCTTGCCTGGACTGTCCTCTGCAGGTACTAAGGGACAGGAAAGGGGTGTAAGGCAAGATGGGCAAGCCTCTTCCACCACCATCAGCTTTTGTCCTCTTCTCTACACCTTCTCTTCGGGGCAGACCTATAATACCCATGGAGAGGGTCCTTCAGAACAAACCCCAGAATCACAGAATGGTTTGGGTTGGCAGGGACCCCTCCCACCAGCCCAGGCTGCCCCCAGCCCCATCCAGCCTGGCCTTGGGCACTGCCATGGAAGGGGCAGCCACAGCTCCTCTGGGCAAATGTGTCACTGTGCCAGGGCCTCATAGTGAAGCACTTAGAGAAACTCATTGTAATGAATAATAGAGAAAGGCCAGGGTTGGCTGGCTGGAGGACAGAACCTGGAGTAGGGGATATCCATGTTCTTTGGTTCCTACAGCACAGAGGGTACCAGCACACTTATGTATGCAACAGCCACTTCATTATATAAATACCTAATTATCACCAGTTTCTGTCCCCAGTGGAAATGACCTGGGGATCCCTTAGTATCTGATATCTCAAAAATGAGGAATGTTAATTCCTCCACTTCGGTGATAGTAGTGCCACATCTCTGATGAATATGAAATGCTATCTCAGGCCAATGAGGCATTTCTCAAGCATACAATTTAACAACTAGTTAGACATGGCTGTGTTACACATCTTTTTAAATACCACTTTTAAATACCATTTCTTCAACAATATCTTTCTACAGCCTGCTCAGGTCAGAACCAGGGTAGAACTACTCTGGACTTTCAAATAGCTCTTTGGGTGTACAGCTGGCATTTGTGGTGTCTCTCTTCTGCCACAAACACATGGGGACTTCATAAAGTATGCAGGATAAATTAATCCTTCATGCAGCTCCAGAGGAACAATGAAGCTAAAGTAAGGATGAATTGAAGAGGAAGGTCAGCGTAGAGTGGCAGAAGAACCTCTCCTGTCATCTCTACTATAACATCTCTACCATGACCAGTGCAGCTGCACCTTAGAGGTGAAGATGCTGCTTGCCATGGAAGTGCTTAAAAGATGACTTAAAAGAGCAGCTAAGGAAAATGTTATGTGCTCCTTGTAAAGATGCATACAAATTATTATGGTCTCTGTAGGCATAGACCTACATGACTAGTAATAGCCCAGGCTGCCCAAAGCCCCATCCAACCTGGCCTTGAACACTTCCAGGGATGGGGCATCCACAGCTTCTCGTTTTTCCCCTCTCCAGATCCTTGGTGCCCATGGCACAGGACCAAAAAGCTAAACCTGTGAGCAGCTGCCTACTGTGAAGCCCATAACCTCTGCCAGGTTTGTGGCTCGGCCTCTGAAGATGCTTTTCATGCAGGCAGTTTCCCCAGGAAGTCAAAAAACCCACCATCCACAAGTCCTTGCCACAGCTCTGACCCCAGGGAAGATCATTACTCCCCATGTTTTGAGAAGTATCGTGGTGTTTTTTTGGTTGAGGTGAACACCTCAGCCCCCTGCGGGGCTTTCCATACACAGCCAAGCTTACTAAACATACCCAATCCATCACTCACCTTACCAAAACCTGGTGGGCCACCACCGTCACCCCAAAGGGGAGAACGGTAGGGACAAACCTGACCTGCTTGCGCTTGTAATTACTATGTGTGTGCAAACACTGCCCTCTGCCTCTTGGAGAAGGGCTTTGTTCTCTGCTTTGGGATTTCTTGGTCATTTTTTTTTTTTCCTTTCCTATGCAGCAGGGTGATAAAATAACATTCTCCAAGCCTGGCCTCATGCTGGTGCCTGCTGGCACACAAGGTGTTGAGAGCAAAACACCGGGATGCTCAGTTCGGCATTGGCAGTGCCAGCACAAGTATCCAGAGCCATGGGGTGAGCAAAAATCTTTAGCTATAGTAAAAGTCGGGGCTTTGCTTCTGTGCTTTAAGCAAGGGATTTTGGGGGGCTTTTTTCACTTTGTAGGTTCACGTTTTCAAGAGTTCTTCATGAATGTAAAATTAGGAACTTTTTATTATTATTATTATTATTATTTTTTTTTTTTTTTATCTGCATTGAATTTCTCCAGTGAATGGGGAGATATAATGGCATCAGTTTGTCCCTGCAGGACATGTCCCTTGAAGGACAGTGTAGCCACCAGCTCCCAGGGACTTTAATGGGACTTCCAGCTCCCTTTCACACCTTGGAAGATCCCCTTGTTTTTTTGCCTGCACCAGGCCATACACAGTCCCTGGTCGCTGCTCAAAGAGGCAAGGAAGGAAGGAAGGCAGTAAGCCAAGGAGTCACAGGAAGAGAAGAAAAGGGGTGAAGGTTGCAGCCAGCTGGGTCTCCCAGGCACGGTCTGCCCTTCCTTACATGTGGGGTTCCCATTTGAGGTGGCAACCCTGCTCCCTTTCCGTGCTGGTTTAGCACAAGGGTTACCATGGGGAATGTTGTATTCTTAAGAAATGCATCCTTTTTTTTTTTTCTTCTTTTTTTCTTTTTTTCTTTTTTTTCTTTTTTTTTTTTTCCTCTTTTCTGGTCAATAAAGCTGCAGTTTGACTTTAGGGTGAAGATTTGGATCAATTCTCATTTTCTACAAAATGATTCACTCTTATACACTGAGGAATAGAATTGAAAATGTAATCTATCTTGTTGAGAGGTAGAGTCAGGGTCATGAAAATTAACCCCCATGTGTCGTTTAGCATGCCTTTTCACATGCCAGCAAATAGCAGGGAACATCTTTGGATTTCTAAACAGTAATTTAGAAAGGGGAAAAAAAAAAAAAAAATCAGTCCTGGCGAGGCATCCAAAGGGATCCTGCCACAAAGTCGTTTTTACCTGCAACGTAAAATAACTGAGAAAAAACATTTTCAGCAATGATTCACTAGCAAATACTATTGCCAGACCCAAACTGGGATCTGGATGTATGTGTCTCATGGCACTATTTTTAAAAGTAAGGAAGAAAATGTCATTTAAAAAAAAATTGGTGGCAAATAGCAGGAGTTCATACCTCGTGAAATGGACTCTGTCACATCTCAGCGTACTGGCTCCAGTATATCTATATTTTATTCTGCATGAAAAGCCATGGAGAAAGAAAGTTGTGAAGCACCACAGAGATGTTGTGGGGTGTGGGCAGGGAAATGTTTTCAGTTAAAAATTCAAGGTTTCATATCTTTGCCAAAAGAAAACAACAACAACTCATTAATGGAAAAGCTTTCACAGAGGCACTGCAAACAAGCTAGCTGCACTGATGAAGAATGGGGTCTGTGGATTTCATTCATCTGATGAACGAAGCACAGATTTTTGAAAGAAACTAAGCTGACATTTATCCTCAACAATGCACAACATAGAAGCAGTGAGCTCTAAATTACTATCCTTCTATTCATCACTTGTGTTCCTACAGCGCTTGAGAGAGTCCCAGCTGTGGATCAGGATATCTTTGTACTTGGCAATGTAAAAACACAGAGTAAAAAGTTATCCTAAGAGTTTCCAACCGAGGGAAAAGGTGTTTAATAATAGGTGTAATAGATTACTGGGGAATGATGGAGTGGTGTCCATCAGCGTGATGGCAGTGATACTTGTCTATCAGCAGCTTAACCACTACCAAGGGCTCTCTTACAGCAAAAAATAAAGTAAAAGGAGGGCACTGAGGGCACTTTGCAGACAGTCTCTATATCCACCAGAAAACATGACAGTATTTGTTTGAAGATCATACCAGTGAGAAGAAGAGGTTGGTGTTGGGCAGGTTTGAGGAGGGAATTAGCGATGACAAGGGACAAGACACAGAGGCCTTGAAAACAAAATCAGGCTGCAGTGTCTGATCCAATAGATAAGGCAAAGTGTGGAAAGATAAAACCACAGAGGTGTGCCAGCCAGGGCAAAGGGGAAATGCTGTGAACAGATGTGTGCCCAGTAAGACTGTGCTTGCCAGGGCTAGGGAAAAGGTTGCTGCAGATTTGGGTAATGTACACTTGGAGCAAACTTTGGGTTTTTGGCTTTTGTGGGTGGTAGAAAGAATAAATCATAAATAGCTAGAAATAATCTGTATGGGGAGAGGTTAGAGGGTAGAAGAGGAGTCTCATTGAGGGCACTGATAGGAACCCAATTCATGTTGTCCACAGAGACTTGTCTGGGGGAATCCATGAGGAAGCACTGACCCCCCAGGCAGCCCAGAGGCTGTGGGGTCTCCTCCTTGGAGAGCTCCAAAAGCCGCCTGGCCATGGGCCTGGGCACCCTGCTCTGGGTGGCCCTGCAGGGGCAGGAGCTGGGCCTGAGGGACCCTGAAGGGCTGCCAGACTCACCAGGCTGCAATCCCTTTGTGTTGTGAGACAGCAGCTCAGCTTGGATGCCCAACATACCAGTGAGATGTCTAAGTCCCAAGAAATGAAGGAAAGCACTTGCACACCGCCCTGTTTTTGCTGCCATCTTCATGCTCCAAAAGCACTTCTCCCTCTGCTAGGGTAAAATGTGGCCAGAGCCACAAACTTACCTGGAGCAGATGCACACGTGGGTCAGAGATGTGCTCCCAAACCCACCCACCATCACAGCTGTGACACCCATGGGTGATGAGGAAGGAAGCCACTTGGCACAAACCCATCACTCACCCACCGCGCCTGGTGGCCGTGTCCCAAAGCCGCATCGGTGTCAGCCCTTCCGCTCTCACAACAGCTGCTAAAGAGCTGCTCCAGCACTTCAAAAGGGCCTGCTGAAGTGGTGCTGCAGCAGCCACCACACACACTCCCCTTATCTATCTGCGGGGATAAGACAAGACATCAAAGTGATTGATTCCCGGCTCTCCACATCAGAGTCGAACGCGGGGGTTGGCGGCAGCCCACGCATCCTCCCGTCCCGCAGGAGCGTGCCTGCACGTGGGAAGGACTGTCAGATTCCCAGGGGCTTGCTTCGTGTTTTTTTTTCTCCCCAGCCAACTTCATCTCCTTCCTGTTGGCAAGCAAGCTTAATTTGCACTTTTGAAATTATTTCCTTACCTTTAAATAACAATAAGAAACACCCACAGAAAAATGTCTTGGTGCCCTGACAAGCAGATTTACAATGGGAAATGGTGACCACCCAGCAGCAAAAAATGATAATTATAGGCACATAATCCACTCTATCAGTCCACCAATAACCACAGCATGAAATGACCCCATTAACACCCTGAAGACTTAATCATTCACCTTCCTCCAATGCCATGTCAAATAAACAGCTCATGTAAACGCTTGTTATTTTGCTGGATGCAAAAGCCTACCTGCTAGCTGACAGAAAAAAATGGGGTAATGTTGTAAATCAGAACTCTCCCTTGATTTATTTTAATTTCGCTAGCAGATAGTTGTTGATGGTCTACTTGAGCAGCAGCTGGCAAGCTGTTTTGCCCTCCCTCTCCACTCTCCTCATTGCCTAACACACTTGATAGCATCCCTCCTCAGCAGGACTGTGAGGAATACGTATGTCACACTGCCAACCCGAAGAAAAGAAGAGCATCTCTTATCTGAGCTGAGCCACCCTGAGAAGGTGCTGGCTGATGGGAGATAGGCAGAGGCTTGCTTGAGGGACCTCTGAAAGCTCCTTATTGCCTGTTGCAAGGCATCCAGATATGGGCTGCAAGAGGATGATCCAGGGGCTCACTTATTATACGTCTTTCAGAGCTCACAGAGTGGTTTTTAGTGGTAGAAGGAAAGGCAAATGCATTGTCTGTGTTTCCCCTGAAAGCGTGTCCTGGGCTGCTGCAAGGGTGTGTGAAAGGACACAGCTTTCTCCAGCAGTTTTGAAGCTGTTCTCACTAAGAAGGACCTGCTTGCTGTGTCAGTGCGGCATTTTGAGGGACTCTTGTTGTTTGTGTTGAATGAGTGAAGGTCCCCAGCCAACATTTCTTTCATGTCCTTCCATTCTGGAGCCCCTCATTCTGGGGACTACCTGTAGATACACAGGAGATCGGGAAAGACTTTGGAAAACGCAAGTCTTTGTGTAAAGCAGAAGATAACAGTGAATGAAGCTGGCCTGGAAAACCTGAGCTGCATGAAAACCATTTGTTCTTCATTGAGGAAAGACGCTGTGCTGGGACAACGTCAATCTCCCTGGCACATGGTTGGGAAGAAGAAGTGTGTGCTCCTACCACCCTGACAGCATCTACTGCAGCAAAATAGCAACCAACCACAAGTGAGAAATAAAGTCCTGATGGACAGGCAGGGGAAAAAAAAAAAAAAAAAAAAAAGGAAATGTTACAATCAATTAAGCAACAGAATTATTTTCCAAGGAGGCAGTCAATAAGACAGAAACACCAGCGATACAAATAGCCTGGAGGCACACGCTGAAGGCTTTAGCACAGCCGGCTCCTTGCCATCAGCAGTGAGGGATTGTCCCGCCGGACACATGGGGTCACTTTCTGCTTCGGTTCCTCCCGACGAAGAGCTGAGCTAACAGGTGCAACCCGGTGCTTAAATTTAAATAAGAAAAACAGAAAGCTGTCAGCACAGCCATGGATGAGTGTGCGCCTGCCTGCTTAGATGAAAACGGGAACAACAGGAAAGTGCACGGGCTGCGGGGATGAGCGGCAAGGAGGGGACATTCAGCCTGTCCCCAGCACCGGGGCTGCTGGATATGCCTGTGTAACACGAGCAGGGAATCTGTACACAATGACAGGAGGTCAAGTGTCCGCTTCAGAAAGCTATGAAAATCACGGGAAGTGATTATTAATAGCCGTAGCGGGGAGTCGGAGGGCTTAGCAGGTGGCCCTTTCATAAGAGGGCCGTACCTGTTCTGTGGGGGACACGAGAGCTCACCCCTTGGTGCTGTCAGTCAGGCGCTTTGCCTCTGGTGCCAGAAGTCTCCATCGCAGGAAAAATAAAAATGGGAGTGGGTAGGAGGGGAAGGTTGGGTGGGTTTCTGGCCTCTTTAGGCGATCGTTGTCAAATCCTTCCCAGTATTCACCTCTGATAAACAAATGTAATTATTTCTTCTTATCAATCACTGTTCATGGGAATTGTTAGTAGGGGTGATTATCAGGGACTCCAGGAGGATCAGGTCATGCTCAATTCTGCTCTGCTGAGGCCGCACCTTGAGTGCTGTGTTCAGCTTTGGGTCCCTCACTACAAGAAGGACATTGAAGCCCTGGAGCATGTCCAGAGAAGGGCTACGAAGCTGGGTAAGGGCCTGGAGCACAAGTCCTGTGAGGAGCGGCTGAGGCCACTGGGGGTGTTTGGTCTAGAGAAGATAAGTCTCAGGGGAGACCTCAATGCTCACTGCAGATACCTGAAAGGAAGGTGTGGGGATCTGGGGGTTAGCCTCTTCTCACAGGTAACTGGTGACAGGACCAGAGGGAATGTGGGCAAAATCTATTTTTCTACCCAAAAATTTGCATCAGAGGACTGGGGTTGCTGTGCAGCAGAGTTTGGCCCACCCTCCCAAGCAGGCTTGAGACCCAGCTGCAGCTCCTCCTTCGGACTGGGTCTCCCACATCACAGGAGCAACCATGCTGTGTGACAGCACTTTGGCAACTGGTATCAGCAGGTTTTGGAGCCTTTACCTGAGCAAAGTAGTCAGGGGCACAGTGATGGTCTCTCTTCTGATTTCCCTGTGCAACAGCCTTGTTTCTGCCCATTCTGTCCTTGGTTCACTACCCTGACTTGGGCTTCTATATTCAGCCCAGAATCTAAACATCTGAAGTACTCGGTTTTACTCCTGGAAACCACTAAACTGCCATAGAGACTTGAGCACAGTCGTCCTCACTAAAACCCAACTATTTTTCAAAATGGGTTAGAGTTTGGGGGGTATGAGGCCAAACTCCACCCAGGAGCAACTCCAAGGATGATGCCAGATTTGGAGCAAGTTGGTTCTCCATTTAAAATTTTTTCTGTCTCAGGGTAGAAGAGGGAGGAGATGTAGTACATAGTTTTTGGAGGGGTTTGGATGGCAGAGGCAATTCCTGATGCTTTGTTTGACATAACTCTTACTCCTTTATGCAAGAAGAAGAGCTCATAATACTTGCATTCCCACTGCACCTTATTTCTCCTGTAATCTCTATCCCATAAGCATTAACTTCATGCGCAATAAATTATGCAGGCTTGTGTGGTCAGAAAACTCCCCATCTGCTAAGCAACAAGTATGATCAGTGCTTCTTTGTTCACTCTGACATTCTGTAAAAACAAGGCTTAAAAATTTGAAAATGTAGATTACTAGCAAACCTTAAAGGTCATCTTGACACATATTTAATGAATTCCTGGATTGATCTTTGTCTTAGTTCTTCTAGAATTGGATTGTAATGATAGCATTTGGAGTCTCATTGTTTTTTTTCTGTATTTTTATTTTTGGAAATAGAATGTTTGGCTTCATTAAATAAATTGGGGTTTGTTTTGCTTCAGAAAGAGTGATTGGCTTTATGAAACTAGCTAACTGCAACTGAAACATGGGTGCATATGCTGCACTAATCTTCCAGCTCCATGATAGCTTCAGTAATTCAAATAGTCTGACATACAAGAAAGGAAAGTAAATTTAGCTCCAAATTGAAGGCTACATATCGTTGGCATACTTGACCTCAGGGGATATTTATGAGCAGATTGTTCTTGGGGAACTTCAACAGGTATAACCGGGCCAGCATCTTTTAAATTCTTCAGAGGCACGAAAATAAATGGTCAGAGCTAACACAGCTCTAAGCACGTGAAAAATCTGACCCAGGGCTTCCTTATGTAAAAGGCCATGAAATTCTTACAAATGCGTAAATCCACAAAAGAATTACCACTGATTCCTACTTCAGACAGCTACACTGAAAATGTGGTTACTTAAAATCGCTGTCCTTAATTAGTATACAAAGCTTGTAGAGTGCACAGGAACACCCTCTGAAAGACCTGTGAGCAAAGGGTGAAATTTAGGGCATGATGCTTTAATTTTGCTCCCTCCCAGGCAGCTCAGGGAGCTTCCTTCCTCTTGGCTCACTGCTGTGGGGTCCGTGAGGTGGAAAAGAGATAAGTAAGCCAAATATTGCAATGCTGAACCAAGTAAATCAGGTTTCCAGGAGCCTTTATTTCTTAGCACAAACTTAGAGTTAGTCCTGTGGCACCTGTGAAACTTTTCTTTCTTCTCTTTAGCAGCTGTATAATACAGGCAGCTGTATTATGCTGGACTAAATGTGATTTTAACCAAATGTTTCTTTTTAAAAATAGATGTCAGGAAAATGAAGGGGTCAATATTGCATGAGTATCATCCCCCCTCAATCTGGGACACCTCTCAGGCACAGCCATGCAGACAAGTACAACTCCTTGTGATGGTCTTCTGAAACCTTCATTCAGCTCTTGCTTCCTTGGCCTATGGGCAGATGAAGACTTGGGGAGGGGGGTGCAAATATAAATGTCTCTGGTGCCATCACCTTGCCCAGAAACCCCAGGACAGCTGCAGGGATGGCTGGGTGACGCTCATGACCTCCCCCCCCTGTGCAGCAAGGCAGATCAGATGATTCCTGTGGTCTCTTCTTGTCCCTGTCCTTGCTAAAATAAAAGTCACCTTGCTCCTCACCCTGCGACTGGCTCCCGAAGGCAGAAGCCTGCTCTCACATGGCATCTTAAAAAGCCCATGCATCGCAGTTTGGATGCAGGCTTTTCCTGTCCTGATCTGATCGCAGGAGACAGCCATCTGCGGAGCTGCATGGGGTCAGCGTGTTTTTAAGGGCTTCCCCATTCTTTGGTCAGAACAGGGGAAGAGCATCCCTGGAAGTGACTGTGGTGGGATGGGGCTAGATGTGAGAGCTGTGATGACTTATCTTTCTTTTTCTTTCCATTTATTTATTTTTTTTTTAATGCAAAATAAGGATGCCTTTTTCTGGCTCAGCTCATACTGTGTGCAGCTTGCTTTGCTCCCGGCTACATCTCAGTGGTAGCAGAGAAAGAGACGTGATGGGTGGCATGAGCAGATTTGGCTGCTGTGCAGCAGCAGCTTCTTCTGGGACTACTCCATGGCTCTCCTGCCCCCTCTCATCTGAGCAGAGCTGTGCATGGATGATAGAGAGCAAAAAAGGTGTGTGTCCAGTAGTCTAACCCCATGACATGATGCTGGACATTTGAAGAATTTACACAAAAATCAAGATGGGGTTGTCCTTGTCAGATTTACTGCAAGTCCAGTGGGGATAAATGTCCATCCTCCCCAGGTCATTAGCAGCCTTCTCCAAGATTTTCTTCGCCAGCCTGAGGCCCCAGGTGTCTTCCAAGTGTTTCAACAAGGCAACTTCTTTGACACGGATCCCAGTTTCAACCTCTGTAAAGAAACAAACCTTCAAAAAGTCAGTGTTTTGGTTTAAACCTCCTCTTTTCCTTTTAATAGAGCTGTAACTCTTAAAATCAGATGTTGTGTAGCCCTTATCACTTTAAGATGGGCTGTTATTTCCCCATCCATGTTACAATACATCAATGTCAGCAGCATCATGGCATATCTCCCCCTTTCACCCACAGGTTTATTTTGTTCCTGAGCTGATGGAAGGAAATGCAGTAGCTGGGGCTTGACTTTGGGCTGAATTTTGGGGTACCATGTGCTGGCAGGTTTGCCAGTAAATCTACAAACTAGGAACCCACTGGTGTATTTGGCTGGCTTGATACTGTGATAACCTTGCCAGCTGCCCAGGATCCTTCCAACATTTTGGCTGCAGCATCCATCCCATGGGCTCTCTGGGCAAGCACTGTTAGGGCCACAACACTTCCCTTCAGCTTCACCAAGGCTCACGCAGGCTTGGAAAGCCTCCATTCACCGCTGCTGGTAGCAAAGGTCGGGGTTTTCTGCTGGGCTTTTTTCTTCCTTCTCTCCGACTTGGAAGAAAGCAGCAGAACCACAGGTGATGCAATTCGATTAGAAGCTCCCGAGGCTTAAATTAAACAGAATTATTTATCAAATCTCTGGGCCATTAGCCCCGTCTTGAACAACAGCAGTGCCATAACCTCCCCCTCGCTCCTCCCACGTGCATTTCCCTTCTCTTACAAAGGCTCAGCAAGAGCCAATAAAACAAAATGAAAGGGAAAAAATGGGAAAAAAAAGGTTAAAAGGTAGAGAGTAGCAGGGCTGATAATGCACACCCAAGCAGCCATAGTTGCCGGATGCTTTGTGCTTCCACATAGCACCTGTGCATGTTCCCCACCCTGATGATGTTCCCACTCCATCCCCATCTCCATTCTCCCCATCCCTTCCCCTCCAAATCTCATCGATGAGGACCCTCAACAACCAAGATCTCATTGCCGAGACTGCAAGTGTTTCATTTTTTATTATTCATTTGTAGTTTTTTGTCTCCTCACTGATGGGAGTTTGGGTTTCAGCAAAGCTGGGCATCCTTGTCCTTCACTTCCATCACAGGGATTTGTAAGGAAAGCCAAGCTCTGCACTCACTCATCCGTGGTCCTTGGAGCACCAAGCCACACATCAACTTATTTGTGACATACAGTAAACTTGGCAACTAGGCAAATGAGTTATATGTCACTGAACAGACACTGATAAACTGGGTGAGACTGGAAATTTTTACATCTTCATTTTTGATATTTTATTCTATAGGTTCTGTTTGTTTGACTGTTGTTTTTGTTTGTTTGTTTTTGTTTTGTTTTGTTTGTTTGTTTCCCTCTAGGATTAAATCAGCCTGAGAAGGTCTGTTTAGGCTGAGAAACTTTTTTTCTTCTCGTTTCTCTGCATAAGTAAATTAGCTGCTTAAAATCTTAGCTGTCTTCAGCATGCCTTCCCTGCAGGAATGTTACTGGTGCTATTTGCAGAGCGAGATGATGTTGAACACATGTTAGAAGAGTAGAACTTGTCCCTCAGTACTTAATGCTTCCCCCAGCCGAGGCTGATTATCAGGGATTTCAGTTCTATCTCAGTACTTGCTTCCAGTTTTGTCCAAATTATTTGGCTCGAACATTCCTTGGCTGGAAAATGTGTTGAGTTCAGCCTCCCCCATGGGAATCCAAGGGCTTCTGAAAACACTGCAAGCACAGCCTGCCCCAGAGCAAGGAAATCAACTTCAGTAGCATGAGCTGGAGGTCTGTGAAGGTGCAGAAACCACCAGGAAGATTGGGGTCTAGTTGCCAAAGTTTAGACCTGCTTGTGTTTAACCTGCACTGTTTTTTCAGTTCCAGATGAAATAATAGCACAGTTAAATGTAGTCTGGATCAGTCAGAAAGGGAAAAAAATGAGGATGTAAGAAAACTATAGGGCTTTTATGAAGCCTTCTATATTAACTTATATGTATAAATAATAATAATGTGCGTGTATAAAGAAGATATGGTTGTTGCAGTTCTGTCATCTTTAAGGAAGCTGGGTTTGTGCTTCATTTAGCATTTGATTATGAATGTAGCCCAATGAAGTTCTTTTCAACTGCTGTTTGCTAATTGGAAGCCTGTAATGATGCCCAGAAATGGTATTCCGTGTTGAAATGAATAAAGCAAGATTACATGATTAAGAAATGCATAGCAATTGCCTAATTAGATGTACAAGTAGTAGAATAAATCTTATTGGAAAGTGCTTTCTGCCCACTTCCTGAGCTGTGAGACAATAAAAAATAATAATTAAAAAGAAAAAAGAAGAAAAGAAAATCCAGCCGAAATGTAGTAGGCCAGAACTTTTCTTTTGCCAAGGGGCAAACAAAACTCCCGAGGATTAGTGGCCACTCCTGAAGATAGAAACAAATCAGGCTTTTGGAGTGGGCTCTGAGTCTGACATAGCAAGTCATCCTATTTCTGCTTTAAATCACAATCTGAAAATAAAGGGCATTTCAAATGTCACTTGATGCAGCGCTCTGACATGGCTATATTTCAGCAAGGTGCCTATCTTTAGCTCTATTTCTCTCAAAACTTTGTGCAGGAGTCAGCATCCATTTGCTGTTCTGCTGCAGAGCATCCTCGGTGCTGGCATTTCCCAATGGGTGGGAGCTTAGTGCGTAACCTGAAGGCCATCCCTTGCTTGTACAGGGCAAGGACAGATCCTGTTCCTCCTTTCCCTTACATTTGCTCCAGTCCTTCACGGCAGTGCAAAAACCCTGTCACTGCTCCACTGTGCTCACGCAAACACCAAGGTCAGCCCGTGCAAGGAATGATGCCTCAAAGTTAATTACCCCCAGTTTGATTGGGAGCGAGGGTAAAATCATGAGTACAATCCTGAAGTTAACAAGCACAAAAGAGCATTTAATTATTCTAGTTATGTGGCTATCCCCAGATACTTTCTCGCTTTTCCGACAGGATCTGCTCCTCGAGGGCATGAGGTAATTGCTGATTTCCTTGCACGCTTCAGCGAGCGCTCTGGAGTAGTTAATGATTTATGAGGGGAGCTGGAAGCGCTCGTCCAGCAGCACCATGCCCAGCACCTCGAATGCTGATAACAAAAACCCAAAGACCAGAAGTGGGGCCAGACAGGCGGTGTGCTGCCACGCAGGGACATGGGGATGCTAGAAGCTCTTTGCAGGGCTTCCCCTCCTGTGAGAAACCTGTAAAAGGTCAGCCTCTGGAAAAAAATAAATAAATAAATAAATAAATAATCATGCTGGTATAGCAATACCTCTCCCAGCCCATTTTTACCTGCTGCAAAACCTCCTCCAGGCTGATGGAAGCACAGCTGCATGAGCACCAAGCTCGTGGTCCAGCCGGAATCCTCCCCAGACTTTCAAGTTGTCAAATTAACATTTGCATCAATTTAATTTTCACATGACTCATCACTAAATGATTCAGTCTCTCTCTGAGCAGCCTTCAAATAGCACTGACCTTTCTTTCAAAGCTTGACCTCAGGTGGGGATTTAGAGGAGGAACATGAGAGTGATTCAAACGCAGATGCCAGGGTCAGGCAGGCTGCAGCTCGCAAAGGAAGGGAGCTGTCACTGCGCAGGAGACGTTCATGATGCATGGTTTCCTGCTGCCTTGTATCAGTTTTCCATAAAGGATGGAGATATGGCAGGAAAGTTATTGCAAGACAACAAAAAACGTGGTCATAGGACCCTAATGCTGAGATGGAAATGTGTCCTTGAGGTGAGATCTATGAGTTGTGTGAGACTCACCCAAGTCCTGTGAAGTCTCTTTGCACAGGGCTCTCTTTCTTTACCTGGAGCAAGCTGAGACCCACTGCTGTTAAATTTCAGCAGATGACACTATTGAGGAGTATTTGTGGAGGGCACACACGCTCTTTTCTGAAAGTATAGAGGTCTATCTTTATAGACCTCTTTATAGTGAAAATCTGGTGGGAGACATACTCCAAAGCAGGAATCTGCCTACAACCTGGGTAAGATGTGCCAAGTCACCACTTTGGAGACATCTACTGCCCTTCCAAAGCTAGTCAGGGAACAAACATCTACAGTAGGAGGTCCCTCTGTTGTTGATATCTGCCCCAAATTGCCTAAATTGTTCCAGATGAGGTTGGGCTCAGCCTGGCAGTAACCCCTGAGTGCAGTGTGCAGGACTTCACTCAGCAGCAGCTAACAGGGCACCAAACAGCAGTTTCAAAGAGATCATCTGGGAAAAAAAGACCTGCAGACAGGTCTATATGGATGGGTGGCCCACGCAGATCATCCTCCCCATCTCCTTTCCTTGTATTTGTCACATAGTCTGGAGTAACAAAGGAGCAGTGGCTGCTTCTGAGCATCTGTTTCTTTGCACCATCGCACCAGGATCAGAGGAAAACTCATGTTGGAAGGGACCACAGGAGGTCACCTGCTCCAGCCCTCCTCTGCTCTCCCAGTCTGCTTCTTGGGGGGAATGAAAGCCATGCCAGGAGTAAGGAAGACCTGCTGGTTTGAGGAAGCTTCCACCAAAATGACCACCTCACTAAGCAAAGTGAAGTCTTCTTTGTTCTGAAGGTGGGGTGCCAGCCCCCATTCCCAGCACAGTACCTTCCTCCCCTTCTTTTCATGTACACTCCACCTTCAGCATCCTCCCCACCAACAAATCCTGCTTTTCCATCTCTTGTATCCCCCCAAATACTTGTACATCTCAGGTCTTTGGCTTACGTCAGTTTTGGGAGCCACCAGCAGCTTCCCAAGCTCCCTGCCCTCCTACAGTCAAGAAGGGCACAAGCTTGATATGGAGTGTCCTGGCTTCTCCTGAAGGCTTATTTTTTTTTAGTAACTCTTCATTTTCAGAGATTATTGGCTTGCTTTTATCATGAAAGCTGCCCCTGGCGATACTCGTCCTTTCTTTGTGAGAAAAACATCCCGGGCCCAAAGTTATATAAGTGTCACATGGGTTTAAGGCATTTTTTCCCCACTCACTCATAAGTGTCAACTAGAGTTTCTTATCCACAGGCGGGGAGTCCAGGAGCAGTTTGTGTCTCTTTGGCTCCAGTATCTCATCACGGGGCACTTTTCACTTCAGAAATCTCTCTTCCCTTCTCAGGCTACTCCTCAAGTCAGGAGAAAGACTGTGAACTGATGTCTGAAGGGGGTCAGAACAGTGAGCAGCTTGTTTTTTATTTTCCCTCTCCACAAAGCTGGAAGTCGGGGGTGTTTATAAGACAGAAAGATGCAGGCTGCTGACCCTTTCATCTCACATTTCCTTGTGAAGGATTTGAACCGTGCACTAAACAAGCAAGACACCAAGAAAAGTCCCAGATGCTAAAAACCTCGTAGCTGTGAGAGTCCCCTTGTTCGTGGAGCGATAGGATGGGATTCAAAGATGAAGACTCTTTAGACAAGGAGTAATGTCTTTAAACTAAAAGAGGGTAGATTTAGATTAGATATTAGGAAGAAGGTCTTTACTATGAGGGCGGTGAGGCCCTGTCCCAGGCTGCCCAGAGGAGCTGTGGCTGCCCCATCCCTGGCAGTGCCCAAGGCCAGGCTGGATGGGGCTGGGGGCAGCCTGGGCTGCTGGGAGGGGGCCCTACCCATTGCAGAGGGTGGGATTAAATGGGCTTTAAGGACTCTTTCATCCCACACCTTTCTGTGATTCTATGAAGGATGTATAAATAAGCATGAAAAAATACTGGGAAACAGATAGCAAAAGTTGGAGAAAGAGAGAGAGTGCTAGGCTGTCCTCATGCTGGGGAGGTGAGCCAGCTGTCAGCAGCACAAGCAGACCCAAGCTGGAAAAGCTCTGTTGTGGGCACCTTCCTCCACACCACCATAAGTTCCTAGGAGCTACGGTCAAAGCCATAGATAACACCATGCAAAGATGGTCCCTGTCTGCTCCAGACACACCCTCTGTACCAAAATCCTGGGTATCTGCTCTAATTTGGCCTTAGACCATGAAATATTCTCCCAGAGCTGAAGGACTCCTCTCCAACCCCTTCCCCTGGATGGCTTTGTGGGAAGAGACAGCAGACGAGTTTCCATGATTAACTCAAGGCTGGAGTCCTGAAGATTTCTAGTCATTAGGGCCAGCTTTATCTATCTGTGCTAATGTATTAGCCTCCTAATGTACCCATCTGCATTAATGGTCCTGATTTATATCAGCGTTGAAATTACTTTGTTTCACTGTGTTAGCCTGAACACAACAGATCCTGACATTAAGATCTCTTAAGGAGAGGACACTTCATCATTTAGCTTGCTACTAAGACACTTTCTCTAATATCCCATCAACATTAAAAATCTTTAAAATGGTCATGAAACTCAGATATAGAAACAAATATTGTGAAGTCATGTTGGGTCCCAACAAGTTCTGGATCTGGACCACAAGCAAGATTTTTGCTCAAATTTCACACAAACTGTGCAAAATAAGATAGAAAGATGTATTTTTTTTTTTTTCCTGACTAGAAATAATTCACTTTCTTACAGTTTTAAGAAAGCCACTTTCAGATGTAAAGCATGGTATTTGGATAAATGTCTCTTACACCTCTGGAACTTGTCTTGCTGATCTATAAATTGTTCCTTTAATTCAGCCGCAAACTGCAGCTATAACTTGATCTAGGTCTCTTTATTCCCATATTACAAGAGTTTGATTCAATTCTTTCCCACCCATAAAATTTGTCTGAATACACGCGGTATCACAGAAACACAATTGCTGTCATCCAAGAGTAGACTTCCCAGAACTGAGATTTGTGCTCTTGCTTTCATTTTCTTTGAAGTACTTACAGTGTATTATTTTACAATGTCATTAGCAGAGAAGTATAACACCTAAAATAAGAGTCCGAGCTGTGGACATGTTGGTATTAAGGATTCAGCCAATGCACTTAATCCTTACAGCAGGGTGTGACGTACTTCCTGGGTTTAGTTGAAATAAATTTGTTTGATTTTATTGTCATTGGTTGTTTGATTTTTTTTTTCTTTTTCTGATTCTTAGATCTTTTACAACAGCTTTACAGCCCACCACCAGGCTCTTTTGATGAGAACTGCTGCTAATCAGCACTAATAATTAAGTAAAAGAGGGACTTGATGGACATCTTCACATCTCTATCATCCAAATGCTGATGGGAACGGTTCCAGATCAATTGTAATGCCATGTATGAAACCATCTGAAACAAAATATTTTGATATGTAGTTTTGTTTTGTTTTGTTTTGTTTTGTTTTGTTTTGTTTTGTTTTTATAGGCTTGAGCTATATATCTTGCTCAATATAAACTCAGAAAGAGGGGATAAATGCCTCCTCCAAAACCAAAAGAAAACCAGAAGAAACAGACCCCTTGGGTACCTACAGATAAGATGGTAGCTGAGTTATAGCTTTTAGAGCCTTGGTTATGTTGAAATTTGAGTCTTTAAGGCATTTGCTTTAAGGCTTTTGGTTAAAGTTTCAAGAGATTGAAATCCCCAATTCATTTTATTTCTCTAGAAGATATTCATGGATCATTAATACATGCAGTTTATTTAATAGACAGTAATAGCATTACAACAGGAAAAGAAGGGGAAAAATCAGTACAATAATTTGGTTAAGTGGCTGAGCCTGCACAATGGGGCTGGGACTTCTGGGTTTCATTGACCCCATGTGTGACCTTGAGACAGAAGTGTCTGACTGTTCATTTGCCTTCCAAATTACAGCCTGCATTAGAGGGGTGATGAAAACTCACTGTTAAGTCCCCAAAGAGCATCTTATGAATGGTACCTTCCTCCCATGGAGGAGCTGGCAGAGGATCAAGGCTAAATATCCCACCAGGACATCCTCAGGGTGTGATACGCAGTCCTGCTCCCTGCCAGGGCATCCCTATGCCTGGTTGGTTTGGGTGAAGCAAAGGTGGGATATGGGAGTAACCAGAGAGATAAGTTTGCACTATGAGCTCCTCTCTCTCAGGCCTTCATTAGCACACAGTAATGCTCATTAAAACCAATGACCACCCAGTTCAAGCCCCGCTATTCCTTCATTTCCATTTCTTTAGTAAACTTGTAGCATCACCATTGAACATTTCATTAATATAGGGCCATAGGTGACCTGCACTTGATCGATTACCTAACCAGGTATCATGCCTCATCGCCTACCTAATTGCATCCCTAAAAGAAACAGCACTTGGTCCTGTAATGCCCTATTTAAAAGTAATACAGTTGTGCTGGAAAGCTGTTAATGGTGCTGTGCCACATTTCAAAGCAACACAGCGGCTAAAAACTCATTCAGGAGGAAGGCACTGATGTTAGGTAATGAAAGGAGACATGATGTAAATCCTCTGTGCGTGCTGTTCTAATTGTTTAATGCATGAAAATGGACAAACGCTTGTCGAGTGTTTCTTTGTTTCAAAGACAGAGCTGGTAATGCACCGGAGGATGGGTTGGCTGCTGCTGGTGTGGGCTGGCCCGCTCCTGATGGGGTCACCACACTTTTGGCAGTTTTTACATCAGCAGCGAGTCTGGCTCTACAATTACGCCTCTTCTGAGGAGCTAATTGCATGCTTCATATCAGGCCCTGCCTCTCCAGAGCAGTCTTCGGTACTGATTCCTAAATAAAAGTGCATCTCAGAGGAGTTTGATTCGGGAGGCTGCAGGCATGATGCAGATGACCTGTATAGGTCTTTAACATGAGCACAGTGACAACAAAAACACCAGGTGCCTTTCCATGCTAGGATGATCCAGACTGCCTGTCTTGGGCACCTCCTGATGTTTGCCACCACCCGTCTGCGCAGGATGGGTATATTTTGGTACTGGTGCCCTGGGGGGCTGACAAATGGGAGATCAAGTTTCTAAGCAGCAAGAACGGGCTCCATCCTACAGCTTCTCTATACCAGACCATAGCTCCTCCATCCCAGCCCTACCACAGGCCATGGGTATGCCAAGAGTTGGACTTTCTCCATGTCCAGCTATGGAGGTGTAGCTGGGATGCCAAATTGCACCATACCTAGGCCAGAGAGACAGAGCATGAGAGCATCACTCGCAGGCGGACAGACCTGCTCTGGTCTCTCACCCCAAGAATATTTCTGAGTTTTTCAGCCAAAAATTGTCTCATATAAAAGGAATAAGTCATGCCTGAAGGAGGGACTGGCCATGAGGTGGGACTCAGCAGCCCCTCAGGGTCACCTGGACCAGAGCATCACCCATCACTTCGTGGTTAGGATGCCCTTCCCTGAAGCCTAACTTTGTTTTTCTTTGCTGGCAAAATACGGCAACTTCTTCCAGCTCTGCCCCCACAGACATTCCCCACCCTCTTAGATTAGAAATTCATAGCGCACACAATAGGACCGTGATTGCTATTTTCCACATTCTGCTCATCGTTTTCTTTAGTCACACCTCTGTGATGTTTAATAAGTCCTTATTGAATTTGACAGCAGTCGTATGCCAGAAGCACAGACACAGCATTAGTCATATTTCCTCTACTCTGGAGTAATCCAATAATGGTTAGGTAATTAAAGCCTGCCCCTTACTAACATGTTGGGCTTCATGCTTTTTCTTTTGTATATTCAAAATCTAGTCATTTTTTTCCCCCACAGATCAGCCCTGCCAGAATTGCACAGAACCTTGTGAGCTGTGTGGCGAAGGCAGTGCCAGAACATCAAGGAACAAGGGAAGAGCAAGTGAAATGAGAGCAAAAGAGGAAAAATAAAATAAAAAGAAGAAGAAAAGAAGAAGAAAAGAAGATTGAGGGAGAAGTGAGAGGGGACTACCTGTAAGCCACAGACACCCCAGGCCTTTTTCTGGTGCCTTGTTTTAGACTTCTGCAAAGTCAACCCGAAAGTGAAGGAGCAACATGCACTCCATGGTGCAAGGTATCATTACAGTAGGACATGCAGACACGTCAGGAAATGTGAAATAAGAGTGCTTTAGAAAAATTGTTGATCTGTACACCAAAATCCTTTCTTTTGAGTTTTGAGCTTTCACTTCACTTCTGAAATGAAGTGGTTATGAGGCAAGACAATTACTTTTTCTGGTAGACCCATGATATTTGAACCCTTTTCTCACCAGTGCTACTCACAGATTTCCTTTTTTATTATATACCCCCTCATCCTCTTTTACCTTGACTTTCTTTTGAAAGCCAAGGACAGCACTTTCATATACCAATGTTTCAAATTAGGTCATACGCACACTTTAAAATAAACATCAGGTCAACAGCAGAACCCCAGTCCATATTATCATTAAGACTGACAGCAAACTAATGCTGTCCACATAAGGTGGTTTCTAATCACTTCAGGTATGAGGTAGGAGAGTGAGGACCTGATCACACAGAGTGACCCCCAAAAGTCAGATAATTGGGGTATTTATCTAAATGCACCAGGAGGCTTTGAAGACTTTTCTTGAGAGCCCTGATATATTGTTTTTTACTAAGGGAAGGATTGGTGTGCCAAGGATGCAGCACTGTCCTCTGGCCATGGGCAGCAGCAGCATGAACCTCCTGGGCTCCAGGCTGTTCTGTTGAGGAGATATTATTGTGACATTAGACATTGGCTGGTGAGAGATCTGGAGAGATCTGGAGAGATCTGAACATGGGATGAAGATGGAAATATTAACTATGAAGGAGGTAAGGTGGGTCAAGGAGCCACGCATGGTTGACCATGAGTGCAGATCCAATTTCACCTATACAAAATGCTTAAATGTGCCAATCCACTCAAAGGAGAGTAGCAGTAGCAGCCAGGAATACAACACTTGTAAAAACAAGTGCACTTTCTCCGACCCCCCTTTCACATAATACTGAATTTTCAGCCTAAATAATGCCTTGAAGTCCAAAATCCCTTTCACATAGCTGAAGTTGGGTATATGTTTCCGTATCCTGATGCTTCGGGGATTTTTGCGACCCAAATATAGCTGAAGAGAGCTAATATTAGTACTTTAATTTTTCAAAGTCTTGGCCGTCAAGCCCAATATATTAGTGTTTATATTGTTAAATGTCTACCCTAAATTATATAGGTGGTGCACCATGACTGACTCAATGTTTTCATTTCCTGCCTTCTTAACTCTAAGGAGGCAAATTTCCTTTTTATGAAGAGCCCCATTTGAAGTCATTGAGACTACTTGTGTGAATAAATGTTTGTAGGATCATGCCTTGAAACCCTAAGCCTTTTTGGTAGGTGCCTCATCCTCTCACATGTACACAAAAGGCAGTAAACAAGTACGTAATTCTGTGAAATTATACATCATAGCCAAGGCCTCTGCTCTGCCTTGTGGACTCATTTGGAGCTATACTTTGCTCCATTAAAAAGAGTGTGTCTACTCAATAGCTAATACTATATTAGTAAAAACTGAAAATTTCATCCTGTGGTTGCAGGTATTGCCAAATCAGAAAGAGAGGGACTTAATATTTGGGGTGAAATCCTCTACTAAGACCATTCTTTCATGAACTTCAAGGCACATTCAGGTGTGTCTGTACTGGTAAATTAAACAGGGTGAGATCTGCTTCCTACAAATGGTACAGGGGCTTACACTAATGAGTCTCTCCACCCCTAGACTGGCTGGTTTTATCCAGATTTCTCAGGGAGAGAAGTGCCCAGCTCATGCCATCACCCCTCCCACGCCCAGAAGACTGCTAGGGGGCATGGGACAAGCCTGTGACAGAAACTCTGCCAAACACTGGATACCCTGGATGCTGTTGGCCCCATACCAAGCCCTATCCTCATCCTCTGCATATTCCAAGCATGCTTTCTGTTGCCTCAGAGCCCCCCGCAGCAGGTCCTGCAGCCCCCTGCCCAGCTCAGCAGCCCACTCCCTGAATAACAAAGTGGGTGCTGCCACCCTCAGAGCAGGGCACAGGGCTCTGCATTACCATGGGGCATTACCCCATGGTAATCTCTTGCCTAATTTCCACCAAAATGTGGAGATGTTTGCTGCCAGATGCCTGGAGGTTGTCGCTGGTGAGCCCTGTGAGGGTGAGAGAAGCTCCTTTGGGGAACTAAGCAGGCTTAAACCACCTCTCTCCCATGCCCCAGCTTAAAAATAAGATCGTGCTCCCTTTTTATATAAGCCCACTCCTTCTTGCGAGTTCCCAGAGATCTCTGAAAGGTCACGCAAGCTGCAATAACAGTCTTTAGTAATAGCAAAATGCTTCTTTTCAAGCATTCGTGTGATGTGTTGGACATTGCTTACTAAAACATTCACCTAGCGGCGATGAAAACACCCCCTCAGACACACACACACACACACACACATCCCACGGATAAAAGCTCCTTCCAATTGCAGCAGGAAATGTGACATTTCAAACAGGACAGACGAGGGCACAAATAATCCGTGGTGAAGAACAAACCTGTGGGGACTGAGAGAGGAGTGGGCAAGCGTGCTGCTCCTTTCCAGCCTCGGTGCCAATATTTGTATTTTCATTATTTAATCAACAGGCCTTGAATGAGCCCCCACCATTTCCCTTCTCCCACAGAGCAAGCACAAAGTGGAGAGAAATCTGTGCTGGGGAAAAAGGGACAAAATCAGTTTTACAGTTGTTTGAGCACAAATGTATCTTAAATATTGTGTACATTAAACTCACGGCTTGCTGTCCACTCCCCCCAGCTGTCACAGTCCCTCCAGGAATTAACAAGGATAGTAAATTGAGATCTTCAGCTCAGTGTATGATCACCAGGACCACCTACAAGCAATGCCATAGCACTTGTTGAAAGACACATCAAATGACACATCGACACACGAGCCCACAGTCAATAAATTACACATCTCTAAGTCAAAAATCCCTTTTCCCTTTTCCCCTCCACCAACCACTCTTTCTCAGGTATGTGTTGGCTGCAGCATTTACCTGGATCATAATTATATGGTAATTATTCCTTATCCTCCCCCGTACGCAGACACAGCCCCCTGTGACACCAAAACTTGGCACCATTAGGTGGGCCCAAGGTCCAGGAAAGTCCACCAGGGAACATTGATCACCACATTGACATCTCACAGTTCAATGAGGCTTGATCACGCTGAAATTGGGACAGTCATCAGCACCAGTCACAACTAAAAACCCCTTCCTGCAGGAAGAAGGCTTAAGGTGTCGTTTCAGAAGCCCTGGCAGGGTGATGCACCCCCTGCCTTTCCCAATTCGATGTGGGATGTTCATCTTGGACTCATCCCATGCAGAAGAGTTGGGTTGGATGCGCGAGCCAGCACAAGCTCAGACCTCAGGGACGGATGTGTTATTGGGATGCTAGCATGGAAAACACAAGTCCCTGGGATATTTGCATCCTACCTTGCCCGTTTTGCTCCTTGCCCACCCATGGCACCAGCAAACCTTGCAAAGGACCTAGCTTGGTGGAAAAAGAAAGGAAACAGGGTCTTAAGATCCCATTTAAGGTGGTGGAATCACCCCCCCAGTGTCACCTCATACTTCCCTTGCCCCCCCCTTCCCCTCTTCACCTTGCCAGTGATTTGCCTTTCTCAAGCTTCTCAGTCCAGTGTCCAGCTGCACTCGAGGAACACATTTGTTGTCTGGGGAAGGAGGGGGTGGGAAGGGTGGGGGGAGAGAGAAACTAAAAAAAAAAGGAAAGAAAGAAAAAAAAGTAATTTACTGTGAAGCACTGGCTGAAAATCATTTTCTGAACCACTGCACAATTTTAATCAGGCGACCATACTGTATCCAATCAAGGGAGGATTTGTGAGGGGAGCAGGGGAGGCGTTCACCGTGGTCTTCCCCAGAGGACTGTAAATCCAGGCTCTGCTGGGGAAGACAAGATGTCTCGGGCTTCTCAGCCTGCCCAAACCTAATTTGCACTAGAATTACATGGCCATTACTAATGTATACAGTGACTCGAAATGATTACTTTGCTATTAGTAAGAGCAAGGCGCTGGCTTTGGCGATGGCAGCTTCCGACGGAGGGGGAGCACCAGGGGGTGAGAACAAAGCTAGGCAGCTGCGCTGAGCCTGGAGGGGAGTGAGGAAGAGCGTGGGGATGGAGAAGGGCATGGGGATGGAGATGGCCATGGTCAGGGGGAAATCTGGCATGGCAAAGGTCATGGGAATGGCTGGATTCAGTATTTAACATGCTTAGCATATTTTGCATTAAAAAAATACATATATGTATATATATTTATAGCACCTGGCTTAATCTTGGGCTCACCAAAGTTTTACCATGAGCACCAAAGCTAGGAAAAGCAGAGAAGCTTTAGCAGGAGAGTTCAGTCCCATTTCTTCCTACACCCCAGTGGTGACTGTGTCCCCCCAGTAGTGGGGAGCTGGGGTTCAAAGCCCTGCTGCAAATCGGCTGCAGCAGTGATTGAATATTGACCTCTAATATCCATTTCTGCTTTTTATGGACACTGCTTTTGCAAGAAGGATGTGGCCTGCCCTGGACACCCAGCCCCTAGCAAGGATTCAAAATGGGCAGCTCCACAGATGGAGACAGGGATACTCTGCTACCGGCAGGAATTATTCTGAGGGCAAGAACATCAATTTCTCTCCTGAAACCGCCTACTCGCTACAGCACGGATCTCAGGTAATGAAAACGTAACCCTGGAGGCAAAGCTCCCTCTCGCAGCCACACGCAGACCCTGGCTCGACGCGAGCACAGCCTTCACATCCCCACCTGCGGGAATCTCCCCACACACTTAAACACCCGAAGACGAAAGAGGCTGTGGAGATTTTGCTGCAACCTTTTTGCTGCTCCTGCACAGCCGCTGCTACAATTCCTCGGCAGACTACAGGGTGCCTGAGACAAAGCAGAAAGGAAAGGTTAAGAAGTTGTCACCCACGCAAATTTGCACAAAGCAATCGCTCTGCTCGCTCTCTGGCCCTGACAGGTACTTTCAGAGCTCCCAAGTGCCCCTGGCAGGGTGTGGGGGCAGCATGTGGAGCCAGGAAAACACACCCCATTTCCAGCACATCTCTGTGGGTATCACAAGGGATCTGCTGATGGCACAGGGACATGATTTGGCATCCCCCTTCCAGCAGCACCATAGGTTAGGTCAGCTTTCTCGCCTTGCTTTCACAGCCTCATTGTGGCTTACCTTGCATCTTGCAGGGCTCAGGTGTTGAAAACAAATCCAAGCCCAAGTCCACTTTCACAGTCACATTGTCTAATTTAGCTATGGTGTCATTTCACTACGCTTTGTGTCCCACTGCAGCTCCCCAGGTGCTCAGGCATGGCCAGCCTGCACCCAGGGCACTGCTTTGCCAAAGAACATCAGCTGGGTGGGTCACAACACAGCCACATAGGGAGGAATGCATCTTTTTTTTTACAAACAGGAGTAAAAGAAGGTTGGACTACTAGAAAATGGATATTTTTTATTCTGGACCTGAAGCAGAATCCATGTGTGATTTTAACCAGACTGAGACGTGTTGCCTTCGTTTGCTTTCCCCTCTACTCTATAACTACTGTGCAGAGCTGTATCCTTCAGTAGGCACTCAGTGACTGCTGAACAAACACCAGCTCCTAGTGCACAAGAAAAATGGTGGACCCAGCCTGATCCAAGCTGCCTGGCTCACACAATGCCAGGGAGATGGGTTGGTCCTCTTCCGGATCGTGCACCATGCAAGGAGGAGATGGGGCTTGATTCTGGAGCATTGTATCTCCCAGCCCCAGCCATGCTCAATGCTGAGCCCTGCTCCATCAGCTGCTAGAGAAGGTTTGCAAGGGCCTTTATTTGTTGTCCCAGAAAACATTTATTCCTGGCACAAGCCAAACTTACCTTTGTGAGCAGCCAACCACCTCCACTCTGCATCTGAAGCAGAGCTGGAGGCACTTTGTTCCAAAAATGTTTTCTACTTCTCTCCCTACCCGCCAAAGGCGCCGGCAGGGAAGCTGGGATGCCAGCCACCATACCTCTTAAACCAACATCAAAAGCCTTGCATTCAGCAGTTTGAAGCGAGTATTTTGGGAATATTATGTCACCACAGCCATTAATTTTTCACATGGCAGGTGGGAAACCTGCCCTGTTTGAAGGGCATAGTGGGAACTGCCAATCGCTCTGTAATATTTTACACCATGGGAAAGGGTGTGTGTGTTTGTAGCCAGTGCTGAGCACCCGTCCCAGAGCATCCATGCACACAGTTCAGATATTTGAGGGAAATACTCAAATCTCTTGTTTGGTCTTTTCTTCCAAGGCATGGCAAAGGCAGATAAGCCATTAATTGCACAGGCAGATGGCTATTAGGAAGCGTGTGAGAACTGGATACACCAGCACTGTGTAGGTGGAGTTGATTAGATGGACCTGAATCAGAAGAAAAAAAAAAAAAAAGGAACATTTCCTACAACTCTGCCGATACTGGCTGGTCTGCTTTGCTGCATGGTGAGAAAAGCTTTTCCTGTGTAACTGCAGGAGAAGAAAATTCAAAATAACAGCAAAATTGCTCTTCACTTACCCATTGAGCCAGGTTACCAGTAAGAGCTCTTTGGGGTTTATTCATAATTCCACCACAGCTTCACTGCCAGGCAACAAACACACAGGGACTGGATGGAGACAGAAAGGGTTTACTTCACACTGGCTGCCATGGGTTTAACAGCACCAAGGGATTGGGTTGGGTTGGCAGCACCTCAGGGTCCCTCGGGCCCAGCCCCTGCCCCAGCAGGGCCACCCAGAGCAGGGTGCCCAGGCCCATGGCCAGGCGGCTTTTGGAGCTCTCCAAGGAGGAGACCCCACAGCCTGGGGGTCAGGGGAACCTCCTGGGCTCCAGATTGGGCCCACTGCCTCCTGTCCTGGCACTGGGCACCACTGAAAGGAGCCGGGCTCCATCCTCGTTGCATCCTCCCTTCAGGTGCAAACACAGAGTCCCAGTCATTTAGAGTACCAGAGGTGGCCGCTGCTCTGGAAGCTGCCACCAAGTCCTAACCCCGCTCCCTGCTCCTCTGCCAGTGCCTCTTTAAGCTGTGTATTTTGGGTGATGAACTCCTCCAGAGCCTCCTGGGGTACCGGAGGCCTTCAAATCCCCCAGAGAAGGCCTCAAGCCAGGCTTATTCCCCCACAAGCAGCCCCAGGGGACAGCAAGGCCTGAGCCAGCCACTTCAGCAGCGTTTATGTGAAGTGGAGGTTTCCACTTGGAAGATCAGTGGCTTCAAGGCTGTGAACTGAATAAAAGGGCCTGTGAGAGGACTACTGCTTGGATGTCTCACAAAACCAAGTGGCATATTGGCCTCTGATGGTTTTCCATGAAGGGCTTATCTAGCCAGTTCCATGAAAATGCTCATGACTGAAAACCCTCAGTGAAATCCAGTGCCCACCTGCCACAGCAGTCACTGCTGGAACGTTTGTACCTTCCACAAATCCTGTTTTTTCTATCTACCTGTCTCCATTTATTCTACACCCAAGTGTCTCTGTCAGGGAGATCATTCCAGCAATGGAAAGGACACAAAGTTGGGTGTTGCAGAAACTCAAGCTGTTTTATGTGTTTTAACCCAAATTTCTGGGTGTGTAGGTTCTCCCCTTTCAGTTTGTTACCTACTGTATCCAATACATATTACATTTTCAAGACAGGGACTGTTTCTTCACAGGTTAGTACAGCCCTTAGCATAACTAGCTAATGAGACCCATTTTTTTCCACTGAAGTGCAAATTGAAAATTGCAAAACAGCACTCCAAAGCGAGCCAACCACACACAAAAAAAATAAAGAGCAGAACTTAAAACTGCTCAATAAGATGCTTTTATAGATGCAAAGCAATATTATTGCAAGGCTACGGAGTTAAATCCTCACCCAGAATGAGATTCATGAAGAAGCTGGACTCAAAATTGTCTTTGGAGCAGATACTCAATTTGGCCAGTCAATCTAAAGGCACTTTAAAACATTGTCAAAACCCTTATCCATGAAAAATCATTAGCTCCATCCTGCACTGCTGTCAGTACAACATTTCAAACAACAATTCATTTTAAATGGATAGCTTAGTAGATCACAAGCAGAAAGAAAGTTATTACGGGCCAGATATACTCGATTCATATCCCCCACTATTTTCTGGCCACCGAGGCCGACACTGCAGAAGCAGCCTGCCACCAAAAGGCCAGACACCAACAGCACAGTGAGCTGGGACGGTGGCTGCAAACCCAAGCAGCACCAGCCCTGGCGAAGCAGGAGCTGAGAGCCCTTGAGCACAGCAGCAGCTCTCACTGGGGTATTTTAGACAGCATCGTCCTATTTACCACCGCTTTCCCCCTGATTCAAGACTAGCAGCAACAATCAGGAGTAGGCCGTCAGTGGAATATCAGAAAATTACTGTATCAGGCCACGGCCAGTCTAGCTGTCAACTTCCCTCACAAGTCAGTTATTTAGCTTTAGAAACAAACATATTGAAATAGTGGAGGAATGAAGGAGTCTTCTCCGTTTCTGGGACTCCTGGCACGTAGGTGCATCAAGGGGTTCACATCGTCGCTAGAGATGCACAGCTGCAAGTGATTAAGCACACAAAGGGAAAGACAGGTGGACGCAGACACAAGCACTATTTTCATGAAAGATCTTGAAGCAATTTCTTGTGGAGGTGGCTCGAATTGGTGTTGAGTCAGCCCCCACTCCCCCTTGCCATGACTTGTCCTGTATTTCTCAGTAAAGAGAACACATTTGTTTTGTTACATGCTAGACTCCACAATTACCTCAGGCGACATCACCAGCCGAAGACGTGCAGGTGACCATATCCTTCAGCACGTGA
Source organism: Aythya ferina (assembly GCF_964211825.1). NCBI lineage: Eukaryota > Metazoa > Chordata > Aves > Anseriformes > Anatidae > Aythya > Aythya ferina. Next base: position 6,408,266 of record NC_140297.1, read on the forward strand.
ACCGTGGCATACAAAACCTTTGGCATATGAGCCACCACGGACGTGGTTTCACCATTCGCCACCTGCTGCCACCCTCTGAGGGAACCTGAGGGACACCAAGCGTGCTGAAACAGCTGAAGATTACACAGGGAGTCAATGCAGTAAGCCACAAGGCATGAAAATTATGGTAATTGGGGCTTGCAGGAATTCAGTGGGGCACAGAAGGCCCAAGGAGGTATCGGGTTAGGGTTATCTCCATAGCTGGCCTCTGTCAGGAGAGCCACCCTCAGTGCTTGTGCTCCTGCTGTAACAGCAAGCTGGCAGCAGAACAGGGAGATGAGTACTTCACATGCAACTGGTGCTGTCCAAACACAAGTTTTTGCCAGTTGGACACGTACCTGTGGCACTGAGATCTGTTTCAGCGGTAGCTAGGTGTGCGTGAGCATCTGTACCTCTCTATTCTCTCAGCTGAAAACTTCAGTGACAAAGAGGAAGGTGGAATTAAAACCATAAATATCTTGGGTAGTGTTGAAATGAGAAAGTTGATGTGAAAAACAGCTACCAGGTACCTTTTCCACAGAAGCTGATGCCACCACAGCACCAGAAGGCAGTTCTAAGGGCTGCCTGGACTCCTGCGAAGCACATGCAAGGCCCTCAGAATACACACGAAGCAGCAGGCAGTTTGTTCTTCCAGGCTGTAACACTGACATCTATATCCCACACAGTGAGAGGTGGGTTGTTGTTTTGCAGTTTACTGTTTTGTTACATTCAGTAAGATTAACAACCAAAATTCTGGACTAAAATTGAAATGAGCAAACATTTTGTCAGGATTTCGCCCAATCTGTCTCTAATTTATGTGGGTAGTAAGCTTTTACGATGTCCTTAGCTAGGCACACTTCTCTGCTTTTAAATGCCTGGGTTTTGTAAATGGGTTCTTGGCAAACACAGAAGTATCATGGGAACCATAACGACATTATAGCGATCTGCTTTTGGATAGTGCAACTGAACTGAGATGAAGGAAACTATATAGTTTTTAGAACATCCATGTCAATGATTCACAATAGCCAAATAATGCTCCTGATTCATCCTTTAAGGAAGCAACCCAATTCAGCCTGGCATGAGACCCTTTCTCAGAAACTATTAGTTCTCACAATAAAACTATTAAAGGTATTTTTACTGCACAACTCCGAATTTATATAGATGCTTTTCATTAAAAAAATATTCTATATATTGACTTTTTTACTCTTTCCAGACATAAAATCTCACATGATACAATCACACGAATTTATGTCTGAAACTAAGATGCATACACAGTGCAAAACTAATGAAAAAATATATTAAAATATCCCAAGAAGATGAAAATCAGAGCAACTTCAGCTGCAGCTGGAACAGAAGTGGAAATGCATTTATAGTCAATCTGCTTTCATGTTGCAAAGCTGACAGACCAAAGCCTATGATGCTGGGCAAAAAGCCAGCAAGTGACCACCACAAATGAAAAGAGCAGCGTTAACCTCTCAAATCAAACAATAAGCAACAAAACACGTCTGTCCAAACTTAGCGGTTAAAGTGAAATAGCTTACATTAATTTCTGAGACCTGACCTATGCTGGCAGAAATTTGTGTGAACTTTGCCTCAGCTGTTTTGGTTTGTTTAAAATTTGCAGAATTCAATGGGAAGCAGCCTGTTGCAGAGGACAACAGTTGACAGCTACTGACATGCTACGGTATCCAAAGCATGCAAGGTCAGCAGAGGTAAGAGACAATGTGTTTTGTTTGTCACAACTAACTAAAGACTCTAAGGGATTTGGATTATGCCTTACAAACCTCTATTAAATGTGTTAAGCATTTCTAAATTAATCTAATCTTAAAAAATCCCAGAAACTACCACCGTTTCTACAGCATCATTCTGAAAGACAATTGCAGGCTGAATTACATTTAGACTTGTTCCAGCTATACTCCCAAGGTGTCTACTGTCTATTTTTATAATATTCCTAGAAGGGATTCCGTACAAACCCCAAGTCTGACGTCCAGCTTGGAAAATAGCACAAAGCCTTTTCTGGAGGTCCTGTAATCTATTCCTGCCAAAAAGGAGTCATTTTCATTTCCCATACCTAAACACTGCAGCAAGGCACATGTGGGCATCGTGTTACACAAGAATGAACATTATTCCAAACCCATCAGTTTCCAAATGTTTCTTTATTGTTTTCACAATTTAGAAAAGGATCGTTTATAAAGCTCTGTTTTTTGTTTGCCTTCAGCTCCCTTCTCAAAGTACAAAACCCAAGCATCTTCCTAAAGAAGTACTCAACCAGCTTTCCCCTCTCTAGCTGCTGTTTCTTTTTCTTGCAGTAGTTCTTCCTCCTTCTTCTTGTGAAGCTTTAGGAGATATTCATCAGGCTCAATTCCTGCCTCCTTTAACTCTGACATGGCTTTCTCCAACCGGTGCAACGTACGGGCACTCTGCACTTTTCGAGTGGTGATGTACAACGTAAATTCCTTGAAGCCTATCAGTTTACAGGTGTCCACCTCACAGATATTTTTAACATCTTTGGTTTTGTCCACCTGGGGGAAGAAAACTAAACCTGCCATTTTTTCCAGCTCTTCAATATTTACTTGGAACTCAGTCAGCTGGTGACTGAAGCCTATGGGATTGTTTGGCACCACAAAAGCCCCCAGCACCAAGGGCTCTGTCGATGTTCTGGTCCGTCTGGCAAGGATCACCTTGTAGAGGTGGGATGGCACAGCTACATCATCCTTTCCAATTACAAGTCAAAAGAAAAGACACAGATCTTGTCAACTGAGGGGAAAAGAGAAGTGAGACCAATCCTACTGCCTCTAAAAAGGAGTCCCAGCACATAACTACACACTGAAATCATGTGCAATGTTATCAGACCAGAAGCTGAAGTGGAAAAGCACGATTTCATTGCAGCTCCTCATACAGCCAGTCAGGACTGAGCTAGTCATTTGATTTCTGAATCTCTTTCTCAAAGAGGAGAAGCAGGGCAGAGAACGGTTCACTGCAGGGTTGTTTGGCCACTGTTGGTAGAAGACTCTCCCAGAAGGTTCTCTGCCTTTCTCATACCACCACTGACTTCACATTGCACTGTTAAAAACAACCATGCAGACAAAAGGCCAAAAGATTAGCCTGTCATTGTCTAGATATTTGTAGAGATCCAGAGCAAGGAGCTCCAGCAGAAGAATTAATTTAACCTAAATCTCCCAAGCACTTGCAAACCAGAGCAACTTCAGTTACAGCTGAAACTGAACTGGAACCGAATCCGAAAAACATATTTGGAAACAGAGAGTCAGCCAAGAGCCCAGCTCCCTAATCCTTTGGTGCTGATCTGTAAGCGTAGCTGACATGAAGGCATGGTCGAGGTTCTTGTCCTGCTGCGTCACATTGTTAACACTTTGAGCGCTGTTTTCAGTAACGCTGGATCTATACGTTTTACATGAATCCTGATCTGACTGCTCCAAATCACGTACCTTTTAACACCCATTTCAAATCAGCTCTTACTTACCTTCTGCCAGTCATTTTTCGTATCTCTAATACCCTTATACAGGATGTTTTTACAAGCTGTATTACCTAAGAAAATGCATTTTTGAGAGGATCTGGATATAAAGTACATTTGGTGACTCAGTATCCTGAAGGAAGTCTATCCAAAGAAAATGCATAATTTGATGAATCTGCTTCTTCCATGAATTCACTATGATTCAACTCATGAGCTTGTACGTAATAGATTTCCTGCTGTGTCAATCGGATCAGGATCCAGGAATTTAACTGAAGCACCAGGATGGGATGATCAGGAATCTGATGTCACACAAGGTCCACTAAACTCACACACATACGTTACACAGAAGATACCCCACCCTGTCTCAAAAATTAGTCCCAGGGAAGATACCTGTCGAAGATAAGTGTAATCTCTATTCAGAAAGTGATGCTCATGCATGCATTGTGTTAGGCTTTTCTTTTTTTCCTGCAGTGTTGCTGAACTGGGTCTGCCGTGCCAACAAGGTACAACAGGTTCACGCAGGAGAAGTTTCAGTTTTGCATAGCCCTTCTGCATAACCACCCCTCAAAAATTTGTGCTTTTATTCTAACGGCAGCAGAAGAAAAAGATACAGACTCCCTGCAAGAACTACAAAGGCATCTTGTTTTCACATCAAATCCAGTAATTTGGTAGTATTTCCAGTACTTGCAATACCTGCAGAAGCGAAGGCTGCTTATTTGATTTCTGACAGCCTTTGTTAGATGCAGTTAAAACACAATTTCAGAGAAAGCAGGCATTTATTTCACTGCCACAACTGATCACATTAATTGCAAGTATTTTACAAGCTAAGTTGGTATATCAGTTCAGACATGCTTGGTCGATTTATATATACAGTATAACTCAACCACAGAAGAAATATTTCCTACGTATGCTTTATTCCGAGAGTAGTTGGTACTTCTGCAAAAGGAAACACATTTTTTAAATTTAAATTTGACTGTGGCTATTGAAACAAAGTTCACTTCAGTCTATTCTAACCATTCAGTGCTGGACGTGTGTCTTCTACCTCTGATGCCAGCTCTGGTTAGGCTGAAACCAGAGAAAAGCACCTTTAGGAGAAAGGCCAGCCTCTAAATACAGAGGATTTATTCCAGGTTTTGCACAACAACGTAGCAGTAACTTTACTACAGTCTCTGACAAACATGCTCTTAAGATTTCTTTACTCTGTTACCAAAAACAGATATTTCCTCCCCTTCCCCATACTAGGCTATTTAACAGCATTGCTGTAGTTTACACTTTTCTACAGAAATGATCTTGCTTGTGCCACCAACACTCTCCTAAATAAAGCTCTGCCTAAACATCTAGCAGTGATTGAAAACGGAAAGCAATAAATAAATGCCTTATGCCAAAGCTACTTTCCTTTTCTACGACAGATGTCTTGATAGGGAAATGAGAGCTCCCGAGTGTCAAAGCACTTTACATTTAGCATTCAGTGTGGGTGAAACCACAGTTGCAGCTCCTCAGGATCAACTGCATAAATAATCAAAGCCGACTGACGTACAGGTAATTTTAAAACACTCTGAAAACTACGCTTCGACCCACTGTTATACCTGGTGGGTTACACTGAACTACAAAAACGAGGCGTGTCGGGGTGTAACCTGCTTGAGATAGCTGGCACTCAAACTGGGGAGCACATGCAATGTGTTGGGGGTGGGAGGGAGGGAGCTAAGCAGCATGAAAAGCCCCCATGGGGAGAGGAGGAGGGGATTCATATTTCCATATTCACCCGAGCACAGGCAGCGACTGATGCTGTTGAAGGCTGGAGCTCTTTTTTTCCTGGTGGAGAAGGGAACTTGCAGAACCTGTGCTGCAGTCCCACCTCCTGCACGCTGCCAGGGCAGGGCAGAGAAGAAGGAAGAGGCTGTGCACAGCTGTGCTGCACCCTGAAGCTGCTGTGTCCCCCCCCAGAGAAGGCAATACTGAGAACAAACCCTGCTCCCCAGATTCCCCTGGGCCAGCAACCCCTCATCAACATCATTCCTGTGCCTGCGCTGCCTTCTCCAGGGCTCTTTGCAAACTTTTTCCTGCTATAAATACCTGCATAACACCTTGGTCCTCCTTAGCTTTGTCCTCTCCGCTCCTCAACACCTCCCACGCACAAACACACACCAGCATCCTCTGTCTGTTGTATAAAAGACCAGAGGAAGGGTGATCAGGTAGCTGGAGCTGCTGGGAGTACCTCCAATTAGGGGATATATATGGCATGTGTAAAACAAACAGGTGAATGTGTGCGAGCGAGCTAGCAGAGGGAACAGGGGATTGAGGCTGAGGACTTGAGTGGGTGGAGAGAAAGGCGAGGGAATGAACAGAGCTGCACAGAGAGTGGTTAGGTACGAAATGGAAATGCTGAATGCCTGGAGTGGGTGTTAAGGGAAAACAGACCCTACGCTTATGCAGTATTAAGCCCCCCGATATATTTCTATATATTCTATGCAAAATAATGCACAGTTATGCACTGTATATGAAGGAAGGAGGAAAAGAAGGAAAGAGAGGACTACTTCCAGAAAAAGGAAGGTTTTTTTTTTTTTGAGAAAAGCAGTTCTAAAAAACTCAACTCAGCACAGGCAATGGCCATACATGCAATTTATGTACCACTTCAGTTCCACACAAGCTCTCTTTTGAGGATTTAAATAAAATTTAAGTAGCGCACAGGCTTTATACCGTATCCTCTGAGTAGCAATAAACTCTTTCTGCAATTACTTTGCTGAGTTCTAATACCGTTAAAATGAGTAAGACAAATTTTTAGCCTGCCAAATGGCCGGAGTCCACGGCAGCGTCCTCTCCTTACACAAAACGGGGTGTAAAAGCTCTGCCACCAGCTCTTTCTGCAGGTAGGAAAGAAGGAAGATAGAGGGTGCCCCATTTCTCTGACAGACTAAATATGCCTGACAAAGATTTTTCTGCACTTTAACACTTACATGAAGCACACACAGGAAGCATCACCAATCAGCTCTGCTGCCAGTGTGATGCAGTGATTCCTGTTAAAAAATAAATGCAGTTCTGGAGCATGCTGTAATATTTCCATGACTATGTTCTTCAATATACCACAATTTGCCTTTCTCTGTGAGTTGACACAGAAGCTGCAGAGGAATGAATCCACATCACTGTCCCACCACACAGCCCAACAGCCAGGGAGAGAAACAATGTGTGATTCTGCAGAAGTGAAGTTTGCAACAGAAGCAACTGGTAAGAAAAACAAACTCAACAAGTCATTTCCTATTGCCACCTAGAGGATCTTCCCACTTAACTACAGCAGCCTGAGTCACTAACCTGACCTGTGCCGTCCCCCTTATCACCCATCCTCAATGCATGCCTAAGAGAGGCAGGGAACATATGCCCCTAATGCAAAAAAAGGGAAAATGGGTTAAGATTATCCATACAGAAGCTGACTTTGATTTGTGCTATTCTATCCACAGGCAGCAGACGATCTTTTCGCAATCAATGCCTGCAACAGCTATCTGTCCCAGCTGGAAAAGAGCAGCAGTTTTTAATAGTGTATGTGACTCAGAAACATCTCACGAGCTAATACAACAATCTAGAAAATACAGCCATGGCATATTGAAAATCATTGCTGTCCCACGTGCTTTCACACCCTGCTGAGAGCAGGCCACAAGGAAGGTTTTCTCTATTCCTGTAAACTTTTGCTAAAACTTCCCAATTGCCAACATCCTCATGACAAGGAAAAAAATGCACGAAACCTAAAAAATCCTCTTTTTACAGCAGTAAATGTACTCCTTTCCCATCATTGTTTGGGATACTGATGTGAAATTTCAGATATGACTTCACTTTTTTTGTTTGTATTTGTTCAGCATACTTATGTTCACTGCCCTAACTTTTTGGAGCTGCTTATTCCCTTGTATTTTGCTTTCCACAGTGATCTGGTGCTGCCTGAAGCCCTGTAACTGAACTGGTGTCATCTAATAATGCAACTTTATGACAATGCCATTTTCAGCATAGTGTTTATTTATTTTTTAATTATTATTATTATTGACACTGATATTGATATTCAGCAAGTGTGTCTAAATTTGTTATACTCAATGTTATGCCCAATTAAACATGGACAACAGTCACAAGGATGGGCCATCAAAACGCACACAATTCCTAACATTTAGAGATGCTTAAATATTTCTAAAACAACAAACCTAACAGCAGTTAAAGCACTTAACGAGCTCACACAGATAGACAAAGATGAAGGCAGGAGCAACAAGATTTCTTAAAACACGGAGAATTTAGTGAACTTTGATAAATTCAGTCTCATACCTAAGTCACTGGATGAGGATTTTCCTGAACTTGGCTTTTTGCATAATATTTTTTCATAACTATTCTTGCTTGTAGTTATTTTTTTAATTGGAAGAAGGACAAATTTGATAATATCTGCAGAGTGCTTAAATATCATAATAAAGAATGAAGGCATTTGCTAACAGCATCCAGGGTAAGTTAAAGCATATGGCATTAAATAATGTCACCTTCATGGGGGTAATCAGATAAAGACAGGAAAAAGCAGTCCCTAAAAATCACAATTTGGGCTTTATGAGAAAGAAAATTCCATTCTGACATAAAGGGCGTAATGGCAGAATACCTAAAAGATTGCATTAGAACAGTAGCAGAACTGTTATTCTGATTAGACATTTGAAACAAGCTTTATCATATCTTTGTTTTACATTGTACTGGTTGCAGCTGCCCTGAGCAGTAGGAAACTTATCTTCTTTTGAAAGGGTAGGAATAATTTTTAAAAGTAAGGACTCATGAATGTGAAAGTAGTATTTTGCCACCTAGTGACTAGAAAATGAAAATCAACCAAGAGAATTAGCAGAAGGGACTAGCCTTTCATCAGCGAGTGCCAGCTCTCAACTGGCAATTATCTGAGATTCTGGTAAACAGAAATCACGTTCAATCATGACTTAACTGCCAGCACACGCTGAAGAGTCCTTGCATCAGAGGGTACCATCACAAAGACATTAAAACGATAGCTGCAGATTTTCCCTCTGCACTCCAGGAACCATTTCTTCCATCCCACCCTGTCTTTAATAACCTGAGTTTAAAACAAAGCCATGCTGCAAGCCTGGATGGACTGAAAACAGCACACGTACAATTCTCCAGGTAACAACACTTCCATCTACATCTGGCCACTAACGAAATTAAGACGTCTGTCGCATTTCTTGAATTAAAAAGGACATTCCCATCACACAAAATAAGACTGCACCTCTCTCTAAAGAGAGGCTTATTTCATTTTAGCTGCAACTTACAGCATGCCACTGACCAGGCCCATCAGATGTTTTATTGCAGATAGTATCCTTCCTGCTGATACGACCCTGTGTTTGACAGTCAGGAGCTCATTATAATTTGATATTGAATTCTATATAGAAGCAGACAATCTGGCAACGTAAAAAAATCCCGTTCCTATCAGTATAATTTGTTTACTTGATTGTTGTGACAGCTTTAACCGCCTTCACTCCAATTCCTTCTGGATTTGTGTTAGGCAGCACTGATTCTGCTGATAGTGTTTTTTTTTTTCCCCCAGTATTTGGGAGAACTCTATCAGATAGCATTGAGAAGAACTGAATGTTGTGAAGGCAGTTCTGGTAACACAGAAAATAGAAAACAGTACTGATAAAAATGTATTAATGAACTCTTACAAAAACGCACAGCCAAGTTCTCCAAATATACGTATTTCTGAAAAAAAAGTGTTATGGTCATTTTGCTATCGCCAAATCTGGCAATCTTAAAAAAAAATAAATTAAAAAAAGGAAACAAGAGATGGTAAAAAAAAGTTCTGCCTAAAACCACAATTACAGCATTAAAGGACACGCTCCACCATATTTTTTTTTTCTTTGTTTTAATCAAGAGGATGTGTACAGGCATTCCAATGCCATGTTTACATGATGACAGACTACTACTCCCACAAAATCCACTTAGGTTATACTTAACACTGAATCCACCACAGCCCCTATCACCACTCTTCCTATAATAAAAGAACCTTCAGGAGTGCTACAGTGCTAAATAAAAGCAACCCCATAAATCTACCCTGCACCTTTGGTGTCTCTTCTCCTCCAATCTTAACCCAGCGTCTATTATTTTCACTTGTACATCATGTCTAAATTTAGGGCTGACAGCGCTCTGGTCATTTACACCAGCTGATCTAGTAACTACCCATTTGAACGCAGGTTTTATGGGACGTGTATAATGGACCTACATCCCCTAGGTGTCTGTGTAGCCTTGAGCACATTTGGCAAAGCCAACAAGTAACCCCCAGGTTTATTTCTTCCTTTAACAAAGATTCCTGCTCTCCTGCCTAAGAAACTTATAAGAGAATCTCTACTGCTTTTGAAACCTGACTGCAGAAACCATAAAGTACCATCTTAGATTTGAGAGGTGTGATTTGTGTCCCGGGGACTTGTTTGCCACAGAAATAGATGACAAGTAAGTGTATTTTCTGGTTCAGTTGTTGTACAACTCTGGCCCAGCTTAGGAAAGCAGCCATTCCATTTTGAAAATTAAACCGTAGACCTGATTCCAGAACGAGCTCACTAAAAAGTACAGGAAAATGTTGTCTTCAAGCAATAAACAAAGTGTTATCTAAACCATACTTACTTTAATGGGAAACCTTTCTCAAATTAACATTTACTAAAGTGGCATAGGGAATAAGAGAGCGGAGGGTTGAGCACCATGCAGGAGAATTATTGCAAAATTTATATTTCCAACTCCAAATCTGCTGACAGAGGAAAAACACCAAAGTGACAGTCACTGGAGAGCAGCAACATACAAAACGAGACAATGTCATTTTGATTTGATCTGGACGAAGATGAAAAACCTGCATCTGCCTCTCCAACGACACAGAACAGATTTTTCCTGTTGGCATTCTATTTTACATACATTCTCAAAATGTATTTTTCAGATACCAAGCGTGGTCATCAATCTACTCTTTGCAATAAAAGCCACTGCTGGAGACAGATGAAATGACAGAACATATCTGAGGATACAGCAAGTTCAGCCAATAGATAGAACAACGTTGGCATCTAAGGAGTTCAAGGTTAATTCCCTTTCTGGAATTAAACAGCAAATGGTACCAGAGTCCAAACAGGAACTGGGAACAATGCCATGACCGATGCTCTGTTTTTCCTCTATAGTGATCTAAAAATAACCTTTTTAGATGTCTGATGAGAAAAACACCAGCCTGTAAAGCCACGGATACATATTTCATCACTTCTTTAGCCAAAAAACAAGAAAACTACAATTGAAGAGAGGAACTGAAGCAAATCAACGTGGACACATTCACAGTAGTACTTGTGTGTTTTCTTTTTCTACACCTCTAGTCTTGTAGGATGAGAACAGCATCAGAAAGGAGCTCAGCCTTAACAGTTACGTTGCCAGATGACACGTTGTGAGTTTCAGCACTTTGGTGTACACTACAGCACTTTTCCCTAAACAGCACACACAAAGAAAAAAGGACACCTTCCCACATCAGCTTCATAAGCCCAAACAATGAGGTCTAAAAGCCTTTCATTTCTAAGTCACTTGTTTGAACCTTACAGGGTTTGCTCCTGAAAGATGGCTAAGAGGTACCTTCCCATCTCATTCAGCTGCAAACATTTTAAGTGTTCTCGTTTTAGGGGCTGAAGCCCAGACTACCAAAATCAATGGCAATGACAGCAATTGTGTATGTTTGAAAAGAACTTCTCCTCACTGTTTTGACAGGTTGCGTTCCCTCTTCTAAGAGTACGTGTTGATGGATGGAGGAAAAAAAAATAAATCAAAACCAAAAAAATCCCTCAACACTCTACTCTGAACTCTCTCCCCCTAAAGGAGGGCTTCAATGGCAAACAAAGGCACTTATACTATAAAGAAATCTCACAATAACCAAACAATCCTCAGCCTGCATTTATTTATTCTTAGAAGTGTACCCAAACAGGATCCAACTCAAATAACTGCATATTCAACCCAACCTCACCCCCAATCAACATTTTATTTTTCCACCTGCTGACAGTATTATCTGTTCTTAAATACAGCTTAAATACAAATCAATCTATATAATGAATCTCATCCTAGGAAGCTGACTGAAGGATTTATGAATGGCCAAATGGCGAAATGAACACGTGAGTGTGATTGTTCCACCCTTTTCAACTCCACACTGAACTTCACTTCATAGTTTATATTAAGACCAAAACCGATAAAACATTCATAAAAGACCGGAGTTGTCATCAAACCCAAAGATGATGAAGACATCTTGGCAACGGACAAGAACAGAACGATATGATAATCAAAGCAGCACGGACATTTTGTGCCACTGTTATTCCAGCACCAGATCCTGATATCGAGTTACTTCGAATAAAGGCAGTAAGATGCAGTGCCTGCCGTTATTTTTTACCTGTGGAATACTAACATTTACATTTCAAAACCAAAATGTAGAGCCATAATTGTATTTTAGAAAAGGTAATCTTTCCTCTTCTAAGCAAACACTTTCTCTAGAGAAAAAAAAATAAAGATGAGCAGTATTAAACCAAAACGGTTGATAGATGCAGTTGATAAATGATTTAACTGCTTCCTGGAAAATCGTTTTAGCCTATAAAATTTTCAAGTCTGCTCAGGATTTTTAGCTCTTTGCAATGTAAGACTGAACTGTATTTTTAATGGTAAACAAATGCATTATCTTGACAACTACAAGGAAACAAATTCCAGCAAGCTATGTGCAAACCTGGAGAACTCTTACGGTACCATTCTGTGTGACAGTGAGCCAAATGGTCAGCTTGACACTGCTGAAAAGTAACATTTCCCTTCTGCTCCCAGCTACGTGGTTTTGCCACATACCTCACACTGTCACCGGTACGTGCTGGACTCCTGTGGGCTGATGTATCTTTCTATAGCAGTAGAAAAAAAGCCAAGGAAACAAACAAAAACAAGCCGGCATGGATGGTTCTCTCTGTTGCACTACTTCATTAAGGACCTCGTGGAAGGATGTGCCAATCAGCACCTGCATACAAGGTTGTAACTGAAGGTTGCAACTGCCACCCAACATGAAAAAGATGAACTATAATTATTGCGTTTTTATGTGCGTAACATAGGACTGTCAGGGAAACAAACAAAAAAAGAAACAAAAACCAAAGCAGTGATTTCATCACAGTCAGGGTTATAGACGTGTGGGTGATATAAGGGATAGGTTTTAAAGAAGTAAACAGGTAAAAGTGAACAGGAAAAATTACATTCTGTCACTACTGATTTCCAAGCTCAATCAAAAAAAAGTTCCAAGCGCATTCAGAACAGAGAAATAGTGCCTAAATCTCACTGCTAAACAAGCTAGCATTGAAAGCCGAACATCTTGCTCTTTAGCATCTCTCAAATCCTCAGCTACAGGGTTTGTTTTTATAGCAAGCTCATTCATTGCTCCTCAGAGACCTAGCTGGACAGCTGAATCACTCACGAGCTGACGCTGCAGTTCATCTGAGCATTTATTTTCATGGAGAAGTGTTTTTTTCAAGAGGTGCAAAATACCCTATTATTTGCATTATGCTTGCTAGCACTCAACAACTGAAAACAGCAATAACATGTCATTACAGTAGGGGCAGAAGAGCATAGTAAGGTTTTCGAGGAACCTTACAGATCCTACAGATGTCTATAAGCATGCTTACAAGAAGTTAGGACAAGCAACCATAAATTCACCTTTCAACATGATAACCTTTCCTGTTTGTCTAACAGCGATAATAGAGAGTGTGCCTGATCAAACCTGTATCTTCAGGGTATTTAAAACAAATAATAAAATGGGGGACCAAAATAGGTATCAGTACAATGGACAAGCAATTATACTGCATTCACCTAAAACCTACCGAACTTGAATGAAGTCTTTCAACTGACTTTGTTGTTCTTAGATAAGGCCTTGCAACTGGGATTTTAAGTGATACATATGGGATATCACCAAGGAACTGCTTTTGAAATTGCTTTTAGCAGAGCACAGGCATTGCAATCCCCTAAATAGGTTTGAAAAGCCCCCATTACCTTTGTAGTGCCGTGTTTCTAAAAAATACATTAGTGACTGCATAGATGCATTCAAATCAGCAAAATCCACTAACTCTCTGCTTAGACACTGTCACACAGAAGTCAGACTATAGTTTTACTGCAAATCATGAAGACATTCAATAGTTCTCTCATTGTAAATAAAACAAATCATTTTAAAATTATATTTTTAACACGTAGGCAAGATATTTCTAATGAATTAGTCCCAACTACTATTGGACATATTGTACATAGTAGGATGTTTAACTTTGTTTTATCACGCTGCAATGATATCAAACCTGTTCTTAAATAGTAATTTAAAAAAGTATAACCACTGCACAATTAACCCAGTACATACCTGGTAAGTAACACTCTTCTTTCCATCATCATTTGTTTGAGGCAAGGTCAGAGGTCCAGAAACTACCCAGACATCCTCAAATCTCTCGGTCAATTCCCGACAATACATTTCCATTCTGAAACATATTTGTCAGACTGAGTAGAGCCAGCTGGGAAAACTTAACACAACAAACTTCAAAACAGACTATGAAGGGCAAGAGGACTTCACACTCACATGACTGATTGACATGCCAAAGAAGGTAAAGCACAGGCCCAAGCCATACTTCCCTGTTGTTCCAGTTTCACTTATGTATAGATAGGTGTGTGTTATCACACCCATCTGAAAATAGTTCCTTAGCCTTGCCACCTAACTCGAAAATCTGAATTCTCTACTTAATCCCATACCTGACACCAGAAAGATAACTATTGATTAGATTAGCAGGACGCTTGTTTTAAACAGCCTGCGGCATTCTTAGTTCAAATGGTTCTACCACACTACTGGGTGTGTATGCATCCCCCAAGGAATCCATGTCCTGAACAAGCAGCTCTTTCTGTAGCTCAAAGAACTTCCAGAGTTATTACGTGCCATTCCTGCTAAGCCTACTTATTGCTTTTTTTGATATATAACTAATTAAAAAGAGTTACTCCAGAAATACTAACGTTCTTTTTGTTTTCTAAACTAGCTGATTCAGTTTACAGCATAAAATACTTCCCCAAATAAAAAGTTTTCCAGATTACAGCTTTATAACAGAAAATGGGAGATTGTAACCACTCTGATCTAACACCCCAGGTGTTACAGAAATTACATAAAGTGAGCACCTACTGGGCCTTTACTAAAGGCAGAACTGTACCTCACTCAAATGGACAAAGAGACCAGAACATGAGACAGCCGACCCCAGATAATAGGTCTGCTTTTACGGGGGAAAGTTTCTCCCCCTTCTCCCTCCTGTTCCTCATACCTCTCACTTGGGCCAACTTTAGCACACCTCACCTGTCCATAACCCTGACCAAAACCAGACTTTTTTTCCTGTGATGGGTTAGTAAGTTAAAAAAGCTCACACAAATCAGAATTAGCAGGAATTAACCCATTTTTCTTTGGTGATAGTGTGCTGCCATGTGACAAGCCAAAGCACTGACCACAAGCTAATTTTGTTTTCCGCTCTCATTAGCTTTGCTCAGAGATCAGACTACAGGAACCACGAAGTTACACTCAAGACAGAAGGGAAGAAAGAAGCACGTTGGTAGGAAAAAAATGACAAACGAACAGTTAGACCACATCAAGAAACCAATCTAATATCTTACTATCTAAGTTTCCTGAAAGACAGTCCTGCAGTTCTTTCCCCTTGCTCCCCTTTTTTGCCCCAGCTGCACTGTCCTACTCCACGCTGGCTCTAGCATTCATCTCACCCGTTGATCTGATTTTCAAATCTGGCAGAAATGTAACAAACCAAACCAAAATGTGGATCAGTTTAACTGGGTTAGTAAATGGAGTCAACTCACTGTAGAGTAAGGCACGTATCAGAGCTGGAACTGGGAAAGCAGCAAAAACACGCAGCTGGAGGGCAAACACCACTTTAAAAATCATCAGACTGTTAAACTGTCTAAGCTGTATTGTCTGCACCTCAAAAGACAATTCAAGAAGTGATTAAAATCAAGAAAGGAAGGGAGTACTGAAGACAGGAAGGGATGCAACACATATGAGGTACAGTACCCTTAAAACTATGTAACATTTAAAAAGTGACTGATGAAACAAGTGACACAACTACCCGGTTTGTATACTTAAACTATGGCGATAAGGTACTGGGGTTGGTAGAAAGTGGTAACAGCAGCTTAAATTGTGGGGCTGATAGTGGCAGGGGAAATTCTAAAATACTCCCCATGATTTCCTGATCAGGCACCAATCCTGCTCCAGAGAAATAAGGAGGGTTTCCAGCCTTAAACTGGTTCCAGCGCTTAGCTTCAGTACAAGGAAATTTTACGCTCAAATACTCGAGGTATTAAAACAAAACAGAAACATCTCTTAAAATGTTATAGCGTTTTATTTGTCTATAAAATAGTGTAACCTTACTGAACGCCTCATATGATTTTATATGCACTCTTGTAAAACCGGAAAGCAGGTGCGTGTCGTTGAATGATGATGCATTTCTGACATACTTTTAGTACAATACTGTACACGATTTTGCCAACCTTCCCTCGAGTGAGCCTTGTGAAATTCATCATTCTCCCCTCCTGTTTCTGAGTCTTCACATTCTTTAAGCCCTATGCAAGAAGCACAGAATGAATGCTCGTTTTATTAGGCTTTTTTTCTGCTCAAGGGGATGACAGAATAAAAACCCTACATAAAGAAAGATAAGATTTACTTCCACTCGCTTCACCTCCCAGCTGATCCAGCCAGCATTCACAAACAACAGAGAACTTGCCTGACTGCTACTTGGAAGCCAGCACTCTGAGAAATACCTAAAAAAGCCCTGGAGTAGTCACAGCTCAGCAGGGAGCACTCAGTTCTCTTATTCAAAGTGAACAGATGTCCACGTACAGAGATGTGGATACTCTGATATTGGAAGTGATTTTTTGGAGATGTTAAAACTAGATCTAAACCCTTTCCCTGCTCCTACTTATTTTTCCTTAAGGACAGAAATGTTAAGCCTGGTACCTTTACCCGCATCAGCCAGAATAAATGATTTTATTCTAAATAAATGCCCTGTAAAGTTTTCCTGAATAAAGAGCTAAAGCAGCCATTATACTGCTCTTGCATTGTGAGGACTGTGAGTTACCTTTCAGAGAAGGTTGACATGATCTCTACAGATCATATTTTTCATTTAGTTAATTCCTTATAAGTAATTTCTCACCTGTTCCAAAATCCAGCATTATTTTCATAATTCTGAGGCACAATGTTAGAGAGATAAAACGTTTCAGCCATAGCTCTCTGCATGAAGAAAGAAAATAATATCATTTCATTGAAACATCCGAGCTGTAAACACATTTTTTAAGTTTTTGGATCAGAAGCCATTTCTAGTTTAGTTTTACCATTATCAGAATAAAAGGTCAGACAAGAGCTGAGTCAGAGTATCTACAAAAATGTTTGGAATAAGAGGTGTAAAACTGAGGAGCAAACCTTGCAAATTGGATCTATTCTTTTTTTTTTTTTTTTGGACAGAAACAGTACAAGAATGTCCAATTCTAGAGGCATGGTAGTAATTAACATGCTAACAGACTCCCAATACTGTACTGTCTTTGGAAGCAACTAGATACTCTTTATTTTAAAGGGGACAATGCTTTCAATCATGCTTTTCATTTATTTGAGTGATTATTCACCAGCTTTTTCTTTCTGTTAGAACAAAAGACAGAATATTCATCTCTATCTTACAATCTTGCGAATACATATGATGCAGGTAATGAAATGATGGGACCATAATATGCAAACAGCTACATACCTGCTTAATTTTATGCTTTAAAAGTGTCAGAAACCTCTCTGAATTAAAGCTTGCATATCTCGAGATGTGAATGACCTGGGGCTACAACTACACATATGCAGGAAAATACAGTATAAAAAAAATCCAAAATCTTTACCCAGAATCTTCACAGGTTCTGTCCCTGTCAATGTTTTTCAGATACTTCTTCATCAAAGTGAAGGTGCTGACAGAACTTTTTACAGTAATGGGCTAACACTGCCTGCACTAATTAAACCGTGAAATTAAGGTTTTATAACTCTGTATTGGAAACACTGTATTACCTCACTGCATTTCAAACCAGGTAGAGAATCTCTCTGTGCAGGTAGCTCATCTGCTAGAACTGCCCAGGTATCACAACTAACCTCCCAGCAAGCCACTTCCAGCAGAAATAAAACGACTGGTTCTTTGATCCGATACATGCCAGCGTGCTCTCACTCTGCCCCAGAGCATACTACTATGCAGAGCAGAAATACAAATTCAAACTGCTTGTTAATTGACAAATTGCCTGCATTAGGCACATTTCGCATGAGGATCCAATAAATCTGAGGCTGCTTTGTTAGTCAGCCAAGGCATTAGGGCATGCTTTTCTTACAATTCAAACCAATGGCAGGTGAAGACATTTTATAGACTGAAAGAACTATGGCAAAAAGGTTCTAATTTACCTCATATACATTGCCAGAAAGGGGAAAAAAAGCTTTTTAAATCATCCAGTCAATCCTCTTGCCAATGTAGAGCAGTACTTAACAGTATCTTTGCTTTGCCCAATCTAGCCTTAAACATTTCAGCACCTGTTGGCTGAAATGAAGTCATCTCTCCTTGTCTCCCTTTGACTGAGCTTCAGAAGACACTTGTGAGGTCTGGCTGGGGAAGGTTCTCACCTTCTTTGTTCCCATTTGAGACTCTAAATTTCACTCAATTTGGACACCTGAATTAGACTGCATGAGCATCCTACAGTGCTCAATCAAGAATAGACCTTTTAAGTCTGAAATCAGGTCTGTGCTTCAACAATGAGACCATATTCCACCTAAAAACAGTGAAAGGAACATCATACGTTACTCTTAGGAGTCTTTTTACCCTTTCCGATAAACATAAATAAATAAAAAAATCCTACTGTTGAAAATTTGTTATCTCCTGCTGGTGCCATGTGTCCTCGCGACCACCCGCTCCCAAGGTAGTCTTCATTGACAGCACTGAACATTAGAGGGATGTTAGGATCTGGTCTGAATTTACAGTGCCTTCGGTCTGCATTGCCTAAGAAATAACACACTGGATTGTTATCATTAAACTATCAACAACAGGACATCTCACCAAATTGCCCACACTTTAGGATTCAACACAATAATCTGAATATTCTTCTCCTCAGCCATACAAGAGAAGAATTCTCCTTACAGATCCATGCTCCAGTTCCTACCTCCATTCCCACTACCCTTCCCTACCACAGACTGCATTTTTACTGTTTTATAGAGAAAAACAAAAGAAAAATAGTTTACCCTTATCATAAAGGCACACTAATATTAAAGGCAAGATTGCTAAAGATATAAACCAGTACAGATTCTCTTTTTAGGACAATTAAGATACACAAATCCTCACCAGCAGCAGTTCCATTTTTTAATGTTTGAGCCACTAGAAGCATTTCTTCTTTTTCCAAGTCTAGCCTGGAAGTGGAATGGCTTTATTTTATAAACTTCCCACTGGTAATAAGGCCATTCCAGAGAACATTAAGTCATTTGTTCTTCACGTGCATAGAATTAAGTGAAGAGCTTTCCTGCCCCTCTCTAGGACTCCCCTGCTGCCTCTCCAGACATTTGGAAATGATGCACAAAAATGACCTGGCTTAAGTCTTCTTTAAGACAGTTTTTATGTTTATTTTTGCAGAGGGTTGTGGGAGGAGTTAGCTGAACTGTTCCAGAGATGGCAGCCCAAACTAAGCTGCTATGTCTGCCAGGGAGCCTGTGGCTTTTTTATAGATTTCGTGGGCATACACCTTTTTGTGTCCCTGCACTGTGTGAAGTCCCAGTCTGCTCCTTGGGAAAGCAGTTACTCAGAGCAGGCTGCAACTTTGAGAAAACTTCATCCCAAAATCAGCCGCTTCCTTGAAAAGGTGATGGCCAGAAGACTTGCATGAATTATTCTGGCACTGACAGCCTCCAACAAAACACCGTTTTTCTTAGGGAACAGCCTTGGACCCATCCATGAACACCCATTACGAGCAAGGTGTGCCATGGAGGCAGCTGAGGAACACCCAAGGGCTGACTTGGCTGTGTCTGTGCAACAGGGCCACGCAGGCGGTGGGAGAGCTTCAAGCACCATCACTGTTGTCCACATTTTTTTTCCCAAATGCCACTATAATTCAAAGAATCCCCAGCATACTGATTTTTCTTCATAAAATTCAGGGTGTCAGGCAAAATTTCACACACGCAATATATAGAGGACCGTTACATGTTCTCTTTTCATTCAAGCATGAATCAGGATCTGTGCACACAAGAATTTTCCTCAAACTTGGCACTTCATAAAGTACTTTCTCTCGCAATAAAACATGAAGGGCAATTTTCAATGATTACCACTGTTAGTTGTTAAAGTTAAGTGTTCTACAGCTGACTGTGCACACACATTCAGTGATATTACTGAGTGCATACACACCCTATGCATGCTGTGCTCCACGCTCTCCACTTGGCAGCTTCTCTATCCAAGAATATCTAAGGACCACAAGAAAGGGAAGGAGTGGGAAATGTGCAGACATATAGATAATGCAGATCAGAAACCAGTATATGTAAGCAATTTCCTCTTCTTCACTGGCCATCTGTGCATATGTCCATGGAGGTAATACAGAAGTAATGGCAAAACGGAGAGCGGTCAAAGCATCTTTATGCAGCGCAGGTAAAAGGAAGGAGCTCTCACTTTTCTGTTTGTTTTTTTTTTGGTAAAGAATGTGGTACAATAGTTTAACACAGGATCGATGCTTAGGAAGCAACACCGATGATGTTATCAGCATGCAAATCAACAGAATTATCTTTTTTTTTTTTTTAAAAAAAAATACACTTCATCTCACTATTTAAGACAAAGCACAAAGCATAATTTATCAATTAAACTTGAAAAATGGAAAATATATCATGATTTATTCTCTGTCCACTGCTTTGATAAAATGGAGGATTCCTCCTGTAATTACATGTAGACCTCATTTACATTTAAAGCTAATGCCTTCCCACTGTGCTTTTTAAACACTTAAGTGAACAACACAGGTATGCCCCAAATCTCACTTACAATAGCTCTCATATATAAATCTTGAGTTGAATGTCTCAAGATCTATATTTTCAATTTGCAGTTAGTTGTACCTGATCATTTGGAAAAAGTTTTAACAATTCAACTTTTAAGGCCTGCTTGAAAGTAAGCCTGGAACTACTGCTTTCTTCTCAGAAAGAAGAGAAATCAATGATGCTACTTAGGGGTGGGTTATAAATATTTTCAGGATCATGCTTTTAATTTTGAAAGGTAATTTGAAGACAGTGATAAAGATATATTTAGAGGGCTACTGCTTTCATAAAACATTTTACAATTATAAAGTTATCCATTACTAATAATTCACCTTATAAAAGCTGAACTAATGCTATAAACTTGATTTATAATGACTGTATACCATTCACATTTCACTCAGCACTGACAGCAAAAATCACTAAGCCTGTCTTGCATAAAGAACAGGGAAGAGACTATTAGATAATGCACGTCAGAAAATACAACAGAACTGCATCAAAGTAGGTAATGTCTGCAGCGAGTAGCTATGCATTATCTAGCTTTGAACAATTATAACTGTTGATGCCCTCTGCTCCATTTTTATCTCAGAAACAGAGATTCATCTTTTCTTCACATTCTGAGCAAATCTCTTCAAGATCTATAGGTGAAACGGTCTGGTTATTAAAGGCATTGACTCATTTGGGGCAGTGTCTCAACTGACATAAATTGTCCCACAGAAATAACTACACTAGCTAAGGAAGCAAGAACAATTTGAGGGACTTGAGACTGAATTTTTCAGGTTGAATAAGGTAAGAAGTTTAATTTTCAGTTTTACTTTCTCTCCATCCATTCATATTTAATAGAGAGAAGTTAAGCTTCCCTCCTGCAACATGACTTAGAAGGTTTATACTGATTCAGCTACACCGATCTGGTGCTTTTAGACTGTTTCATAAATTCACAACAGAAACTTCTTCTCATGGAAGGTAGCTCTAGTTCTTCACTTCCCCTTCACACTCAGCCCTTGGGCTGTGTCATGCAGACCTGTCTTATATGTGCAATACTAGACAAATCCCAGCAAGATAAGGAATACTGAAGAGACCTGTCAACCAGCAGTGACAGATCTCTTTTAATTCACTAGCAATATCAGCCTTCAAATGTAACAGAGCTGACATCCATCCAGAGGCCTACTGCCTCCAGTAAGATTGTGAATAGCTGGAAAAAGTCATACCTAGAGATCACTACAGGGTTTTTCTCCCAGTCTATTCCTGGGTCCGCATCCTGTGAACTGCAAAACCTATTCTCAGTGCCGTAAATCTAAGTAAATAAACACCTACATACCCAGTGTCTTCTGTTTTGAAATATGTTCAATCACCCATCTAGGCACGCGCTTTGCCTGATCGTAAGACAGTGCATGATTTGTGTAACATCTGGTCTCTGTTCCAGCTTCAGGGAATCCATATTTTTCCAGCAGAGAGTCTTCTATTGGTTCTGAAGAGAAAAATAAACAGAAAGCAATCCAAAGATGAAATGCGATCAGAAACAAGACAGTAAGAGAAGCATCTCTGTGGATGTGGACATACTGTATAGGGAGCTATTTGAGATTACTGCCACAATTAAAGACAAAAATAATTAGGAAAGCAATCCAGTGAAACTTCTTTCCACCAAAAAACAGCTGTGCTTTCCATCATGCCCTCACAGGAGGATCTGAGCTCTAGGACTAACTCATTCACTGCAATGCCTGCACACATTTACTCAGCAATTACTCTGGGTTGGCCTCTACAGGAGAAACTATCATTTATTTAGGGATTCATCAGCCAAAGAGGAGTTCAGGACACAGGGTATCAACACACAGATTGCCCCTTTCAGGGACTCAGCCAGAAATCAGACTCCCCCTTGCAAATCAGGGTGTTAAGGACAAGTCCTACCATCACTAGGAATAGTTACACGCTGCTGAATGGAGGAAAACTTCACCGTAAGTTTTTTTTTTAAAACATTTTTCTCTAATGGAGGAATATTTGCATCCACCTTACTTACTTTTAAAGCCTTCAGACTACAGAGAAATACATTAACTCCCTCCACACCCTGAGGCACCCTCAATACCCCTTCCCTACACACCTGAAACCCTAGGGAAACTGGGGGGAAAAGGCTGAAATTTATTTATGGCCTGCCCGAACTGTGGGATTCTAAGTAAACATACGTGTAGGTGTGTTTGTTGTATCTTTACAAAGACATGCCAAATGACCAGACCACGCAGGGCTGCTGCAGCTGCCCACAGGGTCAGCCATCCTGTCAGCCGCAGGCACCCCCTCCCCTCACGCACCGCTTGGCTGCGAGCGGGAAGCCGCGCTTATAGCGCCATTTTCAGCCCTGAATCCCCCAATATAACATCCCTCCGCCCTCCTTTGCCCACTTCGGGCACTCCACGGAGGAAGCAGCCAAAAAAACAGCAGCTCCAAGGGGGAACGGAGCGGCTGGGGGGGGGGGGGGGGGGGGGACGGGCGGCTGTGGAGAGCGCGGCCGCGCTGAGGCGGAGCAGCTCCCGCCCCGCGCTGCGCTATGGAGCCGGGGCTCCCCGCGTCCCCTCAGCCCCCTCAGCTCTTACCCTCCGGCAGGACCCGCTCGGGGGCCGGCTCCGGCTGGCTCTGGCTCCGGAGAAGCCTCCAGGCTGCCCAGCAAGACGCGGCAGCTCCCGCAGCGGCCCCGCAAACGAAGCCTCCCAAAAAGCGGCGATGGCGAGGCAGAGCCGCCATGGCGGAGGGAGAGAGGAAGGATGGCGGCGCCGCGCTGCAGCGCCCTCTGTCAGCCCGCCATGGTGGCGTTGCCTCAGTAGAATAATGTGCTAATAAAGGGTAAAACGGGATTTCCCCGAAAGCTT
This sequence comes from Aythya ferina, assembly GCF_964211825.1. NCBI lineage: Eukaryota > Metazoa > Chordata > Aves > Anseriformes > Anatidae > Aythya > Aythya ferina. The sequence goes on from NC_140297.1 coordinate 6,431,667, forward strand.
AAAAAAATAAAATAAAAGAGGGCTCGCCCTCACAGGGACAGCCCGGAGAGGTGTGCTTAAACCAGTCCCCAGGCAGGTGACAGCGCCGCCATTTGGTGACTGGACATCAGGTGCTTCATGAGGGAATCTGACAGCATGATTATTATTATGTTTACCCCTCATAGGCACCCACACCTATAAGCATTTCCTTCCCAGCTCCAATAAAGCAGTATTTTTGCTGAAAAGTGATGCGTATAGCAATGAAAAATGCCAAAATACAAGGGCTGGGACTCCCCACCATCACTTGCCTGGAGAAGGCCTGCCATGCTTCACTTTGAAGTGGAGCACACGCCTTTCCTGCCTCATGTTTGGGGGATTACATTCCTCACCATGCTGGCACAAGTATAAAAAACTCTTTTTTAAAAATTATTTTTCAATATTTTTCCATGTCCACCCCAACCTCACTGTATCTTTTAGGGTATTCAGCTGAAGTTGAAGGGGGAAAAAACGTGAAGTGGAAGCTCCACTACAATTCTAGGTCCAACACTTGCTCTGAGCCATACCTCACACCAAAGCCATTTCCCCACCTGTGACAGACCCCACAGCACTGTGCCAGCAGGGAATTTGCTAACAGTTGCACCAGTGAATATCCAGCTGTCCTCACATGCTGTGAGCAGGGGTGCGTTGCCTCGGATCAGCTACGGCTCTAACACCAGCTTAGGGTTAGCGTAACTTCCACTTCCAGCAAATATTAAAGTCTTAGAAGAGAAGGTTTTGTAAATCCAGTTGGAACCATTTTAAGCGATTTGTGTCCCTTGCTCTGTTCTGCTCCTCTGCTTGAGCTGGCAGAAAAGAAGACACTCCAGGGCAAGGTCCTGGGATTTAGCTTAACCCCCATCACTGATGCTTGCAGCTGTATTACTGGACCTTGTATTGATACAGCTTAGTGTGCACGTAGTGTTGTGTTTGAACAGGTCTCTGGGAATAGTAAGCACTGTTACCACGGTGCTACAAGGGGCAACACGCTTGAAAGGACGCAGCTATCTGAGCTAATTCCCTCTTCCCCTTAGAGGGGTTTGAAAACTATGGATCGAAATGCAGGCGTCAGCTATGCCTGTGCAGGGATTTCGTTTTGCAGCAGAGATGCCATTAAAACACCAAAAGGTTCTATAAAAAGGAAATACTTCAGATAGATGCCAAAGATATTACCAAAAAGCAATGAGTTTTAACGTCGCAGCAACAACAGAAGCAATTATTTGTAATTTATTGTTTATTTTCATATACAAAAAGATAAACTTGAAATAGTTCTTTCTAGTTTTTTTCCTCCTATCTGTTGGGGTGTAGCTGCTTCACACAGGGCAAATACTACATTCATACTGGTTTATTCGGACACCCAGTGCAAAGCTGAAGCAGCAAAACTCCAACTTGGCAGATCTAATGTCAAACTTGAGACTCATTTCTAAAATACCACAGTAAAAAGGAACAAAGATCCACTGCAAATTCATGAACTATGATACAATGTTTTTTCCAAAATGTCTTCATTTCATAACTGCAATACAATGGATGTCTGCATTAGGCCTTTTTACACATACATTATACATATATATACTTTTGCAGAATATATATATATAATATACATATAAAAATCAGCACACTTCAATCCAAAAGGGGTTACAGCAACGAGCTTAACTCTCTGTATACTTTTTTAACAGGATACTTTAGTATATCTTTTGTTAACTCAGTAGTACAAGCTATCTCTGTTCTACATTTTTATAGCTACAAGAGTGAAATATAACCTACAACATTTACATTTCACATATCTTGGTATACAAACAGTACTTATTGAATTTGAGCCAAGGACCAAAAGACTCTTTAAAAATTATTTCACCATCTGATAGAGCTTCCTGTAATTTACACTCAGTTTATTCTGCAATCTTCTAAATCATTTACGTAATCTCATAGTTTGAGTTTAAATCCATTCAAACTGGAAATCCTGGAGAAACAGGTTACTGCAAACTCTTATGTATACTCTATATATACAAGTTAAGTAACACAGCGTAATAAGACTTAGCTATTTATCCTAAAACTGATATACACATATTTCACTACGCTAGACAAGTCTTAGGATTTTTATTTTATTTCTTTAAATAAAGCACAAATTTAGAAGTAGCTGGTAAAACTTACAATAAGATGGTTTAAAATGACAAATGGTTAGGGTGAGATTTCTTTCTGCTGGTGCCAAAACATTTTCTTGTGAGTTTTGTACTATGCTGTGTTGTTTAACTGTATGTGTCTAATGTTACATGCAGAAAGCTCTTTCCACAAGAATTGACATCAAACTGTACTTAAGTCAACTTTACAGTATAAAATTTGTCAAACTTAAGGACAAATGTGAAAATATTAACAGGTGAAAGATCAGGCTTTCAACTCTATCATGAGGATCATGCAGAATTCATAAGCAGATAGTTTGAGCAGATTGACAATGGCATTGTGCGGACTTATGGCATAGAGAAGAGGTCAAGAGTGTTACTTAGTTTGCAGTAACCACCTCCTTCAATTCTGATCCACTAACAGATTCACTTTTGCATCATACTTATTCCATTGGAAGGCCAACAGCATTGCAAAATGCCTGCTTCTGGGAGATTTTAATACTTTCGCAAATTATTTACAGAGATAATCGTAAACCATCAATAACCATAGAGACATTAGATGGAGAAAAAATGGGAAAAGGGAAACAACTTCATTTCTTACTTTAAACTAATTACTATTTGAGTTGGAAAGTTATTTTTTTGGCTAAGTAAAATGAAGACTGTAGTGTGCATCGGTTACATAGATACATGAAAAAAAAAAAAGAAAAAAGAAAAAGAATTTTTTATACAGTAGAATGTTAATAAAAAGAAAGTTTTTTTGTTGTTGTAATTTTTCTCCAGAAAAAAATATCCTGAATCCAATTCTCTTTGGCAAAGTATCATTAAGGAGAAGTCATTGTGGTTGAAGGCCTGTTTTTATGAGAAGGTTTTCTGGAGAAGGTAGTTGGAAAAAAGAAAGGGCTAAACAGGTATCAGGTCTTGCAACATGTTTCCTGATATCCAGAAATTGTTCTGATGCTTAGTCCACATTCAGGAGCTATGATTCCTCCTCCAACTTCCTTCTCCTCATGGTTTTTGTTTTTTGATTTGGTGGTTTTTATTTTTAACGGGGGTGGCAATCCAGAGATGCCTTTGACTACTGAATGAGAATTTTAATTGACTAGGATGGCTACTGATAAAATTTCAGTTCCTTAGAACAGTGGAAAAGTTGAGTCAAGTATGGCCAATACTCTCCATTTCACAAAAAAAAAAAACAAACAAACAAACAAAAAAAAAAAACTAATGAAGTCTTCCCAGAATATGCTAAAGTTTTGCAATACTAACCTTACTGGAATGTTGTATACTGAGTTTTATAGGTTTTTTTAACAACTGGAAAGATTAAGAGGCCCCTGCTTCAAAACGGACCCAAAAATGCAGATATAGTGTTTTAATCACATCATCTGCCCCATTAAAATACTGAAATAAAAAGGCTAACAAAGGAAGCACTTTTCAGAAAACACTTTCTTAATACATATCCAGCACAATGCCATTATAGAGCTTCAGGGAAGCCCTTTTGGTTTCAATGTTGGAAAACAAAAGTTTTGCTTTTTTCCTTCAGTCCTTGGGGATCACTTTCCATTTATATATATATAACACATACATGTATATATGTATATGATATATATACATAAACACATAGCAAGGTTCCTGTTTGTGTATGTTACAATATTGTAGTATCAAGGAGAATCCAGATAGCAACACTGTTTAACATGAGGTTTGAGGTAATTGGTTCTTGAAATACCTGGATCACAGACTGCATCCAGAAATAACAGCTGGGCAATAAAAAGTGTTTTTTCAGACAGAAAAAACTAGTAAACGAAAGAAAAAAGAAAAAAAAAAAAGAAAAAAAAAAGAAAGAAAAACAACAACAAAAAAGCTTACAGCAGTTGCTTTTACATGGAAAAATAAAGGCACAACAGAATAGCATTACATTTCAGAACAGCTGGATGAACATAACACAAGTATGACCTCTTTCTGTGGAAGTGTCCCGACAAAAAGGATTACTGCTTAATTGATTAGGTTATTACTTCAGTCAGGGAACAGAGCTTCACCCAAAGACTAGAATATTAGAAAAGAAGTCCCATGTTGGTGAGTGAGGGTATTGACCAGGTATTGTTTAAAAAGTGCTCCAGGAACACACACACTCACAGTCCCACTGAATTAGATGCCAACTCTGCCCTGGGCTTCCACAGGGCCAGGACTTCACCAAGAACAGAGAGAATTAGGATTCAGCAATCACAGGAGTTTGCTCTAAATCACTCAAGCACTAATTTCAAAAGGCACACTGTCAAAACAGCTTTCAAGTAGCACAACATATTGTTTGGTATTAGGTTTTATTCAGTTACCTTTTACCCTGCCAGCATTGTGCTGTTGAGATTAAGAGAACGAAAGACTGGAGTGATTTTTAGGTCCAACAAGCAAAGTTAGCTTAAGTGAAAAGAAATATTTTAAAGGTTTTTTTCTTCTTCTTTTTTTTTTTTTTTTTTTTTCTTTTTCTTTAACACCTTTAGAGTACATTGGATTGGTTACACAAATTAGGAATGCTCTTTTTCTAAGTAGGACTTTGGACATGACAGTGCTCCTTTTCCTTAGTGCCTCTGACCCAGACAGTAGAATCTGACACTGGGAACACAGAGCACATCTGCATGTTCTGGTGAAGTCTGATTATTGGTGTCACTTCAGTGAGAAGGAACTTCTGGGAAATGCTTTTATCAAGACTCTACTGGCAACAGCTCCTTACAGATCATATTGTCAACGCAGCAAACGCAGCTGCTATAAACGGATATGGCAGCGAGTTAGATCAGCCCAACTATTTGGTCTCTAAATTTTTAACACCCTGACTTCACAACTCACTGCGGCATCGTGGCATATGTCAAAAGACACCCTGCTCATACACGGATACTTGCATGATTAGATGAAAAAACTTCCTGGTTAAACTGAAGATGGTCATAGAAAAGCAATAAGCATTTTTAGCAGAAGGGATGTGACATGCACGATAACCTATTAAACATATACTCAGTGCCGCCCTCAAAGCATGTCCAAGTACATCCAAGCTTGCTCCTCACGCTGGTTTCAGGCTAACTTTGTTCTACCCTCTAGACTTTGATGTAGTGCACACTTATTTTAAACAGTATATATATATATTTATTTATTTGCTGTGCGTACACAGACCTTTCTCCCTTTTCCCTGCAGAAACATATTAGACATTACAAAAATAATTTGTGGTATAAAAGAATTCTCACACAATGTAGAATTTTTGTTTGTATATGTAACTAAAATATATATATATATATTTCCAAAAGTAAAAAAGTCAAAATGTCCTTATTTTCCTCTATTATATAGTCTATTTTATTTACAGTGTTACCAAACAATATTCTGTATGTAAAAGTGATAATAGTTTGTGGGACGCTTCCTGCTTAGCAACTTCTCAAGGGGAGTGTGGCTTGTAGAGGACTGCACCAACAGCACTGTCACAATATTATCAACCAGCACCTTCCTCTGCCGTAGGAGTTTCTTCCTTCCTAAGTGAAACCAGATCGCTCACCTGCAAAACAGGTAAATTCTGACAGTCTGCCTAGAAAGCAGCACAAGAGGAATAAAACCTGTGCTCTCCAGTTTCTATGCTATGATATTAAGGGGGAGTCAGCATTCCTCATGGCAAACGCCTGTCCGACCAACCTGGAAACCCCACTCCAGCAACACTGGCACTCAGAGGACCCAAGGCTGCTCCCACTGAGCTGAACAACTTCAACAGAAACAGCAGTGAACCGCGAGACCTCAGCAAAACGCAGCAGAGTTACTGGGGGGTACTCACGTACCTTTTCTTTGAAACAAACAGAAACACAAAGACCTCGGCATTTCCATAGGTGTAACTTTACCAAGCATAGTTTATTCCGTAAGAAAATTTCAGCCAAAGACTGAGGCAGAATAAAAAAAAAAAAGTGCTTTTCTTTTGTCTTCACTAGAGAAAACTTCATGATCAGGATTAGCTGAAATCTGTAATCAGAATAAGTAGGCCAGGTATCGCTTAACTGATGGTTAGACCAGTTAATAGCCTTCTCTTAGAGTGTGCACATATATTTCAAGGGGAGCCACGTACAGTTTCCAGCCTTGCTGTACTAACGCAATTGTAGTAGCAAGTCACAGCTCTATCACCTCAAGAAAGCAATTTCAGCTCCTGTGGTATTTCCAGTCTCAAAACGTAAGCTCAGACTTCCTTCACCTAGGAAACCGCCCCAGCCAGTGCAATAAATTAATAAAAGGAGTAAGACCGGAGAGAGGGGAATCCTGGCTCCTCGAGTCATGGAGAATTTTTACCACTGGTTTCATGGTTCGTATTTACCCAAGAACTGCTATGCAAGAGGAGAAGGTCAACAATAAAATTCTGCGACAAAATTTTTAAGAGCTACTTCCTCAAAATCAGAATGGGAAGTGAAATTGAGTGTTTGGGAATTAATATAAGATGTGTTGTACCCAGCTTTTTCAAGGGAGTGTTAAGAGGAAAAGAGTCACAATTGCTTATTACAGCTACACCTATGGATGTGCCCTGTTGCTGACCTGCAAAAAGCCTCTGCAAGACTGAACAAAACCAAAATCATGTTGTCAATGAAAGTTCAAACGCTAGATTAGCTAGGAGGAAACTACTTGCTTGACAGCTTAAGTGGTTAAAGACCGATAAGTTCATCAGAGCTTGTCTTCAGTAATAAAATATATAAATACCAGTTAAAAGAACAACTTTAGCTGAACTGGTACAAATTTGGAAATAGGTAAAAGTTCAGGATTTCCTTCTCTGCTGCGGTAGCAAGACACACATATTACCAACATAGAGTTAAAATTTGTAACCGAGCACACGTGCATTTTGGAAATTCTTTTTAAAACCAGTTTCTGCACCCTGCTGACAAGATGATCTATAAGGAACCATTACACCAGGCAATACAATCAACATTCGGTCCACGTTGGTACAGTTCCCCGCAGTAAGGTAAGCTACACATGAGATTTTTTTGTTTATGCTTTCTCAGAAGAGACGATTTAAGAGACTGTCTAATAGGCTATTAAAATCATATGGCACTTTCAATAAATACTTTAAAGCTTCTCAAAGAAATCAGGATAAAAAAAGCAACTGCTGTAATAAGCCTGTTTTAGCCATTATACATAATGCTGAAGGAAAAAATCCAGAACAGCAAACAGATATTGACAGTTAAAAGACAGTACAGCTTTTTTTCTTTCTGCAGCAGTGTGAACCAGCTCCCATTCCTGGGGAAACGGGAGCAAGCCCACCTCAAAACAAGCATTCATTCAGTCTTAACTCTGCTCTAGACTCCACCCCACCCCTTACATCACTTCACTTCTAAAACATAGTCACATTTTCATATAAATCTCAGTGCAGAAATGTATTAGAACGTGAAAAGCGCTGATCCTGCAAACCTTTACGACCATGCTTCACGTTAAGCGAGCCGCCGATGGCGTGCCACCAGGAAAGCCACCCCACACGCTTAACGTGCAGCATGGGCACGCCGCAGCATCAGCCCCAAAGATGTCAGCCCTCGCCAGCGACATCAGCTGGGTCAAACTGGTGTCGTTCCATCCGGATTTGTCACGGTGTTCTCAACAGAATCACATTAAGGAACAGAAACTTCCAATCCTACACACGGAAACACAATTACATGTGTGTACATACTAATATGCAATATACATTCAGTAACTTGAAAGAATAGGTTAAGACTTTATTCAGATAGACAAATTAAGGCAATTATCTTCATGTCTCTTCGAGAGAAAGGACCGCGTCCTCATTTGTGACCTCTAGGTTTTAAAGCTATATTTTTTCAAGAGATATATTTCAATTTACTTTATATTTTCTCCATATTTTCTCCAATTAGCAATTTTGTTTGCTTAGTAAATTACATTTGTGCAAGGGTCCACACTGGCAATTTAGCAGTGACAACAAGCCCAATTCATCTATATAGTACAGACTTTTTACATGTGGGTTTTTTTTTTGTTTTTTTTTTGAAGGGTGATTAGTTCAGGACTGCGTTTTGGCTTAACACAAGAAAAAATTTAGATGTTCTGGCCATCCAATGGACATAACTTTGTCAGTCTAGCAAGACACATAATTCATGTTATATTCAAAGACCAAAAGAAATAAAAATAATAATAAAAAAATAAAAACAAAACCAACAATAATAATAACAATAATAAAAAAGATGTACTGTCCTTTCACTAAAACAGACCAAAAAAAAAAAAATAAAAAAACAAAAACAAACAAACAAACAAAAAAAAACACAGAATGGAAACAGCCTTCACAAATAAAAGTGAATAATGCCCAGGTACCTTATATAGGCAGTTATTCTACAACTGTATACAGTTATTTACAATGGTGCTTTATAAAACAAACAAACAAAAAAATGGTAGCACTTCCTAAAAGATTTTGGAACTTTTTTTCTTTTTTTTCTTTTTTTAAAACTCCCTTGTCATAAAAGCCAACTTACATTAAAATATACTTACTACAAGACAACACAACTAACAAAATATATAATAAAACTCATACAAGTAGAAAATTCTGAGGTATTTCTGGTTTGAGGTGGTCTGTGGTCATGAAGTTTTTAATTTTTTTTTTCAGTTTAAACCTCGGAAGCCACGTAACGTGTGTATGTGTGTGTGTTTTGTGTATTTTTTTTTCTTCTTTTTTTTTTTTTTTCTTTTAACATTGCATGTATTGCAAATTAAAAAAATATTTCAATGTTGAATCAGCAGCATTAGGAACATTCACTGACTAGAGCGAGTTTATGGCATAATAAGAGTAACGGTATTTCAGAATATGCACCACTTGAAGACAAAAGAGTTTAGTCACAGAGTAAGGAGAAAGCAGCGTCAAAGAAACCAGTCTGTGAGATGCCGTGAGAATCGCTGCTGCTGCTGCTCAGCTGCCTCGGCAGTCTGCAACTGTACAGTTCCTAGGCTTCTGGGATGCTACAGGAGCCATCTGCCACTGGTTCAGGTAATTTCCACCTCCCTGCAACCCCAAATTAAAAAGAAAACAAGAAATTTACAGAGCCGGTTTTCACGCTTTTCCTCTTTCCACCATCTGCACCGGTGGCTTGGGCTGGCAGATAATCAACCCCGAGGCCAAGTTGCCTGAAATGACTCACGCTTCATGAGAGATGCAAATTTTTTTCCTATCTTCCAGTATTTTACCAAAGTGCTTCTGAGAACGCACTTTCCCACCTCTTCCAATTATGCTGCTTAAAAGCATCCTTCCCGTTACTATCTGGAGTTGAAAAATAAAAGGTAATTATAGTTCTGCTTTTTTTTTTTTTTCTTTTACCACCCAAGCCCCAGAAGCTGGAGGAAGGATGAAGGAGCACCTTGCTTACAGCCACTGGCTCTTTAACGCAGCTTTCTCCATACGCTGCAGCCGTTAATACTCTGCCCAGAAATGTCCTTCCTCTCCTCTAATGGTTACCTGAGAAGTAGCTCCATAGCAAATGATGTTTCCCCAAATGCTGCCAAGTCCAACGTCACTCTCCCCACCCCTATTCTACGCTCCCCCCTTCAATTCTACCACCAAGAATTAACATTCTCTGCCCGGTTACTTTTTTTCCATGTTACAATGACACCCGTTAGATCCGTAAAAGACACATCTGCTGTTTTTTTTTGAAGCTCACTTCCAAAAAGAACCCTAAAAACGGAACGGAACCCAAAACTCAAAACAAAATGGGGAAAAAATCCTTTTGAGGAAGGTGTAATCTTATATAACAGTCTTAAGTTTCCTCCAAAGTTTGCAGCATTGCATTTTCTAAGATGGTAGGTGGTTTTCCTTTATGTCACAGATGCTCCGCTCAGAAGACAGACTGATAAAGAGAAACCCAGAAAACTGAATAAAAAAAAAAAAAAACGAACTGAAGTGAGTTTGTTGAGGTTCTGAGGTACCTGCACCTTTTCTGCATTCATTAGTCGGCACCTGAATGCTTGCTGAAATGTCCATTTTTTTAATACAGTAGAGCAATGTGCTGGTAAAATTGATCCAATCCAAAAAAATAATAATAATAATAATAACAATAATAATAAAAAGTCAAGATAAAATAGCAGCTGCATTCACGTGTTTGTTGGATTTTTGCGTTTTTGTTTTTTTTTGTGTGTGTTTTTCTTTAAAACTTTTTTTTCTTTTCTTTTCTTTTTTTTTTTTTTTTTTTTTTTCAAATCCACTGAGTCTGGAAAGACAAATGTGAACCAGGACTTAGATACTAGACTCTTTGGGCGGCAAGTCCACGTTGGTGACAGACGTCACGATGGAGACGAGGCAGTCCGAGGTAGTGCCGTTTACGGATTTGCGGATCTGAGCGATGCGCTCCTCGACACAGCCCGCCGAGAGCCGAGCCTCCGCGTCGTGGTCCCAGCACTCTTCGATGGTCACGCAGAGCTGCGCCAAGCCCTGAAGAGAATGGAAGAAGAGCTAAGCATCATTTCTCTGTGGTATGCAAATCAGCAGGAGATTAACTTTAAAATTTACTTTCACTCGGTTCTTTTCGTTTTTTAAGCTTCTGGCTTCTAAGGCTGTACGGTTTGGTCATATCTAGCGTTTCTCATAGACCCAAAAGTGCTTTTTTTCTTTTTCTTTTTTAATAACAAAGTGCATCATGAGATTTAGCAGTTAAAGCTTTAAAAAATGAGCCATCCAGTATTACGATTCCTATGATAACACCACCGGAGCTGGCAGTTCTGTATCAGTTACTAATGAAGCAGTTGTTTTGTTTGCAATCACTTCTGTAGATATCCAAAAAATACCTGAATCCAACACTGCTGGAAGAGCACCGCTCATATTTGAATCCCACTCATCCAGAAACTGGAACAGTCAACTCTATCTACACCCAGCAGCTCTCCCTGACGTCTAGGCAATGAGTTACTACACCTGAATCTAACCCAAACAGCAGCAGTTTGGTCAAAACAGAGGCATTTAGCTTCTTACTGAAGCCCTGGGAGGTTTCACGATCTGCTCACTTTCCCAGTCTGAAAAATCAGCTCTTTTATTAAAAACACTCATTTGAAATTATCTACCTCTGGGAAACCCATGCTGCATTTTACCTCACTGTCTGTTTGCCTTCATGTCTAATTAATTTTCCCTCAAAAAATTGCTCAAGTCTTGCATGCTATCTGGCTTGTGAGGAACATGTCTCCGATGGTATGGATCATTCTCTCTTCAATAATCAAAGGGACTTTATTTTCCATTCTTTAATCATATTAAACGAGTCCTACTAAACTAACGCACAGCACGCCACACCACGTTCCCCGTTCACTTGCTCTGTCTGATTTTAATCAGCCAGTTTACCCTCCAAATACAAAAAGGGACAAACAGAAAGGGGAACGTGAAGGTGCCGTGCAAGCCCTCATTCCCTGGCTCAGACTCTCTCTGCAGGAGGCCACTGTGCTAGGACAGCACCTGGGAGTGGTGAAGACACAAAGGTCACCTGCAGTTTAGTTTGTGCCTCAAGGCACCTCAATCCTGCCAGATCACTAGAAGATTTCCCTGCTATTTTTCCCTTTGAAGCTAACACGTGATGCATAACCACATCCCTCGTGCCCCTCACGCAAGAAATAACTTCCCCCATTAACCAGGAGGGACGTACGGGGTGTTTCAGCCAATGATCCTTGAACACGGGGCGCATCTTCTTGTGAACCACCACTTCTTGCAGGTCCTCAAGGGATGGGTGCTGACCTATTTCTTCTTCGAAAGGCAGCATGTATTCATCCACCGGACCTGAAGTGCAAGCAAAGAACCAGATTAGTACAGAAACAGCCTCTGTAGAGCCACAGCCTCCACAGAGCCACATCTTCCTCGTGTGTAAGCTGTGGCTCCAGAGCAACCTCAACCCACTGCAGCAAAATAACCTAAAGAAAGGTTTTGGCATGAGCATAATTTCACTTTAGGCACTGACTAGCAAGGTCAAACATTTACAGTGCTTGTAATCTCTTCCTTTGTGATCTGGCATGTTCATAGATTTAAGTCAGCCCTGATAGAGTAGAGCCAGATGCACTTGTCCCAAGTACCAGCTCCTAACTACAAAATGATTTCTGAATGCTTTTGTTATATCTGTTACAGCTGTGAACTGCTCTGGGCCACAAGAATGAGAAAACTGTTTTTGAGTGCCAGTGCAGACCCTGGACTGCAGCAATAACTCCTGATCACTGAAACGTCATTTGGCCTTTGGCAATGTGGAGATGCCCTCTTAGAAAAACGCAGCCCAGCTTAACTAATGGGCTTTCTCAGGGTGCTCAGTGGCATTACATATGATTTCTCAGTAGCGAAAAGTGACCTCTTGCAATAGTGGGAGTAATTCAAGAGGGTCTTTCCAGAATAAAATAAAAGAACTGACCACTTCAGCTGGTCATGAACTGCGACACCAAGGAAATGATGTTTAGGTACTCTGAAAATAAACAGTCACTAAAACAGCTTATCATTATTCTTGTTGACACAATACCAGTCATTAAAACAAACTGAAGTGCTTGTTCCAACAGATGGCATGATAATGCTCATGACCTTCCATTCCTCTTCTTCAAAGAGGAATCAAGACTATAAAGAGCTGCACTGGTGATCTCCAAGCCGAAGCTACTGATAACACAACCATGCTCACCACCTGGAATTGAGTCAATGCCCTGTTTCTGAAATTACACTCACTGCCTTTCAGCTTCAATGAGCAAGACAAGGTCTGTCTGTCAATGAAGTCAACAATGCTGACCACAATGATGGAACAGATCTGTTAAATAAGGTTCTGTACAATATTGCTTCTGACCTAAAATGGCAGATGGGGTTCGGCGTAACTCTCCCTCAGCCCAAAGTCTTCCCTCTGATTTAAAGGTGCTGTGTATGATACTTGGAGTATCCTGGCCAGCTACTTCCTAAGCAAAGTTGAAAGGGGATCACAAAAATAAAAAGCAAAAATCCAGATAGATATCTGGGGGGCCTCAAATGAGAAGTCTCATTGCTGCATCTAACAGAGACCTGCAGAGTGATCCTGGGTACAACTGCTTCACCCCGCTATGCTCTTACTTCCCTGCTCCTCTGGCATTTTATCAGGTTAGGCAGGAACTTTTTGAAGAACCACACTCCTAGGCTCATGTCCTAATTATAATCAAGCTCTCCTTTGCTCCTACAATATTAACATCAATGTCTGAAGCCCAGGTGAGGTACTATTAATTCACAAACTTGATATTCAGCCCAGATCACCCATATCTGCACAAGTAGAAGTTGGAGCAGGCAGCCTTGGAGCTAGTACAACAAAACGATAGCTTCCCTGACCAGAGGCAAGGTCCTGCAAATAGCAAGGATGTAACCAAGAGCAGATGGGCTACTTGGACAGAAAAGATGACCCATTTTGCAGCATCATTTTAGGATCAAACCCCTTGTGAAAGCGGACATGGTGAACTTTGATGGTATTAAAAGCACTTTGAGTCTTGAACACTACAAAGATTGTTATCCACAGAAAATGACAGTTTACATTATAAATGAAGCAGATGAAAAACAGGTTAGCAGCCTAATAAGAATATGCCATTGATTTTTTTAATTATTTATCTTTAACAAAGCCAGGCCCATTCTCTGGGCCAGCAAACCATGCTGAAACAGAGCTGTTCCTGGGGCAGATCTTTATTCTTACCATCAACTGCTCTACATCTGGAGACTAACTCCCACAATACCAGTCCCATTGCATACATGTCTATTCTCAGGAAGGCGTCTCGTTGGAAGTTGATTGCTCCCTCTAACACTTCGGGAGCCATATACCTCCTCGTTCCCACCTACAGAGAAAGAAACAGCTCGAGTTAAATTCCAGTTGGGTCTGTCAGCCTCCGTTGGTCAGAGATGAATGACAGCTGCTTTCATTAGCCTTAAGGCTACTTCTGCTAAATTTGCACCTCGCTCGGAAGACAACCAAAAGGGAGCTGTTTCTTCTGACACCGATTCTCAGTAAGTTCACTTGAGCCTAGATAAGCTACCTGAAGGAAAAAGCCAAAGAGCATGGCTACGTGTGTTGTATACATTCAGCATACAATATAGGTCTAACACAGATGCAGCGAGGCACAAGGAGTGGGGATGAAATCCTCTGCGTCCCACTGCATCTTGTTCCAGCAGCACATGCTGGAGGAGAAAACGCTGCCTTTGGAGACACACACACAACACCCTGAGGTCAAGCCAGACTTGGTTATTGCAGTCGGTGAAAATTGAATCCTCTTTCTCTAAAAATATACATGTAAAAAGAAAAAAAGAAAAAAGAAAAAAAGAAAAAAGATAAAGGAAAAGAGAAAAAAAAAAGAAAAAAGGGAAAAGAGAAAAGAAAAAAGAAAAAGAAAAAAGAAAAAAGGGAAAAGGAAAAAGAAAAAAAGAAAAAAAGAAAAAGAGAAAAGAAAAAGGGTAAAATCAATGTATCCTGAAATGGTAGAAAAAGGAAAACTTGCAAAAATTTCCAAAAAATTTGCATATTGCAAAACTTCTCAGATATTTATGGCTATATATAGGGCAGAATCGTAGCCCATGATGTAGGAGAGAGGAGAGCACAGCAAGGTGAAAAGCACCTTTTTAATATGGGAGCTGAAACGCTTTTAATGTTTTTCTTTAGGGGTTTCTCATCTGATCTTGCTGTTACCTGAGGAATTGGGCAGAGAGGGAAACAGAGATGTAAGAAAGCATGGGAAATGCTGGAAAAATCCAAAGAAAGATAGCAAAAATGAGGAAAGCTGTGAGGAGCTAACGTGAGGTAAGGGTAAGAAAGGAGATGGCATTGGAGACATTCATTCCTAAAACCCAGGAGGTGCCCGGAGGAACGGCTGCCCTTGCTGCACCCCTGCCCAGAGACAGCGAGGGGCCACTTGCTGCAGCTCACAGGTGGAAAATCCCAAATTGATCAAAACGCAGGAAATTGTTCACACAGTGCAAAGCCAGCACGCAAAGTTCACCATTGCGAAAGGTCACCCTGGCAGCGAGCCTGGCTGAATTCTTAAAAATAAATGAATAGTTTTAGGAGTGTTAATGTTTAATACTGAGGCAATAAAGAGACATCACGTCCCGTGTTTGAAGGGAGAAGTCGCTTGCCACCAGGGCCAGGCCAGACTGCACATCTAATTGTTTGGAAAGTTCCTGTCTTGGAGGAAATTAAATGCTCAGAAGTGGCACTGCAAGGAAAAGGTGCATGGGGGGACAGGGGAGATGT
Source organism: Aythya ferina (assembly GCF_964211825.1). Lineage (NCBI taxonomy): Eukaryota > Metazoa > Chordata > Aves > Anseriformes > Anatidae > Aythya > Aythya ferina. The sequence goes on from NC_140297.1 coordinate 6,446,968, forward strand.
CACATTTGCACCAGCATGTAGGGTTGGGTTCCCATCACAAAGGGCCAGGGGCTGAGAGCTGCATCTGGGCTCAGGATTGCATGCTGCTCCTGTTCCCTTAGGTCTCGCTTTCCAGGGTCATGCTAAGGGGAAAAAAAAGGTGCTTTCCCCCATATGAATTACGCAAGGAAGAAGAAAACATTCCCGTAATCTCCCGGCCTCCAGCCTGCATCTGCACAAACCGCCTCCACGCACGAGAAGCTGACTTTTTACGATGTTATTTTTAAAGATAAAGATTACCTGTCCATGAGTGTCCCCTGGAGGTTTTCCAGGTTCAAACCGTACAGCTAGACCAAAATCGGCCAGCACCGCCGTCAAGTCGTTCTTCAGCAAGACGTTTTTACTCTTGAAGTCCCTAGAGAGAGCCAAGAAGTGAGTTTAGGAGGCTTTATTACGGCATGGGTCTGAATCACAGCGCAACACACCACTTTGTAACCTCTACGTTTAGCAGCCCTGGGTGGATCGGCTCCTTTCTTCCTTCCCCAGCTGGCAAATTCAGCTGCTGGTGTCCGTGAGACGCCACCAGGCAGCCCTGTGCTGCTGGGCTGGGACCTGACCTAGCCCGGGGAAGGTGCTGAGGCCACTGCTGCCACCCTGACCTCAACCACTCATTTTTTTGGGTGCTTTTGTTGACTGCCATCACCTGCTGGAAGCAGGGGTGACCAAGGGTGGCACAGCAGCGGTGTCACGGGGGTGCTGGCAAACAGTTTCACTGAGCGCTGTCCTCACAGGGTGTGAAGGTCTCCAGCACTGCTCTCTGCAGGAGCTCACGCTCGGCAGGAGGGTGATTTACAGCATGTTTCGGGCACATAACCCTGAGCATCCTCAAGCCCTGGGTACCGGGGGAGTGTGATCAGACCTTGATGCGCCGCCTGAACACGTGGCGGTGCCACCTCCTCTCCCTGCCCAGAGGGGAAGCAGGGCACAGGGAGAGCAACGGGGAAAAGGAGGGAGAGAAAGCACAGCTTCAGGACAGGCAAGCTGCAGAAGTCCTGAGGAAATTACCAGCAAAATGAAATCCAGACAATGAGTTTCCCACCCACAGCCTTTGTAGGCCTTTACACCACTGGCTAACTCCGTATCCCTCCCTTCCCCTCCAAGAGGTATCAAAGGAAGAAAAAAAAGGGCTACATATTCATCCCATTTAGAATAGAATTAATAGAATAGAATAGAATAGAATAGAATAGAATAGAATAGAATAGAATAGAATAGAATAGAATAGAATAGAATAGAATAGAATAGAACAGAACAGAACAGTTCCAGTAGGAAGAGACCTACCAAGATCACCAACTGTCAGACTACTTTGGGGCTAACCCAAAGCTAAAACATCAGCACGAGCATTATCCAAATGTCTCCTAAACACTGATGGGCACGGGGCATCAACCACCTTGCTAGGAAGCCTGTTGCAATGTCTAACTACCCTCTCAGTGAAGTTTTTCCTAATGTCTAATCCGAACCTCCCTGATGCAGCTTTGAGCTATTCCCACGTGTCATTAAAACAGGGAAACCCAGGACCAAGCCTTCCTTGGGCACCAGCCACAGTCTTCTATTACAATTCTGCTTTAATTGCAGGACTGGCTTCCCCTGGGTTGGAAATAAAGCAGGGGAGGGGGTGAGCCCCCACGGAGACGAGCTGCCCACGCAGCTGAGCAGTGGGTGTCACCCTTTGCGGCGGAGAGGCTGGCGCTGTGCTTGAAGATGACTTCAAGGGGACATTTGGGTCAGCCCCGTGCTGCAGCACTGCTGCTTCGGGGCAGCTCAGGTGAGTCTGCAGGAGCCGGGGAGGGGGGGGCTGGATGGCACCGAGATGACTAAACCAGCCCAGCCTCGTTCCCCGGGCTCCCCGCATTTTCATCTGAAAGGGAATGTTTGGCAATATAATTAAATTACAGACCTTAGACAGCAGATGGCAATTGTCCTGTATGCTCAGCATTATAATTTCCCTATCATCAATTCACTCGGTGACCCTGCTGATTGCAGGACATTGCAGGCCTGCACAAAATAATTAATGAGGGCAGATACAATTGTTCCGCGCTAGAGCGACCTGTCAAAATTCCTTGGGAAGAGAGAAACTGCTGGACCAGAGAAAAGAGCTGCTGCCTGTGGCCGTGGAGAAAGCATCACGTGCAAAACCCATCCTGTGTCACCCAGCCCTGATTCTTAGCTCAAAACATCAGAAGGTTTGTCCAGATTGCAGCAACACAGCAAGCCATCCGCAGCACGATGGGCATTGCTGGCTCGGGGATTAGTGTGGGGGAAGTGGGTTATTCCCCTTCCAGCTGTGAAGCCTGAGAGAGGAACACAACAGAAATCTGCCTGCTGTGGCCATGGGATATCCAAAGACACAGGGCAGTCTTGTAGAGCCTGAGAAACATTTGCACATCTCTGTTGCACCTAAAAACACCCCTAACCTGCTACCTGCCATCTTAGAGACCGGCTGCCTCCAGGCTGTAGCAGTTTCCCCAAAGGCTTAGAAAGCAGCCATCACCCAACGACACAGATAAATGACTTTGCTCGGTCAGCGTTAGGGGATTACACCCTCCAGGATGGTACAGATTGTGCACGAGATTTTCACAAAGCTGTGGCTCAGCTGGGACCGCACAGGAATTATGCGATGCTCTTCCCCATTTTTCTATGCTTTCCTTCCTTCCACGGGCACCCTGAGCTGGCAAGAGTGAACTCAATGCAAACACACCCAGGACTGGGAGAAAGGCTTGATTCAACCCACGCCCAAGAGAATTCCCACCAACACCATTAGTAGGGACCCTAAAATAGTCGCTAGTAAAAAAGCGGCCTGAGAAGGAGAAAATTCCCTTTTCAGTCTCATCCTTGAAATCAGGGAACAAGGGAGCGAGTGGACAACAAGTGGTCGGTGCGTTAACCTGATTTAGACACCAGAGATTTTATTTTCTGCTTCCACGTGGGGGCACTTTAGCACCGACGAGCAATCCCATAACCTCCATCCCGCTGTGCCGGGGCCACTGTCCTAGGAGTTTGCTCAAAGTCTGCAGAGCAGCGACTCAGGGAGTCCCACCTGGCCTTCCAGCATCTTCGCAGGCATCGTGTTAACCCGTTCAGTGACTCCCCAGCTTTAAAAAGCATTCAGCGTTGTTTGTTTGTTTGCAGCACAAAAGAAAAGAATGGGGTAATCCAAGGAAAATCCACTGTGTCCTGAAACCCCGCTTCTGTAGGAATGTATTCAGTTCACCCCAGTGGCACGCTCTCCATCTTTTATCATTTATTAAACGGATGGGGACACTAATGAGCACGATCTGTTGCTTTAAAGCCTTTCTGTAGCTTTTCCCTGCTCCCCACCCTCAGGAATTTTCATGCATACACCGCAGCCTTTATTTTCATGGGGACAAATGTCAGGGCCACGGGGTCAGCCCCAGGAGCGGCACAAAGGCAGCTGCAGGCTCTTTCACCAGCCCCCAGCTCCCACCAACTTGAAGGTTTGGGGGGGCCCCACGGGGGCTGGGACATCCTTTTAAAAATAGAGATCATCTTGCCGTGTAGGAAGACGGCCCCATTAGGTTGGATGCAGATTACTGCAGCTGGGCATGGGGCTTAAGAATCTCCTCGATGAAGGGCAGTGGGGGAGCACGGCTGTGGATTACTGCCCACAGCCACACAACCCACACAAATCCCTTGGGGAAAGCTCCCCCTCCTGCCCTGCTGCTGGCGAATGACTTGGTAGTGATGGGGTTGGAAATGGACGATCTTTTAGGTCCCTTCCAACCCAAACCATTCTGTGAATCTACAAGGTTTTAAACCAGGGCAAAGGACTTGGGACTGCAGGGATGGGTGAGGGCTAAGACGAGCATCGCTGCAACAAGGATGGTTTCACCCTCTTCATTTGGGATTCCTGCTGTACCCACATATGGAGGTCTTGGGGTCACAGTGCCCTTCCTCTGCTGTCTCTCATAAGCACCCTGGCGAGATTTGGGCACCATAAAACTACCGTGAAAAATAAATAGCAGCTATTTTCTACATTTCTACATTTTCTCATCAGAACACAATGTTCAAAAGCTCTGTGGGAAGACATACAGTGGAGTTATCAGTCTAACACACGTAGGGAAGAACACGGTCCAAATCTTCAGATGGCCACACAAATACATGGATTATAATGTAACTCATCAAGCACAGACTCTTTGAATAGAGGTTCTCCAGCAACCAAGCTCCCCTTCCCTACACACATCAAGAGAAAAGCTGAGGGCAGAGGGAAGCGCCTGCCCTTCAGACATTTGCCATAAACCACCACCAAGCATACATACTGCTTCACAGACAAGATGCTGATTACCTGCTCTTTGCCATTTCTGATGTGGGTGAAAAAATTCTTGTCTTAGCATAGAATTTTGGGGGCTAAAAGGCATTCACTTTCCAAAAGCACAATCTCCTCCTCTGGTTGACAGCACCATTTCAAACAGGTTGTGAATAGCTGAACAGGAAACTTGAAAAGTGTTCACAAAAGAGGCCATACCTGTGTGCTATAGCAGGTTTGTGCCCTTCACCCTTGCACCAAGGGACATCTTCATGTAGGTAGGACAAGCCACGGGCCATGGTTTCTGCTACATGGCAGAGCTCATTCCAGCTGATGATGTTGCCCTTCAGGTAATCCGTAAGAGACCCCTGTAAAACAGGACATCGCATGTTCTTAACCACAGCCCCTGCTTCTAAACTCATCAGTTTAGAAAATGGTTTTCATTAGTGCTTGAGAAACATGAACCTTCATTTAAGAGGTAAAAAATATCACCAGCAAAAGTGAAAATGAAGGAGAAGTAAAACCCCAAAGCATTTATGAGTTCTCAGCCCTTGACAGCACAGAAAGTGTCTGATCTCCCAAATAAGTCCCAAGTCTACTCATCTGCCAGGGAAGGCTTCGAAGGGACAAAATGGTCTCAAAACAGAGCAAGTCGAACAGTTTAGGAAAAGGGAGAACCTTGCATGCAAGAAGATGTTGCATGGTATCAGCTGGTGGTGGAAATGATTGACTCACTAGGCCTTGAATTAAACAGAGGGATAACGCTGCTGGCTCAACCCTGATTTGTGCATGTTTGTTTTATTTTAAGTGTTAGTCACGTTTGATAACTAAAGCAATCCGTGTAAGAGGAGGTATGCCCTGAGTTTCAAAAGCAAACACAAAGCCTATCTGCAAGGGCTGGGTTGGGATCTACGTGTGCTATGAGACAGCAACCACTGCACACAGGAGCCGTGGCCTTTTGTACCACCTCTCTCTCCCCAGCTCCCACCTTTCTTCATTGTGTGTTTGTGCAGGAGAGCCTTGAAAGCCAAAAGAAGGGCCTCTGAAGAAGGGGAGCAGGAGCAGCCCTCCACTACCACCAGTGGCAGACTATCTGAACCATGGGGGAGCTTCTGGGAGAATATTAGACACCAAACACTGCTGCTTCATGCCCAGCCAGCCCTCTGCCTTCCCCAAATGTATGTGCAACGATATGTTACCTTGTCGTGGAAAGCTGTGATCAGCCAGAGCTCTGTCTCTAGGTTTGTCCCTCTTTTCTCTGCTGCGATAAATTGCAAAAGGTTTTCATGCTTCATGCCAGGAGTATTGAAAATCTCCCTCTCGCTCTGCCAAGATTGCTTATCCTAAAGCAGGGAGAAATGCACCATCAAAGATCACTCTTCCCTTTAAAGCAAACAGCCCCTTCAGCTCAGTTAGAGCCGCTCATGTTCCTCTTAATACCATTCTCCAGCATTTTGATGTGATGCATCCCTTCAAAATGAGGCTGTTTTCCTAGAGGGTAGGTGCCGGAGGAAGAATGGAAGTTGCTGTTCTCAGTCTCCCTTCTCCAAAATTATCCTCAGCTATTCCTAAAGCGCATGTTTGGGTTCGGATTCCACCCCCCTGCCCAGCCTCGCTGAGAAATAAGATTTCTTGAGATTTCCAAAGAAAGAAGGCAGAGATAAAGCCTGTGCATGCAGCACCCAGATCTGCATTGTAGCCGTAATTGTTACGACTGCAAAATCTAATCTAGGCTCTATTGAATATTTACTAGTAGGTCACAGCTGGCATGGACAGAAGATGTGCAAATCTCCTTTAGCAATGCTATGACAACAAATACAGGGAGAAAAAATTAACGAATAAGGAGGTAGCGGAGGAGCACAAAGGCGTTTTAGTCATTCTTCTCTCATTTGGCTTTTGATTGCTCTACTCTTTCCATTTACCATTCCTAGACAGTCAAGTCAGGAGCATTCAAAGGTTTCCTGGAGTGGAAGACGTGAGCTGAGAGACACGCTGCAGCGCCGTGAGCTTGCACAGCACCAGGGCTGTGCCTCTGCAAGCTGAAAACTGCTAGGTTGGGGTCTGGGTTTAGGATTTGTGTGCCGGGGCAGGACACACAAAGCCAGGGATTTGGTCCTTTGTGCACTTCGGGCATTGCAGACTGGCTTTTAACAACACAGCCATTTGCAGTGATCCCATGGATTTCAAAATGTGCTTGTTTGCCCTTCTTGCAGCAACAACTACTGCAGGAAGCATTCGGTAATGAGGTAACACAGAGAAAAGTATAGGGGAGGGAGGGTCCTTGAACTCTTTCTCCCAGCAGAAGAGTCCAAATACATCTTTGTAATGGTCTCAAAAACACCTCCACAGGCATTCGGAGCATCTCAGCACTGGCAGGCAGCCCTACGAGCGAGCCCTGAAGGTGATGCCCTTCTCACCTGAATAGGGAAGATTTTCACAGCCACATAGTCGTTCATCAGCTGAGCCTTCCACACGCAGCCGAAGCGTCCCCTCGCCTTGATCTCCAAGAGCTGCAGAGGCTTTAGGCCAACCAGGGGAGAAGGAGGTGGTGGGCCGGGGTCCTGCACAAGAGAAAAACACTGTCGCAAGTTGAAGTGGGACTGTAGAACAAAGGGGGAGGAATGGAGACACTGTGTGTGGGGAAAGAGGTGTGAAGAAGGGGCCTGTTATTTCATCCAAATTATTGAGATGTGCTCTTCACAGCAAGAGCAGCACTAAATTCCCTATTTTGCTTTGCAGGGTATTTGTACAGAACATATATAACAACCTGTGCCTTCAAGTGTCACTCGGTGTGTCAAACCACTGCCTGTCATCCTCTGGCAAAACCTGAATTCTCCAGTGTTTTCAAAGCAACGGCTATTTCGGGCTGTAAAACGCTGATGACCTCAAGGCTACCTCCTGCCAAAAGTAGGAACTTTTTCATCTTTGTGACCCAACGGCAAAATACACCGACAACCTCCAACTGCTTTGCACTTAATTAGGAGTGCTTCCCATAGCCCTAGCAGTGGGCAGTAAACAGGTCTGTCAGCATTATAAAGATAGTATCTGCCTGGAGAACAATGCAGCCCCAACATGTGGCAATGGAGCTCTGTCCTATCTACTTTCAGCCTTGAAAGGCTCCCAGCATGGTCTGTACAGGGCAGAGGAAGACGGCAGAGAAAGCTGCTGGCCCCTTCAGAAGAAACCAGAAGGCTCAGGGCACAGCAGAGCCAGCAAAGACCAGTTCTCGATGGCTTTGGGCTGTGAGGATGACCTCCTGCATGCATTCTCTGATGGCTCATAAAAACTGAGCTTCAACAGGGAAAAAACATCTCCTCTCACCCCATAAAACTGATAGGGACTTTCTAATCTCTACAATCTCCACTCCTCTGCAAAGTTGGCTGAAATTAGGCAATGGGTTTGACGGTTTGGGAGGAAGGGTAGCCACCAAGCAGGGTTGTGTAACTCCATCCCTTAGGAATTTTGGAAATGGTGATAACCTGGTCTAAACCCACCAGCCTCACAGGGGGTATGAATGCTGTCACGGGGCCGACTGTAGCATTGACTTCAAAAAGATGGAGAAGAAAAGTTAGGCCACCTGAACAGTGTTAAATTTGAAGAAAAATGAAGAAATTGTTCACGATAAAGGTGGTGAGGCATTAGAACGGGTTGCCCAGAGGAGCTGTGGCTGCCCCATCCCTGGCAGTGCCCAAGGCCAGGTTGGATGGGGCTGGGGGCAGCCTGGGCTGGTGGGATGTGTTGGAACTGGATGGGCTTTGAGGTCCTTTCTAACCCAAACCAGTCGGTATTGTAGATATACTGAGCAGCCTCTGTGCCTACCATAATGTACAAACAGAGGGAAACGACTTGGAGAAGCCAGAAATTTCTCCTCACCTCATTGATGTCGACGTGCCCGTAGGGGGGCTTGCGGTGCCGATACATCCAGAAGGCCAAGAGGATGGCCATTGATAGGACAGCAATGGGGAGCAGAGAGTACACCAGGATGTTGAGCAGAGAGGGCGTTGGTGGCGGTGGCTCGTATATGACTGTGAGGAAAGAGCAGGGAGAACATGGGGAAAGACCTTTTAGAAGCGTACCCACACTGTGAGCTACCTGTCCAGACATAACCCAACACTGCCCTTCCTTCTGCTCCAAAGCCAACAAATCTTAGTGGCATGTCTCATCACATCCTTGCACAAGGCTCCACCATTTACTCTTTTCCATATTGCCATTACTAACAGTCCAATGGTCCAAATCACACTTCACAGACTGAGCTTCCCCCTGACCTTCATTTAACATGGACATTCTTACTGAGATATCTAAAGGCTGAAAATTTCCTCCTCTTAACCCTTCTGAAGATATGAAGCAAGCAGAGTACGAGACCCCTTGTGGAGCTGCTTTGCCTTGTGCAGTGATTGACAAGACGTCAGTTTTCAGTAAAATGCTGCAGGAGCCACAATCAAATGCACTATTCCCACAGTAGTTCTTGTTCCAAATTACATCAGTGCAGTTGAGACACAAACAATGGGAATACTAAATGGAGCCATGTTGCTATGTTGGAGACAGGGAAGGAAAAAATAGCAAGACCTGCCAAATTAAACAAAAAAACTGTGAGAGAAAGAGTATTTGCTACTAGGTTGCTACGGGTACATTAATAACAGGAGATAATAAAAACCATGTAAACAATTAAAAACCTAACAGGAAAGCCCAGGAAAATCTGATAATGGTCTCTGGGAACATCTCAGTAAATGCAGGTAGTTGATAGCAAAAGGAATCATCTTACGGAAAAGATACACCTGCTTTAATAATTTTTTATTGAATGATACTTGAATGTGAGCCTACAGCAAAAGGAACCAACACTTTTCTATTAGCCTCTAAAGCAGGACTGACTATGACTTTTTTTTTCCTTGAAGTACATCCAAAACCTCACACCCATTCCCTTTTAATGCTCAGACCAACACAACGCTGCGTTTCAGCCAATAAAAAGCAAAAACTCTGGATGCCCGAGGTTTTTGGAGCCTTGTGAAATGAAAATTAAAGAAGTAGGTGTCAAAATGCCTTTAAGAGATGGAGTCTTGATCCCCCTTGTGTAAATTACACTGACCTCTTCCCTGAGGGCTTGTAAGAGCCCACTGTGAACATCCACCACCAAGAAAACCCAGTCCTCACTAGTGATGGACAAGGTGTTGGTACAACACACTTTATCCAGAATTACATTACATTAAGAAACTGTTCTTAAAGAATCTTAGGAGAAGGATTTGGGGATTTTGTAAGCAAATGACAATTTGTGTCCTGTCAGATGCATTTTTGTGCTCAGCATCCAGCAACCCAAAGTCATCACAAACTGGGTCAAGGCAAAGAAACCCCGCAATTCCCCATCCACAGCAGTCACTCACCTTCTGGGCCGGTTACTTCAGGCAAGTGGGTGAACTTCTCGTTGCAATAGTTGCCCTCGCAGCAGCAGAAAAAGACTTGAGGGTTTTCTTCTGTGGCTACACACTCCTGCCTGCGTCAGGGAGGGACACACACAGCAGCAAAGGGAAGAGAAAAACAACGTCAGCCAACTTGCGTCTTCAGGAACAAACACAGACATCCCCAAAATCGTCTTCTCCACGTGCCTTGTCCTGCTGGCACAGCCTGGCAGACTCTGCTTACAGGAAACTCAGCACTCACATACCCCGGTGGATAGCAAAGACCCTTGAAAAGGCCATAAAGGAAACAAATGCTTCCATATGTACTGAAGACATTAGATGGCGAATAATAAATAACAGCAGGCTCCGCTAAGTGAATGAGAAGCAGAAAAACAACAGAGAGGTGCCTCGCATCCTGAGTTGTGTCTCTCCTGCAGCCTGTACCTATGCTGCTAGGGGTGAGAGGTGTTTGAGCGTGCAATTAAAGCTTGTGCCTTAAAGCTCGTATGAAGAGGGCTGAGCTAAGCCTGCTCTCACCGGCGTTAGCATCCCTAACTGTACACGCTGCAAGACACCTGCAGTGCCTCTGATTGCTGAAGGCAGGAGGGAGGCTGGAGGTTTGTTGTTGCGTTGTTTTTTTTTAAGTTTTATCTTCAAGTGCCATCTCCTTCCCCTTTAAGAAAAAATCCTATACCTGCACGAAAGCCTTTAAGGAATTCAGGTTTTAGCCCTCACGTTTCTAATTTCCCCTTTATCAAGGCAGCCTCCTCGGCGCTGAGGTTTCCCTCCCCATTTCACGAGGCGTTAGGGGGCTTCCACGTGCCAGAGCAACTCCACTTCCCCCCATCCTCCCTCTCCCACAGATCGATGCAGAGAGATGATTTCTGCAGGGCTCCAGCAGTCCTTTCTTTCTGTTTCTTAAATACCCACTTCCCTTCCCTGCCACTTTTCGCGGCGTTGCCCTCTGCTTTTAGTTATTCCGCTCGCAGAGCCGCTCTCTGCAGAGAGCTGTATCAAACTATTTCCTGAAGACCGGCTAAATTATATGCATAACTTCCTTCCTTCAACCACTCAGAGGAAGTAGCAAAACAATCATATGTGTTTGACATTATTACTCATTTATGAACCCATGCCAAGCCTCCCTTTCTGTGGTATCACTGACATAATGCCACGAGGAGGATGGAAAGGGCTCTCTTAAATCGCCACGCAGGGTAGTTGTGAGGACTTTATTCCTTTCGGGGAAAAAAAAACAAGGCAGTTTTAGCTGAAATGCCTCATGCCAGGCCTCAGCTGGGAAGCACTTGGTTGGTTCGGGGGGCTTTTTCTTTTTCAACTTCAAAGCAGAAAGCAGCTATTTGAGTTATTCAAATGGACACAGATATTTCAACAAGTTAAGCAATGCTTCCAGATGCTTTTCCTTGAAATCAGATAACAAGCCATTTGGATTTAAAAGCATCGGTATTGGAGTCTTCAATTGCAAACACATCCTTTGCTAAATCTGTTGGTTAAGAAATCAAGCTAATGAGTGAAAACAGCCTGCTCCACATCTGCAGTTCATTATCCCCGTCTTTCAGTTGGTGCGCGCTCAGGGCAGCCATCCAGGTACATCTGACATGTTATACTTAGCAAATATTAGAAATGATACAGTGGGAGAGAATGACACATTTTTCTACGGCAGCGAGAGCACGTTTCGAGGCAGTTCACGTGCTCTTCAAGGGAATGTGAGCACGACCTCTCCGGTGGGGCTGTGTAAATAAACAAATAGCACCCGGTTGATTTTTAACCAGTCCCTTTCCCCTACAGCCTTCAATGCACATGTGCCACATTCTGGTTTCCTTATTATAAAGAGCAGAGGAAGGAGCCCTCATCCTCAGCATCCTGACTGCTGCTGCCCTGCATTTGTCACCTTCCCGTGACACAGTTACATGCCTGCCTTGTAACACTAAGTGCTGCCAATGTGCTAAGCCCAGAGATGCTGCAGGAGGACCCAGCAGGGCTGTGTACTGCATGCAGGGGACACTGCAGGGAGCTCCAAGTGCATCGCCCAAGGAGCTCAGCACCCAGCAGCTCAGCATCCAGCACAAAGGTGCCGCAGACGAAGACAGGAAGGGCATCAACACAGCACTGCTGATTGCAAAAATCATCTTTTAAGCTGTTTTTGCCATTGTGGGATGCGACGCTACCTGCATGAAAGACTGAAGAGGGCACTCAAGGGAAAAAGAAAAAAAAAAAGACTCGATTTAAACAGCCCTTATTTAATTAAAGCTAACCTTTATTTCAAATGCTGCTTTCAACACTTGCACTGTTTGCTAATTCTCAGAACATCTTTTAGCTCTGCCCTGAACTGCGACTTTGAAGAATCGGGCTGCAGGATAATGGATGCTCAACCCCAGGGCTGAGAAAAGGCTTGTGAGGAGCCCTGGAAACTTTTTACCGTTGTAACGGAGCAACACATTATGACAAAGATTAAGAAGCACTACATCCCTGCACGGAGGCTCTCAGTGACAATACAAGTGTCACTGCGAATGAAAGCAGGCACTGAAAGGAGAAATCTGTTTACAGTAAACACTTCTGCTTGGAAATACTGAGCTAGAGTGACCTTCTGTTCTCAGGAGGATTGGCATTAAAAAAACTAATGGGCCAAGAAGGATTGATTTATCAGTTAAAAATAAAAAGTTAATTTTATACAGAGCCCAACCCTGCAACCGGCAAGGGAATAGGTGTGGTAGGAAAGAAACCCTAGAGCTAGTAAGAGAAGGAAGATGAGGAACTAACTCACAGCTGGGACATGCCAAGACAATAGGCACAAGACCAGGGACAACGTGCAATGACTAAGGAAAACTTCCAGCCATCGGACAGAGCTGGTCCCAGCTAAAGCCGACAGCTTAGGACCTGGTGTCCTAAAACCTTTAGGATTGGAAGCTAGAAAAACGATGCTGTGATTGCAACGAAGGTGACAGCAGCTTATGCGGGTGTGACACTGAGGGAAATCATTGAATTTTGTATTCTGATCCTCCTTATTGATAGAGCTGGGCTTTGTTTGGTTGGTGTTTGTTGTTTTGTTCTTGCTTTTAACAGAAACGCTGCCTGAGCTCTGAACTACTGAGCATTGTCCTTTTGAACCGGGAAACTTCAGAGGGCCGTTTTCTTCAGCTGGAGTTATTTTCCCCTCTGTAGAATTGCATTAAGGGAAATGAGAAAAGACTAGCTTATTCTCCCAGCTATTTAATGAGGCTGGAGCCTTCATACTACAAAGCTGCTCTGCTTTTCAGCTCGTTACTTGCAGCAACACGCAAACATGAGCGTTACTTTTGCTGTCCCACTCTTTCTCCCAGCCTATCTCTTCGCTCAGCCGAAGAACAGCAAAACTTTTTGCAACATCACAAATGCCAGAATCTCAACCTCTAAACACCCCCAGATATCTGTGTATTTTTTTTTTTTTCTAGAGAGATCCAAATGATTCCAAGTTTTCCTTTGTATCGCCAAATGCTCTTGGAAGAACATATTGCTCTTCGTTTGATGGTACAGGACACGTTTTTCAAAGCATGCCAGAATTATCAAAGCTTTGCTAAGGGAAAGAAGAAAGAAAAAAAAAAACCACCACACAACAAAAAAACTTAAAGTGCATTTTGCAGCCTCTATTTAGAAACTAAAGTGACAATTTTGAGAGCTGCATTAGCAACAGAGGTAATTACTGGGGATGAATGGGCCAATTGACTTGGACCTGCTTTCTTTTCCTCGATGCAAAAATCACAAGCTTTTGCACTTAGAGCAACAATTAAACCTGCCTTCAGGGAAACCAGTTAGGCTATTACCTGTCGTAACAGTTGAAGTCGTCTAACCAGCAGCCTTTCTTCACCAGCTCGATGGATCCCGAGTTGTTTCTCCAGGAGGCGTAGCAGTGGAGCCGCTTGTCCTTCTCCCCCTCGCAGCGCTCCACGCCGCTCTGGTTGGTCTTCTCCAGCTCCCAGTTGGCGTTGTAGTAAATGCATTCCCTCGTCTCCGCCTCCCCGTGGCCTGGTCCTGCAAAAGTCAAAGCCCAAGCACGTTCAAGCACAATCATTCACAGATCTCGGGAGGCGCATCTCCACGGGGCCTTGCTTTGGGTGACGCACGCGTTGGTATTGAACTACACGTGCCATAGACATGAACTTCAGCACAGCGTGTTCTCCTTTGCCAATTTGAGGTGGAGAGCAGGGATCAGGTTGGCCTCAGCTCACACCAGGAGCCTGTGGTGAAGTCAAGAGCCTCACACAGACCCCAAGGCCCCCTCTGGCCAGTGCCTCAACCACAGGTCCCTAGCATGGGGAGGTGGCACAGCAATCCACACTGTGTTTTTTAACCACAGAAGGCCTGGTTAGGAAAGAGATCCTCCCAGGGTGCTGCTTGCCACGTGCTGGGCTGGCACACAAGGTAGTTACAGCCTCCCTCTCCACAGCTATTTCAGGAAACACCACCTAAAAATAAAGGGTTTATTATGCGGGTAGGACGTAACTGGGAATGGAGAATATTCATCCTGCAGAGGAGGGACAGACCAGTACCAAGTCCTCACTTAGATCCCAGTTCAGGCTTATTTCACTCAGCCTCCTCATGCTAAATGCCATTTTTTTATTACGTCGCCTTTCCACCAAAGCAAGACCCTCAGCAAAAGCAACTCCATTCCCCGAACGACTTTGGTCAGCCCACATGGACCTCTGGCCACCACAAACCAAGGACTCTCCCTGTGTTTTTACTCAACTTTGTATCAAAGGACCAAGGAGTTTTTGCAGTCCCTAAAGTGAAGCAATTCCTCCACAGCCATCAGACTGCAGAGCAGAAACACAATTATAGATACACCAGTTTAAAAAAGGAGTTAAGCAAGGACATGGTGATATCCGCATGTGACATAATTTGTCTTAAACCTTAGAAATCCACTCTTTATTTGGAAATACTCTGCACCACAGCATTTTGATGATTTGTTTAAAACGAGTGGAAAGAAGGAAACCAAACACACGAGATGTAAGCAGATAGCCAGAAATAGCACCACGAAGCGCGTGGCTTTGCGAATCCTGAGATGTCCTGCAGCCATCTGCCCTTGGGATCACCCATCCAAGGCAAGGTCAGACCTGGCTGTTACACTGATGGATCGCAATCACAAAAAAATGTTGGTATCCCAATAAACTGTGTTGACAATTGGGTAAAAAAACATGAATGGGTCCCGCAGGATGGTGAAATGAAAGTGCTGTGCTCCCAGAATAGCCAGAGCTTTGCAAACCGAAGAACTACGCTTCTGGCAGGAAAATTTTGCAGTGTTTTTACGACTCTGCCTTCTCCCAAGGCTGTGTGTGCAACTTTTAATGTTGGGTTTAAGGCGGTCAGGGCCACGTCTGGATGATCTAAATGCAACCTCATCTCTGATTCTTGCTCTACGAGGCAAAGCAGCCACTTCGGAAAGGTCTCTAAAAGGTGATTCAATTTGACTTTCAGGAGACATGGAGCAGCGAGTGGCTTACAGCTGGCAGAGGAAACACCCAGCCAGGCATGGGCACCAGCTCCTTGCCTTGATGGCAATCAAGCTGTCGATGCAGCCTTCTGCTGGCCACAGGCAGCAGGTAAGGATTGCACAGCATCCTGCAGCTTGGAAAAGATCTTCGAGCTCATCAGGTCCAACCATTGTCCTGACCTACTGAGTCCCGACACCAAACCATGTCCCTTAGTGCCACTTCCATGTCTCTTAACACCTCCAGGGATGGGGACTGCACCACCTCCCTGGGCAGCTTGTTCCAGTGCCTAAGCACCCTTTCCATCAAGAAATTCTTCCTAATGTCCAATCTAAACCTCCCCTGGTGCGATTTGGGATCACTTCCTTGCATCCTTCCCTTGTCACTTGAGAAAAGATGACCCTGTACAGGGCAGAAGCATGACCACAAGAAGTGTGACTACAAGAAATGTGACCACAAGAAGAGTGACCACAAGAAGTATGATCACGGTTCCTATATGGGCTGGGGGTGATGTGCCCAGCCTGCTCCCAGTACCGACACACCTGGCCTCAGCAATGGGTAAAATTTTTGTGGTATGGAGCAAACCCATCGGACTGGAAAGATCTCTCTGCATTTTGAAGAGGTGTTCGATTCCTCGATAACTCTTTTTTGGGAAGAATGTTTCATCTGCATCGTGGGAGAGACTGGAAGGAAGGAGGGGTACGAGCAAGTCATAAAACTGACTTCAGGAACTGGAAATTATATTCAAAGCACACACGAACAAGAGCTCAATTTCAATAGCACCTGCAGGTTTTATCGGCACTTGCAAAGCTCCATCTGAGTTTTCCTCTGACAAGTTGCTTACTATAATAAAAACAACCTACCAATATCCCTCAACACGGAACAGTGTCAATATTGACACTCCTTGTTAAAGCCTTGATATTTGTTCTGCTGCTACTTACGCTGCGCTTTGTTAGGGCAGATTAAGCGTTTTTGCTAAATAAGAGTTAAATCAGCAGGAAAGCGAGGGAGCATCGCCTCGTGTGCAGAGGGGCTGATGCCTTTTTATTTATAAAGGAATGAGTAAATATCTTAGCTTCATTGTAATACTTAACATGGCTTCCAGCTGATACTTGCTGGAAATTGGTCCATTCCTCGAATCCCATTTTGTGACATCGTTCCCATCAGCGCAACCCTGCTTCTGCACTAGATGGAAATTTCCTCTCCCTCCCCCAACCAAATCTCCCAGAAAGGAGGAGATTTAATGAACCATTTGCCTGGGAAGCAGCCCCAAAATCTAATCCCAGCTCAGCTACCACTGTCTGTAACCTCAAGCAATATCGGGCAGCCTCTGCTTTCTCCACCTGGGCCGATGCAATGCACAAAGCTGCGGGGAGATTTGAGGTTTCCACTGTGCTTTGAAAAGAGAAACTTCAGCCCGCTAAATCCTGAGCTCAGCCCAGGCTCCCTTCCCCCAAGACAGTTGTCTTTTCTGGAACAAGTTTCAGATTAAGAGTACGATCTGCTTGCAAACACGCAAAGCGAACTCTGCAAACAGCAACCGCGCCAAGAAAACGGCCTTTCGCAGTTTTTTCCCCCTATCAAAGTTGAACAAAAGCACGTACAAAGTTTGGGATGGATGACTAAATACACGTACGTTTCCCTTAACGCCGCTCTTAAGGATGCTCGCCTTCGGGAGACGCTTTAAAAATCCCGTGTGTTTGCTACCTGCTTTTAGATCTTCTTAAAAAGCCCCTTGGTGAGCATCCCCAGCCTGCTAGGTGCCTGGAGTTGCAGGAAACCCTTCTGCTTGTGCCCGAGAAGGTCTCAGCATGAAGGACACAGCTCCAGGAGCGGCTGTTGATGTGCCCGCTGCTTCGGCTCATCAGGAAACCCTCTCACCTTGCTCTGGGATGGATCAGGCAGAGAACAAAGTTTGCAGCTGGCCACCTTATCTGCATTTGCTGTGTTAAAAGCCCCTTGAAATGGAGGGAGGGAAGGGTTCAAAGCGGGTTTTGTCCCTTTGAGGTGGGGTAAGAGGAGGAAAGCTCTGCTCCTGCTTCTTCAAGGCATGAAGGTCTTGCTGCCTCTTGTTTCCCCCTTGGGTCAAGGACACATACCCAATTCCCCAAAACCCCATGAGGTCTGCAAGAAATGCCAGGCTGGAAGCTGCTGCAGTTGAGCCATGCCCTGCTGCTTGCTTCAAGCTGAAAGAATCAGAGGGTTTTGCCCCAAAATGGGCAAGGGAAGCACTTTTCTCCTTTCACCTGTGCACACCTGATGCAACAAGGCTTGGCTTGGAACACGGGCTTCCCTTTGTGCACAGCAGCACCAACTGGTTTTAACACCACAACCTACAAACCCCCGTGTAGGGAATAAAATCTTGAGCCCTGCTTGAAATCGAAGAATGACGAAGAATTAAGGCTTTGCACCAGCGGCTTGGTTTCTGGCACCCTGCTGCACCAAGCTGGAGCTTCGGGGACGATGCAGCATGGCTTCTCCCCAGCCTTCCCCAAACAGCAGGTGTGTACAAACATCCTCGAAGCACCACCCAGCCCAAACAACACCCAGCACCCCAATGCTACAAGGACAGAGGGAGCCCACCCACCAGCACCCGAATTCAGCCCTGAGAAGCTGTCATCAGGCCAATTCCCTCAGGTGGATTTTCTGCTCCAAATGAGCCGAGCATCACCAGGGTTTTGCCTAGCAAGGCCCCCAGCATCCATCTGAGGCAGGTAATGATGGAAGAGGAGCTGTGCGACACGGGAGGACCACGGGAGCACCTGGGAGCCGCCAGGCGCACGGGGAGCTCATTAAACAGGGTCCTCCTGACCCGCAGGACTTCAGCCTTGGGACCTTGTTGTTGATCTGAGACTCAGGCTCTGCTCTCTTCATTTGGAGCTGCCGACGGATCAACGGGGCTGTGTCATTATCCGACAGCCGCTAAATTATAGCCAGGATCCTGTGTAGCAGCGCCGGGTCTAGGTGTTAGCAGTTGCTGGGCTCCTAACTCATAATTAGATACACAGGGAATATCTTCCCCAAGGCTGAAGGCTGCTATAAATCTCAGCTCCTTATCTCTGCCTGCCCCCTTTTTAAAACCTAAAATGAAAGTATATACGAGAAGATGGGATGTGTCAAAATAGTCTGCATAAACACGGAGTGATTTCCCAGACAGTCTGTTTGCCTAACTGTCAAAACCACCGGGCTTTATACATGAAACTGTGTATGCAACTGAAGTTATTTGCAAACACTTAGTTATGTCCCTATATAGCTATTTGTACATGTAATTTTATAATATAAAATGACAGAGATTGTACACCGAATTGGGGTAATTGCCCTCTAATTTGGAGGGTAATTGCATGTAGCAATTAAGCAACTGCGGATGCATTCTTGCATGTGTGATTATGAAAGTCGGGCCCTTTGTTTGAGGTTTGGTTTTGTTTCCAAGAGCTATCCCTCCACCCACGGCACGGTTTGGGCAGGCAGGGGACTGTGAGGCTGCCGGGCACTCACCTGGCCATGCAGCATCCTCCAGGGCAAGCCACTGCAGCGTGGGCACACGCACGCCCCTTGCCCTTGCTCAGCACCCGCAGGGATGATCACCCAGCCACCAGGGCTGCCTTTTGGCACAGGGACATCATCTGGTTGAGGAAACAAGTGTAGAGCACACCAGGAGGCATTGGGTGCAGGAGGGAAAGGCAATGAAATAGGGCTGCTGCCCCCAAACTCTCCCCGCCCCAGACACCAGCCCCAAAGTTTCACGCCAGTCTGCAGTTTAAAGGAACTCCAGTTGTTGTTGCTAGCATTTCAGATCACAAAACCAAGCCAGGGGAAGCTTGCAACTGGAAAAGTTTGGAAAACGTTGCTCTAGAGAGACCACCCAGTTGCATCTCTGCAGAGCCTATAACGACTCCACAATTAGTACGTGGTGCTCCGGCGCGTATTCCCCGAGTGCAGTGATTTCATTCCTGCCGTCCTTAAATAATAGGTCAAAATACATTTTTAGGCAAAGCATCAAACCAGTGATGACATCTGTGGTTAAGTACGTAACTGTGCGTGAGGATTTAAAGATTCCTGCTCGTATCCCTCGCTCTTTACCAAAGCTTTGAATCGGTGAGGCCCCACGTACCAGAAATGAGCCAAAATTTTGCTGTGCCCCTGGGGACCCTGGGGCTGGCAGCCCAGCCCCATGCCCACAGACACCCAGGAGCAAGCCCCAGGTTCAGCCCTTCCAGGTAGCTGGGTGTGGGAGATCCTCCAGGGCAGCGCCTTAACTAATTAAAAATCCTGGTAAAAAATCAACTATTTCAAAACGTTTTGGCTCTCGAGCTGGCTCAGGTAAAAGCAGCCTGTGCAGCACTGAGAACATAACGCCAAGGGAGGATATTACTTTGAATTCTGTTTTCTGTCAATAGATTTGGCATATCCCACGATAAAAGAGCTTCAAGTTTTCTAGTCAATCAATGGCTGTTAATCTATTATCTCAGCATCTATCGCCATGGTAACCTGCAATGATGCCATTGACAACCAGTCTCAAAAGGACAGGAGGCTTTAAGTCATTTTCTTTTAAAATTAAAAAAGGAACTTTAATATTAAGAAATACATCCTCCCTGCTCACCAGGGATGACAACTCAGGGCTTCTATATTCACACCATGAGTCACGCTTCACAGCTTCCACGGACATCTGTGTAGCAATCCCCTCCCCATATATCTCTTTTTTAACTTGGGCTTAAGTCTGTTAAAAGATAACAAGGAAATTATTTAAAAGAAGTAGATCTTTATTACAATTTCCCCCCAAACTGCTAGTTAAACCTGTTTTGTAAAATAGAAGGAGCACGCTTTAAGACATTACCACCAACCAGGGGAAAAGATGCAATAAAGATTTAATCCTTCTGAATGATTTCCCTGGTATTTTAAGTCAAAGAGGGTGGGTAGAAAAAGGACTCAGTGAAATACAGAGCACGCGCGCGCACACGCGTGGCCGGTGAGATTAATCTCTTGGCCCAAAGGGGAGGATCGGGCAGAAAAAGGCTTCGTAAATCATTTCTCCGGCCAGGCAGAGGGATCCAAGGAGGTTTGGCCAGGTCAGTGGCTGGACTGGCGTGCAGCAGGACAGAAACGTTGCCAGCAGTTAATCAATTTTTGGAAGCAGTGTGTTGTTTTTTTTTTTTACTTGAACTCAGCTGGTCGTTCCTATATTTTATCTAAAGAAGAGATCATTTTAGTTAGCCATTAGAAAAATCCTATTTTGTACCATTTCGGTTAAGGACAAAGCCAAAATGTAATTAGATTTCTCCCTTTGCATTGCTAACTGTATCTGTCTCCCCAAAAAAGGTTTTAGTTCTTTAATAAAGCCATCAGGGAGATCAATCAGAAGCATTTAATGCCATGGTGCTTCTGCAGTTCATGTTTAAATGCACTCGGGGTCACAAACGAGGCAATTTGGACAGCAGTGCTCAAACTGGATTAGTAATAACACACAAAAAGGCCCAATTTCTTTTTCCTTTTTTTTTTTTTTCTTTTTTTTTAACAGACATGCACACACTCCTCCGCTGCCCACAGGAGGATAAAAACAAAACGAAGCCAGCCTCAACCAACACGGTGTTACGCACCGAAAACCTGAGCTGGGCTCCTTGTCTCCAACGTGCCACCTCCCCAAAGGACACCTACATGTCCAGGACCCTTGCCATAAGTCAACCAGGAAAATGCCAACCCTATCTCCACTGACCCCTTTCCACCACCACACTTAAGGAAGTGCCTTGCTTGCTATAGGATTTCCATAAAGAAGAGGTTGTTTTTTTCCCTTATCCGTGAGATTTTGAACAAGCCTATCGTTTTTTTCAGTATTTCTTTTTTCTTAAATTCAAGATGCACATTTGTAAAAGCATTAAGCAGACAATTTATTTGCCTTTGGATGGCAACAACTACTCTCTGGCATGAAAAAGGACCCTCTTGGGCTACACGTTGTGCAAATAACCTACTGAGAAGGTTGTGTCAAACCCCAAACTTTGCAACCTCGGCGAGAAAATATTAGAATTTAATGACAAGATAAAGATATTTCCAACTGCGCTCCTAAAAATCAAGCAGAGGGCAGATTTTGACCAGATGCCACAAATCACTAAGTAAAATATGCAGCAAATTCTGAAATGACATTTAAAACAAAATCGTTTGTTCTCTCCCATTCTCCTCAGGAGACAGCATGAGGTCTCAAAAGAGCATGGGAGGAGGAAGTGAAATCATGTATGTTCATAAATATTTTCTCCCCGCACACCAAAGTTTTGAAAAGCATTCAAAGCAAGCCTACAAAACCAATTTCCTTCGAGGCAAAGGGATGAGGATACGGGAGCATCTCCTTGTGGAATTAAGAGACCTGAAGAGCGATAACCATGTAGTGATACCTTTCCCGGTCCTTCTACTCCATCCCACCACCTTCATCCTCCTGTGCTGCTGTCACCTGCAGAAATGCCCTTTCAGAGCTCCTTATTTATAAGATCTTCTCTAGGCAGAGCCCGATGTGTCTAGCACACCATACACACCTAAAATAATGTTGAAACTGTGCACCTGGTAAGCCACCAAGAGTTTTGGTACCCAAAGAGCAGCACCTTGATTCATAATCTACACATGGTCCTCCGAGATTTATCAGCAGGGACATTTCAAATATGCTTTAAAATGTGCTGAGTCTACTAAGATTGGGCCCCAAGTGCTTTTCTATTGATTCTGCTTGACATTTCCAAATACCACAATTCCAAATTTAATTCACTGGTAATTGGAAAAACTGTAATGCATGTAAATGGACAAGAAGATGTTGGAAGTCCAAAAGGTCAGGCATCAGGAAAGCATGCCCCCAAGAACTAAATGATGTTTGTTTGTCTTCTTGTCACCCTCTTCCACTTGAATGATCAAAACTCGGAGTTGGGCAGTTTTCTCAGCAGGATGGAGGAAGAATGAAAATAAAACAGCACAATCTTTCTAAACTGCCAGGACAGGGTTCAAAATCACTGTTTTAAACTCCATCATTGACGAAGATCCAAATGTACCCTAGAGAGGACTCACTTTATCAGCAGATTACACAAGCGAGTGGTAGACTCATGAAAGAATTAATCTCACAACTCTTTGTCACTGGAAGGTTCTCTCTGCCTGGAAATCCAATTTGTAAGGTTACCCCCCTGCTCCTCCATGGCTTTACAGGTATTTAGCTTCTCCTTGCCAGCCAGGTGAAGAAAAGGCATGGGAAAATTAAAAATTTTACCAGATTTCCTCCTTTCCAATGTATGAGGTCCAATCTCAATTCTAGCCTGATCATGAACATTTGTTGGCTGATCCAGAGCCTCAACTGAGCTGCAGCAAGGGCCACAGTTCCCAGCCCGCTTGGATTTCATGGTCAATGTTTTGATGGGTTATTAAGCCTTTGGGGCAAAGATCATACTCATACGAAATACAGAATGACAAAATGCCCATATTTCAATAAGTTCTAAAGAATAAAATGCATAAGTTTTAGCTGCTGGTCCTACCTGCAACCACCAGTGTGTGAGTGATCACTGATGCTCTGATGCCCTGGTAAGTTTAAGCTCAAAAGGTAAGAATACAACCTAAGTACAGTGCACAAACAAGCACCAGCACAATTTATAGTTTATATAATTTATAACTGATGAAGGACAAACACACGTTACCACATCCCAGTCAGAGTTTCCCCAGTTCTGCCCACAGCAGTATGACAATAGGCGATAACTCCTTGAAGCAAGCAACATTTATTACACTACTTACATCATTCTACTTTTGAAAAAAAAAAAAAAAAAAAAAAAAAAAAAGGAAACAAACCACCATCAACAACAAAATAACAACAACAACATAAATATGCTGACTTTTGAAAGCCTTTTTCCCAATACACTGGTATTTCAAGAGTTAACAGGCTTTAGCCAAAGACTGAGAAGGAGGCTGAACCTAAGGAGAAAGAAAGGGGAGGCAGGAAGAAAAGCCACTCTCTAGCCTTTGCAATTGCACACTAGCCTTAAGCCCTCCAAAAGGAAGTAAAGGCATTCCTAAAATTCTTCACAGGATGAGAAGCAAGTTGTCAGCTGAATCAGAAGTCCATTTCTGCAGTCTTTATGCTCCTAATGGCAAATCCCACATGAGCAATTTCAAAAGCCTCCTTTACAATGGAGTATCTCCCAAGTGACTACAGCACATCTAGGACTTGTCTCGTGTTTACAGAAATATACCTTTCTCCTTTGGGCCTATTGAAAAAAGCAACCATCAAATGACCTGAGGAAGGAATGTAGCACAATCCAATAGCATCATGCAATTTCCAGTGATTGTTTCTGTTACAATAATGAAAGGCACAAAAGAAACGGCTGGATAACTACAGCGAGTCTCTAAAGACAAGTTATACAAGAGATGCTGAAGAGTTATTATGTAAAGAGAGAAAAAAAAAATGAAATCACCTTATTAGCTTTTATCTTGATTACATGCAGTCACCAGCATCTGGATTGCACTTTGAAATAAATGTGTTTCTGAGCAGAGCTGTCCCAAAGAGCTGAAACTTTGCCTGTTCCAGAGGTGGAAAGCATCAAAATAACTGCGTGCTCTTGGGCAGGTACTCTCCTTCCTGGGGTTTTGCAGTGTTTTCAAGCCATAAGGAAGACTAAAACACTTTGGACCACTTTGGCATAGAAGTAGAAGCATTTACCTTCCATCCATGTCCAAGCTTTCCGGATGACACGAGCTCAATGGCTCCACCCCAGAAACTGCATGCATCCCCCTCCTGTTCAATTTTCTATTTAGATGCCCATTCCCACGGTGACTAAGCTCAAATATTGCATCAAATGACATTAAATAATATTCTAGGATTCAGCAGTGTACTCCTAGATGACTTCCAAACCACAGGTAGGTGTGGGAATCTCCACATCTCTGAAGCTGCTCCCACATATTCAGGTGCTGACATATGAGAACAAGGAGATGGAGGAGCTCTTCCCTGGGCACTTTCAGGAAAGCTATGAGTATTTGGAAGGATTTATGACTGGAAATGTAATGAGAACCCAGGTGGTGGAGGCAGATGAGTTGCTGAAAGGAAAACAACAGTATATGGTTGGTAGAATTGATGACACAACTGTTGCAGTGACAAGAGAAGGTTTTATCCCTGGTGATTCACATCATGTTGAGTGTTACTGGCACTGCTCTGATGCCAAAGTCACCCTCCTGGTTCCACCACAAGTCATCCCCCTGACTTGCCATGCCTTGGTTCCCCCATACATAAATAGGATGATCAACAGGCATCTATGTGTGAAGCACCACGTGAGAGCTGGCTGCATTTCTAAGCTATCATTTTATGCAGATATCCTCCCTCTACTGACCTGAATACTCAGCGGAGAGACCTTTTCTGATTTCAGAGTGCAGGTCATACCCAACCATGACAGAGCAGACCGCTTCAGCCTGGAGATATTTTACATTTCTTTCCCTCTCACTCCTCCGGATTTCACTAGGAGGGCAACCAAGGATCAATTCATCCTTGTTTAAACCACCCTGCAAAAATCAGGCACTCCCTCCGTACCCTACAATACATTCATTTTAGGCTGCAGCCAAACCCTTTTCCTTTCTCCTCAAGAGCTTCATCAGCGAGGTGCAATAATCATTTATTTACCTCCGCATGCGTGTGTCGTAAGACGAGAAAGGTGCCTGCAGGAACAGGCTCGTGGAGGTCTGGCAGCTACACAGAGATGAGTAAATGCAATCCTGAACACATCTTCTCACTGCCTCCCCACGCTCACATACACTTGGGGGGACAGGCGTGCAAACTACTCCCACCTGTCTAATAAAGAGGTGCAGTATGAGACATTGCTGCGCACTCCTGGTAATCAGCGGGAGCAGAAATGGAAGACAAACCAGCAATAAACTCCTTTTTTACTCTAAATAAAATAAAACAAAAAAATTCCAATGCGAAAAGTTTCCCCGTGATGGCAGCCGGTGGAGCAATAAAACCAGGCAGCTACCCGCTAGGGTTGAACATGGCTTTTCAGCCAGTTTTCATGAACTTTGGTAACATGTGGCAGCTGTCCAAGAAGAGCAAACAAGGCTTTAGGTAACTTTTTGGAGGGTGCAGGCCTGTCCACCTGCTTCACACAGACAAGAAGGTGAATGCACCTGCCCCAGGCAGAGCAGCTCTGGGCACTGTCGAAGCCACAAGGATGGAGAGCTCTCTGCCTTTTATTTTTAAGGTCAGAGCAAAGATCAGACTATGGGAGAGTTTCAGCCCACTGCTACATGTGGACATCTCCCGTGGGCATCCATCACATTTCAAACTTTCCAATATAAATACTCCAGTATGGGATTTATGTTCTTTAATATAATAACCCCAGCAAAACATAATCTGTTATTATAGCTATCCTAGGGCTTCTTGTGAGCGCAAAGACGCGTGCTCTTCTTAATGCTGAACTAAGACTGGAGAATAATATCTCTGATTGATCTGCTCCATCTCAGGGATAGCCCCAGCTTTGTAAGGGTGAAGCCACTGATGATGCTACAATCAAAGCTGGTGGGATGCAGGTCCAAAGTAGGCCTGGAGGAGGTGGCTCCTCATACAAAGGGCAGGTGCTGTGGGTAACCCTTCCTACAGGGTGCTCAATCACGTGTATTTGCTTGTCCTGATGTTCTTCCCCAGGCGTCTTTTGGCAATAGCTGGGGACAGACCACTGGGCTGGGTGGGCTTCTCTTCTGGTCCCTTCTGGCCAATGTACGTTGGCCATAATTCATGTCCTCAAACCCAAAATTACCATTTAAAAATACTCTGAACTTATACCTGCCATTTAGAGAGGAAAGTATGGTGATTATTCACTAATGAGACATTGTAAGTGACTTCTACAATGAAGCAGAGGAATCTGTCCATGCCCACTCCACTGTGTCCTGGAAGAAGACATGGTCCAAGATTTTCAAAGGCAGTGAAGATGTTCATGCAGGGCAGCCAGCCTCAGCTATCTTAAAATGATTCTTAAGGGGGATGAAAACAAGTTTTAAGTGTCTCAAAGTAAGCACTACAAGCCACTACACAGTTTGAAAATCTAAGCCAAGAAAAGAAGTCCCCATGGTGCTCAGTCCGTGCTGGCATTTTACAACCATGTTTGGACTTGGTGCATCGAGGATTCAACATAGTGTCTTCCTTGCCATAAAATGTTGGGATAACTGATGGGGATTAACTTTCTCACCCTGAAATCTGAATATACAGTGGCATTTCTACCAGAAGCTGTTGTACAAATTGCATCAAAAGCCAGGGCAGACCTAGCAACCTTGCAAGCAGGAGCTGAAGTCCTGCTTCCAGCAACCTTTCTTTGTGGGATGGGGACTACACGTTGGTTGTGCTGACATAAGACACATGTCTAGTGAAAAATTTAACTCCGATCCCCATGCCACTGCTTTTTCGGAAGGAGATAAGTAAGCTCCTTTATTCTCAGAAGAGGACTAGTCCTGTCTTTAGGCTACAGTCTCAGGCATGCATGGAGGCAGGTCAGAAGCAGAGCCCCACGCACCCATGTGAGAAGAAGAAACAAAACACACGCACACAAGTTCCCGTCAGCAGAGTCATTCATGAAGTAAAAATAACGTGTGCTTCCGTTTACATTGTACAATTACAATTCTAAAAAGCAAAAAAGTGTTAGGGAATGTTTTTGAAGACAGCCAGGAACGTTTTGCAAGGATCGCTGACTCAAGCCCTTGATCTGGCTGTTTAGCTGATGACTGGAAATCAGCCCTGGCTGTGTTTATTCTTTAGACAAAGTCCAGCTAAAAATGCATCCAGGCTTAAATAATCTGTGTAACAATGACCTCAGAGCCCCAGATACAACATTGCATGATGTGCAGGTTTCCCAACAGCGGAAGGCATTGTCCGGGCTGATACCCAGCTCGCCCCTTCCGATGCGCGCTCTGCCAACACAGCGCTCTCGCCCGCACCACCACGACTGCTCTTGGATGTAACACGCCATTTCATTTCCATTTGCATTTCAATATGGCCCCAAGGGCTTAAAATACATCTGGTCCTCACCACGTTGTCTCTTCTGAAGCGGCCATCGCCAGAACAAGGTGAGACAAAGGATGCCCACGCTCGGCCTCATGCACACCCACGAGCACAGCCTCATCCTGCATTGCCATCCTGTGAAGCCTCCTGGTTCACCTTGCAGCTCCCCATCCCAGCTCTGTTCTACTAACGGCAGCAAATATTCCTCGTCCTGGAGTCACTTGTGGGGAGAACCAGAGCAGAAGGCATAGCTCCAAGCCCCAGAATCCAAACCAGCCATGAGTAATGGCTGCACCAGCCAGCAATATTTGACCCGTCAATGTCAGAAAATCCCAAACTTCCCAAGTCCCAGGAGACAAAAGCTGAATATAAGACACTGTAACTCAGCTTGGGAACTGCAGCTCTTGCCTGCAGGCTCGTGGCTTTACACCCATCCCACGCCATAGCTGCCCCTGCTCCTCCCCATGCAGCAGTGGTTTCGTGCATGCTGTGAGCATCGCCTCCAGTAGGAGCCAAGGACTTCGTGTATTTATAAGATGTTTTGCAGGAGCTCAGCAACACGGAGTGTAGCGCGCTTATCTCTCCATCGCTAAAATAAATATATAATATTCCAAGCAAGGACACATATCAAAGAGCACAGGATACAGTTCAGTGACTCATGCAACCGGCAAAGTATAAAATTGGCTGCATGCATGCCCGCATAGGGCATTCTCAGCTCTTCCTATAATTAGTCCTTCAGACGCTAGAGGGGAAAGTAACAAATTCAAAGAGGTTCCACTTCCCAATTATTCACATATTTCCAAATCAAATGGTTGTCTGTCAGAGAGCAACATGCCATTGCCCTAGGATATCAAAATGCAAACTGAAAAGTCTCTCCAGGAACAGGATTTGCTTTCATTACATTTATATCACCTAATTCATTTTAAGATTATATATAATTAGTCTCTCCCTCCGTTTCTTCACCCCCCCAATTCAATATTCTCTGCTAAGCAATTTCAGAACACACCGCACATGCCAATGGCCCTTCTTCTAAGGCTCTTGCCTTTCAAACAGTTTTAGTTTCTTTTTTTAGCATTTTCTTTTTTTTCCTTTGAATTGTCAAACCTTTCGTGTGCGCACTAGCGCAAAGCTGCTTCCAAGAGATTTTATTTTATTTCGCTTGTTTAAGCAAACACCTCTGAGGAAGAACTTTTAGCTTCACTTTTCGTTTGCCTTCTGGCCTCCTGAAATCTCAGCCCGCCCTCCGTAACACTCCAGAGCCAGTTCCCACCACCCTCAGAGCAGCACGGTGCCTTCACCTGAGCATCTCCACTTTTCTTCAAATCCTCTCGTCTCCAGCAGCTTCAACATTACAGAAACTCAGCCCAAATTCTTCATAAAGCCACACACATGCACGCCCTCCGTGGTTTTGGCACAGAAGCAGGTACCTGCTGTCAGACCAGGGATCTGGGAACTCCCGAAGGTTATGGGGCATCGCAGTACCAACCATTCCCTGGGTGCAGATGGGGTTTGCTCTGCTCTCACGCTGAGTTTCTCCTTCCCACCTTAGGCGGGGAGAGCTGATAGCAGAAGGGAGTGACCTGGTTGAGGCACAGCATTAAACCAAGCAGGTAAACACGCTGCCAGGCTTGATATGAGATCCTACAGAGTCACAGAATCATCTAGATTGGAAAAGACCTTCAAGATCGCCAAGCCCAACCACCAGCCTGACCTACTGATTCCCATCACTAAACCATATCCCTTAGTGTCATGTCCACGGGTCTCTTAAATACCTCCAGGGATGGATGAAGCCCCCATGCCCAGAGCTCTCTCCTATTGTGACCAATGCACTATCGCAGCGATGTTCCCAACAATGAGAAATTTTCTTGATCTAGAATAACGTGGCCTCTGCATCCTGAACAAGGCTGTTGGCAAACACTTGAGGAGACTCCTGAGATGTTCAAAGTATTTCTGACAATTAGTACAAAGGACTATTTCAGGACTATTAATTTTTTTTTAACGGGGAAGGAAGAGGCTCTTTCCCCATCAGGGAGAGACGGCATTTGCTGCTGCTTCCAGCTGGGCTCCAGCCTTCTGCTGAGATTTCCTTGAATTCAGGGGAAAGTCACATTGATCACCAGTTGTTTTAGTGCAGATGATGTTGGGGCTGGATGAAAAGCAAGGATTTCTGTTGGATGTGCATTGTAGAGCACAGTATTGAATTAACAAATACTCCTGGTGGGCCACCACCACCGCCGTGCCACCATGCCCAGTTCTCAGTGAAACCACCCAGCCGGTTTTGCCAAGATAAAATGAGCTGTTCCCTTATGGCCAGGAGATGCCACAGGGCTGTAATGACTCCCAGTAACCTTGGCTCCTGCAGGACTTCACTGCTGTGCTATCCTCACCAAGGACTTCAGCTGCAGCCCTGGTCCTGTCCTCCCTCTGCTCTTCCCTTCCATCTCCACCAGTTCTGCTCGTTCCCCACCAGTCATATCGAGATGCATGGACACCTGAAATCCTCCTCTTCCAGGGCAGGAAAGCCTGGGTAACTGCTCTCTTTTGCAGCAATTAAGGGGGTTGTGGTTTTGAGTGACCCACAAAACAAACTTTTAGGGCTTCTTCCAACTTGCAAAAGCAATTTATACGAAAACTCTAAAAGCCAAGGGAAGTTTCACCTCATTCCCACTACATCCAGAGCCAGCTCTGTGACCTCTGCAGCGGGTGCTGGGATGGGTGCTGTTTAGCACCCAGGCTTTGAGCCACCCTACAGGGCTAAGAGAAAAATATTGTAGGTCTTAGTTTGGGTAATTCCCAGCCTGGACGTAGAAATAGCTGAAGAACACCATCACAACCCCCCTCTCCTCTACTCCCAGAAGGAAAAAAAAAAAAAACAAGGGAAAGGGAAAAAGTGTAGAAATAAACAAAATAAAAAGAAAAAAAAAAGAGTATTTTTTATTTTGAAAAGCAAAATGTGGCATCCTGCACTGCTTCAAAGCTGGGGACATGGTAGCCAGAGGAGCCCCGCAGCTACACATGGCATTTCTGCTGGCCAGAGTGCCCAAGAGTTTTCCAGGCTGCTCGCCCTCGACTGGGAAGCAAAGGTGCTGTTATCCCTCCATCCTGGTCCTCGGGCATGACTGACATATCACCTGCAAAGGATTTTCCACATCATGGGCTCCCTCTTCAAATCGCAGCCCACGACTGCTGGCTGCAGTCGCTCGGTGCTTTGTGCACGCATGGGGCGATTGCAGCAGAGCAGTTCAGGCATGGTTCTCCCAGATATCTGCTAGCAAACATGCTTGTCCTGGAATAACTTTTTTTTTTCCAATTTAGCCTCGTGGATATATTGCAATGAAACAAAAACAGATTAAAAATTAATCTCTGCTCCAGATTAGGAATATCCACGTTGGCACAGCCATTTAGGAGTAGCTATTGCACATTACATTTATATTGCGTTTTATTTTCAACAGCACATCAGACCAAATCGTTAGCCACTGCTTAAAAGCTGCAGAGCTCAAGAGCAGGAAAGCTAATGAATTCCTGCAAATAGTTTCTGTATTCAGGAGCTGGTAACACTTTAAACCAGGTAGGCAAACACAGGGTGTGCTGAGCGAGCGTGTTACAACAGCAGTCCAAAGAGCATTTCCCAGCGCAGCATCCAGAGCTTCTGGCAACAACGCCTTCTGTCACATACGTGCTCAGGTTTCCCTTTCCAGAAAACAAAACCGAGGTGGGATGGGGAGAGGGGATACACTCGCAGGTCGCTGCTGAGATCTGGGGCTGCGTGAAGCTTGCTGCAGCGGCGGCACCGCAGCTCAGGCAGCCAGGTCCCCGTGCAGCGGTGGTGCTCCCGCTGAGACGCATCGAGCACATCACTCGAGGCTACCTTCTATAGCTAGGACAAGCTAAATTAAGGCCGGAGCTAATTAAGAACAAAGTACACAGCCCTTGGGCTTTTTTTTTTTTTTCCCCTGAGTCTTCCCAACACTTCTGAGAGCGCTGTTTCCCTGGGTTAAGGCTCTCTCTGTGACTCACCCTGCTGCATTTCCAGGCATCACAACAAACCACACAGAACATTTCAGGTCACCAGCTTCAAGCGTGGAAGCACCCAACTGCACCCAGTGTTTTGGTGCTGGGAAAACCAGAAAGCTGCTTCTCAGAGCTCATCCGCGTGGGAAAACCCATTCCCAGCTCCAGGGATGCTGGCTGCATCTTCCTGGCATAAAAACAGAAGGTGCCCAAAGAAAAAGAAGAAGAAGCCCAAAAAGAAGGTGCCCAAGTTGCCTTGGGTCGGGGTCTTTCATTTCTAGCCATTGTCACTGTAGAAGGAAGACGAAGAGCTGCTGTAGAACTGAAGGATGAAGCCTCCAGGAATCCCAGCTATCTGCTACACACAAAATCTGGGTTTCAAAGAGCAGCAGGCAGCCCGATCAAAGCCCATGTGCAAGTCCCCCCAGACCTGAGCAGTTCCAGAAGGGGTTTCACGAGGCCCTCGGCAGATATCTCCCCTTGCAGGGCTGAGTCAATACCGAGTGCTTTGGGGAAATCCCGCCTCGCAAACTATCTGCCTTAGGGACAGGGGGAACAGAGCGTGTCACAGCAGTGCTAGAAAGCAAGTGACTCTTTCTTGTGAATTTCAATGTACAGTGAAGCCCATTGAAGCTGCAATATGATTTCTGGGGCACAGCAGGAATCCCAAACTCAGTGCATCCTCAGTAGGATATGAGGAATTGACATTTTTTTTTGTTTTCAGAGAAGTCCTACACAGCGGCCAGATGTGCCTCCCAGGTATCTTCACCTCCATGCTACACTCCCCCATCTTCACCCCCATTTCCCTAAGGTGCAAGATTTCAACCTCCCAATCTTGTTTCCATTCCCCCTTTACAGATGCATGACACAACGTCGGCACGGTTCCTCTTGGAAGCACACTGCCTTATCTTGCTGGAATAGCAGGAGAGCTCGAGCAGACGGTTTTCAACTCAAACGCCAGCGCGGATATTAGATTTCACCGCAGCCAGATTTCTTGGTCCCAATTCCTTCAGCAGAGCTTCGCCTCGGTAGCAGCCGCCCGTGCCACATCGCGGGTATCCCCGGCGGATTTGGAACCGATACACCAAGTATCATTTTGCTCCTCAGCCAACCGTGCTGTTTGCAGCTCTGCTGAATGCTAAGCGATCTGAGAGGCTTAAGCAGACTGTTATCTTGGAAGGGATGCTAAGCCCAAAGAGCATCCTGCAGAAAAGAGTCAGGAATCCAAGGATACCGTCCCGCTGTCCAAGCACTGCAGAGGGTTCAATTAGTGCCTCACAGCTGCCTCGACAACCTCAACGCCTGCAAAATCTAAAGGCCGTCGCAGTAAGGTGCTGGGTGACTCCTTTGGGCAGCTGAACGCTTCCCCGAATGGTCAGCCTGTGGCTGGGGACCAAGAAGAGTCTTCCAAGCACACAAACACACCGCAAACCCTGCTCACGACAGCATCTCTCTAAATCAGGTTGACCAGGGGACGGAGTAAGTCTGGCAGGTTGAAGTTTAGCCTTGCTTTTAAAACATGATGTGGTCATGAACCAGGTGCCAAAAAGGCTGAAATATGAAGGAGGGCTGTGCCACAGGTGGCTCCAGCAGAGCAGACACATCCCTTCCTGGTGCATTGCTCGTGAGCCGAAGGAGATCTAAACACAGGTAGGGATGAGGATGCATTTATACCATCACCCAAACAACTGTTCAGCTTCAAGAGGATGAGAGGCGCAGAGGGTGAGAGAAAGACACAGTCCTCGTGAAAGAGATACTGCCCTTAGAAGGGTGGCTGCAATGATGTGTGCCCACGAGACAAAACCTACCTGGAAGGACATCACAACAGCAGGAGCCCGGGCACTACCATGCAGTGACATAGCAGCATTTCCTAACGGGACAGAGCTCAAGCAAGGACACTGTCTATGTCTGTGAGTAACACCAGGCAGATCGTCACGGCAATTTAGACAGTTGGAAGCAAGCCCCGGTTTGCAGGATTTCTCCCCAAAGCAAAAAAAACCTGCCAGGTTACTGGCTGCCTGCGATGGATGCTCCAAAGCCAGACCCCACTTTACCTCCGCCCTAATAAAAACCGTACTCCTTTTTCATTAACATTAAAACATTCCTGACCACAAACGCCCGTTCTCAATTTCATTTATAGCACACTTAGATTGAGAGTCGCTGGCCAAACAAAAGCCATTAGTAGTCTAGTGCTCAGAGCGCTGGGAGGGCTGATCTCGCCGTATACTGTGAAATGCAGATAAATCATTCCCATACACTTATTTTAAATGCAATCTCCTTCACCTTTCACATTTTGTTTATTTATTTATTTAGCCGGAACTAAATGCCACTGGCAGGTGCTGCTACAAATGGTATTTCACATTCGCCAGTCCATGGATGGATGCTGTGTGAGGTTCAGTTCATCCCTCGTCACCAAAAACTGAGTTTGGCCATCCCAGTCGTGCCAGGACAACACGCAGATACACCTCAGGACAAGTCACATGCGCAGGATATGCTGTCTGGGAACATAAATCACCGAAACAAAAGATTTCTGCTGATTTTTCCTTCTGCCAATACGTTTCATCCTACTTTTTGTTGATTAAAAATGAGGCGGTGTCCACGTACAGCACCAGCTCTCGCCAGAAAAGCCTTGCTCCTTGCCCACAAACAACCCCAACACGTTAGGTACCGTAGATTAAACTGCAGCGAGCATTAGAGAAATTAATGTAAAGGCAGCTCATATCCATAATAGGGGAAGAATAAGCCCGGATAGAAGCAGCACATCTGCTCCTAGCAT
The DNA here is from genome assembly GCF_964211825.1 of Aythya ferina. Lineage (NCBI taxonomy): Eukaryota > Metazoa > Chordata > Aves > Anseriformes > Anatidae > Aythya > Aythya ferina. The sequence goes on from NC_140297.1 coordinate 6,480,908, forward strand.
CCTCAGTGTATTCTTCAAACAATGGAAAGAAAAGCCTAGAGAAGCACTGACCCTCGCTTCATTCAAAGAGTGCCCCTGCTCAATTCATGAAAGTTTGCCTTTCCTTTTCAAGTGAAAAGGCCAGAAGAATACTTGGGAAACCAAAAGATTGCTTGGAAAAAAAAAAAAATCATTTTAACTGCAGGAGGCTTCAAACCATCAAACCCCATAAACTTTATTTAAAAGATTTACAGCAAACTAGTGTGCTGGGAATTTCATTTTTTTTTCCTTCTTTTCTGGGTTTTTAGGGAGCGAAGCAAATACAGTGTGTTTTTTTTTTTTTTTTTAATCAATCCTTCCACAAAGAGATTTACGACACTAATGTGCTGAAGCATAAACTGATACAGTGACAAACCCCCTTTCTCCTTAAATGTGCTAATAAGGTTGATCCTTTCTCCAAAGCTTTGTTCTTGGGAGGTTTCTGCAATGAGTTCACGTCTTTCACCGGCACAGAGCCCTTCTCATGTGGAAATCATCGGGCTGAATGCATTCGCTGCCTCATCTGCCCCTCCGCATCAGGTCTCAATTGGGGTTGGGGTGGTGGGCGAATGACTGGCCAGCAATGGAGGGGAAAAAAAGGAGAAAAATAAAAAGAAAATGAGGGAAAAAAGAAAAAAAAAAAGAAAAAAAAAGGAGGGAAGGGTTATTTTTACAATGCAAAGTAAGGCGCTATTTAAAATGATCTGTCTGGGACTGGGAGCAGCTAGCGCACAGCGTAGCCCTCCTGGTGTACAACTTCCCAGCGCCTTAGTGAGACAAACGAGGGGCGAATTTTCCATCCATCAGGGCAGCAATAACCCCACAGTAGATTTAAGAAGACTAATGGAAACTGAAATTACCTGCAGGGGCGAAAAGCCTTCGAGACTCCCCCTTCTCGTCCTGCACGATGGAGGTTTGCAGCACTGAACTCTTGCACTGCCGGGGGTGGAGACGCTCCATCCTGCAGCCACGCAGGGGCAGCCCATCTCAGCACCCTCAGCCCATCTCAGCACCCTCAGAGGGTGCTGCTTTTGCAGGCAACCACAAAACCAGCAGCCCGCTCCAGCCCACGTTGAAGACAGCCGCCCAACAGCTCAAGCCTGCATCCATTTTCCTATACACGGGGAGGCTAACAGAGATTTTGGCTCCCTTACCACCCCGCGACCACCCCAGGGATGCTTCGGAGATGAGTTTGGAGAGCCTCTGGTCTTCAGCACAGCACCTGAGCAGCTCAAAATTCTCAAGGAATGTTTAGAAAACAAATGAAATCCCTGACTTTCCTCACTAAAACCTCCCCAGGAAATCACGTCTTCCCATAAGCTGCTCCCCCCTGCCAGCGCGACGGCCGAAGGAAGCTCTGCCTGCAATATTTTAAGCCGAACAAGCTCTGTGTTTATTTCTTGAATAGGAGAAACCTCCTCAGGGCTGCGCTGATGAACACATGTAAGCCGACATTTAATTCTTTCCATGAGACAAATGTGAGGATAAACATCGCTGCAGACATTGGGCGGAAAGACGGGGATTTCCTCTAACACCTCGCAGGTTTCAGCTCCTGCAACCCCTCTTCCTCCACCCCTTAACCACGAGGCACCTGCAAACCCCTTTCACTTGTTCTGCTGCCCAACGGCCAGCTCGTCCCTATGTCCCTAGGAGGAAAACAATTTAATTGTCCTGTTTCAAATGAAGTTACCACGAGGATACAGATGCCCTAGCCTCTAACCCTGGTTTAGGTTGCTCATCCACACATTGCTCAGCCCGGTGCTCCCTCCTGGATGCTGTAGGGGAGGGAACAGTGCAGGATAGGGTCCTCAGGAGGTGCTGAGTCCCATGGCAGCTCCTTCCCCAGCTGTGCCCTTTGGCCATCATGCCCTACAGCCACCCCACACCTCCTTGGGACGGGTGCTTAGAGGACTATTTACGGCAGAGGTCTTCTTCCATAAAATAAAGACGACTGACTTCGCAGCACTAAAGCAAGCTGGGCACGCAAGGCAGGGTATAAATAACCTGCTTACCCTTAAAACCTTCTTCCAACTCACCTGTGCCAAGTATTTCTGCAGAATCCCTGTCCTAATTTAGAAACCAAGTGCATTTTGAACAGGAGCGAGCACTGAGCATCCCTCACCTCCTGGCCAGCTGTGCCGGTGCTGGCGACCAGCAAGGAGCTGCCGCCTTCAACCTCATGGTTTCACGTACCAACTGGTGGGATTTGCAGGGAAATACGAGGAATAAACGCAGGGATGAGCACAGCATCTGCTACGTGTCTTCTCCTTCCTTTTAAATGGGACCTGAAAGCAGCTTGGAAAGGCAAAACCCCAAGCTGGGTGGTAGGGTGGGGACAGGGGCACTGGGGTTCGCGGAGGTGGCAGTGCCACCCCTCTCCCCGCCAGCACCGGGGCTCAAGGACCTGAGGCTGGCCGCAAGCAGAGCCCAAAACCTGCCAGCCACCTGCGTGCCAGCCCGTTGGGAGCTCAGCTGTAGCCAAGGCTCTTAAGGACAGGAGCTCAGCTTATCCCGGCTCATCTCATCCAGAGCCACCGGAATGATCTCAGCCTGCGGGCTAGGTCAGCGAGGTGCTGCCACAGCACCCAAGCACGGGATACAAAATCAAGGAGTGGGTTTGGGTCCTTCCATCCCAGCCCCTGCCCCAGCAGGGCCACCCAGAGCAGGGTGCCCAGGCCCATGGCCAGGCGGCTTTTGGAGCTCTCCAAGGAGGAGACCCCACAGCCTCTGGGCAGCCTGGGCCAGGGCTCAATCCCACGCTGTCTGAGTCCCACCTTATTTTTTCATTCTGTTTTTGGTTCTAGGCCTCCAGCAAGAAATATTCCATTTAAAAAAAAGAGTTCTGTGTGCTTCAGGAACCCCAGGCTCTTGCAGACCCCATGCACACCTATCCCATGTGCCTTTTGGGATGTGCAACGTGGTCCCTGAGTGACTGCGCCACTACTCCAGGCAGAGCCTTGAGCTGTCCCAGCATGGGGACACTGAGCTGCTCGAGGGATGGCTCAGCACACCCAAATTTTGGCCCCTGGTAGCAAAAGGCGGAAGGCCAGAACTCCATTTATACAAGCTGAAGTTCTGTTTGCTTCTGCAACAGGAGACGAAGGGAGCAAGATTATCGCGAGATAATCACTCCCTTGATGAATTACAAAGCAAAGCCAGCTGCTTCCAATTCCAACACGCAGCCGGCTGCTTCCCGAGGAGCCAGCCAGCATGGGAAAGTTTCAGTTGTGGGACTCCTTGATGGTTTAATTCTCAACTTAAGAAAATAATCGCCCCACAAACAGTCCCACATCCACCCCCGAAAGCACTCAAACTGAATGGATGGCTGCTGAAACGCGAACAGCAGCACTGTACAAAACCCCTTCGTTCAGGATTCATCTGCGCTCAATTAAAGAACACGGGAGCAGCTGATGAATGCATTTACAAGGCATTATTAAATTTTACAGAGGGGGAAAAAAAAAAACTAAAACAAGCTGAGAGGAATCCAGATATTCAAATTTTCCCAAGGATTGATTTTTATTCCACACGCACCAAAAAAAAAAAAAAAAAAAAAAAGGAAAAAAAACCACCAAGCAGTCACTGTAGAAGGTTGTTTTGCCTCACCAGAATTGCTAAGTGCAGCTATCAATAATCACTGCAATAAATAAAACATTTGCAGGAAAGAAAATACCTGCATAATGATAAATTCGATGAAAGTCATCTCTCGTGTTTAGGGACTGTGCTAAGCAGCAGGCAGGCTGCCTGGCACAGCTTGTCCAAATAGCAAAGTACCCTGGGACTCGTAGTTTGGGGGGATGCACGGGAGCTGCACTTGTAAGAGCAATGGAAACGGGGTGACCAGGATGGGTCCAGCACTGTTCCCGTGTCCCATGATATGGGGGCAGCCAGAGAAACCCCCCCAACCTGCTGTGTTTCTTCCTATTGAGGGAAAGATGGCAATTTCCCCAAAACCATCCTAAAAGGAGAAAATCCCCTTTTTGCCTCCTTCCCCATGCAGCCCTCGGGGACTGGCCCTGGAGGGGATCGTGATGCTGCCCACTGTGCCTGCAGCAGCCCAGGAGCTGATCACATCCCCTCCTGCACTGCTGGGCTGCTGCTGCTGCCCCTCGGGGGAGAAACAAGCCCAGGGGGAACAACCGGAGCAGGTTTTTGTGCCCGTGAATTCACCCGGGAGGCTACACGATGCTTGTATGAAAGGGAACCTGCGCCGAGGAGCGGCGGTGGCAGGGATCAGGTGAGAGCCCTGCAAGCATCCCCGCTCGTGTTTCCTTAGCAACTTCAGCTCCTGCTTCCCCTCGTGCATTCCCTTCCTCTGGCTTCAAAGTAGGCCAGGACCGTCCCCATCGCTCTGCTGCTGCACGGAACAGGAGCTGGGGGAGTCTGGTGAGCCCTGCTTATGTTTCGGGCTGATTTTTGACACGGGATGCCCTTGCAGAGCTCCCCCGGGTGCCCCTGAAAACACAGCAGGACCCCCGTGGAGATGTGTCGCAGCGTCTCACCCCAAGCCTCTTAGCACTCAGGAAAAAAAAAGCAAGGAGGACCAAAGTCAAACAGGAATATGGCCAAAAACCAACACCCACCAACACCCTTTGAAAACCCAGCTCTAAGGCTCAGAGCTGCCAAGACACTGAAATATTTAAACGCTTTATAGGGATGGAGGTGTTCAGCATCTTTCCCATCCTGGAGAATGAAGCACAGCTGAGGCAGGCACCTTGGATCCCTGGCCAGCCTTGCTTCTACTCAACCCCAACACGTCACCAGTTCAACCAGCTCTGACCCCAACATGTCACCAATTCAGCCAGCCCCTGCAGCCGCTTTTTCTTTTTTTTTCCCATAAAAAGGACTCAGGAATGAATGTCCAAGCCCAACAGCGGGCATCAGTCCACATCCACCCATTCAGACCTACCCCATGACAGAGGAATTAGTTCATAAAGCAGTTATTTAATCATTCAATTTGTGCAGCTTGGTAGGGACAGAGCGCTTCTCCTCCCCACTTTGATGCTGACGGACCAAGAAGGGCTCTGTGTCTGCTCTAAGTGACATCTCAGTGAAATGTGGCAGCTCAGAAGGACCTAAATCCTCCCCTCTCCAAGGCATGTGGCTAATTGAGGCTCGGAGATGCTCAAGCTACTGGGTTTTGTGGAAGGCACACACTTAAAGAGAACAAAACCGACAAGAAACAGAGCAAGAAATGCTACGGGGGAGAGGAGGCAGACAGCTTCCTCATTAGGAAAAGACACACCAGATTGCAGCTGAATCTCAATCCACGCTGCAGGAACACATCTTCCTCAAGCCAAGAGCAATTTTTGGCCCCACGGATTAAAAGAAAGCCATCAATCAATCTAAAAGAAAAACAACTCCAAAACCAGTCCCCAAACAAATGAATGAATTTCATGAATGTCTCCTGCTTTTGCACCAGTGCAGCAAGAAGGGACCCAACCAAGCTATTTTGAGATAGCCAGCTAAAAAAGAAAATCCACCGCAGTGCTGGGGAACCCGGTATTGCAGGCACACGCGCTTTGCCAACCGGAAGGATTTTCAATGTGCTCAACAAAACGCACTCAAAACCTGGATGCTGCAGCTAAAAATCCCCCAGCTCTGAACCAGAAAGCACTGATGGAGTGGGGAGAGCCCGTCAGCAGGCATCTTCGAGAGAACTCCTTCATTTATCTCCTCAAACACACAAAATTCGGGAAGGGAAGGGAAGGGAAGGGAAGGGAAGGGAAGGGAAGGGAAGGGAAGGGAAGGGAAGGGAAGGGAAGGGAAGGGAAGGGAAGGGAAGGGAAGGGAAGGGAAGGGAAGGGAAGGGAAGGGAAGGGAAGGGAAGGGAAGGGAAGGGAAGGGAAGGGAAGGGAAGGGAAGGGAAGGGAAGGGAAGGGAAGGGAAGGGAAGGGAAGGGAAGATTGGTGGGACCACCCCAGTGTTGGGCATGTCCCATCAGCCACAAGTTTGCTATAACTGGCCACATGAGCTGGGGTTCACACCCCAAAACCCAAAACGCCCAGATGCGAAAAAAATACTTGACGAAAGGATGGCAGAAGCACAACTCTTTCAACCCAGCAGCTTTTTCTCAGGGTAAATGGAGAAAGACATGCTGCCTTCCAAAAATTCATCCACCGAGGAGCAGAGAGCTGAACAGGTGGACACGTAGCGCTGCCATCTAACGTCCCGTTAGGAAACCTCTTGGGATAAGAACTGCTCATGGAAGGAAACCCCAAGCTCTGCAGAAATTATTTCGACAATTTTGTTGAAAAATGGTTCGTTTTCAGAACATTTACTGTCATCTGCATCTGGATACACAAATGTGGAAGATGAACAACTATGTCTGTAAGTGTTAGAAAAGCAGAGAATGATAGGAAGAGCTTCCCCTCCTACGCTCCATCTGCATACGCCCCCCAAAAACAGGCTGCTGAACATCTGGCTAATGTTATTAAAGACCCAGATTCAGAAGAGCATTCAGATACGTGTGTTAGCCCATATCTTTCAGGTAAAGGCCTTAAACATGACATTTGGACAATATTTATAAATATATGATGGGTGTAAACTAGAATCACAAGATGCGCTCTGCTGAACTGGGGCCAAAACTCAGAGAAGGGATGATTTCAATCAAAATCTCATTTTCTAAGAACGAAACAATTGTCTTCAACAGCAGGGGAAAAAAAAAAAAAAAAAAAAAAAAAAAAAAAAAAAAAAGATGAAAAGAGCAAAATTTTGCTTTGGAAAAAAGCAAAACACTCAGTTTTTTTCAGCGCTGCCTCCTTGGAGAACAAACCACCGTGCTGCCCCGCAGGGAAGGATCCTTCAGCGAGGATGCTGCGATCCTGCGACTGCGACTCTGACTCCAACAGCATGACAGGCACAACATATTTCAGCTGAATTAAAGCACTAATGTACCATAAGTAGCACTGGCAGTGAATATGTGTTTATTTTACATTCACATATTGTATTTATGTGTGCATGTGTGTATATGCAATCTTTTTAAAATCCAGTAGTCTACGTTTAGGTAGTCACAAATCTCTTTTTTTCTTCAACAAAAATGAAGTATTGCCCGGGTTAACTGGCCACAAATCTCTGCAAATTCTTGTTTTTTTTTTTCAGCAAGAATGAAGTATGATGCAGGTTTGAAGACGAGGACTGTGGATCCAGCCCGGCTCCATCACATGTGAATCCTCCTCGCTGGGGAATGCTTTGCATCAGCACCGTAAGGTTATATAGGAACATAATTAATAAGGTGACATCTCCCACATAAATAACTTATGAGAAGCCTGCAGTGTGGAAAAGATATGGCAGCCAAAAGGTATCCTAATTCACTCTAATAACGGATTAGAGAGAAAATACAAATACCTGGATGAAGCGTTAATCTTGGAGCTGCCAAATATCCTCAGCCAAGAGGCATCTGCACATCTGCCTGGAAAATATTCTGCTGGTTTTTGATCTTCTTTCTTCCCCATCACCCCCTTTTCAGGGAGTGAAGGCTTGCATTTGGGGCACATTACAGGTATTTTCACAGGAGAAGAGTTTATGAGGAACTTCCAGAAGCTGCAGAGCAGCTACTGAAAGGTAGAAAAATCTATAAACTGTTCCTCCAAATAAATGGATTTGCTTTTGAGCACAGTAAACTGACAGTCCTGATACACAAACGCCATCCTTCCTCCTTAAAAAGAACTTGAAGGCTTTACATATCCCCCATATTTGATGCTAGACAATTTTGAAGTCATCTAGTTTATACCAGAGCTGGCACGTTCCCCCGAGGGCATCCTCTTCCCTCCCTCTGGAGCCCCTCTCCTTCTCCACATGTCCTTCCTTTCTCCCTGAAACTTTCTGTCTCGGAGCTGCCGCCACAAAGTCATGTAAGCCACCAACCACCCCAGCTCCCCTGATGCCGAGGTCAAGGCAACTTGATGACAAAGGCAACTTTTGCTGGTTGCTTTGGCCCGTCTGATCCTAGCCACTCTTTAGCTTTCTCTTTCTTCCTGCTCCTAACGCTTTCTCCTCAGAAGATATTTAAGTCTTCCATGAGAAAATGAGGTAGGAAATAAAGGGAACAAAAAGTCAGAAAAAAAACACACTAGCCCATCACCCCCATCCTCCTACAGCCCCATTTCTCCACTCCCTGCTCGAGGAACACCAAGGTTGCTTCTCCCTTTGTTCCTCCCATTTCCTCCAGCACGATCCTTCATCAACATTCCCACATGACAAGAACCCATAACCTTTATAGCAGCGTTGTGCTGAAGCCACATTAGCTTCAAGTGATGCCAGAGTTCAATTTGCCCCATTGTGCTGGACCATGGATGGGATCAGGTTGCTCTGGGAGCTGGTGGGAGAGTATGGAGAAGCCACCAGAAGGTCCACCAGAATATCTCCCCTTCTGAAAAGGCCCGGAGGCACATATCACAGAGGTGACATTAAATCTGCAGCTATTACATGGAACAGCTCAAGATTATTTGCTGTTTTATAACAACGGAGCATGGGATGCTCTGGCACCGCTCCCACTCTTCGAGCGTAACGAACCTCCAAGGCTGCTCAGGCTGTCAGGAGGCTGATTACATGAAATAAAACACTGCATTTGACTATTAATTAATATTGACTTCATTGCTTGACCCCCCTAACATGTAGAAATTTATAGGATCACTGTCCAGGTTTATTAGGGCACTATTAATAATTTTGGAGTCAGTCACCTTAAAGACCGAAGAGAGCTCTTCGGTACAAAGCAGGCGCATCATCTCGGGCTACTTTTGGCTCGCGAAAGCATTTGGCTAATTTTCAATTTGTCAAGCGGGTCCTGACAAGCTGGTAACATACACCAGCACCAATCTGCGGGGATCTCCCGCAAGCTTTTTCACAGCCGTGGCCGGCTGCTTGCATGGGGATATCGCACGGAGCCAGGTACCAACCCAGCGGAGCAGTCACCTGCGCTATCCATGTACCTCCTCTGCAGATGAGCAAGACACAAAAGGCAAGAAACTCCAAAATGTCCAACACACAAAATAGTTTTAAACAGAAGTTCTTCTTCTTTTCCCACATTTTCTCTAAATACTGGGACTTATACAATATTCAGATTTTATTTTTTTTTTCTCAGCAAAGATGTAATTAGCCACTTCAAAAAAATTCAAAGGGAGCTTTCAAGTATGAAACATTTTCACTCTATTAAAAAGCACAAAAAATTAACCATTTCTGTTAAAAAAATGTTGTTTTTAAAAAAGCAGCTTTTCCTTGAAAACTAAAAAGCATCTTGGTTTCTTATATGTATCACGTGTTAAACCATAAGAACTATATTTTGAGTAGTTTCTTCAGAGACAGGGAGAAGGAGACTTACAAAAAAGTCTCCAGAAATCTCACTTCCTCACCATCACGTTGTTTACAAAACCCAACATGCTTTTAGAGAGGCCAGATCTGTGAGTATCAATCTCCAAACATTAAAAAGGGTAAATTTAGCACGCGTGCTCTCCTCAAAAGAAATAATAACAAAAGTATGCGCTGAGACGACTAACAGCCTCCAGCATTTTATCTCATAAATCTATTTGTGACTTACAGATGCTTAAAAGCAACGGTCCAAGGCCTGGGAGTGCCGTGCCGGAGATGTTAAAAGCACTTTAAATCCTCCAGGCTGCTTTGAAAAATCTCAGCGTCGCTGCCATGTGCAGATGTTTTGCACTCCCAGTCAGGAATCAATGTGAGTGTTTAAACTTCCTTTTGTCAGGAATGACTTACAGGGGAGAGGACAGGGGCTCGTAAACAGAACTGCTGACACCTCCTGCTCGCTGTAAGCGAACCGTGAGGTGGCACTGCTTGAAGGAGCACCTTCAGTCCCTCGCTGGGGCTGCTGCTGGAAGGGCTCTGCTGGATGCTGCAGCCCTGTGTGTCCTGCAAGGAGCTGTGACACTCAACTGGGGCAGTTGTGATAGCTGGAGACCTGTGACAGTGTGTGTTGGGCTTACGTGGCAAGGGTTTGGTAGCTGGGGGTTGCATGGGTGGCCTCTGTGAGGAGTGCAGGAGCTGCCCCATGTCAGAGAGGAGCCAGCTCCAGCTGCTCCAAAGGGACCCACGGCTGGCCACAGCCAAGCCATGAGCAATGTTGATTGGACCTCTGGGAGAGCAGATTTAAGAAAGAGAGAAATAACTCCTGCTGTACCACAGCAGCTGGGGGAGAGGAGTGAGAGTTGTGAGAGACCCAGCCCTGCAGCCCCCAGGGAGAGTGCAGCAGGAGGGCAGGAGGTGCTCCAGGCATGCAGCACAAGTTCGCCTGTGGCCTGTGGAGAGGCCCCTGGTGGAGCAGGCTGTCCCCCTGCACCCATGGGTCCCACATGGAGCAGATCTCCATGCTGCAGCCCCCCCATGGGTGGAGGAGCCCCCGGTGGAGCAGGTGGATGTGGCCTGGAGGAGGCTGCGGCCCATGGAGAGCCCCTGCAGGAGCAGGCCCCGGGCCGGAGCTGCAGCCCGTGGAGAGGAGCCCACGCAGGAGCAGGGGGGCTGAGGGAGATGCCGCCCATGGGGGACCCTTGCTGGAGCAGTTTGCTCCTGAGGGATGGACCCTGTGGGACAGAGTCGTGTGGGAGCAGTTCTTGAGGAGCTGCTGCCTGTGGGCAGCCCCCGCAGGCTCAGTTTGGGCAGGACAGCACAGAGGGACCACGAGGGAGCAGTGGGGACGAAGCCTCAGGGACTGACCGCAGCCCCCAGTCCCATTCCCATTCCCCTGCACTGCTCAGGGGGAGGAGGGAGGAGAGGGCGGATGAGGAGTGGGAAGGTATTTTTAGTTTGCTTTTGGTTCTCACCGCTCTAGCCTGTTAGTAATAGGTAATAAATTATATTAATCCCCCTCCACTGAGTACAACCCGTGATGGTAATTGCAGAGTGATCTCCCTGTCCTTATCTCAACCCATTTACTTTGTTCATCACATTTTCTCCCCCTGTCCTTTACAGGAGGAGGATCAGTGTGGTGGAGCTCAGCTATGTGCTGGGCTTAAACCACTATATGGGCCACCTCAGAGAGATGGAAGGACAAGCACAGCCTCTTCAGGCAGCCCAGGCATGATCAGCAGCACCTATGTGGCTACTGGGGGCCTCACAGGAACTGGAGAGCTCTGTCTTCCCACCCAGCAGACCCACAAATCCCAACCCAGAACCCAAAAATTTTCCTTCCAGCACTGCAGAGTCACCACAGCCACAGTGCTCAGTTTTGCACAGCTTCCCGTGAAGACATGGAAGAGCTACTGAACAACAGGGCTCGAAAACAAACAAACAAACAAATAAAACCAACAAATATCAGAAACAGCTTCAACAGAGGAACATGAACTCGAAGGAAGGTCTGGGCTACCACATCAGAATCATTGCTTCAGCTGAGATCCTGCCATCTCTGGAGCAGAAAACAAAGTCTAGTTTAATTGGCTCAGCTGCTTTAAAACCACTTTACCATGTGAGCAACCCAGGCTTCCACTTCCCTGCACGTTAAACCAAAAGAGAATTAAGAATGAATAAGAAGATGTTTGATTTTCAACCTCCTTCTCCCACAGCCTTTACCCTCTCTGAATAGGGAAGTTATGTTACACTTGTTTTTAAGTGAAGGGTTAGAGAATGACATCTGCCTCTTCAACAGAGAAAAAAGAGAAATATGTAGTTCCAATTAACTAATTTAAGAGCAAGTTTTTAATTAGCAGGGCTCTAAACTGCTATAAAGATGGGGCTATAAGAAAAGCAAAACCCCAGCACAAGAGCTATCCTCCCAGGGATCTTCTCCTTTGGTGGGAAAAAGCAGAAATCAGGCTTTTTCTCTTTGCTTCACTCTTCTCTCCGCATCCAGCCTGCAAGCCTGCCAACATGAGCTTGTGATGCCCAGGAGGGTAAGAATCACCAAAACAGACTGATACAAAGCTCCTTTCTCCCTGCAATGATGCAGCTTGTTGCAGGTGGAACTATAGTTTAATAAATGATGGTTAACCATCAGCAGCAGTTTTTTGGGGAGACAGCACAGCCCTGGGAGAGGACATGATGCAGCCAGGATGAAAACCTCCTTCTGCCTTAATGTGCACATGCTAATTTGTGTGGTTTTTATTGTTATAGTTTACCAAAACAAGTGACAAGAAGGCACAGTCTGAAACTATGCCCATTTAATACAACTAAAACTCTGATCAGCAGTGAGCAACTGATTGTTATTGTCACTCCACTGATGGAAAGGGTTTTTACCTTTCCTTTTAACCATATTCCATCCTCTCCACTTCTTTAAGTCACAGTGTTTTACAGCAGGTACAGCAGGAACTGGAATTCTGCTTGGCACTAGAATTAATTCTCCCTATTGCCTTTTTTTTTTTTTTTTTTTTTTTTTTTTTTAGAAACCTGTAAGTACAAACACTTAAATTGGACAGACATCCGCAGTATTGGCTCCTGCAACTCTAGGCACAAGACCCCTCTCAACTCTCTCTCAGCGCAAAATTACTAGTTTTTTTCTTAATTACACCACCCGTTAATGCAACCCCTGACAGAGGAAAGGTTGAGCATTTAATTTGGCAAGGTTTAGTGCCAATCTGCATTAGGCCACTGTGATTTCACCTCTACCTCCATGGCAGGGTGCCTGCAGCACTCTCCTAATAGCTGGCGTCCCTGCCCTGCGCATCTCATCGGGGACCTGCGGCAGCTCAGCCCCAGCACCCCGAGCCAGCAGAGCTCAGTGCAGGAGTCAGGGACACCCACAACCCAGCACATCGATGTGCATTCTTCCCAACCACTCCTTCCGATGTCAGAACTAAGGCTTTCATTAATTAGAAGGGTAATTACACTGCTGATTACACTGTGCACCCAAATACTTGCTTTCCATCTCTCAAAAAGACAACTCTGATCTCATACTCCAGCATGAGTTTCAAATACAGAAAGAAAACATGAGGTAGGGATGCTTGCAGCCCACTCTCTCCAGTGACTACAGGCAGCCGGATCACTCAGGGTGTTTTGCTCCTGAAATAGCCCTGCAAAACTGTGTGAACTCCCAGCACGCTTTCCACGATTTCAATGCATGTACGTATAAATACACCCAAGATGTACCTAACAGTAGTAACAAAGACAGAGACTTGCTGATCGGGGATGACGCATCTTGTTCTTCGCATACTGAACGCACTTGTCATGACCTGGCAGTCCTTCAACCCAGCCCGAAGTGATGCAACCTGATCACCTAGGGCAAGGAGCACCTTATATACACGTGGTTTGAGCACAATGTCAGGTTTTTGTACGCCTAGCCAGGAGACAGTTTCAAGTAGCACATGCTGGATGCATACATAAGCTCCACGTGATGGCTCGAATATCTTGCAAACATTGGTAGATTATTTTCAGCCTCCCAGTGCAGCGTTTTCTGTGCTTACAGACTAGGAGGTCTCAATACAGTCAAAACTGAAAGAAAACAAACAAAAAACTGTGAAATGTAGAGGTATTGTAGCATAATAAGCCAAATTTCAGCCTCAGGGCTAGCACCAACTCTTGGATTTTCCACGAATTGCACAGCCCAGGAGTGCCCCGAGATCTGCAGGCGGCCAGCAGACTCTGGAGTGTTTTGGTGCTGATTTCTCATGCAGCGCCTTCCCCACTAATGCGTCCTTATCCGCTATCTCTCAGTTATTAGAGGACAACACTTCCCTATCAACAACCCGTGCTGCCACCAACGTGCCGACGCCGCGAAGGAGGGAGCTCACAGGGACCGGAGCAGCAGCTCTCCAGCCACCTTGCTTTGCTCAGGTCCCTCGAAAAGTCTGTCCCATGCTGAACGATTTAACTTGTGCAGTCGTCGTGACTGTAAGGGGAGCAGGCTCTTTGCCAAAACCAACAGAACCAGAATTTTATCACCGAGATAAGAACGTTTCCCTGGATAGGAAGGTATCGCTGTGGAGAGGCTCCCCCGCCGTGCCTTGGATGGAAACCTCCCATAGCCAAGCACGGTGCCAACAAAGGCAGAAACCACAGCTCTGAAGTCTTAAAACCACCGTGGGACTGCAGGCAGTGCCCTCACCTCCTCTGCTTTGCAGCCACCCCAAATTATCATCTGCAGACTCCCGGCTCGGGCTGGCATTTGGTCTCTGACCTCGGATAGCAAACCCCAAGGAGCAGAACAAATCGCCTACTTCGAACAAGGGAAAAACACTTCTTGGTGTCATCCCGGAGGGCTCCTGTGGACCTCAGTCACTCCCGTTGCCCCTAATGGCATTCCCAGCCTGCAGCCCCAACCCCAGCCCCTGCCTCCAGAGGGTCGTTGTCTGAACCAGCTGCCCGAGGAATGTGAAGGGCTGGAAAAGCCCCCTCAGTGTCAGGAGCACCCCATCCCCTTGCAGCATCTCGCGTTTCGCCGGGGGAGATCAAAGCAGCCCCCGTGTCACGACAGCACAAGGGAAAACGTGGATGTTTTGCATTCTCCCCCACCAGAAGCACACACACAGACGAGGCTGTGCCACGCAGCTGTGCTGCTCGAAACTTTCCGCCCCCTCCTACAGAAGCAGAAACGACAAAATCCAAACCTGGAACTCCATAAAAGAAGCCTCAGCAGTTCACATGAGGGAGACTTTTTTTTTTTTTTAGTCCTTTTACTCTAGCTACATAAATCAGCCCATTAAAAATAAGACTCTGACACAAAGGACCACTCATAAAAACAGTCCAATTAATTTTCCACTAAACAGTTCAAATAAATAGCGTGCCATTTCTGCATTTTGAGACTATTCAATTATAGAAGAAAAAACTAGCCAGCACTATAATGCAGCGATAGCACATGAATAGGTATGAAACCAAAAAGAGGGGATTTATTTGTTTACTCCACTATTGCTCCACTATCCATACTGCAGGACTGTCAATGTAATTAGAAGGAAGCATCCAAAAAGAAGGTCTCCAAAACATGTGAAGGGAGCAAGCACCACAGCGTGTGGCTTCTCTGAAGCAAACCCTGCAGGATCTCCGAATATTTTGGGCAGGGATGCTTTCAGCAACTGCTCAGTCATGGCACAGCAAAGACGACCATAAACGTTGCAATAGATGGGGCTGCCATATAAGCAATCATTAACTCATTACCAGCACTATTAAAAACTAATGCTGCCTTCCCCAGCATATCAGCCGATCCGTAATGCCCTGCTTACTTTTTTTTGCAGTGTTAATTCATCAGTTTTGAAATTTTAGGAAACTTTGCCCAGTTAAGTACATCACTGACTGTACTTCTTGAAGGATGTCATTATTTTTTTTCAGCAGAAATGTTCCTTGCTGAGTTTGCAAACAAATGATAACTGGGAGACAGAAGAATTAATAAATTGCCTAAACTTTTCTATTTCTTCCCCATTTGTGGCAGCTTACAACCCATTGAAATACTCCAACTTTAGACAAAAAATCGTGAATTCAGCCTGTACTCGGAAGGGAGGTTCGGTGGGCTTTCGTGATGTTTTTCCATTAGCACATGGAAAGCCAAAATCAGCAGCCTCAGCCCTCATCTTGCCCTCCCACAAAGCCAGCTCACGCTGATGGCAGCTCTTCCTCGAAAGTCCATCGGTGCGGAGAGAGGAACAGCGCAGGGCAAGGTCAGGATTTTCCCATTCCAGCTCAGTCTTCATTGAAAAAGTGGCTGTGAGTATTCTGGTAGAAACTCACCAGTAACAGTGCCATTTAATCCCTCCTTTTATACATGGCACTTAAGGGCACTTTTGAATTTTTCTTGCAAATATATGTAAAACTAAAAGACTAAATTAAAAAATATGTATTTAAATCAGGTGTCTATGCATTGAGGGAAACGTGTGTATATTTAGGGTTGATTTGGGGTATTTCCTCCACTCGCATCAGCACCCTCTCGGTGCTGCCGTAACACCAGCACCCTCCCCACTGCCCCGGACACAGCCTGCCCGTTCCCATTCCCCTTTCCCAAACCTACAGGACTCAAAGCTGGGCAACAAGCGGGCAGCACCCCCCCTGCCTCGAGCGCTGCCATTCATAAAAGGCAGCCGAAGCCCAGACACGCACCTCTCACCGGAGAAAGACCATCTCGCTTCCCTGCTCTCTCTCCTTCCCACGCTACCTCCGAGCGCTCGGCTGCTGAAGCAATGCGCTGCTTGGCCGGCGGCCAGCTGGAAGCCAAAAGGGGCTTTTCCTTTCCTGCCGCTCAACCTCATTCAGGCGCTTCTTGCTTGTACACAAGGCTATTTATAGCCGCTGGCGAGCGCCCAGGCACAGCTCGACCGCAGAGCCCCAGCGGTTCCAAAAAAAAATAATAATAATAATAATTAAATAAATAAAATAATCGTCAGCGTAACAGCAACGGAGGCAAAAAGGAAGGGAGCTGCGAGAGGGTTGGAGTTCTGCTCGCATGGGCTGCGTCGCGTGCGGGGAGGATCGTGGGGAGAGGAGAAGCACGGCCGGGGCTGTGCCCGGTTAAAAATAACCCGGCCAAAAAAAAATCACGGCGGGGAAGCGCGACCTTTATACTACTACTACAGGAAGAGAGCGTGCTGCGGCACGGCTGGCCGGGTGGGTAGGGCTGCTGTGCGAGGCAGAAGGCAAAATAAAAGTGTTGGGGTGAAAGGGAGATGGAAATAAAAAATAAAAAAGATGCAAGCAAAACATCTGTAGATACTGCCCCAAAATAGGAATGGTCGGTTTCTTCTGATCACCAAAAATGAAAAAGTCGCCTTTGGAAACTTCTTCCAGAAATATGTTTTGGGGGGAGAAGGGGAAGAAGCAGCTTATTTTCCTGTAGGATAATTTTATTATTATTATTTTGGAAAATGAAGATAGTGGAGAGGATGCAGCTGCACTCGAAGCAGAGCTGGCCCCAAGCGACGCTGCAGCTGGGGCGGTCACCTTCCTGCAAGTGCCAGGTGCCACGGCAAAACCTACCCAAATCCTCCCCTTTTACACCCGTTTTCCTCCCGAGTCACACTTAATCCTAATGGAAAGAAGCTTCTGCCCACCGTGGAGCTGCTCACCTAGACAAAAAATGTGGTTTGAACTAAAATGACCACTCAGCACTGACCTGTCCCCAAATCCATGGGTTTCCCCCCCAAAAAAGAAGAGGCACATCAAGCCTTGCTGAGGATGCGAAGTAGGGGAGCGACCCGCAGCGGGTGAGCACTGCCAGGTTTGGACTCCCCCTCTCTTCCCCTCCTTCTCCCCTTTTTCTTTTATTCCCCTAACTGAAAGCACTTTGATTTTGCCAAGACAGGTGTTTCAGATACAGCTTGAAAACTAATTAAATCATATCTGCAGCTTGAAAACTAATTAATCCTTTATTCCCTATTATAATAGATAATTACAATGCATGATAGGAAATGACTTGTCAGGTTTTCTGTTTAAAATGCTTGCACTTTATGGAAAATAAAATGGGGGAAATGGTTACAGGGCCTTCCCATCCTCCTGGAGCCCACCAGTTGAGACTGCCGCACAGGTTTTTTCAGACGTAGCGCAAACAAAGCCTACAGTCACTGAAAATAGCTTCGAGAACAAAAGGCGGCGGTAGGTCACATTTCTTGAGTTGCTTTTGTTCATTCCAACGTACGGTCAAGGAGCTCCTGCTGGAGCCCTGCCCCCATGCAAATGAAAGGTGAAATATTTGTAATTCAAGCTATGAGCAAGGCAGGATTCAACGTCGTCCTCAAGGTCCACGCTGCGGCTGGTGCTTCGTTCCGTTGGCTTCCACCTTCTTACTTTCTCCTTTTCTCACCTTCTCTAAACAGCACAGACATTGCGGAGACTTGAACTATCTGCAAAATATAACCTCCCTTCCCAATAGTTTTTCTTAGTATCCAGCTACAGAGAGGATGGGTGGAGAAGCCAACTGTGAGCAAACATCCAAAAATCAGCAGTCAGTCAAGGCTCCCGAGAACCCACTTCCCCCCAGATTTCTCAAAACTGCTCCAGCATCTTTACTCCCACCGCAAGATTAGAAGTGCGATCGTGCTGAAAGTTTCCATAACTCCTTTGCAACACAACGAAGTCTCCAGTCTTCCTCTGCATTTAAAGAAATAAAAGAGCTGAATGGGACCCAGTCCATCAGCTGAGGCACCGCTGCAACGCAAAGGATGAGAAGTTTCAAGCTACCGCTAACAGGAGACCTAGGATATAGGGATTACTTGTGAAGGGTCTAGGAAGCAAGCTACTAAAAGTAAGTCTATTGGCAGAATAATGAAAAGTGTTCCACAAGATCTGTAAATGCACAATTCTGAGGTCCACAAACCCACGCAGGACGAAACCCACTGGGTACCAAAAGAAAAATCATGCCAACAGGAGAATGAAAGGAGATGACATGATATGCACGTGATGGAAAGCTGCCTACCTCACAAACACATGGATGGCCTATTTTTTTTTTGAAAACCTCAAATTAATCAACGTCTTTTTGCATTCGTTTTCCCATTCTCCTCCACTTGGTTAATAACTATTGTGTGAATCTTGCAGCTCTGTGCGGCACCATGCTGTCATGCACTCGTGCTTTAGAGAAGCAAGAAAAAACACAAAACACAAAGCCATCCTGCTCCGTGCTTTTCTCATTTTACACTCTCAGTTCTGCTTTGCTTTTAGAAACACATTTTGCTAAAACACTGAAGGTGAGAAACACCTTTCAAGCCCACCCCATCTCTCCCCTGCATTTGCAGGGGCTCCCACACCATCTCCTCAAATCCCTCCCAAGAGTACCAACGAAACAACCCTTGCTGCATAAAAGGAACCAAAATATAGGCAAGACTGCTTGCATTTCAAGGCAACTCTTTGCCGTTCAGGAAAATTTCCAGCCCTGCGTGCCGCTGGCAGCAGCAGAAGGCTGACACCAGCAATTAGCACCACGGACAAAAATCTTCAGCACGTCCTGGTGCCAAACGCACTTATCATATACTCCTTTAGCAGGATATCCTTGGAGCGATTGCCCAGAGATTGATTGAAGCCCCGTGTACCGTATTAATGAGGCTAATTATAAACTCTGTTACCAGCAGGGGGACTAAAGGGTGAGAAAACAACTCGAAAGGGCCAGCTCCCCTTTTCCCTGCCCAGGGAAGCTGTAATCCAGCCTGGTTTTCCTCTTTCTCCATGGTGATGACCAAAGGTCCCACACCCAACAGCAGTTTCAGACTGTGCCTTGTCCCATCCTCTGCCACCAACACAACAGAGCTCCTTCATCTCCTCCTTCCCTCCTAAAACAGCGCTCACCCTGAAAACCACCTCCTTTGGCCACCAAAACCATCCACGTGCTGCCCAATTTTACTATAGATAATCTGTCCCCAACAGGATGACTGTGGCAAGAGATTGGGGAGGGGGAAATGAGAGGAAAGGAGGAAAAATGGGTTTTAAATCAACACAATTAATTGCTTCGGTATTTGTTCATATATTAGATTAGTAGACTTGAAGGCAATTAAGCATCTTTGACGAGAGGATGCCCCATGGCAAAGCTTACCCAGCTTCTCCAGCCATATATGTGCTCAGGAAGACAGAGATAGAAGAGAGGGAGGAAATTTCACTAGTTTGGATAAGGTTTTGATCAGAGAATACCATATGTCTAAACTTTGCACAGCAGGTTAAAATATTAATTTGGAAATAATCCTTTGTGCTTACCACTTTTCTTTAGAAATATGAATTTTGAATAATGGAACTAATACTGTTTATGAATAATGAATATTAGAGAGAAATTAAACCTTTTACCTTCTTTGCCTACACTGCTTTATTTTCTGTTTTTAACCCCAACCCAAATTAACATTCTTCTAATAACATTTAGTAAACCCACCATGGGGAGCTGTGTTTCTTCAAGCATGAAATCATATGAGGATACTTACGCTGACCTTTTATATATCCCAGAGCCTATGAAAAAAAAACATCTCTTCACCTGTTACTGACTTTGTTTTCATTGCCACTGTCAACATGTCACAGACTTTTCCACCTATGCAACAAAATAGACCCTCCAAGGCCACCGAAGCATAGCTGTGGGCATGGATTCAAAATACCACTGAGGTTATCCCATAGTTTTGATTACTCAAGCACAGCTCTCCCTCCACTCTCGTATTAATCTCCACCACAATCCTAAACTTGTTTGTCACCCAAACACTCGTTTCCTACTCTTTCAGTAATTAAGGTTGCAATGGAACAGCCTGGCGGCATTTAATGCTGTTTTTATTAATGCTGTAATGACTCGAGTTACAAGATACCGAGCCATTTTCATGTTTCTGCAAACAAGCCTAACAGTTCCCCACGCTGCTGCCGGGTTTTTCTTTCTCCATATTCCTATTAAAAATATCTTCTAGATTCCAGTGGAAGGCAGGCAAAGCCCAAAAGGCTTCTCAGTTGAACTCATCTCTCTATGTAGTCCAGGGACAGAGAAAGATTTTTCAAAACTATTTATATTACAGCTTTGAATTTTTCTGACGTCCAATTTGCCCAGCGTTAAAAGGTCCCAATTTTCTAAGAGAGTGCCAGCTCTTTATCCTCTGAATAGAAACCCTTTCAAATGATACCTCAAAGCCCCCGAAGTCAGTGACTATTTGCAAGACCCTGGCCCAACACCTTGACGTTATGATGAGAGATGCTCAGCGGCATCTTGCTTGGTCAGTAGTAGCAACATTTTCTTTAAGAAAACTTTGAAGTGGTTTCAGGCAAGTTACAAGACATATTAAATATGACACGCCATCTGCTTCCCAATGCGATGTTTTGTATTGTGTAACTAAACCAATTTAAGAACTGAAGTCTATTTGACATCTAATTAGTCTGTTTGGTAGCCTGATCACTTGTAGATGTTTTGGAGGGGAAGAAACACTCTTAACAATCTTGATCTTTTTTATAAAGAAAACAATTAAAAATAATTAGTCACAGAACTGTTTTTCCTTCCTAAATATTTTCTTCTTCTCCATTTAGGAATCAAGGCATATGTTTCTCCCATGCCACCCTCTCTCTGTTTCCAGTAAAATGTAAATCTAACCATCTTTAGCATCTTTTTTGGGGCACCACAATCACAGAGCTTTACCAGAGCCCTGGGAAAGGGGGAGGAACTTTTATTGTGTGGTAGATCCAAAGGCTCCATCACCATTGCCTAACATCACAAGGCAATTTCTCAGGTCATTCATTTGTTTGCTTAAGTTAATTGTATTTCTCAGGAAATACGTGGTCACTTCAAAAGTAATTTATCCTGGCAGGATAGCACTGGTGTATAAAAGTAGTAGGCACAATCCAAACAGAAACAAAACAATTCAGAGCATTCAGAATTCAAAATTTAGACACCAGCTTGTGTACTGCACCAGCTTCCTCATGCATTACAACAGCACGAAGATTAGGGCTGCAGACAGCCAGCATCATGCCACAGCCCAAAGCACTGAAGCAGGTCAAACTCAAAACCAAAGGTACCTGGTAGCATCTGCTCAGCATGGATGGGGATGTTCAGATCCATTGGGAAAGTGCGTCAAGAAATGGTTATTGTGAGCACCTCAAACGGGGTCACTACATAAGATAGTTGCACCAAGGAGAAAAGACTATTTTTCATGCATGCACAGATGATGGAGAAGGAAGTACACGTTTAGAGCCACAACATCCCCAGAAGCATTTCAAACGTCTTGTAGAAATCAAAGAAAACAGTTTCCAGTGCTGTGCGTGCACCCACACACCAAATACATATGCGCGCTAGAAGACCAGAGACAAAATCTGATTCGAGCGGCTGCCATAAACAATAGCTTGCAGAAGCACAGCGCTCCATGCGCTGTTTCCCCAGGAAAGAGAAAGGGGGAAAACATCAGGCAGTTTTAACCCCTGACATTTCTGTCAGATACAGTCATACTCTGACAGCTGGGCTATGACAAAGTGCAGGGCAGCCACCTCCAGCCACACTTGGAGCTCCTATCCTGGTGCTCTTCGGAGACGATCCCATCTCCTGCAGCCTCTGCCCACAAGCCACATCTGCTGCAAGCCCTAAATGTTGTGGTTCAAAGGTGTTTTGGGTTGGGAACAAGGACAAATGAACAAGACCTACAACTAGAAAAGGGTGACAGTTGTAGGCAGGGTCAGACCAGGTCAGTCCCAGAGGATGTTGTTTCTGGAACCTTTGCATTTATGATTTGCAACCTTTATCAGCTCCCGCAATGAAATACGACCACTCTTCTGGCCCCTCTTGTTTTCCGAGTTTTATTTTCTATTGTTCTGCACGAAGTAACTGTCGGCCCTTATCACTGCTGCCCTGGTCCCGCGTGTTTTCCTGTTACCTTCCCTTGCACCGCGTTGATTTTTCAGCTGGGAGTTTTGGAAGGAGCGATGAGCTCCATAGCCTGATCTAATCACCACCTCCCAAAAAAGGAGTCAAAAAGGAGAAAAAAGAAAGACCATTTCAGTTTAGCATGAGCTAAATGGCTCTAGTTAAACATGCTGCTGCCCAGGAAAAGAGCTGGAAGGAGATGGGGGAATTTACTAACTTTCACTCGGCAGCGGAGCAGAGCTGCTTTCAATGTGCCATATTGACTTACCGCTGCTGGAGGCACAATAAAGGCAGGCCTGGGAGTCAATGCGGGCTCCTGCGGCTCTGTGTAAACTCCGCTTAAAATGTATTTCAAGGAACTTGATCTATTGACATGGCAACTGTGAAAACTTGAGGCCATTTGAAATTTAAATAGCATTTCCACCCCTCTCTAAATGCCAGCCGCAGGGTGGGCCCCACGGCCGTTGTGTGGAAAATGCTTTCACTGGAAGACATCTCCCCCAACAGAATGCCTCCAGACACAACTGCTCTCCTCAAAAGCAGCCAGCACAACTGATTGGGACCTCTTTTTGATGCAAATTCATATTATTCTGTTGGGGAACAGCAGGTGTTCAGCCATGCTTTCCTTTAGAAAAATTAGGACCTTGCTTTCTCCCCCTCCTCCTCACTCTTGGCTCCCGGTTTGCCCCAAGCGCTCAAGCTCTGCACACACTTGGGGGCCTCCTGGGCTGGGAAGGCCAAATCGGTGATATTCAGGATGGGGACGATGTAAATATGATGTGATGTGACTTATTGGACGCAGCAAAAGCTACATGGTGAATGCCCACAGCAGAGAGCACTGACTTTGGTTCATGGAACTGGACTTAGGCCTCAACCAGCAACTGTGCTGCGTTATCTACTCCAGCATCAGGAAGGAGCCACAAGGCAATAAATTTGGCCATTGTTCAGTACCTGAAGGACACTGTTGTCTATGTGAAGGACACGTGAAGGCTCCAGGAAGGCAAAAATGGACCATGGTGTTGGGGCACTCAGTGGAAAGGGCTGTGTTAAAGTAGTATCCAAAGGTATAATGAGGGCCCAGCTCTCCCTGTGCTAGGAGTCAGTTAAGCACATAAGGAAATGTTCCTGTACTCCCTCCTGCTCTGCACTGCCCTGCCATCCCTTAATTTGCAATTTAATTTGAGAAGAAACAATGGTAAGGGACAGCACTGTAGACAAGAACAGAAATCCAAAACAAGACACACGGATAATGTGATTTACACGGGCACCATCTAAAATTCATGGGGCTTGGCAAGTTAATGCCCTCAGCCTCCCATGGAACCACTTCTCCGGGATTCTCTGAATTATCTATTTCAGCAAATCCAAAGGGCCTTTCTCCTAGCATGCGTGAATACCAGCTCTCTGTGGGAGCTGGGGAATCTTAAAGAACAATTTGGAGGAAAAAGAAGCTGCTTCACAGACCCGTTTAAGAAGTACATGAAATTGCAGCCAAGGAGGCCCACAGGAGAGCCAGGCAAATGGATGGTGAAGGCCAGCATCACACCAGCAAGGCAGGAAAGCACCTCGATACCTCAGTGCTTTAAATATGAGGAAAAGGATATTAAAAAAGGTGGTGATACTGGGTACAGAGAAAATACACTGAAAGGGAGAAGGAATAGGAGGGGGTGCTGACAGACGTGATGCCATGGGGTTGGCTGTAATGGGGATGTAAAGCAACGAGAGACCAAAGAGGCAAACGCCAGGGGCCTAGACACGGGGAGTACATAATATTTACCTATCACTGCAACTTACTTTCAAAATATAAAATAAAATAAAATTATAACAAAAAGGCTCAAAATCTGTGTCTCATGTCTTCCACTCAAACCTCAACTCAAAGCTGCTATTTGCAGTCGAAAGCACATATTAAAGCCAACAGTACCAACACATTTCATCTGAACACATTCACAATATTTCGAAGCTGTCGTTTCAGTCTTCTTCACTAATAAAAAGGGAGGGGGAAGAGGGATAAAACGATGCGGTTTTATTTCAGCTCTTCAAAGTCAAAACAAACATCATGAAACTTGTGGGAACATTAGTCTAATTTAAGCCTTTGATTCCTAATTTGAGACCCGTTTATTTAATCATAATGTAAGGAAAACATCTGAAGTTATAAAATCACAATACATTTCCAGTGATTTTGCCAGTTTTTATTGCTAATAATGATCACTGTCTCTATTATGAGCTCCAGTTAGGACTCTTTTATGCTGGACTCTTTATAAAATACAATCTGTACCATTAAGTCTACCTGGCTGGCTTACAGCAGCTGGAGGACACAAAGAGGAATGGCTAATAAAGAACTGAGAGAAGCTTTGAAAGTCTTCTATTTTCTTTTAAAGAAAATTTTAATCAGACCGACCATTACTCAGTGGTTGTATCTGCAATGCTAATAAATACATATGTAGGCTGAGCGTGCCACATCCAACCAGATTTCCTCTCCTTTCTCATTTGCAGAAAGCTCAGGCAGGTTCTCCTTTGGAGCAGTTGGTGCAGATACGCAACTGGAGCACGCAGAGACAGTCCCAGCAGTTTAGCAGAGATTAATTTTGCAGATGAATACAATCACACAGCAAAGGCGGGCATGTGCTGATGCAAGCTAACTGGTTTTAAACTAGTTTTAGAACAATCCCTCCTGTATCAAGCTTTTAGCTCTCACTTCCCACCATGGGCTCAATGCTCAACCCTTCCACAGCTTCACTTGGCTCTACATATTCTTATTGCAGCAGCAGAAGGCACGCTGAAACAGCAGGGCACTTCTACAGTGAGGAAAAAAGGCAGAAAAACAAGTAAAAATGCTTTTTGAGGAAATATAAAGGGGGGTTGCTTCTAATATTCTTCAGGATAAATAGATACAGAGCAATCCATGTAACATCCTGCTCTGTCAGGAGGATTTCTTCTCCTGAGTCCAGTACACATGGGAAGGATGAGAAAAGAAACTCAGAGTGCCGAAATTTGGGATATAAACGCGCTATTGAAACTGGAGGTTTTACACTAAAAGATGGCAAAAAAAAAAAAAAAAAATACTTGTGTCCCCCAGGCCTAAATATGCCTGCCTAAATATCCTCTATTAACCTAAAACTTTGAAAGATTTGCTGAATCAATGTCAACGTCAAAGCACAATGCCTGGCACTTGTTTTCCAGAAATTAGTTATTGGCAGCATCTAAAATGCACTGTGCCACCCCAGCTAACAGCTTGGACAAGAACTACAGTCACAGAATTCACTTTTTAGCTGCTGAGATCAAGGATAACAAACATGCATTTGTCAGCCACACCATGGTTCGTGCTAGCAGCATTCCTGACGTCCGATTATGTTTCATTCTGCCTCTGGCAGAAGTTTGGAGTTTCATTCTTGAAGTTGCATAATAGATACTTTTGATTTGTAATTGAATGGAAGATTATAATCAACCTTGGGATGTTCACTCGCTCGTGGAATAAAGCCACTAAGTCCACTATAAATATTTATAAATTTTTCCACATTTGTTAGTATAATTAAAGGGAAGGAAATTCAATGCAACAGTTGGGGGAGGGAGGGAAGTAAAACCTGTTATTTACGGTGTCCTTTAAAATTAAATGTATAGGCATTAATTGCTTATTATACACACTGTTATTCAACCAGCAACGTGCAGAAAACCGAGCCAAAGAGAAGGGTCTACTGCTTACAAACACCCTTCAATAATTTGTCCCAGCCGGTCATTCAGATGAGAAAAGGCAGAGAGCATCTCGTTCGCTCCATTTCCACCAGCAGAGGATATAAGATGCTACCGCAGCAGCTCGGGATCATTTTACACAGCGCAGCACCGTGTGAATGACTGTGCAGTGTCAGATGCTACCAGCCCAATTTAGGAGCATTTTATACTGCTACATCCCAGGCAAGACAAACGCAATCGGCCCTGTTATCACTATATATAAACCACCCACGAGTCCCTGGCAGAGATGCAAGGGCACGTAGTGGTTAGGAAAATGCTGGCTCCAGCTCTATCCTTGCTGCTGCTCCCCTTGGAGGAAAATCACCCATCACCTGGGAACTAGATTTGCGAAGGCAAACAACAGCCTCATCACCAGCTGAGAAATTGCAAGTTTTTACACTGCAGTTCCAGAAGAGGTGCACCCATTTTTAAAAACATTGACTGTTTCGGGTTTTGGATTTTAAAGCTCATCTTCAAGCAAGAAGATGGGGCATTTCATTCCATTTCTGTCACCTGTTCATTCTTCTTTTAATAATACATGCTTCTGTTAAAAAGGGCAGCGTTCTATTTTTAGACTATCCTATAAGATATAAGAAGGCATCCACCAGCTTTTACTTCAGGTACCGGGAAGGTTTGGGAATCTGTAAAAACGGGGTGCAGATAAGAGCTGGTCCCAGTTTGCAGGGAAGGATGTGCATGTTAGATGAGAAAGCGCCGCAAATGTGCCCAGCTTTCTTCGACTGCCTGAAACGTGCTGCCAGAAAAGTGGGGAGCGAGGGAGAAACAAAACACAAACACTGAAGTGCTATTGCTTGGAAACCACTTTAATGAAAGCCGCCGCAGAATATGACAAGATACCTAACCTGCGCTGACAGGGGAAACAGCGAAATGAAATCCACACAGCCACTTTTACATGCCCTCCGCTATAAAAATAGCTGGATAATAACCATTTCGCAGCTGAATACGTTTGAAGGATCCGACACCTCTCTGAACGTAAAGACTGCTGCGGAACGGGGAGAAGCCCTTCTGGAAGCATCAGCTTTGAGGCAGGAAGATCCTTCTCCACTACCGCCGTAAAGGACAAAGAGCTTACCAGAATTAAGGGATGTCTCGGTCCCTTCTCAATAAAATACTCCCTCTTCCTATTTGCTGTGCTACAAATAGGCTTAGTGTGTGTTTTTTTCTTTTCAACACAGAAGCATGGTATGTTCCTGAAGGATGCTGCCTATGTGCTCATTTTGGGAGCCCTGAGTAGCTCCCTGCCCGGGGAGAGGGACCACACTCACTGCCCAGCCTCCATCACCTCGATACCCTGGGAACGGGAGCAGGAACGGACTCATGGTCTCTCTAATTTCTCTCAAATTCATTCCTCTGCAGAAAGGAGTTTCTCCTCCTGGCACTGAAACTGAACTCCTGCCCAGGGATTTGATAAGCAATGCTGAGTTGGTCTGATAAAACCCTGACTCCTGCCGCAAACGCGGGACAGGCAGACACCAGGCTGTGTGGCAGGATCACATCAGGAACAACAGACGTGGAAAAGGTCACGGCTCCAACCTTTACTCATTAAGCCCTTCCTAGAGCCCAGCAGAGTTTGTTTGCTGGATATAACAGCATCCCCCAAAACCACGTCAGTGATACACGGGCTTTAAAGCAGATCATTGAACCAAAAAAATAAATGCCAAGTCAGAAGCAGCAGCGTATGCTAAGGGACGTTTTGCTCGAATAAAACCAAACACATTTCAAAACCTCCCCATTGAGTAGCTGTGTCCATCTACACTTCTGAACTCCTCACCGCCTACCTGGAGGCATTTAGTGTCCACACAAGAGGAGTGAGCAGCTAACAAGGACAATATCATCGTGAGAAAGCCCAATGACAAATGGAGAAAATGGGGAAAAAATAAATAAATAAATAAAACTGGAATGACTGATCTCTACCCCATACTTAAAAAAGCCCAGCTGGGAAGCATACCCAGGTCACACAGCCAAGCTGCCTTCAGATTTTTTTCCTAATCCCACCTTCGTTCCTTTCAGGCTGTACATTTCTTTATTTATTTATAAGAATCCAGAGTTCAACAGCACCACGCTGTTATATCACTCTTGTTTTATTTCAGCCCAGCCACAAAGTGAACCGGGCAGGTGCTAGCACTTCAGACCCTCAGAGCCCTATTGCCAAGCATCACGCCCCGTTTGCTGGAGGATTTGCAGGTACTACTGCACTGCAGTGCCTCTTCCAAGAGGCTACAACCATATGCTGCGCTTCCAGTTAAAAAAAGAAAGCCCATTTTTCCTTTCTCTCACTTTTTTTTTTTTTTTTAAAGCAACACCCGGTACATGCACCCTGCTGTGGTGCACACAGCGTGGCCAGCTCAAGCTGGTGTCCTGCTAAGCACCCTAACCCAAATCCCACCAAATTCATCCGTGGCTGAAACTCACTGGTCAGGGACATGGGCTGGGCTCCCTGAATCCGTTTCTGTCCTCAAATCCCTCCTCTGCCACTTGCAGCACGGAGATGGGAGAAGCCTCCATTAATCATTCCTTATTTTGGAGGCAATGTATTAGCTGGGAAAACTGGAGCCCAGGAGGTTCCCCTGACCCCCAGGCAGCCCAGAGGCTGTGGGGTCTCCTCCTTGGAGAGCTCCAAAAGCCGCCTGGCCATGGGCCTGGGCACCCTGCTCTGGGTGGCCCTGCTGGGGCAGGGGCTGGGCCCGAGGGACCCCGAGGTGCTGCCAGCCTCACCAGGCTGCGATTCTGTGCAAAGCTATTTTCCAAGGCACTGGGCATAAACCAGTGTGCAGGGCAGCTGGCCCCACACCACTGCAGGAATTAGGGCACGGGGAGTGAAAAGGCTCGGTGAAAGCACCTGCACTGCCACATCCACAAGGGAAGCCTTAACCTGGATCGGGACCAGCAACAAGCCAGGCTACCCAAAGGTTACTTAGCATAATGCACCAGAGGAAACCCCCATTTACTGCGCAGGGTGGGGTTTTTCCAAGATTTTTGCCCAGCCAGCGATGGAGAAGCAACAGAACAGCTGCAGCAGACGAGGAGATGGATACTCTTTTTTTTTTTTGGTCCAGTTCCCTATCACAGTGTAAGTAATCTCTGCTCTCATCACCAAGAATGTTTGCAATGACTGCAGAACAGAAACCCGATTTTCTCCGTCGGATCCCTCACCCCCGTCTTGGGCTAACGTCTATATTAAGCTTTCGTTTCCTGGCCTGGGTTTTCAGCTTTTGTGTTGTTTTGTTTTTTTTTTTTTTTTTTTTTTTTTGTTTTGTTTTTTTTTTAATTGAACCTCCCTGTGCTCCATACAAGCCTTCCACGTAATGAAGTAAACAGCACCACAATGCATTCCTCCACACTAGCTGAACCCGCTAAATAGCTGCTTGTAGTTGGAGGCCGAAGCAGCTGGGTGTTGGATTACAAACGAAAAACAAATGCCAAGGCATGGCCGTAATATGTGCAATACATTGATGACCTACTGCACCGAGCTCTCCGCGCTTAAATAACTCCTCTCAAAGCAGGCTGCCCATTCAAAATGTTTTACAGCTCAGGGAAGAGAGCGTGGTTCAAGCTCGCGAGGCACGCTTTAAACATTCAAGGCAACGTTTTTGCCTGATTTTTTGCACAAACAAAAATTTCACTGTCCAGAGGAGGGGGGCGGGGGGGGGAAATGCATGATGCTGGACGGCATTTCACGCTCGTGAATCGCTTCCAAAGGGCAGCGTCCCTCCCCACCGGATCCAGGCTCAATGTGGTCGGGGGGGAGGATTTGTGAAGCTGTCCGCAGCCACTTGAGCCCCCCCCCAGAGCCTCCTTTTCCAAGCCTGCCTGCCTGGAGAAGAGCAGCGCTTTTCAGAGCCTGCAGAGTACACAACCACGGCCAAACAGCACGCACAGCGTTTTCAGGCATTGTATCAGCATAGCACAATCTGGAGTGCACCTAGTAAAACTAGCCACGTAGCTCCCCGAGTGCTTTTAGGTTCCAGGCGAGGTATGCGGGGTCTCTGACCTCCTGCGCAGCAGGAAGAGATGGGTGTTTTCCCTCAAGCTACAACCGGAGTTAAGTTAAAGCAGCCACCAAGTAAAATCTCCCCCCAAATTTTATTTTTTTCCAGTAAGGTAACAACTGCACAATGGCTGTACTGCTCTAAAATTGTAGCAGGGAAGCTCTCACCCACAGTTCAGTGAGGTCCTGGGAGGTCACCTAACCGTGTCCCCGTGAACAACTCTCACATCTCATCTCCAGCAAAATTTCTAGCAGAAGGGGAGGACGTGGTAGCTCATTTCACTGCAACAACACGCCT
The DNA here is from genome assembly GCF_964211825.1 of Aythya ferina. NCBI lineage: Eukaryota > Metazoa > Chordata > Aves > Anseriformes > Anatidae > Aythya > Aythya ferina. Next base: position 6,511,106 of record NC_140297.1, read on the forward strand.
ACTCAGCCACAGAGCTGCAGCTCCCACTTGCCTTGTCTTCCCCCAAAATCAGAGCGTGGCCTAGTTTAAAGCTGTTGTCTAAAGCCACGCATTGCGGGACCACGAGCAACATTTCAAGAATTCATTTTGGTGCTGTAAAGTTTGCTGTAGGAGCTCACACAACGGCAATTCTGCAAGGAGAAATGAATGGCCAACACGCTGAAGGTTCCCCATAGCAAGAGAGACCCAGGGGCTGGCACTCACCTGCTCTGCTGCCCACACATGGGGAGGTCTTTGCGGAGGAGACGTGCATCCTCCCTGGCAGAGGATGTAGTGGCTTGGACTCTAGGAATGGCAAATCAGCCTCATGATAAAGCTTAAACCCTACTTGTAATAAGTACAAGTGCCTCTGGCTTTGAAGAACTGCTCACTTTGGAAGAGGGTGAACCTTATAATACTTCACTTGACCTTGATTTCTCTTTGCTTTTTGTTTGTTTTTGCTTTAGATGCTGCGTTCAGTGCAGAACAGGAATATCTCACTCAACAAAGATTAACTCAAGTTGTCCCAAAAGAATCAAAACTTCTTGGGCGTATTAGCAGTGAGCGGGATACAACCATCAGCATCTCATCAGCTCTGCCAACATCTCGGTCACTTGGTTGCAGAAAGTTGCAGACACCTGAATACGTCTCAGGCAGGATACCTGACTGCAGACAAAAAGCCAGTGCAGCAAGAAAACAAAACCAAAATTGCACCTTATTAAAATGTTTATGGATTAAGAGGTGACTCAAACAGGAAAGGAGGCCGTTTAAGATGGGGGTCACAAAGGACATGTGCTTCATAAATCAGAGTAGCACAGGCTGAAGAAGTTGGCTCTTCATGATCTGTTTTGTGAATATTCCCCTCCATAAAGGAGGGGAGATGCTGCTGGGGGAGTTTTTGACTACATATCCAAAAGAAAAACAAGTCAGAAGCCACTGGCTGCTCTGCACTTGGTCCTGACCCATGCTGTTGGTTAGGCAGGGAACGCTCCAAACAGCTCATCATTACTTGTGCATAAACCACAGGCTGAAATTTAAAAGCGCCCAGGATATGCTCTTATGAACATAGAAAACTTTAGAGAAGCTGGATAGGGCTCAGGAGTATTAGACTGAGACAGACCTGGAGAAACCTCTAGAGGAAACAGACATTTGCAAGTGCCAGCCTGGATTAAGATCAGTGCAAGTGTACCTGTGCCCGATGGAGCTCTCCTGCTCCCCACTCCATCCTCGTCTGATTTATCTCATTCATTGAAAATTTGTCCCTTACTCCCTTCTCCTGCCGGGACAACTGTTGAGCACAGTAGAGTCAGCTCACAAAGAGGTGAGGACAACAAGGAAAGTCCAAAATCACAGAGATTCTCACTCCACTTTCTGACCCCTCACATGTGTTGCTGTAGAATAAGGGAAGGAGAAAAAAGCTCACTACAGCAAAACACCATTTCTTTTTTGGGGTCCAGTATGTATGAAAACCTAGCTAGTTTTTACCAGCAGCTGGCCTACAATCTGCATGGTATTTCCAGAAGTGCTTCAAGGACAATGTACTCAATGGAGCTAGAGCAGCTCACTCGTTTTGTAACAGCAGCTGGAGAGGTTTGCAGCATTGCTGCTTTTAAGAAGAGGAAAAGTCCGGATGACTTTTAGGAATGCAAACACACACACAAGAAAAAAAAAAAAAAAAAGAAACAAGTTTGGTTCAGCTGTGATTTCAAATTAGAGGGCACTCTAAAACTTGGCTCCTGTGAGGATAACAGCAGCTTTTCCACACAGGGATTTTAACCCAACTTCTAGGAAGGAAAATCCTGAAGAGCACTGAAAGCCACACCAACAGCACTGTAGGAAATGAAAAACCCAGGGAGCCACCCAAAGATCCCGAGATGTCCTTCACCTTCCCACTGCCACCCTCATGTCCCACCAACACATCTCCTGGTCCATCCTGGCATCTGCTCCCATGGTTGCCAGGCTGGATCTTGCCATGGACAGTGTCACCTGTCCCACAGCCTGTCCGGTGGCCCTCAGACCAGGCGAAGCCACTGTTGGGATTACAGTAGGTTTTAAAAAGCACCCAGCAGGTTATCTTGGAAATGAGCATTGGGCCAAGGAGATGAGGAATGTTGGATGAGATGCAACTGCAGGAGTGTACGTGGGCACAGAGCCGCATGGCCAAGTGCCTGGCTCGCTGGCTGCCCTGGCAGTGTCCTCCTCCTTATGTCCTGGTGGGACAGGGCCCTTTCTTCTGGCTTTCCCCATGCTTTGGTTGCTTCCAGCAGAGAGCATGGTGAGAAACGTGCTGTTTCCCCAAGCAGGACATGGAAGGGCAAGGGGAGCAGCCGCCTTGCCAGCCAGGTTCTGGAGGTTGGAGGGAGGGGATAAGTGGAACAAGATGCTGCCTTTCCTCCTGGTGACATCAAAAGTGACAAAAATCCAGCCTTCCAGCAACTCTTAGCACCAACAACAGGCTTTTAATCGCCTTTTAATCGCTGCTGCACCTGTACTACCAGTCCAAGTCCCAGGAGCTGCAACAAGGGCATGGCACACAGCAGCTCCCATGCTGAGGCTTGGGTTTGTCCTGTGCTGACAGCGTGCCCGAAACCCTACAGTCATGGAAAGCTGGATGGCAGGCTGGAGAAACCTCCTCCTGGCACCGGGTCAACAGAAGCAGATGTAGGTGGACGTGGAAGAGAAGTCTACCGTAGAGTAAAAATACCCTTGCCTTATAAAGCTGTCATTCACCCTCAAGATTAATATGTCACGAGGGTCTGTAGCAACTCAGAACTAGCCATTTCCATGCGGAACCTCCTCTTCTCAAATAAGCAAAATGTCAGGTAGCATCAGGTCAGCCTCAAATGGGATTTCTCTTTCCCTGCTTTGACTCCTAGCCACTTACCCGGCTTACCTTGAAGGGCACGCGATACGGAGCAACTGAGGTGAGGCCTGACAGGACAAAGGTTGCTTGGTTGCCTTCAGAGGTGGCAGGTTTGCACACACGCACCCTGACCTTTGTGTTTTGTGGAAAAGATGATTTTTTGCTTGGAAAAATCAGGCTTGTGTCAGGCACCATCTCCAGGAGAGGAGCTTGCAGGGTGCTCGGGCAGGCAAGAAGCTGCTGCTGGGTTTTGGATCGATGTCCCATCACAGAGACCTTCCCCACCTGGTTTTTGTCTTTTTCCTGGCTGACTTGAGGGCAGGATTTCCAAAGTTTGCACTTCCAATGACAAATGAGGGGAATTAGCTCATCAGTTACTTTCAGAAAGTCTCTTGCCTCAAAACCTGGTCTCAGTTAGGGTCAGCGTCAGCCCTGCTTACGGGCCTGGCTGGATGCCACCATAGCTCGTGAGAGGAGTGGGCCCCATGTCTTTACAGCTGCAGGTAGAAATATTAAGAACAACATAGGTAGCTACATTTCATACAAAGGTACCAGTCCGAGACTTTTAAACACCTTGCAAGCTATTTTTTCCCTGTGCTTTTCTGACCCAGGGATTCCCGAGTGGTGCTCAGGGACCCACCAGGCTGTCAGTGCCCCAGAGTCAGTGTAGGTTTTCAACTGCACGGCTGACCATAAATAGGAGTTTCTTCATGAAAAATTCAAAGGGGGGATCGGTGTTGAGAAAGCTCAGGAACGTTTCTCCATTACACTACAATCACATCTGAATTCTTTCCAGCTTTGGCCTCACTGCACTGAATCCATCCTTCTCAGAGCTTGTACACTAAAATCTGCCAGGACTTCTGTGTAAATGGGTCCCTAGGTGCTCAGCAAAGGGCCATACATGCCACCAGCCTTCCAACCCAAACACCACGTGTTTGTTCAATTCCTGTTAAAGAGGGACAGACAAACACACAGGAGATGCAGCTATCAAAAGCTTTAAGTCGCATGATACCAAGATCCGGAGACAGAAGAGGTGCAGAAACAAAAAAGCAAGGGAAGTGCTGAAAGGAAACATCAGCAAGCCTCCTTGTCTCTCTTCCTGCAAATCTTCCGACTACCCCACTCTTTCCTCTCGAAATCTACTAATGTTTGGCATTCCTAAAGGTCCCCTTCCTCTCCTCCCCTGGGAACCAGGCCCTCCACAACTCCAAAAACAGGATAATTAAACAAAACAAAACAACAAGCTTTGCATGCTATTAAACTCCAGCATTATTGTAAACATACACTTTCTGCCACTTGGCCAGCTTTGGCAACAGAAAGGAATTGATTCTCCCCTCTTTCAGTTTCATATCTGGTAAAGAAATACCAAAAAAACAGGGAAACAAGTACTTCCAGGCCTTTTTTTTTTTTTTTTTTTTTTTTTTTTTGAAGTACCACTAAAAATAAAAACAAACACATTACTTTCACGAAATTGACCACAACACTTCGAGCCCTTGAGGCCTCAATAAATATTTTTATGATGAAACTGGCAAGAAAAGATAATACTTGAGACATTTATAGGGCTTTTTTCCCCCCCCTTTGTAAACATACCACAGAAGTTGAAGCAGAAAAGACAGAACTATTATTTCCCTAATTCTCCAAAGTTAGAACAGAAGAGACAAAAGGAGATGCCTTAACATTTTATTAAGAGGAGACTTCGTTGGGAGACCTCTCTCAGGAGCTCCCATTAACTCATTCTTGCAGCTTCTTTGAAGCGACATCAACAACAGTAATTTAATTTACAGTCCAGATAAAAGGCATTTCCAAAGATGTGACAGTAAGGAGAGAGGGCTTAGTAGGGCATTGCCAGCTGAATTCAGCACAGTTACTTGCTGCCTGCTTGCGATTTAACTCTTGACAGCTCATCCTCCACAAAACCCCAAACTACTGCAGAGCATCACAACCCAGATGCCATTGGGGAAAAAGGGGGAGCAATACGTGTGAGTGTCCATATACATGAACAGGCCACGCAACATCTCTAAATTGCAGATAAAATGCATCGGATCACAGCAAGCAATGCCCAGATTTTGCAAAATCTGTATTTTGTATCAGATTTTTGTAATTTATACATCAAAGTAGCTGGGGGAGCTGCCCTGGGCCGCAGATGCTCCAGCCCCGCAGGTTTGGTTCAACCCCTCTCCAGGGCCTTTTGAATGGGAGAAGCGGCAGAAGAAATATGCATAAAGAATTGCAAGCATCCACCCCAAACAGCCACTTGGGAGAAAGATAAATAAAAAGCCTTTATCAGGCAAGGGGCTTAAGGACTGCTGACTAATAGCAGGCCCTTTGTCACTCAAGCTCCAAAGAGCGGGCTTGGACAGGGCCTTCCCCTCCATAGGGACAGGACAGGGAGAGCTTCCTCCGTTTCCACTTGGGATCCTCCAGCCATGAGGAGCAACAAATATGTGCGTGATGGCAAGGGAGCAGAGTTCATTGCAAAAGCAGAGGGACTAACACGACCATCGCCACAGGACAACTTCACTCTTGTTGAGAGAAGCCATGAGAAGGCCCCATCCACAGCGCCCATCGCCTCCTCTATCAGGCAGGAGGACGTGTCTGCTGCCAAAGGTCCTGGAGGAGCAGTGTTTACAGCTGTCACCTCCACTGAACTACCAGGACTGACTTCAGGCTACCCTTCCCTGCAAACAGGAGATAAACATCTGTGGAGATATGTAATCTGCAAAGGAGCCTGGCTTTCCCGGCCTAGCCGCTGCTGACAAGCTCGGCAGCACTGCCCATAAAAACACCCTGACACATTCCCTGCACACACACAAATAAAAAAAAAAAACTACCAGGCTCGCCTGCTTTTGTTCTGACAAGTGAGAAAACGTTTACTGAAGTCGGAACTGACAATTTCTTCTGAAGAGAGAGAAAGGTGGAGAGCGCACACCCAAAAAGACGCAAGAAAAGCCGACAAGTTGCATGAGAAATGTTAAAAGAAAAAGGTTAGTAAAAATAAAAAAACACAACCCAAGCCCCGGTATCACTTGCTACTGGCCACATGTCCTATTAGTAGAAACCTTCTATAAATACCCTATCAGCAGCACACAAACCTGGATGGACACATGGATGAGGAGGAGGTGACCAACATGAGGTATGAACAAGCTCCGTGTCCTATAACAGGTGCCTGATCCTACAGCCTCCGGGATCTGAAGACCTAAGAACCCCACCCAGCAACTGAAGAGAGTAAAACTCCCCTGAGACTATTTTTCTGCACAACATAGGGATGACATCTCGGGAAAATTTCACTGACTGAAGGGCTCAGGGACATCATCCATATTCCTTCCTGGAGACCATGCCCTTCATGGAAAGCCCCAAAAGGACCAGAGCTGCTCTCACAAACCTGCAGCACTAAAAGAGCTGCTAGCAACTGGATTACACCCCAAGTAAGACAAGAAATCCTCTGTTTGAAGAAAACATGAGAGGACAAACTTCACGCACTGCCATGCCCAGCTGACAGCAGCCAACCTGTCCCTGTAGATGTGGCGGCATCAGCTCCTGCCCTTCTCTTCCTTCACAGGGTTTCTCACTACCCTGTGAAGAGCTGGATTTTTGTCTGCTGCAAACCCATCTCTCAGAGACATTTAGAGGAGATGTAAAATGTTACCTTCCATTTAAAGGAAAATACTTTCCAGCCCTCAAGCAATGGGAAAAGAAATACGAAAAGCACAAGAACGCCACCAGCGTGCGTTCTCACACTTGAAGCCCCAGATAGCAAATAAAAACAAGCCAGTTATATTGGTAGTTGTTTGCTTTCAATTCCCAATATCTAAAGCCAAGTCTGCAGGTTTTACTGGGAGGGAGGGAGAGAACAGGACAACGAACTCATCATTTTTAACACTGACAATAATCTGCTGCTCAGACCTGTTCGTCCAGCGCGGCGGCGGGATGGGAAGGAGCAGTAGTATTTCATGCTCCCAGACCTACAGTCTACATCCATAATCAGCTTTCCAGCACCACCACACGCTTCAGGAGAAGACCCAAGCAGATTTATAGGAGGCTGCTTCTGGATTACAAGTCCCCAAGGAAATTTTCCTCCCAACACCCACAAGTCAGAGGTTGATTTATACCCAACATATAATAGACTCTATTCCTCGGAGACAACTCCTTGTCTTCAACCTCACTACCATTGCTGCAATTGGAGGTTCAGTTTGTTTTAACAGTTGTAGAGTTTATAAATACTGAAAGCAGCACTCAATTTAGGCTGGAGACAGTTAAACTAGCCTACACCAACAGGACGCCAAGCGGTAAAGAACAGTAATGAGATGATGACACATTCATAACCTAAAGCTTTCATTAAAAACTTGCAGCCCAAGAAAAGAGCTCTCCTGTTCTGAGCCGAAATGTTGGCTTCCTGTAATTGCTCAAAGAGCAAATTTTTGCACAAACCCACAAAACCTGGAGAGAGCTCCTGAAGAGCACATGGATCTGTTTGACAGAAACTGGGGAAGCACCAGCTGGAAGGGCTGTAAATGAGGTGGGGTGCAAAATATTTCAGACGCCACCAAATCTTTGGCGTGCATCCACACAGCAAGGAGCCACTGACAGTGGTACCAGCATGAAGACAGGAGCCCTCGGAAAGCCAATTCAGGAAAAATCAGGATTCCTGAAGAGGAGTTGCTGGATGCCACAAGTCCCTAGACAGAGCTGTCTTCATCCGTAAGCAATCCGTGATTCTGTGAAACTCTGAACAAAGCCATGGCACACCCACTGACCAACTGCAAAACTAGGAGCTTGACACAGAACCCGAGCTTGAGGTGAAGCTACCTATGTGGTAAATTATTAAAATGATAACAACCGTAGGCATTTACCTCCTAGCATTTTCCCTGGCCTAACATATGATGGGAACATTGAGATGATCTAGAGGTTCAAAGCCCTGCCTTTGGGGGTCAGACCACAGACTTCAACTCACCCAAACACCACCAAGGGTGCAGGCATTGCTCCCATAGAGCACGTCCCTGCTTTGGTCCCATCTGTGCTGGTGACAGCAGCATGTTCACATCCCACTGGTGTGGTACACCCAGAGCATCATCTTCAGGATGTCTGAAAGCTAAGCTGGCATTTCCATTGCAGGAGACAGCCTTTTACAGAGATGATCCGATTGTGCTGTTGTTGCTTCTGCAAGTGTTTCTAACACCGGTGAATGTCTCAAGGACATGAGCATTTCCAGAACATCACAAACCCAAATACAGGGGGGAGAGAGGCACCAAGATTTAGTCTCCAAAACCTTGCGAATGAAGCTCTGCCAAAGCACGAGTTTAACTTTTATAGCTGTGCAAAATCAAATCAAACTGTCCAGTAAGTGAGAAAGATCCATTTATCTATCCAACTAGAAAAATATCTGCTGGTTAAAGAAACAGCAGCCAAACAAAGAGATTTTAAGCTCTGGCTATGTTTTACAATGCAGAAGTCAGAGCCTCAAAACTATGTCCCTGGGAATGCCAACATGTGGCATGAATGAAAACAAGACCCAGGATACAAAAAGGGGGCAACAAAAAAGGGGAAAAAGCACACAACCTCCTTTCCTGCACAGTTCTGCCCTATGACTATGTGCCACTGAAAGAGAGTTTTGTTTGCGTTTGTTTGTTTTTGTTTTCAAAAAAATTGAACCCTTTGGCTTGAGCTTAAAGACAGACAAAAGTAACCACTTTTACAATTCAGTTTGGTTTCATAAAGTTTTGTGTATTTGTTTTTTCAAACAGCACAAACCAAAAGGAATAGCTCTTCCTTCCAGAAGGGCCACCCCCTACATCTTCTCAATACAAGAGGAAGAGAAGAGGAGGTCAAACACCTTGGCTCTCAAAACCATGCCCGCAAATGGGAACCATCTCCACAAAGACCATCCCAAATGGAAGAAAAACAAAACAAAACAAAAAATGCAACCAACCCCATCTTCAGACCCTACCCCTTTGCAGGATTCACGGAGAAGAAGAAAGGAAAGTCATAACACAAATTCTCATAGAGAAATACGTTTAAGAAAGCAAAGCACAAAGATTGATTAGAGTGTTCCGCTGCTTTAATAAAGAGCCTAATGATGTCCAAATTATAGCAAAGCTCAATTGTGTAACCAAGGAGCCAAGATTTCATCCTTGATAAGGACATGGATTTCTGTCTCGCAGGAGAAGCCTGCAGTTCACTAACAAAGATGACCTTTTATATTATACCCTTCAAGGCCACAATTAGCTGGAGAAATACTGTACTAACTTGGCAACATGAGTTTTTGTACACTGTGCTAATTTTTAGCAGAATCTTGCCAAGACCATTACCATCTCCTAACAAGAAAAAAAAAAAAAACTACAAATACAAAACCCACTGCTCTCCAGACCCAAATTACTTTCCACAATTCAATGCAATTTTAATTAAGATGATTAAATTACAGCAAAAATGATTAAGATGATATCCCACAGCAAAGCACTAAAGGTATAACACCTTAATCCAGAAGAAGCTGGCATTCACATATCCATGATAAAGCATTCATGAAAAAGCTAGAATTTTACACATGAACCAATTTTACATCACTCAAACAATACCTTGGGAGATATTTGTCACAAGTTAAAAAACAGTGACATCCATCAACAGAGCACAGTTTTTCTTAGACTACACAGAAAGAAATCTACACAGAAAAATTGAAAAGGCTACAATTACTTTGACAATGTTTCTACAGCTCAAAGGAATTTGGGGGTTGAAATAAATGGTTTCCTTCTCCTTCCCAGGGCTCCCAAAATCAATTTTATATATAATTCTTCTCGTTTTTAAACAGAAGTCAGATCAGAAATACATGTGAAATCAGGTCAGCGCAATCATCGTGTACATGGTACATTTCCACTATTGCCTATTAACTACGAGGGTTAAATGAATGAGGAAAACCTCAGATCCATATTTCACCAGTGGAAATTATTAATAAAAACATAGCGCTGCTCAGCTGCTAACCCCACAACCCAGCCAGGCCTCTTCTCCTTCAGGGCAGGGTAAGTGGCACCGAAGTGGTGAGCAGGGCTCGCTGCACGGAGGGATGCGCCCCATCGAGACTTCACATCCACAACTCTTTTAGGGTGGATAAGCCAACGGCCCTATCTGTTAGCCCTCCAAGTGGGTAGCAATGAAGGGGACAAAAAAAATCCCGAAGAAGTCAAAGGGGAAGAACAAAAATCTGCACGTGACACTAAGCAGCCAGACTAGGATGCCACGAATGACCCTGCAGGGTTACCAACAGCACAAGAGCTCAGGACACAAGAAAGCTGAAGTGTTCTTTAAGGACAAGTGCATTAGTGACACTTGGATCTTTTTTATTTATTTATTTATTTATTAAAGATAAGTCTGGCTGCTCAGTTAAGTGCTGGCTTCCTCCCAGTAGTAATTAGCCAGAGCCAGCCCAGGTGAGAGGTTAACTTTGTATTTTTCTTTAATAGACGGAGATAAGTCTAAATGGAGAAAGATAAAATTCCAGCGTAATCCTCCGCCACGGCTGCTATGAAATAACTCTTTTGTTTAATTATTATGAGCTGGATGGGCAAACACTGGATCCCGATGGACAGAGAGCAGCTGTTACTATAACAGAAAGACATTCATCTTCCTTTCCCGGGACCCTGAAACTCAACCAACAATGCCTGTAAAACGACTCTCGCCTCCCTCCGAGTTCTCAACTGCCTTTCATATCCAGGCCTATTTTTAGCCGACTTTATCTCGTCGCACTGCGCTTCAAAGTTTTACACGTTGGCTCTTTCGAAATCATTTCCATGCACAAAAAGCCTCGGTCGGGCAATAACCGGCCCCGGTTCTCCTGCAGGAACGCCGCGTCCCTCGCTCAGGTTTCTTCTTTCATCAGCCACGCACCGGGAAGGAGCCTGCAGACACAGGCACACACCGAGGTACGCTCGCATCTGACTTTGCTAGCAGGGTAAGAGCGATCTCATTTACCTCTGGGGCTTCCCGTTACCTTTGAAGGGTTTCTTGTAGCTGTTATTTACAGAATAAATAGTCAATCCGTACAGGATTGCGTGGGAAAGGAAATTCTATCATAAATCGAAAGAGGTTTCCCGTGTTTGCTTTTAGCAGCACTAACTCTGTCCCATTAGACGACAGCACAAGCTATCTACGGAAAATTATCTATAGCCATAAAAATTATCTATAAAAGACTTCCCCGGTTATCTCAGGTACAACATAAATGTTAAAATGCCCCCCCAGGAAGGGGTGCACAGGGACAAACTCCCTGCTAGTGCCAGCAGGCACGGGGCCAGGTGGATGACGCTACGGTTGGAGGGAAGTGTTTATTTTTATTGCAGGTTTTTTTTTTGAGCCTACCACCTTCCACACAGAGGAAGGAGGAGCTTTGTGCCACCCAGTTTTGGCCAGGAGGGGAACCGAGCTACCCAGCAACAGCAAGCGTGGCGTGCCCATCAGAAATGCTCCATCAGTGCCCATGTGAAGAAGCCTGGCAATCGAGAGCACGCTCCGAGACACTAAAAGGTGATTAAATCTACACGGGAATTCGTGTTATGGTGAAGCATGCCAAGCCTGCCCCCTGCTTCATGCTTGCACTTTAAAAAGATGCACCAGGAGCTCAAGGAAGGGACTATGGTCTATCATAACAGCAAGGCAATAAAACAACAGCGAGCAGATGAAAATGTTCACCTCCATGAGTTTATGTTTTGCTAAAGAAAAACAAACAAACATTTGTCTTTGGACTATTTAGAAGGAAGCACAGAGGAGGAGGCTGTGTGGCAGAGTGCACAGCGTGACAACATCCCCACCCAAGGGCACCCATGCAGAGAGGTTCAGCCAGAGATGCTCCGGTCCTGCAGCATCCCACCAAACCTACCCACAGCCAGACCCCAGCAAGGCAGCACCGAGTATCAGCCACAGCATATCCCTTCTCCTCCTGGCTGAGCTAAGCTTGACATGAACAGGAATCTCATGGCAGGGCATTCCTTAAGGTCTTTATCTCAGCACTGGTGCCTGCTGGCACCACCTCAAGCTCGCTTTGTAGCATCTCACTGCCAAGCGGAAGAGCACTGGCAGCACGACCACAATAGGTATTTTGGAAAATGTGTTATGCCAGGCACAAGGCTGGGCAGAGGTTTTCCTACCAAAATAAACTGCTTGGTGAGTTGTGCATGCATGTGAAAGCGATGTCGAGTTCAAACTGGAGTGCACCAGAGCGCTGCCCAATAGCTGCTGGGCTGTAACTGGATACTCCCACCATGAAAACCCAAGGAGAGCTGAACTTCTCAGCCTGCACATCTATAGGAGAATTAGCATTCTGAAGCGATTAGTTACTCTCAGGAACTAAAGCAGGAATACAAAAGCCGGCTGTGTTTCGGTTGTCACATTGGGGAAAGAACCAAGACACCCACGAGCCGCGTGCGCCCGGGTTGTGCTGCCATCTGGGTTGTCCCAAGCAAGCCAGCCAGGACAAAGTTCCCCCTGAGGTTACCTCGATGAGCAGCCACGGTGTCACCCTGCTGGCTGCTGAGCCTTCTGCAAGCACACCTGGTAGCATCCCGGTCTCAAACACGCAGCAAATGCCCAGCACTCAAACACAGGTGAGGGCAGCTCACAGCTCTCCTGACACTGGTACCGGTCTCCTTAACAGCTTCACTAAAGGAGTGCTCAGCTTTCTGCCTCAATGTCAACTCCGTGAAGCTTGAACACTCTTGTTTACAAAATAAATAAATAAATAATAATAATAAAAAGATGTATAGATGGCAAATAGAGCCCCAGGAGAGTGGTGGAGTTTGCAGGGCTCAGCTGAACTGCAAACAGCACCAGTCCACGGAAGCAAACCAGAGACTGCAAAACACGAGCAGAGCACTAAAAGGGCTTAAAAATCCTGAAATGCCCTTGTTTTATGAAACACTTTTAAGAAGTTGCAAAAAGGAGACAGAGCGTGATTGAACACCTCTTCCCTTCCTCCCCACATTCCCATTCCTTCCTCCCCACGAATTCAAACCTGTCTGCAGAGGTAAATTAGGTACACGTAAACTATTCCTAAAAGCCAAATTAAAAAAAAAAAAAAAGCTTCACACGTTATGTGATGCATTTTAAACAGACAACATTAGAGGAAAGAAGAGTTAGCAGCCCGGATTGACCATTTGATAAATCAGGCACAAATGGAGCTAACTTTATCCCTCTCATCCACTCAAGAGGCTTATAATCTCACACCTTGGAGCCATAAATTAGGAATAAGCATTGCATTAACACTACAGTCACCGCACATAAAAGTTCAACTTTTGCCACCAGTTAGAGAGCAGGTTATATAATGGGAAAAGCTTTAAATAATAATAATAACAGTAGTAAAAAAGAGAGAAAAGAAAAAAAAAGAAAAAAAAAAAGGAAGACAGTCACAACACCTAGGATACTACCATGCAGTGGCAGCTACTGTGCACTTGTTAAAATGAGAGCCTTTGCTGCTGTGCTGGGGACAATTCGGTACAGGCCTGGGATGTCGGATTGCCCTGACAAGTGCCAGGGACATGCTCTTCCCTCCCACTGCTGGTTCCTTTCTCTGCTCTTGCAGAGAACTCGACTCTTGCAGCTTTACTGGGTTCATGCATTACCTCTGCTGCTGTGAGCCTCTTCTACTGTTATCAAATGAGGGTGGAAATCAGACATGAAGAGCAGAGTTCAAAACACAGGTCTGCATTCGCACAAGCATCCACTTGGATGGAAAATTAATACAGCTCAGACTGCAAAGCACTGCATCTTTTCATGAACACACTTTATTTTTTTTTTTAAATAAAGAGGAGCGCATGTATGGACATGGCAGTATGAGACTGGGACAGGAAACAACACATTGATACATCTGGTATCATATGTTAACATAGCACTCTTTTTTCCAGCAAATTTAATTCCAGGTGGCTGAAAAAGGTTTATGTGGTGGTCAGAGCTTGTGTCACAGGCCCACGAGCAACACGCTCACCAGCATCCAACTCCCAGCACCTCAGGGCAGTCATGGAAAAGGGCAGGCCCCCAGTGCCAAACAGCAGTAGGTCTCTGCCTCATTGGGTGTTAAAATAACAAATACAGGTTGGTAAACGTTTGTTGTGTCCCATACATTGCGTGCTGTAGGAATAGGACACAAATATACACAGAGAGGGGTCTGACTCCTGTGCTCCCCTCAGCTCCTCCACCTCTGAGGCCCACCACTGCAGGCTGAGCCCTGCAGCCTCCTCCGAGCCTCCCCTGGCCCAGAAACCCAACCTGACCTGAAACACCACACCACACGGGGCTGGCCACAGCGGAATTATTCATGACAGTGGGTAACCAGCACCTTCACAAACAGGCTCAGCCTTTCCACCGTGCTGCTTTTCCGTTCAAACTCCCAAACCTGTGCGCGCAAACCTGTCCCTGCTCACTGCCAGCCCAACCCAAAAGGAGCAGATTTTCTCCAAGATCAAATTTTTGGTATGAGCTTGGGTAAGCATGTCCCTGGTGCAGCAATTTCTTCCTGTGCTTGTCCCCCAGGGCTCTGTCTTTGGGGCAGCGGCCCCCTCTCCACATGAGTATTGCCTTGTAAAAGAGGAGCCATTTTTTTCCAAAGCACCTAGACATCAGTAACACTTTTTTTCTTTTTCTTAAGCACCATGATGGACTGATGCCACACGCAATAACATAATCAGAGCGACCAAACTCAAATACTGGCAAAATAAGAGGCACTTGTGTGCTGGAGGGAAGTATATTATTATTTTACAGTGTACACTGACAATTGCTGCTCTTAACTTTTAGTTTGAATTGAAACCATCCTGTACTAAAGAAGGAAGATGACAGAGAGAAAAGAACATGAAATTGGTGGAAAAGACCAACAGTTATATTCAAATCTAAGCATAAAATGTGCTGGGTCTGCAGAACGCAGGCAGAGTGTTTCATCTTTAATTTACTTCTCTGCTCCCTTCACTTCAACGGCTCCAAGACAACTTACGAGGAAGGTTTAGGAAAGCGGGGAAAAAATAGCAATGAGTTTTTCTTTAAAACACCTGAACAGAACAAACGACTAATGAGACTCAGAATTATTTCAGAACGAAGGACTAATGAAGAAAGGATATTAGACATCAGTTGATCCTCAATGGTTAATGGAGGGGAAAGGCAGGGGAAGGAAGAACTTATACTGATGCAGGCTGTGGCCACAAACACCTCTCTTAAACACATCCAATTTCACTGATGTGAAAATCTCCACATGAAGGAACAGGCGAAAAAGAGCTTAAGTGGGAACAGGGTGCAGAATGCCAAGTGCTACACTGAATAATTCAGGTCCAGGCAGCGCGATTGGCCAGGCAAGAAAATCACACCCCCCTGCTAGTTTTAAAATCAAAGGCCAAGGAAGGATAAAAGGAAAAGACAACACCTCTTTAAAGCAGAGATTTCAACCCCAGGGTTCCCACTTCCCAACTTCCCACCCCGTTCTGGAGCACCCGGGTCCTGTGGGGACACCGAACGCAGCCCTGCGCTGCCGCACCGCTTCCTGCAGCTGCCTTTGGGAAGCATTTCCTCCCTTCCCACCCCGCTCCTCCCAGCCCCAAAGCAAGGGGATGTCCACCCCGAAGCAGATACCAACCCTTTCCAAGGGACAAATTGTCCCTTCAGCAGAGGAAGCTGCCCAGGGAAAACCCATCAGGGCTTTCACTAGGGTCCCAGTCAGGGCTGCACTCAACAGGTCATCATCTCCCTGCCTCCAGCCTTCCCAAATTGCAGCGGGTGTCCAGCCCCAAGGGGATGCTCCTCTGCTTCTCCCTGGAGATGGGATTTCCAGGAAACTGCCTTAAATTGGCCTTGTGCAAGCAGCAGTGCAGGTTATCGAGCGCTTCTACAACTTTCAGAGCAGGGCTGGAAGTAACGGGCCTGGGTGCAGTGGGTAGGTGGTGCTGGATTTTAACAGGCCTGAGAGGTGTAGTGCTACCACAACCCCATACAGTCCTCCATCTGTCCTAGCATAGCTCCAGGTGGTCGATAGTTATCAACAACAGAAAATTTTAGAAATCCTAGAACCAGGCCCCGAAACACAACAGCCAAAACACTTATCACTACAACACCCAAAAGTCCAACCGCTTTGACTTCTTCCCTTTATTTTATTTAATTATTTTCCAGATGCCCTGCCTTTTGAGGAATAAACACCACGAGCACAGAGCACATAAGGACGCCTTCGCTGGATGCCCAGACTCAAACTGCCTCTTCCTCCCACCTCCTTTGCTCTCCATAAACTAGGACAGACGGGCCGCTGGTTCCTTTTACACCTGCAGCCCTCCTGCAAGGGAACTGACCCCGCAAAAGCATAGTGGCTCAGCCCCTGGGCTGGTCCCCCAGCAGCAGGGCTCCAGAAGTTGCTGCTGCTCCTTCATCTACCCACGGCACTGCATCCTCCCGAAGGCTGGCGAGGCCAGGACACCCCTCGGGGTTGATCTGCGCGGCACCGTGTGAGTGCCAGGGACGGATGATGGTGGGAGGGAGGGAAAGAGAACAGAAGTAAATAAAGAAAAAGAAGGAAAAATAATTAAAACATATAAATAAATAAATAAATAAGAAGTGAAGCTGGCCGGCTTCTTTCTTCTCTACCATCTATTCAGTGGCAGCAGGGGAGGTCTACAACTGTTGCGTCACGCTAAGCACAAAAAAACCTGACAAGCATGTTTTAGCTGATGGAGACCAGACTGGACAGGAGGTTGGTGACAGCCCTGACGCGGAGAGCAAGAGCCCGCCGCTTTAATTGGCTGCCTCTCGCTGTCTCATCAAGCGAGCAGGGGTGTCACAGCCCCGATGGGCTGCTCAGAGACACGAGAAATGGCAGAAATTTCGGTGCGTGGATGCTTGGGCTGACCGGCCGGGCTCACATCAGGCTCTCGCCCTGGTCCAGGGATCCCAAATTTGTGACCCTGCCCAAGGAACAGAAGCGTGCGCTGAAGGAACAGCGCGGGAGATGCTCTGAAATGGGGAGGGGGGAAAGGGAGGGGGACTAAACCCAGGCTGCGCAGGACCCAGTTTATAAATAATGCCACTAAAAATAATGCACCGCACCACTCGCGCTTTTACCACGGCATTTTCTTCTCCACAGAACTGTGACAATGGTTATCTCGGTGGTATAATTATCTGGATTTGATGACAGATTAAAAAAATATATATCTCAAACACCTGTTCAAGAGTTTTGTGTTTTTAAAGGCCATTGCCATTAACCTTGGGCCATACACTTCATTGTGTTTAATTAGCAAGCTAATGAAGCCAGTTTTATTCCCTTTCTCAAGCACAAGAGGATAAATACAAGACAGTGAAAGAGCAGACCAGATCCATTTGCAGCACAGTTCATTGCTGCATGGCATTACTTAAACTTGCACCAAAATAAAAGTAATGTAATGGCTCGGAAAAGCGTGCTAGCAATGCCTTCTGCAAGACAAATCCTTTTACACCTTCTGTATTTTCTATAGCTCCTAGATTAAAACATGATTTCTGAACATTTGGGCTGCAGAAAATTTGCAAACAAAGGGCTAAAAATGAACATAATGTTTTCCTCAATGAATCCTCAGTATTCCAAAAAATTAAGCATAGCAGATTTTTTTTTTGGATTTTTTTTTTTTTTTTAAAAAAAAGAATAGCAGCCCGTGCTTGCTTTGTTACAGCCAGCCAAGGTAGCGATGAGAAGCATCAACAATGGAGGTCAAGCGATTTTCGAAAAGCCCACCACTTTCACCCAGTCCTGACATGTACACACACAAAAGACATACTTCAAGCAAAGCCCAGCGCTCGGAAACCCCAGCAACACGCTGCAACTTTGGGTATTCAGGGTTGGTTTCACTCCTTTTTTCTTTTTTTTTTTTTTTCTGACTGAGCAGCTTAAGGAAAAACTGGACAATAAAGATCACGTTGATAAATGCTCATAAACATCACAAGAAACACAGAAAAGGCTTTAAAAGAGAGGGAGGGATTTACAGAATTGCTAATGCACTGACTGAATGATCCAAGGGGACCCTTCCAAACAAACAGAGTAATATTCATTTTTCTGGGGTTTCTTTATCATATTTTCGGAGGGGGGGGGGGGGGGAGGGGGGGGAATCAGCATAGGTATGCCCAATCAGATTATCCTTTTTATAACATGATACATTTAAGAAGCTTTCGGGGTTAATTTTCTTTTTTTTTAAAGCAACGGTGGGTTTGTTTGTTTTTTTTCCCTCCAAGTTAGATTTCTGCCACTGTACGCACAGCTCTAGGAACAGGTTAAAACCCAACCAAAACAAGAAAAATCAAAACCCCAAACCCACCAAAACAAACAAACCAACCCACCCCAAACAAAAACAACAACAGTAACAGAAAGAAAAAAAAAAGAAACGACCCGGAAGCCATCCCTTTTATTGAATCACACGAGATAAAAGGATTCCAAGATATATGGCAAGAAAATACATTGACCATAAATCTCCTTTATGCACATAATAGAATTTTCCAGCCAAGAGAGCTGTTGTGCTGATAGCAACGCCGAGCCCCGCGACTGCTGATGGCACCACACCACCCGCTGCCTCCCAAATACCTGCCCTCGCAGCCCCGAGATGGAAATCCCAGCCCCTCTCTCCCCCCCCCCTTCCCAACACGCGGAAACAAAGCTGCGCACAAGTGTCCCAGCTATCAGATATTAAAAAAATAAATAATAATAACGATAAATAAAAAAAACCCACGCTGGCTTTGCCCATCATCGAATCCATTCATGTTTTATTTTTTTTGCCTCCCCCCCCCAACTCCTTTTCTTTTCGCTTTTCCCCTCCCACCCCTCCTCCGGTTTTGGGGTGAGTTTTCCAAAAAATGGTAATAATTAAGCGATGGCACCGTTTGTCATGCCAGAGGCAGGCGGTGGCAGCGCATATTTAATGGGCACTCGGAACAAAGGAAGCCCGGCTGCAGGAGAGCCCCGGGGCCGGCCCCGCTGGGGGGGGGGTAGGAAGGGGGTAATGGGGGGGGTAAAGGATGCAGGGACCCCCCCCCAGCCCCCCAAAAACACCTTTTCGCAATGCAATGAGAGCGAGGTGTTGGCGCCGTGGGGAACCCCTCGGCTGCAGCATCCCAGCCCCTGGGAGCCCCCAGGAGGAAAGGGGCTCCCCCTCCTCGGGTGGGTGCCCCCCACCCCCCTGATGTGTGTCCCCCCCCCTTGATGTGCCCCCCCCTTTCTGTGTATGGGTGTCCCCCCCACCTCTCCAGGGGGGGCTGGAGAGTAACAAGTTACTGCCCAGCGCTGCCTCGGGGCAGGGGGTTATTTGGGGGGGGGTCACCAAGGAGAGGGAGGGGGGGCAAAAGAGCTGATGTCTGTACACAGCAATAATAAAGAGCGGGGTAATAATAATGATAATGATAATAATAATAACAGAGGAGGGAAAGAAAGAGGGGGGTAAGGGGACTTCAAGTGGAGAGGGGGGCACAAGAGGGCCCCCCCCTTCCCCAGGGATGCTCCTGGCTGTTTCGGTAACTCCCCCCCCCCCCCAGGCTGCAGCTGAACTTCGGGGTTCAAGCCGGTCCCACAGAGGGGGGAGGACTGAAAGCAATCCTAAAGCTGCCCACCCCCGAGCAACAAAAGCTTGGTCCCCCCGGGGGGGGCGTGCTCCCCCCTAACCCCCTCCCCACGCACGCTCACACCCCCTTTTTCCCAACTTTCTCCCAGCTCCCCGCAGCGCGGAGCGGCCCCATTAAATGCTCGCTCCGTGCAAACAGCCGGCGGCCCTAAGGGGGACCCGGGGGGGTCCCATGGGTGCTGGGGGGGGTCCTTTCTCCCCTCCCAAAGCTTACACAACCGCAGCCCTACAGGAGCGGGGCGCACACAAGGCACCACCTGAGCAACTCCGGGGCACCCCAAAGGTCTCCTCCGGGTTGCTCCCAACTTCTCCCCCCTCCCCGGACTCCTCCAGCACCTTCCCACCGCCCCCGCCCCAGGACCAAATACCCTTTTCTTTCTTTTTTTTTCTTTTTTTTTTTGGTAAAGTTTCCTCGATATCTCGCCGTGTTTACATTGCCATTAATTCCCACAGCCTGCCTGAAAGGGAACAAAAAGCAGCACGGGGAAGGCTCGTCCTGAGAGCAGGGGGGCAAACAGGAGGAGAGGGGCGAGAAAAAAAAATAAAGAGAAAAAAAAAAATGAAAGAAAATGAAAATCGCGGCATGGGGGACTGTTCCCCAATGGGTTGGGGTCTTCTCCCAGTCGGCCGGCCCGGGGGGTGGCTGCAAAGAATTGCACGGCCCATTCAATTCTGCATTTGGAGAGGCGACCGCAAGCCCGAGCGGGAGGTAAACACGCCGAAATGCTCTTACCTGCACAGAAAGTTCCACAAAGCAAGGCGAAAGTCAGCCACGAAGCGATCATAATTCCTTTCCCTTTATTTTTTTTTTTCCTCGTGCGCCCCTCTATCCCCAAGGGGGGAAAAAAATAAAATAATAATAATAAAAAAAGAGAGAGATAGAGCGAAAGGAGGAGGGAAGCGAGGCTCTGCCCTCTTAAAAAAAAAAAAAAAAAAAAAAAAAAAAAGAGAGAGAAAAAAGAAGAGGAAAAAAAATCCCGAAAAATCGGATTTAATTCCTTCGCAGTTGCAAAATGTATCCAGTGGAGAGGAGCAGCCCCGCTCGCAGCGCCCGGCCGCCTCGACCTGCTCCTGCCCGGCCCCGGCGTTTGCTCCGAGCTTTCCAAGAGTTTCTTTCCCTGGGCTTTTGTGCTGGGAGCGCGGCGTGCACCACACACCGACTCCCCCTCCTCCTCCTCCTCCTCCTTCTTCTCCTCCTCCTCCTCCTCCTCCTCCTCCTCCTCCTCCCAACCCAGCCCCTCCGGCTCCCCCAGCAGCCCGAGCTCCCCCGCCCGCCTGCGCGCACCCCGCTGCGCTCCGCGCAATGTGCGCGCAGCCGTGCGCCAGGCGCTCAGCAACCCCCCTCCTCGATTTTTTGGGATTTTTTTCCTCCCCCCCCCTTTTTTTTTTCTTTGCCAGGCACGCTCGTTCCCAGCGCAGGCAAGAGAAACAGGGGAAGCGGCGGCGAAACTTTGCGAGGTTACGGCCCCTGGAAGCCCGGGGGGGTGCCGAGCTGCAAGGCAAGAGCCCGCGGAAGGGGCGCGCAGCGGGCGCGGGAGTTGCCATGTACATGGGAGGGGGGGGGGGCAAAAATACAATAAAATAAAAAAAAATAAAATATAAAAATTTAAAAAAAAAAAAAGAAAAAGACAGTTAAAAAATAAAGATGAAAAAATAAAGATTAAAAAAGGCAGGAAAAAAATAATAAAGCGGGTGTCGGAGGGAGGTTTAAAAAAAAAAAAAAAAAAAAAAAAAACCTGAACCGAGTCCAAAATGGCTTCTAAAAAAAAAAAAAAAAAAAAGGAGAAGGCGAAGCGGAGCCAGCGGGGGAAACCCGGATGTTTGATACAAAGAGGCTGGAGGGAGGCGGAGCGGCGCGGGGGCTCCGCGGCCGCTGAATGGGGAGCGGGGCTGCCCGTCACGGCCGCGCCCCGCATGGGGGTGTAAGGGGGAAAAAGGGGTTTGGGGGGCCGAGGGGTGAAGCTGGGGAATGGGGGGAGGTGGTAGGAAGAAGCTGTGTCCTGCTTGGAATAAGGGTTCTTCTTCCAGTCGTGGGGGTCCTGCTCCTGATCAGCCTGCCCCGCAGCACCCCCGTGCCCAGAAATGTCCCCAAGGAGGCTGCAGGAGGGATGGGGACGGCAGCTGGGGGTGGCAGCGCTGGGGAAGCACCTCGGCAGCCCCATTTTTCAGGCCCTTTCAGGGTTAATAGGGTTTTCTCTATTGCCAGGGCTACAGGAATTGAACTCTGCCTGCAATTTATTTTAATTAAAACTAAATAACGCGGCATTAGGGAGCCCGAAGGAATCTTAGGGAGAAGGAAGAGGAAGGGAAGGTGACAAAGTTCGGCCATGCCCGACTTCGGGGAGCAGAAACCCCATCATCGGACAAGGCATGTCAGCCTGCCGACTATCTGATGGGGAGCGAGGCCAAAAATATTCATAAAACCATTTGTTTTTCCCTCTGGAGGGAGATAAGAATAAATGTGAATCACTCCTTTGAAAGTTTGAGAAGCGTTTTGGTCCAAGAAGAAATACCTCAATATTTATTTATTTATTTATTTATTTACAATGAGAAGCTTGCAGGAAAGCGCGGGAGGCTTTTTGTGCGAGCTTGTAACCTCTTTGAAGCTGGAGGTTTGTTTTTCTGTCTGTGTAACACCTGTGTAACAAGCTGGTAGCTGTGAATGGGATTCCTAGGTGGAGTCGCAATAAACTGATTAATGGGATCATTCACGGTATGTTTGCTGTATGTACAGCAGGGCACATCTGCAGGAATGCAGCGGCTGTGACTTCAACACCGGGCTCCCAAGAGAAGTTAGAGGTAGCCCGCAGATGAGGCAGGACAACCCGTAAAGCCACAAAAAAGGGTCAAGAAAATAATTCAGGTGTTGTGGGGTGAAAAGCAGTAAAGGCAAGCCCACGAAGAGTCAGTGATGGGTAAGTGAGGAGGGAATCAGGTCATGTCACTTCGCATGCAGGGAAAGCAAGATGAGGGTGTGTCTGTGACAGGGTGGTCAGGGATCCATCCCTGGCCATTCAGAAACAGTTCTCATACATCTGGGTTGGTTGTTGTTTTTTTTAATCTGGAGGCACCCAGGGCTTGTTTTGTCACTGAACCCTTGGGGAACAATGTGCTGAGAGGGCCCTGCAGGGTGTGACAGGGACACGGTACAGGGAGAGGCGGATGGCCTGGCTGGGGCAGCGCCTTGAGGGGAGAGACAGGGAACAGGCCGACATTTCCTATAAGGCTGCTCATTTCATTCGAGGGGAATGAAACAGCTGAAGTATGGGGCGATGTGTGGGACAGGAAAATGTGATCTGTTCCTTAGTGCTGGCATCCACATGGTTAGCCACAAGGAGATGTTCGGGGGACAGGCGGCCCGGCCTGGCTGAGGCAGCGCCCGCTGAAACGCTCCCTGGCCAACGCCGCCCCTATTTCTACACCCCATAAAGAAGCCCCTTCCCCAGCACCCAAATTTGTGCTCTACAGGCAAAGAGCTCCACACACAGCTATCATCATTTTTGTGGAAAAAGGCCTGGTGTTCTTTGGCCGTTGTCCTGAGGTCTCCACACACGTGGCCATTTGTGCCTGGGCACCCTGCCACGGGCACCACGAGGAGCAAAGAGGCTGAGAGCCAGAGCCCGGGGTGATTTTCTTCCCGGTGTAAATGGCACCCCAAATTTTCCTTTGTCCCCCGAGCAGCCCAGCGGCTGGCTGCCTTGCTTACATTGTTTCACAGGGAGGTGTTTACTGGCCCGAAAAGCTAAAATGTTTTCTCCTCTTGCAACGTGAACACCCAGGACTGAGCATTGCGCTGGGGATAGTGTTACAGCCTCTGCCAGATGACACTTGAAAACTTTGCCAGCCTCCAAGAATTTCGGAAATAGCGATGAAGAAAGGTAGCAAGCTGTAAGAGCAGTGCCTTTTTGAGCGGTGTTTTCAAGAGCTTTTTCCTGTTTCCAGTTATCATTGGAGCTGCACAGCTCAGACCGTTTTTAAATAATTACACTTAGCAGTTAAAAAACCCTCCTGCACTAAAATAAATTTTAGCTGATGGTTTTATGCTTCACAGCATCATATGACACTCAATCTTTCTCGCGTGACTGTCGGAACAAGTCAAATTCATGTATTTTGATACCCCGCACGTGATAAAGATACTTGGATCACTTAAGCCTGTACGAAACTGCAGTGCTCACATGTCATTTATCTTAAAATCCTATTGTAGCTCTTGTGAAATGTAATTTCTTCAGCAAATGGAAATTTATACTGACAGAGGTGTTATAAAACATGGAAAATACTGGGGTAAGGGGACCCAGTGTTTCCCTTATCCTTTCCTGTGTTCACTGGCATGGATTTATTTTGCAGCTCATGGTTCATTGCAGGGTGCAGAGCCCTGACACAGTAGCAGTGACCCCTCTGCAGGCCTGTGAAGCCAAATCTGTGCTCCTTGCAGTAGGCGAAAGCCATGTCCTGGGACCCCAAGACAGCAACCTGGCTTCCCATGCTGGTTTCTAAAGTGACTGCTGTTTGTAGGAAAACACCCAGCCTAAAGAAGCTACCAGCACCTCAGAAGAAAGAAAAGAAAAAAAAAAAAAAAAAAAAAAAAAAAAAAAAGAAAACAACAACCACCCTAGGAAAAAAAAAAAAAACATATATATTAATAACTTTGAGTAAATAAATTGTCACTTTACACATTGTATGGTAATTCAGTACTTTGCAGTAATACCCAACCCACACTACGGAGCGGTTTCTTAATATAACAGTACTCGAAGTTGTCAGTCGTAATTAGGAATGTTTTAAAAGCACAGGCCAATTCATACGGCAGGGCGGTGTCGCGTGCTTATCAGGGCACGGAGGAAAGGTGGTTTTGCTCCAGGTCTTTATCCGTGCTGTGTGGCAATGCAGGAGTTGCGCAGTCAGTGCCTCACCTGCAGGATTTCCCAGGAGGACCGCATACCTGCTATCAGCCTGACTCTGCTCCCGGTGGCTTTGCATAACTTTAAAAGGCAGATTTAAACCTTCCTTGGCTTTTGAAGGAGCCACTGGTGTCACCTCTCCATAACACGACTACAATTAACTTTGCTGGGATTTCTATACTTGAAGCAGCTTTAAATTAGAGCCTGGACCTCCAGACGTTCCTGCATATGGTCTTTGCTGCTGTCTGAACGAGCCCTTGATTTTCGCACTAAAAAAGCCCACCCACGTTGCCAAATTTGCCCTTTGCGGTCTGGCTTCAGTGAGGCCGGTAAAAATAGTGAGTGGTAGGGCAGACAGAGCGGGCCCTAAGCAATACGGTGCTATTTTCAATAGCTTTTCTTAGCTCCAGACTAAAGAGCAAGGCATCAGATGTTGACAGACGGGGGGGAACATACCAAGAAAAGGGGTCTGCTCCCGAGATACCCAAAACCCGGTAGTTTTGCAGGCCACTGGAATTTGAGCTCTTCCCTGTTGTTTTTTATTATATTGAGGTGTAAATTCCAGCAGCCGGCACGTGTCTCCTGGCACACGATGAAGCTTGGTTCCCGCTGGATCCTTAGCGCCACTTTACTCATCCACGAATTTTGCTAGGGCTTCTGGGGCATAGCTCGTTATTTTTACTGCTGTAAGCAGCAGCGTCGCTGTGTAATTATTTCCCTTTAAATCCAGGGACACTTGCCCGGACTGTGGGTGGGGAAGTTAATTGCGAGGAGGCTCCAGAGGGCTGCCAGCACTGGGTGCTGGCGGCACCGTTACCGTGTTACCTCCCCAAAAAAGCAGAGTCCAGCTCTAATCCTTACCTCGAGCCCTGCCAGCTAGCTGGGAACCAACCATACCCATGCTCAAGTTGGAGACTTCTGTGCTCAGACAAGGATTATGGACATCATATGACTAATTCCGCAGTGACGGTATATGCTTAATCGGTAAAGGGCTGCATTTCCTATCTTTTTTTAACCCAGGACATAGCATCAAAGGCTGCCTAATACTTGAGGTTCCTTTCAGGTGTTTTCTTCATTGAGATTCACTGTACTTAAGGTTATGTGGTTGCTGGCTTTGTCTTATTAAGCTTTTGTCTGTTAGGCTTTTTAGTGATGAGACTCAATTTTCCCCTAAACAAATTTCCCCTAAACACTGCAGGAATGCCCCTGCACTGCATGGACTAAAGCTCCTTTTGCAGCAGCTGGCCAGGGCTCAGAAAAAGCTGAGTGCTTCTGGAAGTGGACTTCTGTACCTCACTTTAGACATTCACATTAATTGTTTCAAGCCCCCTGCCTCAGTTTCCCTGTAAAATACAAATATGATTGTTTCATATTGATGATGCTTACCTCCTAAAAACTAAATCTCTCTGACTTCCCAGAGGGCGTGTTGCAGAGCTGAAGTCAATTCATCTTAAACTCAGTGGAAACAAGATGTTTCTAACACCTTAACCATTCAAACGTATCAAGTGCTTTGGCAGTAAAACCCTTTCCACTCAAAATGTTTGACTGCTCACATGCTCCAAATTGGTGATTGAAACACCAAAATCATGTCTTTGGGACAATCACAGTAAGCGTGACAGCCACCAGAAATGGGAATCTATTAATTTCTTGCTCCATGCCCATAAAGCTCTCCACACTCCTTTCATGAAAGGCTGAAGATAAATAAACACAGGTCCCACCATCAGACCATTTTGCTCCCATAGAGTGTGTCTACAAAGCCTCTGCACGAGGTGGGCAAGCAGCAAGGACAGAAAAAATCTTCCCATCATCAGCATAACACCAGGGTGCAATGCTGCGAGCCTGGGGCTGGGGTGAGGACCCCCCAGGTCCCTCTGGTCGTTCAGCTCTGCCTCATGCAGCAGCTGCTGATGCTGACACCGGCTGGGGCAGCAGGCAGAGGGCGAGTGTGAAGCATCCTCTGGGCTTGGAGTGCATTAGGAGCAGGTCAGGGCAGCATTTAGTGCCACGCTTATTTGGGTGCCTGCCATCAGATCCTGCAGAGTTTAGCAACACCTAAAAATGAGCCTGGGAATACAACAGCCCTTCAGCTGTGAGAAGAACGTGTTTGATTGCTGCCCATAGACTGGTCCCTGAAACTCCACTTGAGTTAGCACCACAAAAGAGGACAGTAGGTATTTACCCACAATATCTTTAGTTGTTGATATTGTACCTGAAAATGCAGGTGTTTTAAAGTGCGTACGGGAGCTACGGAGCCAAGACCTGTCATCTCTCCAGCTCCCTCGCCTTCCTCCCTCCCCAGGTGTTCAGCTGGCAGAAGAACATCTTTCAAATTCCAATTTTTATTGAAAAACCCAGACTTGGCATTTTTAAACCACTTGCAATTAAGCTCTAACAATGGGAAGGTTCGTACAGAGGCGCTGTGCCTCTGAAATCGCTCTGCCTGTGAAATGCCAGCAGGAACATTTCGACGAGAAGCATCCCCATCCCTCCTGCCACCCAGCCAAAACGCCCGCAGCCAGCTGGACCGTGCTGGAGGTTTGGCTTTCAGCACCCTTTACCTGTGGCCTTGTGCCTCCTGACACGCTCGAGGCATGCTTGGAAGGACCAATAAAATATGTCCCGGAGTGTTTGGTGTATTTTTAGAGTTTGTCCCGGATTATTGGCCTTTGTCCCAGATTTCAGCGGTTAGGGTATAAGAATGCCCGGTGGGGCCAAGTGCTTCCTGCATTGCTCTCATGAAGGCTTGACTCAGGAAAAATTCCCTCTTGGAGAAGGCAAATAATTAAGTTTTTGTGGCAAATACTCTGCTGCCATTAGCAGGAGGTGATAAACACTCAAGACCACGGTATAAATAGAGCAAGGCAGATGCGCAGAGCTTTAAAGTGCAACATTACTGTGTTACATGGTATTGAGTAATGAATTGGACATCTCTATCGTGGTGGTTTTCCTTGGGTCCAGGGGTTTCTTTTACAGCATAAAGTGACTGTCTCTTTATCCTCATGGGGGAATGCTGGTGTAAACCGCCCGGAGGAGGCTCATCTCCATGTACTGGCAGCTGGTGATGTACATGTAGGGAGCAAGCATTGAAAGAGATCTTTCTCTTTCAATGGAAAGGGCTCCCTGCTGGGCTCATCCCAGCTATTCCCATGTTTCATATTCCTCCACAAGGGCCTTATGTCTTCACCCTCCTATCAACTGCTTCTTGCCCAGATGCTCAAATGCATTGTTTCGGACGATTTTCTTAGCTTCATACCACATATCATAAAAAGTACCAAGTGTAAAAACTATTCTGTTAAGCTTCCCATCACTGGTCCATCAGTTTTCCTGACAGAAGTGACACATTGCCAATACGGGTGCAGCTAAAGCACTGCTGCTTGTGAGAAGAATCTGGTACCCTTCCCAGCCCTCCCCAGAGTTCAGCTCTTGGACATTTTGGCCTGTTATCGGTGAGAAATGCATTCACGAGTGAGAGCAGCCAGCCCTGCTGGCTGCGATGCCAGGGGATCGTAGGTTCCTGGCACGGGCAGTGCCTCTTCATGTGTTTAGCAAGAACCTCAAGGTTTAATCTATTTTTAGGTCTCTTGGTGTCCCCTCAACTGGGATTAGGTCCTTTGGAAAGAACATTGCACTTCACACCTTGACTTTACTGGCCTCATATCCACTCGGCCGCTCTTGCTCCCAAAGGCCACTGATCTCATTCTTTGTTTTTGTCACCAAATGCCACTCATTTGTGTTGAGAAGCAGGAGCTGGAAGCAGGGATGTCATCAATAATCCATCAAGTGACCAATGTTTCCCTGTTGTTGTAGCCTAGCCATGCTGAGGGATAGCGCACAGACACTTAATTATCTCCCCTACCATAATTTAAATGATTGCAGCTACGAACACCAGATCTGAAAAGATTTCAGTAATAATGAAGGGAGGAGAAAGATTCAAACCCTGTGCCAGGGATGACATGGGACAAGGATGAGAAGGCTGAAGGATGTATGGCAAACAAACTCTCTGGGGATGTTCTGGTGGCCTGGGTTCCAGCTCGAGGTTCTGCAGGATCTCTGATAAGCTTTGCTTTGCTTATCTCTTAAGTCCTGATCAGAATGGGAGCAACGGGCTTTATCCACAGAAGTAATTAAAATGTTGCACTCCCTGTCAGGAGAGTTAAAATCAATTTCTCAAATACAAGATGAGGAGCAATTGGCCAGGCTGCTGTCGTGCGGAAAGGATCCAGGGCTGTGATGCTTACGAGCTCTGCAGGAATCCAGCACTGCTGAAATCCTGCAGTGATGCTGGGATCCTGCTCAGAGGGGCACCCTGCAAGAGGCATGGGACAATCTCTCCATTCAGCCTGGCAGAGGCAGGGGCTTGGCTCAAGAACAATTTCCACACCTCGGGAAAGATACGGCTCAGCTGGGAAAAGCCCAGAGAGGTGCAAAAGGAACGACTGGAGGTGTAGAAAGTCTGGCTTTGAGGAAAGGCTGAGGGAGAGAGAAGCGTGTGGTCTGAAGGGGGGATCAGGGTGAGACAAAGCAAGTTGCCAAGTGCATGCAAAGCACAACATATCCTTGTATCTTCTGCAAGTGGGGAGAGTGATGGGGTTAAGCCTCAATGGGTAAGGTGCAGGAAACATCAGGAAAAACACCAGTGCTAGGAATAGCTCAGCATGGGGATGTACTCCTGTTGTCACTGCAGGCTTTAGACAAAGACCATGCAGGGATGGTGGTGGTGGTACCAAAACCATTGGAATTCAGCACTGCAGTGCTTGGGAGGCCCTGCAACAGCAGTAACCTCCATTTGCAGCCGAGGAGATCACAACAACCCTGTGCATGTTCAGCTGCTGTGCAGCTCCCAGGGCTGTGGGGTGCAGGCACAAGTTAACAGATACATGCACCATAGCCACAGAAGTTAGTTATTTGAGATTATTAAAAATCCAGCCTCTCTTTGACAAGCAAACACTGCAGATGAGCAGAGCATTTCCGTGTGAAATGCTGCAAAGAAATATCAGTTATGTTTAGTGTAACAGAGGCACAAAGAAAATCTCATTAGAACCCACTGACAATGATCTGTTATAAAAGGAACAGAAGCAATTTGTGAGCTCTATGAAAAAATAAAGTACATCTCTGTTCTGCCCTGTTCTCACAGCCTGCTGCTACTTTAGGACAGATTTCCAGCGAGCAGGATCTGTGCCTTCTTGCTTAGTTAGCTCTTATACATCACATTTTATTTGCTAGGAGACTTGAACGGTAAACAGCAAACACTCTTGTTCCTATTTTAAACACATGGTAACTGCAGCACAGAGAAATAAAATGACTTGTTCAGGGTCACAGAGCAATTTTGT
Organism: Aythya ferina; assembly: GCF_964211825.1. Classification (NCBI taxonomy): domain Eukaryota; kingdom Metazoa; phylum Chordata; class Aves; order Anseriformes; family Anatidae; genus Aythya; species Aythya ferina. The sequence continues at coordinate 6,540,783 of NC_140297.1, forward strand.
GGCAGAGCTAGGACCAGAACCCAGCTCTCTTGTTCCCAAACCCATCTGCCAGCCTTCAGCTTTCCACTGACCCTGGATTTTAATCGCCTTCCAGGGAAGGCTGTTGGCGTCTTCCAGTTGACTTCCATGGGAGTAATGCCAGGTACCAAATGAAGTCACTGGGAATATCAGAGCAAAAGAAGCCAATGTTAGATGCAAGGAGAGAACTGATGGAAGGGGAAAAAATAGCTTTTACAGAAAAAGGAATAAGTTCTGGTGTCGCTTCCATAATATCATTCTGCCTTTAATTTGTGTCTGGTCAAAATTAAAAAAAAATAGATTGCTAATATTAATAGATGAAATGAATCTTGAATTTTATAATAGTGGAGGAAATGAAAGGACCAAAGTGATATTGTGTTGTTAACTGAGATTTTAATAATGATTCTGTCCTCAGTTGGTGCATTTATTCCACAGAAAGTAAATCATTAATGAAGAGGGGGTGGAAAACAGTTTTATGGTGATGGATTTTTGCAAGAAAAGTTGAATTTTGCTGAACTTCTAGAAACTCTGCAATATGCCTGCAGCTCCAAAACTGAAAGACAAACATCTCAAAACCAGTCCATAAAGGTGGGATTTGGCAAGGTGGCTGCCTGGGGTAGGATGGAGCAATGTCTGTGGCTCCTCTCCAAGAGAGCTGACGTGGATGGAAGAGTTAGGTTGGAGGTGTCATTTCTGATGGAGAAAGGAAGGTTTGAAACACCACTGGCTGGTTGTGTTCTTATAAAATGGCACATGGAAAATCTAAACTGATAGAACCCACCAAAATTGTCTCTTCCTACCATTTCTGTGGACTTTTGTGAGATCTTTCCACCTTGTGCCCTGCAGAGGATGGGTGAACTCCAAACATGCTTGGTCCCGTGAGGGTGTTTGACTTCCCAGGTGAAGAAAGAGTCTGCCAAAGTCTTCCAATGGTAGCTCTTGTCCTACCCACCTCTACCTTCAACCACCTCCAAGGATTCCCCAAACCAGCCCCACCCCAGAGCAGCAGCTCATTTCACACCAAGTTCCTTGAACTGTCGAGTACAGGGAGGATTTCAGGCTCAGGGTGATGGAGAAAAACATCTTGTAGCTGGGATTTGGAGCCTAAAAAAAAAAACAACAAAAAACATGGAACATACATGCCTGGGTGTGCATGAAAGAGGTGGGGGAAAAGAGAGAATTCCCCTGATTCCTTAATGAGCACAGTCCCCCAACGCTGAGAGTAGAAATTTGCAAATTAGACAACATTTTTGTATTTAAATTATCAAATCAATAAAGAGATACGAACATTAAACAACATTATATGAGAGCCTGGAGTGTCACCACAAAAATTAAGACTATGTAATTAAAAGTACAATGCAATTTATTTTTATATCGTTCTTCATTCCAATCAACAAATCTTATTACTTACCCAAAAATGTAAAGCAGGCTGCAAACTAATTTAAAAGATGAAGACAAAGTGGCTACTGAAAAACCTATGTTTCTTGGTCCCTTAGATCTGGCAGCTGTCATGATTTAATATTTTAACTACTGTAATAGGTTATAGTGCTGAAGAAAAGTGCATTAATTACTATGGGAAGCCTAAAAAAAATCTAATTAAGAAGAATGAAATCATTCTTATTGACTGGGAAAAATAAAACTATGTAAAGGGAAATGAAGGATGAAAAAAACAATGACAAATACTAATAGATGTGGTCTGCGTGGGGTAGGAAACACACTTCTGGTGCTGCTGGGGCTGTGGATTTGAATCTGGCAAGAGACCGTGGTGTGCCATGGTTAAAGCACTTCTCCAGTACCTCACCCTCTGGAAGCACCTTCTATCAGCTGCAGGATAAGTTTTTGTGTTTGATCAACGTGTCCATGCTGAGCCAGCCCCACTGGCCGTTTCTGAAACACCAACCCAAGAGAAGGAGATTGTCCTGCATTGTTGGATTTAGTACTGGTAACAAAATAGTGACCTCAATAGTTGCCATCCTTCCAAAGGGCCACAGAGCACACATTTAAGAAATCAGTCTGACATCCCAAACTATGCAATACATCATGCCTGTGGACAGAGTAGGGTTGAAACTCCATTGGCAAAAGCAAATCTCCCTTTCAATTAGCCACGGACCTTTAAAGTGATGTAAATGCAGCCTTCCCATGTGAAGTACCCACCACCTCCTTTGCTGGGATCCGTCTAAGGTCAGTTGGGTTCCCAGTGTGTGCCTGCAGGGGATGCCCAGGGATTTAGGGCTTTTTTAGAGGCAGGCACATCCTGTAGCTTCCACAAACAGTAGCCAAAAGTGTTAGGATTTTTTCCATATATGGATTTTTTTTTTCCCTTTTTCCATATATGAAGCTAGGTGGGACCATGTTTTTTTTTTTTTTTTTTTTTTTTGTCAGACTGGCTGCTGGGGCTGTGATTCTGAGCTTTCATCCTCACATGGAATAAAGCTGGATTTATTTCACAATCTTGAGCATTCTCATGATGGGCAAACTATTTCCTGTCCAGCTTTAACTACCCTCATTGCCAAAGGTCCCGCAGATTTTGAAATGTATGTGGATGTTAAAAAGAAGGATGCTGTAGGGTCAACAGCTACACTAAGTGCTTAAACAAATACTTGCAGTGTCATTACTTCAGCTGATATCAGTAGTGTTAATGCATTCTCAAGCCAGAAGTTCTCCTTTGATCACATATTTACTTCACAGATAAAGTAGGCTACAGCAGCTCAGCCAGTTATCTTGTACCGAATCTGGTAGCTTGTACATCATTAATACCTTCAAATATGAAAAATTACCGGTATAAATTTTGAACAACCCTTCCAGGATTACAAATCTTCATCCAAGGCAAGAAGACTTGTCTGAGGAATAAGGAGTTCAAGATTCAGTGAGCACATACCATGCCAGAGAGGAAAAAAACAAGTGAAATCTTTGCAGTGATGCAATTATGGGTATGTGCTTGCATGGAAAGCCAGTAGAAGGGCACTGCACCACCTCAGCTATATTCTGGTGATATTCCTGACACCCACAGTTGCACATCTCTTTACTCAAAGGTAAGCACGTTCCCCTTTCCCACCCTCACCCACAGGAAGCAAGGTCACACAGCACTAAGTGTAGGCAGGGATTTTTTGAAGGGGGTTTTGGATGACTGGGGGTCATTTCACAGCACAGAAACGTTTGAGCAGTGATGGCTTTAGACTGGAAAAAAAAAAAAAAAGTATGTCAAACCTTGCAAAACACACAAGGATTACTCATGAAGGGTATCACGTAGACCATATGTAAGATATCTATACAGGGGTTGCAGAAACAGCCCTTAGTTATGAAACATGAAAATAAGCAAAGATTCAATTCACATCTGAGGGAAAGAGAAAAGTTGGGTGGTTTTTTTTGGTTGGTTGGGTTAGGTTGTGGGTTGTTTTTTGCTTGTTTGTTTGGTTTGGTTTATATCTAGTAGTGTCCACAGGTTTCAGCTGCATTGGGACCACTCTACTTTTCCAGGACCTGTAGACATTAGAACATTGCATGGTCTGGCCTGAGTATGATCAGACACCCAGGACTGATGTGATCCCAATGCAAAACCCATTTTGTGTCCTGTGTCCTTGACATGTGAGCAGGTCTGGGAGGGTCTGGGGACACACTGGAGGACCTGGGGCTGTGGGCTGCTGACTGGGGTGGTATGTTTTTGAGTGTGGGACTGCCAACTGTCCTCTGCTCTGGCATCTCTCAGGCCAACAGTAGCTCTCTGTGTGCACCCTACAATTCAGAGTGAGGTGCACTGCCAAAAGCCCAAGATGTGCACAGAGCATTGCATCAGGGCCAGGTCATGAGTGGTGGGACTAGACTCACCTCATTTCAGGTCTCTACAGAGTAGATGTCTCCATGCAGACAGTCACTGGGCTTTCCAGGCAGCAAGAAGAAATAAGCGGTTTTATTATGCGATTCATCTGCTCTGTTTTAACCATCTGCTTTAGGATGAGATGAATCACTGTAGACTCCATTGACTGTATTGACTGGCTCTCCATTGACTAGCAAGGAAGCCACAGGTGACCAGCTCAAATACAGATTTCTGCTTTAGTCGGGTGAATCTACCCAATGCTTCATGCCCGTGGAATAAGACTCGGCTGCTCTGAGCAGCTTGGACTGTGGCATTTCAGTCAATAACTTCCGCAGTAAGCACAGTATTTCTGGAGGAGTGACACCCATCACGAGGAGTTTGCAATAAAAGTAGGTGAAAGAAATAGTGATTGGGAATCAGAGCAAGGGTGAGCAGCAAATACAACCTATACCTCCTGCTCCTGCACCCCTGAAACTCTGCATCTCTTTTATAGCAGTTTTCCAAGTCTTCAGGTTCAAGGATTTGCTAAATTTTGTTGTCACCCCTCCAACTGAAGGGGTCCTGTTGAAGCCATATCTGGTACCCCTTGTGGCTACTGCTGCACCATATCCTCAGCACATCAGCCACTCCTGAGATCATCTTGGATCATCAGGAGAGACACCGGCTGGATCAACAAGAAAACAAAAGCTTGCAAGAGAGAAAAAAAAAGTCTGTCTGTAGACGCGTATGCCATTAAAAGCAAAAAGCAGCCTACACGTGTAAGAGCGGCAGCCTCTACAGCGTGGTGTACGTCCACACACTTAGCCCGTTGTTTCAGAAACTCCGTCTCCCTTTGGCTGTGATCACTCTTGGCTGTTTGCAGTCTGTGTGCAGGGACATGCATGGAATATTACTATGAAAATGTGCATTCTTGTTAATAGGTATAGTTTAGGATGATTGTTAGCAGAGCATAAGGCCTTATTGATTGAAAGTGGCATATGGCAAGGATGTATAATGATTCACTTTGGCTGCTAGTTTGAAATCCTATTCACGGGAGGAAAAAAAAACACTCTCCTTTGCAGTCAGGCTTCATTCTTTCTGCAGCATGTTTTTCAAACTGGGCCATTTTACAAGTGATCCATAGGAGAGATTTCCTGCTCTCCTGGGTGTGTGCTCAAAGCTCTTTTCAGTCCGGCAAGGGCAGGTCACAGGAACAAAAGCTGAAGTTATCACACACCTCCCTTTGAGGAGCTCTCTCCTCTAAAACTTTTTCAGGGAATTTCATGTTTTTGAAGGGTGGAAGACTTGAAAACCTGAAGCAGGGTAGAAGTCAGGGAAGGGTACAGCACAAGCAATGCCCATTTTCCAGCAGCACACCTTGGGGTCTGCAGGGAGAGCTCCTGAAACAGCCTCACGGGAATGATGCTGACATTTGTACACATTGTATTTTTGAAAGACGAAGGTGGCAACGTGCTGTGAGCTGTGCTGAAGGTGAGTGCTTCTCTGGAACCAGCTTGTCTTCACCACGGGGAAAAAAAGTGCATGTTCCTACATGGCATTAGCAAATACAGAGTCATTAGCTGGAGGTGAAATCCCAGTGAAGGCAAAGCAGCCGAAGTATTAATACAAGTGAACTGACAGAGATGAGCCCTGAGGACTTCATCCGTCTTCCATGTGTGCCAGCAGGTCCAAATGAGGCTGGGGTTATCTCACCTTGTTTGCCAGGTGGGGGCTGACAAGGTGAGCATTGATCTTGTAGGTCTCTGTTAGACCCAAGTGCTCCTTGCTGCCACGTCACTGGTGTTTCTGGGGGATGTGCTGACCACTAAGAGATGTGTCCCTAAGGAAACCATGAACAAATAGCATTCCCCTTGCTTCTGGAGATGAAGCCCTTGTGTTTCTGCCCCAGCAAATGAAGAGTGGAGCCTTCATATCTGGCTTTTCTGGGAACTGATGCTTTCTAGGAATTGCATACAAAGAATTAAGTAACTCACTTGATTGTCATCCAGAAACCCTGGGTTTGTTACATGATCTTGCATGATTCTTTTTCTTTTTTTTTTTTTTTTTTTTTTTTTTCCAGAGAAATACATCTTCAAGATGGTCTCAAGGATTTGCCTGTGGTAGGCAAAACAGGGCTTCCTTGAATAAAATCTCTCTGAACAAGAAAATAAACCGAATGCCTTTCATTATACCTGTCACCAGTTTATTTACTCCATGCCCTCTTTCTGCCATAAAAGTCTTGAGTGATTTCAGCATACTAAAACATCTGCACTCATTTTCAGAAAATAACAACAACTGCCAGCGTATGAACTCACTATTTTCTCAGAATGCCTATTGTTCAGTGTCCAACCCTCATTGTTTCTCATCTCTTGCGAGTGGTTTGCAATGAAATCAACTTTATTTACAGTGGAAAGCAAAGTACATCGGAGCAAGACAATTGACTATAAGCCTTCAGTCAATAACAGCTTAGTTTTGTGCATGCAAAAATGTAGCCGTTTCTTGCGTTCGTTGAAACTGGTGGCAAAATTCCCATTCTGAGGTGTCTGTTAGGTCCTGGGCCAGATCCTGGATGCCTGCTAGGCATAAGCTGGTGTTCCTCATCCTGCACCTTCTAACACTGAATCCATCCTGCAGGCTCTGCAGACTCCATAAGTCAGCCTGCAGCGATTGCTCACAATTTAAGAACTCATATAAGTACAATGCTTGAGGATCACTCAACTGGTTTGCTGATTAGGAACCTTTGTAAGAGATTGAGCTATTGACAGGTGAATCATCTCTGTCCCACAACGTCTCAGTCTTTTCTCTTGGTTTGTGACCAATGTCAACTCCCACCGAAGGTCTTTCTTATGTAGTTTTCCAGTGAATGCTTTACATGGGGTCATCACATCTCAGAGATAAACACTGAAAAGCTGAAACATGCTATTAAGCTTCTTAAAACATTAGAAAGACAATCATTTCAACAGAATTGATGTTAATCACGCTTATATAAAAGCTTTTCATCTTCAAAGCATTTAACCAACATTAATTACATGTAATTGGCTTTTCCATGTACGTCACGCAAAATGCACCTTTCATGTCACTTGTCGCTGCTATCTTAGCCAGGATTATTGAGAAAAAAGCTGTGCCTGCTCAACACAGCACAGCTTCCTGAAGCCACCTGAGGCCTCATCTTGCAAATCACAAAGGGCAACATTTAAAACAGCAGTTGCATAAAACAGAAACACGTCAGCTGAACTGAGTGATCTGGGAAAAAGATGATGCCATCCTACTTGGGTGCCTGTAAAGTTGTAAGTCTCCACTTCCATGGCAAAAGCTTCATAGGAGGCTCCTTGAAGATTTGATCTTCCCTGTGTCTGGGGATGCCTTGTCTCCACTAAGGCAACCCAGGTCGTATATCCAGGTAGATGTTGGCACCTGCAAGCACTGATGCTTGCCTGAAGTGCCCAGGATGCCCTAGCCAGAAGGCAAGGTGCTTTCTGGACTCCAGAAGCATTGCATTTGAAAGGACACAATGAAAAGAGAAGGAACCACGTTTTCCATAGTAATCTTGTCTTCAGGCACCTACCCAAGAAGTTGAAGACTTGGGTCCATTCCTTTCCTCAGCCTGAGGACATCTGAAACCTCTGTCTGCCACCACTCTGCCATGCTTTTCTTACACGGCCTTTTCATTTAAATAGCTGCTAAATTCAGCCACAAGCAACTTGAAAAAGTTAAGAATTTTATTCCAATTTATGGTGTGTGTGGGATCCAAAAAAAAAAAAAAAGAAAAGAAAAAAAAATTTATTGCAAAGTTAACTGTCAGGATTCAGCTAGGAAATATGAGTTCCATGTGTCCTTAGAAGAGCTGGCTAGTATTCAGGTTCCCTAGTGCTCAGGGCTGAAAAGGATTCTGGAACCATCAGTCACAAAAAAAATAAAATAAAATAAATTCTACCAGAAAGGGTAAGTGAAGACAATTTCCAAGAAAAAAAAAAAAAAAAAAAAAAAAAAAAAAAAAAAAAAACTAAATGTATGCAAGGACTAGGTCACTAGGAATGTTTCCTGGAGATGAGCTTTGGATTGAAGATCAGGTTGAAAGCAGGTAAGAAACCCAAGTGCTGACTGTAACCAACACCACCCGGGTTAGAAGCATAAAATCTTTCCTATCAGCAATTAGTGCAGGTCCTAATAGGTGTCTTCACCCTGGCTGTCTTCCAGAAGGCAGTACTGTGGGTGATATTTTGCTTTCATATTGCATGTAGTGCCATTTGCAAGCTGATCACCTCTATCCCCATTCAAATATAGAACATTCCTGCACTGTGCTGCAGTAAATAAAGGCACTTTTCCAGAAGCCTGGGATTTTCTTAACCCTCAACTTTTATTCTTAGCCCTAGAGGACTGCCTAGGCCCAGAGTTTCCAACTCTGAGTTTCCAACTGAGCTGTTCAGGCCTGGGATAACAAGGTGCAAAACTCTTCAGCTGTCTCACCCATTGAAAGACACTCCATCCGTCATTATCATGCATTAGAGAAAAGGATGCCTACGTGGTATGGTCAGGATGAGTGGAAAAATAGTCCTGCAGTGTGAAAGAGAATTCAAAGAGCCAGGGGACCTAACCCAAATCATCAGAAGGGAGGAATTTAGAGAAGCATTTAAGCAGCAGGTTCCACTGCAAGTAAGATCTGTGCTCATAAATCAACAAGATCCTTTAAAAACCCCACAGTGTCACCTGCCCTCGGTAGCTGGAGTGGTTGTTTATTTTGCAGACATCTTCACAATTTCATTCTCAAGATTATAATTCAGTTGGTGGTACCGCAGCTCTGTCAGACTACTCCTACCCTTGAAGTTAAGTAAATGGTTAAGTGCTTTAGTGGTTCAGAGCTAGAAGACTCTCCATCTTGCAGGATTGAGCCCTGTAATCTATTCGTATTTCCTTTTCAATTTCTGCAAGTAACCCCAAACAAGCTGGAAACACTAAGTGCAAAGTTACGGGAGATGACTGTGGCAATTTCTGAATGACAAGAGCATTTAAAAGAAATGTCAAGAGTCTGTGGGCTGCAAGCTTTTATGTTTCAAGGAGAAACAAGAAGAAAGGAGGGACAATAAATCAAACACAACAGCTTAGCGTGCTCCATCTCTGAGAGTTAACCTCTTGAAAGCCATGTCCCCGACACAGAGTGGGCCACGCTCCTTTGATCAGTCCTTTATTTTCTGCAAATCGATGGAAGAGGCATGGTGGGCTCCTCCATGCGTGCGCAGGGGCCATGCATACTCCGTCTTGCTTAACATGTGCTACGCATTTATGGGTTAACATCAAACATGAGCTGATTTATAATTTTTAATCAAAAAAGGATTATAACCTAATAAATCCTAATAACATATTCTGTCTGGAGGTTGTGTGATGTAGTTGTATAATACACTGGTAGCCTTGCTCTGCTAAGTCTGGAAGACCAGGTAAAGTTTTTTTAGTTGCCGGTAAACAGCTCCCTGGAAATGCTGGATGGAGACTCTCTAAGAACCGTGATGCAAATGGTCATCCCTCTGGATGGAGCCTTTCTTGCTGCCACAGGTTTTGAAGTCCCTAGACAGAAACATGCAGGGAAGTTTGCAGCATCCCCGTGTACCGTATGTCTCCTCTCACTTCAAAGGCACAGCAGAGCTGGTTAAGGGCTAATTCTTGGTAGTTAGCTAGTTGAATCTACGCATTAAACATGTCAAACACATCAGTGATGATAGTCAGAGCCCTAAGGAGACCTCAACAGCAAATTCCTGGAGGCTAAGTGTTGGTTTGTAAAGAGCCATTGTTTTCTGAAGTTAAAAATGATGACTACACAAAGGGAAAATTAACTCTATCTATTAGGTTTCCTGGATTTTGGATATCCCACGTAGATAGACAGCTATTATTGCAGGGAATCAGTGAATAAGCTGGTCCTGCCAATTATCTAAGGGGATTTCTGAGCCTTCTGTTCCCAACGAATGATCATCTCTCCAATCCATACTCTGCCTCCCAGCAAAAGATTGTCCTGGAAGAACGTTTTACATCCCAGGAGACCTAATTAACATTGCAAGACTAATAGAGGCTAAGCATAAAGAATTTTTTATGAAGTTCTCTGACTGCAGTGTCATTGTAGAAACTCGTCCTCCCTGCTCTTTGTTTGCACACAGTAGCTCAAACACTGCAGTGGGGATGTAGCAGTGGCCAAGAGGCCCACAATACTTTCAAGCTAGTTGCAATTATCTTCCTGCTGCCTCATGGTTCCTTGCTATGTTTGTACTCATCCTGTTTTTTCATACTGTAGGTACCTTGTAGCCAGGGATGGTGTACGTGTATGTAATGCCAGCTCACGGTATGATGAAGCTCAAGATGGTCAATGAGCGAGACCCCAATAGAAACTCCCAGTCTTGCTCCATCTTCCACTGGAAAAGGGTGTCAATGGGAGCATGGCCCAAGGCACAGTAACCTCAAAAGGGAGTTGGAATCACTCCTTTATGCATCGATTCACTAATTAAGGAAAGATTTTCAAACTGATCAGCCAGAGAAATCATTTAGTACCAGCCAAGCCCATGTCTGTAGAATTGTTTTCACTCAGGTGTGGAGACCATGGACAAGATATTTCTAAGAGGTGATCCTCTCGCCACTGTTTGGGTTGGAAAATTTCTCAGGACAGCTACAACCCTGAAGATGTGTACCTGACAAAGGTACCTTTGATCTTTTTCTACTGGTCTACTGTTAAAACTCCCAGGTTCTCCAGGGCTCAAATAAAACAAGCCCAGGCTGACAGACCTGGGTGCAAACTCTTATAATACTCTTCCTCAGTACTTTGCGGTATGCCCTGGATGTGGAGATTGTCATTTGTCTTAATCCATCAATTCTCAAAACATCATCAAGTACTACTCTTTCCACTGATGTTTGTGGAAGGAGGAACACCCACAACATTTCTTTCCTTCCACAGTTCAAAAACATCTCCTGCTCTCCATTTCTCAACTTGTCTGAGCATTTCCTGGGAGAGGAATGACTCTGCAAACAAACAAAGCTCAGCCAACTTCTCAAAAGAGATTTTTTTCTGAAACCAGAGTGAGATTTATCCAAAACACTGCCAGGAAAAAAAAAATAATAAAAAAAAAAACAAAAGGAGATTTCCAAGAACAGGACTCGTTGGACCTGACAGAACCCACCCCAAAATCCTCCAATTACTAAACTACTGTAATTAAAAAGTAAAAATAATAATAATAAAGTGCCATTTGCAAGCAAAGCCCAGCAGCAAGGCAAAGAAATTAGAAGCAGAGAAATGTGCCTGATTCAGACAAAATGTTACCAGTACAGAGCAGCCTCACTTACTGCACCCATTCCCCTTCACCAGCAGATTTCTGGTATAATAAGTAGGAGTTTGGAGCATGGATAATTTGCAGACCCAAATCAGCTTTTATTTCTTCTTAGCATAGCTTGGCTCGAACCCTGGTCTAAAAGAATGGATGTTACTACATTAATGCATTAAACAGCTTCATGATCTCCTTCCCCTCTTCGTGATCTCCTTCCTTCCCCTCGAGCCAGTCTTTGCCATATCTGCAGCATCAGGCTGCGATCTCAATAGGTAACTTGATAAGTCTATCTATTATGACCACAATCTTTGCCAAACCTGGAGGCTTTAAAGCCTAAAATGGCGATCTGCCACAGTGAGGATTAAAGACACCAAAGGCTGTCTGGATGGAGCTGCAGTAGATCTTTCCTCTGAGGATGAGATAGCAAGAGAGTCATGCAACACACACCTAGGGCTCCTGCCACCCAGCTTCCTGACTCAACCTCTGCAAGGCATTGCACAGCCGGTGTTTCAGGGAGCTGGAGATGCAGTTCCAGGGTACATGGTGATTGCTGTGATCCTGCTCAGTAAGATCCAGCGAGCTGGAAATTCCTCACAGAGGCTGGTCCTGCACCCATCAACCCTGCAGGAAAAAAAGTACCTGCAAGATTTAATGCTGCAGTTTTAGGTTCATAATCAAAACCTGCATCTGTATTGCAGGTCTTATGGAGTATATCTGTTTTTTTCAAAAACTTCTTTAATTGCACATAAGCTCTCATTTTTGCAGCTCCAGTTTTATAAAAGTCTGTTTAGCTCTTATTGCCTTAAACCATCTGAGGCTACACAACTGTCCCCAGTATTTTAAAGCCCTGATTTTTTCAGTGGTGTTTTAGTGTCCTGAGACTTTTTGGAAAAATGAGAGTTGGAATTGCTAATAAAGAAGTGGTAATAATTAGTAAATCTCTTGCTCTGTGCAGATTTTATAGCTCCACAGATACTGTGGTATTAACATTCTGTTTGTCCACCTGTTGGAAGAAACAGATCTGAAGAGTCATAACTCTAAAACAGTGGGTGACAATTTAATGAAAAATTGAGCTCTGCATTTAATTTCCTTTTAAGTTCGGTTGAGCATTCTGCAAGATCAAAGGGGCTTTGTGGTTTGCAAATGATCTACGATATCAGAGAAACAGATTATAACCCAGGCACAGTTTGGTATTTAAGTAAGTATCCGCTTTTAATACCAATGTTTAAAGTAGGCTAATGGAACTAAAGCGCAAGTATAATTTCCTATGATACAAGTCTATAATCCAGTTTAATATATCAGCTGAAAGCTAAAAGCATATTGTGAATTTAATTCTATGGTTTGGCCCTGTTTGTGACACCATAAAACGTTCTTTTAACTAAAAATAACCCTACCTTAGTTTGTAAGCTTTTGGGGCAGGGACCGCACCTATGTGCCTGCAGAAATGAAGCTTCTGAGTTCAGCATATTAAAAATAGTTAAGCAACAGCAAAACTACATGTCAGGGAGTCTTTCTTCCTTCCTTCCTTCCTTCCTTTCTTTCTTTCTTTCTTTCTTTCTTTCTTTCTTTCTTTCTTTCTTTCTTTCTTTCTTTCTTTCTTTCTTTCTTTCAAGCCTGCATGCTGGAGTTCTGCCCAGGAGACATCCTACAGCTGACTTTTCCCCTTTCACATCCATGCAATGCTACTGGGTGCAGCAGACCTACCAAAATAAATAGAGCTATAATAAGGTTATTTCAGGTTAAAGGGTTCCTCTAGGTTTATTTTTTTATTTTATTTTATTTTATTTTATTTTATTTTATTTTATTTTATTTTATTTTATTTTATTTTATTTTATTTTATTTTATTTTATTTTATTTTATTTTATTTTATTTTATTTTATTTTATTTTATTTTATTTTATTTAACAAATTCCTGCAGTGGCAGATCCTATATTTTCCTTTTCAGAAATGTTCATGCTCCTACTTCAGCCTAACCAGTTTTCCCCTCCTCAGTTCAGAGCAGAGGCTGCTCTTCCCTGAGAGACTTACTCCTCCTGTCTCTTGCATGCTTCTTCCTATTTACTAGTTCAAATTTATGCCCAATTTTTTCCTGCCTATTCCTGTGATAACATTGTCCTGCAGGCTAACAAGTCCATCCCCCTTGATGTTTATCTCCCTGATACATTTATAAGCAGTCTTTATATACATTTGGCTTTCCCAGGGTGAAGGAGTCCAATTTGTAATCTCCTCTGGTAAAACAACTCGTCCATTTCCCTCCTGATCAGTGGTCCTTCCTGCTTCGGTCTGAATTCATCAGCTGCATGCACCAGCGACGGGAATTGTACATGCTGTTCCAGGAGAGGCCTCATCAGCCACCTGTACGGTGGCATTAGTCCAGCTGTACCTCTGCTAGAAATGTGTCTCTTGATACACATCAGGGTTGCATTAGGCTGACGTGACGTGACGTGACATTGGTAGCTCAAACATGATTAAACAATACATGCAGGTCTTTCTCATCTGCAGCCTTGGGGAATCCACAGAATTTCTGATTACGGCAGGAATTAGTGGAAAGTGCAAGGTCATACATCCAGGTTTTCACAGTTTCATCCCATTTCCATTGTTCCAGTCTGTGAGGTCATCAAGGCTTTCCTGTAGGATATCTGGAGCCCCTCTCGTATTGACAATGCTTCTCAATTTAATGTCGCCAGGATATTTTCCCCCTTCTGTCTTTGGGGCCAAGCTCAATCTGTATCTTCTGCTCCATGGAAGAGGAGGTCACCATCAGCACACCTGATGATCATTTCTCCTTAGCATAGTTCCTTGACCTTCTTATAATCTGCTGCTCATTACTGGTTTCTCCAATGAACTCATTACTTTCAATGTGTCATTGCACACAAAAAAAAAAAACAAAGTGAGAGGGGCAGTTAAGGTTGATGGGGTAATACTGGAGGTCCTGTGATTAAAGCCCCACCCAAACTGGCACCAAATTTGGAATTAGAGGCATTTTACTAATGCCAAGGACTAATCTTCTTCACATCATTAGTTTTGAATATGATTTTTCTTTGCCATGAAAACTGCGACAACAAAAAAACATTTCCCTGATTAGAGGTAGATAAGAGATGTTTGCTTATCACTGATTTGGAGAGGTGAACATTTTTGCTGGATTTGTGATTAAAGTAGGTCTTCAAAACTGGCTCAGGCAAGACTGTCATGGTCAGTTTGGGATGCCATGCTCTTGATGCTACATGTACTGATGTTACTGCGAATGGGGCCTTGGAAAGAACATGGCTGATAACAAATTCAGAGGAACAAACTGTAAGTTTATAGGAGCTCATACAGCTTATTTGATTTGGAAGTCTAAATTTATATTTACAATTCTTCCACATCCCCACTTCTTTTTCTCATATCCCAGTTGGATACAAAAATACAGGTTTCCGTTGCCAAAATAATAAGTGATGGTTAAATGGATGTATGGATATCCATGACTTCTGGATGGGGCTGGTAGATACAATGTAAAACCTACTTGTGCTCCTCAGGAACAACAGATAGCAGATGTTAGACCATCTCAGATGTCACTAGACACCTGTCTTCAGGAACCTGAATTGTGTCCAGCACAACCATGAATCACTTGCTAATGGGAAAAAAAAAATGCTTTGGAACATGATCAGACAACTGGATACAAACCTACTGCAAAAGACTGAAATTTCAAAAGGAGAGGAAGATTAAAGATTTAAGGTCTACAGAGAGCCTGTAGTGCAGAGAGATGGGAGAAGGATGAGGTCCTGAGAGCAGGGCAAGAAGAAAGAAAATTGAGATAGACCCCAGATTGCATCCCCAAGACTTTTTTAATATCCATGACCCTACTGACCAAATTTTAACCTAGTTCCCCTTTCTGAAGCTGGACAGACTCAGGGCAGCAGCTTTGCTTAGACAGGAGGAGCAGGAGAAGCAGAAGGTGAATAGTAACTTAGAATAAAATGAAACACTGAAGTATCAAAATTAGGTCATCAGCTGTACTATAATAGGATAGGTGCTTCACTTTTCACCCTGTTAATCCACTTGTCCCATTGGATAAACAACTCTGCCTTGTACTTAATCTTCAAATAAATATGCTCTTAAAACCCAGTAGGTATTTATCTAATATAGGATAACTGTCTTTAGTGAAGTTAAATGAAATGCTTTGGGGTAAACTTGATTTAGCCTCTTACTGGAATGTGACCTGAATGAGGTGGGGAGAGGAAGTGCTGAGCTCCTGTCCAGAGCAAGGATGGTGGCAACAAAGGCAGCAGCTTCATGCTGGGAACCAGTTCCTCTTGGGAAACTCAGCATGCATTACGTGACAAAACCATATAGATAATTGGCATCTGTAGGGTGCTTTTTAATAGTGTATCACCAAATTTTCAAGAGCAGTCAGTGTCATTATTAACATTTTGCTTGTGGTATGGAGAAAAGCACCTAAGGAGCCCATGGTGAAGCTGTGAGCACCCCAGATCAGCATTCAGAGCTGCAGTGCCAAACCCCACTGTTTTCCCCAAATCCTAGGGAAGAGTATAAATGTTATGAGAGCTGAGCTGCCTGGAGAACAGCTCCTTCCACGCAGGGGAACAAGCAGCTAGTCACACTGAAACTGCCCTGCCTCCATCCTGCTGTGGACTTTGCCTCAAACTATTTCAGCCCAAGTGTAAGGTGAGGGAGCGTGGTCTCTGTGGAGACCACATTCTGCATGAAGATCTCAGCTCCTGATTGTTAGAAGATGGCTTAATCCCCAGGGCTGGAAACTGTTTGCTCCAAATACTCTGTCCATGTTCATTGTGGCAGTACTGGGTTTAATTCCTCATGGGAATGGTCAGTCTCTCTTTGAATCTTGTTAAGTCCTCAGTATCTACAACACATGGTGGGACTGAGCCCAACAAACCCATCAGGTTTCCCACAGTTGCTTTTTTCATTAACCTCGAGTTTCTTGCCTTCCACTCTTTTACTTCATGCCTTGGTTTGGTTTGGGAGACGTGGAAAAAATACCAAGCCTGCTGAATGCCTTTTTACTGTTCCTGAGTTAAGGCAGGAAGTTTTGGCCACTAGCATGTGAGTCTTCCCTGTCCAACCCAGGTCATGTCCTCAGCCCTAGCAGGGTTTCTGGCTCCTTCCCAGTGACCCCAGCTCTCCCACCCCCTTCCTGACTTCTTCCTGAACAGAGTTGTGGCACCGCTGCCCATGGGCTTGGGCATGCTCACGCCTCTTGGGTTCCTCTTCCCCATTCCCCCTCTTTCCCTCACCGTGGCCCTGACAGCATGAGCTTTTATCACAGCCCTTCTTATTTAGCTCCCTTCTACCGTAAACACCACTTATCTCTTCAATCTCTCCCCGTATAAGATTTTTTTTTCCTCAGGTCTCAAATTATTCTTGTCATCCTTATCTGAACATCCTTTAATTCCCTTGGCAGTGACATATAGCATTCCAGATGAGAGAGAAGCCTTGGTTTTATACCATGCTGAAATTTACTCTGTCCCATTTCTAACACACCCTCACCTTTTGTTTGGCTGCTTGACACAAGCTGTACCCTAAGCTGAAGACTCAGCGGAGAAGGGTGCAATAATGATTCAGAGAGATTTTCTGCAGGTCACTGTTGTTACTAAGGTGCTTCTTTGTTTCTCAAGCTTTCTCTCTTCTCAAGCTCATCTACTCCAACCAGGGAGCTGCTAACTGCCTTTCATTGCTGACAGCAGCTCGGGTCCTCCAGGGTGGGAGAGGAAGAGGCACCTGTAATTAGTGGTTACAGGGATAAACACACACTAGCCCCCACAGAGGACTTGTGCTGAGACAGTGTAAGTCAACAGAACTCAGTTTGTTTTCTCTTAATTAATACTTTTTAATTAATAGAAGATTTTTGTAAACCTTCTCTAGTCAACCTCTGAATTATCCTGAGATCCCCCACCATCTATCACTGCAAGTCTTGTGATAGCATGGCATCTGCAGCTAGCAAATGTACTCAAATTCCTTTCCACTTTTGATATGGCTGATTTTACATTCACCAGTGGTTTAACTGAAGGATAACAGGGCAAGGACTCTCACCTTGAGCTGAGCTTATATGGTGCCTAGCAAAGTAAGACCTTGATCCACAGCTAAGCTCACAAAATAATACTACTGCTAACACTAACTTGTCATGTGCCTTCACGCTGTCCACTCACCTAATTCAGTTACGACCTTCAGAAATTCTTTATTGCCTATTCTGGACACAGGAGTGATGTTAGCTATAAATTTTACCACCTTGCTTCTCCATCCTTTCTCTCTATCACTCTTTCTTCTTCTCTTTTAGTTTGTGTCTTCTTGCCTGCTGGTTTTAGGTTTCAGGTTGTTTTGGACGTGAACATTCCCTTGTTGAACGTATGGTCTAACATGTTATGCGCTCTTCCAAAAATAAATACAAATGAATAGCACATTGTAAGATGAACCCTCCTATTGGATTTAAGAGAAGTCGTGGTGGGAAAAGGAACAAGATAAATAACAGTAGTAGAATCTGCCCCTAAGAGTTTGTCCTAATTAAAAGTATAACTACACACATTAATAATTTACACCTGAAAAGGTTATGAATGTGTAATGTTTAATAACAGTAATGCAAAAAGGTGATATTTAGTTTCCAGCAACCGCCTGAATGTTCAGTCTGTGAATTTAGAAATAACTATGGCTGTGTGGTTTGGACTATAATTAAGATTTGATTAATCCCTAAAGCTCAGTTTAACTTAGATTAGACCTATATTGCTTTGTATTTCTTTACAATTACACTCTTAGTACAGCAAACTTTCCTGCTTATCATGCTGCTGTTCATAGTGCTAGTGATGGAATAGAGTATGAACTCCAACTAGGGTGCCATATAATACAAAAAGTGTCCATGTAAAGGAAAGACACTCACTTGGTTATACATGGCATTAGGAGAAATGACCAATGTGATATGAATGGAAAACACCATTTCTTCCAAAATTAGCTTCTCCCTGTGGGGCTGTATGGTATGAATTACAAACACAGTCTACCAAAGCCAAGGAGAACTTTTTCCCCTTAATCTCAAACACATGGCTGTGGGTCTTGCCATGAGTTTACCTTCTCACAGAGGAGGCAAAAAGCCTTTTGTGGCATACAGGTTTCATTGCCAATTACATGTATTTACAAAAAATGTATAAGGGTACAGCTGTATGAAGGCGAAGTTCAGCACCAAGACTTCACAAGGTAGGATTAGACCAAAAGTCTTCACATAGCCTCTGTTGAATATCCTAGTAAAAATTACCTTGGGGGCTCACATTGTTATAGTCATTAAATTACTAAGAAATCTTGAACCTGGTGTAAAAAGGCCAATTTTTCTAGCCTTAGCAGAAATGCAGTTGATTGTCATGGCTTTCCTCCAGTGAGCTCAGCACTCAGTCATTCAAAATAAATATACAAGGGCGCAGATACTGTCTGTATTAAAAAGAAATAGGGAACAACACTGTTCTTTTTCCAAATTTTACAATATTTCTCCCAAGTTAAGATTAGGGAATCAAATAAATTAACTTTTTTTCTAACCCTGACCAAGGACTTGGACAACAGCACTGCCCCCAGAATCTGCAACTACCTCTGTTTTATATCTTGGTGGCAGAGTTTTGGCCTGGGCATCTTCTCTCATGCCCAACCTTGCTGCCTTAGGCTTAAAGAAGCCCCCCCTATATGATTACTGTAGCCTGTACTCTTCCTATAGCTAGAGACCTGGCTTAACAAAAGTTGTAGTGTTTCCTGATGCATATAATTCCATATTAACCATAACCTTCAGTCAGTCAGGCTCAGCGACTAAATCCAGAGATGTGCTGAGCTGGAAGGCAACCTGAACACTCAAAAAATCCTCACACAACTCCTTGTCCTGTATCTAATAGGCAGCTCTTCTTACTCAGCTCAGAAAGAAGCCGTCTGTTAAACAACTCCCCAGCTCCACATCAGCTCTACGGGTGCTGTGGAATTACAGTTTCAGTGAACCAACGCATCCAGGCTTAAAATGCATTATTAGGAGGATTTGCAATGACTTCATAATATCCAGAGGAATTCTGCCTTCTAGAATTATGGGGATGAATATTTCTTTTTTGGGACCTGCGGGCTTCCTGTTGGCAGCATATTACCCTGAAATGGCACTTTTAAACAGCCAATTAACCTCCACAGGGCAGTCAGCCTCATGCCCACAAGAGGATACCTGGAAGGTGAATAACATTTGTTTCACAGGTAACGAGGAGTGGTTGCAGCCATTACAACCACAGTGGCCAAGTGTTAGGCTCATCCGTCTGTTATTGTCTCTCTTGTCTCTCTCTCTTTTTTTTTGTTTTGTTTTGTTTTGTTTTGTTTTTTGTTTTTCCCTGGTTCCCTGTATGTTTTACAGGAGGTTTCAGAACAAGGCAGCAAAAGTCTTCAGCAATGGCACTGGAGCTGCTTGGTAGGGATGGCCCAGAGGCAAACCCTGCGATATGACCCCTAAAATGTGGGGAAAGGAATTATGAAGGCACCCACTTGAGATTTTGAAGATATGGCAGCGCTCCCTAGTCACTGCTATTCCTTACAGACATGCAATGTTCTTAGTTTCACACTGCCCTCCTCCTCAGCCTGATATTTAACACTACGTCATGCCTCCAAAAGCAAAGTCTTTGGGGCTGAGCCACTCTCCATTACCTCAAAGCCTCAAGCAAACACCTCTGCCCCCCACACTAAACTGGAGAGCACATACACCCTCTGCTCCTGCAGCACTTTAGGATCCCTGGGCGGTTTGGGGTCACTCACCCATGTACTCAGCAGTTTCCTGTGATCCTACCCACTGGGGAGGAGCACATAAGTACCTGCCTCGGTGCAAACACAAAACACAGAGCAGAAAGCAATGGTTTCCCTTGTCTGAGTGTGCCCTGCTTGCCAGACATGAAGCTGTCTGCAGCTGGAGGTGATGGCTTTCTTGCAGGAGATATGAGCAGCAGCTCCTGAAAACGGGAATGGAATTGCTGTGTAAAGACCTGGGAGGCTGTGTTGTGCATCTTCTGAGGCTGGCCTCTTCATTTCTGCTACTGTTTATAGTGAAGGAGCACATCAGCTGAAATAAGACTATGCAGCTCCTTTAATCTTCCTAGAAATTACTCAGTGGCTCTGCCTCAGGAACATAAGGAGAGACAGTTCTGAGGAAATCATATAGACAGTATGTAGTGAGTGGGTTATTAAAGGAAAGGCCTGATTGTTATAGGGGCATCAATGTATTGCATGTGGTATATAGCTTTATAACTAACTCATCCTGCTGCCACAAGTACAAATGGGAACATTGCACAGGGAGTAGGACAGATCCCATCTCACACACCAGCACACAAATCAAGCAGGCAGCTATGTCTCCAATAACAATTTATTATTATTATTATTATTATTATTATTATTTTTATTTTCCTCACATGCTACACATCAGACATGGGTATGGGCTATTGGCACACATTGACTTCCAAGCTCAAAGGCCTGTTCAGTTTGGGAAGAAGATTTAAATGTTCCCAGCTCAGGTTATGTAGAGTCCTGGGAAGATCAAAGCAGTAAAGCTATAAGGAGTTTTGGTTTGGGTTCCCTCTGTTCCTGTGGAGCCCGAAACATGGTGCTGTTATAAAATTCTCAGTTTATGGCCCCTGCTGCCTCAGGGGTTTCACTAAAGAAAGTTACCCTATATACAGATGCTGCATCCATGGTTGCTTTCCCTTGCTGGTGCAACCTGCAAGGCTCATGCTTTTTGTTGCTACTCAGGATGGGAAACTGGGGTCTGAGAGGGATATTTAGCTTTCAGGGGGCAGTCAGACCGGTTTGTTACATGTCTCCAGACATCTCCAAATTTCACTTGAAGTAAGACAATTCATAAGGTTTCCTAAAGTGCTGTCATCATGCTATTTTGTCAAACCCAAGCTTTGATCCATGAGTTTTTGAGCCTGTTGAAACTAAGACCCCTTTAGCCACAAGCTCTGAAAGTGACCTTTAAGCGTTGTACCCCTTCCTGCTCTGTGTGAGCTCTGAAGACCAGTTTTCATATATATTTCAGAAACAACAGGACCTTCACCCTCACCAAAAACTCTTGCCTACCATCAGCAGAGCTCCTGGCCACCTTGAAAATGTGAAAACAAACAAAGCTGTTCATGCCACGTTGTAACAACACTCCTAAGCTATGCCCATACTTTACACAATAGTTATACACCTGCAGGAGCATCCTGAAGATGTGAGTAATGCCTTCCACAGAGACCCAAGCACAGAGACATATTCTCCTTGACCCTTTGTTCTGCCTTGTGTAAGTCCCACTCACTGGAAAGAGTTGTAGTTCTGTAGTAGTTCTCCTTGCTTATAGTTGTGCCCTTTATCAGATAACCACTTGAGATTATTCTGAGGCTCCTCTTTGGTAGCTTGATCCATGACAGAAGTCCAGCCTGGAAGAGCAATGTTGCTCAGGGTGGTGGGTAGACCTCCACACCAGAGTCTTCCTTCTGAACAGATTGCCATGTTTATTCATTTTCTGTTCTGTTCTGGGTATTCCCATGTGTTTTCCCTAATGTTTCAGATCAAGTGCCCCACATTTGCCACACCATATCAGATTCAGATAGAGGATTTATTTATTTATTTATTTATTTTCAGAAGTGAAGGCAGAATGTGGGTTGGGCAAATGAAGTACCCTTCACAAAAAGTGTGAATTTCTCAGCATATATTCATCTGCCAGATCACTATTATCAATGCTGACCAAAATATGTGCACAGGGGAAGAAAAAGAGCATGGAAGTTCCATTCCTACTTCTGTCTCCATGCTGGTTAATCCAATAAATCTTACAGTGCAGTAACTGTAGGAGAGCAAATGAATAAAAAGCCACTTCTAGGAGAGAGGGTCCAAAAAGCATCCAAAGTGATGAGTTCCTCATTTCCATAAGTCATTTCCTTACTGAGAATTTGGAGCTCCAGAACAAGTACCCATTGGTGATGAGAGTGAGGGTAATAAACACTGCCACGTAACCTTGGCTGTTCCCTGCACACTGCAGTTACCCAGAAGCCCAGCCACCTAACATAAAAAGAAACTATCCACTTTAATTAGCAGAGCAATCAAAAGGCTCTTACGCAGGAAAGCATTTATCACCAAATAGAAAATGAATGATACTTTAAAATTAGAATATGCAGAATTTGTAGCCAAAGGCACTCAGGGGAAAAAGAGCTTTGCACCAAACCAGACAGGGATTTTTTTTGGCTTCAGTCTAATGAACTTTCACAATAGATATCAAATTCTGTCTGGCAGCACATTTTAGCAAAGGGGCTGATTTTCAGAAATACTCAGTGGCCCTCGCCAGTGTCAGGAGGAGGAGACAAGCATTCAGGAAACCCTTATTAACCTGCATTCAGACCTCAATGCCAGATCCATGTGAGTTTGTGAAAAATTCTTGATTTATACTTTCAAATACAGTACAAACAAACAACAGGATTTTTTATATTTTATTTTAGTTGTTCATGCTGATGAAGACTTTATTTTATCCCACCTACAGCCAAAAATGGCTCTCAGGGCAGGAACCAAAAAACAGTGTATTTCATTTTCAGCATGATGAGCAAAGCCTGAATTGGAAAAAGAGGACAATTTTCTCTGAGTCTTTGCTATATTTAATGAAGCAATTGAAATGCTCAAAAATAAAGAAAAGTAGAGAGATAAAAATACCCTCCTGTCACCTTGGGAGCTCACAGGGATTTTAAAGTATGGGAGATCAGAAAAGTTCTGAAGACAGTAGAAGATGCTGTCACTAAGTGGTCAGTCTTCCTAGAGATAATTAAAATGTAAAATACAGAATTTTTCATTATGTTTACAAATCTGATCCTGCAAGGAAGCTGAAAGACGAGAGGATGGAGGTATAGCTCAGCCAAAATGCTTCCTACCAAGGAAGTTCCATAATTGCTGCAAAAAGGCAACCGTAAGTCAGCCTGCTACAAACTCCCAAGTACAGATGGGATTATTTGATTGTAACATTTCAAAATGCACAAGCTTCTGTTCATATGAACACAAATTACGCAAGTCATCTTAGGTCTGCAAAGTTAGGATCCCACAAGCGGCAGCCAGAGGAAAGTCGGTTTGAATGCTAAGTAAGGCCGTAATGACAGATTTACTCACAGTAGCTACTCAGCCATTTGAAGTATAGAGAGCATAAAGGGAATGAGACAGGGTGTGAGCCCTGATAAGCAGGAGGGAGGCAAATCAGGAAGCCAATCCATATTCAGCCTGTTTGTTTCTGCTTTCTTCAAAGGCCCTCATCTGGATTAAGAAGATCTGTGATTTTATAGACCCACTGGAGTTGCCATTGTCTGCAGACTGTAACTTCTAGGGCCTGACTTGAGATATACAAAGATTGCTTTGAACTGGGAATGCGAGATGGGTCCCCAGTCTACTGCTCCAGCCACATATTCTGCACAAATAACAGTTCAAGCTGTGGCTGTGGTCAAGGGATATTGGTGCCTTTGGCTACTAGTGAAGTCTTTCTGTTCTTTTGGCTATTGCTATAAGCAGGCACTTGCATGACTTAGCTACAAGGGATTTGCTGGCTCAAAAAGAGGCAACGCAGAATAGTGCAAACAAGAAAACCACTGTCTGACAACGAGAAGGTCCTTGTCTGAACTCAGCCTCACTTCACATCTCCATGCAATGAAGGAACCCTAAACATCTACTTCCAGTTCATACTTGCCTTTTGAGTTTGGTATTCAGGTTGATCTGCGCTTCAAAGACAATAACCAGCAAGATAATTCTTGAAGGTCTATGCACTAAAGAATTAAATTTGTCTTCAGATATTTTCAAAGCACCTAATAAAACTTTTTTATTACCCCCTTGTTTACCTAAAAAAACTCTTTTAAGACTGAAGTACCCTTGGATATCACAGTACCAGGGGGTCAACAAATATATGCACAGAATAATCTAAAGCATCTGTTCTTACATTTTGGTGGAACAATGACTTCCTCATAGTTCAGTGGAAGATTTGAACAACTTTGTTCACCTTGTTTAAGAAATGTGGCTCTGTTAGCTGGTAGCAGTCATAAACCAATGTACTGTAGTGGAGTAGGAAGGGAGGTGCCTGGTAGAGCCTTGTTGATAAAGTCCAGTGCCATCTGCCAGCAATGGCCTCAGAAAAGTTCAGGATGTAAAATCCACTACTATTTTTCCATCCGTGGTTTTGATGGAAGTTGATCTGGAAGAGGCCTTTTGGGTGGTCATATTCTACTGCTGATCTTTATCATTTCCAGAATTAGATTTAAATATCCCAAGAAATAGAACTGCCACTGGATATCATTCTATAGCATAAGAGCCTGTTAAGAAGTAACCCTGACTTGTAGGCTGCTGTTCCTTTGGCCCAGTCTTATTCCTTGTTAGACAGTCTTATAAACACCAAGGTTTGGACATCCTGTGTAGTGTGAGCTGCCTGATCTACTTCTGAACAATCTGGCTTGACTATACAGCACTGGGCAACGCACATTAATGCACCAACAGGGGTGTGGTGGTCTGCCCAAGCTCATTAGGCCTCCATCTCAGTTGCAGGTATAGGAACTCTCTAAACTTCTACTCTCTGCCTTAATAAAGTCACCAAGGTTATTGGTATAGAGACAGTACAAAAAGCATACCTGAGTTCTTTTTTTTTTTTTTTTTTTCCTTTCTTTTCTTTTTGTCTTTGTATAGGCCTCCAGAAGAAACAGAAGCAATTGTAGCTTGAATGATTCCTACCTGATTGTAAAGTGTTGCATGCATCTCCATGGTGAGTTTGCACTGATCTGACAGTAACCTGAAAATAAAGAAAATAGAAGTCCATGAACAATGTTTAAAAAATGCATAGGTTAAAAACAGTTGTGGAAATAGTAGTCTGTCTATTTATGGCCTAAAAAGAAACATTGAGGTTCTGATGATGGTTTACATACATGGAAAGGAGAAGAGAAAGCCAGTTTTCACAGAGGACTAGAGGTAGCTGGTGCTGGAGGAAGGGCTGAGTTGCCCATATCCACAGCTGAACTACAGGTAACTGTGATCCTGGGAACTGGACACCTCCTGACACCCCTGAGTGCCTAGCCTTTGAGCTAGACCTGTGCAGAGGACTTGATTAGGAGCACTTGCATCTAACCCATGTTTACCTTGGAATCTACAGTTTCTTGCCAGCCCTGTTGAAGGAAGACAACTCTGAGAAGTTTATCTAGGGTTTCTCCCAGAGATATCAGTAGATCTAATAAAAAATTGCCACCACTCCTTCCCTCCTCTGACTTGACTGTGCTAAATGTTTGTCTGGAGGTTGGTTCAAGATGCGAGCAAATCTGTCTTGGTTCTATATTGATCTGAGCTTGTCACACTTAGGTCCTCACTCACTGCCAATCCAGATGGTAGAGCCAAGGGAGGACCCTCTTCACCTAATCTTCATCTTAATGCTGGTCATAAGGGCCCCATTTACAAAGGTTTATTTCTCTCTCTTCCATTATACATAAAGACTGAGTCGGGGGATATCAACAATGCAGAGACTACTGCAAAGGTAGTTTGGGTGAGTTTCATCTTTCTGTCTCCTTGGAAGTAAATTTAGGAAGGGATGGGGTCTGAAGGTTTTAGGAATAAGTTACAGGCAGGAGGGCAAAAAGAAACGTTAATAAAACTAGCTCCATGTTTTAAAATCCTGGCATTGTGTTTACATTTCTGCCTTGGGTCAAGGTTTTGGACCCCTTTAGCATTGCTTTTGAGAAAGCTTCAGAGCTGAAACAAGAGATTTATACAGAAATGAATAAATGATGTTTTATTAAAGGTATTTACTCTGCAGGCAAATGCAGTTGGTCAAGAGTGGTGAGGAACATGTTGTTCATTGGTTTCAACAACTCTAAGATCAGAGGGTCTTGGTCTTACCTCCCACAGAATGTAGTCTGGAGAACCTTACTGCTGGAACCATGCTTCAGGCTCTTAACTTGGAGCTGATTTGGAGCACGTTATCTATGTGCACATCCAGACTTGATTTACAGATGTCAAATGATGGGAAATTTGGGTCAATTGTTCCACAAGCTGAACATCCTTACGGTTAAGAGTGTGCTCATTTTTGGGGTGAATTTTGAGATATTCATTTTCCACTTGCTAGATGTCATTGTGGGGAGGGAAAATCCACCCTACCCCTAATGCAAGAAGTAAACATGTAGCCCATTGTACTAATGCTCCTTGTAGTAACTCTCCTCACAAAGGAAGACTTACTGCACCTTGAAAGTGAAATGGCCCACCTTGTACTTACTGAGCCAGGATTGCTAACGCACTCTTTACCTTTCTGTGCAACAGCTTCCCCAGGTAGCCTTTAATCTGCAAGATGAAAGAGCCTTCTCATAGTGTATCAGGAAATTTACCTGCGCACTGTGATTAAGTCTGGCTTAAATTTCTGTTTGTTAAGTTAAACAGAATAAACATTTCTCTCCCTCCCTCCCCCCTTATGGCTAGCACAGAAGCTATGGGATGTTCCAAATCCCAGAAAACCCTGATCGTTTCCTGTCCCAAAGGCATCTAGTTCTTTCTTCCTCAAGTCAGAAATTGCTAACGTACATTTTAAGATATACTGCAGACAGGGATTATTTTTTTTTTCTCTACACTACATAAAATAAGGAGACACGAACAGAATGTCTATTAGGAACCCATCTAATATGAAAGCATAAAATTCTTCTTGTTGTTAAACACTTATAAGATCCTGTAGGATCACAGGCTATTTACTCTGACATCTCTGTAAAAGTTGCTGAAGCTGCCAACATTTATATAAAAAAAATTAAAAAAACAGCAGAAAGAGTGTCTTTAGGGACTTCTTCAATGATAGTTCTTTATTTATGACTCCATTTAAAAAATTTAACTCAGCACATTTGTTTGCTTATGATGGGACTGGCTTTTCCCCAACCCACATGCCTTTGTAGGGGAACAAAGGAGTGCCAAGAGCTAGCCCTATAGCAAGCAGCCCTGTGGGACACGTTAGTGCTCTCTCTCCAGCATTTTTCCCATTATACCCAGGGCGTGGAGAAAGTCACAGCTTGGCATAGAGGAAGCTGAGAGGAAATGAATTCCTTGAGCTGACCTTGGGGGCTCATGCTTGTGGCAAGTGAAACATCAATGAGTGGACCTGTATGGGCAAGGTCAACATTTAGTATTGGGGGGCTCTGGGGTAAATTGCTACAAGGGAAACTACCCTAGTCACAGTCTGCAACCCCAACAGGGAGCAAACCCGGGTGCTTCCAGCATCCCCATCACCCCAGAAGTGACACTTCCTTTTCAATCCCACCCTGCCATGGATGCAGACCACCACCACAGCCACAAACAGAGGGCTGCCCCTTCTCCTTGTCCCTGAGAGAACACACCTCAGGCCATTTGAGGGGACATAGAGCTAAAATTCAGGCTAGAAACCAAAAGCAAGCCAATTTAGAACAATGAACAGGAGAGCTGTCCTGAGCTGCTCAACAGGCAGCACATCACTGCAACCTGCACCCACTTTAATTTCCACATCAGCTACTCAGCACTGAAAAGATCAACCTCCTCCATCATTTGGTGTTGGAAATGTCCCAAGATGCTCAAGCAAGCAAGCACCAAAGCTTGTTGTTAGCTTCCTATACCTCAATACCCCTGCATTTTTTTGTGGTAGTAAGTGGGTGCAAGTTTTCTGAACTAAAGGAGGAGTGAGAAGGTTTTGAATGCACTGGATTTGTGCCTGGCTGCAGGACTGGATTGTGTTAGGGAGACTTCACAGAGCTTTAAAAGGGATTGTGTAAGGGCAGCCATGCCCCTCCGAAAAATAAATGTCTCTCCAGCCTGAGCTTTGTTTCCCCATTGTCTCCCTTCAGCGGCCCAGTAATCCCACTGCTTCGCTGTTTTGCTTTGTCCTATTCAGAAGGACCCCCCTTACACAATGAGACCCCTTTGGCACAGGCGAAACATCGGGGGTGTTGAGCTGTGAAGAGCTGTGTCAGTTGTAAGCCTGTTCAGAAGCAGTGTGGGTTTTTTTGTCCCCAGAATTGGATAGAAACAGGGGAAGAAAGAGAAGGAAAAGGAAAAAGAAAAAGAAAAAAAAAGAAAGAAAAAAAAGGGAAAAAATGTAGGGGTCAGAGGACTATGTGCAGACCTCCTGAAGCCTCTATGATTGTAGGAATGTCCCATTTCCAGGTGCTGTTTGCGAGTGAAGCTGCAAATATCCCGATGCCATCTGGAAATCCCAGTGCCTTCCTCCATGGGCAGTGTATGGCCAGGCAGATGCCTCCTGGGCTTCCGAACCCCCAGCTTTAGGGGCTGGAGAAGACTAAGCCCTCCCATGGGATCTCAGAGCTGGACATGCTATCACCAACAATAACATCAGCACACAATGCCCCTTTTCCATCCGTCCTCACCGTGTTTCTGCCACACATGGACTGAACGTGAAGCTTGAACATCTCAGAGCAACGCTGATTTCCCATGCTAGAATAAATCTGTGTGGTGGCTTTTTCAGAGCAGCAGGGCCCAAGCCGAGGGGCTGTTTGGTTGTCCCTCTTTGTGAATGGCAGAAATTGGTATTCATCTCTCCAGGCAGGTTTCTGAAATGTATACTGTCCTTTAAATGATTCCTTAATATTTAATATCATGGTAGGATGAAGTCTGATTTTATGGTTAAAAATGTCAATTTTCACAGCTGATTGAGCTTGTTTAAATGGCAAGCAGTTTACTTGTATTGAAAACCATATAAACAGATCAACTTATTTACTGACATTAAAAGAAGAGGGTACTTTATACTTTCAGTATAAAGCCTTTCAGTTTTGAAACTGAAAATGAGCTCAGATGACTGAGTTCATTTTGCAGTTTCCCCCCCAACGGCAGATTGATTGTAGTTTATAAAACAAGCCCATATATCTGGCAGCAAAAGGAATTGCTTAAGATGCTAAGCCACCCTTTCAAAAGTTCCCTATAATTAATTATTAGCTGCTTGCAAGTCCATTCTGTTTTCCCTTTTGTTTGTATTATTTTCATGGTGACTATAATGTACATACGATGAGAAAAGCAGCATCTTGTAAACATACAAATAAATCTTAAGACTTTAAGCAGGATTAAGCAAGCTAAAAGAGAAAAAAAAAAAAAAAAAGAAAAGAAAAAAGAAAAAAGAAAGAAAAAAACACCCTGAAATCCAGATGCATGGAATCACAAAAATCAGCTTTGTTAATGCTTTTCTAACTCTGAAGCCAATTAAAGCATTCATGGACATGAAGGAACCAAGATTCGCAATGGCACAGATTTCCTCTGCCTCTTCTTAAAAATAGCTGCAACATTTAGACCGATGTCTGTGCTATTAAAATATATATACACTTTATTTTGATTCGAGAGAAACAGGGAATAGAAAGTGGCTTAGATATGGATAATAAGTCTCCTGCCTCATTAGTGGGTCAAAGGACTAGATTCTACCCGCAGTTCTGCTTGGATGAGGAGCTCAGTTTGAAATCTATCCATTAGAGGGCAATGCACTATCCACAGTGACATCCTGGAGACAGAGCAGCAGCAGGAGTGAGGAGGGGGCAGAGAGAAGGGCAGAAGTGACAGCTGAAGAGCAAAAGCAAGAATTAGGTCTTGCTTTGGGTGGTGCCTGGAAGATGCTCTGGAAGAGGCGTGCCATGAGGCAATAGCAAATACAGAGAGAGGGAGGGTAACGTGGAGCACCGGAGCCTTGGCAACATCATGCTGATGGGATCTGCAGGTTTGTCCTTAAAGGATAACAGGCCAAGAGGGTAATTCTTTACAGGTCAGTCATCATCACCAGCTGGGTGTCCCTACATGCAGTGTCCTTGGGCAGTGACCAGTGGGAACTGGTCGACTGATCTATGCGATGGGTTGGTAATATCAGAAATGCCTTAAAAATTTGAGCTTGCAAAGGGAATCACAGTCTTTCTCTGAATGCTGTGAACACAATGAAACTATTTCCTTTCTACCAAATCATGCACAGGGGCTTGATGTTTCTGAGGAGCCCTTCCCATATTTGCCCCCTAGGCAACCACTGACCTTACCATCCGAGGCAACCCCTATGGCATCCCCCAAAGACATCAGTTCCCCACCTCCTGCCCTCTGTACTGACAAATCTGCTCCATTGGAGGCTTTTCTGGGGGCACCCCCAAGGTCAGGGAATCACTGCCTTCCTCCCTGCTACACTTGGAGACCCCCTGCTGCCACCCATGCCATGAGACACCATCTCAAACCCCAGCCTTGCGACTTCAGCACTGTCCCCATGAGCATCCTCCCCAGCAGCTGGCAGGGCTGCTCCCAGCGAGATGTGGCCACCCCATTTTTCAGAAGAAGAAATTTTGTCCCGGCAGGTGCCAGAGGGGCAGTGCCAGCTGGCCTGAAATCAGACAATGGATGGAGGGTAGCCTGCTTTTGCTGGTTCAGGGATGTGCTGGCTGGGAGCAAAGGAGCTGCGCTGTAATTCTTGCTTACCGACCACCTCTTTGTTGCAAAGAGCCTTGAATGATGGTGCAGAAATTGTGCAGTGAAGAGCGAATGAAGAAGGCACTTGGATATCACCATGACTGCTGCTTTCGAGAGAAGAGTAATTTGTCTAATATACAATCTGTCATCCTCCATTCGTGCTGAAAAAGTGAGGAGCTGCTGGAAACTAACCACACATATGGTGACATGGCTCCATCGTTAGCTTGGGTAGGAGACAAATCTCCCTACATCGCTCTGGCATGCTGCATTGGAAACGCTTATCTCTTGGGCTTGTGTTAAAGGCTGGCCAAGACGGACCCTTCCTTCCACCTGCTCTGCCTCACAGGCTGTGTTGTCACCACACAGCCTCCACCAGCAAGTAAATGTTTCTCCTAACTCAGAGCAACTTATCGGTGGTAAAGTTGACTGGCAATGCTGGGGCTGCCCAAGCCGTATATTCAACGATGCAAAACCCAATATATAGAGATGTATATCAACAGTTTCAGATGACTCTCCCCTAAATCAAAATAGACCCCAGAAGAAGTATCTTCTGCAATGTTTCAGAGTGTTCAACAGTTGCCTTCTGGGTGGGTATGGGTGTTTCCTCTGGCTTCTCCTTTACTAGAAAGTTTTTTCTAAAAGTTGCCTCCAACTGGGGTTCATTCTTCATACTGGGATTTCCACAGGCTACATCTTGCAGGGCCAAGGAGATCAAGATCTATTGATTGCAATAATAACAGTAATTAAATAGCTACTAATTCAATTACCATGTCTAATAATGATAACAATAGCCTGCAAATTTCAGGTCCCTCCCTACACTGATGAAAACATTATGGCAACTCTTCTGAGGACACTTAAGGGGTCCTGCAGAAATATTAAGAGGAAGAGAGGTCTGGGTCATCCTGATGGCACCAAAATGTTCATCCCCACTGGACAGAGACTCAGATGGACCATTTTAGGGGTGGCTGCCATCAGCCCAGTTATTCCAGTTTTTCACCAGTGCAGCTGGGAGCAGGATCAGGCTGTGAACGTTTAGCAGAGCATGTAAAACAGCGACACATCCACCTGACATACCCTGAGCCTTCATGTCAATATTTATTCCCAGCCCTTCTCCCTTCCCCCAGGCATTCAGATGTACGGCCAGCCTCTGCTGAAAAATTTTATTTGTATTGCACGTAGCTGAAGCAAGTGTATGCTAAGTGAGGAATGGTGGTGTGTTTGAATGCATGCCATCTCCAAGGGCCTTCTGCCCATCGTGGTGGGGCTGGCTCCTCTTGCCACCACTGGCTGCAGTCCCAAGGGAGGCTGTGATGCAGCAGGCACAAAAATGCTCACGCAATGATCCCATCACATCCATCTGCCAAAGCCAGCCACTAATTTTTAACAGGTCTGTGGGATGCAGACCCCAGAGGAGACCCTTTTAGAGGGCTAGCTGGCTGCTAGCTCTGTGGCCATTAGGTTTTTGCTTCCACCATGGGCCTCAGAGAAGGTGTGAGCACACAAGCTAAATGATTTCCAGGACTAAATGAATGATGCTTTTTGTAATAAAAGACCACTGAAGAAGCGTAATGTGGTAAAAGAGCATTATTTTTCTATCCCCTCAGCCTTCCCCTAGCCTCTCCTCCTTTCCAAGGCCCAGGGCAGCAGGCAGGCTTTGCTGCTTGCCTATGACAACCAGGTCTCAAGCCATTACCACACGCTGCCAGGTCCAAGGAGCCGGCTCGCATAACTAAATTGTGGATGAATTTTTATTTCCCTGATGCAGAGGCAGGTTTCTCTTTATGCTAATCCCTCCTGCTTCAGGATGTCACAGAGCACGGGAAGCACAATATCATGCTTTATGAGTACGATCAGTCTGCAGATTCAGTACCACTTCCCTCTCCATCTTACCTGCCACAGCCGGCTAGGGATCATAAATACACCCCTAATGCCACAATTAGCATACGCTCTTGAAAGAAAATTGTGCTTGTAGCAAGAGTCCCCAAGGGCCAATACCAACAGAGAGACATTACAGAGCAGAAAACGGAGATCAGGGCTGAGCTTTCATGTCCATGCACCCAGGCTTGGCAGGTCTCTGAGAGATTGCTCCTGCCTTTATCAGGAACAGGCAATGCACATGCTAGCCCTGCTTTGACTTATGTTCACACCATCTTTTTGGTGGGGCAGTAACCAATGCCAGGCTTTCAGCTCCCCACTTCCCTAAAATATTCTGGCTGAATAGCTGGGGAAAAAAAAAAAAAAAAAAAAAAAAAAAAAAAAAGAGAGAGAAGAAGAAGAAAAAAAACAATGACTTAATATTTAGCTTCATTTTTCTTTTTGCTCTTCTTCATTGGTTTTCTAAGCTGCTCCTGGCAAAGGGGACTATCTCTCTTGCCAGCTCTGATGGGATAGATTGACAGAGTTCCTGCACAAAGCAGAAGGACAGATGAAGGGGACTATTTAGAAAGCAAAGGTAATGAACAAGGCCTGCCTCTTTGATTTGTGCGTTTGGCTTATCAAAGCTGGTCCCCAACTTTCAGGGACTTGCACGCCTTTTTTCCTAGGAATAGAGTTAAGCACCTGCTTAGGGGGTTGCAGCAGGGTACAGTGCTCTGCAAACTCTCCAGAGCAGGCTCAAAAGAGCATGGGTTTGTCTACTGCCTTCTCTAACAAGCCTTTGATCTTACCGAGCCTTCTAATGGGATCCAATTGCAGCCGTAATCATAAATAAGTGAAAAACATAAAATAGGTAACAAAAGCAGCACAAATGTGTTGCCACTTGAAGATTTTGAATTCCTCCCTTGCTCAGCGTGGTTCACAGAAGTAAATGGAAGCAGCAGACCTGCTGAGGAGGAATACTGACATTTTGTAGCAGCTGATTTGCGATGCGATGGGAATGCTGGGGGGCAGTGGGGACAAATTTTCACTTTATATTCTGCTCAAATGAGACAAAGATTACAGTTAGGAGTCAAGTGCTATCAAATTATTTATTGAATTCTGTTGGGGTAGAGAGGGTATTTGCTCTTTTTTTCCAGAAAAAAATATCGATTTTAAGGATGGCTTTGATATCAATTAGGCTCAACATGAGAGACAGGCAGTCACTTTGTATAGGGAATTTAATTAAAAGCTCTGTACTTAGTCAGAAGAGTGTTCTAAGGATAAAATTGTTTTCCCCCTTTGGGTCAATTTTCTGTTATGTTTGTATAATGCAATTAAAGAAGAACCCATGCCAAGCAATACTTATGTCTGGTATAAAGCTGTCCATACATAATGACTGGCTCCTCGGACTTCCAGTGCATAAGCAAGCGTTAGCTGCATCTGGATTTTGTTGTCTTTGCTTCGTTGCCACAAAAACTCATCTTTATGGGTGCACACCTCTGATAAGGCTCTGTAAAGGCCAAGCAAGGTGGAGAAGCAAAGAAACGAAGGGTGATATTTCAAAAATCTCTTTCCTCTTGGAAAATTAGAAGTCACAACTGACTTGACCTAGAGCTGTTCAAGTTCATAGGTGGTTACTAATGAGAAGTCTGTGTCAGTGCTTGTAAGAAAGATTAGTCCTTAATATAACAGCGTGTAAACTAGCAGCTTTTTGCCAACGAGCTCCGAGGGACACAGAGCTAATGTCCATCAGCCATCCTGCAGCTGAATCATTAGCACTGGTTGATGAAAGCCTCACTTGGAGCTGGATGCCAGCCCAAGGCTCCCCATCACTTCAGTGGGCTTTGGGGCATTGGTGGTGTGATTTTCCACAGGAAGGAGACTGGAAAGGATCACAGAGACCTGCTGGCATGAGGCTGAACAGAGAATAAGCCAGAGCCAGCCTCGGAGCATCCTGAGGTCTGCACATGCTGCAGTCCTGTGACTCGCCACAGCCTCCTCTTGGCACTCCGAATATGAACAAGTGGATTTTTCCCTCAACATATTTATATGCATGGGAGGTTGGGGCTGTGTTTATGATTCTGAACAAAGTTTTGAATACAGCTAGTTTCCTTTCTGTAAATTATATTCCGTTTTCAAAAACATATATCTGTCACAGCCGTTTTAACTCCTAATTAGAGAGGCAACAACTGCCATTAAGCCTGCCCAGGTGGGAAAGCATCTGCAGAGTCTCTGAAGCCCCCTGATTTTCTGGGAAAAGAAAAAAAAAAACACACGATTTTCTATTTTTTGCTCGTCATAGGATGAAAACCCAGGCTATTTCTGCTGTAGGGCAGGATACCCAGAAAAAAACTCAGCCCTGCTCTGGATCTACTCCCATGCAAGTTGGTGGCAGGCCCTTCATCTGAGCAGAGCTAGAGCAACATCTCAGAATAACTGAAAATCCCAGCCGCAACTTCAGAGGAAAAGTGCAAAGCCAAACATGCACAGGAAAGAAGCCAAAAGAAATTGGCATTGTGGAGGATGATTCCTGCCTTATACATTGCAGTGGTGGGTATGAGGGAAAATAAATACATAAGACAGATATGTAAACAGCTAAGAGAGTTACAGAGACAGATGTATACGTACACAGGGCCGATGCCAAACCTGCTGAAGTCAATGAAAAGCCACAGACGGATGTAGCAGATGACTCCAGAGCAGGTATAGATAATGTGGGGGGACAGGAGAAAAGACCCTCTTCAAAAGCAACCTTTGGCATACACGTAGCTGCTCAGAAGACCTGAGCAGACTACTGAGCCCCTCAGAACCATGCCGCTCATCCTCTTGCTGTAGCATGTGCAGTCTTCACACATCCTTCCAGTAGGGCAGAAAGCCCACACAAGGCTCCTGCATTGCTCAAAACCTCCCCACATGCAGATCCTCTGTGCCGGAGAGCTTCACTCAGACCAAGTTTATTTCACATGATAAAGCCGGCATATACTTGCTCTGATGTAATTTTTTAATTTTTTTTTATTTTTTTTTTTTTTTCAGCAAGAGGCTGCAAATCATTCAGAAGCACTCAGGTCTCGCTTCTTAATGGTGTTCCAGATTTCAGGGGCAGGTACGTATCTAAATACCTAGGGGGTTGTTCATAGCTCTTGTCTTCTTCTCCTCCTCCAGCAGTGATTTTCAGCCTGTGCTGCACCAACCCCTTTTCCCCTGCTGTTACAGCAGCAACAAGTTTCTGGACCCTTTGCACCCATCAAAGAACGTATGGAGGCTGTGACCCCACACGAGGCCCCGTGTTCCAAGTGATTTCTCACTTGAATGCCATATGGATATGCCAGCACATACAGCCTTTTTTTTTTTTTTTTTTTCTCTTCAATTTCCATCTGCTAAGAGGGAGCTAGAGTGTAGGGCTTTGCAAGTAGTAGATGAAAATGTTAAAAACCTGGGGAAACAAATGTTATTCAGGGAACATAAAAATTATTCTGTTCATTGGCTCTGGGTTTTATGTTGTATGAAAGGAAAATAGGTTTCCTTTTACCCTTGTACCCTGTTCTGTAAACCCCTCAGTCTATCAGAAGTGGTTGCCTTAGGGACACTCACAGGCATATGCAATTCGTTTGACTTTAGCAGGACTTCCAAATTTGCCTTTTTGAGGGCTGAAATGTGGCCTCACCAGCTTGTCCAGAAACCATAGGCTAGCCTGTTGCTTTGGCTGCCCCTAACTTCTCAATTATTAACATTTTGATATCACTTTTAGGTCCCACAATCATTATTTGCACTTACTTATGTTATTTCATGGAACACAAAAAGCAGGCAGCCTGGCATTACAAACCGATGCCTTCCCATCGTAACATGGAGCCCGCAGCAGTCCTAAACCCTGGTTTAATGATAGGCCACTTTTGAATTTTAGATCGGTGGATCTAAAAGTTCAGAACTATTTACAGATTCAACCCTATATCAGTGGTTGTTCTGCTGACCGTGTATTTATTCTTCCCACAACTAGGAATATAATTTCCATCCTGCCCACCCCTGCCACTTCATGGCAGTGCAGGTACATGGTTGCTCAGCCTTAGATCTGTAGCAGGGGCTGGTCTGGAGCTGCACAGAGCTGACCTGGAAGCGTGGCTTTAGATATGTGGCAGCCCTTCCCTGGTTGCACACTCAGCACGTTAAGTCCCGGATATTTTGTAATAGCAGAGTTGTAGGAGCAGAGGCAGCACCTGAAGGCATTTACAGCCATGTGCACTTAACTGGCCTTAGAAATGAAGGGAGGATGAGCAGATTTCTAATGACAGGCAATCTGCTGAGTGCAAAAGCGTGAGATGATCCTGTGCAACCCAGACTGCTCTACGGAGTGAAAATGCCCATTACTTACTGGAAAGAAGAGACTCATTTACCTAATCATCATATGCAGTTAAGACAGCAAGAAGGAGGTTGCACAAGACAAAACAGAGCATGGCAGAAGCCCTCCCTTGTGAAAAGAAGTTCAGCAGTATAAATGGAGCTTTGTGTACAGGCTTTCAGTGCATTTTAGCTGTGCCCTTCAATCAGAGCTAGATAAAAGGGAAAACATCTCACTGCCGGTAATCTTGGGAGCTAGGAATTCCCCACGACCCATCTCAGCAAAGACCATTGAGCATTATGGGTTCATACTAGCTGGCACGTTACCCACCACAGCAAGCACCACCCCAGCAGCCTCTTTGCAGTGGGACCTGTCCTACCTCTCCTTTTTTTCTGCCTAACAACTCCATAAGCTACACAACGCCTCCTCTTGGTGTGGGACATCCCACACTGAGGGATGGAGCTGCTGGTGCATAGATGCTCACAGCACTCAGGCTGCCCTTCTACAACAATTTAGCCCAAAATTTGGACCCTTTCTGCTCCTTGAGCCTGAAGCATCAGGAACAGGAATACCCTCCTCACAGCAACTGGGAAGCTGCCACTGGGAAGGAAAGTCCCATAATCTTACCAATGATGGCCCCAGTGCCTCCAAGTGGTGCAGCAGCCTCCAGCAGAGCATCCTTCCCACCCACCACCCATGGAGGGCTCAGCCTGCAAGGACCATGCTGAGGAACCAACGGAGGGCTCTGCTCAGGTCCAGTCCAAGGTCTGCCCACGCAAGTCCATGGCAGTTCTCCCATTAAATTACATCCCTGAGGTATATGCCTCAATGGCTGATGACCTTGCAAATAGGTTGCTTTCCTGTGCTGGTTTCAGAAAGCTTAGCTAGCACAGTTATTTCAGAAGATGCTGCTACAGGCATGATCTTAACATTTAATTACATAACATTTTAATAAGCGCTTGAGAGCATTTGAATATGTCTGCCACCCTTTCTGATTCTGCCAGGTTTGTTTCTCTTAAAAAAAAATATTAAGCAAACACAGAGCAAACCAGGCTCTGTTTGTCTCCAACTACTAAGGATCTCCTTAAATTTCCCCAATGGGTACAGGCTCTCTGCATCAGACAGATCCTCATTCACACTGGGGAGAAAATGGGGGAGAAGAAAAGACAGGAAAAAAAAAAAAAAAAAGAGGCTTATGTTTCTAAGATCACTACAGGCCAAATATTCTCAGGCACCCTGGCTTTTACAGAGAAATCCTTAACAGCGTAAAAATGGAAACACTTCAAAGATAAAATAAATAATTTAATAATAGTCTGCTTCTCCAAAGGGTTTTGAACAAGTTTTAGATTTGCCAGTGAATGTTTCCCTTAGGCAGTAGGCCAGTGGAAAAAAAAGGCACAGTATGCCTCTTCTTTCATAAGATGCATTGCGAGTTATTTTATTTTTTGATAAGGTCCCAAACCAATTCTTTTGTCTTTCACCCTCCCTTCACCAATATATATATAAACTCTCTCTTTATTTATTTATTTATTTATTTATTTATTTATTTATTTTTACATAATAATAAGCCAAAGATGATGCAGATGCAAATGATCTCTTACATATACCACACACCAAAATAATTGCTGAAGTAGATCCAACACCTTCCAGATTGTGTCTTCGCCTTTCTAGTTACTTCACTTGCTATCATACGCTGAGGAGAACCCCAAATACTCTAATGAGGTATGTGTAAAGGGA
Organism: Aythya ferina; assembly: GCF_964211825.1. Lineage (NCBI taxonomy): Eukaryota > Metazoa > Chordata > Aves > Anseriformes > Anatidae > Aythya > Aythya ferina. Next base: position 6,579,234 of record NC_140297.1, read on the forward strand.
AACTATTTGAAGACCCCAATTGCCTTCTGTGTAAGACTCCAGTATTTATAGGCAAGACTTTACAGTATTTATAAGCAAGACTACATTATTTATAGGCTCGTAAGGAAAATACACAAGACTAGACTGTGGCATTAGTGGTTGTAACATTCTTGATAAGTCAAAGAGGCTCCAATTCTAGTAAGAAAATAATTTATTTGGCAATCACACAAACACTAGGAAGGATCTAACTGCATTACTATCTTCTTAAAATTGGCCTCTACATGCTACCTAGTTTTATCTCAGTTTATACAACATTTCCTGTCATTATTTAAAAGGAGAAAAAAAAAAAAAAGTAATCTGCCTAAGTAATTCATAGTAATTCGTTGCTGGATGTTGTGTTGAAGGATCTTGTCTTTACCGGTAAGTCTTGCCTCCAGGAATTCCAGAACCATGAGACCAGTAGGAAATCATGGGGCAAGGAGAGGAGGATGAGGTTAGGGAACATTTAAAGTTTGGACATACAGAAGTCCATAGAAAGTCCTCCTGGAAGCCATTTCCAAATGTATGGACTAGAATGTGACTGGGAGTAGGTAGCATGGATTTATGAAGAGGTAATCATGCCTGACCAACCTGATAGCTTTTTGCAATGAGGTGAGGGGTTTGGTGGATGAGGAGACAGTCGTGGATGGTTATCACCATTTTAACACAGCTTATGACAGTGACTCACATAGCATCCCCATTGACAAAGTGATGAAGTACAGAGGATGGGAGAAGTAGCTGACAGTGGTGCTGCCATCAAAGGGACGTCAACAGGCTGAAGAAATGGACCTACAGGGACCTTATGAAGTTCAGCAAAGGGAAATGCTAGCTCCTGCACCTGGGGAGGAAAAACCCCAATCAGCAGTACATGCTGGGGGCTGATCAGCTTGAAAGCAGCTTTGCAGAGAAGAACTTGGGGGTCTGAGTTAAACATAAGTCAGCAAAGAAAGCCAACAGCTTCCTGGGCTGCATTAGGAGGAGCATCACCAGAAGGGCAAGGGGGTGGCCTTTCCCCTTTGCTCAGCACTGCTGAGACACATCTGTAGGCCTGGGTCCACTTCTGGGCTCCCCAGTTAAGAAGAGCATGGACATACTGGAATAAGTCCATTGAATGATGATGGCTAAATGATGATGAATGGAGTGGAGAGGAGAGGCTGCAAAAGCTGGGACTATTTAGCCTGGAGAAGGGCACGTTCAGAGGGATCATATCAATGTGTATAAATACTTGATGGGTGATGTAAAATAGAGGGACTCAGACTTATCCCAATGCTATCCAGTGACAGGACATCTTGGCAATGAGCATGAGCTGAAATACAGAAATTTCCATTTAAACTAAATACATATACATATATATATGGTAAGGGTGGTCAAACACTGAAACAGGTTGCTGAGAGCTTGTGGCATCTCCTTCTTTGGGAGGTATTCAAAACTCAGCTAGACAAGGTCCTGCACAACCTGCCCTTGCTGATCTTGCTCTGAGCAGAGGTGTTGGACCAGACGGTCTCCAGAGGCAGCTCCCAGCCTCAACACCTCAGTAATTTTGTGCTAGGTGTGTGTACGAGGTCTGCATCCATCCTGGAGCACAACCTCACCAGGTTGGGCATGGGGAGACCTCACTACGAGTGGATGGGCTGCTTCTGTGTTTATGAGCATTACAGGCCGTGGCACAGACTCCAGCAATAACAGCAGTAAAAGCAGTCTTTTCCAATGATTTCACCACCTCTGTATTTGATTCTGTGGTTTTTCCATGTTATCCAACACAGATGCCTGTGATTGCTTTTCTTGCTCCATTATCTTCCGCATGTTAACTTCCTCACATCCAGCAGCTTTCCTTGACCCAGGTGTGTGCTGGGAGACACCTGGGAAGTAAAAATCATAAGGCAAATTATAATATATCCAAGTTCTGGGGTGATCTTGAGGTCTGTACTTTGGCCAAAAGAGTGAGAGTGGGAGGGGAACAAAGCAAGAAAAGTGAGGAATGGTGAGCAATAGGTGAGACATCCCCCTTCTCCTGCAATATTTCTTTCAGTTAGGTTTCCATGAGCAGCAGCATTATATGCAGCATTATACACATTGCTCTTGACCGAGATTTGTGTAAATGGGATGCTGACAACCACACGCAGGGGCTGACTCCTTTCTAGGGGATGCTAATGTAATGCAGGAGGACCTTCCCGCAGGCACGGGGGCTGTCAGAGAAGGGGGCCCACAGGCTTCATCCACAGCCGCCTTGGGAAGGAAGAGGTTAGATTATGGCAAAAGGAAATGAGAGGGTTGGACTAAGAAATTTGGGTAACTGCCTGACCCTCTTGAACCAGCACAAATCAAGGATTATTCTGTTGCCATCCAGTGAGTTATGTGGTTGTAAAACTGGTACAAGTGGAGAAACAGGCTCTACATCTTGCTGACGCTTTGTCAGTAAAAAAGCATTTTGAATTATTTCACCTGTGTCACACTGATATTTACATCATAGCCACTTCCTTGGACATTCCCTGCTTCCATTTCCCTTTAAGCTATTCTATACAGACACACAATATTACCTTTAATGTGCAAGATCATCCTACTTTCAAGGCATCTTTCACCAGGGAGATGACATACAGCTAAAATAGGGAATTTTCACTTCTTTCTTTCCTGTCTCTTGCATCCTACTGAGCATAGGATATGCTTGGAGATTACATACTGGGCCCAATCCTGATCTCAATTGCAGCCTTGGCACTGATCCGGATTTACACGGATGTATCCGAGCAGAATTGAGCTTGCCGTCTGTCTCTCTTTCATGCACGCACATCACGATTCAGGATTTTGTTCTGACTTCAAAGCAAATGTGGTATGTAGATTAATATGCTCTACCTCAAAGGAAGTTGTCACCAGGCACACAGAGTGCTTCTTCTTTTATGGTAACTCATAATTTATCAAAGAAAATCAAATCAATTTGTTGGTAAAAGAAACATGTTTTTCATGAATTTAGACAACACCAAAGGTTTTGAAGACAAAGCAAGAGAAAGCTGTATTAATCAGACTTAGCACCTAACACTTAGTAGGGAAGCCCACAAAGCTCAGCTGGAAGGTTTATTCTTTTGGGACCTCAGCCCCCAGATGACAGCTTTGTCCCCTGGTGCTACTCACACTCTTTTCTCACCTTCCTTTCTATACAGAAGCAGAGGGCTGCTTCTTTGCAAAGGTCAGTAGCCACACAGCATTAAAATGCTGGTACACCTCATGCAGGTCACTACTCAAGGTACAGGTCATCAGGAAAGTAAGCCAGAAGGCTGGCATACACAGATTGCACTTGTCTATGTCCCTGTATGTCCAAGGTGGTCTCTCTTGCTACAGGCAGAGATATGAAGGCCAAAGTCATAGAATCACAGAATCACAGAATTTTCTAGGTTGGAAGAGACCTCAAGGTCATCGAGTCCAACCTCCAACCTAACACTAACAGCCCTCCACTAAACCATATCCCTAAGCTCTACATCTAAGCATCTTTTGAAGACTTCCAGGGCTGGTGACTCCACCACTTCCCTGGGCAGCCTGTTCCAGTGCCTCACAACCCTTTCAGTGAAGAAGTTCTTCCTAACATCTAACCTAAAACTCTCCTGGCTCAACTTAAGCCCATTCCCCCTCGTCCTGTCACCAGGCACGTGGGAGAACAGGCCAACCCCCACCTCGCTACAGCCTCCCTTGAGGTACCTAAAAAGAGCGATAAGGTCACCCCTGAGCCTCCTCTTCTCCAGGCTGAACAAGCCCAGCTCCCTCAGCCGCTCCTCGTAGGACTTGTTCTCCAGGCCCCTCACCAGCTTCGTCACCCTTCTCTGCACCCGCTCAAGCACCTCCATGTCCTTCTTGTAGCGAGGGGCCCAAAACTGAACACAGTACTCGAGGTGCGGCCTCACCAGAGCTGAGTACAGGGGGACGATCACCTCCCTAGCCCTGCTGGTCACTCTGTTCCTGATACAAGCCAGGATGCCGTTGGCCTTCTTGGCCACCTGAGCACACTGCTGGCTCATATTCAGCCGACTATCCACCATCACTCCCAGGTCCTTCTCTGCCTGGCAGCTTTCCAACCATTCCTCTCCCAGTCTGTAGCTCTGCTTGGGGTTATTGCGCCCCAGGTGCAGGACCCGGCACTTGGCCTTGTTGAACTTCATGCAGTTGACCTCAGCCCATCGGTGCAGCCTATCCAGATCCTCCTGCAGAGCTTTCCTACCCTCAAGCAGATCGACACACGCACCTAACTTGGTGTCATCTGCGAACTTACTGAGGGTGCACTCGATGCCCTCGTCCAGATCATCGATGAAGATATTAAAGAGGACCGGCCCCAGCACCGAGCCCTGGGGGACGCCACTAGTGACTGGCCTCCAACTGGACTTGGCTCCATTCACCACGACTCTTTGGGCCCGGCTATCCAGCCAGTTTCTAACCCAACGAAGCGTGCGCCAGTCCAAGCCAAGAGCAGCCAGTTTCTTGAGGAGAATGCTGTGGGAGACGGTGTCAAAAGCCTTGCTGAAGTCAAGGTAGACCACATCCACAGCCTTTCCCTCATCCACCCAGTGCGTCACTCTGTCATAGAAGGAGATCAGGTTCGTCAGGCATGACCTGCCTTTCATAAAGCCATGCTGACTGGGCCTGATCGCCTGCTTCCCCTGCAAGTGTTGCGTGATGACTCTCAGGAGGATCTGCTCCATGAGCTTCCCTGGCACTGAGGTCAAACTGACAGGCCTGTAGTTTCCCGGGTCTGCCCTCCGGCCCTTCTTGTAGATGGGCGTCACGTTTGCTAGCCGCCAGTCGATTGGGACCTCCCCTGATGGCCAGGACTGTTGATAAATGATGGATAGTGGCTTGGCCAGCTCCTCCGCCAGTTCCCTCAGTACCCTTGGGTGGATCCCATCCGGCCCCATCGACTTGTGCACATCTAAGTGCCGTAGCAGGTCACCAACCAGTTCTTCATGGATAATGAGGGCCACATCCTGTTCCCCCCATCCCCTCCCACCAGCTCAGTGTACTGAGTATCCAGAGAACATCCGGTATTGCCGCTAAAGACTGAGGCAAAGAAGGCATTGAGCACCTCCGCCTTTTCCTCATCTCTTGTAACTAAGTTTCCCCCCGCATCCAGTAAAGGATGGAGATTCTCCTTAGTCCTCCTTTTTGTGTTGATGTATTTATAGAAACATTTTTTGTTATCTTTAACGGCAGTAGCCAGATTGAGCTCCAGATGAGCTTTGGCCTTCCTAATTTTGTCCCTGCACAGCCTCGCTACTTCTTTAAAGTCCTCCTTAGTGGCCTGCCCACTTTTCCAAAGCTTATAAACCCTCTTTTTCCTCCTAAGATCAAGCCACAATTCTCTGTTCAGCCAGGCCGGTCTTCTTCCCCGCCAGCTCGTCTTTGGGCACGTGGGGACAGACCATTCCTGCGCCATTAAGACTTCCCTCTTGAAGAGCGCCCAGCCTTCCTGGACCCCTCTGCCCTTCAGAACCACCTCCCAAGGGACTCCACCAACTAGTGTCCTGAGCAGCTCAAAGTCAGCCCTCCGAAAGTCCAATACAGCGGTTTTACTGGTCCCCTTCCTGGCCTCGCCAAGAATAGTGAACTCCACCATTTTGTGGTCACTCTGCCCAAGACAGCTCCCGACGATCACGTCCTCCACCAGTCCTTCTCTGTTTGTGAAGAGAAGGTCTAGCGGGGCACCACCCCTGGTAGGTTCACTAACCAGCTGCGTCAGGAAGCTATCTTCCACGCTCTCCAGAAACCTCCTAGACTGCTTTCTAAGGGCTGTGTTGTGCTTCCAGGATATGTCAGGGAAGTTGAAGTCCCCCACGAGTACAAGAGCTGATGATTTTGCAACCTCTGTCAGCTGCCTGTAGAATTCCTCATCCGTCTCCTCATCCTGGTTCGGCGGTCTATAGCAGACCCCGACCAGGACACTTGCCTTGTTGTCCCTGCTGATCCTAACCCAAAGGGACTCGACCTTGTCATTCCCAACCTCGAGTTCTACAACCTCTAAAGACTCTCTAATATAGAGAGCCACACCACCACCCCTTCTATGCTGCCTGTCCCTTCTATAGAGCTTATAGCCAGGCATTGCAGCACTCCAGTCATGAGACTGGTCCCACCACGTCTCCGTGATGGCAACCAAGTCATAGCCTGCCTGCCGCACGATGGCTTCCAGCTCCTCCTGTTTGTTACCCATGCTGCGTGCATTGGTGTAGATGCACTTCAGCTGGGCCATTGCCTTATCCTCCGGCCTTGCCATTGTTCCCCCTGGCACAGCCCCAACAATCCTAGCCTCAGCCCCATCCCCCTTCCTACCTAGTTTAAAGCCCTCTCAATGAGCCCTGCCAGTTCCTGGCCCAGGATCCTTTTTCCCCTAAAAGATAGGGACCCGTCTGCGGCCATCAGGCCAGGTGCTGAGTAAAATGCCCCATGATCAAAAAACCCAAGATTTCTGCGTTGGCACCAGCCCCGGAGCCACGTGTTTAACATATCATAACATATCCTAAGAACTAGAAGTCATCTCTCAAAGCTGGGCAGAGTTTTCCCAGCATTTTGGATGTGAGGATTCCATTAGTAACCTCTCTGTTCAGGTCAGAATCAAGAAACATTCCTCAACACAAAATAAAATAAAAGCTGGAAGAAGAATAGGACAGATGACACCATCAAAAGAAAGGAAGAGCAGAGCAGCATCCTACAGCTTGAATAGAAAAGCGATGGCTAAAATAGTCATGTCTAGTACGCATCCAGTACTGGGGCTGGATCCCAAGGGACACTGGGTACAGACATACAATACAGAGATTGTTATGAGCAAGGATTACTTCACCACCTCCTGCAGCCACTTCAGAAGCAAGTTAAAGGTAAGACTTGAAAAACACAGAGAAAAATTGTAGCACATCTTAGGTCAAGAACTGTTTTATCTGTAAACTAACAGAACCAAAAGCACTGGGGCTGGAAGAAAGATACCCAGTCCCACTCCCAAGGCAGGCTTAGGTACAGATAAACTATTCCTGACTTTTTTTATCCTGTTCTCTAAATTCTCCCTTAATGGAGATTCGACTCCTTCCCCAGGACAGATGAAGGCAGGAATGGCCAAGAGATTTACCTGTTTTGTTGCAGAAGTATTTAGCTGCACACATGAAAGCTGTGCTGGGCTGCCTGTCCTTGGAGACCCGGTCCATTGCATTTGCTAGCACAGACTCCTTGCATTAAAACCTTTTAATATTTGTAAGCAACCTTCTCACCTTTTTAGTATCATTTATATGTAGTTCTACTGAATCCTTTTCAAGATGGGGCTGGACGACTGGAGCTGCACAACAAATAAATGATGTGGCCAAACAGCACCGCTTCAGCATGCAATTTTTGGAAAGCTTTATTTTTTTCTGGCAAGCATGCCCATCTGTAACACCCAGTACATTGTTGGCAACACCAAACAGTGTTGCTGAAATCTTGATAAGCTTAAATTTTACAACTGGGCGCATCCTCAGATTTCTGGTAATTGAAGGGGTCTGGTTACAGTAACCTACACGAAGAAAGGGTAGTTTTCCTTGCTGACAAGTTTTTATGTCTTTTTACTATTAGTTGTTCTTTTTTGAAAGTAATTCAGATGAAATGTGCCCTCTCATGATGCATTTTTAACAAGCTGATATAATTCCTTAAGTACAATATTCATGGCACCAAAATGCTCTTCACCGTTAATTACTGTGACAGCGACATGGACTTTTTTGTCAAATGCCTTCACAGCTTATCTGGTCAAGGCTCCTTTTAATCATTTATATGCTCTTCTCTTCACAGTAATTCCTGCTAAGCTTGTGACGCAGCCTGAACCCAGAGGATGGGCCAGGTTACATCATGGAAGAGCAGAAGTACAAAGCTCTTCAGCTCAGAAGCCTGCTCCGGAGGCAGACACAATGCAAGAACCTTGTCAGGGCGAGCGCAAACCACATCCTCTCCGATTTGCTCTAGCTAATGAGAAGTTACAAGACCAGCTGTAATTTATATGCACTGGTTGGTCATGATTTTCTTTTTACAAGCAGCCAACATATGCTTTCAGTCTAACATCACCTAGTTCAAAGAAAACAGTAAAAAAAGAACAAATGTCAGAGAACCATGAACATCAGCACAGCAAGTGTGTCTTGTCTGTAACAGGCAGTCGCTGTGCCAAGGTTTTGATGACAGCCTCTTGCCACATAAGCAGCATGCTTGGAGATGCAGAGAAGTGGTACATGAAGACAAGATACTGTAATTTCAGCCAGAGCCCAGAGCAGTCTCTCTCCTTCCATGCTAAAATGGTAATCACTAACATGCAGTTCTTAAACTTTAGGCAGTAGTAAGAAGGCCAAGATCAGTTCTGTGCCAAGACTGGGTTTGTTTGTTTTTCAGTGGGAATGCAAGCCTCCTCATTATTTTCCTTATGCGAGATCAGCCTGCTGATTACCTTTCACTTGTCTGGGCTTGGGACTCCAGCCATTCAGTTTTTGGTTCCCCAGTGCAAGTTTCTAGTCTGTGATAGTTTGTGGCAAGTCTCCCTTCAGAAACATACTAATTTACACATAGTAATATTAATTTTAGTATTCTTCCACCTCCTCTCTGGGCTTCAGTTCAATGCTTGTGTTTTGCTTAAAGCAATAAACAAGTTGCAGATACATTAAAAAACACTTGGGTGTTTTGTTCTCCTCCTTTCCTGTTCTGGTATAGACTGGCCTTGTGAAAATACTCTTAATTTTGTCTTTCAACATGTTTAGTAGTGTCTTCCAAGTTGCTCTGTGTGAAGGTGGAAGGCATAATCTGTGTCTCATTAATGCTTGTATCTCTCAGAGGGGTCTTTCTCCCTTGGCTGAACTAGCTGATGCTTTAAGAGGCAGGGAGCACCCTGGGACATAGCAGTGAGGACACAGTGGGCAATTTCACCCCGATGTATCTAAGAAGTAAGTAAACAGCATATGGCCCAAATAACACGTGAGAATGCCATTTTCTTGGGCTTATCTTTGCACTACTGCAAAGCACGGCTAGCTCTGCAGCACAATTGCCAGGCAGTTCAGAGTTAGTTGCCAAGTGTTTCCAATGATGCCAGGGCCATCAACGTGAGCGTGGTTTAAGGAAAAATATATGGGTGTTGCAACGCCCACTATTTCAGATTCTGAACTACCAATGCATGGAACTAGTCTTCTGAATGTAGTCAGAGTCATGCCAAAATGGCTTCCAGACAGAGATAAATGAATCAGGAGATAAATTTTAAACAAAAGTCATAATATACATTAACCTATTACTCTTCAATCTCTAATCTTCCTTGAGTATATCCCCTTTATTTTTTTTTGTCCCTAAAATATGATATGCATGTACGTTTCTAGATTAGCTCCTACCAGCTGCACAATGTGGTTTTGTGTCATAAATTCTCAAAAACAGAAAAGTCACAATATCAAGTTTATAATTTACTGCAAAGACTCTTACACACCTCTTTCACCCCATGTTCACTATACCTCTTTGTGACATTCATCTTTGCCTTAAGAAGACAGAGTAATGAAACACATATGTAAACACGAAGTAGAAAAGTCAAACCCACCAAACAGCTTTTCAAGCAGTGCTCTCCTTGCTCCAAGCTCAAATGCAACAAGGTCTTTTGCAGTCCTCAGGCTTCTCAGATTATTTATGAAGCAACAGCCACTACACTTATTGTACCTCCTGCTCTCAATGGGACTCATCGTTCAGAGCTGTTGAGCAGTTGGGAACAATTACAGAGGATAAACTGAATGAAATATGTGATGCTGTGAATATGTCAAGATTTTGACCAGTGGAATTTACATACATGAATAAATATTGAATACTGTTTAGTAATGAGACTCCTTGCATAGCCTCTGTACTGGGCATCCTGCAAAGTAAAAATAATTGCTACCTTTATTATCAGTTACCAGCTTTAACAGCAAGAAAGAAGCAGCTTCAAGTCCACGAGGCAAAGAGAGAATTAGGAGATGTATCTTCATTAGCTTGTGCAAATAGTAAAAGCTCCTTCTTAGCCTCTCTTTCAGAAGAGATGGTTTGTAGCTTTCTCTTTGTGGACTGTAGCTTTCTCTTAGCCTAAATTTAGATTATGACAAACAGAAACATGAGCATGTTGTGGATTAAGATAAATTCTCCCAAGATGTTGTTGTAGAATTATTAGGACAAAAAAAAAAAAATGGATTCCAAAAGTCAACTGAGCAAAGCTGTTATTCACGGAAGAGGAGAGATCTCTAGACACATAGTGATTTCACAATCCTGGCTGGGGCCTCAAGGTTCAGGGAGGTTCATTTCCACCATGACTCAAGCCCCAAATAACTCTCTTGCTCAGCCAAGCATTTCCTTGGCTCACTGGAACTTGGCTAAGTGTCTGGTGGGTACGAACACAACATCTGAACTGGAATTGCCTGTGTATGTGCCAGGAAAGACATCAAAACTTTTCCCTCCCCAAGAGCATGTGCTATGTAAGATGGGCAGCCTGGTGGGTCACTAAAGCTCACAGCTTTTGGATGGGTAGCATTTTGTCTACAGCTCCTCTTTGTAGCTGAAGCAGTGATGGATTGCTTTTTCAGGCTCATTCATGCACCCATGTTTTCATGACTCCTTCCATTGCAAAGAAGGAAGGAGACATCACTCCACATGAATGTGTTCAGTGTCCTAGCCCAGAGCGTTTCCCAGATGCATAAGCTTAACTTTAGCAAGAATAAGAAGAATATGTAAAAGAAAAGGCCATAAATTAATCAGATTTTATGATGAAGATCACAGTGTCCCAGCTCAGCACAATATCATCGTTCAGGGTAAACTGGAGGCATTCCTGATTCAAAAGCAGCTCATCAGTGTTGGCCAAAAATGAAATTAAAGAAAATATCCAGTGGGTTGAAGATGGCTTGAAACCAGTTTCTGGAAGAGGTGTGGTCACTGAAAAAGGCAGGGAACTGTACTTGCTGTGCATGAGTTCCTAGGATAACTTTTAAGTTTTTGAAGGAAACTTCAGCACGTGCATGAAGTTAAACAAGTAGAGTTAAATGTGAGGCTGTGGGTTCAATTCAAGGCTCTGTCATGCATATCCTGCACAAAGGAGTGTAGACTAATTCATCTGAGTGGAGCTTATGGAGCTATGAGGAAGATACATTGCTTCTCCTATCTCCTCTGCTCCTTTAGGTACTGCAGGTTCTCCGGCTTATATCTGATGACGTATCTGTACATTTGGTAGGTGCTCTCCTCTTTGTCCACCAACCCTTGCAGTTTCATCCGCTGTGTATACACCCACCTCTACTAAGACATTTGTGCCCTGGTAGCAACTTTTTTGGAGGCATCAACTGTACAGCTCACGGACTCTCCAGCCACAAAATATAACTCCTTACGAAACTGAACTCCCAAAAGCTGACCTGACTTCTTCTGGCCCATGAACCTAGGCAAGGTGAAAAACAACCACATTACCACTTTGTCTATCGATTGTGCCACCTACAGATTTAAAAAGTGAAAGTATTGGTATAGCTTGCTGCGTGTATTTAAAAAAGATTTCTCCATCAAACCTCTAAATAACAATTTTCCCCATAAGCCATGTAAGCTCTCTGTTTTACTTTTCATATCCTTTTTTTTTTTTTTTTTTTTTTTTTTCCCCCAAATTGAGAGTAAAGGGTGAAGGGAATTTTCCCTTTCTCCTGTTCCCACAGGCAGTTCTAATCTATAGGAAAATATACGTACACTAGATAGATGCATACAGATACTTTGCTGTACAACCTGCAGCAGCAGCAGCAGAATGGACTTGATCTGATTTTGGGCTCAGTGTTTTTCCCTGGATCAGTGAGGACTAATGAGGTTCTAAAGAGTTTTAAATCCCTGTACTGACAAAACTAGGAGCAGCAGGAAAAACACCCAAGCTACCTATTTGACCCAGGAGCTGAGAATATTTTCAGGTTCCTAGTAATTGTTCAGGTTCCAAAAGGACTTTCTAGAAACCTGTGGGTCTAGGGATATCTTTCCTCTTTAATGAATGTTTAGTTGGGTAGCATCCAAGGGCAATTTACGGAGAGAAACTTCCTACTTGCCACAAGCTATTGGCTTTTTCATGTCCTGTTTGTATGTAAGTTGGATACTCAGAAGTATTATTTAGGTTTGGAGGGAGAGGCATGCTGTTTAAGAAGCATGGCTTTCACAGACGAGGAGTGTGCCACGCTTTCTGAAAATTAACTCAAAGGTATTTCAATTTGCACACCCAGAAATTATGGCATCCAACCACCCTGAAATCATTGAATTTGTAAATCTTGGCGAAGTCTTTGCTTAGTAATTATTCTAACATTCTAATGCAGGCCTTTTTACTTTTCTTCCTTTTTTTTTTTTTTTTTTTTTTTTTTTTCTTCTGTAATCTGGCACGTACAACCACCATCTATGTTAGACTAAAGAGACAAAAGATTACATGGGCCACACACTGGATCTTTCACTTCATATATTTTCTTTCATCCCAGTCTGGTCCAACACAGGCTTGAAACATATTAACATGACGGTGTCTCACCCTGCCTGCAGTCTATGCTGTCACTGTTCTGGCAACAAGCAGAGTTGTCAATCTGGCACTTTATACCAGCTCTGAGTACACTTGAAAATGTATAAACACGAGCAAGATAGAGAAACTTTCTTCAGTATTTATTTAACAGATAGAATGAGAGATGTCCCCTTTCTTTCAGTAAGCAATATGCATTTTATGACCTTCTCATGACGGTTTTATGCCTATTATGATTGGTTTGCCTTTTTTATTAAATAAAGAAAAGCAAATGTAAAGAGCTAACATTCAAATAACATTTAAAACAGAGATAAAGTGACAAAGCTTGGCCGAGTGGAAGTTATGACTGACGTTTTGTCCTTTGTTGGTGGTGGCAAAAGGAGAGAAATGCAAGAAAAAAAAGGAACTCACGTTCAACCTTCCATTTAATTATCTGGGCCTCTGTCAATTAGTGTCACAATTCATCATTTTAAGGGTAGGCCCCTAAAGATGCAGCAACTGCTCATTTGTGAGCATCACTGTGTGTTGACAATCTCCTCATGCTACAAGTGGGGAGCACAGCTTGGGGTTTGGGGTAGGAAGGATTTGGGGTCAGGGGCTCCCCAGGATGGAAGGGGTTGGTTTTAATCTTAGCATGGGGTTAGTGTGCAGTACCGAAGTCCCAGTGCTTGTGAGAAGGACCCTGTGCAGGTTGTCCCCAAGAAGAAGGGTTTGTCTAGCTATTGTGGTGTTGTTTTTTTTTTTCCTCACTCAACCTTGGGGAGTAGGAGGAAATGCAGCTGATTTTCCTTTCTTCTGAGTTAACCAGGAGCCTTCTAGAAAATAAACACTTTACTGAATGTTTTGGGTAGGGGAAAAAGTCAACACCAACCAGAAACCTCATTTTTATTCCTGCCTTCTTGGACAAGTCACTATTCCCATTCTTAAAATGGTGATAAGGATCTCTGGCTGAGAAAGGGTAAAATAAGGATGACACTAGAGATATTGGTAACTCTGGAAAAAAAATGTTATTGATTCATGCATTTTCCCTCCTCCCTACTTTCATAATTGAATAGTTATAAAATAAAGTGTTCTTGCCCCCCTTCTGTACTTGGAACATGGTGATTTATCAACATAGACAGTCTGAGGCCCAGCAGATAAAATGCAAAGCGTGAACTGAAGTAAATAACTGAAGTTCACAGCATGAACTAAATCATGTTTTATTACCTTTAATATTTCAATTGCTTCTTAGCATGAGAAGCAGAGACCAGGGTGCAGACAGCAGCTCACTAAACCTCCCTGTACTCCGCATTGCTTTAGCCTTCCTTCTCCCTGTCCCAGGGAGCCATCCCTCTCCATATGGAAGAGCAATGATCTAAATTCATCCTCTCCAGGAACCAGCTCTGGGTGAAGGCAATCTCATGATGCCTCACTGGGCACCTCCTTAGGGCATCCGAGTTGGAAACTTAATCAATCACCCTGGGCTGCTTCAGTAGCTGAGGGAGACAGGACTGGAACCAGGCATTCAGATCTCACATGTGCCAAATTTTTTCTCAGCAGGTGCATTTTTCTCTCTGACATTTATCAAGGGTATGTAAGGCATGCTGGCCATCCTACCAACTAGTCTACATGCTTGGCAAGATCAAAGATCATTGTTTCTCCTGCCACTTTTCCAATAGTCAGGTTATTAACTAGGACCAGCCCTGGTTTCCATTTTGAACCTGGATGATCCCAGAATTTTCCTCTGGGTTTCAACATATTCTCTCCTCTCCAGCAAACTATCTCTAATGTGTTCAATCCTCTTCAATAAATCAGTGTCTCCTGGAGGGCTGAACTTTGCAGCTGCATGCAGGCTGAATGGCACCATGTCTTCTCACCTGGCTCTTCCATAGTCCCTCAAGAGAAATGAAACACATGGGACTTAAAAGTACACTGCATGAAAAACTGTGGGCTGCAGCTCATTAGCAGGAACCCTGACTTGATGATCTGCTACAGAAATTTAAGTGTGGAGCAGTTTGCTGCAGAGAAGAAAACCCTTCTCATTCTCATTTATAAACCCTCATTTTTTATGTTCTACCACCACCAAGTCAATCATCAGATTACTGGGTCCACAAAGAAGTAACCAGAAGAAATGTTTAATACACTAGTTCACACCTTTCAGCACCTGAAAAAATCACTGCATTCAACATAGGTATATGATCACTGAATAACATTTTAACAATTTCTGCCCAACATTTTCCATTTCTAGCATTTAGTAACTGATTCAACTACAGTTTCTAATTGAACTTATGTAGGGCAGACTAATTACTGAAAATCATCAATTTTATCAAGTACTTAAAATTAACAAGTTTAGCAGCAACTTTTGGACCAACAGGAAAAAGAGGAGGTGGGGATTATAGCACAATATGTTTGGGAAAATTCCCTATCTCACAGATCAACAACTGTAAACTTTAATTCAATTGCTCTCTCAAAAGGCTTTAAAATTTCTCACACAAGTATATTGGCAGTCTCCTGTGAATGAATATGAGGATGATTCTTTTCAAAGAGTTTCCTGGAAATGCCACCTTTGGTTGATATTCTTCTTTTCCAGGAATGCTGAGAATTTACACAAAAGATGCAGTGGAGCTATACACACAGAGAAGCGAATGTATTATTCTCAAACCACTCTGCTGCTACTTTCTCACCATTTTAGGCTTTTTACACAGCCATTCCGATCATCTTTTCATTATCAGACAAATCCTTAAGAATTTCCTCTGGCAACTCAACCACTGCAATAAGAGGATGTTTTCCTTGAGCAAGGACGAATCAACATTAGGTGAAAGCTTCAGGATTTCACCGAGGCTTTAAAAGGCCAGAGAACACCAAGCTAAAGCACACGTGTCTTTTGAACTTCACTCTCCTTTCACCCTCAGTGCCAGATGCAGTTCTGCTTGTTTTATATCCATCACCCCAAGAAGCAAAGCTTGATGCTGTAGAGGTGCCAAGCATTTTCAAATCCAGCTGGACTCATTAAACAGGAGAATCTTAGCATTTCTGAAATCCAGGGTGTGCCTTTTATTACTTCCTCTTGCTTCTCTGACTGTTAGCAAGAAGATCTGCAGACACGCCGCATCCCCTGCATTATGCACTGGTCACAGCTCACAGGGCTGGTACCTTGGCATTGCTGCCATCTCCTAAAGTCCCTAAAAAAGTGCCCTTTCTTGGGGCAGTGATTTGGCTCTCCATCATCCTCCAATTCATTTTCATGTGGGCTGCTTGCCCATGCCTACTGCCTGGGTCTCAGCACAGGAGGAAGGTGGCAACACTGAGAAAATTGCCATGGGGTCCAGGCAGAGGATGGGTGGTGGGTGGCTCTTCCATCTTGTAGCTCCTGCTGCTACCAGGGGATGGCAATGCTGGTGACAGAGAAACTCTCCTCTGGGAAGGTTCCTTTCTTCTCAGAAAGAGCAGTCAGGCATTGGGATGGGTTGCCCAGGGAGCTGGTGGTGTTGCCGCCCCTGGGGGTGTTCAAGGAGAGGTTGGACGTGGTTCTTGGGGACGTGGCTTAGTGGTGACATTGGTGGTAGGGGGACAGTTGGACCAGGTGATCCTGGAGGGCTTTTCCAGCCTTAATGATTCTATGATACCCTATTCACATCAGAGTATCTTTTTCCTTACAAAATCACTCATTTCCCCAACCCCAATGTATATTTTCTTCCCCAGCTCACCTTCCTCCAAGGAGGAAATTATTACGGTGACAAACAGTTTTCATCACGGGTCTAGCTGAATACCAGAGTATGGGCTGAAAAACTGCATTATGCATTAAGCATTAAGTTATTTTAACAGCACTCAGAATCGCTTTGCTTCCAATCAGCCAGAGATCCAGCAATTCTCCTGCACTGGGAGCACCGGTAAATATTTGATCTTTTCAATCTGCAGCCAGCCAGCCAAACAGGGACTGACTGTTCCACCAGCCTCCTTATTTTCTTATCCCATGCTCTTTGGGAGGATTCTTAAGTCAACAGACTCTCTCTCCCTCCTTTCCTCTCCCTCTTTCTCCCAGATAATGCTTCTCAGCCCCAATTCACATTGCTGTTAAGCTCCATTGCAGGGTAGAAAATGCCGGCCACAACATCATTAGATTTCATAAGCATAACTAATTCCACACCCAAAATTTCAAGGGTTGCCATGTAGCTTAATGAGTAGGTAAGCATTGAAAAAGGAGTCTGAGAGCTCAAGGGAGCTCTCTGATACACGTACATCTCTACTCGCAGCCCCGGTGTGCTGTATCTCAGCACTTAGAAGCACTTGTACCTCTAAGTTGTGGTAGGAGTGGCAATAATTTCCTACAATACAAATTTCCCCACAGTACAAATTTAGCAATTTGTTC
Source organism: Aythya ferina (assembly GCF_964211825.1). Lineage (NCBI taxonomy): Eukaryota > Metazoa > Chordata > Aves > Anseriformes > Anatidae > Aythya > Aythya ferina. The sequence continues at coordinate 6,596,078 of NC_140297.1, forward strand.
TCCTTTGAGTGGTCAAAAGAAGCTCGCCAACAGTAAGATTTTATAATTAAAGAGGTGGAATAAGATTCAAGAGAGCTAGACTGATTTCTCTTCTTCAAACTTGCATAGTCTCAGGAAACACTTCAGGTTCTCCAGCCGATGCTAGCTGATATGACTACTGATTTTGAATGTTCCTCTTGACACATGTAGGTTTTTAGAAGCTGCAGAGCACCTGGAAACTTAAATTCCTGCCTGGCATCTGCAGGGATACATGGTAAAAACGAAGTTCAAAACATTCAGCCACTGAAAAAGCCACCCTACCATCGCAGCGGCTTTGCCCAGCAAAGGATTAAATATGTCACTGAATTAGGACTGGTGAGACATCCAGGCTCCATGTGTGCCCATAAATAAAGTCCTGGGTTCATGCAGTGGCCAGCATTGACCTACACAGCTGCACTGGGAGTGCAGACCCCGGGGCAGCTTTTGGCTGGTGCTCGCTGGCTCTCTCCCAGGCACAGCTCAGGAGTTCATGCTCCCAGCTGCAGGTGGGATGCAGCTTGGACACAGCCTGGGAGAGAAAAGAGAGAAAATAAGAGTGTTTAACAATGCAGATATAAGTTATGCCACTCCTCTTGGCTTCAGGGATAGGGGACAGTTCCTTCTTGAAGTCAACATCACGGCCACAGGCACCACCCAGCATGAGGTTGGGCACAGGTTCCAAGAGACTGTGGGACCCCAACACACATCTAAGAGGGTCTGGATCAGGCCTTCCTCTTCAGAGAGTTGGTGCCTGGACAGACAGGAGACAGCGAGGCCAGAAAATATATCTGATCGTGATTTTAAGGTCTCTTCCTTCTTAGGAATTTCTTCTTTAATATTTGCAATATTTGAATTTCTTCTTTATTTCTTCTCTAATATTTGCATTCTTGCCATCATTCTTTCCACACTCTATGAATAAACAAACCCAGATATATAAGTAAGTAAATACATTAAGAAATTAATTAATAAATGAAGTTCGCCACCTATACCTTTCTTCGGGAGACAGAAAGTTAAAATCTGGGAGATGTTACATGTACAGACAGCTGGTACATTCTTTTGCTGTCAGTTCTCTCCAGCAATCAATATTATGAAATGTTATGATTATTATCAAATATCATTATGTTAATTCTGAATCTGTTACGAGTCCCATCTATTGCAGTCATTATGCTTTGAATAAATGATCATCTCGGTTTAAAAAAAAATTTGAACATATATATAAGGCAAAACTCCCTGCCTAGCTATTAGCTAGCAAGGAAGATTTAGGTAGGCAGACGGATCTGCTCCTAGTGGTGTTCAGTTTGATAAATTGTGGCTTTCCTCCAAATAGAGGCAGAGTTCAGTATTTCACACCATGACAGGTTCTCTCTGTACTTTGTGGATAAGGTTGCTTGGATCAGAACCAAGCTCACAGCGATTCATGGAGGTGGTAGAGTTTCCAAAGGAGCATGTCTTTATTGCATTGTGGTGCTGCTTCCTAGAGGCTCGGCTGAGCCCCGAGCCCTGTTGTGCTAGGCACTGCGTAAACATGGAGGAAGACACAAGACGGTGAAGAGTGGCAAGGAACAAAGCTGCACGGAGAAGCTGGAGAAAAAACATAGCTGGGCTCCTGATGCCCAGTCCCATCTAGTGGACCAGACTATTTCATACGACCTCTCAGAGCTCCATCAGATAAACATGATGAGCATTGCAAGGGCAACAAGAATATGCCGAGTTATTTGAGCTGCTACAGTCTGGGGGCTCAAGACCATGGGAATCAGCAGAAAGGAATTTTAGGAAATCATCAAGGGCAAAGGCTGCTCTCCCAGAGCTTCATTTCATCACCACTAAGGATCTGGAGCCTCACACTGTTGTGTCTGCAGCTCTCCAGCTCACCTGGATTTCATTTCACACTTAAAGCTCAGCTGTGCCGTGTCAGGAGGGTGGTGGAACAAGGGGCTGGCAGTGTGTCCCGCAGCTGATTTATGGCTTTGCGGTGCAGAAGCCAGGTGCAGACTTGCCAGGGGGTTAGGGGCTGCTGGCCCCCAGCTCTAGGGCTTGTTCCAGCAGAATCCCTCTTGGCCACGTGAGGCAGGAATGCCTGCACAGCCTCCCTGCAGATCTGTGCTGCATCCACCACTTGTGAGCTGGATGAATCTTGTGTTTTCTTGGTTATTTGCATGCCAGTGCAGGAAGAACGCAGACGGCAGAGCTGAGATTTGCACCGAGTTTGGGATTTGTGAGAATGCCAGATTCAGAGATGCTCCAAAGGGCAGACCAAGGGTGAAGGCACAAAGGTTAAACAAACAAAAATAAAAGTGTTTGCATCAAACCCTGCAAACAAAAAACACCCAACTAACTCCAGCTCTGAGATGCAAGTATGAGGCTGGCTTCTCAGGATTAAAAAAAAAAATAATATATACACTCTGCTATTTCAGACAGAGAACTAAATAAAGCCTTTCCTGCTCTTCTTGTCTCAGATGCTAACGAAATTAATGGCTGCGTTTTTTTTGGCCGACGATTCATTAGCCTCTTTTCCCCGCTCCCTAAACCTTCATAAACACAAGCCAAAATCCTCCCTGAGAGAGATCTCGACTACAGTCAGGTTTTGCTTCTCTCCGGGCTGGTGTGAGATTATAATGCTTCTCAAGGTGTTCCCTTCCTCATAATGAAGCTCCATCTGTTCTACAGATGGTAAAGATCACAAGAACCAGCACTAAATATCCCTCCCCCACCGAAGAGTTTTTTACCTTATGGTAATGTTGCTCTTTGTTTTCCCTGGCTTTCCCAGGAGCAGAGGCGCGTGTTGCAGAGCATGGGGACTCGCCTGTTGCCCCAGCTAGCCCACGCGATGGTGGCTGCCCCTGAACAAGAAAGGATTCATAGATTTTGGCTGGGGTTGAGTCAGAGGAACAGCTCTCCGAGTGACTTTTCAGGAAATTCTGCACCCTGGCCACCTCTGAAAACTCCAGCTGTATTTTTCATCCCATCACCCCTTGACTGCCACTTGCACCAGTCCCAGCTTTGCCCCCCGATACATAACTCTCCCTTTTCTTCTACCTTTTGCTGTCACATACTTGGCTTTCAGGGCAAACTGAAATCTGCTGCAGCAAGAACCTGCCATCGGAAGCACAAAGAGAATTCAAGAGGTCAGGTCCCAAAGGATGGGAGAAAAATTTATAGGTCTTTGCTGCTCATTTCTGGGTGTGTTTGGCTTGGGAACAAAAGGATTTTTCTTCAGATATCTGCATGACAACTTGAGCCCGTGAAGCACTCAACAGGGGTGAGCTGCTGGATACACTGCCAGCTTCCGAATTTTGGCCTCCTCTGGTGTAACCTCTCTGAGCACCAGAAAGTGGAGTCACCTTCGATGATCTTCCTCTCCATGCATAATCCAAATAATTAGATTCACCTAGCTAGATAAACAAGTTTTAGCTCTGCAACAGGATAACTGCACTGGATTTTTAGACAATCCTCTAAGGTAGCTGGCAATGGACTAACTTCATTTATGTGGTTTAACATTTGCCTAACAGAAAATACCACTGCTTCTCTCTCCTTGACAGGTAGATAATCCTAAGAGGTTTGACTACCATATTAACATCCAAACCACAAATGATAGGTAATATGAAAAGCTGGATTTTCTGACACACACACAGTCTTTACATCTGCTTTCTACATCGAAGCCAGAATTAGTTCTAATGCTGTGTTTGTATTAAAAATGTGAATTAATGGAGCTCAGCAAGAGTGCTGAATTAGCTCTTCCTGTCTCCAGTGGCTTTGGACTGCATCTCTCCATGCAGAGACAGATGTGTAGCTTGTTATTTTCTGTGCTTTGCACTTGGAAAACCTGCGGCTTGGGACTAAATCAACAGTTGCTTGTTCAAAAGAAGTGACTCCAAACATCTAGTAGAGCTAAGCAAATTTGGGCTGGGGGTGCAACAGGGATGGAGTCCTACAAGGAAACATTTTGGTGGTGCTGGCTCAGATCATAGCCCACCAACAGTGCCATGGCTAAGGGATAACTGACCCCCTCTCATGCATGCTAAAATAGCAGAGTCCTGATCCAGAAGGATTTGATGGCACCAGCAAACCCAAACAGCAAAGGTATTTTGTTCCGGTATCCTGGCTCAGTCCCAGCTCAGGTAATTATATCCCACTTATTTAAATTTCTTCCTCAGTTTTCCCTGGCATTTAGCAATTTTCTTCCCTTCCTGTCCAAAACAGAGGTTTAAGAGTCCAGCGGGCTGCCAAATAGCTACCGTCCTTTGACTGATGGCTAAATGTCCCTTCTGTGCACATGTATGTGCACTTTGCAAGGCACCTCGGGACATTAGGAATTGGGGAAAGGAGAGAAGCGGTATAAGATGATGGGTTTTGTTTTTGTTTTTATTGGTCTCACAACTGGGAGCACTATTGGCACAAGATCTTACAAACTGAGAACAGGTAAAGCAGCATTTCCCCAAATTAATAACTCCATGGAAATAAAGCCAAAATCACAATAAGCTTTTCCATAACGCTTCCCTCTGGCAAATACCTTGCTGAAATAATGGTTTCAGCAAGATTGGAACCCAGGTGAGCTCTGAGTCCCAGAAAGGGATGTGCATGCCCACAGCTGAGGTGGGCCAGAGACACATCTCTGTGTGTCTGTCTGTGGTGTGGAAGCCACAGCTGGGGTCCAGCATCACCCGTGTCAAGCCCAGAGGTTCTTTGTGCTCCAAAGAAGCTGAGCAGGGCACCACAAAAGAGAGTCACCTGGCTGCAGATGTTGGGTCACAGACTTAGGGCCATGGACAAGGTGGCAGAAATGGACTGCATGTACAGAGCTGGATGTAGTCACAGGGACTGAGCTGAGGAGGACCTGCAGCTGGGAAAAGACAAAGGGGGAAAAAAATATATATATATTTTCCATGCTTTCCTCTGCAAAGTTGAGCCTGCAGCTCCCCGTTCTTCACGTTACAGCAAGACTGGGGTGAGGGGCTCTCCTTTTCCTTCCTTTAAACACAGACAAGCGGGCAGGAGTCATTGGACCAAGAGGAGCATGCAAGGGGAGCTTTGGTTTTGCAGCCCAACAATTGGGAAGGAGAGATCTGCACTGTCATGACTCATTCCCTAAAAATACCTGCGCCTCTCCATTGACGGTGCAGGAAGTCCAGGGTGACCAGCTTGATGTAGAAGTGTGCTGCGAAGACGTCTGAAATTAGATGAAGTGAATCCCAGCCCTGAAGCCAGTCTGGGTGGGAGGTAGTGTGGGACGGTGCAATGCAAGAGTCTACATGTGAGCTGGAAGTCTGCACTCCCACTGCCGGCACTGGGGATCCAGTCAACGTGGTCGGCGGAGCCTAGGAAGCGATTTGTCTCACTGTAAAGCAGACTCCTACGTCTGGTCAGTGAATCACTCTCTATACACCCACATTTCAGTGAGATGGATCCTATCCCTGAAGTTAGGAGAGATGAATCTCACCCCTAAGTCTTTTTCCTCCTTTTTGTATCTGCTGCTAAGTTTCCAGCGTGCTATAACACTAAATCACTCACTCAAGTTAGCTATTACTTCACTTTCCTTCCATCCCCAACTGAACTACCATAAACTAACATATTTTGGCGCTCATTTTCCAAACTCCATTTCCAAATTGGAGTTAAAATCTTCCAACCTTCCCTCAGTTTCAGTCAAGCCCTTCAGTATCTACATCCTTTACCAGTACATTAGGGTTTTCTTCCCCCTCCAATTTCCATAGAAAGCTTTTGTAGCTCTCCATGACTGCAAACAGATCAACCTGGGCATCTCTCAGGCAGCAATGGAAATATCCCTCATTTGTCCACAATTTTTTCCTCTTTTCCAAGTACCGTGAAACAATATAAATGAAGAGTTCCTGTCAATGCTAGTGCCAGCGTGGTTCTCAAATAGCTGCACGTCAGGTGTACAAATTAGAGGAGTAATAGAGGTTGTGATTACATTTCATGTATGGGTTCTCAAGGCATATGATAATGAATATTAATAGAAACTATTTCTCTTGTAAATGATTATTTTCTCAATAGTTGGTATAAATAAAACCACTTGGATAGGAAACAGATTTTTTGATGTCTCTATCACAAACGCAATGATGTATTTCCACAAGAAAAGGAACACCTGCCAGTATATACTAGTAGAAATGTAAATATTTGCAATTTTTTTCAGTAATTAAATCCAATCCTCAGAGGCCCATCTTGCAGCATCAGAAGACAGAATTCAGGTTCACGAGCTAACAAAGAACGTATGAAGTGGCACCAAACCAGACAGAATGAAATTAAAACTCAGAAATCAGTCAGAGAAGGCAAGGTCTGTCTCACCAAACTTCAGATGCCTGTAAGTAGATGGCTGCAGGTGAGTTAGTCACTCTGCCAGTTATTCCCGCATAGTCAATGGAGAGAAATAGGCACCTGAGGCGTGATTCTCTCATCCATTTTAAGCATCTAATTTCGGATGAAATGAATCACTGGTTCCCTGGACTAGATCTCCACTGACTGCAGAGGGAGCTGGGGGTGACTAGCTGGGATTTGAAGTTTAGTCAGATGAACACAAGGCACAATAGCCTACCTTAAAAACATACTTTTTAAAGGAAATTCACAGAAACCAAATATTACTAATTTAAAAGAATTACAGACCCCAAACTGCTTATCTGGGAGGCTGTATCACAGCCAACTTCATCCTCCTGCTGCCTTTTTTTCCACTGTAAGGCCAGTGCTGTGGAGCTGTACCCTCCTCTGAATTGCTTTGCTTGGCAGCTAAATCTCATATAACGATGGAGTTATGGGTAACGGGCGACAATAGCAACTCCATGAGGATATCAAGAGAAAAAAAAAAAAAAAAAAAAAAAAAAAAACATGAAGGGAAGACAAGGCAAGGTAGAGCAAGGGAGAAAGGGAAAGGGAAAGGGAAAGGGAAAGGGAAAGGGAAAGGGAAAGGGAAAGGGAAAGGGAAAGGGAAAGGGAAAGGGAAAGGGAAAGGGAAAGGGAAAGGGAAAGGGAAAGGGAAAGGGAAAGGGAAAGGGAAAGGGAAAGGGGGGAAAGGGAAAGGGAAAGGGAAAGGGAAAGGGAAAGGGAAAGGGAAAGGGAAAGGGAAAGGGAAAGGGAAAGGGAAAGGGAAAGGGAAAGGGAAAGGGAAAGGGAAAGGGAAAGGGAAAGGGAAAGGGAAAGGGAAAGGGAAAGGGAAAGGGAAAGGGAAAGGGAACTTGCCTGAAAATATTTGTGATTTTCTCCCAGAATGGAAGTCCTCTTCAGGAAGCAGATGTTATTTCTAAAGTGTTGTGTTTACTGAAACACCCAAAAAATGAAAAAAAAAAAAAAAAGAAGAAAAAAAAAGGAAGGGAGTTTTGACAGATTATTTCTGGCCTCCTACGGTTTAGTTGCAGTCAAATCTGTCAATAAGAAGTGGACAGGAGACTTGAGGGAATATCTGCAGACATCCATTCCAAGGAGATCAAAGGGAGCTTTGCTGATGAATTTACTGTCCTACTGACTTATTTTTTTTAGAAATCCTAGACACCTGGAGAGGCGTTAAAAAGATGAAAGGGTAAAAAAAAAAGATCAACAACATGCTTCTCTTCAAAAATTCAACCTATTACATCCTCCAAACCTAGCTTCAACACCTTTTCAAATAACAGAACAAATATTGAAAGAAAAGAAAAATCTGTAACAGATCCATGTGCTTTTATAAATTTACACTTGTTTGTGTACATTTTTTACAAACAACTAATGGTCCAGCTAAGCCACCATGTGTTCTCCTCATCCTCTCCGTGCAGCTTCATTCCTTTTCATTCTTTCTTTGCAGTATCTTTGCTGCATCATCTTCCATTAGACCATAATCTCTTCAAAGCAGGAATCCTTTCCTAGCATTTGTATGAGCAGGAGAGACCTCAGTCATGACTGAAGCCCTGAGGTGCCATCATGGTACAGATGAAAAAGAAACAAGAGGAGTGAAGTTTTGTAAGGGAAAGTAAAAAATCAAACAAAGCATCTTGGTATTTTGATTGAATTATAGTGTTAAAGCCTCTGACGTGTTGAGTTTGGATAGCATAAACTATCTGTGGCCTGTATCCTAAACACTTTGAAGGCTCAAATATACAGGAAACAAAAAGCAAAGACACTTAGGGTTAGGCTGCTCTTTTCTAAATAGCTTCAAGGAGCTCAGGTGAATGTGCCCTAAAACCAGCTGGTCTTTATGGTAGAGAAGCAGAGCACTGCAGTCCCACAATGTTCAGTAAAGTGAGTTACTTAAGCACGTGCTTAGATTTAAATATGGGAGTAAGATCCTGAAGTTAACGGGGTTAATCAGAGGTTCTGTACACTGGGCAGTGCAAAACATGTTTTTCTTTACATCACTCTAAAATGTCACAAAGATTAAGCTTTCTGAGGGAAAACATCTCCATCAGTTTTGACTGGTTTTCTTTTTTTTTTCTTTTTTTTTTTCTTTTTTTCTTTTTTTTTTTTTTCAGCAAAAGGAAAAATAATCACCCTTGACTTGTTCAAACCCTAAAGTAAGTGCCTTTCACAGTTGTCATCTCCTTTTTACAGAAATATAAATGAGGAAAACAACAACAACAACAACAACCAAACAAAACCTAAGATACAGATACAGAAAAGACATCTTTATAGGAAATGTTTGTCCCAGCCTTGTTCATGCCAACAAACACTGTCTTGTGCATCCTGTCCCCGGTTCATAGGTCTGCCTCTCCCTGGTTTAAATTAACAAGACCCAGCCCCTCAAAAGTAATGTAATTTATAAATATTTTCTCTCAAAGACAGTGACAGTGGAGCAGTTAAGGCCCTTAATGGGAGCCAAGTTCCCTCCCTACCTGGGGTGCTGGGGTTTGAGTCCACCTGCCCCAGGTAAATGGCTTGAAAATGTCCCCATTTCAGGAACACAAATTTCAAGAGTCAAAAGGTCCTTATTCTGTAGCCTGTTGGTAAGGGGCAAAGACATCTAGGGGTCCTGGGATGCTTTCAGGCATTGTTATGCCTTGATATTAAATGATATTCCATAAAAACACACAATGACTGCACGAATACATGAACAGGAACCCAAGCTTCAGTGGTATGATTTATTTTTATTTTTATTTTTGCCAGCTGAACTGTGAAAAAGGAAGAAAAAGACAGGAGTAATATAGAAGTGGTGAAGCAAAAAAGGAAAATTCAGCCCCATTTCCCCACCACTTAAATGAAAGATTCAAGGAATACGTTGCTTTGGGTCGGTAGGGGAGGATTTCAGGGATACTTTAGCCTCAGTGTCAATGGTCTGAGACACGCAGCTGAAATTCACACACAGCTCATCCTACTGCTGCTTAACTGACAATACAAAAGATATCATCTCTACTAAAGGAAGAACCCAGAGCTTAGATTTTCAGGAAATTGGTAGGCAAAGTTGTGGGAGGAATAAAAATAAAATTAAAAAAAAAAAATCTTAAATTGGTTGGTGGATGTGGTAATGCAAGGGCTGAACTTCCTGAAAGCCATGCTGGAAATCATAGTCACTTTTCCCCAGGCTGAGCTCAAGACTGTATGGTCTGTCCTGTGAAAAGTAGATGAGAAATCCAAAAATAAAATAGCTGACAGCAAGTTGCGATCAGCACACTATACATATGTAAATCATTGCTGACCCTGAGAAGAGCTGCCTCCGCATTATGATAAGGTCTGAAACCTGATTGAAATTTTTCATAAAGGGCATTATTTTGGAGGTGATCCTTAAATGAGCAGAGAAGGAAAATCATCAGTCTCTTTCCTCAATAGTCAGAAAAATAGGTTACCGATGAGAGGGACTTTAACCAAATGAGTTTCTTTAGAATTCAGCCTCTGGATTTTCTATCTCTCAGAGTCCTCTTTAATGACAGAATAGTTCTGGGACACAATTATATAATTATTACTGTACTGATAATATGCCGGCATTTCCTAATGTTACCACCACTGCTGCTCTAATCTAGCTGATAAAGGCCTTTCACAGTGCAATATTATTAATACCAGTGTATGCTGGATGCAGTATTGCATCACTGACCTTACTGAGTCCTTTTAGCATCAGCAAGATGATGGAACAGAACAGCACCAGCCATCTCTACAACACATCCATTTAGGCTGTTCATATTTTTCCTTATTAATAAAGAAGGCTGAAACAACAGAAAGAAACAGAGTTCTTCCCACATTGCTCAGTTGCAAAAGGGTCTTTTCTTCTTTTTTTTTTTTTTTTAAAAGAGGGAGAGGATTTTCCCAAAACTGAAAGCCAGAACAATTTCTGCTTGCTGTGAACGTGCCAGGCAGACAGCTGGAAGGGCTTCCTCTGCTCTACATGTGAAGGGTGCTCCTGCAGCTCGGAGGAGAAAGGGGAAAGCTTGGTGTTCAGAGATGCTCTGCTTACGCTGGTGCCTCTGCACTTCAGTTGCTCGGAGATATTCAAATCAGACCCATCTTCAGAAAATGTCTTTCTCTCCACTCCTTTTACTGCAAATCTTTGGCTCAGCAAACTCCTTGCTCTTTTCCCAGCACCCCTGCCCGTCTGAAAGGCTGCAAATGTTTTGGCAGCAGCGTGCTCCCTCAGAAGGTAGGTCAGGACAGGCTTCTGGGCTTCCTTTGCTGTGGTTGTGCTGCTCTCCATACTGGGCTGTGTGTCCCTCAACAGCTGTGGACTTTACCTATTCCCTCTCAAAAGTCCAATATATGCAGTGGGACGGGCCAGTTTGCCCAGGAAAGACTGGCCAAGTACCAAAGGTCACTCTGCAGTCTCTAACCAGCGACTCTTGTTGCATGGCCTCTCAGAGTCACACAAAAATCCCCAAAACACATAAAGTTCATCCCCTCCCACCTCAACCCCTCTCAGCATTGCCTTGTTGCTCCAAGGAGAAGAAAGGAAGAAGCAAATCTTTCACCTGGCTGAGCTATGCTAACTGCTAGCTTTTTTTCCCAGTTCCATCTTAACTTACAAGACCTCAGAGGGGGAGAAGATGGAGGATATCTGAGAGGGAACTACACTAGGTGCAGGGGAAGAAGGATATCTTTATTTCTTCACTTGCTGTCATGTTCTGAAAATGCTCTTTTTAAGGAGCTTTATCTTCCACCCCAGGCATGGTAAA